>NC_088375.1:28390000-29640000 GCF_037993035.2 Macaca fascicularis
TTAACAATACAGAGCTATTTTAGTTTCCTAAACTGACATGATCAAACAAAATTAGTGGATTATTTCATTTACACTGGCTAGAGATAAATCTGTAATTGCTTACTGATTTTCTCTGCTCTCTTGCCTTTCCAGTACAACTTTTACACTTTCTCCAAACATACGAGTTAAATCATTTTAGATCTCTTACCTTAATATTCCAATTTTTTACATGGTAACATCTGTATTTCTGTGCCTGATGTTCAGTAGCCTCCAAGATGTGATGTAATTTTGCCTTTCCACCTTTATATCCTGCTCATCTCTTGTGCAGCCTGTGCCTCTCCAAAATTCCAGAATAAAGTATGGCCTTCCTGCTTCTGTTCCTCTGTTCATGCTCTTTCCTCAGAACTGTGATATTATTCTTCACAATAGAATCAATCCAGTAATGATTCTATTGGTAACATTATTTGATCTCACATGCTGTATAGTCAGTATAGCCTTTTGCCAAAGTTTATATAAACTTACATATATAACTTATTAAATAATTTTAATTGCTTATATATATGGCCCACGGGACTGTTAGCTCCTTTGGGGCAGGGATTATGTGTTATTTATCTTAGCAGAAATGAACAATAAATTTTATTCTTATGAGCACTTATTGTGGTTTTTATTATGCTCAGCAAATATTTGTTGACTGAATAAATGAGTAGAAGAATGATTGAAGGCTCCCTATGCACAGGGCACCACACTGAATTCTGTGTTGAATATTAAAATTAAAAATATGTGCTCAATAAAACTTGATTCATTTAAGTGTTCCTATTTCAAAGAGTTTCCCTGCTGAACTGGAAACTGCCTGCAGAGTAAGAGCAAATGGAGTTTGACATATTAACTTAGGAAAACAAGGCAGCTGTGGAGGAATGGAAAGAGAACGAGACCAAGAGCAGGAGCTCAGATTTCCAGGACCAGCTTGTATGATGGCTTTATGACTTCAGCCACCTTGAAGCATCTCTGAACATCAGTGTCCTCATCTGTAAAATGAGGTATTTGATTATGCGATCTCTAAGGTCCTTTCCAGTGCTAACACTTCATGATTCTAAGATGTTATGAAATCATCTGAGTCACTGTCAAACTCAAAATCAAGCTTTGCCAAGGAGAGCCATTTGTGAATTGCAGGATGGCCAATTATCTTGACTGGACAATGTAACTGTTCACAAGAGAGAACAACAAATTATAATTCTTTTTTTTTCTTGTCCAAGGCAAGATGATTGGTTCTGCAAATCACGCACTGTTCTTAGCTCAAAAACCCAGACAAGTTTTATGTCCCTGCTCTGTTTTAGAGGGCATGAATAAATGCACATCTTCTTCAATATAGATGGAAAATGTGACATACTTTAGGTTGAGCTCCAACCAGTATGCAGAGAGTCACTTCCATAATCATTAGAAAAAAGGAAAAAAAATCCTGCAGAACTTCAACCAAATTGGAATTGATATTTGTTGCCGAGCCTGGGGACTTGTCTCTTGGCAGAAGTCGATTTTTCCCATTTGGTTGCAAAAGTCTAATGACATGAAACAACAGCTGGCCTTGTAATTCCTAATAGACTGCATCTGCTCCTGATATTTGAGTGACCATGACAGCATTCCCAATAGGGATCTCACCAAGCCTCAGAAGATACCCTTGTCCTTTTTGAAAATCATATATGTCCTTGTGCATACATGCCTATGACTGAATAATCTTGGATTAACAGGGGAGACACATAGGGAAAATAAGAGTAAGCTTTTATTTGCTCAGGGCAAAAACTTAATGTCTCATAATTCAATGTGTTAGTCCATGACTGATTGCACTTTTTTCCATTGCTGCAGAAGAAGCAACATGGCATAATGGAAAAACCCCAGGTTTTGAGGCAGGTGGTTCTGGGCTTAACTAGTAGTGCCTCAATTTACTAGCTAAGTGGCTTTATGGAGGTTACTTAATATCTTTCAGTCTATTTATTCATCTGTAAAATAACACATTTCTTTTGCAGAGTTGTGAATAGGTAGATTTTACAGTGGGTAAAACACATATATACTTTATATATTCTAGATTCCTTGTTTGATTATAAAATTTCTATGCTGTGATAATGCTAGGGAGGATTCTATCTTAAACTACTTAAAGTGTGTGTGTGTGTGTTTTTTTTTAAGTTGGGGATGCAATTCTCAGTCATATATACAGAAATGCTAAGCAGCATTGTTCTCAAATAAGCATCAACTACAGTGATTGTCTGGTCCCTCTTAGGAAGAAAACTCAGTAGGGCTAGCTTCATGGGCATGCTTCCTAAGCAGTCACAAAGGACCCTATGTTTAGAAGGGCTCCATTTTTGGTTTAATGCTCTGCTGTTGACATGTTGAAATTCGTAATAATTTTTGAATAAAGGCCCCACATTTTCATTTTGCACTGGGCCCTGCAAATTACACAGTCGGTCCTGAGACTTAGGAAGGAAATTCTCTGCTGCATGCATGCTTCCTCAAATTTATAAGAAAAAAGATGTCATATATGAAGGCATATTCTATCTTTTTTTTTTTTTTTGACG
This sequence comes from Macaca fascicularis, assembly GCF_037993035.2. Classification (NCBI taxonomy): domain Eukaryota; kingdom Metazoa; phylum Chordata; class Mammalia; order Primates; family Cercopithecidae; genus Macaca; species Macaca fascicularis. The sequence continues at coordinate 28,392,544 of NC_088375.1, forward strand.
CAGTCTCACTCTGTCGCCAAGGCTGGAGTGCAGTGGCGCAACTACGGCTCACTGCAAGCTGTGCCTCCCAGGTTCAGGCAATTCTCCTGCCTCAGCCTCCTGAGCAGGTGGGATTACAGGCACATGCCACTAGGCCAGGTTAATTTTGTATTTTTAGTAGAGGTGGAGTTTCACCATGTTGGCCAGGCTGGTCTCGAACTCCTGACCTCAGGTGATTCATTCCCTTCAATCTCCCAAAGTGCTGGGAGTACAGGTGTGAGCCACTGCACCTGGCCAGCATGCTCTATCTTAAAAATAGGCATTAGGCCTGGTGCAGTGGCTCATACTTGTACTCCCAGCACTTTGGGAGGCCGAGGTGGGAGGGTCACTTGAGGCCAGGAGTTTGAGACCAGCCTGGGCAAAGTAGCAGACCCCATCTCTACAAAAATAAAAAATAAAAATAAATTAGCTGGGTGTAGTGCTGTGTACATTAGTTCCAGCTACTCAACAGACTGAAGCAAGAGATTGTTTGAGCCTAGGAGTCCAAGCCTGCGGTGAGCTTTGATCATGCCACTGCACTCTAGCCTAGGAGACAGAGTGAGACCTTGTATTTAAAAAAATTTAAAAAAAAAAAAGGTATTAGCATTTATGCTTTTGGTTTCAAAGGATAAAGTTAATTCTCAGTTGGTTTTGTAGCATCTAAATGAAATGGGTTACACATTTATACATGTAAGCATATTAAAGATTGGAAGTTGAACCAAAGGGTAACAAGAGCATTCTTGCTCTCCAACCAAGGCTCTCCAACCAAGACAACCAAGTAGCAGTGAAGCATCGTGTTTGATAGTATTCTGTAGCTAGATACTTGGGTTCAAATCGCAGCTCTGCTTACTAGCTGTGTAACTTCGGGGAAGTTACTAAATCTATGTCTCGGTTTGCGATTTCATTGGGTAATTGTGAGGATTTTATAACTTGCTACATATAAAGCTCCGACAACACTGATTGACACAGTCAGTGTTCAATAAGTACAATCTCTTATTATCATCTACAGAGTAGAACCTAGCAGAGTTTCAGTTTCATTTGGAAAGATACAGTTGCTACTTTAAGGGATTTAAAAATCTTTCAGTCTAAAATAATAAAGATAACCAATTTTATTGACATTGTGAGTTTTACAAGTCTTAGAATCATACTTATCTGAGAATGTTTACACTTTTTAAAATTTTTTGATGAGAATTATCAGTAGAAAAGCAACTGAGAATAAACACGTAAGTGTAAATCAATCATTTGTATTTGTATGCATATATTACTTTATTCATTTAACAGTTATTCATCGAGTGCTTGTTACATGCTGGGTTCTGTGTTAACTGCTAGGCATAAGTCAGTGAAGGCATTTATTTTACCAAATAGCTCATCATGTAGTAGAGAGTACAGAACTGTAATCAAGTTACAATTACAGTATGAAAGAATAAGTACCAGGTATAATGAAATCAAAGGGAATGCCCCTAACTCATTTGTGAGGCAGAAGGCAATCAGGGAGGGCTTCAAAGAGGAAGGAATATTTAAGATGAGCCCTAAAAGGTCATCCAGAGTTAATTATGTGAAAAGGGAGGAGCAGTACAGACAAAGTCCTGGGATTGTTGCACAAGGTTCAGCATGACTGGAATGTAGAGTGTGAGGTGAAAAAGTAATGACATTAAAGACTGAATTCACAGAGAGGGGCTAAATTATTGACTTTGTATGCAGTGTAAGGAGCACAGAACTTATCTTGAGGTCACACCAAATAGTTAAATTTTTAAGGAGTTGAAACCCATGATTAAGTTAGAGTTTAGAAAATTTACTCTGATTGCACTATAAGCAATTGATTGGATGGGGGAAATTATTGTAGGCAGGAAGATAGAAGGCTATGAACTAATTCAGGTGAGAGATGATAAAGACTTGCTAAAGTAGTGATAATAGTAATTGTAATACATTGATGAAGTCATAGGCACCAAGGAGGTACAATCATCTGGACATTGAGGAAGAGGGAGGAGGAAGTAGTAGAAATACTCACCAGATTTCAGGTTTGGATAATTGTGTGTGATTTAAGAGGTGGCATTTAAGAGGAGGAGTAGGATTTGGAAGAGTGAAGGCTTAAATCATAATGAATTTAGTTTGGGACATGATGAGTTTGAATAGCTTTGGAAAATAAATAGAAATATTCACTAGGCAGGAAACTATATAGTTTGAGTTTGGGCAAGAGTTATTGGTTTAGAAAAATATTTTGAGAATCATTAGCATAGAGATGAAAAATGAAGTTATGAAAAGAAGAAAGTATGTTTAGAGTGATAAGAAGTCAGGATTGGGACAGGATCCTGAATCAGACAGAGGCAAATAAAAGAAAAATAATGCACAAAGACCAAGAAGTAGGCAAAAAGATAGAGGGAAAACCATAAAATCTTTAGATATCAAAGAATCTAAAGAAAAATAAAGTGCTTCAAGAAATGGGAAACTACTAAAAATATCTAAATGTACAGACAATTTGATAAGGTAAGGATTGAGTCATTGCCTGTTGAAGTCTGCAACAAAGGCATAGCTGATCTAGCTAAGAACCCTGTAGTCAAGTAGGAAACCACCTTTCATACCATTAAAGTATAAATGGGAAATGAGGAGAAAGACATGAGGGGTTCCTGTAGATAATAGTGGCTGCCAAAATTTAACCTATCTGCACATTCTACTAAGAACAATGGAAATAAAAAATAAATAAAATCACCCACATAATAAGAAAATAGAGAAGATGTAAAATCCGATTAACATGTAATTGGAGAAATAATCACCCAAGATTAGTAGAGGAGGCTCCAGAACTCACAGTGGAGCTGAGATTCAGTCAAGGCCTCGGAAGAAGCAAAGAAAACTTAGTGGGGTCCTTGCAGTGGTAGAACACAGTTAACATCAATTAAGGGCTGTTTCATAAGGCACAGGACCCACTCTGAGTAGGAAATACTAAAAACGAAAAAGAAGATGTGGTGTATCCAAATATTGGATACTTGGGAGTCAAAAGAAAAGAACTTGGAAAGCATGCAGGAACAGGCTTTGGAAGACAGGAAAATATTTTAGAAGCTAGAAATTTATTTGGAGGCTGGATGGTGAAGGTAAAGCAGAAAGAGTGTAAAGCTAAGGTTTTTTATGGCATCAACCTGTTACTTGTTTTCTGTCTAGTCTGTTCTTTGTTTGTCTTTTTCTGTATTCTTTGGAACTATTTTTAATGATTTTATTTCCTCTTCTTTATTGGCTTGTTAGCTGTAACTTTGTGGGTTTCTTTAAATTTTAGTAATTGCTTTAAGGTTTATAGTATACATCTTTAACTTATCACAGTCAACCTTCATGTGATAGATCGCTTCACATATACTGTAGCAACCTTAAACATGTATATGTCTCTTTCTCCCATCCTGACATTATTGTAACACATTTTACTTTAATAGATCTTATAAACTCTACATTAACTCTATTAACAACTATATATAACTACATTGCTATTATTTTATTTATAATTTGTTTAATATCAATTTTTTATTTTATCTTATTTCTTTGTTTCTTTAACACAGAGTCTCCCTCTGTCGCCAGGTGGGAGTGCAGTGACACCATCTCGGCTCACTGTAGTCTTGAACTCCTAGGCTCAAGCGATCCTCTCACCTCAGCTTTCTGAGTAGCTGGGACTACAGGCATGCACCACCACATCCAGCTAATTTTGTTTATTTTTTGTGGAGATGAGGTCTCACTGTGTTGCCTAGCCTGGTCTTGAACTCCTGGGCTCAAGAGATCCTCCTGTGTCGACCCCCTAAATTGCTGGGATTACAGATGTGAGCCACTGCACACAGCCTAACATTATATTTTAGAGACATTTAAATAATAATAAGAGATTCTTATAGATTTATCCAACAGCTACCATTTCCAGGGCTCTTTGTTCCTTTGCCTAGATACGCGTTTCCATCTGGTGTCGTTTTCTTTCCACCTGAAGAAACTTCTTTAACATTTTTGTAGTATGGGTCTGCTGGAGAGTGCTTTTAGCTTTTGTATGCCTGAGAATCTCTTTTTGAAGAAATGTCCTTCATTTCTGAATGACAATTTCAGTAGCTATAGAATTCTAGATTGACAATTGTTTTCCTTCAGCACTTTAAAGATGTTGTTCTACTGTCTTCTCACTTGCAGTTTCTGATAAAAAATCTTGGACCATCCTTAACTTTGTTCCTATATTTGTAATGTATCATTGTTCTTTAGATACATTTACACTTTTCTTTTCATCACTGTTTTTGAGAAATTGGATTATAATAGGATTGGTGTAATTTTCATCATGACTCTTGTCGTAGGTTTTGTTTTTGTTTTTGAGATTCTAGGATTTGTAGATCTATAGTCTTCATCAATATAAAAAAATGGCCATTATTTTTTCAAATACTCTCTCTGTGACCCATTCTTTTATTGGGATTCCACTTATACATATATAAGGCCATTAAAAGTTATCCCTCAGTATGCTAATGACCTTTTACTTTTTAAAATTATTTTTTCTTCTGTATTTTATTTTGAAGAGTTTCTATGGTCTTCAGTTTTACTACTTTTTCATTTGTAGTGTCTAATCTGCCATTAATCCCTTCTAGTGTGTTTTTCATCTCAGACAGCAAAGTTTTAATTTCTAAAAGTTTGATTTTTGTCTATATTATGCCTTCCATAACTCTATTTAACTTTTTGGATATATGGAATTCAGTTGATAATGTCCTTTCTTGATAATTTTATTATAATATCTATGTTTATTCTGGGTCATTTTTGTTTGCTTGAAGTTTCTTTTCATTAGAAGTTATATTGCTTTGTATGTTTGACATTTTTGTTGTTGTTGTGTAGATTTCAGACATTGTGAATTTTAATCCGTTGGGTGCTGGACATTTTTATATTTCTATAAGTAGTCGAAGTTTATTCACGGATAAAGTTAAGATACGTGGAAAGAGTTTGAGATAGTTTGAGATTTATGGCTTTGCTTCATTTTGTTTTGGATTGTTTTTCTCAGATGGGACTGGAGACACGCTCAATCTTGGGTGAATTACTCTCCACTACTGAGAGGAGTTCCTTCTGAGTATCCTGTTCAGTGACCCATGAATTTTGAGGTTTTCCAGTCTGCCTGGTAAGCATAGGCACTACTTCCTGCCCAATACATGTAGCAGTCTTTATTTATTTATTTATTTATTTATTTATTTATTTATTTATGTTTTCTCATTAAACTTTTTTAATGGGTCTCAACATTCTGTGACAAATTTTTGGTCAAGTTGTTTCCATTAAAAAGTACTGATTTTAAAAACTAATAACTTAAAACTGTCACACGCAAAAAAGAAAACCAAAGTGGTCCACAAGACATTCTCCTTTCCTTCTGAAGGTTTTACGATGCATCGTTATCATTAACCAGTCTTTTACTACTAAACTTAAATGGCCAATTGCAACAAACAGTTCTGAGACCATTCGTCCACCACTGATTAAGAGTGGGGTGGGAGGTATTAGGGATAATATTCATTTAGCCTTCTGAGCTTTCTGGGCAGACTTGGTGACCTTGCCAGCTCCAGCAGCCTTCTTGTCCACTGCTTTGATGATACCCAGCACAACTGTCTGTCTCATATCACGAACAGCAAAGCGACCCAAAGGTGGATATACATGGGCTTGCCAGGAACCATATCAACAATGGCAGCATCACCAGACTTCAAGAATTCAGGGCCATCTTCCAGCTTTTTACCAGAACGACGATCAATCTTTTTCTTCCGCTCAGCAAACTTGCATGCAATGTGAGCTGTGTGGCAATCCAATACAGGGACATAGCCAGCACTTATTTGGCCTAGATGGTTCAGGATAATCACCTATGCAGGGAAGCCAGCTGTTTCCATTGGTGGGTCATTTTTGCTGTCACCAGCAACATTGCCACGTCTTTAATCCTTTGGGTAGATCTTCCCCAGCCTCAGGTAGTTATCCTACATACATTCACTTAGCTGTATACTTGACAGAAAACCTCTGTTTTTAGAGTTTCCCTTCTACATCCTTTCCTCTCCAGTAATCTGGCCTAAAACCCTAGCTGCCTTATTCTCTCTGGATTTTTCATTTTCTCCTCAATTCAGGGAATCCACTGGACCCTGCAGGGCTCCCACTTCCTGAATGGGGGCCTGGAAGCTCTCTTAAAGGCATAAGTTTGATAATCATGTGACTGATCTTACTTGTTTTCCATCTCTTGGGGAACTCTGTCCTTTGTTGTCTCATATTCAGTGTCTTGAAAATTGTTTCATACAGATGGTTCAATATATTTTTTGGTTATTAGTCCTCCTTGGCCAAAAAGAGAAGTCTAAAACTCACAATTTTCTTTAAAATATATTTCTTAGCCCTGTTCACTTAAGATGCCTAAAAAAAAATCTTCCTGGTGACAATAAATAACATAGTGTCCAGATTTTTGCTTTTACTCTAATTTCCACTAAAATATCAGGGTGTTTTGGTAAAATGATTGATTCTGCGTCATGATTTGGGAAATGACAAGGTTACCCTGAACTTCTCTGTGTCAGAAAGCAAGAGTTCAAAGACTATAGGGATGTGTCTAGTCGAAGGCGGTTCCACAGGACAAATCATTGGAGGTGGTAATTATATAAAAATATTGTCGTGTAAATTGGTAAATAAATGAAAATGATGTTTACTCAATTTTAGAAGAGAAACTGTTGTTTTGTTCTAGTTGATAAAAAATTTTTTCTCTTATAGAAAAATGCCAACTAGTAAACATAAAAACATTATAGTATTGGGAAAAATATTCACTGTCTTGCAACTCCATAATAAAATTATTGATTGTGGTAATGACTATCAAATGTACTAAAACCATTAGATAAAATGTTAATTAAGAATGATACATTAACATGGAGCCAGACAGTTTACTGTCTTATTGTAAAAATTAGAAAAAAATAACAGTGGAAGGAGCTGACTCTTAACATCTCAATCAAGTGCTCAAACTTGGCATCACCAATAATAAGACAATATGGATTTCATGTGCCACCTGATGTAATACAATATGAAGTGCCCAGTATTCTTCTTAAGATATTCTTATTAAACATGTTTAATCTGAAGCTAATTATTCATTTAAATTTCCAGTTCACAGGAATATTGGAGATAAAAGAAAAAAAATGGCATCTAGATGGAAACAATCAGTCAAGCAAATTCAGATTTTAGAAGTTCCACAAGATGACTGATCCAGTCTCTTCAAAAATTCAATGTTATTCAAAAGAAAAAAAGGTATTGGGGCTCTTCTCAATTAAGAGGGACTAAAAAGATATAATGACCAAATACAATAGGTAAACCTTAATTGGATTTTTTTTGTTCAGGAAAAAAACCAAGTAAGATATCTTGTGGACAGTTGGGGGTTATTTAAAAATGAACTAGTATTACGGTTTATTAGGGATTTATATTTAATTTTCTTTAGGGCAATAATATTGTTATATAAGAAAATGTTCTTATTTTTAAGAAATGTACAAATGTCTTTATTTTTAGGAGTGTCATGATGTCTGCAAATTACTTTGAAATGGCCAAATGTTAATATTTTTCGATCTAGATCTTTGACCTTGAATATATTTTATTATTGCTTCACTCTTGTCTGTTCATTTAAAATGTTTCATAATACAATGTTTAATGGGGAGAGAACATATTCTACTAAACATTTTAATACCTAGAAAATTGCCTTAAGGAATTAATGACAAATGGTGGCAAAAATTTTTACCATCAGAATGTTCCTGATGAAATAACTTAAGTATATGACAATTAGAAATGCAGATAAATTAGCTCTATGTTCTCAAAATAAAAATATTAATCCCAGCAGGACTTTTTGGCAGATTGGTTCTAGAATTTATGTAGAGCAGCAAAAGACAAAGAATAGGCAATTTATTTCTCAAAAGGAAGAAAGAGAGAAAAAAACTTTATTGTAAAGATTATAAAGCTATTTTAAAGTTTAAAAGGTATAGTGTAGGAATGAATTGTTAACTGATTGAACAAAATAGAAAGCTCACAAAACAGAGTATACATAAATGGAATTTTGATATATGATGTAGGCAGCATAACAAATTACTGGAGAAAGAAGAAACTATTTAGCAAATGAACTGGAACAATTGTAATTCATATGGGAGAAAAATAATCTGGAGCCCTACCTCAAACCATACACAAGAATTGATTCCAGATAGATTGAGAACCCAAATGTTGAAAAATGTTGTGAAGGAAAGAAAGAAGGTGAAGCCAGAGGAAAACATTAGTTTGGGATATTTGTTTTTGTTTTTTAAAATAGGAGAAACTTATAAAGATTCTGAGAAGTATGGAGTAGAAAAGGAAATACAGAAAAGAGGAGGAAGAGAACCCCTAAAAAGCATATGGCAATTGGACAAATAGTAAGGTGCTGCCATAGAGCAAATATTTAGTAATTATTAAATTCATGGATTAACAAAGAAAGAAAGAATTCTCTTAGGTAGAATGTGCAGAAATTGATTCAGATCCGTAGTTTTTTGTTTTGTTTTGTTTTCTGACAAGTATGAATGTGGAATCAGCAGATGTAGCTACCGATAACCTTGCTTGGATTTGCGACTTTTTATGTCAGGTTTTAGAAACAGGCTGTAAACCAGTGGAAAATAACCCACTGTGGCTAAAAAATTAAACATAAACTTTTCAGACTCATTGGAAACAGTGTGTGGATACAAAAAAATATGTACTGTAACCAGAGAAAAAGAAGGCTACTTAAGAGATAACTCTCCAATGAGTATCTTTTGTTTCTTTGTTTATTGTTGATGTTGCTGTTATTGTTTTTCTAAACCTTGGCACCAGTATGCTCTCTTGAGGGAGAGTATTCTCAGGAGATCTAAAATGGCATGTGTACTATTCAAAAATAGCAAAGATATGGAATCGACCTAAGTGTTCATCAGTAGATGGACAGATAAAGAAAATGTGGTTGGTTAGCTACATGCAGAAGATTGAAACTGGGCCCCTTCTTTATACCACATACCAAAAAATCAACTGAAGATGAGTTAATACTTAAATGTAAAACTTAAACTATAAAGACCCTGGAAGATAATCTAGGAAATACCATTCTGAACACATGATCTGGCAAAGATTTTATAACAAAGACACCAAAAGCAACTGCAACAAAAATGAAAATTGACAAATGGGACCTACTTTAACTGAAAAGCTTCTACACAGCAAAATAAACTATCAACAGAGTAAACAGACAACCTACAGAATGGGAGAAAATATTCTCAAAGTATGAATCCAACAGAGATCTAATATCCAGCATCTATAAGGAACTTAAACAAATCAACAAGCAAAAAACAAACAACCAGATTAAAAAGTGGGCAAAGGACATGAACAGATACTTTTCAAAAGCAGACATATACACGGCCAATGAGCATTTGAAAAAATGTTCAACATCACTAATCATTAGATAAATGCAAATTAAAACCACAATAGGATACCATCTCACACCAGTCGGAATGGCTACTATTAAAGAGTCAAAAATAATAGATGCTGGTGAGGTTGCAGAGAAAAGGGAACACTTATACACTGCTGGTGGGAAGGTAAATTAGTTCAGCCACTGTGGAAAGCAATGTAGCAATTCTTCCAAGAACTTAAAACAGAACTACCACTTGACGTAGCAATCCCATTATTGGGTATATACCTGAAAGAAAATAAATCATTCTATCATAAAGACACACACACACATATGTTTATTATAGCACTATTCACAATAGTAAAGAAATAGAATCAACCTAAATGTCCATCAATGGTAGACTGGATAAAGAAAATGTGGTACATCTACATCATTGAAAACTATGCAGCCATTAAAAAAATTGAGATCATGTCCTTTGCAGTGACATAGATGGAGCTGGAGACCATTATCCTAAGCAAATTCATGCAGGGACAGAAACCCAAATACCACATGTTCTCACTTATAAGTGGGAGCTAAACGAGAACACGCAGACACAAATAAGGGAAACAACAGATGCCAAAGTCTACATGACATTGGAGCGTGGGAGGAGGCAGAGAATCAGAAAACAAAGATTATGTCCTTTGCAGTAATACGAATGGAGCTGGTGGCCATTATCCTAAGCAAACTCATGCAAAAACAGAGACCCAAATATCGCATGTTCTCACTTGTAAGTGGGAGCTAAACGAGAACATGTGGACACAAAGAAGGGAAACAGCAGACACCAGGCCTCCATGAAGATGGAGGGTGGGAGGAGGGAGAGAATCAGATAACTACACATCGGGTACTATGCTTATTACTTAGGTGATGAAATTATCTGTATGCCAAATCTCCATGATACAGTTTACCTATACAAAAACCTGCACATGTACCCCTTAATCTAAAATAAAAGCTTTTAAGAAAATGGTTGAAAAGGTAAAGTTTATGTTTTCATATTTTACCAATGAATTTTTAAAATAAAAAATAATAAAATTTTACCTTAAGAAAAGAAAATGTGGTATGTGGTATATATACACAATGGAATCCCATCTGGCCATATTTGCAGCAACATGGATGGAACTGGAGGTCATCATGTTAAGTGCAATAAGCCAGGTACAGGAAGACAAATATCACATTTGTCTCATAAATATCTCATTCCTATGTGGGAGCTAAAAAAGTGGATCTCATGGAGGTAGAGATAGTTACCAGAGGCTGGGAACAATGTGTGTGGGTTAGGAGGGGATGAAAGAAGTAGGAAGTTGAGAAATTAGAGTAGCTGCAGACATCGAAAAAGCAGGAAGAGATGGTTGATTTTCTAGCATTCTGGCCCCTAAATGCAATGTTCAGGAGTTTTTGCCTTCAGTCAATGTGTTCTATACCCAAGTTTCAGAAAATTTATATCTGAATAGCCAAATTTAGAGATTTTTTGCTCATTCCTCAGATAGAGGAGCACAGAGCATATTGATTCATGGTTCAATCAACCTGTGAATGAGTATTGTTAGGAAGAGGATGGAGAGCTGTTGCCATATGAAAAAACAACAAATGTGTATATGCTCCAGACCCTTGATGATCTTAATATCCACAAATTTATTCCTATTTACTAACCCTCAATAAGGGTTTAACCTAGCATTACGTTAGTATTCCACAAACAATGAAAATATGTTCATCTTCTCTCTAAAGGTGGATAACTCCAAACTGCATCCACCTCGAGAATTTCTGAGTAGCAAGTGTTTATCCATGAACTCTGCTATCAACCTGTCTCAGGAGTCTGCAGCCTATGGATTAAGCAAGATCATGCAACAAAATATCACCATGGTTTTCTGTTACAGGGGAGCATATTTGCATTAATACTTATCTTCTCATGTCCCCGAGATTCCCGAGGGACATATATGGACAGTGAGAGCAAGAGTGGTCATGTGCTTTACCCAAAGCAACCAGTGACTAAGTAGTCAAGCCAAGATGTGATACCAGTTTTATTCACTTCTAAAGCTCTCTCTTTCCTTTCCATCCTGGAAAGGTTAGAACAACGAAAAGTAAATGTCCTTCTTGCAGAATTTTAAGAGAAATATGAAAATAGAACTCTAAGGAGAGTTTTAGGTCCTGGAAGACAGGGTAGAAGGCTTAGGGTGGCAAAAACATGGGTAGGGGCTGGGCGTGGTGGCTCATGCCTGATATCTCAGCACTTTGGGAGGCTGAGGCAGGTGGATCATGAGGTCAGGAGTTCAAGACCAACCTGGCCAATATGGTGAAACCTCATCTCTACTGAAAATACAAAAATTAGCTGGGTGTGGTGGTGCATGCCTATAGTCCTAGCTACTCGGGAGGCTGAGCAGAAGAATCACTTGAATGTGGGAGGCGGAGGTTGCAGTGAGTCGAGATCACACCACTGCACTGCAGCCTGGGTGACAGAGTGAGACTCTGTCTCAAAAAAAAAAAAAAAAGAAAAAAAAAAGTGGGTAGGGGATGAGAGGTATATTTATTTAAAGGAGACAGAAAGGTAAATAGGGCTTCCATATTTTTATTTTTAAAACTATTTCACAGAAACAAAGCACGTTATATTCACTGATGACTATTCCTTCAGCCATTTGTGCCAATAGGTATTTGTTTAGATTGTGTTATTATTAAGTATAGGATTTGATTGGCATAAGTTAGTAGGTCACATGAACATCTGATTATCTAGTTATTGATTTTTTTTAACTTGATACCTTTAAAGTCAAAATATAATTCAATTAGAGGTAGGACAGGGTTGAAATTGGTTATTTAGGGGGAAAAACAAATTAGATTCTCACCTTACTTTAAATAGCAAAAAAATTCTAAATACATGGAAAAGTTAACGTTTTAAAAAATAAGAACCATAAAAAAAAAGTAGAAGAAAGTATAGGAAATATACAGGAATGGAAAAAGGTTTTTAAAGCATAAAGGCCACGAAATGTCCCTGCTGGCCACAGAACAGGAATGCTCAGGTGTTGCCCAAGTTTCTGTGATTTGCGGTTAGTGGTAATGGAGGTTTCCACGTGGTGGTGCTGCATTCAGTGTCAAAAGACTGAATTCTCTCCAAAATCTTCTAAGACCACATTCCCCACCACCACTTCTTTAGACCTAACAAAGAACAGTACCAGACTTTTTATCCTGCTAAGATTTATTCCCAATTTAAATCTTGGAAGCTGCACACAGGCATAATTATTTTGGTCAATCAGGAGAAAGCTTATTCTGTTTCAAAACAAGTCATGCAAGGAAAGATTTAAGGAATTTCATTTTAGCCTGAAGATGTGAAATTTAAACTTCCACTAAAGGATGCTTGGGGAAAATGTTTAGAGAAAGTCATGGTATTGGCTAAACTTTCTGAGTGTCTTATTCTGATGTCAGGTATATAGTAAGAGACTCACCCCTGGCACAATCTAGGTTCTCACAGTCTCAAATAACATGCTGGTCATATTCAGATTTCATTCTCTTTGAAGTGTTGAGATTGCATTCCACTGTTAGCTTGGTAGCTGTGATTCAACTTATACTTTTAAAATTAACAGAAAATTTTTTGTTATTGTTTTTAAATTTTGGTCAGAATATTTGGAACTAGATGAATTCCAAGATAAACAAACTAAAGAGCTAAGTTAATGACTGTACTGTTTTTACTGCTACAGAATTCAAATCCTTCTGTGCCATCTCTGACTAATTCTTAAATTGGGGATCATATGGTGTCAAACAACGTGAGAGCTTCTGGCAAGCAAAGCAAAACTAAGGGATAATGTCACAGTGGGGAGTGTTGCCAATCAATTGAATCAATTCTAAGCAGTAAGAGATGAGTTTTAAATGGGAATAGTCACAGTTAATAGAATTGTAAGAATCCTGGTGAATTGATAAACTCTGTCACATATCTGTCCCAATCAGCTTGGCTTAGTCTGACTTAAAGATAAAGTTCTACTTGGCTGTTACTGACACAGCCTGAAATGGAGTTAAAGATCCAAACCCAAGTGTATCAGTTGGGTTGCTCAGTGAAGAGCTTTAGGAATATTTCAAAGCTATAGATACAAATAGGTGTGACCCCTCTGACGAAATGAACACAGCAGAATTAAAAATGAAGGTAAGTGGTTTTATCAGAAGCTTATTCTCTAAAACAACGCAGGATAACATACTTCCTTTTATCTTGATATCCAGCAAGAAACTTGCGTTATGAAAACCATTTGTAGATTACATTAGATGGAAAGTTAAGTCAACATATGAGATATTAGTAAGGCCATTACTGAGTTTTAGGGAAAGAATGAGGACCTTCCATGTTGGGGCTGTGGTCCTCAATACAACAGTGATGCTGGTGACTGATGAAGAATGTGTAGAAAAGACAGGAGTGATTTTGAGGATTGAGAGTTGGGTTGAGAAAATAATGAGAGATTAGAGACTGCCTAATTGAATCTTCATTCAGGAGTGATGTGGGTAATAATGCATGAAAATTTTAAACTTTCCAGTATCTGTGAAGGAGAAAGACTTAGTGCTTTTAGAGCAATAAATTCAAGTTAATAATTAGGATAAACCTTCTGACAGTGTTATTTGTTTTACTTGGGAGAGAAACTGCTCCTGAAATGGAGAAATAGAGAAAGTTAAGCCAAATACCAGCTAAGTGAAGTTTTAAAATAGGGTAGGATTGTGGTGTCTAAGGCACCATCTGTTGGCAGTTATCTGACTACAAAACCTGAGTTCATGGTTGGCCTGATTTTTGTATGAATCCCTTGGCATTTTGATGTTTAGAAGAAGTAAAGTAACTGCACAACATCCCCTCTGACTGAGGCCACATCAGTAAAAAGGGAAGCATAGTCTCTTCTCTGCCTCAAGGTCCTCAAGGGAGACACGAGTCAGGAATGAATGTAGGTGAGTAGAAAGAAGGGATAAGGGAAGAATAGCATAAGGCCTTTGGTTGCTTGTGCTTTGGGGCAATATTTTTGTGGTCACTTTCGTTCAGTACCTGGATCTCTGAATTTCATGGGAATGATGGGGGCCTCTTGTTAGTACCTTATGTTTACATCTGTTTGTCAGGTGGCACTTCTAAGTAACAGTAGACAGGTTTCTAGTATTTCTTGGATTTATTTGTTTCTAGTGGTAGTTTCAAAGGTTCTAAGATCAAGCCCTTAGAGTCACTCAAATTTTGAATCCACTCCTGTGTTTGTAGCATCTTGGTTGTTTTCTTGATTTCTTGTGTGTAATAATCTTGGGTGACCAGTATTTCCTGGCCTAGAATGATATTTTTCTTACCTTCTCTTGGGATCTTTAGGAGGACAGACCTTTAATTCCTTCTTTGTATTATCTAGGCCCAACTATTGAGCATTTCTATAACAATCTCATATGGCTTCTCTGCAGCCATGCAAACCACATTAAAGACAGCCTAGGTTTACAACAGTACCCAGAGTGGGAAGTACCTATACCAAGAGTGACAAGGGCTTTGGGGAAGCTAAGGAATAGGAGACATATAGTTTTATGGTGTAATGTAAGGAAAGAGATATACTAGTAATATAGAGATGAGTAAACAAGTTTTAAATAGACTATGTCTCTTTAAGACAACAAACATTTATTTTTTTGTTAATATATGCAAGTCCCCAGGCTAGAAATTCAGAGCATTTAAAGACAAATGAAATACAAATTAAAGAACTCAACATTTCATGGGTTGAGGGTGGGCATCAGACACATGACATTTGACGTAAACTGGGTAGTGATGTGATCCTGTTGTCTCAGACTATGGTAAAGGAGTGACAAGGCAACAAACGACAGGTCATGTTTTCAAGGTCACTTATCTTGGCACCTCTCACTTACACAGCTGCAACCCTCACCTATGAGAGAAATTAGGCTGTAGGTTTAAGTGAAAATTAACATTATTTAGGAAATGGTTCTTAAGGTGATCTCATTTTCTCCTCTCTCCCCTATATGCTTTTTCACTCATCTGATTTTGCCATCATATTCGTTAGAATGATTTATAAATGGCCATTTCCAGATTTTTCTTAGTTTTCATTAGTTTCAGTCTTAAATCATTCACAGACTCATGGGACTATATATTTCATCATTATTTCTGCCTTAATATGTCCCAAGCAGAATTTACCTTCATCCCTGATGGTACCCACCTCTTCTAAGTTTCATGACTCTAGCCTTCACACTGTCACAGAATCAGGTGTCTGTCACCCAGGTTCCACATTCTTTTATTATCTTTAATCCTTTCTCCCCTTTACTTTGTATATCTGAGTGCCAATAAGTGTCAACTACTATATTTGTCTAACAAATCATCATTCTTCTTCAAATTATCATTAACTTTCCCTTTGCCTACTGAAATTACCTTTCTTTTCTTTTTTTTTTTTTAAACGGAGTCTCGCTCTGTCGCCCAGGCTGGAGTGCAGTGGCGCGATCTCTGCTCACTGCAAGCTCTGCCTCCCGGGTTCCCGCCATTCTCCTGCCTCAGCCTCCCGAGCAGCTGGGACTACAGGCGCCCGCCACCTCGCCCGGCTAGTTTTTTGTATTTTTCAGTAGAAACGGGGTTTCACTGTGTTAGCCAGGATGGTCTCAATCTCCTGACCTCGTGATCCGCCCACCTCGACCTCCCAAAGTGCTGGGATTACAGGTGTGAGCCACAGGTGTGAGCCACCGCGCCCGGCCGAAATTACCTTTCTTTTATCCATCTATAATTTATTCTACACACATCAGCCAGAGTAATCTTTTAAAAATGCCAGTAATATCTGGGCATTGCCCAATGTCCAATGCCATCCCATCACATTTAGAATAATTTTTACTTCAGTGTAGAAGCACCTATATGATATAGCCCCCTTCTAAATCTCCAACTCCATTTCACCTTGTTTCTTGCTCACTGCATTCAAATCCACATTGCCCTTCTTTCTGTTCCACTACCACACTAAAATTGTTTCCTGTTAGGGCCTTTGCATTAGCTGTTCCCTCTAGTTGTGATGCTTGCCCACATCCTTTCTTGACTGGCTTCTTCTGCCATTCAGGTCTCAGCTGAAATATCTATCAACTGCTCAGAGAAAGCTTCAGTGAAAATCCTCTTCCCCTCAGTTTTTCTGTATAACAATGGCCCTTGGTAGCATTCATTGATCGCTGGTTTATTCTTTATTTGTATATGCTCTGTTAGTGCTTTGGGCTTATCTGTTATCTATGTATCTAAACTAGCCTATCTATCTATCTATCTATCTATCTATCTATCTATCTATCTATCTATCTATCTAGATATAAAGGCTGCTTGAGCCTTCTAAAGTGTCTGGAACAAACATCAACACAGAACCAAACATAGCACTTACACTGAGAATACAGAAATTTATGAGATAAGCTGTTGCTATTAGAAATGCACCTGTTATCAATTTAACATTGTTGGCTGGTCTGTAAGCCCATGCAACCAATTGTTCCCTCTCAGACTTCTTTCTATAATTTTAACAGACTTTTCCCTTTGAATTTACATCTTTGGAAACATAATATCATGGGTGTGTTTTACCATACTCAAGGAACTGTTCTGTCTTTTCAAGTCAGCTTCATGTAGATCTGATGCCATCATTCTGTCATTTTTGTGTATCACCTTCAGTGTTGAATTATGAAACTGCTTTGCTTATTATTGTTGTATGTGTTTCAGTCCTGTGTTAAATAGGCAATTAATATTCTATATTACATTAATCTAAATTCACCATATTACTCAACATGGACTAAGCATCTGACACATTTTTTTCAGGTTGTTTCTTCAACATGATCTCTCTATAATGATAATGGTCTCTAAATATGATATTAGGAAAATGGTATTTTGTTTCTTCATCTGTTGTTTTCTTTCCAAAAATAGGAAAGAAAAAGAAAGTCTGCCTTCAGGAAAACTTTCACTTATAGCTTTTACCAAAAGAGAATAAGCAACTGATTGCAGAGAACAAGACTGATGGTTTTATTTTACTTCCCAGCAATAAACAGAGTGAAAATGATAATTATGAACATTTTAAAGTTTTTTGAAAGGAAAATGTGTCTTAAATTAATTTTTTGCTTTATATATTTCTTTAGAGTAAAGAGGGCTGAAATTTAATCATCTTCCATTTTCAGTATACTCTGAATAGCATAAATCCTACCAAGCTTTTAGTTCATTTCTTTGAGGAAACTCTCTTCTTTACATTTCATTTCCTGAGCCCTGCTTGGCAGTCCAATTTGGTGCTATCCTGAGTGCCGTTTCAAAATTGGTCTAATTGCAAATGTTGGAGACCATTTAAACTGTGGAAACTTATTACCCATTAAATGTTTTTGTTCATAAAAAGAAGATATATTGAATGCAATTTACCTACTATACTCAAATATATACTTAATATTATACCTAATATGTTTAAATAAAATAATAAATTAACAATTTATTATTTGTTACTCATAAAAACAATTGTCGTTTAGTGAGGAACTATTACTCTTTAGGGCCAAGGCTAAAAACTATACTGACACTTAAGAATAATACGGTGTAGTTATTATTACCTCGATTTTGTACATGGGAAACTGAGGCTTAAAGAGTTTAAGAAAGATGTCCAAGTGGCAGAAGTAGAATTCAAATAGGGTTCTTCGTGGCTACAATACCTCTGCCCTTAATTTCCTTGCACACCATTTTTATTGATGCTGTGGTCAAGCAGACTTATATTCAGATCCTGCTCTGCTTTTACCATAGTCAGTTGCAGAATCTTGAATGATTGGCTGGTTCCACTGGAACTGGTAGACAGATTGGCAGGCGATCTCCTAGGATGATTTCTAGCCTTTTGTTTATGGTTTGTTGAAAAGAAAAATGGTATTTTAAGTCACACGATCTGGATTTAAATCCTAGGTCTAGGAATCCCTTGGGCAAGTTGCTTAATGGGTTTGAGCCTTAGTCTTCTTGCCTATAGATTTGACAGTATTCATATTTTCCTTCAGGCATTATGTTATATAAATTTGTATTGGGTTAGAGGATATCTTAACTCAAATCCAAATGGTAGTCCAAAACGATTGGCAAGTTGATGGGAGGGTTCTACCAGAAACCTATTTGCACAGGTGCTTTGGAATCTTCTGGTATGTCTGGAGAAACGATGAGATAACCTGAACATATGTCTTTTCAGGGGAATAAGAAGTCTTTAGGAAGAAAATTCATGCTCAGAAAAGAAGGAGCCAGTGGTAATAAATTTGACCAACTAATAAAAACTTAATTTTTGGATAAAAGTAAAAATTAAAAATAGAATTTGGTGTTAATCATGGAAGACAGAAATTGTCTTCCAACTTAGTTTCCACTGAAATTAAGATCAAATCCTAAGTAGAGCATAAAGACTGAAAGAGCTATTCATTAAATTATTTGTAGAGCTTTGTGGCACAAGAAAAAGCTGCTTTGGGATTCCTTTGATGGAGGAAGGCACAAAAAAAGAATCTCCCTTAATTAGCCACAGGCCACTTCACAGATTTAGAAACTCAGGGCATTTGAGAACTGGAGACAAAGGTCTAGGAAGCACCAGTGGCATCAGAAGAATATTTTTCAGAAGAGTAACTGGTCTGGGTGAGGCCTGAATGTCCCGCATTACCATCAATGCATGGTGGATGTGACTGCACACCAAAGATGCCCTGCTGGGCTGTGCCTGGCAGCAGAGGATTTGCTCACAATGACATTTGTGACATTATCTGGGTCCAATAAAGAAAACATCTAAGAGATATTTTAGATGATGCTGAGGCTCTATGAGAGCAGTCAGGAACAAAACACAAAAGTCAGTGTAATCATTGTTATTATTGATCAACATACACTGGCAAGATCTGCGGAGATGGGTTTAAGGATAATACATGAGAAAAATTATACTGTAAAGTGTTATTCTTAGTTTTCTCCCACTCTTGGCCCCCCTACTGCTACACTGGAAATTCTCAAGGCATTCTTGTGTTTCATAAATAAGGTCAAATATCACACCAAAACTACACTGAAGAGTGTTAAAAGATACTTTTCAAAAAAATTAAAATGATCACTCTTATACAAATGAGTATGTGTCTAAGATTGCATTCAGTTCATTAATTATGAGGGAATAGGATGATGGCATGGTGCTATGGACTGAATTGTGATCTTCAAAAATGGAAGTCATTACCCCCAGTAGTATCTCAGAATGTAGCTGTATTTGGAGATAAGAGGTAATTAAGTTAAAGTGAGGTCTTTAGGGTGAGCCCTAATTAGTCTAATTGGTATCCTTAAAAGGAGAAGAAATGTAGACATACAAGGATGCCATGGATGTGCACACACAGAGGGAAGACGACGTATGGACACAGCCAGAAGGCAGCCCTCTGCAAGTCGGGGAGACAGGCATCAGGAAAAACCAGCCCTGCCAACACCTTGATCTTGGACTTCAAGGCTCCCAAACTGTGAAAAATAAATTTTAGTTGTTTAAAGCACCCAGTTTATGGTATGTTATTATGATAGCCTTATCTAACTAGTAACTTAGTAGGTTCAAAGAGCATCTGAGAAGCTGGGAATTTATAGACAACTTAATGAAGGAATATTAGAACAAAATTTCTTGATTAGATACAAAGCTGGTAATGTCCTTCAGAAGAATAAACCATGATTTTGGGACTATATTTTCTGTTAGATAAAGTTAGCTCCATATCTATGAAACAAAAATCTATCAACACATAGCTTCACTTAAATCTGGAACTTTGAGTTCATAGTAAGTAGTGAGTCGAATAAAGTACATTCCCTAGATAACTAAATAATCTTTGGGGTACCTGTTAAACAATGCCTTTCTATATATTTAGAGAATACCTCACAAGTTTTAAACAATTTTTCAAAGCAAAAGAAATTTGTTTCTTCCTCTTAGTCTAAGAATAGCCACTCTAATCTACATCTACTGGTCAAGGAAATGTTCTTCCCCAATTGATTAATAGGAGGTATACTACTCCTGAATGTAAAAATCTAATTCTCAATCATAGGAATGTGACATCACAATAGCCTGACCTTGTGCTGTCTCTCAAAGTTTGGGTTATTCAGTCTTGTATGGAAAGTCAGTGGTTCCATCTAGAGAGTTAAACCTAACCTAAGACCTTTCTCAGATGTCTCTAACAGCATAAAGAGATAAGATAGGTGTGTATCCTCCTGTAACTTTTAGGTCTGTATTTATGGTCTACTGTGAGTAATTACTTGGATATTTGCATTCTCAAGAACCAGCTATAATAGTAACCCAGCCCAATGCATCCCTGAATCAGGCAGGAGACAAAATTCTGTATTGGAAACAATATTTGGAGGTATAGATCTGTCACAGGGTACGGTCAATTAACATAAACAAACAACATTTAATTTTCCACACATTGATCAAGAGATTTAGTGCAATTCCAATAAAATTCCCAAGATAATTTTTCTTGTAGAAATGAACAGAGTTATTCTAAAATTTATATGAAAATCATAAGGATCTAGGATAGCTAACATAATTTTGTGAAAAGAGCTATAAATTTGGAGGATAACACTAGCCCCAGTTTAAGACTTAATATATGGCTATACTCCCATTTGCAGAGTGATAGACTCATAGATTAATGAAACAGAATAGAGAGTACAGAAGAGGACCCACCAAATTCTGACCGATTGATGTTTGACAAAGGTACAATGGTAATTCAATAAAGGAAAGAGTAGTCTTTTTAATAAAGAGTGAAATTGTCCATTAATATGCAAAAATACACTTTAATCTCACACCTGTTACAAAAATGAACCCAAATTGGATCATAGATCTAAATGGAAAATGTAAAATTATAAAGCCTTCAGAAGAAAACACAGAAGAAAATCTTTGTAAACTGGGATTAGGCAAAGAATTCTTAGACATTATTCCAAATGCATGATCCATTAAATATAAAAATTGATAAACTGGACTTCATCTGACCTTAAAACATTTGTTCTGCAAAAGATTTGTTAAGACAATGTAAATACAAACTACAGACTGGAAAGAATATATGCAGATTACATATTTGACAAAGGAATTGAATCCAGAATATATAAAGAACGCTCAAAACTCAACCACCAGAACACAACCCAATTTAAAAACAGGCAAAAGGTTGGAATAGATGCTTCACCAAAGAGGATATATTGATGGCAAAAAACACATTAAAAATGTTCAACATCCTGAACAATGAGAACACATGGACACAGGGAGGGGAACATCACACGCCTGTTAGGGGTGGGGGGGGGGGTGGGGGAAGGATAGCATTAGGAGAAATATCTAATGTAAATGACAGGTTGATGGGTGCAGCAAACCACCATGGCATGTGTATACCTATGTAACAAACCTGCAGGTTCTGCACATGTATCCCAGAACTTAAAGTATAATAATAAAAAAGAAAAAAATGTTCAACATCCTTGGACATTTGATAAATACAAATTAAAATTAAATGAGATAACTCTATATGTAGGCAAGGATGCAGAGCAACTGAAACTCATACATTGCCACTGGGAATACAAAATGGTACGTCCACTCTGCAAAACAGTTTAGCAGTTATTATAAAGTTAAATGTATACTTACCATATGATCCAGCAATTCCACTCCTAGGAATTTACTTTAGAGAAATGAAAACATATGTTCACGTAAAAACCTATACATGAAAGTTTGTGGCAGCTCTATTCATAATTGCCAAAAAGCTGGAAACAACTCAATTGTCCTTTAACAGCAGAATAAATAAACAAACTGAGGTATATCCAGGCAATGCTATACTACTCAGCAATGGACTACTGATATATTCATTGGATAAATTTCAAAGGCCTTACACTAATTGAAAGAGGTTAGTATCAAATTTTTACATATTGTATGATTCTATTAATATGATATTCTAGAAAAGACAAAACTATAGTGATGAACAGATCAATGGTTTTCAGGGGGTAGGGAAGAAAAAAGAAGTCGACTACCAAGGGGTATTTCAAGGAATCATCTGGAACGACAGAATGATTCTGTTTCCTGATTGTGATGGTGGTGACATGAACCTCTATATGTATCAATTCATAGGACTGTACATGAAAAAAAGTCAGTTTAACTGTATGTTAATTTTAAAAATTCTTAAGAACAGCACCCTGCCAGGCTCTCTATGAAACAAAATGCCGTCTCTGTTCTTGCATCTATTGCCATTTGCAATCCTTTTCAACAGAGACCCTCACCCACTTCCTCTACCTACTCCATAACATTCAACAAATTGTTCTCCATCTCAGTGAAATCGCTCCCCAAGGGCACTCATGATTCCTATTCTCCTACCCATGAAACCTTCACTAATAATTCTGGCTCCCTGTGCCCTGTCATGTCTCAATTCCTATAACTCTTCCTCTAGATCCTTATTTTTGGCACGTATTCTAACACTTAGATTATTTTAAAAATTTTTCAGGTGCATATATTGGTCTGTCATGACCAGAAAGTTTTTTCCTCAAAAAGCATGCAGATAGAGAACAAACTCCAGACTTGCTGGAGCCAGAATAATCAAAATGTTATGTCAAAAAAAAAAAAAAAAAAGCCAATATTATTTCTATGAGTGTGAGACTTTTGGGAGGATAACTTAGGACAAAATACCAGTGCACACGGAATTCTGACTGTCTGCAAAATGATTAATCACAAACTTTCATTGACAGATATACGTACACATAAGCACACATGTCCATGCGCATGCACACACACACACACACTTGCACTGAGCGTAGAATGGCCACTATCCATTCAAAATGACTAGCTGTTATCACCCTGATGTATTTTTTTAATTTTTATACTGAATGTATTCATATAATTTCATTTTCATATGTCTTTTATACAACCCCCAAGAAGTTTTCTCTACCCTGTCTTCTAATTTAATTATCTTGATCATCTTTGATCATCTATAGTTTTGCAATCAAGTTCTGAAAGGGGCCAGGATATTTCGACATTGGTAATATTGCAAATGTTTTCACTCCAAACATTCTGTCTTCAGCCAGATTTGTCTCCGTGGTTTTCTCTGCTGGGGGCCCTCATTCACATTCATTTAATAAACGCTGACTGAGCACTCACCACGTGCCAGGTACTACGTTAGATGTTGTGAATAGAGTCGTAAGTAAGACACACAATGCCTCTGCATCCACAGGGTCCACAAACCAATGACTATAAATAGACAAATAAGCCAATATTTACAGGACCTATGTATAGGACGTATAAGTTATGGATGCACATAAAAGACGTGCCTGACTCAGTCAGTGAAAGTCAGAGAAACCTTCCTGGAGGCGATAATGTTTGGCTGAGTTTTCCGAACAAATAAGAATTAGATATTTCTTCCCATGGAAGGTGGGAAGGAATTGACAGAGGAAAAATCTTACGACAGCATGACAACATTAATGTCAGATAGTCTGGTATTTCACTACCCATGTAATCTGACATCTTTAAAATGTGCCTCGTCCTTTTTTTTTTTTTTTTTTTTTTTTTTTTTTTTTTTGATGGAGTCGTACTCTGTTGCCCAGGCTGAAGTACAGTGGTACTATCTCAGCTCACTGCAACCTCTGCCTCGCAGGTTGAAGCCATTCTCCTGTCTCAGCCTCACGAGTAGCTGGGATTACAGGCACCCGCCACCATGCCCGCCTACAATTTTTTTTTTTTTTATTTTTAATAGAGATGTGGTTTCATCATGTTGTCCAGGTTGGTCTTGAACTCCTGACCTTGTGATCCACCTGCCTCAGCCTCCCAAAGTGCTGGGATTACAGGCATGAGCCACCACGCCCGGCCATGCATCATCCTACTACAAAGATATCCCTTGCTTCTCTGAAACACAGTGCTCTTCTGTCCTCTGAACTCAGCCAAATATCTTGCCTGCATCTCTTTTTTGGCTCTTCTATGCCATCCTCAAAGTGTGGAATACCTATTCACATGAGTGAGCTGTTTAGGATCACAGGCTCTGGGGTAAGAGTGCCTGTGTTTGAATTCCAGCTGTGTGAGCTTTCAATACTTACTGCCCTCTCTAAAAGTTTCAGTTTCTTCATCTATAAAACATGATTAATAATACTTACTTCACTAGGTTGTTGCAAAAGTTAAGTGAACTAATAAATATAACAGTACATTTATTTATAACAGTGCATTAGATATTATTAAGCATCATTATGTTACCTATTACCAACAAGTGTGCACGCCATAGTTTCCCAACTAAATTGTAAATTATTGGAAGGCAGAATCAAGTTTTACTTTAAAAACAACTAAGGACTTACACATAAAATTTCATTTAATTCCTTCAATAGCACAGTGAGTTTGATATTATTTTTCCCTTGTTTCAGATGTGCAGCTGAGACTCAGAGATGTTCGTTTAATTGCCTAAGTTTGCCAGCAAATAAATGAGAGAATTTAATCCCATGTTCTTCTCACTGTGAAGAGAGAAGTTAAGAGAGTAACACAGTTTACTCTCTTAAGAGTGTTAAGAGTAACACAGTTTACTGCTCCTGTTTCATTATGTCACACTATTTCCATGACAGTGAAACAGGAGAAGTAAATCGTGTTACTCAGGTGTTTTGTTTTGTTTTGTTTTTGGTTGCAAGCAACAGAATGGGAGTTTGCCTAACTTAAGACAAAAGGAAGTGACTGGAGGGGTACCTGGTAGCTCTGAGACTGATGTGGTGGCTAGAGGGCAAGGTCTGAGAAGACAAGCTGAGTCTCTAGTAGCTCAGCCAGGTTAGTAAGCCACCACAGCCCCTGGTCAGGGTCTGAGACATTGAATTCTGCCATCACAGTCACCCAAGCTGATGCTAAGCAGTCCCTGCTTCTTTGTGGTGATGCTTTAATTTTATGTTGCAGGCATGCTGTTCCTTTAGAGGCTAGGTACCAGGGACACCAGGTATCTGGCCTCTGGGGCCCCTTCCACCACAAGCCTATAGTCCCAGATTCTCCAACAAAGGAAGAAGTTTCTGCAACTAGGCCTCCAAGAAAAAGTTGACAAATATCCACTGATGATTATTCTTTGAGGGTGTTTGTTTTGTTTTGTTTGAGACAGGGTCTTACTCTGTCACCAGGCGGGAGTGCAGTGGTGCAATTGGCCCACTGCAATCTTGACCTCCAAGACTCAAGCCATCTTCCCACCTCAGCGTCCTGAGTAACTGGGACCACAGGCAAACACCACCATGCCAAAGCTATTTTTTTTTTTTTAACATTTTTGGTAGAGATGGGATCTCACTAGGTTGCTCAGGCTGGTCTTGAACTCCTGGGTTCAAGTGATCTTCCTGCCTCGGCCCCCCAAAGTGCTGAGATTATAGGCATGAGCCATCTGTGCCTGGCCCCTTAAGGATTTTGTTTTGTTTTGTTTCATTTTTAAACCCTGCTAACTTTTCCAAAGCAATAAACATAGTACTTTTTAAACATAGAAAATAGGAGGCTGGCTTTATTTGTTCCACCTGGCTGTGCCCAAATTCTGAGCCAGTTTAGTAGCAGAAAGGAAAGATATGGGTTTCAAGTATTGGATATATCTGTGTAGATTTATGGGAAATTGAGATGATACAGAACAAGCCTAAAGATGAGGAGCAGGCCAGAATTGAAAGCATTAAGGAGCAGTTCAAGTGTAATCAAAGTGACTAAGACAAGGAAACAAACACAGATATTAAAAATCTAGGAAAGGATCCTAAGAAAGGTTGCAAAAGCAAGACTAGCTTTATATAATACTTGGGAATAAGAAAAAAGAGAATATTAATGAACAATGTTGGAGACTGTGATTTAGAGATCATAATAGAAACATCAGGGTTGGTTATAGGAAAAGTTAGAAGGAGACAGAGGAGAGACTTTAGGGCACCGTGCCAGAGTTATTCCAAAAGGAAATTAAAAGTTCCAAATTCTCCCCCGCACCAAAAAAAATTTTAAAGGCTGCTCAGGCTTCACATTTTCAAGCAAAACCTCAAATTCCTGACTGAGTCACATGAGCACCAAGACGCTTCATGTTTCCTTTGATGCGTGAATGTATATAACGGGGTGACCATAAGCTAGTGGGGCTCATAGCTTCCACATGAAGAATGAAGAAGGGAGAGAAAAGAGAACAACCATGACCAGAGTAGCAGAATTTAATAATAAAGATCGGTAACATTTTTATCCAAATGATCCACAGTGAGCTGCGTCTGTAATTAGACTAAGGTATAATCTGCATGTGAATTGGGTAAAGTTTTTAAATAATTTTGGGGCAGGCACAGTGGCTCACACTTTTAATCCCAGCACTTTGGGAGACTGAGGCAGGAGGACTGCTTGTGCCCAGGTTTCAGACCAGCCTGGGTAACATGATGAGACCTCATCTTACAAAAAAAATTTAAGATAATTAGCCGGTGTGATGGTGTGTACCTGTCATCTCAGCTATTCAGGAGGCTGAAGCAGGAGGATTGCTAGAGTTCAGGAGGTCAAAGCTGCAGTGAGCCATGTTTGCAGTACCACACTCCAGCCTGGACAACAGAGACAGATCTTGTCTCAAAAAATAATAATAAAATAAAATATTTTTAACTACCATTTACTGGAGATTTAATGGAATCCTCACAGTAATCTAAGTAATGGGTAAAATGACTGTCTTCATTGTATAGATGAGGAAATGGAAGCACGTGGGTTTAGATAACCTGCCCAAGCTCACATACAAACAAAGCTGGGACTTGAACTTGACTCTATGGAACCCTTTGGCAGTTAGCTGATATCTGTTGCAGATAATAGCATACTGACAATCCCTTAAATCCTAAAGCATATGTTGTTTAACATGGCAGGGAATCTGGAAGGAGGGCTGTTCAGGAGCACAGTGATATCATCAAGAACTATGGATTTCCACGTTTCTACTCTGCCCTATGTGCTGCTAACCTTTCATTTTCAAGAGCATAGTGCTAGCAGTTTCGGACATCCTAGGAAGCCATGACTACATTGTTTAAGAGGAGGGAGAATGTTCTTTATCAATCTCTTTTTTAATTTGTGAGAAAATCTTTCCTCCAGTGACCCCAGTAGGTTTCTCTGCATGTGCTATTGGCTAGTCATAAGTCACACATCTAGGCCTAAATCCAATCACCTTCCAAGATTTTGGTCTTACTATGATTAACTTACATCAATCATGATTCACTCTCTGAGGTTGTCTAAGACGTCAATTTCCCTTAGCCAGCAAAAAAAGGAAGGTACACTGGGAGAGGTCTGGTGATGGCTGTTGGTATGGAAAAAAAAATTGTCTGTCACAAGCACTACCACCAACTTATTGTTCTGGGGATGAATTTAGCTTTAATATGGCTGATGGAAATGGAGGTTGGGAGAAGAGAGGAGTACAGACAAGAGGGGAGAAGAGAGAGGGAAAATGTATTGAGCACTTCCATGAATTAATGTTAGCTCCTTTTACATACTTCACAATATGCCCTTCACATGGTGTTTTTATTTTACCCATTTTCTAGAAGCTCTTTTAAGTCCTTCAAATCACACTTGAAAATGGCAGTGATGATCTGAATTCAAAATGACTGATTAGAAAGTACATGCTCTCTAGAGATACTGGTCTGTTTTATACTTGTATCTGAGGTGTATAACTTCTCCCTTTAGGGGAGAATGGCTGGAAGTTATTCACCTTAGATGCAAGTATAAAACAGACCAATATTGAAGGATAACTCCCATCTTTTGGAAAGCTTGTATAATGCCTCTTTGCACCTCCAACCTTCTCAACACCCCGAATTAAGCTAAGTCATTCATCCGTTAGTTGTATGCACAGCGTGTTGTGCAGTTGTCTATGTTTTTACTTCTTGGTGTTCTCTGAGTAAGAGGAAACGTCTGTGATCTTCCACTGGATCCTTGCTTCCATATATCAGAGGCTAAGGCAATCACAGGCAGCACCGGTGGGAAAGCAGAACAGAACACACGCACATGCGCACACACACACACACACACACACACACAGACACACACACGAATGGAACAAGGAACTCCAAGAGGGACTTCTAATATTTCATTGTTATTGAAAATTACACTTCATAAAAAGTCTTGTTCATTTAAAGTTTGAAGAGTGACAGAAAAATGGCTTTCATACTCAAGTCTGCTAAATGTATGATAAATCAAAAAAGATGGAACAAGGAGAAACTTCAAGAAAAACAAAACAGAAAATCAGTGTGTAGTATAAATAACACTTCATTAGTGCTGTAGTGCCTTACAAAACAGTCTGAAACATTCCACAGGGTAATCGTAGTGTACAACGCAGAAGAGAATAATTTACTATCGTTAGGCTTTTGTAATCCCTACAATGGAAAGCAGAATGTATGCATGTAACTCTTTAATGATAGTGGACTTGCAGGCATAAATCCCCAAATGATGAGATGTGAATACATTTTATAAATTCAGGTTTCTGTTGGGGAAGAAAAAGTCAGGCTGTCTGGTTTGACTGGCATGCTGACCTAAGTCAATTGTTGAACCACGGAGAGCTCTAGCCTAGGGAGTGTGCTATGTTCCTTCTACGGTCTTAAGAGAGGCCAGGCTCAGGGGTTGAGCCTAGTGGGCTGGTCTCTCGCTCATCAGGCACACATCAACACTATAAACACACAGTTTTTAGCTAGTGGCAGTCAATGCCAAAGGCCTGGCTGCGTGCCACACCATCTCAAGGCACTCTCAGCAAGAACTCAAATGTTTTTCTGTCAGAAAAACTTTTTCTGTACTAAGTTTTCAACACTTCAGCTGAGTGTGGGACTGAAGCAGAACGAGGGATAGGAAAAATTAATGATTTTACACTCCAGCTTTCAAAAGCCCCTTTCCTTTGGTAGCAGAGTTTCTTCTTTTCATTCTATTTAATTTTCAAACTCTCCTCAACAAAATCTCTGAAGCAAAGACCTAAAACTTATTAACACGGGAATCCAAATGAAAGACAATAGGTTAATTGTTACTTTTCCCACAGGTGTTTTAAAAAATATTGATGTGGATCCAATCCTTAAACCAAGCAAAATTTAGAAAAAGTTTTCAAAGGAGTGTTCTCCAGACAAGGATGCCTGGATGTTGGATGGGAAGTAGGGAGTTCCCAGAGGCTAGATTGGACATTATGGAGGGATTACTAGAGTTTAACCAGGGAACTGTAAAAATTATGATCAGGCAGAGAACAAAGCACTAGATCAAATCTAAAGGGGGGGCAACATAAATGTGAAGAAATAAGACTTCAGGTTAGATACCAGGAAGAAGGGGCCCGGGTTGGAAAGCAGAAGCATGACACGAGGGTTCCAGGACCAGTGGTTCAGGGGAAGCTGTGAACAATGCGGAGAGGGACAGAAACCTGCTGTTACATCATGCTGGTTTCACGGGACAAGCTGGGTTAAAACGGGAGTTCTTCATCTGGTGGAAGGGGTGGCCTGAGAGAGAGAACAGTGATCCAAGGAAAGCCTTCAAGAGGTCTGGAAAAACCCTGAACTCTTCTTTAAAATGTTGTGCAAGAAGAAAACTTGAAACTTTGGTTAAATTCTCAAAGCAATATGTCACCTGAGAATGATTAAGTATAGCAGTCCAGTGAAAAGCAGTCCAGTGTGGGCCCTATGGATCCCATGGCAGTGGCGGTCATCTACTGTCAGTCATGTAGTTTGGGCCTGGTTCCACCACTCTGATTCCATCTTCTTTAAGCACCTGCAGCAGGGTTGGTAATCCATTCGCATTCCCTTCTTCCAGCTAGTACCTCTAAAGGAGGAAAAAATGGTTTTGCTTAACTGGGACTATTATGAAAGGGCATCTCTCTCTCTGGTGACTCACAGGAATGAGGCACCCTTCTCTGAAAAGGTAGGTTGTCCAAAACAATACTGTCCCTGTTCTTCTAGAGGAACAGCTAGTCCATCTCAGTCTCTTGCCTTGTAGATCTCTCAGGTATGAGCCAAATGCCAGTTCACTAGATATCCTGGGCTCCAAGGGCCACGTATCAAACTCTCCAAAATGCCTCTGTCCCTAGGATGATGGTTGAAGGGGGGATGGGAATGAAATGCACAGTATATTAATAGCTCTTTTCAAAAAAATTTTAAAGTTTTATACCCCCCAGGCCCATTAACTTCAAATATTTTGTGCTCTCAAGTGGATGCCAGGCCAAAGCCTCAAAACCTGTATTTAACTACCTTCTTTGCAAACCCTGCATTGATCATCTTATTTTGAGATGTGGGGAAAGTTAGAGTATATTTTGGGGGGGCCATGAGTAAAACGAAGATAGAAATAGTTTGATTTCAACAGCTTCTTACTTATGGGCATTTTAAGGGGTAGGAGGCGTATCCGATGGCTATTAACAGTTTCTACTGGAGACAAGCACCAATCTATCAAAGTACAAAATATAGTATTTTGAGGAAATGGGTCCTGGAAAAACAATGGCCCCATCTGGTTCTTGGAAAAATAGGCACACGTTTACTTTACACTTGAAAAGGAAGCTTTTCTGCTCTGAATTGTACTATTTCAAGTTGATAAACCTGTTTTTGAAGGGCACATGTTGCTTTTTTTATTGGGTGCTTATAGTGACACATTCCTGCTGGTGGGGGTTGCACAGGGTAGGCAGGGGAGGTGAAGACTCAGAGGACAGACAGGGAGGAGGGGTTCCCAAATGTCTTGATATGAAAAATAGGAAACAGTTCCTTTCTGAAAACCTGTAAGTTAACCAGCAGTAGCAACAACGATGAACTGCCATGCAGAAGACCAGCTGAGGTTTGGGTTATAAAACAATATTTGCCATCAAGAGGGTTTTAGTATTCCAGTCTGCAGCAGGAGTCGCTTGTGGTCAGGCTCGGCCTTGCTAGAGAAGCTCAGAGGGTTTTCTTAAAAGTCCTAAATTGTTTATAAAACAGACTCAAACACAGCGATATCTCACTTATCCAGCCCCTTTCAAAACAGATATGCCACAGAAACACATTTTTCGATGATATTTAGGTTTATGTTATAATTTAATAACAAAATTTGCAAAATAATTTTGTTCATTTGTTTTTCTTATTTTAGTCTGATCTTTATAACAACCCATAGAATACAGCATGGCAGGCTTTATTAATCTCACGGACTTGCCCACACAACAGAGGTAGCATAATTGGTTTTTGCCTTGCTCCTCATGGCTCTCAGACTTCTGACCCCAGGTATATCTTAGAAGCTTTTTCAATATATTAAAGACAGGATAATTTGTGAAATCCTACTAGTGTTAACTCTTAGGAAAAAGAAGACTGCAACCAGAATTGAGTTAAATATAATAAGGGTTTTAAGTATCTTTTTAATATTTTAAATATTTAAAATACCTTTAAATAGTGCCAAGTACTATTAGGCACTGTCAAAGAACAAAGGAAGATCCTGGACTTAAGGAATCTCTGGGGTGAGGCCAGTGTGGTGGCTGGGATGGTGCTGGACTGGGGTGCAGGGAGTCTGGGAGGCAGGCCATTTCTAGAAGGGCCACACAGGAAGGAAAGACAAAAGCCTGAGAGGGTGGGCAGACTAGAATGGGGTCCTTAGCAAGACAACACCTGAGCTGGGCAAGGTAAGGTGAGATTATGTGGAGAGCCACCCACTGCCACCATGTTAGCAGTTTCTTCATGTATGGGATCATCCTGTCCAGCCCAGTCTCAAAGGGATCAGTCCCAGTATTTCTAGGGTTTTAAGAGGGTAATAATGGAATGATAGGCATGGCCCCTAATGGATGTTTTATTATCCTAAGTTTACCCAGGAATTTCTTATTTCCTATGACTCCGTTATCAAATTTCATCAGCTTTTGCAAAAATGAAATTTTTATCCTACTGGAATTTTTTGGAGAGCTCCCACTTTATAATATTTGCAATGACCTTGTTAGAAAGTATGTAAATCCTATTCTATTAAGTTTTAAAGTTGAAGCTTAGATAATCCATTGCCCAGGGTCTTCTGCTGAAAGGAGAAAAGGAAGTACTGTATCAGACTTCAAAATCAGCATTATCCCAAAGCTAAATGTCAACTCAGAAGGAGAAATAGAAGCACCCTTTGACCACCAAAGGAAGTCCCTTCCTTCACCCTTGGTATATTTCTCCCACTAGTAAAGGGATCCATTTCTGCCTGCTCCTGATGCCTCTTTCCAGCCTTGCCTTCTGTGCCTTTCCATGGCTGCAGGTTCTGTTCTTGAATTAACTTGACTCAGTCAGTCCCAGAGTTGGCCAAAGGAGTTCCCACCATTTGTTCTGGATTCCCAGCTACTTCCTGCAGTTACTTCCTAGAGAACGTGCAGCTTTGGGAGCCTGAGGTTCTTGTTTTTGATTCTGAGTCTATAATAGCACCTCACTCTTCATCATACCCTCCTAGCCCTTATAATCACCAGGAAACTTATCACTGTCCCAGTCTACACTGGAGCTTTCATTCTGGGCCCCCTTCTGAGAAGTTCTGTAGTTTTTCCAGGTCTTTTCTTCAGCTTCTGCCTTTTCCTTCTCCAGTCAGTGGGGTTCCTCCCGCAGACCCAACTTAGTGGTTAGGGCTGGATATTGTCTGCAAGTCAGTGTGGCTTTCTAGGATCAGAGTATCATCTGGGGTCAAGATTCCTTTCTTCTGGGTCCTATTCATCTGCAGGACTCCTGCTCCATCATGTTGGTTCTCAGTGCCAACCATGTGCCTGAAAATTGACTGAAAACCACAATAATGTTTAGCCATGATGAGCCACCTCTCAGTCCTGCTGCTGTCAAGTCATCATCTGTTCACTACTACCCTGGGCCTCCTGATAGCTCCTACCATACTGGACTACTTACAAATCCTGAGAGAAAACAATACTTCTGGGTTATTTAAGCCCTCTCTCAAGTATCTTCTTAAAAAGTAGAAAGACAGGACATCCATTCCAAGATGGACGAATAGGAACAGCTCTGGTCTGCAGCTCCCAAAATGATCAATGCAGAAGATGGGTGATTTCTGCATTTCCAACTGAGGTACCTTGTTCATCTCATTGGGACTGGTTGGACAGTGGGTGTAGCCCATGGAGGGTGAGCCGAAGCAGGGTGGGGCATCGCCTTACCCAGGAAACACGAGGGGTCAGGGAATTTCCCTTTCCTAGCCAAGGGAAGCCATGATAGACTGTACCTGGAAAACTGGGACACTCCCACCCAAATACTGTGCTTTTCCCAAGGTCTTAGCAACTGGTAGACCAGGAGATCCTCTTCTGTGCCTATTTCAGCGGGTCCCACGCCCACGGAGCCTTACTCACTCCTAGCACAGCAGTCTGAGATTGAACTGTGAGGCTGCAGCCTGGCGGGGGGAGGGGCACCCGCCATTGCTGAGGCTTGAGTAGCTCACAGTGTAAACAAAGAGACCAGGAAGCAGGAACTGGGTGGGCAGAGCCCACCGCAGCTCAGCAAGGCCTACTGCCTCTATAGACTCCACCTCTGTGGGCAGGGCATAGCTGAACAAAAGGCAGCAGAAAACTTCTGCAGACTTAAACATCCCTGTCTGACAGCTCTGAAGAGAGCAGTGGTTCTCCCAGTATGGCATTTGAGCTCTGAGAAGAGACACACTGCCTTCTCAAGTGGGTCCCTGATCCCTGTGTAGCTTAACTGGGAGACACCTCCCAGTAGGGGTCAACAGACACGTCATACAGGGGGATGCCCCTCTGGGACAAAGCTTCCAGAAGAAGGATCAGGCAGCAATATTTGCTGTTCTGCAGCCTGTGCTGGTGATATCCAGGCAAACAGGGTCTGGAGTGGACCTCCAGCAAACGCCAACAGACATGCAGCTGCGGGACCTGACTGTTAGAAGGAAGATGAACAAGCAGAAAGAAATAGCATCAACATCAAGAAAAAGGACATCTACATCAAAACCCCATCTGTAGGTCACCAACATTAAAGACCAAAAGTAGATAAAACCACAAAGATGGGGAGAAACCAGAGCAGAAAAGCTGAAAATTCTAAAAACCAGAGCACCTATTCTGCTCCAAAGGATTGCAGCTCCTCATCAGCAATGGAACAAAGCTGGATGGAGAATGACTTTGACAAGTTGACAGAAGTAGGCTTCAGAAGGTTGGCAATAACAAACTTCTCTGAGCTAAAGGAGCATGTTCTATCCCATTACAAGGAAGCTAAAATTCTTGAAAAAAGGTTAGACAAATGTCTAACTAGAATAAACATTGTAGAGAAGACCTTAAATGAACTGATGGAGCTGAAAACCATGGCATGAGAACTTCGTGATGCATGCACAAGCTTCAATAGGTGATTCGATCAAGTGGAAGAAGAGATATCAGCAATTGAAGATCAAATTAATGAAATAAAGTGAGACACCAAGATTAGAGAAAAAAGAGTTAAAAGGAACGAATAAAGACTCCAAGAAATATGGGACTATGTGAAAAGAACAAATCTACATTTGATTGATGTACCTGAAAGTGACAGGGAGAATGGAACCAAGTTGGAAAACACTCTTCAGGATATTATCCAGGAGAATTTTTCCAACCTAGCAAGGCAGGCCAATATTCAAATTCAGCAAATACAGAGAACACAACAAAGATACTCCTTGAGAAGAGCAACAGCAAGACACATAATTTTCAGATTCACCAAGGTTGAAATAAAGAGAAAAATGTTAAGGGCAGCCAGAGAGAAAGGTTGGGTTACCCACAAAAGGAAGCCCGTCAGACCAACAGCAGATCTCTCGGCAGAAATCCTGCAAGCCAGAAGAGAGTGAGGGCCAATATTCAACATTCTTAAAGAAAAGAATTTTCAACCCAGAATTTCATATCCAGCCAAACTAAGCTTCATGAAGGAGAAATAAAATCCTTTACAGACAAGCAAATTCTGAGAGATTTTTGTGACCACCAGGCCCACCTTACAAGAGCTCCTGAAGGAAGCACTAAACATGGAAAGGAACAACCATTACCAGCCACTGCAGAAACATGCCAAATTGTAAAGACCATCAATGCTAGGAAGAAACTGCATCAATTAATGGGCAAAATAACCAGCTAACATCATAATGACAGGATCAAATTCACACATAACAATATTAACCTTAAATGTAAATGGACTAAATGCCCCAATTAACAGATGCAGTCTGGCAAATTGGTAAAGAGTCAAGACCCATCAGTGTGCTGTATTCAGGAGACTCATCTCACATGCAGAGACACACATAGGCTCAAAATATAGGGATGGAGGAAGATCTACCAAGCAAATGGAAAGCAAAACAAACAAACAAAAAAAAAGGGTGGGGGAGGGATGCAATTCTAGTCATTTATGAAACAAACCTTTAACCCAACAAAGATCAAAAGAGACAACGAAGGCCATTACATAATGGTAAAGGGATCAATTTACCAAGAAGAACTGTGCTAAATATATATGCACCCAATACAGGAGCACCCAGATTCATAAAGCAAGTCCTTAGAGACCTACAAAGAGACTTAGAATGCCAAACAATAATAATGGGAGACTTTAACACCCCATTGTCAATATTAGACAGATCAATGAGACAGAAGGTTAACAAGGATATCTAGGACTTGAACTCAGCTCTGCAATAAGCAGACCTAGAAAACATCCACAGAACTCTCCACCCCAAATCAACAGAATAAACATTCTTCTCAGCACCACATCGCACTTACTCTAAAATTGACCACATAATTGGAAGTAAAGCACTCCTCAGCAAATGCAAAGGAATGGAAATCACAACAAACTCTCTCAGACCACACAGTGAAATTAAATTAGAACTCAGGACTAAGAAATTCACTCAAAACTGCACAACTACATGGAAACTGAACAACATACTCCTGAATGACTACTGGGTAAATAATGAAATGAAGGCAGGAATAAAGATGTTCTTTGAAACCAATGAGAACAAAGACACCACATACCAGAATCTCTGGGACACATTTAAAGCAGTGTGTACAGGGAAATTTACAGCACTAAATGCCCACAAGGGAAAGTAGGAAAGATCTAAAATCAATACCCAAACATCACAATTAAAAGAACTAGAGAAGCAAGAGCAAACAAATTCAAAAGCTAGCAGAAGACAAGAAATAACTAAGATCAGAGCAGAACTGATGGAGATAGAGACACAAAAAAATCCTCGAAAACTCAATGAATCCAGAAGCTGGGTTTTTGAAAAGATCAACAAAATTGATAGACCACTAGCAAGACTAATAAAGAAGAAAAGAGAGAATTAAATAGACACAATAAAAAATGATAAAGGAGATATCACCATCGATCCCACAGAAATACAAACTACTAACAGAGAATACTATAAACACCTCTATGCAAATAAACCAGAAAATCTAGAAGAAATGGATAAATTCCTGGACACATACATCCTCCCAAGACTAACCCAGGAAGAAGATAAATCTTTGAATATACCAATAACAGGCTCTGAAATTGAGGCAATAATTAATAGCCTATCAACCAAAAAAAGTCCAGGACCAGATGGATTCACAGCCAAATTCTACCAAAGGTACAAAGAGGAGATGGTACCATTCCTTCTGAAATTATTCCAATCAATAGAAAAAGAGGGACTCCTCCCTAACTTATTTTATGAGGCCAACATCATCGTGATACCAAAACCTGGCAGAGACACAACAAAAAAAGAGAATTTCAGACCAATATTCCTGATGAATATCAATGCAAAAATCCTCAATAAAATACTGGCAAACAGAATCCAACAGCACATCAAAAAACTTATCCACCATGATCAAGTCAGCGTCATGCCTGGGATACAAGGCTGGTTCAACATACACAAATCAATAAATGTAATCCATCATATAAACAGAACCAATGACAAAACCCACAAGATTATCTCAATTGATGCAGAAAAGGTCTTCGACAAAATCCAACAGTCCTTCATGCTAAAAACGCTCAATAAACTAGGTATTGATGGAACGCATCTCAAAATAATGAGCTATTCATGAC
The DNA here is from genome assembly GCF_037993035.2 of Macaca fascicularis. Classification (NCBI taxonomy): domain Eukaryota; kingdom Metazoa; phylum Chordata; class Mammalia; order Primates; family Cercopithecidae; genus Macaca; species Macaca fascicularis. Next base: position 28,429,722 of record NC_088375.1, read on the forward strand.
AAACCCACAGCCAATATTATACTGAATGGGCAAAAACTGAAAGCATTCCCTTTGAAAAGTGGCACAAGATGAGGAACGCCCTCTCTCACCATTCCTATTCAACATAGTGTTGGAAGTTCTGGCTAGGGCAATCGGCAAGAGAAAGAAATAAAGCATATTCAATTAGGAAAAGAGGTAGTCAAAATGGCCCTGTTTGCAGATGACATGATTGTATATTTAGAAAACCCCATTGTCTCAGCCCAAAATCTCCTTAAACTGATGAAACTTCAGCAAAGTCTCTGGATACAAAATCAACGTGCAAAAGTCACAAGCATTCCTATACACCAATAACAGACAAACAGAGAGTCAAATCATGACTGAACTCCCATTCACAATTGCTACAAAGAGAATAAAATACCTAGTAATCCAACTTACAAGGGATGTGAAAGAACTTTTCAAAGAGAACTACAAACCACTGCTCAACGAAATAAAAGAGGACACAAACAAATGGAAGAACAGTCCATGCTCACGGATAGAAAGAATCAATATCATGCAAATGACCATACTGCCCAAGGTAGTTTATAGATTCAATGCCATTCCCATCAAGCTACCACTGACTTTCTTCACAGAATTGGAAAAAACTACTTTGAAGTTCATATGGAACCAAAAAAGAGCCCACACAGCCAAGACAATCTTAAGCAAAAGGAAAAAGTCTGGACATATCACGCTACCTGACTTCAAATTATACTACAAGGCTACAGTAACCAAAACAGCATGGTACTGGTACCAAAACAGAGATATAGATCAATGTAAAAGAACAGAGGCCTCAGAAATAACACCACACATCTACAGCCATTTGACCTTTGACAAACCTGACAAAAACAAGAAATGGGGAAAGGATTCCATATTTAATAAATGGGGCTGGGAAAACTGGCTAGCCATAAGCAGAAAGCTGAAACTGGATCCCTTCCTTACTCCTTATACAAAAATTAATTCAAGATGGACTAAAGACTTAAATATTAGACCTAAAACAATAAAAAGTCTAGAAGAAAACCTAGGCAATACCATTCAGGACATAGGCATGAGCAAAGAGTTCATGAGCAAAACACCAAAAGCAATGTCAACAAAAGCCAAAATAGACAAATGAGATCTAATTGAACTAAATAACTTCTGCACAGCAAAAGAAACTACCATCAGAGTGAACAGGCAACCTACAGAATGGGAGAAAATTTTTGCAGTCTATCCATCTGACAAAGGGCTAATATCCAGAATCTACAAAGAACTCAAACAAATTTACAAGAAAAAAACAAACAACCCTATCAAAAAGTGGACAAAGGATACGAACAGACACTTCTCAAAAGAAGACATTTATGCAGCCAACAGACACGTGAAAAAATGCTCATCACTGGTCATCAAAGAAATGCAAATCAAAATCACAATGAGATACCATCTTATGCCAGTTAGAATGGCAATTGTTAAAAAGGCAGGAAACAACAGATACTGGAGAGGATGTGGAGAAATAGGAATGCTTTTACATTGTTGGTGGGAGTGTAAATTATTTCAACCATTGTGGAAGACAGTGTGGTGATTCCTCAAGGATCTAGAGCTACAAATACCATTTGACCCAGCGATCTCATTACTGGGTGTATACCCAAAGAATTATAAATCATGCTACTATAAAGACACATGCACATGTATGTTTATTGCAGCACTATTCACAATAGCAAAGACTTGGAACCAACCGAAATGTCCATCAATGATAGACTGAATTAAGAAAATGTGGAATATACACCATGGAATACTATGCAGCCGTAAAAAAGGATGAGTTCATGTTCTTTCCAGGGACATGGATGAAACTGGAAACCATCATTCTCAGCAAACTGAATGCTCTCCGCAAGGACAGAAAACCAAACACCGCATGTTCTCACTCATAGGTGGGAATTGAACATGAGAACACTTGGACACAGGGTGGGGAACATCACGCAGTGGGGCCTGTTTGGGGAGTTGGGGGCTGGGGTGGGGATAACATTAGGAGAAACACCTAATGTAAGTGATGAGTTGATGGGTGCAGTAAACCAACATGGCACATGTATACCTATGTAACAAACCTGCAAGTTGTGCACATGTACCCTAGAACTAATAGTATAATAATAATAAAAAAAGTAGAAAGACAGGAAAATGTAAAATGGTGTCATTTTAGTGTTAATTAACATATCAGATTATCTTTCAGTGGAAAAATATAGGCAGCAGGAAAGTGTCATTAAAATGTTGAGTCTATTGAGTTTGTGTTGGGGGTAAAAAGAAATCTGAAAAGGTTAAAAACTGCAAGTATAGATTAGCTTTTCTCAGTTTTGCTAACACTGGCATGAGGCTGTTAGAATCATGCCTTACAAATGTATGAAACCATAAAAATACTTTTCTTGTCGCTTAACTTGGTTCTGGAAATTCTAAAGGGAACCTTTCAAATAAAGCACAATTAATCACCAATTCAGTCATTTTGAAACACTTTGTTTCTGGAATAATTGAATAATTATATGATACTTCAAATGCAAGTTTTTGATATATATTTCTGTACCCCAAACTGAAAACTACTTTAGAAAAAGGATAATTTAATAAAGTTTTGCATCTTGAGAACTTTTGAACTGAATAAAACAATTTTATGTTGAAAAATAGAAGATTTTTGTTTTCTGGTTCTATTCTGTACTTTGTTTTTTAGTTTTTCCCTTCCCTTCTCTTTCCTCTATCCATTTTTTAGCTCCTTGCTCATGTTTTTAATCCACTTATAGCACCTGGTTCTGTGATTTGAACATGGTAGGTGCTGAACAGTGTTTGTTAAATTGAATTTAAGTCAACATCACCACATATGGGCCCATTTTACCTACGATTTTAGGACAAGGTTGACTTTTTGTCTTTCTGTTGCGTGATGAAAGCAATTTGGCAGGAGCTAGCAACTTTTCATTCCCTGGAATCACTTTTATTATTTATTTACTATTTGTAGTACAAACATGTTTCCAGGAACTTAAGCAACTAGAATGTAGTTTCCTACTTAAATTCAATTCCTCTATTTAGGAAACTTCTATCAGAGAGAGTTTGGCAAAATTCAGAAACTGGTAAGAAAAAAATGACTGCAACTATTCTTGGGATAGAAGAGAACAGAGATGAGAAATATTTATTAAATCCCTTCACACTTACCAGACCCATAACTGTTTCCAGAACCAGTTCAATCTAATTTTGTGTCTTGCACTATTTTATTTTGGGCTTACTGAACTTCACTGCCACAGGAGGGGGAACGGGTTTGGCAACACATTTCAGACTATTCTTTTTTCCTCTCTCTTACCCCATCTTCCTCCTAAATGGTTTGGGTCTTGGCAAAACCAAAAAGTGTTTTTCTCTAGTACTTTTAATTTTTTAAATTTTTAACTAAGTGTGCATTTCAAAGAAAATGTAACCCAGCTGTTTTTTAATCTTTTAAACAACTAAATGGTACTTTGTAAAAGCCATTCAATGTCCAAGAAGAATTTAGCCTCTTAAAAAAAAAAAGAAAGCCTTTCTTTCTTTGAACCAAGAATACAAGTCTTGCCAAAAGGGAAGAGTTGGAACCAAGAAAGACTGGGATTTAATTTAATTTAAACTTAGAATTTATAAGTGAGAGAATGATTGCAGCCTTGGCAGAATGTAAGTATTTCCAGGTAACTGAAATTTAACTCTTTTATTTATGAGCCCTGACCACATCCAATAGTGGTACTTCTATATTCTCTTCCCTGAGGATTTCTTGGAAGGGAAAATAGTGTCTATGTGTGTGAGGATTTTGGAAAGTGGGGACAATGAGCAGGAGGTTGTAACAGGAGGAATAGTAATCCTACGTACCCAGCAGCACCGAAACAAAAAGTAAAGTCAACACCGAGGTCTCAATATTTATAAAAATGACCACTTTCACAGATGCGAAAATGAAATTTACTCTTACATTATTTACAAGTAATTTACTGAATGATCATGACTTTTAATAAAAATGGAAAGAAAGAGAGAGATTTCACTTACGAGAGAGAACATTTCCTAATTCTGGAAAGGTCTATTTGTGGTACAGTAATTCATATTTTAATCACAAACTTTTATGTACTCACTAAAACAGATTACTAAAGTTCCTCCATTTGGCAAAACTTTGTTTTTCTAATTAGATGTCACCCAGTAATTGGAAGTAACAAAACTGTATTTCTCTGAAGACATTTTATAATTCAAACATTTCACTAATGGCGAACAAACTTTCTCCATTTTCTATTGCCCTGAATTAAATTTTATTGGCAGTTAAGAAGAGAGTATTTTTATAGACTTTTCTATTAAAAAAGATAAATTGTTCACATGCTAAAACTGGATGTTAGTGAGAATTATGTTGATACCACAGCAAATTTGGCCCAGACACATTATTTCCTACTGACTTAAAAGTGATACCATTTTCTATTATAAGACTACTTTGCATTCGTTATCTCTAATGTTCTTTTGGCATTGGTCTAGTAATGTTTTATACTTGTTTCTTACTTTTAAAATTTTTATTCTAAATGAAGTTCAGTTTGACATACATGCACTGAGAGCCTACTATGTGCCTGGTGTTGTCAGGACTCCAGAGAATCAAATACAAAAAATAAAAATTCATTCTCATTGGTAATCTCACCGTGGCCTGACTGCAGGGTAGCAGACGGGGTGGGTATGAGGGCAAGAAAGGAGTTGAACACCATAAAAAGGACAAATGCAATTTCAGAGGGTGGAGAAGAATTACGGCCTCTAAGTCATTAGAGCTTCATAGGAAGTAGAAAAAGAAAGTTCTTGTTCAGGTGAGAAGTAGCTCCTAGGGGCACGTGGTTTGCAAAGTGGACAGTGCCTATGTGCAGGAAAAAAGAAGTTGGTGCTTCTGGGTGGCTACCGCCCACACTTGGGCTGTGTGCCTGGAAAGGGTGGCAAGGACTGGATCTGAGGCCTCATTTACTTCACCTGCTGAACTAACATAACTACTGCATTGACTCTCTGAGGAGACAAGAGGAATTGGGAGAAAATTCATGTCTGATAAAAAGCTTTAAGAGGTTGTTGTGGGGATTATGACATTAAACCCCAACATAATCTTACAAAAGTTTCACCAAAATCTCTATTGTTCAAGAATGCTTTTGGTGCTTTTTTCTTTTGTTCCTGGAGGATATTAAGTAGTATTGAAATCTGCATCAAAATTGACTTGAGGTGTCAAGAGAGGATAGAAGACATCTGAATCACAACAATAACTAAGTCACACTCTTCCCTTGGAGTAGCTCACTGACTAGTGGAGACAGACGGACAACCTAGACAGGTAATTTAAATACAGTCTGGTAAACTCAATAGCATATATGCAGAGGGTGTGCTGTCTCAGGGAGCAGGTGCTAGATCTAAGTTGTGCCCTGGACAATACCTAGCAACATTCACGTATGTGGTAAGTAACTACTTGCAGAATCAAACTGAAGAAATAGTGCAACTCTGGATCTATTTACTAATCTATTTTTCTCACCTTCAACAATTTTTCTTAAACTAAATCAGTTATAATTTATTTACTTTTCCTCAGATCCAAAGGAAATAAAATCGTTTGAGAAAGAATGATTGGGCAACTTTGAGGCATTTTTTTGAAACTCATGTGTGTTTTCACTTCCTATTTCCTTATTGTTTAGAAAACAAATACTTGAATAAAATTCAAGTTCAATAGCTTATGCAGATTTTTCTTAAACTAGTAATAGAAAGCACCAAGAATCCAGGTGCTTTCATTGTGAGAAATTTGAACTGATCTGGGCATTTATTTTCATGGTAATGAATGTGTAGCAGAGGAAAAAGAAGGAAAAAAAAAACTATGACAACATGAAGTCATCATCCTTCCTGTCCAGGGTGAGAGCCCTTAGAATGGCTTAGTGACAGATACACTGAAGGACAGAACCAATTACAAAAGGACTAGGGCTGATAGGACCACACAAGAAAAGAGCAGGTTGGGCGCCACACAGTGGCTCACACCTATAGTCCCAACACTTTGGGAGGCCGAGGCAGGAGGATTGGTTGAGGCCTGGAGTTTGAGACTAGCCTAGGCAACATGAGAAGACCCTGTCTCTACAAAATATACAGAATTAGTCGAATGCGGTGATGTGTGCCTGTAGTCACAGCTACTGGGGAAGTTGAGGTGAGATCAAGTCTGCGTTGAACTGTGATCATGCCGCTGCACTCCAGCCTAGGGAACAGAGTGAGACTCTGTCGCAAACAAACAAACAAACAACAACAACAACAACAAAACCCCAAAACAACAAAAAAAAAAAAGAAAAAAAAAAGAAAAAGAAAAAGAAAGAGCAGGTTGGTGAGAATTGGCATGGGCAAAAAGAGAAGGATGTGGAAAACATAGAAAGCTCAGGCTATTTGACTGCATTATATTGTGGAAAAGATGGAAAGGCTTGAAAGGGCTTGCATCCAAAAAAAGCCTTTGAAAAATGTCATTCTTATCATTATAGTGCCCTGTGAATCTCTACAGTTTTTCTTTGTCTGTTGGAGTTTTTGTATTAAAATTCCAGTACCCTTGTTTTGTACAATTTTTTTACCATTATTTGTCAAGAAGTAAGTATTGCTTTTTACCTATGACAACGGTTTGAAAAGGAAAATCTATGTGGCGTCAGGAAGTAGCTGCTCCTGACTGGAGAAAAAGATCTAGCAGGAAAAGTGGGAAGGTGCTAGAGAAAACCTATGATTGCTTCACAAATTTGTCCAAGGACAGCCTTACCCTACAAAACAGACATCGTCCTTATGACCTAACATGTTGATAATCAAGATTTAACCTCATCCACTTTCTTGCTTGCATGGAAAGAAGGAAGAGAATTCTTATACCTTCAATATCTGTGATTATTAGGTGTTTTCACAAATGATTTTTTATGTACTTCTCGTAACAGTTGCATGGCATACCAGTTATCATTTCTATAGCTAATGAAAAACAGAGTTGGAACGTAAACCCAGAATTCTAACAATAAGTCCAATTCTCTTTTTCCTTTTCAAGATGATTGTTCATTTCCTGGCACTACTTGTTTCCTTTTTCTCTCTAACGATCCCACTATTGGCATGTTGGATAGTCTTAGTCACATTTTCTCTGTATATCTCCCTGAATTAGGTACGATTGTTCCAATTTATAGATGAGATAACTGAGGCACAAACAGATTAGGCAACAAGCCAGTGTTGCAGAGCTAGATAACAGTACAGCCAGGGTGCCATCTCAGGCATACCGCCATGATCTGAGCCAACCCTGGGGCTTTTTCTGCCTCTTGGTTTCCAAGAGGCCCTCCCGTTTTGACTGTGATCTCCCTAGGATCCTGAGGACCCACTGGTTTATTTGTTGTGGGTATCACTAGAGGCTTGAAAAAAACATCCAGTGACCTTGGCACTGAGATGATCTACAAGTAGATGTGCAAAACTTGGCCGTCGCCACGGTCCCTTCAATAACGCCAGATTAGCGATGGGAAAACTGAAGAGTCTTGTCTGGTGTGGAGTTCCTGTGACTGCTTTCACCCTGGTGCTGTCCCAGACCAATTTGGAGTTTACGGAAAAAACTAATAGGAACCAGAGTAATTGGAAACATTTTGCAGAGATAAGCTAGCAAGTTCAGACTTCCATTTTTTTTCTAATGAAAAAGCCATAAAGGAAACATGTCAGAGAGTGAATATTGCCATCTCCCCTCCACCTCTAGTGGAAAGCAAGCAGGTAAGCAACAGGATACAGGGCGTCTTAGCAGAGTCTCTCATAACTCTGTCCCTCACTTGAGTGTAAATCATTCTCCAATTGCAGATCAGACATAAATCGTTCTGAAACCACAGTGCTCACTAAATGTTATTGTGTTATTGAGACATAAATCCTATGTCAGCTCGATGAAATGTCTATGGCCATTGCATTAAACAAGTCAAGGCAACTACTTAACGATTTCCAAACATTCTATTATTAAAGTTCAGACAAGAGGTTTGAGAGGAAAGCCATGTTAAAATGGACTTTAAACAGCCATTTCTCACATTTGTTTGATGAACAATAGCCGTAATGAGTGCCCCAGCTCTGAACTCCATCTCAGCAGACAGGCTTAGAATGGACAACATAGGTCATTAAGAGGAAGCAGCCTTGGTTTTGGGAGCCCCCTTTGACCTTTGCAACTTCTCAGTATGTAAAGCACAGGCATCTCTATTTTATGTTGATTATCATCTCAGGCATCTCTGTTTTAACCTGTCTCTAGGGCACCTTCTACAGGGTGAAGAATGAAAAGAACTTGCTTTGTCCAATAGTTGTGATACCAGTCACCTGCTAATACTCCAATATATGTAAATTAAGTAGAGCATTTTCTATATGGACAGCTCCCTAGAGTTTCTGAGAATTTCTCCATGCATTTGATCTACATCCTCTTCCCCTTTCCCTGCTACTCTATAGAAAAACTGAAATGATCAAAAAAAGAACTTTTCTAACATCTTGCGTCTACATTACAAATGTATCTGCATCTTCTTTTCCATCCCTGATGTCAGCATGGGAGACACGTTCTTCCGTTGACTCATGATGAGTCATTCTACCTCTCCTGGAGTTTCATCCTTTTTGTCCCTTCCCTCGCTCCCCACTCCCCAGGGACTTTGCACTACCGAATTTTTTTCTCATCCTTGCTCTATTTACAACCATTTCTGTTTTTACTGACACCTTCCCATTATCATTTAACAGACTCAAGTCCTCCACATATTTAAATAAGCAAATAAGCCTCTGTCAAACTCCACCTCCATCTTCTGCCTTATATGTATCCTTCTTTCACTGCTAAACTTTTGTAAAATAGATAGATATGTAATAGTTGTACGTATTTACAGGGATCACATGGCATTTTGATACATGCACACAAACTATAATGATCAAATCAGGGTAGTAGAGATATCCATTTCCTCAAATATTATCACTTCTTTGTGTTGGGAACATTTCAAATCTTGTCTTTTAGTTGTTTTGGAAATATACAATAAGTTGTTTGTAACTATGGTCTTACTCTCTTACTTTTCACCTCCCCTTTAATTCTCAAGCCATGACAGTTTGCCAAAGTCACTGGGTAGGTGAGAAGTCTGACTATAAGTACAAGAAAACCCAACTCCAACTGGATTAAATTATGAAGGAAATTTTGGCTCACTTAACTGGAATACCAGGGATAGAAAACTGAGCAGACATCATTCCATCCTGTGGCTACAGGTCTGCTCTCTTACATGAATCAACTGGGCACAAGATGGCTGCAGCTGGTCTTGACTTCACCTTGGCACACAAACAATATTCAGAAGACGGAAAGCCATCCCTTCTTACAGGTTTTTTGGAAACATAGAAACTTTTCCTACAAAGTCTCAGAAATTTCCTTTCACATTTTCTTGGTGTGAATTATCTGTTATGTGCCAATTCCTGAAACAATTATTAAGGCCAGAGGGATGCCATGCAAGTGTCTCACTTACAAACATTAAAATTTCTCATATATCAGTAGTTCTCAACCAGGAGTGATTTTATCCCTGAGGGTACATTTGGTATTGTCTGGAGTAATTTTTTACGGTTATGACTGGGGTGGGGTACTAATGGCATCTAGTGGGTAGAGGCCAGTGATGCTGCAAAACATCCTACCATGCACAGGATATCCCCCTACAACAAAGGATTACCAGCCTAAAATATCAATAGTGTCAACATTCTTTGTTATCTCCCACCTCCCATAAATGACTAGCCTCTGTGAATGCTAACTCTCACTTTCCTACTTCAAGTAACTATCATTTTTCACTGGTATTATTTCACCTGCATCATTTTTCTAACTGGGATGTCCAATTTTGCTGCCATTCAATTCACTTTGCATAATGCATTCTATATCAATTAAGGTCTGGCTATTTAAGAAATAAAATTAAAATAAGCAAGATATAAATTTATTTTTCTCTCATGCAAAAGAAGTCTGAAGTTAGGTGGGTCCGGGGTTAAAAGTAGAGTTCCTTGGCATGGACCCAAGTTTGTTCTATCTTGCTACTTTGCCGTCTTTAACATGTGAATTTTTCTATGTGTTCCGAAGCATTTGATTGAGCAACGACAATCACAACCACTGTGTCAACTAGCAAGAGGGGAAATGGCAAAGAAAGGGTTAACTTCCTAGAAGTTAAACATATTTGTTCTGCTTACAGCTCATCAGACTTTACTTAGTCCTACTGCCACCCTTAGCTATGAAAGCCTGTCAAATGTGGGGCTTATTTCAAGTGCCTGTGGATTTAACTAAAAATTACTATTTCTACTATTAAGGAAGGTGTGAGAAAATACATATTGTGTAACAACCAAATAGTCTCTGCCAGAAAGTCAGAGTCATCTTTCTAAAGCGAAAAAATGATCATGCAATTTCTGCTTAAAATCCTTTTTAGATGACTCTATATGACAAATAGAATAAATTTTGAACCCCCTAATTAAAGAGGTTTAAAATGCTAATCACAGCTGGGTGTGGTGGCTCATGTCTGCAATCCTACCACTTAGGGAAGCAGAGGCAGTCAGATTGTTTGAACCCAGGTGTTCAAGACCAGTCTGGGCAACATGGTGAAGCTCTGTCTCTACAATAAATACAAAATTTAGCCAGGCATGGTGGCGTGCGCCTGTAGTTCCAGCTACCTGGGAGGCTGAAGTGGGAGGATCACCTGAGCCAAGGCACTCCAGCCTGGGTGACAGAGTGAGACCCTGTCTCAAAAACAAAAAACAAAAAAGGTGCTTATCACTCTTTGATCTGTGGTGAACTTCTCTGGTCTTGTCTTTAATGATTTCCCCAAACTTATGCTACCTTCTCAAATGCAGTTATACTGCACTTATTAACAGATTCCTAAACTACTCTTTCTCTTTGTCTCGCTCTATGCCCCTTTCTCCGCCTGAATTGCCCTTCCTTCACTTACCTAATTTCTGCTCCTTGTTTCTCTCTTTTCTCAGATCAGATGTTATTTTCTCTGGGACTCCTTTCTGGACACATCATGATTGAGTGAGGAGGGCTCTCTTCTGTTTTCCCACAGCCCAAAATGCTCAGCCTTATTTGAATAATGTATTGTCATTGCCACTTTCCTTCTTGCATTGGCCCTTTAAGCTGTGCTTCTTTAGGGCAAAGATTGTGTCATAATACACAGTAAGCACTTATTAAATAATACTTGAATAAATGACTGCATTACCTCATTTGGCCTTCAGAAACACCCTTCAAGGCAAGCAACCTTATTTATTTTTACAGACTAATTAACTAAAGTTAAGGAAATTTATGTGTGCCCAAAGCCATAACACCAGCAAGGGGCAGAACTTGGGCTGCTTCCAATTCTGATTTCCAGTCTGGTTCTCACTTTACAATACCACAGGTTTTTTTTTTTTTTTTTTTTTTTTTTTTTTTTTTTTAACTTATCCTCTCTTATGCTTACACCGTAATACTGACTTTGTGCTTTGTGTTCATGGTCATTTCGCAGTAGCACCCACTTGCCACTTTCAATTCACTCCAAGTTGTTATGGATCTTTAAACTGTTTTCTCTTCAGCCTTACACATGCAGATGTTATAAACCTCTCTCCATGTATGTATGCCTATAAACCTGCCTCCATGTATGCATTGGATTTCAGTGTTGCTCCTACATTAAATGCCTAATACATATTAATGATATACGAAATATATTAGATAATCTCTAAATTGTATAAACCTGAATCCAGTTCCCAAGAAACCTGTGCCACACTGCTATGACACTGAGTATGACCTTTCTCAGGATTTTTCATTCTGAGACCTTAGTTTTCTTCTCTCCAGTCTTTTATACACAGATAATATATGCCTTTGCCTTGAAAATACTAAGTACCTTGGAGGATAATTCTTTGGGTCACTGACTTGCTAAAACATATATGTTCATTTAAAGTAAAAATCTGCTGTGAAAAAGGTCTGTCACACCCCATTTCCCATCAGAACTCTAACTCATTTTAGCCCGCTTCACCTCTTCCTCTGGGAAATATGAGACATGCCGTCTTTGGAAATAGTTTTGGCTTGTGAAAGGGAAGCCCATCAGTCATATTTTCAGGTGTAAGTCCTAAATTATGTATTTAAAATAAAATATATCCTCTCCTCTGGGGAAGTATGCATAGCATGACATATGAACCTGAAATGGCCTGTAGGTTTTACTTAGCTAAAGAGTGACATATACTTGTATGATATTTTTTTTTTTGCATCCCCTGTGCCTATGAGAGTAAGAAGAAATTACCTGAGAAGATAAGAATATTCTGGGTACTAAACAGATCCTGGATATCATTCAGTCTAACAGCTTCATTTTACTGGGATCTGGCTCACTACTTCTGGAACAATAGCTGATAAAGTCAATGGAGAAAGAATTCTTTAGAGTTTCTGATGTTGCTCCTGTAGGAGTAGTTATTTACTCTGTGCAGGGCTGGAGTGAGGAAGCGGCAGAGGCAGTAGACTTGTTGGAATGCCTAAATCAGTAATAAAGAGAGGTTATTGTGGCAGGGATAGGATAATGATGTGGGAAGGAGGAAGACAAAGAGATACAATGGGTTCTATACAATTCAAGTGGTTAAGGGCATGGGTTCCATGCACATGAAGGTGCACTTGGGTTTGAATTCCAGTCCTCCATTTGGTAACTGTGTATCTGTATTAATTAGGCTACAGGCATGGCTTCTATAACAGAGGGATTCAAAAAAATCAGTGCCTTAAACAAGTTAGAAATTAGTTTATAGAACACGTAAAATTCTGGGTGAGGTGATTTGGGCTGTTAATTCCAGGTAGATGGTCCAGAACTGCTATGGAAGCTCTACCAGTATTAGGAATGCAGGATCTCTTTTTTCAAATAGCCTTTCCACCCTCAAAATTCTGTTTCCAACTCTTGCTCCAAGAAGGCCGCTCCAGTTCACACTCTCATGTCTGCATTCTAGACAGTAGACAGGAAAAGGAAGGGAAGGCATATTTCTACCACTAAGGGGCATGACCAGGAAGTTGTATCAATCATTTCCGGTCATAGCCCTTCAACCAGCACTTGATCACATGGCTCTTCTTTGCTGAAACAGAATCTGAGAAGTAAAGCCTTAGCGGGATAGTGATGTGCCAGGTAAAATGTAAATTGCCATAGATAGGGAAATAAGCCTAGGAGAGATTTGCCTATGCCGCAATGATGTAGGCAAATTACTTAATTCCATACATTAGTTTTTCCATATGTAAAATGTGAATTACAATACTTCCTACCCATATCAGATATGATTGTGCTCTGTTGTTAGTTACACAGAACCTGACAAGGCATAGCTATAAAGCAAGGTTTCTGAACTTCAGCACTATGGAATTTTGAACCAGATAATTCCTTATTGTGAAGGGCTGTCCTGTGCATTGTGAAATGTTTAGCATCATTCTTGGCCTCTGCTCACTAGATGCCAGTAGTACTCCCCTCGTCGTAAAAACCAAAAATGTCTCATAGAAATGTATCTTTGGGGGAAAATAGTCCCTGTCTGAGAACCACTGCTATAGAGAAAAGGGGTTTGAGTTGTATTTTTCCCCCTGCGCTTAAGATAATCTGAAGAAAAGCAATCCAGGGCAGTATGGTCACTTAAAGAAGATTCAGTGATGACTTAAGGAGGAAGACCCTCCATTTTTCTGCTCTACCATTCTTGGCACATGGCTTTTGTCCATAGAGTTGTTGCTTATCATGGTCTGACCCCAATCTGGTTTTCTATCCTAGATAACTGGCATTGCCCCACTCAAATGCCAGAAAGAGCAGGAAGGCTTTTGCCTTTATACTCCCATCATGTAGTGCAGTGCCTTGCATTAATATATATTTGTGCAGCGCAAAAAGTTATAATCTGAAAGTGGTATTTGTGGGCTTGTATCAATCAGGATTATTAGTTACAAAGGAAAAAAAGTCATTCCTTGTAAGTATTAAAGGAGATAGGGCACTCACAGAGATTTGGGAGGGCTGAAGAACCAAACTAGGAACATAATAGCCCAGCCAGGAACCATGCCCAACCATGCTCAACCATGCTACAGATCTGTTTTAGCAAAGCAGTGCCGGTGCCACCTCTCAACACCACCACCATAGTGTCTACCCACGATGAGCAATGGAATGCTAGAAGGTCTTCCCTTGCTGCCCCAAAGAAGCAGATGCCATCATCTGTGTGATCACCAAGGTGCTTGATTTCTCATGCATACTCTTCCTCACATTGCTCTCTATGATTGTTAATTTTATGTGTCAACTTCACTGGGCTACGAGTGCTCCAACATTTGGTGGAACATTATTCTGGGAAGGTCTGTGAGGGTTTTCTAGATGGGATTAACATTTGAATTAGTAGACTGAGTAAAGGAGATCCTCTTCCCCAATGTGGGTGGAACTCATCCCATCTGGTGAAGGCCTGAGTCGAGCAAAACTCTCACCCTCCCAGGAGTAAGGAGGAATTCATCCCACCTCCTGCTTTTGACCTGAGACATAGGGTTTGTTTTTTTTTTTTTTCCTCCTTTTCCACTCATACTGAAATATTGGCTCTTCCTGGGTCTTGAGCCAGTCAGCATTCAGACTGAAACCACATCATCAGCTCTCCTGGGTGTCCAGCTTTCTGACTGCAGATTTTGGAACTTGTCAACCTCCAGAATTACATGAGCCAATTCCCCCCCCCCCCCTTTTTTTTTTTTGAGATGGAGTCTCATTCTGTTGCCCAGGCTGGAGTGCAATGGCGTAACCTCAGCTCACCGCAACTTCCACCTCCCAGGTTCAAGCAATTATCCTACCTCAGACTCCCAAGTAGCTGGGATTACAGGTGCATGCCACCCTGACCAGCTAATTTTTGTATTTTTAATAGAGATGGGGTTTCACCACATTGGCCAGGCTGGTCTTGAACTCCTGACCTCAAGTGGTCTGCTCGCCTTGACTTCCCAAAGTTCTGGGATTGTAGGCATGAGCCACCGCGCCCTGCTGCCAATTCCTTATAATAAATCTTTGTCTCTCTCTTTTTAAAAAAAAATATATAATATATATATATGTATGTATATAAACATATGTATGTATATATACACAATGTACTGTTGCTTCTGTTTCTCTGAAAAACTCTGACTAATACAGTCACCAAATTAAAATCTCAAATAGGTATGACTGAGTGATGATCCAGGTCACATGTCTACAGCCTAGCTGCAAGTGAACTGAGAAAATGAATGTTCTGACATCTTCCTGTGAAAGGCAAGATGAACACGGTGGAGAACTATAAAAATACGGGGATGGTGTCAAAATATTGGAGGCTACAAATGATAAATGCTTTTCTCATAATTGGCCTTGTTCCTTAGAAGAAAATATATGTAGAGACACATTGAATGTGGCCCACTCATTATCCTGAATGTCACCTTTGTGAGAAAAGGAAGGAATCAAAGAGAATTCCTCTTCCCTCCCGACAGCTGGAAGCAGAACTTGTCTTTGCCATCAGTTCCTTTACATTTTATCTGAGTCACACCCTGATGCTCCTGTGTTGCCCTCTCCCTCTCTCTCTCTTCCTCCCTCCATCCTTTCTTTTCTTCCTTCATTTTCTTTTATATAGTTCTTTGTTTTTGCTTCAGGTGCATTGATGCATACAAACATAAAAACCTCTTCTGGCTGAGTATGGTGGCTCATGACTGTAATTCCAGCAGTTTGGGAGGCTGAGGTGGACAGATCAGTTGAGCCCAGGAGTTCGAGACCAGCCTGGGCAACATGGTAAAACTCCATCTCTACAAAAAAATACAAAAATTAGTCGGGCCTGGTGGCAGGCACCTATAGTCAAGCTACTTGGGAAGCTGAGATGAAAGAACACTTGAGCCTGGAAGGTGGAGGTTGCAGTGAGCCAAGATTGTGCCACTGCCCTCCAGCCTGGGCCATAGAGTAAGACTCCATAAAAAAAAAAAAAGTTCATTGCTTTTCTTAGTTCATGGCACTTTACCATCATGAGTCCATTCACGAGTCTTTTCTTGTTTTGTTTATTGTTTGTTTATTAATTCCTTTAAAAAGTTTTTATTTTATCTTATTAAATTTTTTTTTCCAGGTCAGGTGTGGTGGCACTCATTTGTAATCAACGCCTGTAATCAGGCAAATGCCTGAGGTCAGGAGTTCGTGACCAGCCTGACTAACATGGTGAAACCCCGTCTCTACTAAATACAAAAAAATTAGCCCAGCATGGTGGCACATGCCTGTAATCACAACTACTTGGGAGGCTGAGACAGGAGCATCACATGTACCTGGGAGGTGGAGGTTGCAGTGAGCCAAGAGAGTGCCATTGCATTTCAGCCTGGGCAATAAGAGCAAAATTCCGTCTCAAAAAAAAATTTTTTTTTTTTTTTTACAATACTTTCATGGGTACACATGGTTTTTGGTTACATGGATAAATTATATAGTGGTGAAGTCTGGGCTTTTAGTGTACCCATCACGTGAACAGTGTACGTTGTACACAATAGGTAGAATTGTGTACACCTCTTGAATACTTTGCGTATCCATAGCTTAGCTCCCACTTAAAAGCCACATGTGGTATTTGGTTTTCTGTTTCTGATTTACTTCACTTAGGATAATAGCCTCCAATTCCATCTAAGTTGTTGTAAAAGACATTATTATTATTTTTTTTTTTTGGCTGAGTAATATTTCATGGTATATAGACATCACATTTTCTTTATCCACTCATCGGTTGATGGGCACTTCAGTTGTTTCCATAACTTTGCAATTATGAATTGTGCCACAATAAACATGCACAAGAAGGTGTCTTTTTTACATAATGACTTCTTTTCCTTTGGGTAGATACCCGGTAGTGAGATTGCTAGATTAAATGGTAGATCTACTTTTAGCTTTTTGAGAAATCTCCATACCATCTTTCTTAGTGGTTGTACATTCCCACTAGCAGTGTATAAGGGAACACTTTTCCCGCATCCACACTTAAATTCCTATATCCCACTCCCATTGTTCTCTCTACACATAGACAAACATTCTCAGATGGCGCATGACGGTTTTAATATGTTCTTGCAAAATATATATTGTGTACTTATCATGGCATGTGATATGATTTGGCTGTGTCTTCACCCAAATCTCATCTTGAATTCCCACATGTTGTGGAAAGTACCTGATGGGAGGTAATAGAATCACAGGAGCTGGTCTTTCCTGTGCTGTTCTCATGCTAGTGAATAAGTCTCACAAGATTTGATGGTTTTAAAAATGAGAGTTTCCCTGCACAAGCTCTCTTTTTGTCTGCCACCATCCACATAAGATGTGACTTGCCCCTCCTTGCCTTCAACCATGATTGTGAAGCTTCCCCAGCCACATGGAACCTCTTTCTTTTGTAAATTGCCCAGTCTCAGTATGTTTTTAGTAGCAGTGTGAAAATGAACTAATATGGTAAATTGGTACCAGTAGAGGAGATGCTGCTGAAAAGATATCTGAAAATGTGGAATCAACTGGAACTGGGTAACAGGCAGAGGTTGGAACAGTTTGGAAGGCTCAGAAGAAGACAGGAAAATGTGGGAAAGTTTGGAACTCTTTAGAGACTTGTTGACAAAAATGCTGATAATGATGTGGACAATGAAATCCAGGCTGAGATGGTCTCAGATGGAGATGAGGAACTTGTTGGGGATTGGAGCAAAGGTGACTCTTGTTATGTTTTAGCAAAGAGATTGGTGGCATTTTGCCCCTGCCCTAGAGATTTGTGGAACCTTGAACTTGAGAAAGATGATTTGGGGTATGTGATAGAAGAAATTTCTAAACAGCAAAGCATTCAAGATGTGACTTGGGTGCTGATAAAGGCATTCAGTTTTATAAGAGAAGCAGAGTATAAAACTTCAGAACATTTGCAGCCTGATGATGCGATAGAAAAGAAAATCCCATTTTCTGAGGAGAAAATCAAGCAGGCTGCAGAAATTTGCATAAATAATGAGGAGCTGAATGTTATTCATCAAGACAATGGGGAAATTTCATGTCTCCAGGCATGTCAGATGTCTTCATGGCAGGCCCTCTCATCACAGGCCTGAAGACGTAGGAGGCAAAAATGGTTTTGTAGACTGGGCTGAGGGTACCTGCGCTGTGTGTAGCCTAGGGACTTTGTGTCCTGTGTCCTAGCCACTCCAATTGTGGCTGAAAGTGGCCAGTCTAGAACTCAGACCATGGCTTCAGAGAGTGCAAGCCCCAAACCTTGGCAGCTTCCATGTGATATTGAGCCTGCAAGTGCACAGAAATCAAGAACTGGGGTTTGGGAGCCTCTACCTAGATTTCAGAGGATGTATGAAAATGCCTGGATGCCCAGGCAGAAGGTTTGCTGCAGGGGCAGGGTTCTCATGGAGAACCTCTACTAGGGCAGTGTGGAATGGAAATATGGGGTCAGAGCCCCACACAGAGTCCCTACTGGGGCATTGCCTAGTGGAGCTGTGAGAAGAGGGCCACTATCTTCCAGACCTCAGAATGGTAGATCCACCAACAGCTTGCACCGTGCACGGAAAAGCTGAAGACACTCAACGCCAGCCCATGAAAGCAGCTAGTCATGCTTAGACATATATGATTAATCAGGCATAATCTGATTAGTCATGATTATGAGGGAGGCTGTATCCTGCAAAGCCACAGGGGCGAAGCTACCCAAGACCATGGGAATGCACCACTTGCATCAGCATGACCCAGATGAGAGACATGGAGTCAAAGATCATTTTGGAGCTTTAAGATTGGACTGCACCACTGGATTTCAGACTTGCATCAGGCCTGTAGTCCCTTAGTTTTGCCCAATATCTCCCGTTTGGAATAGCTGTATTTACCCAATGCCTGTGTCCCCATTGTATCTAGGAAGTAACTAACTTGCTTTTGATTTTATAGGCTCATAGGCAGAAGGGACTTGCCTTATCTCAGATAACTTTGGACTGTGGACTTTTGAGTTAATGCTGAAATGAGTGAAGACTTTGGGGGAACTGTTGGGAAGACACAGTTGGTTTTGAAATGGTGGGACATGATACTTGGGAGGGGCTGGGGTGGAATGATATGATTTGACTGTCTCCCCACACAAATCTCATCTTGAATTCCCATGTGTTGTGGGAGGGACCTGGTGGGAGGTACTTGAATCATGGGGCCAGGTCTTTCCTCTGCTGTTCTCATGATAGTGAATAAGTCTCACGAGACCCAGTGGCTTTAAAAAGAGGAGTTTCCCTGCAAAAGCTCTTCCTCTTTGCCAGCCACCATCTACGTAATATGTGACTTGCTCCTCCTTGCCTTCCACCATGATCGTGAGACCTCCCCAGTCATGTGGAACTGTGAGTCCAATTAAACCTCTTTCTTTTATAAATTGCTTAGTCTCAGGTATGTCTTTATCAGCAGCATGAAAATGGACTAATACAGCATGCATTTTAAATTTATCTAAGTGATATTGGGCTCTTTTTAAAAATTATACTTTAAGTTTTGGGATACATGTGCAGAACATGCAGGTATGTTACATAGGTGTATACACATGCCATGGTGGTTTGCTGCACCCATCAACCCATCATCTACATTAGGTATTTCTCTTAATGCTATCCCTCCCCTAGGCCCCCATCCCCCGACAGGCCCCACTGCGTGATGTTCCCCTCCCTGTGTCTATGTGTTCTCATTGTTCAACTCCCACTTATGAGTGAGAACATACAGTGTTTGGTTTTCTGTTCGTGTGTTAGTTTGCTGAGAATGATGGTTTTCAGCTTCATCCATGTCCCTGCAAAAGATGGCTGCATAGTATTCCATGGTGTATATGTGCCACATTTTCTTTATCCAGTCTATCATTGATGAACATTTAGGCTGGTTTCAAGTCTTTGCTGTTGTGAACAGTGCTGCAATAAACATATGTGTGCATGTGTCTTTATAGTAGAATGATTTATAATCCTTTGGGCACATACCCAGTAATGGAATTGCTAGGTCAAATGGTATTTCTGGTTCTAGATCCTTGAAGAATCACCATACTGTCTCCCACAATGGTTGAACTAATTTACACTCCCACCAACAGTGTAAAAGCATTCCTGTTTCTCCACATCCTCTCCAGCATCTGTTGTTTACTGACTTTTTAATGATTGTCATTCTAACTGGTGTGAGATGGTATCTCACTATGGTTTTGATTTGCATTTCTCTAATGACCAGTGATGATGAGCTTTTTTTTCATGTGTTTCTTGGCCACATAACTGTCTTCTTTTGAGAAGCATTTGTTCATATCCTTCACCCACTTTTTGACTAGAAAATCTAGAAGAAATGGAAAAATTCCTAGACACATACACTCTCCCAAGACTAAACCAGGAAGAAGTCTAATCCCTGAACAGACCAATAACATGTTCTGAAATTGAGGCACTAATTAATAGTCTACCAACCAAAAAAAAGCCCAGGACCAGTTGGATTCACAGCTGAATTCTACCAGAGGTACAAATAGGAGCAGGTACCATTCCTTCTGAAATTATTCCAAACAGTAGAAAAAGAGGGACTCCTCCCTAACTCATTTTATGACAGATCATTTTTATATTACATGTTGTTTCCCTTTTTTTTTCATTAGGTAATGTATATCTGTTGAAGTTGCTTTCTGTTCATCTACTTGGTTACTTCTAACTGCTGCATGGTTTTCATTCAGCACATTTTTCTAACCATTCTCCTGAAATGGACACCTACAGTGTTTCAAACTTCTCATCATCAAACACTCACTATCAAGAATACACAGAATTGAACATCTTCAGTATGCCCTCTTATTGACCTGAGTGAGTAGTCTTTGGTAAATATGGCTAGGTAGAATTGCCAGGTCATGGGGGTACAGATTGGTGACTTATGCATATAGTGTCAGTTTGCTGTCCAGAATGGCTGCAGCAGTTGACTTTGTTATGTGTTCGTTGCAGTATTGAGGGTTCCTATATACCCACATTCTCTCTAATATTTGGCATTCCAATCATTCCCCAATCCATTTTTCTTTTGCCAATCAAATACATATAAGTAATAGCTCACTAATCTAGCCTGTGTTCTCTGATTAGTCATGATTATGAGTAGCTTGTTCATGTGCTTGTTAGTCCTCTGGGGTTCCACTTCTGTCAAATATGTTTTTATACCTTTGGCATTTTTGTCTTCTTGTTAATTATGAAGAGTTTCCAATAAATTCTAAATAATTACATTTTAGTTTTTGGCATCAGAAATATAATTTCCTATGATTTCATCCATCTGTTAACTATTTTTTTTTTTTTTTGAGACAGAGTTTTGCTCTTGTTGCCCAGGCTGGAGTGCAATGGCGTGATCTAGGCTCACTGCAACCTCTGCCTCCTGGGTTCAAGCGATTCTCCTGCCTCAGCTTTCTGAGTAGCTGGATTACAGGCTTACAACACTATGCTTGGCTAATTTGTGTGTGTGTGTGTGTGTGTGTGTGTGTGTGTGTATTTTTAGTAGAGACAGGGTTTCACCATGTTGGTCAGGCTGGTCTTGAACTCCTGACCTCAGGCGATCCACCTGTCTCGGCCTCCCAAAATGCTGGGATTACAAGCGTGAGCCACCATGCCCAGCCACTGTTAACTTTTCCTAAGGGTCTTTCATTGAATGGGAAGTGTTAATTTAAACATAATTATATACATATGAGAAAGAGAGAGAGAGATGGGGAGTGTGTGTGTGTGTGTGTGTGTGTGTGTGTGTGTGTGTGTGTGCGCGTGTGTGTGAAGAGAGAGAAAAAGGTAGAATTATGTTGCCTTATGTTATTTAATATGGTTTAAGAAATATTAATCTAAATTATTCAATCACATTTTTCCATTAACTACATACATTTAATATTCTTTTTTAAAAATTTTAATTTAATGTACAATTCATTTTTGTATGTGATGTCTAGGAATTCAGTACTTTTTTTCATATGTTGAGCCAGCTTTCTAATATCATCTGTCAAATAATTTATCTTCCCCTTCCACTGATTTCTGATATCTTTATTGTACATTAATTTGCTCAGTAAAAATGGCTTTGTATCTGTATTCCATATTCTGTTCTGTCAGTCTACTTGACCTTTTTGATTATTTTTTTAATTTAAAAATTTTTAATCTTACGGGTACAATGTAGGTATATGGAATGTTTTGATACAGTCATGCAATGCGTAATAATTTCATCATGGAGAATGAGGTATCCATCCCCTCAAGCATTTATTCTTTGTGTTACAAACAGTCCAATTAAACTCTTTTAGTGATTTTAAAATATACAATTAACTTATTATTGACTATAGTCACCCTGTTGTGCTATCAAATAGTAGGTCTTAATTTTCTATTTTTTGTACCCATTAACCATTCCTGCCTCCCCCTCATCACCCAACCAGCCTTCCCAGCCTATGGTAACCATCCTTCTACTCTCTATATCCATGAGTTCAATTGTTTTAATTTTTCGGTTTCACAAATAAGAGAGAACATGAAATGTTTGTGTTTCTGTGCCTGGCTTATGTCACTTCACATAATGATCTCCAGTTCCATCCATGTTATTGCAAATGACAGAGTCTCATTCCTTTTTGTGGCTGAATAGTACCTCATTGTGTATATGTACCTCATTTTCTTTATCCATTCATTTGTTGATGGACACTTAGGTTGCTTCCAAATCTTGCCTATTGTGAACAGAGCTGCAACAAACATCAGAGTGCAGATATCCCTTTGATACACTGATTTCTGTTACAGGCTCAAAGAGTGAGGGTCGTGATCAACTCAATATACCACTGGAGCCTATATGAGTAAGCAGCGAGCTGTTTCTCATGAATGCAGAATGTAGGCAAACTGGCAAACTGTGTCTGCCGCCCAGAAGGAATGCTGAGGGCAGTCATGCCCCAAGCACAGTGTTTCTTGTGATTAAGCACATCTGAAGCCTGTTAGTAATAATATGAACCTGCGATCAATTAAGCAGCTGACCAATCATTACCTCCTCCTCCCTGCTCATTCTACCTAATAAATACGAAGGGCTGTGGAAGCTCAGGGGTGGTTGCCTTTGCTCACCAGAAGCAGGGAGCTCTCCTTCTTCGCCTGGACCCTTCCTTTAAAACAGTTTCTTTTGTCTTCAAGTTTTTATTTCTACATTTGTCCCTTTGTTCAGTCTTGTAATGACACTCTCAAGTAGTAACA
Organism: Macaca fascicularis; assembly: GCF_037993035.2. Classification (NCBI taxonomy): domain Eukaryota; kingdom Metazoa; phylum Chordata; class Mammalia; order Primates; family Cercopithecidae; genus Macaca; species Macaca fascicularis. The sequence goes on from NC_088375.1 coordinate 28,452,781, forward strand.
GTAGTAACTGTCATAGTGACGGTCTCAAGTAGTAATTGTGGCACTCGGCCACAAATTTCCTTTCTTTTGGGTGTACACCTAGGAGCAGAATTGCTGGATCATATGATGGCTCTATTTTTAATTATTTGAGGAACCTCCAAGGTCTTCGCCATAGTAGTTGTACTAATTTACATTCCCACCAACAGTGTACGAGGGTTCCCTTTCCTCCACATCCTCGCAACCATTTGTTATCACTTGTCTTTTGGATATAAGCCATTTTAACTGGGGAAGGAGGATATCTTATTGTAGTTTTGATTTTCATTTCTCTGATGATCGATGATGTTGACCACCTATTTGACCTTACACCAATGCCATATTTTCTAATTGCTCCAACTTTGTAGTGTGCCATAACATGTGATAGGACAATCCCACCATTTAACTCTTAAATTTTTAATTTGTTATAATTATTCATAGGTTTTTGGTCCTCTCTAAAAATTTAAACTACAAATAGAAAAAACATAAAAATAAAACAGTAATTTTGATTGAGTTTGCATTTACTTAATAGATTAACTTGAGGAAGAATTGATATATTTGTAATATAAAAGCCTTCTATCCAAGTGCATGAAATTTCTTTCCATTTAATCAAATTATCTATTTTATTCCTTATTAAAGGCCATGAAGTTTTGTGTATTCTTGCTTAGATTATTTCCTAGAGATTATTTTTCTTAACATTGTGAAAATTGTGTTATTCTACATACTTTTTTCTGGTTATTGTTGTTATCGATGAATAGTGCTGATTTTTATAAGTTTGTCTTCTATCTGATATCTTTCTGAATTATCTTATTGGTGGTAAGAGTTTTGGTTGTTTTGTTGACAATCATATCATCTGCAAATAATGATGATTTTATCTCCTTTTCTCCTTATTGCATTGACAAATACTTCTACTTCTATATTGAGTAATATTTTCAAAGTAAATCACCATGTCTTATTCCAGTTCTTAAAATAATTGGACTATGTGTTCTAAATTTTTATACTTGAATATTTATATTCAATTTAAAAGCCCTCTTGTAGTTTAATTTGCTATAATTAAAAATCACAAATGAGTATTGAACCTTATGAAATAGTTTTCTGCTTTGAGATGATCAAAGATTTCTTATAATTTTGTTGATAGATTTTCCTGATCAATAATCATTCTTTCATTAAGGAGGACATTTCTTCTTAATTACATTGATTATTTTAAAAATACAATGTTGGATTTGGTTAGTTAACATTGTATTTAGGATGTTTACCTTCTGTTCCAAAGTAAAATGGGTCATAATATTTTTTCTTGCACTGTCCTTTTCCAGTTTTGGAATCAAGATTATGATAGCTTCAAAAATGGTCTTGGCAGCTTTATTTTCTTTTATTATCTAGGGGGAAGCTTCAATATGATAAGATTTGATTTCTTAAAAGTACAGTAAAATTTACCTATAAAGTTACATGAGCCTAGGGTTTTGAAGAAAATAAGTCTTTGATCACCTTTAAATATATAAGTATAGTTAAATAATATTTATCTACTCAAGTCCTCTACTCTTGAGCCAATATGACACTTTATAAATATAGTATAATGTATCTATTTTATTTAGCTTTCCAAACTTACTAGTACATAGATATTCAAAATAGTCGTGTATATCTATATATGTGTATATAAAACTTCTATTATGCTTGTATTTCTTTCCCATTTTTCATTCCATACTTTTGTTATTGGCATCTTCTATCTTTTCTCTTGATTAATCTTATGAGATTCATCTATATCAGTGTTTTTTTTTTTTTCAGATTCAGGTTTAGGTTGCTATTCTTTCATCAATTTTCCTGTTCTTTTATTTGTTTTATTTAATTCTATGGATATATAATAGTTGTATATATTTATGTGGCATGTGTGATATTTTGATGCAAGCATACACTGTATAATGATCAAATCAGGGTAATTGGGACATCTATCATCTTAAACATTTATTATTTCTTTGTGTTACAAACATTACAATTCCACCCTTCTAGTTACTCTGAAATGTACAATAAATTATTGCTAACTATAGTGGCTCTATTGTGTTACCAAACACTAGATCTTATTCTTCCTTTCTAATTGTATTTCTGTACCCAATTAACTAACCCTTCTTGATCCTCCTCCCCACTACCCTTCCCAGCCTCTGGTAAGCATCAATTTTACTCTCTGTCTCCATGAGATTATATATTTTTTAGCTCCCACATATAAATGAGAACGCACAATATTTGTCTTTCTGTGTCTGGCTAATTTCACTTAATATAATGTCATTCAGTTCCATCCACGTTGTTACAAATGAGAGGATTTAATTTTTTATGGCTGAATAATAATTCATTGTGTAGTTTCTTTCTTATTTTTGATGTTTCTTCCTGATCTATTACAAATTTCTTGAGTTAAATGCATAGCTTTTAAAAAAACCTTTCTTGGTTCCTAAAAATTCATGAAAAATTTTTATTCCAAAAAAAGAATCAATAAATGGAGGGCCCAAAATGATAGATTTGGGGCTTTTATAAGATTGCAATATTGAAAAAAAATGCTTACAGACTAGAATATATACCTCCAAAAGCCAGGGTGAAATAACAATAAAATAATGACTACAGCTCAAATGGTTTGTAAGATTTAATTTTAAAATTCTATAATTATAATTTGGAAATTTCAATTTTGCTGAGAATTTTTTGAGGGAGCTTCTATTTTTCATAAAATGAATTTACAATCATACCAGGATGAAATAAAATTTTAAGATGGTCAGTGATTTTTCAACATTTCAGTGTACCAAAAAATTGAAAAGAATTATGGCTAAAGAGAATTTATTTGACGTTTTGTCTTGTAAAACTGTTTTTTTGAAGAAATGGACCCTGGATGGAGACAAAAAGATAGAACAAGTGAAATGGGCTGAGATAGTCACCGGTCAATTCCACAAAACCTAAATGTAGAATACCCTCCATATAGTGAAATTTGCTCCAACTTACGGATACCTTAGCACCTGTGGGAAAGTATCTTCTCAATTAGAAGTAACATGGTCTACAGAGACACATCAATTGAAGAAGCATGAAGTAAAAGACATTAAGGCTGGTTGAAGACAATTTTATGAAAAAATAAATATAATACGACCATATGGCAAGACAATATATTGCAGAAAATAGCCGGATCACAGTATTATTCTACTTGTTATTTTTAAATATTCAGATAATCCACTTAAGAATTTATTATTTTTTAAATAAGAAATGAGATCTTACTCTGTTACTCAGGCTAAGGTGCAGTGGCATGATCATAGCTCACTGCAGCCTTGAGTTCCTGGGCTCAAGCGATCCGCCTGCCTTAGCATCCCCAGTAGCTGGGACTGTAGGTACATGCCACCATGCTCAGCTAATTTTTAAATATTTTTGTAGAGATGGGGTCTTGCTATGTTGCCCAGGCTGGTCCCAAACTCCTAGCCTCAAGTGATCCCTTCCACCTGCCCAGCCTCCCAAGTAGTTGGGTTTACAGTCATGAGCCACTACACTCAGCCTACTTAAGAATTTTTACAATTTTGTTTTAAGCATACGGATAGATGTTGTTTTGTTAGAGCAAAATTCACTGTTTCAAAATATTTTTTGGATGAAACTAGTTTATAGGTTCATCAGTAAAATAAAACCAAGTTGTAAATTAAGAGATAAATATTTTAAAAGTATACTGAATTATTTCACTGATTTCCTCTCACTTCAGAACAGACCTGCTTTAAGATCCCAATGATAAAATCACCCTAGCCTTCAGAAACTTTGACTCTTTATATGTTTTTGGTACACTTTTTTTTAATGGTGGTTATTATCCTCTAGATTGGCTCTTGGCTTCAACTGCATCTCTACTGATCATACCCTTATTCCAAGCAGGAAATAGGGAAAAGAGGAAAATACCAAAAGAGGCTCATGCCTCCTGCCCACATATATCCTTAGGAGATTTTTCCAGGGTTCTCACCAAACAATTTTGGCTTACGTTTCATTGGCCACCCAGTACTTTCAGAGAGGCTAGTAAACATAATGCTTTAACTGGGCACATTGCATTTTAGAATGTAACTGGGGGCTTGATCTTAAAAATTAAGGGATGGGACTTACTTTTTCTACGCAAATGGTAGTATCTGCTACATGTATTCCTTGTTTTGTCTACATTAAAGTTCCTCATTGCTGAAGATGGAGTGAGGGAAGCTTTGAGTTTCCCCTTAAAATCAATGCTGTTTTGAAAAAAACTTCTTAATTTAAAAATTTTAAATTAAAATTTTTCTTTTAAAATTTCCTAAATGTTTTTTAATTTCTAGTCCATATCAAATTAATATTTTAGTAAAGTACAATAAAAATAATTCAAAAATAAAATTGAAAAACAGACAATAACAATTTTTTATTATTAGATTCAAACAAACATTACGTTTTAATGAATATAATTCAAATAAGCATAACAGAAAAATTATAAATAGTGATCACTGAAATGTGTAGACAGGTGATTAAAATAGATAACTTCTATTACACTTGTAATTTTTGGTCAGTTGCAATTATGACTAAACAGTAAGTTTTAAGTAAAATAGCCTTTCCGATTAAATGCCGTATTCACACTTTGAAAACATACTATGTATATCAATATTAATGTGATAAATGAGTTTGCTTTTTTCTCATATAATAGTAGTTAGACCTATGACAACGTTATTCCCGTGAGATAATGTGCATCTAAATTATTTTTGTTTTGCTTTTATAACACTCAGAGTAGAGAAACCAGACCTACAGAGCTTTACCGACAGGAATGGAAGATGATATATTAAAGCAATTTTAGCAAGCTCTGGATAGTCATTTTTATCTTTTATTCAAAATAAATAAAGCAAGTGTTGCTAAATTTTCAAATTCAATCCATCAATACCCAGTTCCAACAATATATTCTAAAATTTCAAGTTCAATTTAAATTAGTTTTCAAAGAAAGAAATAGATTTCAGATTCATGACTCTAAGCATCTATCTCCTTTTGTTGAAAAATAAAATCCAAAATTCTATCAAATTCTAAGCTATTAGGTTGATAATTTTTTTGCAGATAAGCAATATCAGAATCATTATTTCATGGACTATTATTGTGAAATTAATTAAATGTCATAATAATCTGTAGAAACTGTTTTTCCAAGTTTCTATCTTTCATTTTTGTCCTTTAATCTTATGTGCCTTTAAAAAAATGCATTTCATTCTTTTCTTAAATGGAATTATTGAAATCATTAGAAATACTAATGTAGCTATCAGATATTTTTACAATGCTGTAAAAATCAGCAAGTCGAAATTTTTAATTCATGCGTTTAAGAAGATGGAAACAAATTGGTTTTTTACCTTGCAGAAATACTAAGAGTTCCTTTCATAGTTCAAATAATTCCAATATAACTTTTCCCCAGGAAGACAATTGTATCTCAGCATACAAGAGTTGTTTACTATCAGCTTGCAAATTACCATAATAATGAAGAGAATTCTCAAATTTAACACATTTGTCTCTAAGCATTTCACAATTTTTACTGTATCACTAATCACACTGTTTAGATCAGAAGACACTTTATTCATAACAACATTTTCTTGGTGAGAAACTGGTGCATTGGTTTACATTCTAGTGCAAGCTCCATAATCTTCAACAGACTCCCAAATGTTTTCATCATTGCAGCTGTGCCATCCGAACATTCTCCTACACAAAACTTAAATTCCAAATCACATTTTAGATGATAAAATTCTTACTAGTTTTATATAGTTACAAGTTAGCTGCGGTTGTCAGCAATGAAGCTGAAAGTCAAGTGCTTCCTTCAGAGTATCATGATTAAATTGAACATATATGAAAATAATTATCATGGTAGGGGTGCTTGTGCATTTGTCAAAATGCAGTAAAGAATTGTTTACCAGCTTTATTTGTTCTGTGACTCTGTCTTCCTTATCACTAGTTCACTCCTGAACACACCAGCCAACAGAATCATTGGAGAGTTCTACTTGAGTTCTCTTCTTGGTTGCAAATTTATTCCAAATTTCAAAGCATCTATCTTTCATTAATTCTCATATTAACATATTGAGGTTGAAGTGTGTTGTTGCAGAGGTGCACTGGCTTATAAAGAATGAAACCAACAAAGCTCTAAATGGGTTTGTTATTGTTTGTTTTAGCAATTCGAAGTGTTACTTTACAAGAAAGCTACAGTGGCCTCATATTTACAGGTGTAGTATTTATACATATTCCTATATACTTATATACATACAAGCATGGTATTTGAGCATATGCGCTGCTCTGTCAGTTTTCTAATTTAATAGCCTTTCTTCAAAGTGTTTGATTTTTAATGTAGTTCTTCAAGTTTCACATGTTAATGGTACTTTTGCTCTGATGGTCTCATTGCTTTATCAGCTACTACATCTCTGCAATAACACACTTCAACCTCAACTATGGTTACAAAATCAATATATGGGGGATCACACTTACATGTCAAATCAATACAAACTCTTTGGATCTTCAGTTTTTTAAATAACTTCTGTTTTCAACATTTGCTTTTCTACTACTGCCACATTCATAAGAGATGTGTCTTTTCTTGACAAAAAAAAAAAGCAAAAAAAACCCCAGTGACATAGTACAAACTGAACATGAGAATTAAAAATAAACAAGACAAATATTTTCTATCCTATTATACTTGATACTATTCAGCTAAATTGAAAACCAGGCTTGATTTAAATTTAAGCTGAGTATAAAAATGATAAGTTATAAAAAATATGCTTATATTTTCTCAAAGTTTTACATGCTTTTAGTTTCCAGATGATGAGCCAACTTTAAAATAATCATGTCACGTCATAACATTATTCTACAGTGCATTCAGGTCTCACTCCGTGGGCAAAGAACCTGTGTATTCACACAATTCCCACCATTTTGTGTTGGGCTCAGGAAATTATGTAACGAGTCCTTGCTGGCATGAAAAATATAACTCAAGGCACATGCAGCTCACTTTCTGAGTTAGTCACACTCAAATTGGCTTATCCTCTGTTCAGTGAGACCAGTCCATTGACCACCTGCTTGGATATCATGCAATGTCAAGCAAATTGCTGTATACATTTCTAAATGTTTACTGTTCATTTCCAGGATTATCTCATCACACATTGGTAACGACCAGTCATGGATTGGCTAACAGGCCCACCTCAAGTGGCACTTTCCTAGACATTAAATCAGTGACGAATAAAATGAAGGAAGCAATGAATCCATTTGGATGTGGGAGAAGGGGTCCCTAGAAATAACTAGAGGCCAGGAGTCTTCTCTTTTTGGGTATGCCTGCTAGGATATTTGTTACGGGTTACCTGAGCACTATGGTAAATTTTTAACAACAATCATTTAGCCAACGAAGAAGGGGTGTGATTATTTCAAATGTGATGAGGCACAGGAGAAGTCAGAAATCACATATAAATTTTATGGTGCCTTGGCCTCCACCTCACCATTTGCTGGCAGGAGTCAGCTATGTTCTCTCTCCTAAAGAACCAGAGTTACAGGATTAATGGAAAGCAGGCCTTGCAGGGGCTCCATAGCTTTTGACAAAGACTTGAAATTTGAATAAATTACCCTCACTGAAGGAAGGTGTCACTGTCTTTGAACAAGAATAAATATAAATTAAGAGTAGAATTAGTTTAGGCTTCAAGGCTATGGCAGTGAGCACTCCCCAGTGATGACCTCTTACGGGAAAGAAAACAAACCTTATCTTTTGAGGCATTTAAACTTGAGCTAAGGAGGAAAATCACAAGGAGCATTTTTGTTCCTCAAAGGCATGGAGTTTACATGGCCCAGAGGAGCCTGAAGAGGTTAAGTGGCTTGTCAGAGGTCATAAACTAATGAGATGCAGAACTGGGAACCAAGCTGGGCCTCTAGCTGCTAAGCCTATCATTTTCTTTTATTTTTTTTTTTAGGTTGATAGATAACATGATGTGTTTTCATCACATATAACATGATCTTTTGACTTGTATATATACATAGTGGAATGTTAAATCTAGCTAATGAACAAATGCATTCTCTCACATGGTTATCATTTTTGTGGTGAGAGCATTTAACATCCACTGTTTACATTTTTAAAGAATATAAAATATCAAATTAACTATTGTCAACTTGCTATACAATAGATACCTTGAAATTTGTTTCTCCTATCTAACTGTAATTATGTATTCTTTGATCAACATCTCCTCATCCCCTGCCCAACCACCCCAGCCTCTAGCAACCACCATTATACTCTTTAGTTCCATCAATTCAACTTTAGTTTTCACGTGTAAGTGTGACTATGCAGTATTTATCTTTCCGTGCCTGGCTTATTTCACTTAATATAATGTCCTCCAGGTTCAACCATGTTGCAAATGACAGAATTTCATTTGTTTTTATAGCTCAATACTATTCCACTGGGTATATATTTTCTTTAACCATTCATCCATTGCTGGACATTTAGGTTGATTCCATAACTTGGCTTTTGACGATAGTGCTGCAATAAGCATGGAAGTACAGCTATCTCTTCAACATATGGATTTTATTTCCTTTGGCTAAATACCCAGTAGTGGGATTTCTGGATCATATGGTGGTTCTATATTTAATTTTTTGATAAACATCCATACCATTTTCCATAATGGCTACACTAATTTACATTCACACCAACAGTGTTTAAGGGTTCCCTTTTCTCCACAGCCTTGTCAACAATTCTTATTTTTTGTCCTTTTGATAATAGCTGTTCCTTTTTTTTCTTTTTTCTTTTTTGAGATGGAGTTTCACTCCTGTTGGCCAGGCTGGAGTGCAGTGGCGCGATCTTGGCACACTGCAACCTCTGCCTTCCAGGTTCAAGTGATTTTCCTGCCTCAGCCTCCCAAGTAGCTGGGATTACAGGTACCCGCCACCATGCCCAGCTAATTTTTTGTATTTTTTGTAGATATGGGGTTTCATCATGTTGGCCAGGCTGGTCTCAAACTCCTGACCCGCATGATCCACCCGCTTCAGCCTCCCAAAGTACATGAGCCACCACGTCCGGCCTATAATAACCATTCTAACAGGAGAGAGGCCACATCTCATTATGGTTTTGATATGCATTTCCTTGCTGTTTAGTGATGTTGAGCGTGATTTTCATATACTTATTGACTATTTGTATATCTTATTTTGAGAATGTCTATTCAGGTATTTTTTTCCCATTTATTGTTTTGGGGTTTGTTTGCACATTGTTTTGTTTTGCTATTCAGCTCCTTATATAGTTTAGATATCAAACCCTTGTCAGATATACAGTTACAATATAGTTATAAATATTATCTCCCATTCTGTAGGTTGTCTCTTCACTCTGTTGATTTTTTTTTCCTATGCAGAAGCTTTTTACTTTGATACAATCCCATTTGTCCATTTTTGCATGTATTGCATGTGCTTTGGATGACTTATCCAAAAACTCCTTGGCCATATCAATATCATGAAGCATTTCCTCTATGTTTTTTTTTTTTTCTAGTAGTTTTATAGTTCCAGGTTTTACATTTAAGTATTTAATCCATTTTGATTTTTTTTTAATGTGGTGAGAGATAAGCATATAGTTTCAGTCTTCTACATGTGAATATCCAGTTTTCTAGCATGATTTATTGAAAAGACTATTCTTTCCCCAACATATGTTTCTGGCACTTTCGTAAAACAAATCTATTGGTTGTAAATGCATAGATTTATTTGTGGGCTCTTAATTCTGTTCCATTAGTCTGTGTGTCTGTTTTTATGCTAGTACCATACTGTTTTGGTTGTTATAGCTTTATAGCACATTTTGAAGTCAAATAGTGTGACACTTCCAGCTCTATTCTTTTTGCTCAAGATTGCTTTGGCTATTCAGGGTCTTTTGTTGTTCTATACAAATTTTAGGATTTCTTTTTCTACTTCCATGAAGAATGCCATTGGTATTTTGATAGGATTATACATTGAATTTGTAAATCACCTTGGATACTATGGACATTTAAACAATATTAATTATTTCAATCCATGAACACAGCCATCTTTCTATTTGTGTCTTCTTCCATTTTTCATCAGTGATTTATAATTTTCATTGTAGAGATCTTTTACCTCTGTGGTTAAATTAACTCATAGGGTTTTTGTAGCTATTGTAAATGAGATCGTTTTCTTGATTTTTGGCAGATAATTTTCTATTAGCATATCGAAATGCTACTGATTTTTGTATGTTGATTTCATTTCCTGCAACTTTATCAGATTCATTTATTCTAAGTTTTTCTGGTGGAGTCTTTGGGGTTTTCTATGTGTAAAAGTATGAAGAATAGAATGTCTGAACATACCAATAAAGAATGAAGACTTCATAGGTTGGTGCAAAAGTAATTGCAGTTTTTGCCATTATGGCAATTACTTTTGCACCAATCCAATAAAAGTCTCTCATCAAAAGAAAGCCCAGGGCCACCACAGTGGTTCATGCCTCTAATCCTAGCACTTTGAGAGGCCGAGGCAGGCAGATCACCTGAGGTAAGGAGTTTGAAATCAACCTGGCAAAACCCCAACTCTATTAAAAATATCACACCACTGAACTCCAGCCTGGGGGATAGAGCTAGATTCTGTCTCAAAAAAAAAAAAAAAAAAAAAAAAAACGAAAAACGAAAAACCTAGGACCTGATGGCTTTAGTGATGAAGTCTACCAAACATTAAAAACACTCTACTCTAATATAGATGTTTCCTAACTATATATAAAAAATCGAAGAGAGAATTCTACCAAACTTATTCTATGAAGCCAGCATCATTTTAATAATAAAACCAGAGGGGAAAAAAAAGAAAACTACAAGTCAATATCCCTGATGAACATAGATGCAGAAATTCTCAACCAAATACCAGCAACCTGAATTCAAATTCAACACCACACTAAAAAGATTAGTCACCATGATCAAGTAGGATTTATCCCAAGGATGCAATGATGGTGGAATGCATACAAATCAAAAGCATGATACATCTCTGATATGGTTTGGCTCAGTGTCCCCACCCAAATCTCATCTTGAATTGTAACTTCCACAGTTCCCACATGTCCCATGAGGAACCCCGTGGGAGGTGATTGAATTATGGGGGTGGGTCTTTCCTGCACTGTTCTCCTGATAGTGAATGAGTCTTATGAGATCAGATGGTTTTTAAAAAACAGGAGTTTGCCTGCATAAGCTCTCTCTTTGTCTGCTGCCATCCACACAAGATGTGACTTGCTCCTCCTTACCTTCTGCCATAATTGTGAGGTTTCCCCAGCCATGTAGAACTCTGAGTTCTCCATTAAACCTCTTTCCTTTGTAAATTGGCCAGTCTCAGGTATGTCTTTATCAGCAATGTGAAAACAGACTAATACATTCTCACTAATAGAATGGACAAAAGCCCTATGATCATTTCAATAGATGTAGAAGAAACATCTGACAAAATTCAACATACCTTCATAATTAAAAAATCTTCACAAATTAGTTATAGAACAAATGCAATTTGCTCAGCACACTAAATGCCACCATCTATGAGAAATCCACAACTAATATCCTACCAAGTGGGAAAAAGTTGAAAACTATTCCTTGAAGAACTGGGGCAAAACAAAGATGTTCACTTTCACCACTCCTATTCAACATAGTACTGGAAGTCCTAGCCAGAGCAATCAGGCAAGAGAAAGAAAATAAAAGGCATCTAAATTGGAAAGAAAGAAGTTAAATTGTCACTGTTTGCAGAGGACATGATTTTATACCTAGAAAGTCCATCCTTCTTCTATATAGCTCTTTCAGAATAATGGCCTAGAATTCCAGTTTTAAATTGTGGGCTTAAATGTATGTTTTTATTCCTGCCTTCTCTCTCAAATCACACTGCAAACAATAAGAAGAGAAAAAAATACCCTCTATCTTCTTAGAACAAAGAGCCACAACCCTAAACCACAACCCTAAACCCCAAATTTTCTGTAATTTGCTCTAAAATGAGCAAGGATAACTCAGAAGTGAGACAAATCTCCTTAGTCCTGTCTTTAGAGAGGAGATTCTTTTAAAAGAGTGTTTCTCAAGCTTCAGTGTGCATCAGAATCACCCAGGGAGTTTCCTAAAGGCACAGACTGCTCATTTCCACCCCTAGAGTTTCTCATTCAGCAGGTGAGGCTTGAGAAACTGCAATTCTAACAAGTCTATAGGTAATGCTGATATTATTGGTTAGAGATCCTAGCTTGGGAATCTAAAAGCCCTGTATAGTCTTTTAATTAGAGCAAGGAGCTCTAGGGGTTGGTACTGGCCCTTAGAAAATCAATGATTTTTCTTTTTAGATACCAAGTAAAATACCACAAAATAACATAAGGGAAGCAGCTACTGTCTATATTCTGGTCTCCTGGCTTAGAGAGGCTGCCAAAGGTTAAAAGAGAGAGAGAGAGATGGAAAAGGGAGGGGAAAGGAAACCACAAATGTGCAGCACAGGCAAGTATAGAAAGAGCTTTGCAGTGATCGATATGATCTATTAGAATGTTGAAAACCAAGCTGAGATGGTCCCCCAAGGAAAAAGAAATAACACAAGCCCCAAAACACAGACTGCATCACTCACTCTCACCATTCTCCTCCCCACTGTACTCCAGCAAATTGTTGACCTGTTAAAAATGACAGATATGCAGAAAAAAACTCACATAGAGACAATGCATAGATAAGACATGAACATAAGCAAAAAGCAGGTGAAGAACATACATCACACAATTAATTACCCTTACATACACTGTGATCCCTTGAAAGTTTAAAAAACCAATAGGAGAAACGAGGAATCAAAGAGGAGACAATAACCTATTAAAAGTAATGAAAAATAGACTGGCAAAGTGCCGGAAAGATATCAAAGAGAAAAATGAAATAATCACAGAGATTTATGTCATGTTGGACTGAGAAAATCTGTTTGGAAACCCGGAGTAGGCTTGAGGCAAGCTCAATAAATAAAATGGAAAAAAAAAAGTGAAGATAGGGAAACATTTACAGAGGAGAAAAAGTGAAATAAATATAAATGAATAAACAAAAAGTTACAAACCTATAATCTAAGGACATTTTAGAAATAATTGTTCTTCCTAGCCTGAGACAAGGTATTATGTTCAGGTAGTTATTTTGGGAAGTAATACCAGGCATTAGAAGAGAAGAACTGGGAAGAGCATAAGAGGGAAGGGGATACAAACATCAGTGCTTCCCAAGTCAGGCCTTGCTGTGGCACCCTGCACTACTCAAAAGGAGAAATGGGCAACACCTCTTTCTATTTCCCCCCTGGAATCAAGGGTACCATCTTGCACAAAGTTAACCCCCTTGTACTTCCAAAGTTGCACATGAAGAGGAGTCTATAGAGTCCCCCCAGGAATCCCAAATCCCTACATCAGCAATGCCCTGGACAATGCCCTGGAAGAGATGCCTTTGAGTATTATTTGAGGCAAGATATTGTCAGGTCACAGCTTATCAAGTTGGCTACTACAGAAAAGCTTGGAGTGAAAAGTGGTCTGAGAGGATGCAAGTTGAGGAGCAAGGTGTGTTGGACATAAGGACAAACTGTATCCCAGGAGAAACTGGCACAGGGTATAAACTTGGGAAAATATCTTAGTAAAGTTACTGAACTTCAAAGAGAAAGAAAGTGTATCGAATCAGTCAGGCCCTAAAACAAAACAGACGTGCAAGTCTCTTATAAGAAGGAAAAACCAAACTGGTGTCAGACTTAACCACTGCAGTGGTCAATACCAGAAGACAGTGGAACAATATCTAAAAGAGGAAAGCGAAACCAAAATATATCATTGCTAGATGAAGCATTGTCCAGGTCAAGAGACACTTGCTGACTGGGCATGGTGGCTCATGCCTGTAATCTCAGTACTTTGGGAGGCCAAGGCGGCCTGATCAGTTGAGGTCAAGGGTTTGAGACCAACCTGGCCAACATGGCAAAATCCTCTCTCTACTGAAAATACGAAAATTAACAGGGCATGGTGGTAGGTACCTGTAATCCCAGCTGCTCAGGAGGCTGAGGTAGAAGCATCATTTGATCCCAGCAGCAGAGGTTGCAGTGAGCCAAGATCACACCGCCGCACTCCAGCCTGGTTGACACAGCAAGACTCTGTCAAAAACAAAACAAAACAAAAACACCTGCTTTCAAGCTTATAAGAACTCAGAAGACAGGTCTCATTAGCACATCTCAAAACACACTTCTTGACAAAATCTAGCCACCAAGATGCCAGGAACAGAGAAGCCGTGACACAAGAACTGGTGGAAATTAGTGACTTTATTTAAGTACAGAGTTAGAATTACACAACTATGAAACTGAAGCCAGATAATAGGAGAAAATAACTTACATTTTGAAACTGTAAAAGTAACACAATTAGCAAAAATCTTGGGTGAATTGTTTTCCTCATATATCATAGTAGAGAATCATTAGATCCTGTCAAATATTAAATACAGTTTTCCAGTACAATACTCCAACTTAACAATGCTTCTCAGAAGATTGTGCGCCAATTTTAGAGATTTGTTGAAGCGTGAATAATAATTTTTGTTGTAGAAAAAAATCATCTGAAGTTCATAATTCTTTGTTTTACTTTGATTTCTTTATATTCTGTGATATTCATATAAAAGTAAATTTAATACCATGATTTGTGTGATACACAAAAGAAAGGACGCATTTGTGAGACTTACAACCTGGCTAGTCTGGCATGGTTTAACTCTCCAGCCAGAGCAGGCTCTTCACCCAGCATGCCCATGCACCAGCCCTCTTCTGAGGATTCTACTGCCTCATGACCTTTCAGTGCAGCTCTGTACCTGTGGTCAAGAGGGCACTGGGGAGGATTTTCTGCTCACTAATTAGTTTATGATTTGCTTTGAACCATGTGTTCCAGCTATTTTGGGGAAATGTTCAGCAGTAGTTTGGAGGGAAAGGAAAGAGCCAGAGTAGCCATGTATAAAAAAAGACAGCCCAAATTTTGATTTTCGATCTTGCATTTGTTGTACATTTTTCTCAGATTTTGTGGCACCAAAAGTAGCTAAGATACTCTCTGATAGAGAACAGTAATTTGGAATATTAGCGACAGAAGAAGAAAAAACAGAAAAGGCAGCCATGTATACAAGGTGTTGCAAGAGCCAGAAAAAAAAAAAAAAAAAAAGGAGGGTGCTCAGAACAGCCAAAAGCTTCAAGGAGGACATAGAAAATCAGCAAGGGGAAAAGATCACACAGCTGGCCATGCGTCCTTATGTTTTGTGGAGGAGGAGGGTTAGGGCAGAGTTCTCTTCAAACTCCTCAGCAGCCTCTGCTATACTTCTATCAACAGAGTTTCTGAATGACTTCGCCTCAGGCAGGAGTGCTGGAAGTATTGTTTTGGAATATAGATTGTTGAGAAAAATCATTTTGAAGCAGGAAGTGATTTCTATTAATGTATAAATATGTGCCTGTATAAATCCTTGTGCATATCTCTGTATATCTATCTTTAACATCACCTATATCTAGAGTTCCCTTCACTAAACTACCCAAGAGAGTCACAGAAAAGGAAAAATGTTAACTATGAATGTGGGGCTGAAATAGTAACCAGAAAACATGTAAATAAATAAGGAAATGAATACAGAAAGCATATTAATTATAAGCCATCAGTCTAACTTCTCTGGATATATCCTTTTGCTTAGTTCGGGTGTTTAGCAACATGGTAGTGTTTCACATAGCCCCCAAATAAGTAAACAACTAAATCAACTGAGGTGTGGAGGTCAACCCAAAATGTAATACAAATAGTAACAAATAAACCTAACCATATAACAAATGAATAACCAAGCCACAATGAAGGAGTTGGGGAAGAACACAGTTATCCGAAGTAACTTTGGGAAACAGATTTTGAGTATACGGTATAAGACTAAGCACAAAAAGGATGTAGCACACATGTGCTCTAGCTAATAAACTTGGTTTGCACTGTGGTATGTTTTAGCAGTTCTGAAGCTACTCTATGTGTTTTGCGGGGATTGAACAAATATGAAAATATGTTGTGGACAATGAGAGTCAGATTTCTCCCTGTCACAAAAAAGAGTTACAAATAAGGAAGAAGAGAAATCTAGGTTAAGAAAAAACAAAACAAAACCTATGGTATTGGATTCAAATTGGAGATATCAGTATGAACTCATGGTCTTTAACAGGTGATAGATAATAAGTAGATTGGATAGACAGATAGATAGATGATAGCTAAATAGCTAGATAGATGACAGATAGAAAGAAATACAGACATGTGCATGTGTATGTATGTACATACATATATTTCCTAGCTTTCTCTGGGGGAAAGGCCTAGAAGCAATGACACTTAATAGAATTAACAGAAAAAGCACCAAGATTTTAGTTTCTAAATAATACTGTTCAGTAAAAGAAACCAGGGTTCCTTGGAAAAACAGATGATTCCAGGGCTAGGTCAAAGAAAGGACAGGAAGAATCTATAATATTCTGTGGTGCCAGGGATTAAGGAAGTGCTGAAAAATGATAGAGATATATTGAGAAGATATGGAAACCAACTTGAAGAAATTCCCAATGGCTAAATTGGGACAATTTGAACAAAAAGGAAGGAAGAAAAGGAGAGAGGTGAGAAGAGGAGAAGGGAGGAGGGGAGAAATGTAGAAAGAATGAACCGTATAGAACATCACCATTTGTCAAACACCACTGTAATAACTGTTGCAAGCAAGAATCATATTGGATATAAAAATTAATGAACAAAAGTATGACAAAAAACAGGATATTTGCATTTTCTCAAAGTATATCTCCACAGGGTATTTGCTCATTGCAAGGAGAAAAAGAGTAACCACAGTTTAGAAATCAAAGTTGCCACTTTAACCATGACATCGAAGTTACTGTCACCAGTAATGAGACGTATCAGTATCTGACATCTCCTAATATGAAGGTACTAAGAAGGGGGCGAGATCCCTTTCACGGTATCTTTGCCAAAAATAAATATCTTGAATTAATCATGAGAAAACATCAGACAAAACAAATTGAGGGACTCATTGAAAGTTTCAAGGTCATGAAAGACAAAGAAAGATTGAGGAACAGTTCCAGATTAGATGAGGCTAAGAAGACATGGCAACTAAATGAATCCTGTACAAGAAAAAGAACATTAGTGGGACAACTGGTAAAATTTGAATAAGGTATGACTGCCGATTAACTTAATAGCATTGTATCAATGTTTTTATTTTTGGGTTTTGATCGTTGTATTATGCTTAGATAAGATGTAACATTTGGAAAAGCTGTGCAAAGGGTAGGCTGAAAAAAACACTACTATTTTGTACGTTTTTATGAGTTGAATTATTTCAAGATGAAATAGATATGAAAAAATGAAAACATAACGCTAATAAAAAATAAATCCAAGTGCTTAGAATATAGAAAAATGGGCAGTGATACCCTAATTTTAGGTGGAGAAAATTAGAACTTCAGCAATAATCCAAACTTCAGATATTCCTTCATTAATCAATACTACATCCAAATGAGGAAATACAAACTTTAAGAAAGCCACCTTAAGATAAAACAGTTTTTTCCACTGCTTCTTCCTTCTCCTTATGTAGTTTTACACTCTTCAGAACTCAGCCATTTCTTCCTGGAATGTGCAATGTCACCTTTAATTTTTTTTTTTTTTTTTTCTGAGACGGAGTCTTGCTCTTGTCACCCAGGTTGGAGTACAACGACACGATCTTGGCTCACTGCAGCCTCTGCCTCCCAGGTTCAAGCGATTCTCCTGCCTTAGCCTCCCAAGTAGCGGGGATTATAGGCATCTGCCACCATGCCTGGCTAATTTTTGTATTTTTAGTAGAGATGGGGTTTTCCATGTTGGCCAGGTTGGTCTCGAACTCCTGACCTCAGGTGATCCACCCACCGTGGCCTCCCAAAGTGTTGGGATTACAGGTGTGGGCCACCATGCCCAACCTGTCGCCTTTCATTCTTATGAGAGCTCGGTGCTCTTGTCTTTCCCTGTCCTCACTGGCCGAAGTTTGAGCTCCTTACCTTGCTAATTGATGCCTATAATTAGAGCTTCATTTATTTAACTTACTACTATTTATTCTTTTTATTAAACGAGTAAATATCCTTGCATATGATCAAACATTTTGCCTTAATATTAATGTACATCTCATTGTGAAGACATTTATTGAATAATAGTAATCATTATTTTTTACAAAGGAAGTGTAAGAAAGAGCCTTAGCGTGTTGTGTGCTTGAAATGGAGGATGGAAGTAATAAAGGAGAAGAAAAAAGAAGAATCCAGGACCCTTTGAGGAGACTTTTTTTTCCCTAAAATAGTGGCTCTCAAAGTGTTTTCCAACAGGGTATTGGGTGGAATTGTCCAGCTGCTAAAATAATGGGTCTGTTTTCACAGATCACTGGAGACAAAAAGGGCAAATAGAATCGCTTCTTTTCAGTTTGCCTTAGGCTTTGCTCTTTGGAAAAACAGAAAGCACTTGTAAGTAGCCAAAGGTGCTTAGTGTAATGCTTTGCTCTTTTGTGGATAGTGTCCTTAGGGCTATGATTCTATTATTTCACATTGTTTACATACAGCAGAGTCATATTTTCTGCTGGTAAGAATTCTGTGTGTTTGGGGGAGTGAAATCAGTTAGTGCTCTGTGGCTCTTTCTTTACACAGAGCATCACATCTTCTGGTTACCTGCCTGAACAACTTTGAATACCACTACTCTACTAAAGAGTCTAACAGGTAGCTGACTGTGAGTTTACATCAAGCTCTTCTCTTCCACTGTCAAAAAGGTGTTTCTAAGCCTTTAGCCAAGAACATCGCAAGGCATAAAGCTAGGGACACCTCAGTGCCACAGGATGCTAAGGAGGTCTTGTACTCAAGATTTCTCCATTTGCAATTACCTTGCTTCACCTAAAGGTTGAGTCTGAACCAAAGCTTTGTGTGAACACAATCATTCACCTTCCTGCTTTATGGTTATTTAATACAGAAACCAGCCTTTGCCTTTTCCAAATTCTGCGACTTCTTTTTTTTTTTTCATTTGGGAAGTTATTTATTTCTGAAAGCGTCATTTATATATTTTGGATGTCCCCTCCAACTCTCATGTTGAGATGTAATACCCATTGTTGGGGGTGGGCCTAACGGGAGGTGTTTGGGTCATGGGAGTGGGTATCCCTCATGGTTTGGTGCTGTCCTAAAGGTAGTAAGTGAGCCTCTCAGGAGATCTGGTGGTTTAAAGTGTGTTCACTTGCTCCATTCTTGCTCTTCCTTCTGCTTTGGCCATGTGATATGCTTGCCCTCCCTTCACATTCAAGGAGAAAAGGTTATCTGAGGCTTCCCCAGAAGCCGAGCAGATGCCAGCACCATGCTTGTGCAGCCTGTAGAATCATGAGTTAATTAAACTTCTTTTCTTTATAAATTACCCAGCCGCAGGTATTTCTTTATAGTGATGCAAGATGGGCCTAATAGTTACGTTTGAATTTATTGCTATGAGTTGGATATTTCATACATTCCTCTTTTTTGTTGCCTTTGATGATGGACATTCTGAATAATTGGAGCTGTTATAAAACCATAAAGTTTTCAAAAATAAAAATTAAAAATTCTTAAAGCTTCATAGGTGTTGAGCTTGAGGCATTCTTGTAATGCAACTAAAGTTTGAAGCTAGACTTTTGGAATGGCCCAAGATTTGAGACATGCACATACAGCAAAATACAGGGAGGCTATGACTTTGTAGCCTAAGGGCTAGAAGGTAAGTGGGCTGCACAGTCAGAGAAGGAGATGGGGAGACACTTTCACTTTGATCTTGATGAATTCCCTCTGCACTTGAAAACAGTCCATGATCCTCAGGACCTGGGTTAGATAAGACCACCTGGCGTCAGCCCACAGAGAGGCAAAGTAATGGAGTACAAATAGAAAATGGACTGGGCCCCCGCAGGCCAAAGGTTGGGCCTCAGGTCTCATGCAGCTAGCTGTGGGACTTTCCACAATTCATGTAATCTCTTTGGGCCTCACTTTCTTTAATTGCACAGTAAGAAATTCAAGCAAAATGACTTCAAGGGTCCCTTCTACTCCTAAAATTCTAAGATACCCTTTTGTAATTTTGACCGGATGCTTTTCATTTATTATATAAACCTAATTTTATGAAAATTAAAAATAGAATGCATTACTGGTTAAGTTGTAGTAAAAATGTTTAAAAAGAAGACAAAATTAATGTTTTTCTCATGGGAAATTTTCATATGCTGTTCCAAACATATGCCAAAAAGGAAACAATATAATATAATTAACATAGGAAGTTTCAATTCATGAGTAAATATTCCCATTAGCTGCAATAAAAGAAGCTTGTGCCGTATCCAGGATAAATGTTAAGCAAATACATTCTAAATATTCTTTTATTTATAAAAAAAGGAAAATAGAAATTGGCCATAAAATATTGGGTCTTTTCTTATAGATCATTTATTTTTTTAAAGAGAAATACATTGTAGAGAAAGAACAACTTTAAAGTTCTATTTCTGTGTCTGTAGAGCTCCAACCTCTAGGTAATACCAGGTGCCTACAGTTTCACCTTCCTGCAGTTATCTTTCCGCTGACCTGACAGATGCCTAAAACTCTCACTACACATTATCCATTTATTTGTGCACAGCCATTGACTTCAAAGATCTTAGTCTAATGCACACAATCACTTTTTTATATGAATGGAATCGGGATACACAGAATTTTAATATTTAAAAAATTTAAAAGCTATCTGTTGTTCATCAACAAGAGAATTAATAAACAGATTATAGTTTATCTATACAATGAACTACTATTCAGCAATAAAAAGGAACAATGTACTACAAAAACATGAAATAACATGGATGAATCCTTAAAACATACTGAGAAAAGGAAGACAGATTCAGAGTAGTATACACTGTATCACTTAATTGACATGAAACTCTAGAAAATATCAGCCTAATCTTGATAAAAAGAAATTAGCAGAATTGTTGGCTGAGGTGGGGTGGATAGGGAACAGCTAAGAAACATGAGGGCATTCTCTACCCTCTACAGTGATGGAAACTGTCTGTATCTTGTTAGTGGTGTTGGTTACACAGGTACATACCTTTATACAAACTTGCTGAACTGTACATTTCAGATTTGTAAATTTCACTGTGTGCCAGTTGTAACAATAAAGTTGTTTATATTTTTAAGAAATGCTTTCCCAACAGTCTCAGATACTCTACTGGTGGAAGCATAACTTGAAACAAATGTTTGGGAAAACATTTTATAATAAATATTAAAATCTTTGAAATACTCATACATTTGACTCAGTAATTCCAATTTAAAACAAATTATTGTAAAATAAATATAAATATTCGGAAACAAATACTCTTCTATAATTATTGTTATGACAGTAACATATTTTTTCCTAACATTATAAAAACTTTCAACATATGAAAAAGTGGACAGAATTTTATAGTGAACACATTCATATTCATCACTTTGATTCTGCCATTAACATTTTACTTTTATACTTATCATATGTCTATCCATAGCTCTGTCCATCAAATTTACCAATCAGTTTGTGAAAATTTTTGAAATTTTTACAATGTTGATTCCTGCAACCTAGGACTAGAAGAAAATACAAAACATGAACAATTTTCTTGTTTCCTTTTGTGATGGAACTCCATAAGTTAAAATCCTACCATGTGGGAGGCTGAGGCAGGCAAATCACCTGAGGTCAGGAGTTCGAGACCAGCCTGGCCAACATGGTGAAACCCTGTGTCTACTAAAAATACAAAAATTAGCCAGGCGTGGTGGTGGGTGCCTGTAATCCCAGCTATTCGGTAGGCTGAGGCAGGAGAATCGCTTGATCTGGGAGGCAGAGGTTGCAGTGAGCCAAGATCGCACCACTGCACTCCAGCCTGGGCGACAGAGCAAGACTCTGTCTCAAAAAAAAAAAAAAAAAAAAAAAAAAAGAAAGAAAAAAGAAAAAAAATCCTACCATGGGTGGCCAAAATATTTTCTTAAGTATATTCCTGGAAACAGAGCTGAAATTACTCAGAAATGGATCTAAACAGTAACTATCTCTGTCTTGCAACAGAGATACCCTCCGATAGCCTCTCTAATCTTTCCTGGTTCCTAAAAGTCCCCCCATTAGTTACTAATTCTCTTCAATTAATTCATTAATTCTAAAGTTAATAATATGAATACTTCTAGGAGAAAGAACACATTGAACCTCTATTTCTGTTTACACTTTTATACATTCAAATAAACAGCTACTTAGCAGGAAGTACCAAGGGAGTTGTACAGTCAAGCCTTCAGCTGGGAGTACAAAAGAGGAAGCTGTCTGGTGATGATGATTCAGAGTGGGGTGCTGCAGAATAGGATTAAACTTAGTATCTGGAGGTAGAGAACAAGGGCATCAAAGTGCATACAAATGCTAGGGGCACTGTTGTGTGGAACTGGCCCTGTATTCTGGAAGGGCCATCTGTAAGCTGAAAACACGCTACCTATACTTGCAGCACTTGGTGGATTGTCAAATTAAGCTATTTTCCTTGCAATTAGTAAAAATTCTGGGCTCATCTTAAATGCTGGATTATGGTTTGCGTTGGACACTTGGGGGTGCCC
The DNA here is from genome assembly GCF_037993035.2 of Macaca fascicularis. Taxonomy (NCBI): domain Eukaryota; kingdom Metazoa; phylum Chordata; class Mammalia; order Primates; family Cercopithecidae; genus Macaca; species Macaca fascicularis. The sequence goes on from NC_088375.1 coordinate 28,475,305, forward strand.
AGAGATTGTAGTCCATCTGGAGACTTCCTGGTCTGTATATTGTGTCGTTTTGATTTCTTGTTGAAGGGCCATGGGGACTTAGAATGGGCATCCTCAGGAGATTCAGAGGAGCTTTCTGCCAATTGATTCAACTATAGCTCTGACTTAGCTTGTTTCCAAAATTGTAGGCACTGTTGCTCCAAAATTAATATTTTTGAATATTCAACACATCCCTGAGGAAGAGCAAAGACCTCTCCCATCTTTGTTTCTTTGCAAAACAAGTCAAGATGAAGTCTTTGCTGATGAAACTCTTGGCTCCCTCTCTTCCAGCTGCACTTCACCCCTGTGGCTGTCCTGCTTGGAAATCTCAGAATAGTCACAGCGGCTTGCCTCCAAGCTAGAACTGACGTAGCCTGTCTGGCTGCCTTCCAAAAGGGATTTTTATGAAAATATTATTTTTTTCTCTTCTGAGACTTTTTTTATTAGAACCCATGCAAAACTGCATCATTCCCCATTTGCCATTATTTTCAACTTCCAAAGTCTTTTTTTTTTTTTTTTTACTTCATCAAGGACATGTGTTTCCTTCTACATATTTAATAACAGTTTCTGAGAGGAACCTGTGGAAGAGGAAAGCATGATGTACTGATCATGAAACTGGGAAGACATTTGGGATAATAATAGGAAAATATTTGAAACCCTGAAAAGAACTGTCCCTCCCTCCAGTAATCAATTCTCTCTTGGCTTCAGTGGGAACTTAGTTACCCTTTACTTTTCGCACACATAACAAAAATACTGCTGTTGACAAAGTCTAGACTGTAATAAGGAGTCAGTCCTACTATGAGTACCTTAATAGTTCTGCCAAGTGGGCATCATTCCCAAGTTTCCTGTCAGAATACCATGGCTGTGTTAACTAAGAGTAAAGGCTTACTACATTCTACTGGAATTATCTGATTTGTTCAGCTGCATCTCCCATTATACTATGAGCTCCTGAAAAGCCAGAACGGTGCCTTATTCACCTCTCTGCTCCCAGTCCTCATCACAATGCTGACATGTAGGCAGTACACAATGAATGTTGAAGGAATGGTAATGAGATCTATAGTCAAAAGACCAAAGATGCAGCCCTTCATGGCTTACTAAGTGTTAGAGAGAGATTCACTTAATCTTTACAAACCTCCTTTTCATCTGAAAAGTGAAAGGAATATCACTACTTCCTTCAGGAGTTAATCAAGGCTTAGGTGAAATAACTGTATGTGAAAATGATTTGTTAACTATAAAGAGCTGTGCAAATGTTTACTGTCATTGTACAGGCCCAGGGCAAGAGGGCTAATTACTCCCCTTTCTTCTGGTTCAACTCTCAATTCAGGAAGGTTAGGATTCAAGAAAGACAGAATATTCTAGCACTGACTGTAATATGCACCATTTTTTTTAGTACAGACATGTCACCCTTTTGAGCCTCTATTTTACCCTCTGGGAGTTGAGGATATTCTGTGAGATAGACGTAGGATCTAAGACACTGCCTTACCCATTGTAAGCACTTAGGAAATGATCACAGAGGGAAGTCAAAATGGTGTTGTGAAGGCAATAGACTTTGAAGTCAGACAGACGTGAGTTAGTTCAAAGCCCTGCTCTGCCATGAAATAGGAGGGTAATCTTGGGCAAGTTACTTCTATTTTTAAACCTCAGTTTATGCAGCTATAAAATAGGGCTAATATTAATACCACCTGCATGAGATTCATGTGATCATTACAGGAAATAATGGACACAAACTGCCAAGCACATGTTGAGCACATGATAGGCAAGGTAGTTCCTTGTTTCTTCTTCCCTGAAATCAACAGGCTGCCATCCTCCCAGACTTGACTTTTCCTGACAGAGCACTACAACTTCAAACAATCTAAACAATAGAAAAGAAAGGTTGAGCCCTGCGCATCCTCCAAGAGAAACTCAAAGGCTAGGCTTAGATTTCCAGAAGTACCTTTCTCACTATCCCCTTCTCACTATCCTTATCTATATATTTCACCTGATGTCAGCTACACTGTTTCCCTTTGGAACAAATTCCAACATCTGAAATTATCAATGGCTCCACCAATCTAAACGCCATTTTAATAAGCATCCTTACTTTGCAGAGTCCAAGTCTTTTGTGGCTATGAAATATCCCTTACTAATTCTGGTCAGATTTCAGGGTGATGGCCAGGGTTTATATCCAGGTGGATGGGAAACACTGCTGGTGGTAAATGGCACACCTTCCTCCAAATTTCATTTCTGCAGATGGTTCCAGGAGCTACCATGGATGCCAGATCTGCCTTCTCTGCCTGGGCATCCTACTCTGCTGTCTGAGGTTCCTGTACTCACTAACCTTTAGTTTCCACTCAACAATTTTCATATGCTTCAATTGCAGTCAAAGGCATCATTTTTCCAAATAGTTTGCCTTAGATTACTTGTAGCAGGTTGACCCAAGAAGTGATTGCTTAAACCATATTTTCCTTGCACATATACACCAACATTCCATATACCTACTAATTATGTAATACATTGCTTAAGAAAAGGAACACTGGGATTTTTACCTACTGGTTTCTAGAATATTAAGTGGCTTAATTTTTAAGCAAGTTAAAAATTTTTGGAAGTTAAAACTTCCATGAACTTTATTAAAACTTTCATTAACTTGCAGAATTTTCATTCTCCAATGTAAGAATTCTTGTGAGCCTGTCACATATTGTCTCTCTCACTGTAGAGTTGGGGAGAGCATGTCTGGGAAGGCAGAAGTGCAAGTTCATTGTGCTATGGCTGTTGCTGGGACACAAAGGTGGCATCACAAACACTGATTATTTATTATCCTAATATAGTTCCAAGGACTGTATTAGCTCCTGTTTGAATCTCTGATAAGAAATGGAAAGGAATATGTATGGACTGAATCACATTTTCCCCTTAACAGAGAAGAACCTCACCTAAGACCAAGCTTACCTTGGAGGTCAAGACCACGTGCCCTCAGTTGACAACGCCAAAAGTTTATTGTATCACATGATATCTATATCTGTTCCCATCAGGAATCAGCACACTTCTCTAACAAATAGGCTGTGCATTTTATCTAGTATACTTCCTGTCAATGCAAGGACCTGTTATGTGAAAACTGTATTTTTCCCCCCAAGGCTATCCACCCCCCATCTTTTGAAGATCAAATTTACATCCAATCTTTTCCATTCATATGGTATGCTATTATCTGTGAAGCATTTCCCAAGTTGAAGGAAAGAAAAATGTCAGCCTTTGGTTGGCCAACAGCAATGCTGTAAAGAGTAGTCTTGGTGTGCACGTGGAGAGATACACCTCACCCCTTTGACCTGTCTCAGTATCCTGCTTCTCCTCTGTCCATGTACACAAAGGCAGATGAAAAGATTACAGTCTATCCCTTTCTATCCTTGTCTTAACGCCTACATTTTGATTGCGAATTATGAATAACTGAAGCTTTGTTCATAAACTCAAGATCTGTAGGCGTTTCAGGACAGATTTGGCAATAAAGCAAAGAGGAATAGTCTGTAACTGCTGTCACGGTGCTATCTTGACTTTCTCTGGTTTGTATCTATCTTCAAACTTTTTTCTGCCCCAAGTCTTTGCCTCCAGTCTCTGCTGTCTATCGGATGGCAAAATTATGATGGAATAACAAAGTAATTGCTAAAGTGTATTCAGCACCAGTGTGTGATATGCTCTATACTTAGCATTGTATTATCCAATTTCATGCTCACAAGGTGGACACTATTATTCTATCCATTTGACTTCAGAGGAAAGGAGATTTTTAGAAATCAAGTATTAGGCAGCTATTACATGAGTCTTAATACAGGAGTAAGTCATCAAGACTGTGACCAGAGTTGCTACCATTAAGACTTCTTCAAATCCACTTCTCCCTTCCACTGCTGGCTAACAACAAGTAGCGGAGGACAGATGGATGATAGGGCAGGAACAGTGGTGCTGAGAAGAAGGTTTGTTTTGAATGATTAGAAAGAAGGTCATGGAATAGTTTTTCCTTATGTGTGAAATTCCTTATGTGTGTCATTTGTGACAGTAGCCTTCTATGCAGAGTGGAATTGCATGGGAGTTCAAACTGGGCCCATGCTGGCAGTGTAGTGGAATGAACACAACTAGCCAACCCAAATTTTTCCTAACAAGGTACCAGGGAAATACAATTGTATTCACTTCAGCATCATGAAAATGGAAGGAATTCAATTTCTGCATGGAATCCCAGAAATTGAATCCCAGCATGGGAGAAAGAAAGAAAACTCAAGCCACCAAAGACAACCTAATACTGCACCCCCAGAATACCAATTACTTTTTTCCCCTCTAATTCTCTTCTAAAAGTACTGCTGTGCCACTTATCACCCTACTTACATTAATTTGTCTAGTAACAAACATGTTTAAGGTACTAAATCATTGCAGGTTAGTGCATGTATGTGCAATAACCTGTGGCAGAATAACAAATAGCAAATACATGAAAGAAGGAATAAAAGTTTCTGCCGCAGTTAGTGTAAGGAGTGCACATCAGGTTCATGAAATATGCCAAAAATAATTTAAAAAATGAGACTGCCTCCAGCTTTGTTCCTTTTGCTTAGGATTGTCTTGGCTATGCGAGCTCTTTTTGGGTTCCATATGAATTTTAAGATAGTTTTTCCTAATTCTATGAAGAATGTCGATGGTAGTTTAATAGGAATAGCATTGAATCTATAAATTGCTTTGGGTAGTATGGCCATTTTTACGATATTGATTCTTCCTATCCATAAGCATGGAATGTTTTTCCATCTGCTTGTGTTCTCTCTGATTTCCTTGAGCAGTGGTTTGTAGTTCTCCTGGAAGAGGTCCTTCACTTTCCTTGTTAGCTGTATTCCTAGGTATTTTATTCTCTTTGTGGCAATTGTGAATGGGAGTTCATTCATGATTTGGTTCTCTGCTTGTCTGTTATTGATGTATAGGAATGTTTGTGATTTCTGCACGTTGATTTTGTATCCTGAAACTTTGCTGAAGTCACTTATCAGCATAAGAAGCTTTAGGGCTGAGATGATGGGGTTTTCTAGATACAGGATCATGTCATCTGCAAGCAAAGATAATTTGATGTTCTCTCTTCCTATTTGAATACCCTTTATTTTATCTCTTTCCTGATTGACTTGCCAGAATTTCCAACACTATGTTGAATAGGAGTGGTGAGAGAGGGCATCCATGTCTCATGCCAGTTTTCAAAGGGAATGCTTCCAGCTTTTGCCCATTCAGTATGATATGGGCTGTGGGTTTGTCATACATGGCTCTTATTATTTTGAGGTGTGTTTCTTCAATGTCTAGTTTATTGAAAGTTTTTAACAAGAGAAAGTTTTTAACAAGAGGGGATGTTGAATTTTATCAAAGGCCTTTTATGCATCTATTGAGATAATCATGTGTTTTTTGTCTTTAGTTCTGTTTATATGATGAATTATGTTTATTGATTTGTATATGTTGAACCACCCTTGCATCCCAGGGATGAAAGCAACTTGGTCATGGTGGATAAGCTTTCTGATGTGCTGCTGGATTCAGTTTGCCAATATGTTATTGAGGATTTTACAGTAACCAAAACAGCATGGTACTGGTACAAAAATAGGCACATAGACCAATGTTACAGAATAGAGAACTCATAAATAAAGCCACACATCTCCAATCACCTGATCTTCGACAAACCTGACAAAAACAAGCAATGGGGAAAGGATTTCCTATTTAATAAATGGTGCTGGGAGAGCTGGCTAGCCATATGCATAAAACTGAAACTGGATCTCTTCCTTACACCTTATACAAAAATTAACTCAAGATAGATTAAAGATTTAAATGTAAAACCCAAAACTATAAAAACCCTAGAAAAAGTTTAAGCAATACCATTCAGGGAATAGGCATAAGCGAATATTTTATGAGGAAATCACCAAAAGCAATTGCAACAAAAGCAAAAATTGACAAATGGGATCTAATTAAATTAAAGAGCTTCTGCACAGCAAACGAAACTATCATCAGAGTGAACAGACTACCTACAGAATGGAAGAAAATTTTGGCAATCTATCCATCTGACAAAGGTCTAATATCTAGAATCTACAAGGAACTTAAGTAAATTTACAAGAAATAAAGCAAACAATCCCATTTAAAAGTGGACAAAGGATATGAACAGACACTTCTCAAAAAAAGACATACATGCGGCCAACAAACATATAAAAATAAGCTCAACATCACTTATTATTAGAGAAATGCAAATCAAAACCACAATGGGATGCCATCTCATACCAGTCAGAATGGCAATGATTAGAAAGTCAAGAAAAAACAGATGCTGGCGAGGTTGTGGAGAAATAGGAATGCTTTTACATTGTTGGTGGGAATGTAAATTAGTTCAAGCATTCTGGAAGACAGTGTGGCGATTCCTCAAAGATTTAGAACAAGAAATAACATTTGACCCTGCACTCCCATTACTGGGTATCTATTCAAAGGAATATAAATTATTCTGTTATAAAGATACATGCACGTGTATGTTCATCGCAGCACTTTTTGCAATAGGAAAGACATGGGATCAACCTAAATGCCTATCAGTGACAGACTGGATAAAGAAAATGTGGTACATATACACCATGGAATACTATGCAGTCATAAAAAGGAATGAAATCATGCCCTTTGCATGGACATGGATGAAGCTGGAAGCCATTATCCTCAGCAAACTAACACAGGCACAGAAAACCAAACACGGCTTGTTCTCACTTAAAAGTGGGAGCTGAACAATGAGAACACATGGACACAGAGAGGGGAACAGCACTTACAGGGGCCTGTTGGGGGATGGTGGGAGTTGCAGAGAGCATTAGGAAAAAAGGGCTAATGCATGCTGGGTTTAATACCTAGGTGATGGGTTGTTAGGTGCAGCAAACCACCATGGCACATGTTTACCTAGGTAACAAACCTGCACATCCTGCACATGTATCCCGGAACTTAAAAATAATTATAATAATTTAAGAAACCCCATGAGGGTGATAGGAAAGATCTCTTCCTCCTCTACCTTAAACCAGGATCATTGTAACATAGTAATTAGATTTTGATTGTGGTGAACAAAGGCACTTTAGAAACCTCCTAATGAAACTTTGAGGAAAAAGTGGAATTACCTTTCCAATGTTTTTCTCCTGCACAAAATTGTGAACTTTTTGAGGCAGGAACTGTTGGTTATTTGATTCCCACCACTATGAGCCTAGTTTCACCATCTGTGAAATGGAATTAATCATATCTCAGTATGCAGTTATAGCAGGACTAATAAAGTGATCATGTATATAAATTGTATTTCTAGTGTCTGGCACATGGAAAGACAAATTATAATTGTGAATTATTATTTATTATTGTGGTTATAGGGGAAGATGGGAAAAACAACCTTCAGACAACTCTTTTACTCCACAGTCTCTTGAAAGACACGTAACAGAGCAGTGAGGAGCACTGGTTGGGGATTCAGGAGCCTGGTTCCCCTATCGATCCTTTTAATTAACCACCTTCTCTTAACCAATGGCTTACATTTCCAGATTTCAGTTTTCTAACATCATAATGAAATGGTTCATTTAAAATACCCAAGATCACTTATAGTTCCAAATTTCTCCAGTATTTTGTTTTTACTAAAGGGCCACTCTTTCCTTAAATTTGGCCCTATTTAACAAATAATTACTATTTATATTTTTGAAACAACTGGATTATAGTATAAAAGTTTTCTTTCTTTGTAATATGAAGCTATTTATTAATTTGAGATTAAAAGAGAAGGTAACAAGAGACTGTAATCTTGTACCAATTTCCTAATAAAGCCCACATTGAAACAGCACTATTCTGGGTCAAATATCCAGTAATACCCAGCTTTCTGCATAAGCCTAAGTGTTTGGGTGAAATAGCTGAACACAAATATATATACACTCACCAATATAGTAATTCCGATTTTTGATGTTGTGCTTTTATCTGGACCATGAAAGATACCACTGTGCTCTATAATCCATACACAAAAAGAAACCTTCACCAGTGGTTTAAAAAAAATGACTTGTATAAAGAGAATTGCATCAAAGGGAAATTAAGTGGTTGAGCAAGAATTCACACATGAAAAAAGTTAACTATCTAGTAATAGAAGTACTAAAGAATGATCTATGTCTAAACACCCATATTTCTATTTAACTTACGTTTCTCCTTCATGTGGTTTTTATTAGTTCAATCAACAAATGTTCATTTAGTTTTAACTCTGCAAGGCTCTTTTCTAGGCACTATGAGGAATAAAAAATTAACCAAATATAGATACTTTTCTCCTCAAGGAGCTGGCAGCTGATTACACATGTGGAATTATAATACAGAAGAGAAAGTGCCCCGTTCCCTAAGAGCACGACGAAGAATGCACTATGCATGTCCAGAGATAAGAAAGATTCTTTCCATCAGGAAAGTTCAGGGACACTTACGAGACATTTCAGTTGCGCCTAAATGGATGAGAAGGAATCTCTGGATGGGACTGGGAAACAATTGGTTTCATTTGTGTGGAACGTAGGATTGGGAGATTATGGAAGTGCTGGGAAAAGGGGTTAAAAGACTCAGTTTAAGCCACACTGTGACCTTGAAAGACTGGCCAAGAAGCTTGAACTTCACTCTCTAGGCAACAAGAAATCATCAAAAATATTTTGGCTGAAGAATTACATTCCTATAATTGGGCATTAGAAAGATCACTGTCAGGAAAGAGAAAAAGGGGAGACATAGGAAGCAGAAGACCAGTTGGGAGACTGTTGCTACAAACTATGGAAAAATAAACCAATTAACTAGGGTAGCAACAGAAGGTCTGGAGATGGCGGGAGGGGTGTTTGGGAAGTTTAGGAAGTCTGCCTGATAGATGGCGGCTACTCACTGGCTACATGGGCTGACGGGTGGGAGGAGGAGTCAAAGAGGCCTTGAAGATGGAGAAACACAAGCTGAGAACAGAGGATGGTTACAGAGAGATAGAGGTTTTAGTGTGAGATTCTGGGAATACCCAGATGGAATTTACCAGAAAGCAGTTTAGGTGTACGTCTGATATTCTGGAATGAGGGTGGGGCTGGCAATAGATTTGGCAATTATTGGAGTGAATGCTATAATTGAAGAAACGAAACTGAGAGGAATTCTCATAGGAGATGTCATTGAGAGGAAAAAAGAATACAGATCTATATTTAGTGAGAAGGAGGAAGAAGAGCAACCTAAAAGAGAGAAAGAGGAGTCACATGGAAGTAGAAAGGAGAACAGAAAAGCAGGAGTCACAGGACGAGAAAGAAGAGCATGTTAAGAAAGGAGTAATAATAAACTGCAGCCCAGACCAGGCCAAACCATGAGAATGAATTCCAGTTACAGTCAGATAACCTCATAGCTTTCACCACAGAATTTTCCTTAGACTGAAGCAATGGGGAAGACTGTAATATATTTAACCAGCGAAAGATCACTGATGCCAGCTGCTCGCATTAGATTTTTTTCAATATTATATTGTAAAAATATTTGGATATACAAAAATATTGAAAGTATGTTATAGTGATACTCATATACAACCACCACCAAATTCTACCATTAACATTTTACTATACATGTTTTATTACAAATTTATTTATCTACTCATCCTTCCATCAATCCACCTTAGAAGTGCTTTGCAAGGAATTCTAGGTAAATTATAGCCACCATTATACTCCCCGTGAATATGCCAGCATGCACATCATTAGTTTAGTATTTGTTTACAGTTTTATTTTTCTTTGTGATAGAATTTACATGCAATGAAATACATTTACCTTAATTCAATATTTGCTAATTTTTGACAAATAAATCTATGTAACTTAAATCCCTTTCAAGGTATAAAATGTGATCATTACCCCAGAGAGTTCCCTCAACCCTCTTTTTAGGTAATCCTTGTCCCCTCCCCCTGCAGAGGCAACCACAGTTCTAATTATTATTATTATTGATTAGTCTATTTTTACTTTGCAAAAAATAGCTTTGCATTATCAAGAACATCTTATAAATGGAATCCAGTGGGATTTGTTCATTTTGTGTCTTTCCTTACTTTTTTGGCTTACCATAATGTTGATGAAATTGACTATGTTATTGTGTGTTTCAGTACTTTGTTCCTTTTTATTGATGAATAGTATTCCATTGTATGAGTATAGCAAAGTGTAGTTTTCCATTTTCTTACTGACAGACAAGTAAACTGCTTCCAGGTTTTAATTATTGTGAGTAAAGCTGCTATGAACTTTTATGTACAAGTATTTTGGTGAGTATGTATTTTCCTTTCTCTTGGGTAAACACTTTGGAATGGAATTTCTGGGTTTATGCTGTCATATAATTTAATTTTCATAAATACTTCATGAAAGATCAGTATTGTTCTCATTTGTCTTTAGTGCAATTTACCTCCCTGGGACTCTAGCAGAAACTGTGCTTGAACCTTTCTCACCTCATGGTATTTTATCAAAGCTGCTTCCCATTCTTTCCCATCTGCCCTGCCACTGAGTGACAACGAGCAAACCAGAAAAGGGAGCCTGTGTCAACGTTCACTAACTCACATTACCAACACAGTCAGCATATTCCACAATGCAATTAAAATGTACAGTTTATAATTTTAAAAATCTCAGACTGTCTCCCAGGCTGGAGTGCAGTGGCTCAATTAATAGTTTACTGCAGTCTCAAATTCCTGGGCTCAAGCAATCCTCCTGCCTTAGCCTACCAAATCACTGGGATTACAGGCATGAGCCTGTACCTGGTCCTAGTTTATACTTTTAACGTTTACCTGTCTTCAGTTGCATTGTGTAACATAGGCATAATCATGGTACTTATCTCTTAGAAGTATTGATTTAAGAAATATTTATTAAATGAATATTATGTGCGGGTTACTAGAGATGAAATACGAACTAAAGAAACAAACTTCCTATTCTCAAGTAGCTTTCAGTTTAGGAGAGAAAACAGTTAAAAAACCACACTAACAAATGTACTGTTATAAACTGAAATAAGAGGTCTGGAGAAAAGGAACACTGCTTTATGAAAATTTGCAATAAATGAGACCAACCAGAATATGGAATCAGGATGAACTTCTTTGAGGAAATAATGCTTGAGCTGAGGAGTTACATAGGTTACAGGGTAAGGCAATATAGCAGTGGGACTTCATTCCAGAGAGAGAGAAGAGCGAGGACAAAGTCCTTTTTGGCTGGAGGGCATGTGCACATTCACAGAACAAGAAAGCTGAAAGTCAGAGAATGAGGTGGAGAGGAATGGGATTAGAGAGCAGAGTGGAGGTGGGGGTCTTTTGGGCAACATTAAGGACGTCTGTTCTTTGTCCTAACAGGAACGGGAAGTCACTGTGGAGTTTTAAGCATGAAAGAAGCATAATAGAATTTGTGTTTTGAAAAGATTTTCCTGGATGAAATGTGGGCCATTCTTAGAAGAAGATCAAAGTGGTAACTGGCCAGGAGGTAATTTCAGCAGTCAAGTGAGGTGCTCAGAATAAGGCCACAGGGATGAAGAAATGGGTTTGACAAATATTTAGGAAGCAAAATCAAAAGGTTATAGCAATAGACCAACAGTAACTCCAAGTTTCTGGACTTTGCAATGCCTGCCAGATAATTAATGCTCAATAATTGTTAGTAACAGCAGTTTTGGTGTTGGTTGATGCTATTGCTGTGTTATTATTATTATTTATAGAAACTCCTACTTAATGGTTTATGAGGTAGCCTGACCTAGTGGACAGGAAAAGAGCTTTGGGATCAGAAATCCCAGATTTAAATCCTGGTTTTGCTAATAACTAGCTAAGGTTAAACAACAACAACAAAAAATTGAAATTGGTTATTATAAACTGCCCCAGCTCCCAAAGGGGTAGCCTGTAGTTCAATGTCCAGGGATCATAAAGAACTCAGCTCTTTCTAGCAGCTATAGTTATTTGCAGAAGTTACAACACAGGTGGGAGCCAAAGCCAATGATAAAGCAAGGTGTCCTGGATTTGCTTCCTGAGGATCTTGCTTCTAATTCAGCCTCAGCCTCTTATTTTCTAGGGACCCAGCGTTTGTGCTAATTTCCCCAAATACTTTATCCCACACCTTCCTGAAAGCTCTTTTTTCTCTAGATTTGTTCCTTTCTCCTAACTTAAGTCTTATTTCCATGGGAGCATTGGGAACTTTAGACATCTGATTAGCTAACTCGTGTTAAAGTGCAAATTGCCTACAGTGTTGCTTCTCTATGGCATTCACAGAATATTCACTCGTCCTCAAAATCAAAACTGATGTGGGTGGGAATGCCAAACACTGTGTATGGCCAACTGCATTGAGACCCTAGGGGTACAATTTGTGAGGGAGTCATCACAGTTGCTCAGGAGGGCACTGGAGCACTGGGTGCTTCAAAAACAGATGACAACTGTCCCACTTGGCATTCTTGGCAGATGGAATAGCTGCAGAATAGATTACGTGACTCAACTCCTTGTGGAGAAGCAAATTTCTTATGACATGACCAAGCAAGGAGAGCACTTCACGTATTTTCAGTTTTTTGGAAATGCTGCAAATTATTATTATTATTATTAATCTAGGTCTAGGTAGAAATCAAGGATGGAAACTTAAAAATATTGAAAACTGGATTTTTTTTTTAAAACACATAAAGCAAAGTACTGTAAATTGCAAAATTTTCTTGCAAGAGAAAAATTTTAAGTCAGCTTTATTGGAGTATAAGCTGTGTATAGAAAATTCATCCATTTTAAGTGTACATTTCAATGAGTTTTGAGAAATGTATACACTCCAGTGATCACCACCATAATCAAGAGGTATAACAGTTATAGATAACAACAAAAAAATTCACTCATGCCCCTTTGTAGCATGGGTTATCTTAGATTGAATCATATTGCATATTCAATTGAAGAAAAAGCCAGAGACTTGCTGATAGATTGGGTATAAAGTGTGGGAGAGGAGAGTCAAGGATGAGTCCAAGCTTTTGTCCTGAGAAACTGGTATGCAGAGGTACCATTGTTAGATGAGAGTGACCAAAGTTTTATGGGGGAAATAGTGTAGTTTTAAATATTAAAGAGGATTTATGAAAGATAAATTTTAATAAATGGATAAGCATTTCAAAGACTGGTCACAACAGAAAAACAAAAATATGCTTATTGAAATAACAATGGAGTACAAGTGTACAACTATTAAATTACTGATTATTGAAAGACATGATGCTACTCAATGTTGGTTATGTTGGAAGAACTTGTATATGCACAGCTGCAGATGCTAATTCAGAAAAGAACCGTCATTTGAAGAGCAGTGGCCCAGAATTGCCCATGACTCTTTTGCCCCCTCATTCCAATTCTGAGAACTTTTTCTTAGGGAATTGTGTTTAAAAATTAAACCAAACAATCTAAAAGAGAGAAAAAGTATTATTTGTGTCAAATGCTCACTGCAACTTTCCTTATACAGGTTGTGCATCCCTATCTCAAAAATATGAAATCCGAAATGTTCCAAAACCTGTAAGTTTTTGAGCATTTACATGACACCACAAGTGGAAAATTCCACACTTGACCTCACATGATGGGTCGCTGTCAAAACACAGTTGCACAACATGGTTTATTCAGCATCTTAGAGGGAAAAGAAAATCCTCTCAGCCCCCTTCAACTGCAGTGTATCTTTTCCATGCAAGTCCAGATTCCCCTTCAAGCACACCCACAAAAGGTAATAAAATAAAAACTTTGATTCATGCACAAAATTATTTAAAATATTATATAAAATTACCTTCAGGTTATGTGTATAAAATTTATACAAAACATAAATGAATTTCCTGTTTAGACTTGGGTTCCATCCCCAAGATATCTCATTATGTCTACATGAATATCCCCAAATCAGAAAAAAAATCTCAAATCAGAAACGCTTCTGGTCCCAAGAATTTAAGATAAGGATGCTCAGCCTACATGTAATAATGAAATATTCATATAACAAGTGTCCAGAAAAGGAGAGTGTATAAGTAATGTGCCTTTGGATAGAATCTGTAATAACAGGTAACTTTTACTGAATGTTTACTATGTGCTTGACACTATGCTAAGGCTTAGTTTACATTACCTCATTTTATCTTCATAATAGCCTATGATATAGATATTCTATTCTGTGTGGTAGAATTTACCCCCAATTAACTGATGAGAAGCATGAAGGACACATAGTTTAAAATTATACAACCAGTAAGTGGTAAAGATAAGACTTGAATGTAAGCAGGATAACTCCCAAGTCCAGGTTCTTAACCATCAGTAAAACTATCCAATATTAAGCAAATACTGAGGGTAATTACGATGAAAATGGATTGGAGATAGAGTGACACATTCAAAAGGAAAGAAAATATGAAAAAAAAAGTTTCTAGTGGCTTATGTTAAAAAGGAAAGAAAATATAAAAAAGATCCGTATGTTATAGGTATAGGTGTGTGAATATAAGAAAAGACCAGAAGAAAATGCAAAAATAAGTTTTTTGTTCACATAAGACTATTGGATTCTTCAGTTAGGACTTCATTAATGGTGTTGTCAGATAAATTTCTTTTAAGAGGTAGGAGCAGAAGGGTTTAGTAAACTGATCTTTCAGAGACTTTCAGAGACTTCTATACGAGATGTATAGAAGAAACTTGCATGTTTTTGTTTGAAGAGAGGTAGAATCAAGGGATTTGAAAAAAGCCAAAGAAACCAAGGAATAATAAATAGAAAGAGGATGAGAGGAAATGAGAAAAGAGAGGAGGTAGTGCAGAGAAGAGAAGAGGAGGGAGAATGTTGAAGGATGAAGAAGGAACCAAAGGTAGCATGGAGTATGTTATGCCTTATACATAACAGTTGCTCAAAAATATTTATTAAATTTGAAGTTAAAGCAATTTATTATAAAGGTAGGCAATCATGTCATGGTTAATATCTCAAGGAATTCATTTTGCTTTGCTTTGTTTTGTTTTTCCCCGTATGTGTGTGTGTGTGTGTATGTATAACACAAAAATAGTCTTATTTTATTTTTCTAAGTATGCATATATAAATAAATATGCTTATGTATTTGGAAAGTACATTAAATAATTAAGAAAAAATAAAATAATCTGTAATCCTATCTAAACAAAACTATGATTAGAATTTTATCATATAGCCTTCTGGGTTATTTCTGTTCATTATGCACACGTACCTAAATTCATATTTCCTTCTAAAAAGGCATCGACATTTGTAATCCCCTTTTTGTCACTCAACAACACTATATGTGTATTCTCTATGTTAATAAATATCTTCTCTTGAATAGTTGTGTAATTTTCTGTTGCTTGGACAGATATAATTTATTTAATTAAACCCTTATTAATAGACACTGACTTATTTTGAATTCTTAGTTACTACGAGAACATTGTGATGAATATCCTTATACATGCATATCTATACATGTTCATTTGTTTCCTTGACATAAATTCTGAAGTAGAATTACAGGGAATATATATATATATATAAATATATATATTTATATATTCTATATTTATATATGGATATATATTTATATATAGAATATATGTGTGTATATGAATATATATTTATATATATAGAATATACATTTATATAGAGAATATATATATATATATAAAAAAGTTCTTTGGATGGAAATTACTCAAGTGCCTTCCAGAAAATGTGTAACATTTTCTCCTCCCATTGACACAGTGGAGGAAGGTTTGCATCCCCACAGCTTGCTGGTTTGGGCTATCAGCCTTTCTAATATTTCAGACAGCCATTGTCTGAAAAACCTCAAAATATCCCCTTTCTTATCCCACCTTGCCTCTTGAATAGATAATTTGCCCAAGAAGCATCTAAAAACTTCTGGAAGATACAAGTGGTTGAAGTCAAATTAGATTGGTTTTAAGGTTTTGCCAGAGAACAGAGAAAGTTGAAAACCATCAGGGCAGAGTTCTATACATGTTATACACTGATGACTCTATGCTGTGTTCCCTGATTAGAAAATGAAGGAATCAAACTTATGGAGATGCTTAACAAGCTCCTAAAAAACAGATCTTCAGCTATGGAGGGAGCCACAGATTTTCGCTGTATGAATATAAAATTATGTCAAAGTTTTTTCTCCTTTATGTTGGGTGGGTTTTTTTAAAGAATAAATGTGAAGGCACTGCCTCTCAACCATTGAAAATAAGCATGGGAATTATAAGAAAAAGTTTTGCATTTGAACTCTGACTTAAGGTTTGGGCAAATATTTAGGTATTAATTTAATTTCAGACAAACTACAGAATTCTAGCGATTTATTATAGCTCTAATTGCAATAAGGGAGAAGCAGTAATATTTCTTCTAGTATTTTAGCAGAAATTTCAAATGTGTATTTACAACACTTAGTCACTTCCCTTAAAAAATAAAATCTTTTCAGCCTCCATGTAAAGCAGCCAGATGTCTAATTAGGAATCCTGAAACTCGGCTCTATTGAGTTAATAAGAACCCGTGGCAAGCATTAACCAGAATATCCCATTCCTCAACAATGACGAAAAATACTTGAAAGTTCATGAAATAAGCTGTCAAAGTGGGTTGGTAAAATTCTAAAAAAGATTATTATATTTTCATGTTCTTGCTAACCTATATCATGGTTGGAAATCAAACCATGCCCAAATTTCTTTCTTACTTTTTTGCTATTCTTCCTCAACCCCATCTCACTCAGGAATTTTTTTTTTTAACTAAAAGGTTCTGTGGTTGCTTTCAACCAAAGAAATGTTATAGATTATTGAAGTTTATGTGTTTTTTGTTTGTCTTTTTATGGATAGAAAATATTTGCTATGTATTAATCAGTTGAGTGGGGACTCTGTGTGTGTGTGTGTGTGTGTGTGTGTGTGTGTGTGCATCTACCAGTATTTTCTTACTTTTAAAAAAAGTTTTCCTATTTTAAAGGCTATGTGATATACTGATGAAACAAAATGGACAAAGTTTCAGAGACCCTAATTAGTCATTTGGCAACTCTTCTCACAGCTGAAAACGCAGTTTTTTGTTTGTTTGTTTGTTTGTTTTTCTGAAGAGGAAGCAATAAAGTATTATAAGTAAATATTTTTTAACTTCTACCAAAATGCTGGTTGAAATGTAACTGACATACCTTATGGAAAAAGTGCACACTTTTATAACCCTTAGTAAATTACTAGAGTTCTGGAATTTCGTTGTCTGATGTTATTCAATATATGTTTACACAAATCTCAGTTTATTTTTAAGGAATTGAGAGATAAATGCATTTATAATTTTTAGGAAAGGCAATTAAATCCCTATAAGAAAATAATGTAATGATAATGGTTAATACCTAGTTTAAAATGTAAGCATGAAAATTAATTAACCTAATGTGTACAAAGGACATAAACACTTGCTTGGCTTATGATGAATACTTAGTAAGTATCAGCTGTTATTTTACCTGGAGTCACACTGTCTGGATTTAAATCCCAGTTCTGCCATGACTTGGCCTCAGGTCTTAACTTTCTCAACGATAACATGAGGATAATTATAGTACCTACTCCATAGGATTGCAGTGGGAATCAAATAAAGCCTTGGAAGAGTGTCTAGCATACAGTACCTTCTCATTGACGATTAGCTTTCATTTTTTAACCATTAGTGCCCTCAAATGAGAGTATGTTGCCTGGATTATTGGTAATGGAATAGATATATGTTTTATCTTAATTAGTGTAAAAATTTTGGAGAGAATAGGGTCTTATTTTTCTTCTGTAGCTCCTGATGTTTCCAGCCTTGTACAATAAGGATTAAAGCCAGATTCTGTAACTGCCACTGTCTCAATGCATAAATGATTTAGTGAATTAATTTGTAAATTCAACTGGTATAAATTGGTCACTGACAGAAATAAAGAAAATAAACAATTCTTTTTCAACTCATCCGGAGTGATCAAAAAAGGAAAGTCAGATGTTTCTTGCAGAACTAATGTTCCCTAATTGAAATGACTTATCAGCCATATATGTCTTCTCAAAGCCAAAGTGCTTCTCCAAGGAATATTTGTACTTCTCCTACCTGCCCTCTTCTATGAAAAATAGGTGGGATTAAAAAGAAAACAGACAACAAAAACCAAATCCAATGTTGACTGCTTAGCTGCTGTGTTAGTTCTAGAGCCATTTGTAAAACAGCAATGCCACCTGTTGGGTAGAATATGCAAGTCGGTTATGATTTTTGTATACTGGAAAAATATTTGTTTATGCCTCCTCTAGGAGGCAAAATGTTAGGTTACAGTATGAGAAGAAGAGAAAAATGAAAAAGTCACTTGCAAAAAGTTTCCTAAGTAGTAAAGCAAATTGAAAAGACATTTCTAGTCATAGCATATGGACAAGTCTCTATTTTAAAACTTAACTTTTTTCCTCCCAAATCCTTCCAAGGATTACATGCTCTATCCTGGCATTTGCTCTATTGCTCTTTCACACTCCTTTTATGAGGCTGCTAAAAGCAAAAATAGCAATCTGTAATACCTGTCACTTAACTAAAATTAGACATTACCTTTAATAAACCAGATAATTGTTTTAACAACTCAGCAAAGATGGGGCCCTGTTTGTGGGCAATGCAGCAGTTTTGTACTTCTTCTTGTCAGTACCACATAGTCATAAATCTCTGAAATGTAATAAAGAAAGAAAAATCAAAGATGATATTCTGATAGTGAGATGACATAAGGGTATTAGTCCCTGACCAGGAAAATATAAACAATTTTTGTTTAGGACAGAGTGTCCTCAGAGTTGGAAGTCTATCAGTATGGCTCAAGAGTGTACCTTGACACTTACTAATACCTCAGTCTAAAGATGAAACCCTCAGCACTATTGCTTTTCCATTGCTAGGAAGCAAATGATGACGTTAACTTTTGCTGGGCTTCAGACAGCAGAGAATATCTGGAATTGCCTGCTGGTCAAATATCTTGCTTGGCAGAGATATTTTCTCTAGGACCTCTTTGGATCAATTTCCTGACAACCAGGATCACCCTACTAGAGTAAAGAGAAAGATAGCTGGGCATTCAGAATATCAGATGCCAGTTGTGTGTATGTATAAAAACTACAATATAAGGAAAAGTGCAATGTCATATGAGTGGCATGAGTGATTTGGGAGTTTATAGGTCATAAAAATTCCAACTGAGATAAACAGGGAAGACTGGCATGAAGACACTCAAATTGGAAAGATGAGGGCAAGGAATAGCTGAGATCCAATCAGAAACAAAGAGCCAGACTGTGGGAGCCATTAGGACTATTTGGGTTTGTTTTTCCACTTATTCTTCTAGGTACATGACACAATTATGTTTTCCTGCCTCATTTGAAGTTAGACATGATTGTATGACTGATACCAGTGACATGTGAAGGAAAACAGTGTGCATTACTTCTGAGCTGAAGTTTTAAAAGCCAGTATAGAATTTGTTATGTATCTTTTCCCTACCTCAGCAATTGTGAATACAAATGTTGAGATGGAGTGCCTCTTAGTCTGGTCTCTAGGTAACCAAGATGATCAGAGTCTGTTTGCTGATTCACATTGGATATACACCTTTATTGTAGTATGCCATCAAAATTGTGAGGTTTGTTTGTTACTGCAGCATAACCTAGTGCATCCTGACTAATACACAGGATTCCCATAAAATATATAAAGTAATGAGCTAATAAAAGTAAAAATAAAAAGGAAAGCCTTAAAAAACCTAAAATTTGCTGACTATCAGCAAACTATCGCAAGAACAGAAAACCAAGCACCACATGTTCTCACTCATAGGTGGGAACTGAACAGGGGGATCACTTGGACTCAGGAAAGGGAACATCACACACCGGGGCCTATTATGGGGAGGGGGGAAGGGGGAAGGATTGCATTGGGAGTTATACCTGATGTAAATGACGAGTTGATGGGTACTGACGGGTTGATGGGTGCAGCACACCAACATGGCACGGGTGTGCGTATGTAACAAACCTGCACATTGTGCACATGTACCCTAGAACTTAAATTATAATAATAAAAAAAAAACCCTAAAATTAGAGAACATTAGCTTTGGAAAAGTTAGAGAACAAGGGTTTTTTAGTAGTTATGTGTTGTATATTAAGTCAATATATATGTGTGTGTGTTACAGTATATATGGTTTAGAAATGTATTTCCAAATGTTAGCCATTTTCCTATTGAATAACATATTTTCCCCTATTTCCTCAACTCTGAAAGCAGCAGCAACAACAATACAATAGTACTTTTCAGATGTCTCCTTTATCTCTCTGTTGTTAATATTCTTGATCATTTCCAAGACTAGAAATTAAAGCATTGACTCAGTTTTCTTTTTCTACCTTTGTCCACATAGAGGCTTTTTATATAGTAGCCAGAGCAATTTCATTAAAACACAAGTCAGACTAAGTCACTCCTCTGCTCCATGACCTCCAATGGTTCACCATTCACGCCGAGAAAAGTCCATCCTTGCTGGAGCTTATAAGGTCCTTTGTGATCTGGCCCTCAGTCACCTCTGAACTCATTTTCTTTGTGTCTTAACTTCCATGCATAGCTGTTCCTCAACTATATCAAACACACTTGCTTAAGGACATTTATAGTTATTATTCTCTGTGCCAATAAGGTTCTTCTCTTAGAAGAACATTTACATAGCTCATTCCCTTCCTTTCCTTCTGGGCTCTGTTCAGAGACCTTCCCTGAACACTTCACTGGAGTGGATTTATCATACTCACTCTGCTTTATTTTTCTCTAGAATATTTAAGATGATGTGATATACTACAATTTGCTTGTGTATCTATAAATAACCTTGTTCCTTTTACTAGGACATAAGCTCCATGAAGGCAGGTCTGTGTCTGTTTTGTTCTCTGTGGAATTCCGTCACCCAGAAGAGGACCTAGCACGTAGTAATATTTCAATAATGAATTTGGATTATTCTGTCAATGCTGAACCTCATTGATGTGCAATATGGCTTTGAATTCCCCTTCTCTATCCCTGGACTTACTACTGAATGTCCAGTATGCTGTCCAGGGTCAGGCTCAGGGTCACAGCATGCCAGCATGACAGCATAGGACAGAAATGTAAGCAGGCTTACTTCTGAGGTTCTCACATGGAAGCTATGGAAAAATTTGCACTTTCCCATGAAGAAAAAAGATAGACAAAGGTTAAAGTTTGAAGGCACTGACATAAAGCTAAGTTTTACATTTTATTTTTTAAAATGTGGGATTATTTACTTACATTTTTTGGTGCTAAAGTGTCCTTTAGTTTGTTAAATAATGATAGAGTTTGATGACAGTTTTTTATTTTGCTGCTTATTTGTTAGCTTATTCCTTTTTATGGCCCATACTTGGCAAAGTGAAAAGTTGAAGATCCTCAATAATACCTAATTTTTAAATATTCTAGAATTAGCGATCTCATAAGGCAGGAAACTGAAGTCAAGAGAGATGTTATGACTTCTGCATGTTCATCAATCTAGATTATAGCAGAAGAAGAACTAAAATTCATACCTCCCCATTTCCAGCCAGTTCTCTCTCTTCACAAAATTCCTGCCTCCAAAAAGCGCTTTGAGAATAATTCCCTCCCTGATGTGGAGTGTGCTTTATCCCCATAGATTTGCTTTTTTGGTCATTAAGCATTCTGGGGCTCTACAAGAAAATTGAGCTCTTCTTTCTCATTTTTAGGGTAGTCAAAGTGTTTACACCTTACACAAATGTAAGTTCTAATAGGGTGGAGTGAAGTGTCCGTGTTGGAAGCAATTTGAGAGGAATGAATTTCCCTCTGAAAACAGGTTAGGATAGTTTAAGAGTTGAGTGGAGGGGTATGTTGTGCATAATACATTCCTGAATGTAATATTGCCCAGTCACTTCCTTTACTGTCTTTGATATCATTTTGTACATTTTTCACACACTGTGTGTGTGTGTGTGTGTATGTTGCAAATACCCAACTTAACTCTGAACTTTATTGTAGGCTAGAATTTTGTCTCCTTATATTTATTATCCACATAACCAGAGGAACTGCCCAGTATTCAGCACTAGGTGAACATTGAGTGCCTGCCATGTTGACTTCTGCTTTTATTTATTCTCTTTCTGAAAGGTCACCTGAGCTAAAGATTCTCAAGGTATTGAGAAATGCCACCCCCATCCCTGGTACTGCATTGGCTCATGAGTTTTTTTCAGTTATCTTTCTCATTGTCTTGGCATCTGACTTATAAGTAGACAAAGAATGCCAAGTTCATGCAAGATCACAATCTACAAAAAAAAAAAAAAAAAAATGCTTATCACCACTGGCAAGGAGAATGGAATATGCTCCCTTCGTAAAGATCATAGCTCAGAAAGAAGATTCAAATTCTCATGAGCCAAACAGTTGGCTATAATACTTCCCACCCCCAGATGTCCTGACTTCTATCAGGGAGGTATCTGGGCCATTAATGTAATACTCCATCACCAAGTATACATTGTGATCACCACTAGTAAGCTCAGAAAATCACTGAATTCCAGGATTAAAAGAGACTTTAACGGTATCTTAATCCAACTTCCATCCTCTTTATAGTTAAGTGATTGAAGACTGCTGGTAATTTACATAACACATTTATCGTTAGAAAGTTTTGTTTTCACACATGTGAGGACTCGAAATCTTCCTTGCCGAAACTTCTACTTATTGATTGCTCGTGAACTAATATTTGAACATTGAGCTCCTTATTACATTTCACGTTCTGTGCTATGTGCTGAGGCCACGAAGATGGATAAGGCACAGCTCCTGCTTTCAACAGCCTCATAGTTGGGTTGGAGAATTGTCATATAAATATATAATTCATATGCTGTATGTATGTAAGATGACACATAGCTCTGTATAAAAGCAGAGTGGAGGGACATATTCCCCCAATTTAGGCTGGTAAGGTAAAGGAAGGGAAGATTCCTGGAGTATGTGGTATGTCACCTCACTTTGTAGTTTGTTAGTTGTGTGGCTGTTTAATCAGTTACTAATCAACCCAACTATATCATCCAGTCTAAAAGTCTACATCTTTTCATGAACATAATAATCTTAGCTGGGGACACAGTGACTGAAACTCCATCATGCTTTCCCCACTCCACTCCCACCCCTGTGTAGAAGCAGTAAAGTTTGAGGAACTGACCTCAACTCCAGTCTTAAAAACCATCCCTTGCCAGGATCCCTAACTGGAACCTATCAGTGCATAGTGTCCCATTGATGACAATTACTGGTTAAGAATTGGGAACATTATGAAAGGAAAATTATGTTCAGTGCTTGAGAGTTGTTTGCTCATTTTTCTTTTCACATATGAATGAGAGAACATGTAGCCTATTTTTGACTACTGGACAACTTACATACAAGATGAAACCAACACTGTTGTTAGCACAGAAAGACAAAATAAAACCTGGATCCTTGATCATATTACTAAACTGCTGGATCAATGAATTCTGATACACGCTGCCAAGCATGTGGGCCAATAAATGTACTCATTCTTGAAGCTAGTTTGATTTAGATTTTCTGTTATTTATGTCTAAAACCATCATTAAGTGTTCACCTTGTCTAAAACCTTATTAAAATAAAGAGATATTATGTCTATGGATTTTTCTGAACAACTGCTCTAATAAGAAGGGAAAAACGTGTCTTTGGTATGCCTTGTTTTTGTGAATCAATTGTGGTTCCTAGTACCTAAAGTCACATTTTCCTGGAGAAATGGTCTTGATTCACTTAGAGTGTGGGTAACAGTTGGAAGCAATTCAGCTCCACAAGTATTGATTACACGTCTACTCTTTGCCCTGTATTATACTAGGCACCAAGGCACGTGCAAAGTGGTTCTGAATAAGATATGGCTGCTTTATTCAACAAGCTTAAAATCCTTTGGAAATCAAGTGTAATCTAAGGAGCTTGAGTTCTTGTGTCATATACCCAGCCTCAAAACTTGCCCTGCCTATTATGTGTCAGACACTATACATATCCTGTCTCATTTAATTTTTCCATCACCCGTTAAGGTCATTATTTATGAATGAGGAAATTAAGTTCAAAGAGGTAACTAACTTTCTCAAAGTGACTTGTCAGACATGATGGTGCTGGAAAATGAATATAAGACTAAGTCCAAAACCAAAGGTATAACCAACATTTAGGTGGGATGTGAATGTGTCTTTAATAGGCAAGCAAGCCTGATGGCCAATTTATGTCTATTGTAGTTCCTCTGTCTTGGAGATATGCTCTGAAGTCAAAAGTGGTACTCAGTTGGTCCTTTAGGGAAAAAAAATTTCCCAAATCAGGCAAAGCTCCATCTGATGGCAATTAGAGCAAAAGCCAAGAGCATTAGTCTTTTGGTTATTCATCTATTCAATGAAGATTTATTATGCTTAATATATGACGGGCATTGTGCTAAACACAATGAAGAATACTAAGATTCATGAGGCTCAGTTTCTTCTCTGAAGCAGCTGTGACCTTTTAAGTAACAATAGCTGCCATGTATCAGATGTCTACTAACTTCTAGGCGTTTTTCATAAATCATCTGTAATCCTTAAATGGTATTGCAGTATAGTTTTGTTCCCATTCTCTGGATGGGAGATCTGAGACTTAGAAGGCTATACCTAAGTCACATATTCAAAGTCAAGATTTGAAAACAAGCCTAACTCAAAAGCTCATGATGTCACACAGTCATAAACATCTAAAGCCTCAGTTTGATTGGCAGAAGTGTGTAGTGTCCAATAGGTGTTCCTTTCTTATTCTCCATTCCATAATCCCCACCCCATTCTCCTCAGCACCATACGCCTACCAAAGTGCTGTGTTTACAGCAGCCACTCAGTGGGTTTACATCATGTGTTTTCAGCTGTGTGACAGAAACTATACTTTCCCTACTGCCTATCAAGTGATTGATCTTGAGAAATCCGAGGTCTGAAAATTATATTTCAAGTTCTTTTCACCATACTAAGCATTCTTTCCTCTAGCATAGAACTGGTTATATAATTCAGACTCAAAAATATACATTTTAAACACTTACTATATATGCTATGCACTTTCACATATGTTGTTTCATGACTTATTTTGCGAATAATGAATCCAAA
Source organism: Macaca fascicularis (assembly GCF_037993035.2). NCBI lineage: Eukaryota > Metazoa > Chordata > Mammalia > Primates > Cercopithecidae > Macaca > Macaca fascicularis. Next base: position 28,500,260 of record NC_088375.1, read on the forward strand.
GGTGTAGTAAATTGTTCAAGGTCACTCACATTTTAAGTGAAGGTCCAAGATTCAAAATCCAGTACTCTCTGTCTAGCATATTTTTAAGTACACATTCAGCTTTCAATATACTTTTAAGGATATGTCTAAGTCTGATATATATTCTGCTACACCAGATGTGAATGCTATTGGTTTTTGTATGGTGAGAACTACTTTTATTTAAAGCATTTACTCTGTTTCGTCCCCTCATTCCACTTCCATTATTGCTTTCAGAATGTTTTATGTCTATGTAACCTCTGCTTTTTTCCTTGGTTTCTCGTAATTACTGATCCTGGCTCCAAACTCTCTCCCATAACTATTCCCAGAGGCCATCCTCACCATGCTACAGCCTTTCTCTCCGTTAAGTTTTCACGAGAAATGTCTCTTTTGTGGCATTTACCAAAGGGGAAAAAAATCTTCCAAGCTTCTTTAAATAGCATAAAGTATTTCTTTTCTCACAGTCTTAAAAAAGGCGTTTTCTCCCTTTTTCTTTTCTTTTCTTTTTTTTTTTTTAACTCTAGGACTCGTCCCATCAGTAGGACCCAGACAGTTCACCACATGAAAACTATTGAAGTAGACTTTAAAAAAAATCTTTGGTATGATGAAGACAGTGATTTGCCAGATTTATTCTAAGTAATCATATGGGAATACTTTTTTATTTTCAGAAAAAATCAAATTAAACATGTGAGGTTTATTTTAAAAATTAGTATTTATGCTTAGACTCAGTACAGGTAAGGAACTCAATTGGATAAGGCCACATGGTTTTTGTGCCTATCTTCTTATGAAGTGGTTGGTGAAAAATTAGATTTTTCTATACTTCTAGCGAAAAATCAGTCATGCTTGAAGGCTTCATTGTGGTGACCCTTGACCTGAACTGAATGTATAAATGAGAAAGAGCCAGGTCACCCACTATTACATTTGGAAGTTGTTAAGTATTTTTGGAGTTCTATCAAGAAAAACTTGGAATAAAGTAAGACTAAGATTAACCACTAATTATGGAAGAGACAAGTAAGTGGAAAAAGGGTCATGGTCTTTTAAGAGAACATCCAAAATCATGCTTTCAACTAACACCTCTTAGCAAAGTAGTGAAAAGCAGTGACCTAGGAATATGTTCAATACCCGCTTCAGCTACTTACTAACTGCAAGTGGTTTAACTTCTCTGGATTAATCATAGTTACCATCTCATAGGATTGTGGTGAAGTTTAAATGAAATAATGCAAGGAAAACATTTAGCATAGTGCCTGTTGATCCTAAGTGTTCAGAAAATATTCTAGCTAAAATATTGTTGTTGTTGTCATTGTTGTTATTTTTATTATCTAGATTTGAGCCTTCAATGCAGTCCAAGTGGTGTGACAGGACATTTCTACTTTGGTGTCTTGCCACCCCTGCAAGCTTCTAAGCCTGCACAGCAGAGTTGGATTTTTCTGAGATCAAGGTGAGGGGACAGATATGACAAATAGCATCGATCTAGGAAATAGATGGAAGCTACTCATTGTCACCAAGCAATCACATATCCTCAATGCATACTTGTTGAGGCAATTAAACTTCAGCTTCTATATGTATAGGTTGCTTGATTTTCTAATTGAGGAACTGATGCAGAGTGAATATACCAATCAAAGTGTATCAAAGTCTCAGCATGCACAATCTCAGCATGTATCTTTATAAATCACATAACATAAATCCAATATTTTGGAGGAAGAATGCTTGGCAAAAAGAAATTAGAAAACTATTCGTAGATATTGGGGTTATTTAGAGAAGAGAGTAAGGAACAAAAAACAATTCGTTGACACTAGGGTTATGTAGAGAAGAGAGCTACAAATATAACATTCAACTTATTATCCAGATTCTGAAACGGGCCTGACAACCTAGGAACATTTAACATTTAGCACTTTAGTAGAATGTATAACATTTCTGTGTTTACCCACAACTGAGCTGGGCAAAAAGGATGACTAGAATTATTCTTTACAATCAAAGAGCTTACATGATATTTTAGAGTATAAGAAGCATAGATATTCCTATGTTTCTAAATTAATCTACATCTCTGATTTTTAGTTTAGTTATTGCCAAATTTAGAGTATTTGTGAGCAGAAATAATAGCCCTTCACCTCCCAAACTATATGGCTGGCTCTGAATTTTGGAAAGCCGGGTTTCTAGTCAGGCAAGCAGGACTTGAATTCCAATGAGTCAGGGAAGGCAGTCAAATGCTGGCTGTCCAGCCATTTGCCGGATAGCTGCCTCTATTTAGAGATTGTGAAGAACCAGGGAAAGACAGCCAGAATCAAACCTGCTTCCAGCTTCATCCTCTTTCTACCTCCACACACCATCATTTCTTTCCCAAACAATTGTTAACTAGCCTTTGCCACTATATATCTCAGTAAAAATTTCACCCAAAACTCAGTGACTTAAAAGATCATTTATTTCCACGAGCCTGTGCGTTGGCTGAACTGGGATGGATGCTGTGCTCAACTGGGTGGATCTACTTGAAGCTGTGGCTCCCTAGATGCCATTGCTTCCCACTACAGGTCTGTGGGCCAGCCTGGAGGCTCTACTTCACATTTCTCGTCATCCTAGAGTCCCAGAAACAGATATGCTTCTTCATTCATGGAGGGAGCAGAGGCAAAAGGGAGCAAGAAGAAGTATATGAGACCTCTTAAGGCCTCAGTATGAAACTGACCCATTGTCACTCTTGCCCCAGGATCAAAGCAAGTCACGTGGCCAAGCCCAAAGTCTATGAAGCAAGAAAACACACTCCACCCATGATGGGGCTATGGCTAAATATGGAAGCAAGCAAGTGTGAAGAATGGGAGCCAATCTTTCAGCCTACACTCTGAATCACCCCCAATCCTAAGCTAAAAATGCTCTCACCTGCAGAACTTGAAGCTTCTCTATTGAAAGGATATTTCTTCACTTTTTAAGATCATTCAAGGGGGTTCTAACCCCGCTACACTTCTCCCCTAGCCAGAATCCATAATTCCCCGTTTCATTTTATGCTCCATACTGAAAACTTTTCCCCCTCATATTTATCAAAACATGATTACTGTTTGTGCTGTATTTTAATTCTTTGGGAGGCAATCTATATAGTTTCATCTGGAATGGATGTCATTAACATTTGCAGTACTGCCTCAGTTCATTCCCCATAAATAATAAACTATATAGGATACACACACACACACACACACACATACACACACGAGAATATTCAAAATAAGGAAAAGCAAATTAGTTATTGGTTGAGATTCATCTGAAAATCTTCAGGGAGAACTTGAACATTGAGTACAACCCTGAAGGAAATTTCCAATTGCAATATTCTACTCACCACTCACATGATGAGGCATTAGATGTGTGGATGTGTGAACTGGTTAGTTTGGGAGACTTTGCTTGTTATTCACCACAACCCTACCTTTCTTCTTAAGCTATGCACACTACTAGTGCAAAGGAAATGGGTGAGAGCTCACAACTAACTCATCAGCATGACCGGACAGAGCTCAAAGTCCATGCAGTTTTGATTGGTGGATCAGAGGTAGTATGGCTCATATGTGTTCTCTGTCTCTCCACATTCATGTACGTGTGCATATGTGTAGGTGTGTGTACATATAATCAAAAGTAAATATATGTTGTGCTTATGAACCAATTAATGGCCATTAATAATCAACAAAGTATAGCTTCCTGACTGCTGTTATAATTATTGGGAGCCATTGATTCATTAGAAAGTATATGTGTTTGAGTCATTAAGATAATACATTGTACATTTTCCTCACACTTTTGTTTCTAAAGCTGTTTCAGGTAATAGGAGAGAAGCTACTTCTTTCTAGGTTACTATGTAACCCTAACTACCTTTCACCACAGCACTAACCATCCTGTATTGTAATTGCCTATTCACTTGTCTCTATCTAGCATAAGCTCTGAGAGGGCAAGTAAACTCATCTTGTTTATAGTTTTCTCTCTTGGCATAGTGCCTGCCATGTATTATATGCTCAATAATTATTTTTTTTTTGAGAGAAGTAAACGTCATTCCAAATGTTACATAAGACAACACAAGTAAAGCTTTTTGTAAATTGCAAGTTGTATATCGCTATGTTATAATTAGTATAATCTCGATTAAAATTATCTGATGAGAACAATTACAACTGGCAAACCACAGATTATGAATGTACTAGCCCAGGCAATGTGGCAACTTTGCAAATTATCTAATTTTGGGGTTGTATGTATTGATCTTGGCATGAACATGTATAGTGTTACTTACCAATTTGGTCTATAGGGCATATAAATATACTTTACCAGGCCAGGTGCAGTGGCTCACGCCTGTAATCCCAGCACTTTGGACGGCAGAGGTGAGCGGATCACAATGTCAGGAGATCAAGACCATCCTGGCTAACACGGTAAAACCCTGTCTCTACTAAAAAAACAAAAAATTAGCTGGGCATGGTGGCTGGCGCCTATAGTCCCAGCTACTAGGGAGGCTGAAGAATCAGGAGAATCACTTGAGCCTGGGAGGCGGAGGTTGCAGTGAGCCGAGATCGTGCCACTGTGCTCCAGCCAGGGCAACAGAGCGAGACTCCATCTCAAATTAAAAAAAAAAATTTTATATATATAAATACACACACACACACACACACACTTTACGATGGGAGTGGACCTGTACCCACTGGCTACACACACACACAAGCTCATGACAGATGACCTCAGGCTTAGCATGGAAATGGTTTCTCTATGAAAGCTCCTCAAAGTTGTGAAATACAACTGAGATTCAAGAGCAAAATAAAGTATGAGTCTTACCAGAGGAAAAATATGGTTTTTCTCTGGATTAAAAATATAAGATTTTTTTCCCCCTGAATGATAGGACCGTAACGATTCAATTTCTCCTGCACCAATCAGCATCGGTCTGAGAGATCCAGACCTGGCACATGGAAATTTCAGCCTTAAGTCAAATATTATTTCAAAGTTAATGACAAAATCTATTTTTGCAGTGGTCTTGTTTAAAATATTTCTCCCTAATACTCTTGAAATGCTGTAATTGAAAGCAGTTATTTGAGATGCCAGTGCATACTTCTTTAATTATGTCCTGTGCCATCTGTTTTCAATGAAAGGGCAGTATCTGTTTGCAGTTACCAATCTTATGAAAAACAGGCTTGCCCCAAAATAGATTGGAACTAAAACCAGAAAGCAGTTCTTTCAGAGGCATCCTTTCAAGGCAATTAACTTTAATCATTATAGAAATGTTTATTTCCCATCTTAGTCTCTCTTCACATGTAAATTCCTTCAGGGGAAAAGATCTCTTTTTGTGACTGTTTGAATAGTTCCAATTTGGATTAATCAGAACCTGCTGGTCTGTTTATGTTCCAATTGTGAATGCTGGCAGCTTTCTTGATGAAGGAGCACACATGCCCTGCAGAGAGCAGATTGAGAAGCACAGTAGATACACACCTACTGGTCAGAGCAAGTTGGCTTAACCTCCTGGGCCCTATACTTGCCCCATACTGTCTTCAAGGGTCAGGACAAGGAAGCGATGTGATGGATGGGACACCAGGAATCCTAAGCTGAATTTGTATAAAACCCATCTCCTCAAAGGAGCCAGATACTCTCTTCACCCACACTTTCCCATGTCATTCTCATAAAAGCTATGATAAAAATTGGTGGCCTTGCAAAATGCAGGATCTGTGGTGGTGACTTGTAAGTACATCACTCAACCTGGAAGAGTGTTATTTCTGAATTGCTTCTATTCTTCAGGGAAATTTTCTATCGAAAGGTCAAAAACATTTTATGGAAAATCTTTGATTATGATTATTAAGTAGTTTCACTCATTCTTTCAGAACGTAGGTTTCTCAAGGGCAGAGATTCTTGACTGTTTTGGACATTGATATATCCCAAATACCAAGAACAGCAATTTGGTGCAAAGAGACCCTCAGTGACTATTTGCTGAATTTGTTCATCCTTTTAGACTTTGATGGTACATTGATATAAAACATACAAAAAAGTCTCTTAAGAGACTTTCATTCAACATGATCGGTGTCTTGGACGTGAAAATAAAATGCTCAAAAGACACACCATGTTGACAGTAAACATCCTGAGGATGGAACAAGAGCAGAGGCTGTGTCTTTCTCATCTCTGTGCATAGATGCAAAGTCTCTAATTTAGACTTGGTATTTAATAAATATTTGATTAATTTAACTCAGCAGGCATACATGTCTTGGCTTCCACCTAAGAAACTTACCATTTACTTAGATTTTAATAAGTCTTGAACGTTTTTATACATAAGCTTCTCTAATCCTCAAAACAAACAAACAAAAACCCTGTGAAGTATTAAATATCTCCAATGTTCACATGAAGAGCTGAAGCTTCTATCTGGAAAATCACTTGCCAAGGTTAATCAGTTAGTAAAGCCAACATGAGATTAGGAACTCAGATTCGTCTTAGTTTAAAGTCAATAACATTGTACCCCATAAATATATAATATATACAATTATGATTTGTCAATTAAAAATTTTAAAAAAACAAAATGCAAATCAATAAGCAAATGAAAGTTGATACTCATATATGTTCTCTCTTGGCTCCTCTATACTACTTAAAGCGTCCTTTTGGAAAGTTTGTCTTTAACACAAACCCAAGGATTCATAATCACATATTAGAAAATCTAAAATCATTAAAATCTACATTATTGTTATTATTTGAAAAACAGTAGCTTCCCATCTCTCCCTTGAAGCTTCCTTGACAATCCCATCTCTCCCTTGAAGTTCCTGGAGTCTTATATTGCCTGGACCTTCTAGTAACTGCTACATCCTTTAATTTGGGATCCCTGTAGCTTGCAGGTCTGTGACTTTTGGACCTCATGATCTCCATTCAAGAAGGAGATGTTCTTCTGGTTTCCCAAAAATCGTAAGAGTAAGTAACGTGTTTTTTTCCCTTTGGAGTTGAAATGTTATCCTATCAGACTGGATGGACTTGGCAGGCTTGATTTAAAGAAAACCACCCATCTCTCCCAGGCTTTCTTTCTGTGATGATTTAAATAGAAGTGTAACACAATCTCTTAAACTTTCATAATGTAGTCCCACACCAAACTTTCCAGAAATCAGTCAGGAATTCTTGTGGGAATATCAAGTGAGAGGCAGTACAGGATAACGCAACAAAGGGAAATATATAAAGGGAAATGATGGAAAGTTGGGAAAGAGAACAGAGACATACGAATTGAGCAGTGACTGAGCATCTTAACACACTCATGCTAATGAGTGGCTTCTGAAATTATATGGTCAAAGAAAAGGAGCTCGACTCCATGTTCTTGAGCTTGGCATTTAGTGACTATGACTCATATTTTAGGTCTGGAGCAGACTAATGAGTTATGGACAAACTGCAAGCACTCATTCTGTTTTAGCATGGCTATGATCCTTTTGTCAACTCTTCACTTATCACTTAATATTATTAATCACCACTTCTCAGTCTTCATCCACAATATAGTAAGTGCTACTCTGAGCCACAAGCAAGAGTTATCTCTACCCAGAGAACATTCCATTTAAATTCATCAAGCACACACACACACACACACACACACACACACACACACACACACACGTGCGCGCACGCGCACACGATAAAGCTAAAGCTAAGAGCTCCCTCAAAGAGAAGGAATGCCAGTGCAGGGCAAAAGTCAATGTGTTAAAGCAAACACACTAATACCAATAACAAGAACAACAACAAAAAAATTAATACTATTTATTTAATGTCTACTTTGTGGCAAGCACTGTGTTAGGAGCTTCATACTGATTCTACACAGACTCTTTGAGTTGAATGTTCTTATCCCTGTTTTACAGACGGAAAATCAAGGCTCAGAGAAACTAACATTTTAGGTTCCAGAGTTAGTAAATGATAGAAACAAAATTAAAACTCAGTTCTTCCTGACTTTAAAATTTCTGTTCTTTCTGTATTAATCAGAGAATATAGTGGAGAAAATTCCATTCTGTGAAGGAAGCAGCTTGAAAATAGAGAAAAAAAATATTAAAAACTTAATATAGAGTCCTGGAAATATTCCTGAGCTAGAAATTAGATCTAAATTCTATTTTATACTGTTTTACTAATTAACTTTATAATCTTAGGTAAGTCACTCACTTTATCTCTTCAGGCTTTGGTGGTATCATCTATGCTACCAAATTAAGGAGATGAATTTAATGCTGTTAAAGATCGCAGGGGGACTGTTAAAGATTGCTGTTAAAGACTGCCCCTAACTTAGAATTCTCTGTGGAAAAAGTTATCTGAGCGAGGCTGAGCAGCCAAATGGAAAACAATATGTCAAGTATTTCGGTTGTAGAGTTCCTTGGCTAAGTCACACCAGAGTATCTTGCGCTTTGAAACTGGGCTGGACCTTCTTTTCTCTGTTCCATCTAGTATGATTGAATCTGCATAGTATATTCCAGATTAACTTAAGTAACCACCCTTGTGGATAGGAATAGTCACTCAGACACTCAAGTGCAAAGGCACATAAGGTCAAAAATGTGGGTGAAATTTCTCATCTGAATGAACTAAGGAAGAAGCAGGGGATAGAGATAAAAAAGAGAAAAGTAATTTATCTTCTCTGTAAAGGACTTCTAAGATCTTTCCTGGTATTGAGAGTCCATAGATCTACGAAGCCACTGCTTATAAACAAAACTGAGTGAATATCATTCAAACTGAAACATGTAGTGAAATGCCAATTACCTATAAAAATGTGACAGTGAGATCAAAAGCAGATTGTTAATTGGGAACAGTAGATATCAGAAGACAATGTAGTAATATATTGAAAGTACTAAGAAAACGTAATGTAAAACTAGATTTTTTTATTCAGCTAAACTATTATTTAAGAGGGAAGGAGAAAAGCACAGTTTACCACGCACAGATTCTCACTGAAATAATTAGTAAAGATGTGCTTCCGAACATTGTTGTTTTTAGAGTCAGGCAGCTCTCCCGACCCTCATGCTATTATACAATCCTCTCTCTGTCTCTGTTTTTGCTATAAGGTAGAATCCACAGGACTAAGGGGATGTGCTCACTGGGAACCTACCTCTCCTTCTAGACCCTGGTCCAAATACCTAGAACGCCAGAGTTTTCCACCAGAACCTGGGCCTCCTTACAGGTCCCGGATGGATCTCTTTCCTCAGTCTGTTGTCTCAACAGAGGGAGATACCACCAGTGGTCACACCTCTCAACTGAAGAGGCAGCTGAGAGGTAGCTGTTTGCAAGAGCTCTAGATGGAGCTATGTATATGTGTGGAGAGAACTACAAACATGTATATGAGACCCTTAATTGTGTGAGGTAAAGCCAGGATGAGAACAGAATTGGTGTGAGCTGCAAAACAAAGGTCAGGGGCCCACTCTCTCCAAGCCACGACTTTCTGGTTTGTCTAAGAAGTCTAAGAAATCTAAATTTGAACCTGTTCTTCTAGGTTGTTAGGAGGATATATTTGCCAAGAAAGAGGATAGAGCATCATGTATTTAACAATTTGTGGGGCTTTATGTACAGTTGCGTGGAAACAAATAGCTCTACAAAGAGAAACTTAGAACCATTAACCCAGGAGTACAGCTATGTAAAGAGTACACAGGGAACACACAAACAGCTAAAGGCTGAATGGAATTATAGTACAAATGTCCATCTACAGGATTAAAGCCTCTCTACAGTTCAGAAGCCCCTCAAATTTCAAACACTCATGAAAAGAGCTAAACTACAGTCTAGGAAAAATAATAGTGAGTGGTTGTTCACAATCTATATTTTAGCTTTTACATTTCAGGTCCCAGTTTGTCTAGTAAATGCAAAAGCAATGGTGGTATCCTAGTGAGAAAAGACAGGGGCTTGTGGTAGGGAAAAAAAAAAATTCTGTGTATGTAAAAAATATGTATTTATATGTATGGTATGTGAGCTTCTTTATCTTCTCAATCTAGGCCCTTTGAATATTAGGAGAAGCCTAGAAGAAAAGAGAACCAAAAGGGAAAGCATGGAATGCAAAAAACAACAGAGGTTATGAAAATTAGCAAAACATACCAGAAAATTAATTAATGTGACTACAAAAATTCTAACAAGAAGCTTTTGTGGGTTAAAAATGGTAAAACAAAAACATTAGGAGAGTTTGTCAATGGGGTGTTAAAAAGTGCTAGGATTCTATTATATGAGAGTGGGATGTAAATACTGAACAATTTTATAAACCATTAAAAAGTTTAGACCTAATTCTGCACTATAAAATAATAAAAAGTTTAAGGTAATCACTAAAGAAATAGAAATACTTAGTTTCTGGACTAACAAAAGAAATGGGGAATAAATTGAACTTTAATCCAAGAGCAAACAGGAAAAGGAAAAATAAAGCAAAGAAATAGTGATAAACTGAAAAACACAAAATAAGAGAAGAAGAATAAATCTACAATTTAATAATTAAAATAAATTTAAATGCAATTAAGTCACCTATTAAAATATAGAGATTAACAGTTTAGATAGTGTAAAAAAGAATAAAATCCAGCTATATGCAGCTTATAAGACACACAACTGAAATAAAACCATGCAGGTCAGAAAAGAAATTATGAAAAAAAGATGTAACATGTAAATTCTAACCAAAATAAAGATTATTTTAGGTTAATACCAGATAACATAGAATTTAAAACAAAATAGTAATTATGAATAAAGTGAGATACAATATAAGGAGCAATCGACCCAATAGAAATAATCACAAATGCATATGCACCTAAAAACACAGTTTCTAATACATAAGAAAATATTTGAAATAGACACATCTCCCATCAAAACAAACCAAAAATAAGCAAGGTTAGAGAACATTTGAACCACACATTACCAAGTTTGATCTTATATCCATATTTCTGTCTTTATACCTACAGAGTTATCTTCCTTCCTTTAGTTAGAAAATATACATTGTTTTCAAGAATGTAAGATGTATTTAAAAAACTAACCACACAGCAGCATAAAATTAAAAACTCAATAACAAAAGGATAACTAAAGTACTCCATGTGTATAAAATTTTCAAAAACACATTTAAATAACTCAGAGTTTAAGAATACATAAGGAGCTCAAACAACTCTACAGGAAAAAAATATATAATTTTTTAAATGGGTAAAATATCTGAATGCACATTTCTGAAAAGAAGACACACAAATGGGAAACAGGAGTATGTAAAGGCGCTCAACATCATTTGATCATCAGAGAATTTCAAATTAAAACTATAAGATATCATTTCACTCCAGGTAAAATGGCTTTTATCTAAAAGACAGGCAATTACAAATGCTGGTGAGGAAATGGAGAAAAAGAAACCCTCACACACTGTTGGTGGGAATGTAAATTAGAACAATCACTATGGAGAACAGTTTAAGAATGAATAAGACCTACTATTTGATAGCACAACGGGTGACTATAGTCAGTAATAACTTAATTGTACATTTTTAAATAACTTAAAGAGTGTAATTGGATTGTTTGCAACTCAAAAGATAAATGCTTGAGGGGATGGATATCCTATTCTCCATAATATGCTTATTTCACAGTGCATGCCTGTATCAGAGCATCTCATGTACTCCATACAGACACACACACACACGCACACACACACACCTACTATGAACCCACAAAATTAAAAAAAAAAAAACTAAAAATAGGTCAGATGGAGTGGCTCATACCTGTAATCCCAGCACTTTGGGAGGTCAAGGCACGTGGATCACCTGAGGTCAGGGGTTCAAGACCATCCTGGCCAACTTGGCAAAACGCTGTCTCTACCAAAAATAAAAAAAAATAGCAGGACATGATGGCGGGCACCTGTAATCCCAGCTACTCGGGAGACTGAGACAGGAGAATAGCTTGAACATCGGGAGATGGAAGTTGCAGTGAGCCGAGATCGTACCACTGCACTCTCCAGCCTAGGTGACAGAGCGAGACTCCGTCTCAAAAACAACACTAAAGTAAACTAAACCGAACTAAACTAAAATTAGAGCTACCACATGATCCAGCAATTCCACTCCAAGGTATATATCCAAAAGAAAGGAAATCAGTATACCAAAGGGATATTCTGCATTCCCATGCTTGTTGCAGCATTGTTCACAATGGGCAAGATTTGGAAGCAACAGATGAACAGATAAAGCATGGTACATATACATGATGGAGTACTATTCTGCCATAAAAAATAATGAGATCCTTTTATTTGCAACAACATGGATGGAACTGGAAGGCATTATGTCAAGTGAAATAAGCCAGACACAGAAGACAAACATCGCATGTTCTCACTTATTTGTGGGAACTAAAAATCAAAACAGTTGAATTCGTGGACATAGAGAATAAATGGATGATTACCAGAGGCTGGGAGGGTAGTAAAGCATGGGGGTGCAGGGGAGTCAGGATGGTTAAGAAGTACAAAAAGTAGTTAGAAAGAATTAATAAGACCTAGTATTTGATAGCAAAACAGAGTGACTATAGTCAATAATAATTTAATTATACATTTAAAAAGAACTAAAAGAGTATAATTGGATTGTTTATAACACAAAAGATACATGCTTGAGAAGATGGATATGCCATTTACCATGACGCGATTATTAGGCATTGCATGTCTGTACCAAAGCATCTCATGTACCCCATAAATACATATATCTACTATATACCCACAAAAACTTAAAAATTTTTTAAAAAATCATCTACAGAAAATATAAATAATATAAATGATGCTCAAAAAATTAAAAACAATAACTTATGGTTTAAAGGAGAAATCATAAAGAAAATAGAAATATATTTACAACAAAATAATAATGAAAATACTAAATTTTGTAATTTGTTAGAATATAGCTAATATGATACTAATGTAGAGGCAAGTAAAAGAAAATCTTAACCCTAAAAAAACAGCAGAAAATTAATAAAATTTGAATACAACAAATATATGGAGAGTATCAGAAAGGAGGATAAATAGATAAAATTAATTTATAAGGATGGAATTGTGCCCTAAGCCATTTTTAATAAAACACCTAACATTTAATTTTACTTAAAGAAAAAAAGACAGAAATGAATCTGTAAACTTGAATTAAAAATTTCTATATGCCAGAGCTATTACTTTTTCTAAGCTCTTTTAACATTAAAAGAACTATATGAAGATAATTAAATTAGTGTTATCTTTTTTAAAAAAACTGCATTTTCAATTTTAGTGTGAATTGCCTCTCTTCCACCAAAAATGAAACAATTGTTATTACTAAATTTCTTTTAATCCTCCCACCATCTTTTTTCTGTTACTTATGATATTTTTACTTGTTTAGGGATTATAACACTTAAGTTTTACAATGAAAATTCCTTCAACTGTTAATTTTTTTTTTTTTTTGAGACAGTCTTGTTCTGTCACCCAGGCTGCAGTGCAGTGGCACGACCTCGGCTCACTGCAACCTCCGCCTCCTGGGTTCAAGCAAATCTCCTGCCTCAGTTTCCCGAGTAGCTGGGATTACAGGCTTGCACCATCACGCCCAGCTAATTTGTGTATTTTTAGTAGAGATGGGGTTTCACCATGTTGGTCAGGCTGGTCTTCAACTCTTGACCTCGTGATCTGCCCACCTCAGCTTCCCAAAGTACAGGGATTGCAGGTATGAGCCACTGCGCCTGGCCTAATTTTGTTCTATTTTTAAATGGATTTCATACCCAATCAGTTTTTCTTTTGTTTAATTTGTATCAGTTTTCCAAGTCAGGGTTCTTCATTTCTTTAAACATTACTTGTCTGTTTTGTTTTGTTTTCTTGAATGTTTTGCTTAAGAATTCTTGACTGAAACCTGTAATCCTTTACTTTTTACATATATATGGTATCTGCGTTTTCTCCTATTTTCCTAAATGGCAATTTGGCTGGATTAAATATTCTTGGGTCTAACATTAGACCCAAGAATAGAATTCTGTAGTTATTGCTTCATTGTCTTCTGGATTTTGTTTCCTCCTTGGAAACTTACTTTTTCTGCCTAAATATCTAAAGCAATTCCTTTAAAGTTTTTTTTTTTTTCCAGTTTGGTAATTTAATAGTAATTTATTTTTTAAAAATGTTCAGATAGGAATAATTTTGCATTATTACTTCCTAGTATATAAAATTCCCTCTCAATTTTTTTCTTCATTTCAGGAAATGTTTTGTCATTGTGGTATATCTTTACATAATAGCAGCTCTTTCCTTCAGGGATACCAGTTGCCTTTATGTTAGATTATCTTTACTTTTTCATAACTATCATCTCTTCCAATTGCTTTAATCTCTGATCCGTGACCATTTCAGTGTCTTCCCCATGCCATAAATTCAGTTTTTGTCCATGTCTATTTCCTTCCTTGTTCTTATTATAATTTACAAAGTCTATCATGCTATTATTTCAGTTCATAATCTGGTTCATTAATTCTACAACTTTCATCTCATTCTTTTGCCTCATCCCATTTTGGGGCTCATAGTTTTACAAAGTTATTTTCTGTAATGAAGAACTGAGTGGGAGTTTCCAGGCCAAGACAAGTACAGAAGCAGGAACACAGCTTTTCTCTTCCATGTTTCCTAAAAATGAACAAAAGTTATTTTTAAAAAGCCAAAACTATGTGTGTGTATATGTATGTGTGTATATGTGTGTGTGTGTGTGTGTGTGTGTGTGTGTCTTCCATGAACATGAATTGTTACATATTTGAGATGGTTTACTTATGATCCTGGAGATCAAGAGGATAGACTTCATAACTTTTAAATGTCCATTCTATGCTTAAGTAAAAATAATTTAGTAAAAGCATTGTGTTATCTAAATTTTATAGTTGTGTGTGTGTCCACTTAAAAAAACCCACATTTCTAAAAGGAAATGGTGCAGCCCAATACAATCTTTAAATCTGGTTCAATTAGTGCACATCAATTGCGTTGAAGTCAAATGGGCTCAGTTCAATTTAACTGGATAAAACTACTTGCTCTCATCTTGGTTCACTTTCACATTAGGGTGAAAAAGAAAAAATCCAACTCCAGATAATACCTTTCTGCTGTCAATATTTTCTCTAGCTACCCTCCCTTTCCTCCACTTATTCACTTGACTAGCTTTTTCCAGCTCTCATCTCCTGCATCTTTTATCTGTTGACTTTGTGACCCAGCTTTTGTCACCTGCTTTAGGTCCCTGTTTGTTTTGACACCCTATTTGGACCAGTTTCTGTGTTTTACCAATTTTAGTCCATTTCACTAATCTGTTCACTTTTTAGATCCATTAAATTTTGATAACACTGCAACTGAAAATAAGAAACACTTTATTCAGCTAAAGACTTGGTCTAAAATATTCACCACACTGCCAGAGGTAATCTGTACAAATGTGTAGCTTGGCCTCCTTACAAGTATATAATGCACTATGTTGGGGTAAGGCATAAAATCATAGAGAAAGATCATGTGTACTGGGCACTAAGAAGACAGTGATGCTTCAACCTGTTCCCTACTGTATATCTTAGTCCTTGATACTTTGCCCTTAATATTGAGAACCAGAGCTTCCACTAATTGGATAGAGCCAGAAAGACTAGCCCAAATAGAATTCCTTTTATGTGTGCTAATGTAATTTTTAAAGAACACATTGGGTGAGGCAGGCACATAACTGAGGACCAGCAACAGTCCAAAGTGTCTCAAAATAAATTACTTTCCAAATAGTCCAAAGAGATAAGACAGACTCTATATGGCTGGTAAAAAGTTGGCATCAAAGGCAGATGATTGACTTGAACTGCAGTTCACTGTATTTTTATGCTTTGATTGACAGTCTTCTGTTACTTTTGGTGAGGTGGAAAACTCAAATTTTGTCTTTGGTATTTTTTTCTTTACTTTATTATTTTTTCAAGCTGTGGTAATGCAATATTTTCCAAAACTGAGAAAAAGCATTAAGTCATCTTCTCTATTGCTCTGGCCAAAGCATTATTTTCTGTGATATGTATTCTAAGACATTTATGAACTAAGTTAACCTTAAATTATGGTGGTTTCCTTGTTATTGTCTTTGAGACATGACTCCCAAATTTATTTATTATTAATAGATATTTTTTCTGATTCTGGTCATCCTTGATTAATTTCCAAAATTTCTGTTTACATCCCTGAATCACATCTGTCTCTATTATGCTGAGATCTTAATGTGAAGTTGTTCTCTTAATGTTAAGAAAGGCATTTAAGTATTTCCATCAGCTATCATACTGAGATTAGAGACATATGCATATAAAGGAATGGGACATTATAATATTTGACTGAGCACTCACCAATCTCTGAAATGTGACATCTGGTTAAAGTAATTGTTACCTCGAATGGTAAAGAAACCATTAAAAGATAACTTGGTGGAGAGTGTATTAGGACAATTCCAAATCTTTATCATGGTGAGGAAAGCAGGCCATCGACTATTAGGCTTAGCATTTATAAGGTCTTTGTTGAATTCTGTGGGGGTTCTACAGGGTCTTTTCATTCTTTCCGTCAAACCTTGAATGTTTTCCATCCCTGTGTGACCTTTGGTAGTTGCTCAGTTCAAAACTTCTTGATAATTGTTCTTCCCCAAGTAGTTATATTCTGCCAGGCCTTGCAGAGTTTTGCCCTGAGCATTTTTGCAGTTTTTGATTAAGTCAAATTTTCAGTACCAATTTCTGGAGCACACAAGGGAAGATATCCACTTTTTCACTCTATTCAGCACTGCGTTGGCAACCCTAGCCAATGAAATAAGACTAGAAAAAGAAATAAAAGACATACATATTGGAAAGCAATAAATAAAAGACTTTATTCTCAGATGACATAATCATGCGCATAACAAATCCTAAGGAAGGCTGGGCATGCTGGATCACGCCTGTAATCCCAGCACTTTGTGAGGTCAGGAGATCAAGACCATCCTGGCTAACACGGTGAAACCCTGTCTCTACTAAAAATACAAAAAATTAGCCAGGTATGATGGTGGGTGCTTGTAGTCCTAGCTACTCGGGAGGCTGAGGCAGGAGAATGGCATGAACCCGAGAGGCAGAGCTTGCAGTGAGCGGGGATCACGCCGCTGCACTGCAGCCTAGGTGACAGAGGGAGACTCCATCTCAAAAAAATTTAAAAAAACTAAGGAATATACAATTATTATAACCAATATGTGAATTTAGCAAGGTCACAGGATACAAAATCAATATACAAAAAAACCATTTATAGATACTGACAATAACATTTGGAAAATAATTTTTTAAAATGACATTTATAACAGCTCCCAAACATATAAGATATTAGAGCCAAGTTTAGTGATAGAGATGCAAGATATGTAAATGAAAATTACAAACACTACTAAGAGAAATTGAAGACATAAATAAATGGAGAGATATATCATATTCATCAATTAAAAGATCCAATATTGTCGTAATGTTAATCCTTTCAAAATTAATCTATGAATTCAAAGCAATACCAACCAAAGTCATCAGGCTTTTAAGAATTAAATTTACACACTGTTTATAAAACCTATAGGAATCCAAAGGAAAAAGTAAATAGATCAAAAAACAAAAAGAGAGTTCAGAAATAAGCCTATATCTTTACTGATTTCTTTCTTTTATTTATTACTTTTTTTAAAACTAGAGTTCTAAAGCAATTCAATGGGAAAAAGAAAGACTTTTCAACAAATAGTGTTGGATCAACTGGCTGCCTATATGAAAATAAATTAACCTCAACTTATAGCTCATGAGACTTGCAAACAATTATTTTGAGATGTATTATAGACCTAAACATAATAGCCAAACTATATAGCTTGTTGAAGAAAACAAAGGAAAACATCATCTTGAAATTGTTGTAAGCACTAATTTCCTACACGTTAACTATAAAAGAAAAAAAGTGTCAAATAGATTTCATCAAAATTAAAAACTTGGAAAGATTCTATTAAGACAGTAAAAAGATAAACCATAGACTGGGAGAAAAAATATATAAATAATATACATATAAAATATATATTATATATTTATATATACCATTATATAGTATGTTATATACTATATAATATATAACTATATGTAATTATACATTAAAATATTTATTTTGTGTATATCAATTTATACGTATTATATATTATATATAAAACTAATATATATATCAAAACAATCTTAAGAAAAACTTGAACACACACTACTAGATTGCAAAACTTAACATAAAGCTATGGTAATCAAGAGAGTGTGATATTAGATTTATAGATATTAAATATGGGATATTTAATAATGGACAAGAGTTGAAACCTTACAAAGTTATTGCACAGATTAAATGAGATGATGCATGCAAGGTGCCAAGATTGCTGGGTCCATAGTATATGCTCCATAAGCATGAAGCACCCTTGTACCACTTCTTTTCTCCCTGTTTTTGTTTACTAAATTAGCAAAAAATTCAACTCACAGTTACAGATTGTTGGAAACAGATGAATTTGTTGACTCTCCAATTCATATTCAACCTGGATCCAGGAACACTAAGATTTCTCACTGAAGAATTCAATACTGTGACAGTTCCCAAGTTGACTAGTTTCTCTCAGTTGAAGTATAGAAGAAAAAATACCTCAACTTCAGATATTAAGGCAAATGGCAAATGGTGTTGTTTGTTTGTTTGTTTGTTTGTTTTGAGACGGAGTCTCCCTCTGTCGCCCAGGCTGGAGTGCAGTGGCCTACTCTCTGCTCACTGCAAGCTTCGCCTCCCGGGTTCACGCCATTCTCCTGCCTCAGCCTCCCGAGTAGCTGGGACTACAGGTGCCCGCCACCACGCCCAGCTAATTTTTTGTATTTTTAGTAGAGACAGGGTTTCACCGTGTTAGCCAGGATGGTCTTGATCTCCTGACCTCGTGATCCAACTGCCTCGGCCTCCCAAAGCGCTGGGATTACAGGCATGAGCCACTGCGCCCGGCCAAGGCACATGGTTTTCTAATTCAGCCTTTAAAAAAGTTTTGACTGTGGAAAGCGTTTCCTAGTTCTCTCTTGCATGTGTTGTTTTGTTTTGCTTTGCTTTCCTTTGTTTTGTTTTGATGAGTATTAATCAATATTCATCAATAATACATACTTCCACAATAATACATCATCCATTTCTTTGTCCAATAAGAAAAGGAAATTCTCAAATTGAAGGGAAGAATAAAGATCTCTGTGATATCAGTGCAGTCTTTTTAAAAATCCTGATATCTTATTCTCAGTAATAAAAGTGGTAATATTTTGGCCCCAAACTAATAGGTCTCCTCTATATAAATGCTGAATATGTTGTTGAAATATATCGCCTACACAAGTCACTAGAAATTATATAATTGGTCAAATGAAATTTCCAGTATCAATAGGAAAATTTTAATATAGTTCCTCATTTCAAAAATCTCACATTACCAGTTTTGACTTAACAGCCATGGAACTTCAGTGCGTAAGAGCAGGGTTGCACAATTGCTTCTCATTTCCTTACACAGAATGCTAAAAAGACATATCAGTCACTGTCATTTAATCATATTTACAGTGTTCACTTCAATATTTCAATCAAGATTGAGTGACATTTTGATAACCATTAAATACTCTGGGAAAATATAATAACCATAAAGATAAGGAGAAATAGTGTTCTCTAACAAGTTTCAATAAAGTAACTGCAGTTTAGCTAATCAGTCATTTTGTGAGTTTCATGAATAATCAAGGCTTTAGTGGCTGCCTAAGTAGTTTAGGATTTAGAAATAGAGATTTTAAAGAAGGAAAGATCTATGATAGACTCCTTGATTAACCACTAACCTCTGAGATTTCTCTGTTATATGCTCTCATAGCACCATAATATATGCAAGATGTATAAATTTAATAAATGTGGGATGTAAATGATGTGTGAATTATAACATGTAACAGTATTTATGAGGTATTTGTGTATTTATTTTTTCTCTTTGCCACTGGACTGGGAGCTCATAGAGGGCAAGCACTATTTTGTTTCATGTTCTGTAGCCACTGATTAGCAGAGTGCCTTACACATAGTGAGGTTTCAATACACATTACTTGAACATGTAAATAAGTAAAATGGCTCCAATTAGAATAGAAACATAAGTAAAAATGAATATGAAAATTAAGTTAACCATCTTTCATATGTTATAATTGCTAATGAGCTATTAAAAGATTGGCATATAAATTATAGCATTTCAATGTTCTCTTTAACTTATTATTTACCTTTTCCAAAGTTGAACAGATACATTTTATTTTGGCTTATTTAAACTGTACATTGCTTCAACCACATAGGTAACAATAAGTAGAAAGATGTATTATCTCTATTTTGAGCTAAATTGTTCATAAAGATTTTTCTTGAATTAGAATCTTAGATAACAAATGAAGAAGGAAATCACATAATTAGAAATCACCATTTTGCAAACTATAACAAAATACTGGAGGTAATCAATGCTCATCAATACATACTAAAGTAGTTAGATAAAAAATTGATGGACAACATTATAGTAGATGGCTTAGGCTGATAGTACCTGAACCCACTGATCTTAACATCACAAAAAATAGTAAAAATTTGACATTTTGTGAGTAGTAACGTGATGTATTAGAACATTCACAACATTATCTGTGAAGTATTTTTGCCAAAATACATCTTATAAAGCCTCTAGATCAAATTTCTGGTTTACAGAAGCTACAGGGCATAGACGAACCTGTTAGTGACATCTCAGAATGCAATAACAAAATCCAGACTACGGGAAGTTCTAAAGATTTTTTTCCTCAGAATAAACAGCTCAGTGTCCTCTACAAGTATATGTCAAGGGGAAAAAAGAGGAAGAAAAAATCTATAGTTTAAAAGATCCTTAAAAGACACATCAACCAAAGGCAATGTGTAAACACTTGTGGATTCTGATTTGAACAAACTGTAAAAGAAAACAAATACAAAAATAAGGAAAGTTTGAATACTGGCTGAATATTTGATCAAATAAGGAATTATTTGTCTGTTGTTTTAGGTGTGATAATAGTAGTAGTGGAAATCTTTTAGAGACACACACTGAAGATTTCTGGGTGAATGATATTAGGATTTGTTTCAACATAATCTAATTGAAGGTAATTAAGGGATGTATAGATAAATTATGTCTGGTCATGTTTGATAATTATTGAGGTAGATTGGGAGGTATATGCAGATGTATTATAATGTTCTTGCTACTTTCATATATGTTTTAATGTTTCCATAATAAACAATGTAAAAAGAAGGAAAAAACATGCAGAAATGAAGATTGAACACAATACAGTGTTGTGATTCAGAATATAGCTCTGGAATCAACTGCCTGAGATTAAATTCCAACTCTACTACTTAGCAGCTGAGGGACTATGGTGACTACTAAATCTTTTTGTGCCTCAATTTCCTCATCGGTACAATGGGGATAATAATGGTACTTGGCCAACAAACTTGCCAAGATTCGGGGAATTAATACATATAAAGCATTTAGAACAGTGAGAGAGAAATAGTATGTACTAATACATGTTAGCTATTTAAAAGCAAAGTTCTCCTAATTAGCAATTAGTTTTAAAGTTTAACTGGAAGACTTTTCTTTGTGCCAACTTCAATCACTTGGTAGTAGCTTCTTAGAGTCTTGAGAAGAATATGATTTTGAGACCAAATGTGGACACAGCAGAAAATAACTTAAACTTGGGTCTGCAAGGGTGGGAAGCGTAGGTTTATGTGGAGGTATTTATCAACTTCTTTCTATGAAGCCCCAAAACCAATCACAGGCAGTTTTAATAAATTATGGAACTTTGTAACTAGACTAATCTACTTTATCTCTTTATTTTACTGAGGAGAAACTTGGGTCCAGAGAAGTCAAGTAATTTGCTAAAAATTGTACAACTGGCAATTAAATGGTCCCCGGAACCCAGATCTCACGGTTCCAGTAAGACAAGTGATGTGTCTCATATCTCAGCATTGCATCTGTGGGGAAATTACATTCATTCAGAAAACAATTATGACTATGATTGCAAGGCATCTTATGTTGAGATTTGGAAAGTGGTTCTAAAAATTGAGAAACATAGAAGGAAATCTGTGCAGTGGGGTTGACAAGGGTTGAAGCAGACAATGAGAGCATCACTCCCTGGCTAGCAGGAAATTGAATCATTCTTCATCATGCATCCTGTTTTGCAAGGTCAAGTTTCCAAATAATTTCGTAGGTCAAACTGTAGGCAATAAGGCCTATAAGCTCCTAGGACTCTGGTTATCTCCCTTATTTGACGCTTTATGACTGATGAGGCCTATCTGAATGATCACTCCAATAACTCAGTAATGACAGTGACACGGATCATTTTCGAGGTCTGTTTGGAGGTATCTGAAAATATCATTGATTTGCCTTGAAACTAAGGCAACATTTGTTTTATTTGAGTGTCCTAACTGTTCACAAGGAACATCCAAAGTAAGCATATTCTTTCCCAGCAACAGTTTTCAAGAAGGACTGTAAATTTCTTGCATTGCCAAGAACAAAGCTTTAATCTGTGAGGCACTTGGGAGGTAAAGAATATGTCAAAGTCATACTCAAACCTCTGTCTTTAAAGTTATTCTTGGGAGATTTCAGTGGCTGAATTATAGAAATGTTTATAAGAAATTCAAAATCGAAACTATTATTCAAAACATTGTTTTTAAAAGGTACTATTGATTAAAATGGGCCTTTACAAAGGTCTATGAAACCCTTTTCATATATCCTCACCCTGCAAATTGTTGATGGGGAAGAAAACTATGAAGCAGTTACTACTCGTAGAGACCACTGGCACACAGGGAAGCATTTTCTAAACTAAGCAGCAATTTGAAAATATTTTATTGTCTTATAAATGCTTCTGAATAGCAAATATGCTTGCAAAAGGACCACTGTTCTAGCAATGATTGAACTATTTATAGTCTCTCTTGACATCATGTCTCTCCATATATCCTTTCAGACATTTGTCACTATTCTTTGCTACTACACTAAAATTTGATAAGCAATATTAAAGGTTTGTTGCAATGTGCAATCTGAAACTATACCCATAAACTTTGCATGCTCTGTTACATTAAAATCCACTTGTATGTCTTGCACTTTGAGGAGATCTTTCACACATGTCTGATTTTGGAACATTATACATTGGTAATTTGGAACATACTGGTTTACCAAGTTATGCAGATCTTCCAAATGCTGACGCAAAATCACAGTTATTAACATCACTGCCAATTTCATGAGAAAAGTGTTTCAGTATTGGGAAGCTGTCAAACTCATGGTGGTGGATAACATTTTCCAAGACTCTAATTTTCTCTTGAAAACTTCAGTTTTATCATCGGCAACAGATACTTATTTTCCCTGAAGTGACAGACTCATATCATTCATTTTTGAGAAAATGTCTGCCAAATACCCAAATCTGAATAACCGTAGTCTGTCATTGCTTCATTCAAATAATAAAAAAGGTTTTACAGAGTGGCCTGTTCAGCTCACAATTCAAATACTCACACAAGTGCTTTTCCTTGAAAATATGAAACCAGCATATTTCTCCATGTAGCAGAAGTACTTTATATGTATTTCTCAGTTCATTATATAGAATATTTAAAAATTCATGTGCTGACTTTGCTTGTTTTGTTTGGTTGGGTTTTAGGGAGGTTTTGGTGCATTTTGCTTTTTTTGTTTGTTTGTTTTTACTGTATGTATGTGGCAGTGGAGAATATGGTGTCTACTAGTATAGTTTGGTGCCCTATGTTGATTCATGCGAAGGACTAGCAGTTTTATCCAACAATGGTTTTGCATCATCGGTGCGTTATTATTAAAACAGTTTTGACCTCAGGGACCTCCTGATAGAGTCTCAAGGGCCTCCAGGGATGTGCTGGTGACACTTTGAAAACTGCTGCCCTATATAATCACCTTTGTATATTTATTCTGACAAAATATGATTTGAAATAAAGGCATAATAAGGAAAGAGTACAGGAGACAGGCAAGGAAAAAACTTTTAGCTTAGGTTCTAAAAACGAAAGAGTCTTAATTTCTACTTGAGTTGTGTAAAAGTAACGTAATGAAAGATATTCAAGGGAGTTGATCTTGGGGTATGCTATAAAGCTAATCACTGCAGCTCAATGGTAAGATGAAGGAATAAAGTTAATGAAAACCTAACACAGAATAAAAGATTAAATTAAAAATTTTAAAAGGAGTTTGCATCTGAAATGTGGAAAATGCATTTTGATTTCTCACGATTTTATTTCCTCTCTACTGTGGCAATAATCTTGATTTGACAATATTTCACTGGGCAAATTTTGGAAAGGACTCCAAGTTCTTGTCCAGCATATAAGAATAACAATTCCTTATTTTAGAGTTGTACTTTAACATTTCAAAGAAATGTAAACTCTGTAGCTTCAATTTAACAGCATTGAGTAGCAACTCTACTACCAGCCTCCGAATTGTGGGAAAATTTACTCCCAAAGTAATGTCGCAAATAATAAAAGTTTGAATGCAAATGTATGTAGTTTGATACAGCAGGTGTGTGAATCAAATGAAAAGTACATTTTTGCACATTGACACATGTAATATTAATTTAAAATGCTTGGTTTTGAAGGGAATTCTAAGCTGAACCTTTGTCAACCTTGTAGTTACTTTCTATTTTTTAAACCTTTTACTGGTGTTCTTTTATAAATGTATAGTAAAGAATTTTTCTCGTAGAAACATAGCAGTCATTTTATTTTTTTTCTATAAGAAAAAGGGGAAAAAGGACAATAAAACATTCTTAATCCCATGCTACCATTTTGTATGTTATGGATTATTAGAGAAAAATACACATTTACAGTAGAAAATTTGGGAAATATTCAAATAAAAACTGACATAAGAAAAAGAAATCATAAAATGTGATAAAATTTCTGTCTCTCTCTCTCTCTCTCTCCCTCCCTCTCTCTCTTTCTCTCATTAAACCAGTTAAACCGTCAATGGAAATAAAAACATAAAATAGTCATTTGTTTTTGTAATCATTGCCTTCAAGTAGGCCAGGTAGAAGCTTTATTTTCTATCTGATACTGATATATAGGAGAGGACAAAAGCTTCGCCATGTTAAACTCACAGCTATGTAGACACTGAAGCCTGCTGTCACCAGGGCTTACCAGATGAACACAGGACCTAGAGTCTCCTGAAGAGGTAATTCCCTGCAGCTTCTTCTCCTTCACTCTTTTCTGCCACTACCCAACTACAGTCACTGCTAATATTCTTTCACTATGCTGTTGCTCGTGTTTGATCTCTCTATATTGAGTATATCTTAATATTATCTAAGTACTTTTCTCATGCCTTTAACCTTTTTATGAGCACCAATAACTACATATTATGCCATCTATCATATGATTACTTTATAATTTCTCTTCACTGTTGGAATAACTTTGTTTTATAAATCTGACTTTCATACATCAGATTTTGTTTAAACAGGGCATACTCAAGCTGTAATGAAACCCTATCGTTCCCTTCTATGCATGACTACTTCCCTATAGAATTTCAATTTGGCTGCAATGGTTCAGATTGAATGTCGTATAATAAAAAAATATGTCTGGCCTTTGACCTTGGTTTCTGGAAAGGAGCTTCTAAACCCTTGAAATGTCCCAAGTGATAAAAGTGCATTTGTTATCCAGGATGGGCACCAGAGAACACATTGAGTTTATGCCAATGAGATGACTCATGGTGGGCTCCTAGTTTCAGGATAGGGGCTAGCCATACCAGAAACACTAACTATGCCATTAGAGTGTTACAGTTTTGAGCCACATCATATCAGCTTGACTTCCAAGGAGGGAAGGGGGTTAGAGAATGAGTTTAATCATATAGTCAATGATTCTATCTATTAAATAAAACCCCCAATAAAAACTCTAGACAATGATGGTCAAGTGAGATTCCTAGTTGGCAATACACATCGATGTGTCAGAAGGATGATATATCCAGAAGATATGGAAATTTTACATTTGAGACCCTCTCAAACCTCATCTTATAGCTTCATTCTTTTGGTTTTTCCTGATTTTTATCCTTTATAATAAAACTGTAACCATGGGCATAACAGTTTCCTCAGTGCTGTGGGTCATTCTAGTGAATTATAGAACTTGAGGGACTAGTAGGAAGCTCCAAATTTGTAGCCAGCTCATCAGAAGTGCCAGTATCCTGGGAATCACAGACTTGGCAGCCAATGTCTGATGTGAGGATACCTGTGGGGTCTGTGCCCTTAATCTGTGAAGTCTGCATTAATTATGGGTTTTTAGCTTCAGAATTGCTTTGCAGTAGGCACGTGTTTACCTGTTAGGCTTTGGGATATTCAGTTGTGGGAAGTAAGTCAATTGGTGTTATTTTCTGGAAAAAAAATCTGTGTTAAGCCAAATGTGTGTGCGTATGTATGATGTGTGTACATATGGGGGGTGTGTGTGTATGATGTATGTATATATGGTGTGTGTGCATGTGTGTGTGTGTGTAAACTCTGAGAAATAAGTTGCCAATGGTTTTCTCTGAAGTTTTAACTTTACATGGCAGCAGAATATGGGATTTTTGACTATAAATACCATCTAATATAAGAGTTTTTCTAGTTCATTTCAGAGATATCTGGCTCTCGACTTTTCTGGGAATTATGCTGACATCCTCACCAGCCAGAACCACTACCAATACCGGCCAGATATGGGCCTACATCATTCCAGATGCAGGCAAAAAACTCTAGCACAGCAAATCTGCACTGTCCCAGGAAAGGTGATGAATTCTCCACAGATGAGGAGAAATTCCTAGCTTGAATCAACAATAGGCTTCTCCCCATGTTGAGAAGAGGCTTAGAGCTTGGTCTTCGGCATTCATTTTTAATATCACAAGTTTTTGTACACCTGGAAAGCAGGGTTATTGATGAATGTGCCCTACAGATCCTCTTTGTAAGCAAAGGGTAAATTAGCCTAATGTGTTGCTATGAGCACACATAACTTAGAGAATGTCACACTGAAAACAAATAGCTACATAGCCAGAGGCACATTGGAAAGGCCTGTGTCTATGCCTGGGAAGAGACACCCCATTATCCATCCAGTTTAACAGTCTTTGTAAAGTCTTGCTTTAGTAGAGGCTCTCTCTAACAGGTTAGTAGATAAGTCTGCTCAGGACAAATTTTTGACATGGTTCAAATTTTTATGGGATCTGTAGGGAAATTTCCCAGGGTGGCTCTCAGTAATTAATATTTCCTGAGAGGATGTACCTAACTGGAAATGATGACTTGGAGTTCTGTTTATAGTAATTTGTGGTCTTCTCTGAATATTTATCTGATCTGACTCAGTGAACAAAGACCCCTCACTCTGAAGCTTGAATGCAAGGAAGAAAGAGGGAGCAAGCAGACTCTCGTGTTCTGATGTGAAATGAAAAGAGACCAATTGTCTCTGATTACAGCTCCTCATTTTGGAGACTCTGATAATAATGTGTATAGATAGATCCCTGAGAAAAGTGAATATTTAAGAGGTAGGGAGAGAAAAAGGAGTCACTGCAGGAGACCACACAGGCAGAGAAGTCAGAAGAGAGCTGGGGGAAAAGGACAAATAAGCTTTATGAAGGAATATGCTTCCATAGTGTTTAATGCAAAAGAGGCATCAAGAATGATGTGCAGTGCAACATATCCCCTTCCTTTGGATACACTAATTACAGAGATATTTGGCCAAACTTAGCAAGAGAATTTTAAAGTTAATAATAGAGGTAAGAGACAGATTTCGGGAGCTGAGCAGCAACTGAGATTCAAAGCATGGACGGAGTGAGTATGGGTGAATCTTCCTAGAATCTCTAGGCCTAGAGTCTGTCATCATTTCTGGGATGATTCTGGCCTTCCTCCCTGGCAAACTAATACCTAGTTGCTTAAAAAAACAGGAATTATTGTTTCCTTCATTTAGTTCTGTCAAGTATGGGGAGCATTAAAGTATATTATCCAGGTAATTCTTATTTACCCAGAGTCTTATTGGAATGAATCTGCATTCCAATACTTTTTCTAGAGGATGTCACTTTCTCTTAATATGTGTCCATCTGGGCTAGGCAGGATTATAAACTCATTCTCCCAATAAATAGTCTCATATTTTAAAGGCCCATTAGAAAAAGTTCTTGAAAAACATTATAATGAGTTAAGTGTAAATGAATCAGAAACACAAGGATTGTATTTCCCTGGAAATACACATGGGATGATAAGTAAAGAGAGGGGTGATGCCAAGAAATGATAATCTGTTTTTCCAGCATTCAAATACCATTCCTATTCCCTGCCTTTCTTTTTCAGGCACATAATAAAAAATATTTGATACTCAATTGCTTCCTCCACCCTGAAGTGTGACTTTATTAATTCAATTAACTAATGTCCAGTATTTCTTCTCATTTTGTAAACTAGAGGGGCATACAGAGTCTTACAAGAAGAATTGATGGAGCAATGGGCGAAAAGCAATGCTTACAAAGTACAAATGAGCTCTAATGAGCTCTGCTCAGCGGCTTCTCACAGGGTTCATATGAGATTATGTTACCACTCAAAGTTAACAGGAAGAACTTTCTAACCATTATGAAGCTTGCTTTTCTGGAGGTAAAAATGTGTGGGTGAGTAGGGAACGGAAGGGAAGGGGACACAGTATTGCCTGCTGGTTCACTAGTATCATTTGTTTTATTAAAAGTCAAACCCTTCCTTTCCCAGATATTGTAATAAGGGAAAAAGAAACATTTGGTGCCTGGGCTTGGGTAATGAAGTACATCAGTTAGCTTTTGTGGTGTAACAAACCACACCAAAATTTAGTACCTTAAAGCAATAAAGATTGTTTTTCACTATCCCATGGGTTGCCTGGTAGGTTTTTTAGGTTTGGGCTGGTTGATCGGGGCTTGATGGTTTAGGATGGCCTTATAACTCTGCATTATGGGTGATTTTATTGTTTTTTTCTTACTTTTCAATATGTTCCAAATTATGTATATTAAATATCTTTTTGTAAGTATTCTTTTTTACAAGAAGCTAATTTTATGTATTTTCTTTTAATACTTTATAATTAGATTCGTGATGTACACAGTTTTATATTGTGATTCTATTTAGTAAAAGTTACATCATTAGAGTTTCCCCCATCTTAAAAATTTCTGTGGTCTGAACCTGTCCCTCAAAATTCTTATATTAGAAACTTAATTCCCAATGCAACATTGTTGGGAGCTGGGGTCTTTTGGAAAGTGTTTAAGTCATGAAGACTCTGCCTTCATGAATGAATGAGTGCCATTAAAAGGGCTTAATGGAGGTAGTCCATTCTTTTTGGCCCTTCTACTTTCTGCCATGTGAGGATATAGCAAGAAGGCCCTCACTAGACACCAGATGCCAGAGCCTTGATCTTGGACTTCTCAACCTCCAGAACTACAAGAAAATAAATTTCTGTTCTTTCAAAAATACCCAATCTCAGTTATTTTGTTATGGTAGCACAAAACAGATGGAGACCAAAAATTCTCCAAAACCTAATTTTAATGCCTGCATTATAGTCTTTAAGTATGCTTCATAATTGAGGTAATCAATTATTTTGTTGATATTTCTATTGTTCCTATGTTTCACAATATAAATAATACTGTTTTAAATGTCATTATTAAAAAAAAATTTGAATCTCTCTTCTAGTTTCTTGAAATGTAATAATTGAGTCACAGGGTGTGAACTCTCCCAGGACTCTTGATTTATATTTCCAAATTCAGGAAGAATGAAATGTGTTCGCATGAGGGAGAGTCCGAGTATGAACCACATAGAGAGAGCTCTCCTACAGCACTGCTATGAACACACATTGTGATGAGCAAAATAAGAGAAAAAAAGGAGAAGGGAGTTTTCTTTGTTTTAATTCTCATCATTTTGATTGTTGGTCAGGTTGAACATTTTAAAATATACTTATTGGCCTTTCTTTTATTTGAAAATTATATCTATATGACCTTTAACATTTTCATATTAGATGTTACTCTTTGATATCACTAATTTGTAAGGCTTCTTATAAAAGACTGTTGACCTTGTTTCTCATATCTGTGGTACATTTTCTTCCAGTATATTATTAACCTTTTATGTTTTTATCATATTTCAAATTTGTGTGTGCATAAATCTACCAATATTTTCCCTTTTGACTTTTCCATTATTCTAATACTCAGAAGTAACTTTATTCATTCAGATATCAGGAATTTACTCATGTTTTCTACTGTTTTTAAAAACTACTTATTTCTTTCATCCAACTTGAATTTCAGTTGCTAGATGTAATTTCAGTTGCTATGTAATTGCAAGCTGCAAGCTGATTTTCCCCCTAAATAATTAGTTTATTCCATACTCTTTATGGACTAATCCATACATTCTCCAGGGTCTTAGAATGTATCTCGTATTATAAAATAATTTCTTATATCCAGCTGTCCTCTCAGCATCTCTAAAGGCATCTATGTGATTAACATATAAAACTAAATTTCTTACTTTCTACATAATCCTTGCTCCCCACACAGGAATGGAATATCTATCCTTTGATTTTCTCATGATCTCTTCTTTTCTCACATGTTCATATCTGATCTACCAACTAAAGCTCTACTTTCAAAATAAAGTTAGAATCTGACCATTGTGCCCACCTGCACTACTTCTACTCTGGTCCATCACCATCACCTCTTGCCTGAATTATTATAATCACTTCAACTGGTCTATGTACTTCTGCATTAGGTCAGTTTCAGATTATTCTTAAGAGAGAAATAGAATTATATGTAAGATTACATATTTCCTCCATCTGAAGTCCTCAACAATTTCACTTCTTACCCGTAATAACAGTGAAGTACATATAATAGTCTATGAGGTTCCACTCTCACTTCCTTTCTTAACACTTGATACGGTTTGGCTGTGTTCCCATCCAAATCTCATCTTGAATTCCCACGTATTATGGGAGGAACCCAGTGGGAGGTAATTGAATCATGGTGGCAAGTGTTTCCCATGCCGTTCTTGTGAAAGTGAATAAGCATTGCAAGATGTGATGGTTTTGTAAAGAGGAGCTCCCTTGCACAAGCTCTCTCTCTTTGCCTGCTGCCGTCCATGTAAGATGTGACTTGCTCCTCTTTGCCTTCTGCCATGATTGTGAGGCCTCTCCAGCCATGTGGAACTGTAAATCTGTTAAACCTCTTTCTTTTGTAAATTGCTCAGTTTTGGGTATGTCTTTATCAGCAGCTTGACTACAGACTAATACAATACATCACCCTTTATGTCCAACTACAATGGTCTTTGTGACCATCTTTGAGAAGTTCAAGCATGCTCTGACATCAGAGCCTTTATATCTCCTGTTTTCTGTACCTGAAATGCCTTTCCACCACGTGTATGTATAGCATTCATCCTCACTTCCTTTAGGTTTGCTGAAATGTCACTTTCTTGGTACAGCATTGGCTACCTACATTATTTAAATTTGCAAGATGGGAACCTCAGATTCTGTCCCACAATAGATCCCAAAGGGGCCCAGTTTCAGCTGTATACCTTCATGCCACATGAAGGGCTTGTGTGTTCCTTCTGGGAGATGCACACCCTCTCAGCCAGTGACTCTGGACTCTCCAGCCTCTGTCCCACAACAGATCCCAATGGGACCCATTCTTAGCTCCAGTTCCTCATGCTGCATGAAGGGCTGCCAAGTTCCTTCTGGGAGAGACACACCCTCTAAGGCAATGAGACTGGGCTCTTTAGCCTCTGTCCTACAGTGGATCCCAACAGGGACCAGTCTCAGCTCCAGTCCTCCTGCTGCAGTCAGGAAACTATCCCCTCTGTGCAGGGACCTGCTGGTAGATGCATGCCTATCTGAGCCAATGTATTAGATAGCCCAGCCTCTGTCCCACAGCAGATCCAAAAAGGCCCAGTTTCAGCTCTAGCCTCTTCTGTTGCAGTCAAGTAATTACCTTGTTGTGCAAAGACCTTCTGAGACAATGATGGAGATAGTTAATCAGAGAGATTTAAATACTTTTTAAAAAATAAAACAGAAATCCTGGAGCTGAAAAATACAGTAAATGAAATAAAAAATGCAATCAATAGCAGAGCTGATCAAACAGACGAAAGAATCAGGGAGCTGAAAGATTATTTGAATACACATAGTCAGAGGAGAAAAAATAACAAAGAATAAAAGGAAATGAAGAAAGTTTATGTGCTCTGTGATACAACATCAAAAAGCAAATATTTGGGTTATTGGAATTAAAGAAGGAACTGAGAAAGAAAAAGAAAGAGAAAGCTTATTCGAAGAAATAATAACCAAAAACTTTTCCAACGTGGAGAAAGATACAAATATGCAGGAACAGAAACATTAAAGGTCACCAATCAAATTCAGCCCAAATAAGAAAACTGTAAAGATCAATGACAAAAAGAGGATTCTGAAAGCAGTGAGAGAAAAGAAGCAAGTAACATTTAAAAAAAAAAAAAAAAAAAAAAAAAGCCAATGTGCCTGGCAACAGACTTCTTGGCAAAATCGTTACAGGCCAGAGAGAGTGAAATGATATATTAACAGAGCTGAAAGAAAAATACTGTCAACCAAGAATACTGTATTCAACAAACCTATCACTCAGAAATTAAGGAGAGATAAACACTTTCCCAGACAAACAGAAGCTCAGAGAGTTTGTAGCTACCAGACTGGTCCAACAAGAAATGCTAAAGCAAGTTCTTCAAACTGAAAGAGAAGAATGCTAATTTGACTGTTAAACTAATGTTGTAATTGTGCTGTATAAGCCACTTATATCTTAACTAAGAAGACTAAAAGAGAAAACTATTAAAAATAATGGCTACGACAATTTGTTAAGAGATAGATACTCATAATGTGGAGAAAGAAGGGAGTTAGTGTGTAAGGATTTTATATGGTTGTTTCTT
Source organism: Macaca fascicularis (assembly GCF_037993035.2). NCBI lineage: Eukaryota > Metazoa > Chordata > Mammalia > Primates > Cercopithecidae > Macaca > Macaca fascicularis. The sequence goes on from NC_088375.1 coordinate 28,532,975, forward strand.
TTCTTTTTTGTGATCAAAGTTAAGTTAGTATCACTTTTAAATAACTTGTTATTATAGGACTTTTGTGTAAGCCTCATGATAACCACAAAGCAAAAACCTATAATAGATATATTAAAAATAAAATGTAACAAATTAAAACATACTACCATAGAAATTCATTTAACCAGAAAGGAAGACAGTAAGAAAGGAAGAAAGCAAGAGATGAGTTATAAAACAACTAGAATACAAGTAAAAAAATGGCAGTAGTAAGTCCTCACCTATCAATAACATTGAATGCAAATTGATTAAATTATCAATTAAAAGACATATAGTGGCTGAATAGATTAAAAAACAAGACCCAGTTCTATGCTGCCTACAAGAAACTTAGTTCACCTATAAAGACAAAAAGATCGAAAGTGAAGGGATGGAAAAATATATTCCATGTAAATGAAAACTAAAAAAGGGCAGCAGTAGCTATAGTTCTACAGACTTTAGGTAAAAAGGAGTAAAAAGAGAAAAAGAAGGTCATTATATAGTGTAAAGGGGTAAACTCAGCAAGAACATATAACAGTCGTAAATATATGTATACCCAACAATGGAGCACCCAAATATATAAGCAAATATTAATGATATAAAGAGAAAGATAGGCTACAGTAAAATAATAATAGGGGACACCAGCTGGGAATGGTGACTCATGCCTGTAATCCCGGCACTCTGGGAAGCCTAGGCAGGTGGCCTACCTGAGGTCAGGAGTTTGAGACCAGCCTGGCCAACATGGTGAAACTCTGTCTCTACTAAAAATACAAAAATTAGCTGGGCATGGTGGTGCACACCTGTAGTTCCAGCTACTTGGGAGGCTGAGGCAGGAGAATTGCTTAAACCCAGGAGGCGGAGGTTGCAGTGAGCCAAGACTGTGCCACCCAACTCCAGCCTGGGTGACAGAGTGAGACTCTGTCTCAAAATAATAATAATAATAATAATAATAATAATAATAATAATGGACACCCCACTTTTGGCAATGGACAGATAATTCAGGCAGAAAATCAACAAATAAATATGAGAGTTAAACTGTACTTTAGACCAAATGGGCATAACACACATTTACAGAACATTTCATCCAACTGCTGAAGAACACACATTCTTCTCATCAGTACATGAAACATTCTCCAAGACAAACCACATGTTAGGCCATAAAACAAGTCTCAACAATTCAAAACAGTCAAAATTATATTGAGTATATTTTCTCACCACCACAGAATAAAATAAAAAATACATTAACAAGAGGGAATTTTGGAAACTGTACAACTACATGGAAATTAAAGAATATGCTTCTGAATGTCCAATGGTCAATGAAGAAATTAAAAGGATACCAGAAAATTTCTTCACACAAATGCAAATGGAAACAGAATCTATGGGGCACAGCAAAAGCAACACTAAGAGGGAAGTTTATAGCAATAAATACATACATTTAAAAAAACAGAAAGGCTTCAAGTAATGAACCTCAAGGACATAGAAAAGCAACAACAACAAAAAAAAAACCCCAGTTTTAGTAAGAAAAAGTAAGTAATTAAGTTCAATGCAGAAACAAATGAAATTGAGAAAAAATATAAAAGATCAATGAAACATAAAGTTGTTTTTTTTTGAAAAGATAAACAAAATTGACAAATCTTTAGCTAGACTAAGAGCAAAAGAGAGAAAACCCAAATAAATAAAGTCAGAGATTAAAAAGGAAACATTACAACTGGTACTACAGAAATGCAAAGGATAATTATAGACTACTATGAAATACAAAGGATAATTATAGACTACTATGAACAACTACACATCACCAAATCAGAAACCTAGGAGAAATTGATAAATTCCTGGATACTTACAAACTACCAAGACTGAATCATTTAAAAATAGAAAATATGAACAGACCAATAATGAGCAACAAGAGCAAAACAGTATCCAATCAAAGAAAACCCTAGGACCTAATGGATTCATTGCTGAATGCTACCAAACATGTAAAGAATTAATATCAATTATACTTTAATCATTTCAAAAATTGTAGAGGAGGGACTGTTTCCAAACTCATTCTATGAGGTCAGCATTACCGTGATACCAAAGCCAGACAAGAACATCCCCCAAGACAAACAAACAAAAAACACACAAAACACTAGAGGCCAACATCCCGTTGAGCACAGATGCAAAAATTCTCAACAGAATATTAGCAACGAAGTTCAACAACACTTTAAAAAGATCACTTGTCAACACATGGACACATAGAAAGGAACAACACACACTGGGGCCTTTGGGAGGGTGGAGAATGGGAAGAGAGAGAGGATCAGGAAGAACAACTAATGGGTGCTGGGGTTAATACCTGGGGGATGAAATAATCTGTACAAGAAACCCCCGTGACACAAGTTCACCTACGTCACAAACCTGTACTTGTACTCCTGAACCTAAAAGTTAAGAAAAAAGATCACTTATCACGATCAAGTGAGATTTATCTTAGGGATACAAGGATGGTTCAACATGTGCAAATCAATAAACAAGATACACCATATTAACAGAATGAAGGACAAAAACCATATGATCATTGCAATAGATGCTGAAAAGACATTCAATAAAATTCAACATTCCTTTATTATAAAAATTCTCAACAAGTTGAGTATAGAAGGAACATACCTCAACATGATAAAGGCCATTTATGACAAATCCACAGCTAATATCATACTAGGCAGAGAAAAATTGAAAGCCTTTCGAGTAATATATGGAATGGGACAAAGATGCCCACTTTTACCACTTCTATTCAACATACTACTGGAAGTCCTAGCCAGCATTTAGGCAAGATAAATGATATGGTTTGGCTGTGTCCCCACCCAAATCTCATCTTGAATTGTAGCTCCCATAATTCCCTCCTGTTGTGGGAGGGACCCAGTGGAAGATAATTGAGTCATGGGTTTCCCCCATACTGTTCTTGTGGTAGTGAGTAAGTCTCACAAGATCTGATGATTTTATAAGGGGAAACCCCTCTCACTTGGCTCTCATTCTCCTCTTTTCTGCCACCATGTCAGATGTGACTTTCATCTTCTGCCATGATTGTGAGGCCTTCCCAGCCATGTGGAACTGTGAGTCCATTAAAGCTCTTTCTTTTGCAAATTGCCCAAGCTCATGTATGTCTTTATCAGCAGCTTGAAAATGGACTAATACAAGAAATAAATAAAGGACATCCAAATTAAAAAGAAAGAAGTCAAATTATCATTCTTGGTAGACAACGTGATCTTATATTTAGAAAAACCTAAAGACTCCACCAAAAAACTCGTAGAGAATTTATTGAACTCTTAGTTAAATGAAATTAGTAAAGTTGCAGGATACAACATCAAAAATCAGTTACATTTATACACACTACCAGCAACCAACTTGAAAAAGAAATAAAAGCAGTAATCCCATTTACAATTATCCACAGTTTTGCTTTTCTGTAGTTTCAGTTGCCTGTGGTTATTTGTGGTTCAAAAATAATTAACTACTGTATAATAAGATACTTTGAGAGAGAGAGACAGAGAGATGGAGAGACCATGTTTACATAAGTTTTATTTCAGTATATTGGTATATTTGTGCTATTTTATCATTTGTTGTTGTTGATCTCTTACTGTGCCTAATTTATAAATTAAACTTTATTGAAGGTAAGTATGTATAGGAAAAAAACATGGTATATGTACGATTCAGTACTATCCATGGTTTCAGATACCCACTGCGGAGATCTTGGAACATATCTCTCACAGATAAGGTGGAACTACTGTATGATAATATTTTATGGACTTTTTTGTTCTGTTTCTCACTAAAAGGATTTCATTCTAAATTCTTAATCTTTTCTAACATTCACCATGTCTAAATGAAAATACAACATAACTAGTATCCCTCCTGCCAAATTTCCACATCTCTGGAAGGATAATGTAGGGAATAATAGCCTATTACTTGGGGAGTTTTATTTAATGTGAGGGTAGGATGTATTTTTTTTTTTTTTTTACAAAATTAGGCATAATTATTTAGTTGTAGTTTTAAAGAAATATTCTTGTTAATTATTAATGAAACTGTAAAAATAACTAAATATAAAAATCAAATACAATAGAACTATACTATAATGCACATGCTGGGGATATGGTCAATGTCTTGCTTTTTAGTTGGTTTTTCTATTAGATACTGTTTTCTATTAGGAATTGTTTTCAGCAGAAAATAAATCATTCTACCAAAAGGGCATGTGCATTCACATGTTTATCACAGCATTATTCACAATAGGAAAGACATGGGGTCAACCTAGGTGCCCACTGATGGTGGATTGGGTAAAGAAAATATGGTACATATACTACATATACACCATGAAATACTACATGGCCATAACAAAGAACAAAACCATGTCCCTTGCAGCAACATGGATGCAGTGGTAGACCACTATCCTAAGTGAACTAGCACAGGAACAGAAAATCAAATACTGCATGTTCTTGCTTATCAGTTGGAGGTAAATATTGAGTGCTCATGGACATAAAGATGAAAACAATAGGCACTCTGAACCACTACAGAGGGTAGGGAGGGAAGAGTAAAAGTTGAAAAACTAATTGCTGGGTACTGTGCTTACTACCCAGACGATCAGATCAATCTCAGTCATAGCCCAAACTTCAGCATCACATAATATACTCATGTAACAAACCTGCACATAGACCCCCTGGATCTAAAATAAAAGTTGAAATTAATTTTTAAACAAGAAATAATCCAAAAAAGAATTGCTTTTTCAGCATCACATACTTACCATTTCTATACTAAATACTAGGTAAGAAAGAATCAGAATGGTTTCTACTTGTCTTAGACATGTCCTTTCCATTTTGATACATGATTTTAAAAAATAAAGAGAAAACAATGGGGGAACTTGAGAGGAGAGGACACACGTTTTTGTGGGGGCAGTTTATAAGCTTGGAAAATGTTGACATCTTAACAGTTTCAAATAAATAGAAAGCAATGCTCCATTTCCCGTTCCTCGTCCTTCCTGCCCTGTGCTCTCCCCCAATGCCTTCCTGCTCCCTCAAGTGCCCACCATTGAGTCCAAAGAGTGTTGCCTCTCTAGATCCTCAGTACACTCTTGAGATTCACCATGAAAGTGCATCAAAAAGTATTTTATCATGAGATCTGGAAATAATTTTCTAATGAATGTATAATACTGTATGTGTATTATGTAAAATCACAGCCATAAACATGGTTACTTCGGAAAAATAAGCTGTAAATCTAAATATGATCTTCTCTTTTTAAATTTTTTTCCAGTAATAATGCTTGTTACTTGCTCATTTATTTTGTAAAGCAGATAATCATGACACCAAAGATTTAAGCAAAACTAATGAAAGTATAATTTTAAACTAAGGAATTCTGGTTGCCTTTCATCTGCTAATTAGGAAAGGTCATCATTATTTAATTATGTCAGTGATCAACCTCATGGATCATTGCTGCAGAAAGCAAGAAGAGCTCACTGATCTGTGATACCTCAGGACACATGGTGTTCTGCTAATATACATTAGTAGATGCTATAGGACAAAAGGCTTCCATAATCAAATGAGACTGGAAAATACTAGGTTAAGGAAAGTTAAATGTATTTGTTTACCACAGGGATACTGTGCAACTTTCATATGCTAATTTTCAATATGAATTTGCAAAAAGAGGCAGTGACCATAGAATCTCCTTTGTTCATGGAGCATATTTTGAAACTGGAAGTCACATAGGGAAATTTTCTCTAATCACATCAGAATTGGACCATTTGGGGAAAAAAGAAAACTCTGATTTCCTATTACAACTTGTCATAACACATTACACCCAAATTCATCTGAGAGAAATAGAATTCTAGGAAGTTAAGCATGAAAAAATCATGGCAACATTATTTATTTAATTATTTATTTTCTCTTATGTCAATATATATTGTTGGAGTTCAGTAAGCAAATAGTAAGATTTGCCACCAGAGAATAGAGAAGCAGTAGCTATGAAGTGTTGGAAGAGAAGGAATCAGCCATAGGCTATAGATCCAATTTACTATGCAGAAAGCATGAGGTATATGAAAAACGGAGTGTATGTACGTAAATACATGTATGTAAGTGTATAAATATAGAAGTATATGATATAAAAGTATATACAAGTATATAAGAATAATTATGTAAGAACTGAGGGAGAATGGCCAGCTGAAAGAAAATTCTTAGCTTGCACTTGGGGAAGCACAGGTAAATGTTTCTAGTAGGAGGGGAAGAGAGTGACCTCTTATGGGCAGGACCTCCCTTATTTCACTTCAGTATCCTCCTCTTCCAGAACTTCACGCAATGTCATTCCTATATGCAAGGTGATCAAACATTAGAATGCATCAGTAAAGGTTATTTTTCTAATTTTGACTTCATTTACATCAGAAGTTCCACTAAAATTAAATCTAGTGTAGTTCCACAGTTCTATCAGTTAGGCTTATGCTTGTCTGCAAGTGCTAAAAGCTTAACGTGGCAGATTAGAAATTTATTTATCTCAGGTGAATAAAGTCCAGACTGAGCAAGGTTGGACAAGGAGGAGCAAGGTTGAGCAAGGCTGGCAAGTCATTTCATGATCATTAAGGCCCTCAGCACAGGGCTTCTACCTCATTATCCAGGCCGCAATTTTGTCTGTCTGCTGCAGCTAACGGGAAAAAGGATAGAGGAAAAGGAAAACAAAGCAAGGAGGCGTCCAAGAATTTCCACATGAGCCATGGTAACAGAGGCTTATTCCAAGCAGTTATATACTCAGCTAAAAACTGGGGGCTCTATAATGTAGAAGAAGGAGAAAACACCACAGTAGTTAATAAATCTTCTTCATTAAAGAAGGTCAAACTATATGAAAAACTGCAAGAGAATGGCCAGCTAGAAGAAACATGCTTAGCTCGTTCTCGGGAAGTGCAGTCAAAAGATTCCAGTAGGGATGTGTGAATATCTCAAAAGCACCATTCTAAGAAAGAAACGTCACTGCCCTTCTCATCTCTCCTTCTTTCTTACCCTCTTCAACCCCAGTTAGGGAGTGCAGAGGAACCAAATAAGAAAAAGAAGACAAACATACCTCATCCACTTCTGGAGGCTGTCTGACGGCAGCCATGCTTCGCTTGGACAAGGAAAATGTAATTTTGAGTGAAATAAATTGTGTTATTATACAAAAGTGGGCTGTGAAAATTATTAAATTGTGATTATTCTGCTATGTGCAGTGACTATAGGACTTTTTATAGCAATAAGAAATCAGAAATGTCATAAGTGTGCCTGACATTTGTCCTGGAACAGGACAAAAGCTTTCCTACTTAATAATGTTTAAAAATACAGGGAGAAATAAAAGTAAAAATCACTTGTGATTATATCCTGTGAGTAATGCTTGTACAAAGCGATGGCTACAATAACCACCTCTCAGGCCTTTCGTGAAGTTATTAAAAAAAAAAAAAGAAGAATGAAAGAAAGCCGTAGAGAACAGGGCATAGAGTAGCACAAAACAAATTTAGTGTCTTTCTCTTGATTCATCTGATTCACTGAAAAAATATTTATTAACTTCACACTATTTGCTAGCTATGGTTTATACAAGACATACAATGGGAAAAATCATAGGAAATAGTACAAATGGATATTTTAAAATCATATCTCATGAGATATGAAAATCCTAATTATTTGGTTCACTACCACCCGAGGGCAACTGCTGAAATTTTAGACACAATTCCAAGGAGAGATGCTAGAAAACTTAAGGCTTGGAATTTCAACTCCATTTTACTGACAGAGGCATCACTATAACATGCCTCTTGAGTTTTGTGAACTCATTTAGTTATTTTTCTGTTGAAAGCTGATTCCAACCTAAATGAGTCCACACACTACACAGATATGATACAGAGGATCTGAGACCTTCTCCTGAGGGTACTGGGCTGGAAAGAGGCCACTTTCCATTGCGTCATGTAAGTGTGCAAATTTCAGTTTCCTCTATTAACACCTTGAATTCCCCCACTTGTAATTTCTAGTATGATGCCTGCAAGTTTTATCTTGAGTGACACCTAGTGGTTTCATGTTGTAATGAGAACACGGAGGAGACTTGGAAGCTCTGGCTAGCAGGCCAGAGGGGCGAGGTTTAAGCTTCTTTTGCGTCTTTACCCTGGTCAAATAGTCATGTGAGAAAAATGATTTAGAGATCACGGCAATTCAGACTGTCCCACTTCCTACTTGTAAAACGGAATTTATATTTGTGCTCGCACTTCATTGCTGGAATGTTAAAAATCTCTGGAAGAGAGGTGCTATGTTCTTTCAAGTGGGCATGACTATAAAGCAGTTTCTTTCCTTTCTTTGGAAACTGTGGAGGTGTTACAAACGAACAGTGAAGGGGAAAGAAGAGAAACAATGTCCAAAGTTCTCATTCTCTGGCCAGAGCAGAGAAAACCATGGAGATTTTTAGATAGTAAGAAGCCAATGATTCATACTTTTTTCTGTCTGTTTTGAACTTGTGCTTATTTAAAAGCAAAATGAAAACCAGAATTTGACATTCCAGATTTGAAACCCATTTCAAAATCATTATATAACAGACTTGATTGTGGTTCAGCAGTTATTTATCTTACTCTTGTCTTTTGTTTTCTCTCCACCCTCAGATTATAAAATATTGAATAGAGTCAAAGGAATTCCCAGAGAACAGACGGAACTAATTCATTATGACTTTCTTCTTAAATTTTATATTCATAAAAGCACAGAAAATAATATAGCAAACTTTCATGTGCCCAGATTTTCTTTAATAGAAAAAGAAAATATTATGGAAAATGTTGATCCAATTTTTTTTTCATTCTAGTTTTATTCACCATCACTATGATGCATTTATCCTCCTATCCAATTGTTTTACAAAATTTACTTCATATCAAAAATACTGTTTTGCACCCAATAAAAATACAATTCAGTATGTTATTATATAACTGTCACACCATACATATCATTCTGCAATTTTTTCATAATTTTTTTACAGCTATCCATGTTTAGATATACAATGTTAGTCCATTATTTTAATTGCTATATCCATTGTATGAAGAGATCACAATTTGTTTAATGTTAGAATTTTTTTTTTCAATTTTTTTTCTATCAAAACAAAGCAGTGAAAGTATTTTTAGAATGGTGGGATAAGGAATTCTGCTGTACAGAAAGCATGGCTGCAGAGGCCTCAGGAAACTTTCATTCATGGCAGAAGGGGAAGCAGGCACATCTTACATAGCTGGAGGAGGAAGAAGAGAGAGAAAAGAGATAGAAGGGGAAGGTGCTACTCACTTTCAAACAACCAGATCTCATGGGAACTCACTCACTATCATGAGAGCAGCAAGGGGGGAAACCCACGCCAGTGACCCAATCGCCTCCCACCACACCCCTCCTCCAACACTGGGAATTACAACTTGTCATGAGATTTGGGTGGGAACACAAATCCAAACCATATCATTCTGCCCTTGGCCCCTCCCCAATCTCATGTCCTTCTCATACTGCAAAATACAATCATCTCTTCTCAACAGTTCTCCAAAGTCTTAACTCGTTTCAACATTAACTCAAAAGTCCAAAGTCTCATCTGAGACAAGTCTAGTGCCTTCTGTCTATGAGCCTGAAAAATCAAAAACAGTTAGTAAGTTAGTAACTTCCAAGTTACAAAAACAGTAAGTTAGTAACTTCCAAGATACAATGGTAGTACAGGCATTAGCTAAATATTCCCTTTCCAAAAGGGAGAGATCGGACAACACAAAGGGGCTACAGGTGCCATGCAAGTCTGAAACCCAGCAGGGCAGTCTTTAAATCTTAAAGCTCCAAAATAATCTCCTTTGACTCCATGTCTCAAATCCAGAAAACAATGACACAAGGGGTGGGCTCCCAAGGCCTTGGACAGCTTTGCCCCTGTGGTTCTGCAGGGTATTGCCCTCGTGGCTGCTTTCCCAAGTTTGTATTGAGTGCCTGCAGCCTTTCCAGGTGCACAGTACAAGCTGTTGGCAGATCTACCATTCTGGAATCTGGAGGACAGTGGCCCTCTTCTCACAGCTCCACTAGGCAGTGCCCCAGTGAGGACTCTATGTGAAGGTTCCAACCCCACATTTTCTCTCTACCCTGCTCTAGTAGAGGTTCTCCATGAGAGCTGTGCTGCCACAGGAGACTGCCGAACATCCAGGCATTTCCATATATTATCTGAAATCTAGGCATTGGCTCCCAAGCCTTAACCCTTGTCCCCTGCGACCCTGCAGGCTTAACACCATGTGGAAGCCAGCAAGGCTTATGGCTTGCATATTTTGAAGCAGTGGCCTGAGATGTACCTGGGGCTCTTTTAGCCACAGTGGTAGCTGTAACAGCTGGGACAGAAAAAACAGTGTCTCAAGGTTGCTCAGGGCAGTGGGGCCCTAAACCTGGCCCTCAAAACCATTCTTCTTTCCTAGGACTCTAGGTCTGTAATGGGAGGGACTGCCCTGAAGATCTCTGAAATGCCTTCAAGACATTTCCCCCATTGTCTTGGCTATTAACATTTGGTTCCTCTTTACTTATGTAAATTTCTTCAGTTGGCTTGAATTCCTCCCCAGAAGATTGGTTTTTCTTTTGTACCACATGGTCAGGCTGCAAATTTTCCCAACGTTTATGCTCTGCTTCTCTTTTTAAGTTCTAGTTTCAGACCATCTCTTTGCTTAGGCATATGGGTATATACTGTTAGAAGCAGCCAGGTTACATCTTAAATGTTTTGCTGCTTAGAAATTTCTTGCACCAAATTCCCTAAATCATCACTCTCAAATTCAATCCCAATAAGGTCCTCATGTCCACCTGAGACCTCCTCAGCCTGGCCATCTCTGTCCCACTGTCAGCATTTCGGTCAAAATCATTCAAGTCTCTAGGATGTTCCAAACTTTCTCTCATCTTCCTGTTTTTTTCTGAGCCAACAAGACTGTTCCAACCTCTGCTCCTTACCCAGCTCCAAAGCTGCTTCCACATTTTCAGGCATCTTTATAACAATGCACTGGAACAGGAATTAAAAGAAATTAAAAATGTGTAAGCAAAAACTCAGTTGTATGTAAGAAAACCCAATTCCCCCTGAAGAAGAGAAAGAGCTGAGGTCCTTTAAAATTAACTGCCTGCTTTTCTGCAGCTAGTGAGTCTTATCTCTCCCATTCCCAGGCATTGTGAAGACCCTATTTCTCTAGCTGTGCGGCTCCATGGTCACTAAACAGATAATCTCAAGTTATAAAACATGTTGTTCCTTGAAAAGTAAGAAATAACGTAACACATGTCTTAATTGAATAACTGTCTTTGTTTCTCACTTCTGTAATATGCTTCCCCTGTTCATATCTCCCCCCGCCCCACAAAATACTTAAAAGGTAACCGGACTGTTTGTTGAGGGCTCAGTCCGTTGGATGTTAGTCCGACTGGGACGGTGCACCTAAATAATTAAATAATTCCTCCTCAACCCCTCCGTCTCTCTGATTCCTTAATTATCCCGCTGCAGCACCACTCCTAGGTATTAATTTTCTGTAGTAGTCTGTTCTCACACTGCTTTAAAGAAATATCTGAGACTGGGTAATTTATAAATAAGGTTTAACTGGCTCACTGTTCCACAGGTTCTACAGAAAGTATGGCTGGGGAGGCCTCAGGAAACTTTCAATCATGGCTGAAGGGGAAGCAGGCACATCTTACATGGCCAAAGCAGGAGGAAGAGAGAGAAGAGGGAGGCCCAGAAGGAAGTCAGATGACAATAAAGAACCATAAAAATAAATTACTGGGCCGGGCCCAGTGGCTCACGCCTGTAATCCCAACACTTTGGGAGGCTAAGGCAGGTAGATCATGAGGTCAGGAGATCGAGAACATCCTGGCTAGCACTGTGAAACCCCGTCACTATGATAAGACAAAAAAATTAGCTGGGTGTGGTGGCACGCGCCTGTACTCCCAGCTACTCAGGAGGCTGAGGCAGGAGAATGGTGTGAACCTGGGAGGTGGAGCTTGCAGTAAGCCAAGATTGAGCCACTGCACTCCAGCCTAGGCAACATAGCCAGACTCCATCTCAAAAAAGAAAAAAAAAGTGTATTACCAACTGAGAATTCTATACTTGGCCAAACTATGCTTCAGAAAAAAAAAAAAGAAAGAAAAAATTAAGTATTCACAAATAAAGTAAGATTGTTTTTCTATCTGATCTGCCCTATGAGAAATACTGAAGATATTGTCTCACGCTGAAATAAAAGAATACTAGATAGTAACTCAAGTCTACACAGAGAGCACACTCATAAACTACAGAGGTAGTTTAAAAGTATTTGGTTTTGTTCTCCTATTATGTTTAAAAGAAAACAGCATAAAGCAATAATTATAAAACTGGGTTGGTGGGATTATAATATTTAAATATATGTATGTATAACATGTATATGTGTGTGTGTGTGTATGTGTGTGTATATATATATATATATAGTGTGCATCACAATAATAGCAGAAAGGATGAAGGAGGAAACCAGGTATACTGGAGCAAAACCTTTGTATGTTATTGAAACTAAATTAGTATTGATTCAAACTACATTGTTTTAGACTAATGTTGTAATTGTAAGCCCAGAACAAACAAAGTTTGACAACTCACACTTCCTGATTTCAAAACTTACTATGAAGACACAGTAATCAAGACAGTGTGCTACCGGTATAGGAAAAACATATAGATCAATGGGATAAAATTGAGTTCAGAAATAAACCATTTTAGTCAATTCATTTTTTACAAAGATGTGAAGACAATTAATCAGGAAAAGAATCAACTTTTTAACAAATTGTACTGAGACAACTGAATATCCAGATGCAAAAAATAAAATTAGACCCCTACCTCACACTATATACTAAAACTAATTCAAAATGAACCAAGTACCTAAATGTAAGGCATAAAACTATAAAACTCTTAGAAAAGTTCTAAATCTAATCTCTGTGAAGTTGGGCCAGGGAATGCAGGCAATGTTCTTTTTTTTTTTTTTTTTAGTTATGATATCAAAAACACAGGCAACAAAAGAAAAAGAATGGCAAATTAAATTTCACTTAAATTTAAAACTTTTGTGCTTCAAGAGACACTGTCAAGAAAATGTAAAGGCAGCCCATAGAAAAGGTAGAAATATCTGCAAATTATGTATCTGATAAGAGACTAGCATCTAGAATATATAAAATATCACAACTCAATAAAAACCAAACAACCTAATCAGAAAAAGTCATACATTGTATAAATCTATTTACATAAAATGTCCAAAAGACAGAAAGAAGACTAGTGGTTGCCAGGTACTTGGGGGAGAGGGAGGGAGAATATCTGCTAACAGGTACAGGGTTTCTTTGGAGGTTGTTCTAAATGAAAATGTTCTAAAATTAGATAGTAATGATGGTTGTATACCTCTGTAAAAATATTTAAAATGATTGAATTATATACTTTAAGATGATAAATTTTATGGTATGTGAATTATATCTTAATAAATCTATTATAAAAAGTGCTACAATAAACATCCTTCCCCATGTCTCTCAGAGCATCAATTGTATACATATTTATACACTCTATGGACCAACAGCTGGAAATTCTGGGTTGTAGATTTTCGGTTTTGCTAGAACTTGACAAACTTCTCTACAAACTAGTTATATCTATTTATAATCCCACCAGTCATGTGAGAAAGTTCAAGTTTCTTTTATCTTTGCCAATATTTGAAATTATCATTTTTTATTATTTTTACTTGTATTTTAGTATTTTTTAACTTATTAGCTGAGAAATAATATTTCAGTGGTTTGTTTTTTCATAACTTCAAGTGAGATTACAAATCTTTTAAAATGTTTATTGGCCATTCAGTTTTCCTTTTCTGTGAATTTTCTATTCTTATCCTTTGCCCAGCTTCTACTGGACTGTTGGTCTGCAGAACTACCTTTCAGTGCTGGTAACATAGAAACCAGAAGCTTCCCCACCCCTCAATAATGACAGGTGAGTATTCGTAGCCACTTGGGCATGCCAGTACATTCTACCACATTCATTCCAGAATGGAATCTTTGAAATATATGGTTGCCATGACAAGTGTCAACATTTCAAAGAATTTGCTTGCTTGGTAACTATCTAGGTATTTTATCTTTGGCTAAGAGGTAATATACTAGAGTTTCTCTTCACTACTTTGTCTCATCAGTGATTACAGAGAAGTTACAAATATGTAAGTGAATTCCTATTAATATTTCAGTCAGTCAAAAGCTTATCTTTTTTTCTAATCCTGACTATTTTTCTTAATTTTTGTTCTCTTAAGAGAAAGAATTATTAATACATTAGAAAATTACATTACTGACTGGGTATGGTGGCTCACGCCAGTAATCCCGGCACTTTGGAAAGGCCGAGGCAGGTGGATCATGAGGTCAGGAGATCGAGATCATCCTGGGCAACTTGGTGAAACCTTGTCTCTACTAAAAATACAAAAATTAGCCGGGTGTGGTGGCGGGTGCCTGTAATCCCAGCTACTCAGGAGGCTGAGGCAGGAGAAACACTTGAATCCAGGAGGTGGAGGTTGCAAAAAAAAAAAAGAAAGAAAGAAAATTATATTACTAAGAGCCCTCATCCAGAAATCTTACCAAATTTGCCAATTGGAAGAATTCATCTTTATTAATTAATCTCCTAAATTCATGCCTTATTAGTAAGGGTTCTCTTATTAGTAAGGATAAGAGAAAACACAACTATATGGATAAATATATTTATTATAAGGTATTGGTTTACACAATAATAGAAGCTAGGAAGTCCTAGATTCTGCTTTCTGCAAGACAGAGACCGAGGAGATCCAGTGGTGCAGTTTGAAGGCCTGAGAGCAAGAGAATTGATGATAAAAAGTCCAGCCTGGTTCTGAGGATTCAGAACCAGAGCACTGAGGGCAGCAGATTTGTGTCCCAACTCAAGTAGTCAGGCAAAGAGAAAACTAAGCATTCTTCTGCCTTCTTGTTTTATTCCAGCCCTCAAAGGATTGGAAGATATTGACCCACATTAGGGAGTGTCATTTCCTATACTCAGAACACTAATTTAAATGCTAATCTCTTTTGGAAATACCCTCACAGACATACCCCAAAATAATGTTTACCAGATATCTGGGCAACCTATGGCTCACTCAGTTTGACACATAATATTAACTAACTATAATGAGTTCCCACACTGAAAATTTGGAACCCATATACATATCCTTAAGCCATATTTAATCTCCAAATAAAGTCAATAACAAGCTCATAATTCCATTTAACATGTTGAAATGTAGCACGATTGATAAGGAATCAGAGAGACTGATGGGGTTGAGGAGGATATTTATTATTTAGGTGCACCGGCCCAGTCGGATTAACATCCAAAGGACTGAACCCTGAGCAAAGATTTAAGTTACCTTTTAAGCATTCCGTGGGGCAGGGGGAGATCTGTGCAGGGGGAAGCATATTAGAGAAGCGAGAAACAAAGACAGTTATTCAATTAATTGAGACATGCATCACATCATTTCTTACTTTTCTAGGAAAAAACATGTTTTATGACTTGAGTTTATCTGTCTAGTGACCTTGCACCTGCACAGCTAGAGAAACAGGGTCTTCACAATGCCTGGGAAAGGAGACGAGATAAATCTCACTAGCCACAGAAAAACAGGCAGTTAATTTTGAAGGGCTTCAGCTCTTTCTCTTTCTCAGGGAGAATTGGGTTTTCTTACATACAACTGAGTTTCTGCTTACACATTCTTTAATTTCTTTCAATTCCTGTTCCAACATATGTCCTGCATACAAATGAAAATGCACTAAACCCTCCTCAGAGGAGGAGATAAAGTCCTTCAGTGACGTTTACTCTCTTCCTTGATGTCCTGTAACTTAAATAATATGATGTAACATTAACAATATTAAATACTAGAATATGAAGTCATTACATTTTATATTATGTGATAAGAGAATAAGAAAAGAAAAAATATTTGCTGATATATACACACAGATATGTATTCAGAACAAAATTAAGAGGCAATACTAAGAGACACACTAAGAGATCTTTTGTATTGCAGATATACTCTTCCTTCCCTCCATGATGGAATAGTAGTCCAATTTCTCTTTGGTAGTGTGGATCAGTCAGTCCAAGCAGCACCATAACTCCCTTCTTAGCCTGTTGACTCAGAAGCACAAGGAGACCAAGGTGGCCAGGTGGCAGTCTTAACTTCCAGTTCAATGGAATTCTTGTTGTGTCCCCTGATGGAATAATTCTTCCCTCCAGAACTGAGATCTCTAAGACAGCAGAGCATAATGTCACAAGAACAGGAAGCTAGTGGGTCACTAAGGATAATAGTGAGTGGTGCAACTCCTATTTTCACCCCTTGATCCATAGACCCAGGAATCCTGGTTATAGGAGAAATAGCACTATAAATTGAACACATTCAGAGCATATTCAGTTTTCCGGATAATCTTGCCCCAGCCCTTCTAGGTATTGATATCTAGCTGGTGATGTAACTGAGTCTTCAAAAGGTCATTCCACCATTCTATCAAACAAGTAGCTTAGGATGGTGGGGAACATGATAAGACTAGTGAATTCCATGAGCATAAGCCGATTGCCCCACTTCTTTTGCTGTGAAGTGAGTTCCTTGATCGGAAGCAATGCTGTGTGGAATAACATGATGGTGGATAAGACATTCTATAAGTCCACAAATGGTAGTTTTGGCAGAAGCATTGCATACCTGGAAGGCAAATCCGTATCCAGAGTGTCTATTTCAGTAAGAACAAAATGCTTCCTCTTCTATGATGGAAGCAGTCCAATGTAATCAACCTGGCACCAGGTAGCTGGCTGATCATTCTGGGCCATATCAAGGACTCAGTGTTTTTCTCTGCTACTGGCATATTGGCCACTCAGTAGTGGCTATAGTTAGGTTATCCTTGACAAATGAAAGTCCTTGTTGCTGGACCCATACATAACTTACATCCCTGACACTATGGCTACTTTGATCATGAGATTATTGGGTAATGACAATAGTAGCTGAAGAAATAGCCCAATTGGTATCTACAGAATGTGTCATCCTATCTACTTGATTATTAAATAATCCTCAGCTGAGATCGCCCTTTGGTGACTATTTACAGAAAACACAAATATCTTTAAACTTTTTGCTAATTCAGAGATGTCTATCCACATATCTCTCCCTCAAATTTCTTCATCAATTTTCCAATCATGTTCCTTCCAAGTTTCTGACCATCTAGAAATATCATTGGCCACAGTGGATGAATCAGTGTATAATCACACATCTGGCTATTTCTCCTTCCAATCAAAGTAAAAAAACAGATTCAGGGCTCGAAGTTCTGCCTACAGGGAGGATTGCACTGCTTGGAGTTTTGCCCACTGGGAATATTTCTCTTGATCATTGTCCTTCAGAGATGTCCCAAAAGGGGGCTATCGGGATACAGTCATCCACTTTCAAGTTGTATCTGTATATCATGTAGAACCATCTGTAAACCAGGCTGTTTTCTTCCTCTGTCAATTGATCATAGGGAGCTCCCCATGAGGCCATAGTTGCAGGCAAATAAAGAGAAGGCAGGGTAGCAGGAGGAAGGATCATGGGCTTTTGACCACTTCTTTATGTAATTTACTTGTGCCTTCAAGACCTGCTCATGCCTGATCACATGTATATCACTTCCATTTGATGATGGAATACTTCTGTGCACACCCAACTTTATGGCTTGGTGGGTTGGATAACACCAAGTTCATGATAAGCAGCTCAGGTCACATGGTAACTTGGTGCCACATGGTCAAGCATTCAGTCTCTACTAAGGCCTAGTAGCATGTCAAAGGCTGTCTCTTAAAAGATGACTAATTATCTGCAGAGGAGAGTAAGGCTTTGCTCCAAAATCCTGGGGGCTTGCACTTCAATTCACTGCCAAAGGCTCTAAAAAGCATCATTATCTGCCACTGATACATCAAGCACCATTGGATCTGCTGGATCCTATTGTCCAAGTACCAGAGCAGATTGTACAGCAGCCTGGACCTGTTTCAGAGTCTTCTTTTATTATGGGTTCCATTTAAATTAGCAGCTTTTTAGAACACTTGGTGAATGTGCTGGAGTAACACACCCAGATGAGAAATATGTTGCCCAAAATCTGTAGAGGTCCATTGGGCATTCTGCTTCTTTTTTGGTTTTAGGAGGTGCCAGATACAACAAGTTACCTTTAACCTTAGAAGGGATTTCTCAACATGCTCCACACTACTGGACTCCAAGAAATTTCACTGAGATAGAAGGCCCCTGAATTTTTGTCAGATTTATTTCCCACCCTCTGGCACACAGGGGTCCTGCCATAAGTTTAGAGTATTGCTACTTCTTGTTCAGAAAGTCCAGTAAGCACAATATCATCAATATAATGAACCAGTGTGATGTTTGTGGATGGGCAAGTGATCAAGACTCCTGAAAACTAAATTATAACATAGAGCTGGAGAGTTGACATGCCCCTGTGGTAGAACAGTGAAGGAGTATTGCTGGTCTTGCCAGCTGAAGACAAACTACTTCATGTGCACCTTACTGAAAGGGATGGAGAAAAAAAGCATTTGCCAGATTGATAGCTGCATACCAGGTACCAGGGAATATGTCAATTTGCTCAAGCAATAAAATCACACCTGGGACAGAAACTGTATTTGGAGTTACCACCTGGTTAAGTTTACAGTAATCCACTGTCAGTCTCTAAGATCTATCTTCTTCACAGTCCAAATAGATAATTTAAATAGGGATGTGGTGGGAATGACCACCTCTGAATCATTCAAGTCCTTGATGATGGCACTAATCTCCGCAATCCCTCCGGGAATGCAGTATAGATTCCAGCTTACTATGTTCCTAGGTAGAGGCAGTTCTTGTGGCTTCCATGTGGCTTTTCTCACCATAATATCCCTCACTTTACAGCTCCAGCAAGCAGCATGGGGATTCCACTAGCTACTCAGCATGTCTATTCCAATTATGCATTCCAGAACTGAGGAAATAACCTCAGTTATAACAAATAACTCTGTACTAACCGAGGATGGATTTGGGGACACACTGGACCCACTATTAGAAGGACCTGAGCTACACTCCATTGAACTGCTGACCTCCCTAATTCCCTATTCTGACTGGACGGCCAGAATGACATTTTGGGTTTCCTGGAATTATTGTCAGTTCAGAACCATTGTCTAGTACTTCCCAAAAGTTCTGATTATCTCCTTTCCCCAAGGCACACTTATCCTGGAAAAGGCCATAGGTCCCTTTGTGGCAGTCCAGGAGAAAGATTCACAGTATAAATTTTGGTAGTATACTAAGGTCCTTCTTCAAAGGGACCCTGCCTCCCCTTCACTCAAGGAATTCTGGGCTTTATAAGCCAGCTTAAGTCTGGGAAATGATTGAGGAATCATGACTTAATTTTTTATTTAGGTTAGATTTTTGTTTACTTGACCTAGAACTTTTATGCTTACACAAATCAAATAAGAATTTAATAGGCCTCCTATCTGTTTAACTTCTAGGAACACCATGATCAACTAGCCAATACCATAGGTTCACAAGAGGCAGACTATTTTGACTGCTGCTTTGAGTTTTTGTTATTCATTAAGTCAACCACACTCATCTTTCCATTGGCTGTTGAGCTTGCCCTTTTGCCCCTGCCACTCTGAAATCCAATTATCCTCATCACATTTATATTTCTCCATTCAATGGCTGCAGTTTCCACCATAGTAGGGTCTGATCTACAGAAAAGAGCAAACACAGAGCTCCTCAAGGATGCTGGGACTTCCCTCACAAATTGCTTGCTGTAGTGGTGAAAGATGTGCCTTCTGGACACTCCCAGCATGAGGGACTAGGTTGTAAATGACAAATTCACTCTAACATTCCAATCTCCCTAAGCCTTTGAATCCCTTTTCTGCCTTAAGCTATACAGGTCTGGCATTTCTAACTTTCTCCTCATGGGCCACTTTTTGGTCCATGTTTTAGCCAATCAACAAAACAAGTAGTTACAGCCACTTCTAATTCCCTGAGCTGCACCATTAAATGCAGAATCTCTGCTTAGTGAGCCCATATCAATAAACATGGCCTAATTCAACTTTTTGTGTCTTCCTCCATTATCCCACAGCTTCATTATTTATTTCTACACAGGTTCCCTGGATTTCTGCTTGTAGAAAGAAGAAAACTCAGTCATTCTTTTGGAATATAGCACATTTCCTCATGGGTAACACCTTGTACCTTGACTTTAGGGACCCTCTGGAACTTGAGTCTAGTTACGGGTCTAGAAGCAAAGAAGAGTGGTGGGAGTGGGTCCCCTGAGAAGACTCAGCATTATCTTGCTTGGCAACTGCCTCAGGGGAGGCAATTACAGTTTCCTCCAGCAATGTAGAGTAGACACACACACACAAACACACACACATACACAAAGTGGGGGGGGGGGATGAATACCAATAATTTTATCAAGGGTAAAATTTTAGATCTTTCCTAAAGTTTCTTTCTGTATGTCTTTAATTCTGTGATAAATTTTAAGAAACTTTTGTTAAAGCAAAGTCTCTGATAGGGTAGAGGCCAGTAACATACATTTACTAAAATATGGGATATTCAAAAACAGCAAGGAAAGCACTCCAGTTATGGAGTAACAGCTGAATTGTATGGAAATATGACACGCCTGGAATAGGGCTTTTGTTCACATGTTTGGACCCAGAGATACCTCCCTGGATAGATGACCGATGCTTTTCCTGGGTGATAGGGATGTGAGGAAAGCAAGGTGAGTAGCTTAGACAGAGAAAGGGGAATGGAATGCATACACTAAGTAAACCTTCTTTGGTTCTGGTTTTGAACCAAGGATAAGCTGGTGAAGCTGAACTAAACAAGAAATCACACAAACAAGCTGTTGTTGCCTGCAGGTGGGCCAGGGTAAAGGAGGCCAATTCTGCAGAAGCTCTAATGCTGCCAGGGTGAAATAGTTGGGGAAAAGTAAAGCTAAAAGAGCAAATTTATACATACTATGCTGGATCAAGAGGAACACTCCTCAAGGTGAAAGTCCTGAAAATATTTGATTTGGAAGTAGCCCAATTTATTCTAATAGGCAATAATTTTAAAAGAATCAATACAAGATCTAAACAAATATTTTACAAGAAAAAAGTAGAAAAGTAAAAAAAAATCAATGACAATTAAAACTGGAAAAATATCAAATGGCAGATGAAAAACTGTTTTAATTTAATGGAGTGATTTTATCTATAAAATGTGATCTCAAAGTAGATATATAAGAATTTAGGAAAGACATAGGGAAGCTCAGGAAAAAAATGGAATGTTAAAAATACTCTGAAAAGGCCAAAAGCAATGTTGGAAACAGTGCAAAGAAAATGAATATTGGTAAAAACGTGCTAAGGAGAATTAAGGACCAGACTGAGGTAAGCTAGAAAGACTTCAGAAATGAGACAAAATATAAGCATAACTGGTATCACTAAAGAAGAGAACCAAAATAACAGAGGAGAAGGAAATATGTAAATAAAATTTAATAAAATGTTTTATGAACATATAGATTCAAAAGCAGACTATGTCCCTAGAAAAATTAAGTCAGTCAATGATGAGCTCTTTCCTTGTAAAGTTACTTAATTTCAAAAATAAACAAGGAATCCTTTGGAAATCCAGAGAGGGAGAAAAAGGTTCATTTGATCTATATAGGAGACAAAAAAAGTAGCTAACCTTAGCCTTTTCCACAACAGTGCTAGATGACAATGGAACAATGTCTGTAAAACGCTTATGAAAACATTATAGCTCAAGAATATTATATGCAGCCAAACTTTAACTCAGTGTAACAGTTTTAATGTGAAAAAAAACCAAGGAATGTGATTCTCATGAGTCTTTCTTAAATAAAGTCAAAGAAAATGAACTTTAGCTCAACAAGAAATGAATGGGGAAAGTCTGGCAGTATGCACAGAATCTGTTACATGAAGGGCTAAGACATAAAGGAAGTAGGATTATTGTTACATAACTGAATGTAAATATTATACATCTTGAAAGTATAAAAGTGATATTGCTAATAACAATTATAACAAAAATAAAAGATAAGGAGAAAGTTAATAAACACATTGATTTCATTTTTAAAACCTAGGGGTTATTAAAGTAAATAAGCAATATAAACACAAATGCATAAAAGTTTCACTAATAAAATCAACTAAAATTTTAAGAGGAGTGACAGAGAAAATAGAAATGAACCAATTTCATCTTTGCTCATAGTTGGAAATCAACAGATTCTGTCTAAAGTTTTGAGGAATAAATATAAGAAGTTATTGTAATCCTAAACATCATCACCACAGGAATATAAACCTTTCATATTAAAGAAACACACAAAAACACCACATCACACACATACAAAGTGAGGAGAAAAACATCAAATAATAAGATATTTCAAGGTAACGATAACAACAATAAAAGCACATATAAAATACAGTGACAAAATCTGTTATGGAATAAATGACAAGAGATTGAACTTACGTAGAAAGAGAAAGAAATATAGTTAAATCACTAACAGAGTCCAGCAATATGTTACATACTAGAGGCATTTATAAAACAAAGTATCTCAAAAAGGTTGCAAATAAAAAGATGGAAGAAAGGAATACCAAAAAAGTGTAAACAACCACAAAGTAGGTGTTGGGATCATAATTCAGACAAACTTGAATTTCAAGCTTTAAAATAAGCTTTAAGGCAGTAAAGGTGATTTTTTCAATGTATCACATTATGAAAAAGTTCATAATCCATTATGATGATAAAATAATTATGAAAATCTATGTAGTAAGAAGAATTTTAAGATGGCTCCCAATATTCCTGTCCCCTAGTATCCATGTCTTATATCAATCCCTCCACTTGAAGCTGAAATATTAAGGAAAGGTATGGGATGAAGCTCTGAATATGATGGGGACATCATTCTCATGATTATGTTATATAATGTGGAAGAAGGAATTGTACAGCTATAATTAAGGTTACTAATCAGTTATCTTTGAGTTAAAAGGAAGAGTATTTGAGTGGCCTGTCCTAATCACATGACCCTTTTAAGTCTGGGTCTGGAGGTTGGAGACAGAAGTTGGAGACTGGTAGCATGAGATGGCCTCTGGAACAGGTCATATGGCAAGAAACCATACACGGCTTCTAGATGCTGAGTATTGCCCTCAGCCACAGCCAACAAAGTAATAGGGTCGTTAATCTGACAGCCTCAAACAATTGAATTTTCCCAACAATCTAACTGACCTTGAAAGAGAACTCTGAGCCTCAAATGAGATAGCACTCCCAGTTGACATCTTGAGTCCATCTGTGTGAGACCCTGAGCAGACTACAGCTAAACTGAGACTGAACCTTCTGACCTAAGACACTATAATAACTAGGTATTTTTAAGCCATTAAATTTTGATAAATTGATGCATCGCTATAGAAAATTAACACAATCCATATACTATATATCATAGTACCATCTAAATTGATAGAGCAAAAAAAACTGTAGGAAAGTTTCTGGTTTATGTATTAATACATGATACTCTTTTGCAGCATTAGTAGTAGAAGACTTTAATTCACCTCTGTCAGCATGTCGGCAAAGAATCCAAAAGCAAGTAAGTCTTTAGGACATAATAGATAGAGATAGGAGGAGGCATTTTTGTGTATGTGTGTGTATGAGTGGCAGATGACAGAGAGAAAACTTTACATTATTCTGTATCCATGATAACAAAAAATGTACCTTTTTTTCCCTAATGACCATAGAACATTCACAAACGTAACCATGTATTAGGCTAGAAATTTCTGTATAAATTCCAAAAAGTAGAAATAGAAGACATATTCTCTGATTACAGTGCAAAAAATTAGAAACTAACAATGAATTTCTGAAACAAGCGAAAAACAACCTATCACTTGTCAAGTAAACTTTCTATTTTAAACAATTGTTGGGTCAAAGAGGAAATTAATAGGAAACTACAAAGTATTGATAATACTACATATCAAACTCTATAGTATACAGCCAAAGGGGTCACAGAGAAAAATTTACAGCCTTTAATACTTAGAAAAATAAACCAGAAAAAAATGAGAATAATGAAATCAAGTATTGAAAGCAAGAAGTTATACAAATAAAACAAAATAAATCTAAGGATGGCAGAAAGAAAATGACCCATATAAAGATGAAGTTGAATATTTGAATTCAGGAAGAGAAAAATAGTAGTACTAATAAATAAATTCAAATCTTGTATATTTTTTTCATGATGAGACAGGCAGGCATTCACTCTGTAATATTTTTTCCTCAAAGCTATATTCCCAGTCTAATTATGTGGGAAAAAAGTCAGATAAATACAAACAGAGGTACATTTTACAAAATACCTAACCAGTACTCTTCAAAACTGTCAAGGTCATAAACAAGGAAAGATTGCTAAACTTTTAGAGATCAGAGGAAACTGGGGAGATATGCTGACTCAATGCAGCATGGAATCCTGGACTGGATCCTATAACAAGAAAAGGATATTAGTGGAAAAATAGGTGAAATCCAAATAAAGTCTGAATTTTAGTTAATGTAATTGTAATAATGTTAATTTCTTAGTTTTGAAAAATGTGCCATGATTATGTAAGATTTTGGTTAACACTGGGGGGAACTGGTTGAAGGATACATGAGAATTTACTGTCTTTGTAACTTTCCTATAGCTCTGAAATAAAAAGTTTATTTTTAAAAAAAGAATCAAGGAAGATCTAGAAAATCTAAATATACCAATTAAAATAGAAGACATAAAATAATTATCAAAGTGCTACCTCCTCCAAGCAAGCAAAGGAAAACACAACAGGTTCTAAAAATTTCATAAGGCAATTTTATCAATCATTTCAGTAACTGATAACTCTACTTATAATTAAATTATTTTGATAACATTGAAAATTTAAAAGCCCCTCATACTTTTTCCCAAGAAGTTATAATTCAAACAAAATTATATTTTTCTTTCCAATTTTAATATATGCATTTATTTCTACTTAAAAATAATATTTGATGGTACTTCCAGAAATGGTAAATGATGGTGGTAGTAATGGTAATCTTTGTTTTATTCTTTACCTTAATAAGAATGCTCTATTTATTTTCTAATTATACCTGGTACCCTCTTTTTTATCTGTCACATTAAGACAGGAACTACATAGTCATTTTATTTAAAAATGTTATCAAGTTTATATTTAAAATCTTATAAATTTGGAACTCAAAAATTATTGTGTAGAACTTCTTCTTTAGCAATTAATGTTGAGAATTGTATTATAGATTCTCTTTTATTGAACCATCCTCTATGTAATAAATACTACTAGGGCATAGTGTTTCATTCTTTTAATGTGCTGCCATATTCTGCCTGCTAATCTTTGTGTTAAGTGTTGTCCAGTAATACTCACAGTAAATTTGTCTGTAGTTTTAGTGTGTGTGTGGATGTCCTTGTTGGGCTTTGACATTAAGGTCATAGTAGCTTCAGATTTGGAAATCAGGCTCCACTAAGATGATAAGAGGCTATGTTCATTCCTTTTTAACTAATCTCCTTCTTTCTGGCTAGTGAGTAGTCTCCAGATTCTGCAATACAGTGTGAAATGGCACCACATGGTAAGTGATATTCTATAAGGATATCAATGTAATTGAAATCTCTTGGAAAAAATAACTTTTTAACTGTTTCCATTACAAGGATGTTACAAGTAATGTTTAAAGTACATGTGTTGGGGTAGAAAGGGAAAAAAAGGCAATTTGGTTAAAAATTGTTTTTACCTGTATGTCCCTGCAGCGTCATTTCTTCTTCACTCTCTCATGCTCCTGAAAATGACCTTCAGTACTAATTTAAAAGGATGAAACTCTTTACCCATGCTACTATTTATCCCACCCATCCTCCATCAACTGACTGGTCTCTAGGATAGTCTCCTCACTCATATTTTACCTTCCATCATCACTGTGGAAACCCTTCCGGTCAAACTGAAGCCCTTTCTACCTAGTCTCTATTGAATGATATTATTTCCTTATTTGAGAGCCATTCTAGTTTGCGTCTTTCCTTTTCCATTTCTTATTGTTTTCTAGATCTTTTGCAAATTTCTTGTCTTTGATCTTTTGAGAGCAGAGATTGTGACTATTCATCTTTGTGTTCTCTGCAGTGTGTAGTATGGTATTGTCTTAGTGGATATTCACCCAGTCATTTTTCAAAATCGTCTTAAAATTCTGAACCTCTAATAGACCCTACCATCATTTTAATCCACATCCAAATTAATACAGAAGAAATAGGGGAGGGCTACCATAAGAAAATATGTAATCTTCTACCTTTAGAAAAGAAATACTTCAGTGTGGATATTAAAACTTTTATAGACTTCCTTCATAATCCATAGGTCAAAGTTGCTGATAATTAAAGCAAAACATTGATAACATTTGGTGGACAAATTGACTTTTCTAGCCAAGACATGAGGAGAGTTGTTAATAAAATCATATTCTATTACACAGGGTAATTTAATCCTTTCCCATTTGTATAGTTCATAGAGTCAGAAAGAGGCAGTTTAGAATTACACTCAATCACTCATTCATTCATTCAATAAATATTTATTGATAATCTGCTATGCATTAAATATTATGCTATCTTTTTGAGAAACAAAGTAGAATAAAACTCAAACACTAGCCCCAAATTCCTTATAGTCCAATGGGAGAGATTTACAAAAAATTCAGTAGTTAGAAACTGCTACAAGTTATGAAGAAGTTACAATATTCAGGAAATGATAGAAGTACATTTGGAGGGACATTCAAATATGACTTTGGGCCAGAGAAGATTTGAGCTGGACTTTGAAGGATGAGTAGAATGCCTAGATGAAGGTGAAGTACATTCCAAGAAGAGGAAACAGCACCTGTAAAGGCATGGAGAAAGAAAAAGCAACATACATTTGTAGAATTATAGATTTTAGCTATGGTTCCCCAGGAAGTAGACTCTAAAGTAACAGTGGATGTGCTCTTTGGATCAATACTTGGGGATTAGTAGTAGAGGCAAAGTGAAGGAAGCAGGATTAAGTACAAGGAGGTGTTGAACTGCAATGCACTTGCAAAATAGGTCTCAGGTACTTCTGCAGGGTGCTCTGTAACTGGGATGACCTTTCAAAGTTGACCCTCTTTGAGGCAAGGAGGTTTGGTCTTTTTTTCCCCATGTCAACTAGTCATTAGATGTAGGTTGCTCCCAGAGAGGGGATGTGATCTTAGGTAGGAAGGCTCTTTGGCTAAGAGAATTCTCAAGAATACTTATCTAAGAGCTCTCAGCTGCCAACACTTCCACAAGTTGTGGAAAGAGTATTTCAGTACTGAAATGGAGAGGGGTGGTCTAAACAGCACCCTGTAGCATCCATCTAAGACAAAAGGTGTATCTAGAATGAAGACTGGTCAAGAGGAAATGATAGGAGTTGTGGATAGAGGGGTAAGCACAGACTTAGTCATGAAAGTTCCTTTAAGCTTTGCTAAAAAGTTCAAAACCTTGGTGACTTATTTAATCAGGAGAGTGGTGTTGCTCTATCAAAATTATAGATGATGAAACACAAAGATACTCATTATAAGTAATAACAGACATCTGAGTTGCAGTGTATACTTGAGGGCTGATGGCTGTTGGGAACTCCTGCACCTGGGTCAAGTGGGCTGGTGCTTCAAAATTCAAAAACAAAAAACCAAAACACAGCACAGTGGGGATCTTCCAGAACATGTAGCTGGACCTTGAAAGTGACACTCCCCTAGTAGATTGAGTTCTTCATCAGCAGGGCTGTTGGGGGCACCACCTGCTATGCCAGAACGAATCACCAACGGGAAGGGGACAATAAATTATTTCATGGATGGACCAAAAAGGAAACATATTTCCCCTAATTCCTCAGCCACCCACAACTCCAGAGATACAAAGACAGGGAATATGAGAAAGGGAACAGAGTACTGAGAGGTGTGAGAGAGGGAAATCCCTTCCCCATTCCAATGATAGTAAAAATAGCTAAAACTTACATAGTACCGATAACATGTTAGGCAGACTCTAAGTGCTTTAAATGAATAACTCATTTAATCCCCACAACAGCCCTGTGGGGTAAGTACTACCTTGAAAATGGGGAAACATAGGCAGAAAGTCACTGGCTCATAGTCACATAGCTAGCAAGTGGCTGCAGAGTTGCTGGTCTAAGCACTAAGCTATACTGTGTTTACCCTAAAACCAAAATCCTTGCCTGCTCTGGGTATCAAGGAAGACGTTTGAACAAACAATAAAGTTGAAGATTTTAAATAAACAGGATTTAGTACTAACAATAATGATGAGACTGTATTAATAACCAAAACGAGATGGAGAATTAATGAAATCAGACTTAGAATAGTCCATAAGGGAGACAGCCATCTATCAGGGAAAGATAGGGCAAGGGAGTTGGCAGAGAAGAACAGAGCACAGTGGCAGCAGTTACAGGAAAACATAGAACCAATTCCTATATATATACCTTAGAGGCTAAAACTGCTCACAAAAGAGTATCATTAACATTCTTATATCTGCATATTCTATTGCTAGGAGAATGCACAGGAAAGCAGTAACAACTGTAGATTCTGGGGATGGAAATTAGAGGATGGGAGCTAGAGAAGGGGAAGACTTGAAAACATTGTTCACTGTTTACGCTTTTGTACTGTACTGCACATGCATGTGTATTACCTTTTCACATGTTCAAATAAATAAATAAATAAGGTATATTACTTTAAAAGTCCATTCAAAAACATGCTTCTATGAATAATCTAAGTTTTATTGCTGGATCAAACTATATCTATATTTTGATATAGTCTATATTTACAATCCATCTTTTGCTCTTGTAAAGGGGCTGTTTACTATGCATGTTTGTAAATGTCCCTCAGCCTTAAATCCTCCATTTTGTCTTAATTTTTATTCTTTATTTTCTTTTAGCCTTTATTTTTATATCATCAAATTGTTTTTCTTTGTCTCTAAGCCACTGAAAATTCCTCTTTTTTTTCCCTAGTGTGGGAGGGGGTCCTGATGAAAAAATGGAAAGATATCTTCCTATGTGGATTTGAAGGAATTTTAAAATAGAGATTTGCCATCAGTTAGAGATGATCACACTAAATTTTGATCTAGTTACATGTATATACTATTAGAGAAGCACAATAGTCCAAACACAATTATTGCCAATAGTGTGATAAGGAGTTTTGTTGAAAATATAAAGTGCACAGAAAATTTAGAAAGTGCAAATAGTTAATTATGGCATTCCAATTACAGAAACAAATTAATCAACTCCATCAATTTGTCTCTATTGATGAATAACAGGAGTTTAGTGAACCAACTCCTAAGCATGCATAGTAAAACTGTGGTTCTAAGAAAGCAAAAGCTGGACTACCATTCCAGGTCTTAATTTGTTTTTCAGCAACAGAATCTACATTTCTCTTAGCTGTGGAAAAGGCCAACTTCAGAAACCCAATTATATTCAAAAGAATGACACAGACTTAGGTTGGAAATAGGAGTTGCAAGAAGAGAGAAGGAGACAATCAAATGGCTTGTTGGAAAGAAAACATAAACTTGCTTGATGTAGAAACTGAGTTCTTGCTTGATGTAGAAACTGAGTTCTTGCTAGCATCGAGGCATGGGCCACTCAAGATAAGGCAGGACTAGCAGGATGGAAGAGCCTGCAGGGAAAGACACCTCCTAGCTGAAGATTATCAAAGTGTGTGAAAGTGATTCAAAGACAGTGGGCTAGTATGAGAGGTTGATGAGTGCTTCTCACTATATTAATAGCACAGTCCCAGCTGCTAAGTCCTACAAAGACAGGGCTGTTGTAAAAGAGCAATAATGACCATCTGAAAATGATGAGAGTGAATTCAGTCACCTGTGACTTTAGCTATAAAGTGAGAGCACCTTTTGTGCAGAACCTGGCTCTTTTGCTAATGGGTTACCACAGCCATGGGGCTGTAATCAAGAAGCACTAGCAACAGTATCAATGCCTTTGATAGATGGCAGAGGCAGCAGCAGCAGCAAGCAGCAGTTTTTAACTTCAGCAGAGGTAGGCAATGCCAACACATCAAATTATAGCAGTAAAGGAGGCATAAGACAAATCTTTAATTACTTCAGATAGCTCAGATGTAAAACACAAAATCTTTTGTAATCTATCCACTTATTTTTTTTTTCAAAAATGTATTAGCTACTTTTAATTATTTACACTTTCAGAGGAACTTTGATATATACTTGTCAAATTCCTTCCAGAATTTCTCTTGGCATTTTGAGTTGAAACACTGAATTTACAGATTAATTTATGAATACTTCCTTAAACTATTGTCTTATCATTAGAAACATGTTTTCTTCCTGCTTCTCTGAATATTTAGTAAAGTTTTTTCTTCATGCGGACTTCATACAATATCTTTAGAAGTATTTTATAAACAGTATTGAGTGTAAAATGTATGATTTGCAAATATATTCTCTCAGTATATGGTTTGCCTTATTTTTCTTAATGGTATCTTTTGAAGAACAAGAGGTTTTAGTTTTGATCGAGTCCAATTTATCATTTTTTTCTATTTTGTGGGCCATGGTTTTAGTGTTGCATCTAAAAAGAAAAAAAACTTTTCCTAACCAAAAATGAGTGTTTTCTTCTAAGGGTTTTATAGTTTTAGCCTTACATTTATATTTATGATCCATTTTGTGTAGGTGCAAGGTAAAGTATGAGTTCATCTAACTGTGTTAAACATCTTTTGTCCCATTCTTATGTTTGTAACATAAAGTCTTGCAGCATTGGCCCATACAGTTTCTAACTTTCAGAGCTTAAGGAGATTTTCTTCATGAAGTGAATATATGATCAATTTCAAATGCTTTTATAGTTTTACAAAAATGGTATGCTCTTATTTTTAAAAGTCATGCAATGTAGATTAGGGAAAGAAAGAAAAGAAAAGAAAGAAAAGAAAGGAGGGGGGAAGGAATAGGAAAGAAAGGAAAAAGGAAAAGAAAAAGAAAGGAAAGGAAAGGAAAGGAAAGGAAAGGAAAGGAAAGGAAAGAAAGGAAGAAGTAGGGAGGGAGGGGGGAGGGGGACAGAAGAGTGTGAGAGAGAGAGAGAGAGAGAAAGAAAGGAAAGAAAGAAAGAAACTAGCACCGTGAAAAGAGTCATCAGCAATTACTACTTCAGCCATATCTCTAGGTCACAAGTCATTTTCTCTTAAAATAAAATTGAACACATAACTTACATTGTTTTGTGGCATCCATTATGACTGATGAAAACATGATGGTGGTCTGATTCTCTAGCCTTTGTCACCTGGATTCTTTCTGTCGAAGCCTTTAAGATTTATCTTTATTTCTGGTAAACTGGAATTTTATAAAAATGTCTCTGGTATTTTTTTTTAATTCAAATATACTGGGCACTCACACGTTTCCAATCTAAAGGCTCCAGCCATTTATCTCTGAGAAATTATACTACACTATTGATTGGATAATTTTTCTCTTCATGTTTTCTCCATTCTTTATGAGACTCCTATTAGCTACATATTGAATTGTAAATTCTTAAGAAATTTGACAATTTGACAGCTTTGAATTTTGGAACTCTTCAATATCTGATATTATATTTTCTGTATCAATTCATCTATCAGAGGACACTTAGGTTGATTCCATATCTTGACTATTGTGAATACGCTGCAATGAACATGGGAGTAAAGAGATCTCTTTGCTATCCTGCTTTTATTTTCTTTGGATAAATAACCATAAAGAGGATTACTGAATCATATGGTAGTTCTATTTTTAATTTTTTAGAAATCTCCATACTGTTTTCCATGTGGTTGGTTTCATGCCAATTTACATTCATGCCAAGGGTTTACATGCATCCAAGGGTTTCCTTTTTTCCATACTCTCACCAACTCTTATTATCTTTCATCTTTTTGATAATACTCATCCTAACAGGTGTGAGGCAATGTCTCACTGTGATTTTAATTTGCATTTCCTTGATAATTAATATTATTATATTGATAATATTGAGCATTTTTCATGTTCCTATTCACCATTTATGTCTTTTTTTCCCATAAGTTATTGGGGTACAGGTGGTATTTGGTTACAGAGTAAATTCTTTAGCGGTAATTTGTGAGACCGGTGCACCCATCATCTGAGCAGTATACCCTGAAACATATTATCCCTACCCCCCTCCCACTCTTTCCCCCAAGTCCCCGAAGTCCATCGTATCATTCTTATGCCTTTGTGTCCTCATAGCTTAGCTCCCACATATCACAGAACATACAATGTTTGGTTTTCTATTCCTGAGTTACTTCACTTAGAATAATATTCTCCAATCGAAATAGGAACACTTTTACACTGTTGGTGGGACTGTAAACTAGTTCAACCATTGTGGAAGACAGTGGCGATTCCTCAAGGATCCAGAACTAGAAATACCATTTGACCCAGCCATCCCATTACTGGGTATATACCCAAAGGATTATAAATCATTCTGCTATAAAGACATATGCACACGTATGTTTATTGCAGCACTATTCACAATAGTAAAGACTTGGAATCAACCCAAATGTCCATTAGTGACAGACTGGATTAAGAAAATGTGGCACATATACACCATGGACTACTATGCAGCCATAAAAAAGGATGAGTTCATGTCCTTTGTAGGGACATGGATGCAGCTGGAAATCATCATTCTCAGCAACCTATCGCAAGAACAGAAAACCAAACACTGCATGTTCTCACTCATAGGTGGGAATTGAACAATGAGATCACTTGGACACAGGAAGGGAAACATCACACACTGGGGCCTATTGTGGGGAAGGGGGGGCGGGGGAGGGATAGCATTAGGAGATATACCTAATGTAAATGATGAGTTAATGGGTGTAGCACACCAACATGGTACATGTATACATCTGTAACAAACCGGCACGTTGTGCACATGTACCCTAGAACTTAAAATATAAAAAAAAAAAAGAAGAATATTCTCTAGTCTCATCCAGGTCATTGCAAATGCTGTTAATTCATTTCTTTTTATGGATGAGTAGTATTCTATCACATATATGTATGTCATATATATGATATATATTCATATATATAAATGTCATATATATGATATATATTCATATATATATATCACAGTTTATTCACTCATTGATTGATGGGCATTTGGGTTGGTTCCACGATTTTGCAATTGTGAATTATGCTG
Source organism: Macaca fascicularis (assembly GCF_037993035.2). Lineage (NCBI taxonomy): Eukaryota > Metazoa > Chordata > Mammalia > Primates > Cercopithecidae > Macaca > Macaca fascicularis. The sequence continues at coordinate 28,566,062 of NC_088375.1, forward strand.
CTATAAACATATGTGTGCCAGTTTCTTTTTCAAATAATGACTTCTTTTCATCTGGGTAGATACCCAGTAGTGTGGATTGCTGGATCAAATGGTAGTTCTACTTTTAGTTCTTTAAGGAATCTCCATGCTGTTGATGTATAGATTGTGAAGATTTTCTCCCATTCTGTGGGTTGTCTGTTTACTCTGCTGACTGTTCCTTTTGTCATGCAAAAACTCTTTGGTTTAATTAAGTCCCAGCTATTTATCTTTGTTTTTATTGCATTTGCTTTTGGGTTCTTGGTCATGAAATCTTTGCCTAAGCCAATGTCTAGAAGGGTTTTTCCAATGTTATTTTCTAGAATTTTTACAGTTTCAGGTCTTAGATTTAAGTCCTTAATCCATCTTGTGTCGATTTTTGTATAAGGTAAGAGATGGGGATCCAGTTTCATTCTCCTACATGTGGCTAGTCAATTATCCGAGCACCATTTGTTGAAAAGGGTATCCTTTCCCCACTTTATGTTTTTGTTTGCTTTGTCAAAGATCAGTTGGCTGTAAGCATTTGGGTTTATTTCTGGATTCTCTATTCTGTTCCATTGGTCAATGTGCCTATTTTTATACCAGTACCATGCTGTTTTGGTGACTATGGCCTTATAGTATAGGTTGAAATCAGATAGTGTGATGCCTCCAGATTTGCTCTTTTGGCTTAGTCTTGCTTTGGCTATGCGGGCTCTTTTTTGGTTCCATATGAATTTTAGAATTTTTTTTTTCTAATTCTGTGAAGAATGGCAGTGGTATTTTTATGGGGATTGCGTTGAATTTGTAGATTGCTTTTGGCAGTATGGTCATTTTCACAATCTTGATTCTACCCATCCATGAGCATGGGATGTGTTTCCTTTTGTTCGTGTCGTCTATGATTTCTTTCAGCAGTGTTTTGTAGTTTTTCTTGCAGTGGTCTTTTGACTACTTGGTTAGTCTATTCCTAAGTTGTTGTTGTTTTGTTTTTGTTTTGTCTTTTTTTTTCTGCAGCTATTGTAAAAGGGGTTGAGTTCTTGATTTGATTCTCCACTTGGTCGCTGTTGGTATATAGAAGAGCTACTGATTTGTGTACATCAATCTTGTATCTGGAAACTTTGCTGAATTCTTTTATCAGTTCTAGGAGCTTTCTGGAGGAGTCTTTAGGGTTTTCAAGGTAAACTATCACATTATTAGCAAACAGTGACCATTTGACTTCTTTATGGATTGGGATGTCCTTTATTTCTTTCTCTTGTCTGATTTCTCTGGCTAGGACTTCCAGTACTATGTTGAAGAGGAGTGGTGAGAGTGGGCATCCTTGTCTTGTTCCAGTTCTCAGAGGGACTGCTTTTTGTATGTCTTCTTTGGAAAAATTTTTATTTAGGTCTTTTGCTCATTTGTAATTGGGTTATCTGCTTTTTTTTTTTTTTTTTTTTTTTTTGCCATTGAATTGTATGAGTTTCTTTTACATTTTGGATATTAACCCCTTATCTGATTTATGTTTTACAAATATTTTATCCCATTCCATAGGTTGTCATTTTAATTTTGTTAATTGCTCTCTTTGCTGTGCAGAAGCTTGTTAGTTTGATGTAGTCCCACTTGTTTAATTTTGCTTTTGTTGCCTGTGCTTTTTACGTCCTACCCAAAAAATCTTTGCCAAGACCAATGTAAAGAAGCTCTTTCCCTATGTTTTCTTCTAGGAGTTTTACAGTTTCACATCTTTACATTTGTCTTTAATCCATTTCAAATCAATTTTTGTATATGGTATAAGATAAGGGTCCCATTTCATTTATTTGCTTGTGGATATTCAGTTTTCCCAACACCATTTATTGAAGAGACTGTCCTTTGCCCAGTGTGAATTCTTGGCTCCCTTATCAAAGATTAGTTGACCATATATTAATGGGTTTATGTCTGGGCTTTTAATTTCATTCAATTTGTCTATGAGTCTGTTTTTACAGCAGTCCATACACTTTTAATTACTTAATTTTGTATTATAGCTTGAAATCATAACTGTAATACCTCCATGTTCTTTCTTAAGATTGTTTTGGCTATTGGAGGTCTAGTTCTCCAGTTTCTTGGAAAAGAAAGAATGATAAATTCTTAGTGGAATCCCTTTAATTATCACTTTTAAAGCCTAAATTGTTGTATTCAACAGCTGCACATTGCCCTGTAGTGGTTCTCAGTCCATAGTGTAAGTTTAGTCAGTCTTTAATAATACCTGACTTAAGTTGCCCTGTTATTTTTTTTTTTTTTTTTTTTGGGACAAGAGTCCCGCTCTGTTGCCCAGGCTGGCGTGCAATGGCGCCATCTTGGCTCACTTCAAGCTCTGCCTTCCGGGTTACTGCCATTCTCCTGCCTCAGCCTCCCGAGTAGCTGGGACTACAGGCACCAGCCACCACGTCCGGCTAATTTTTTTGTATTTTTAGTAGAGGTGGGGTTTCACCGTGTTAACTAGGATGGTCTCAACCTGCTGACCTCATGATCTGCCCGCCTCAGCCTCCCAAAGTGCTGGGATTATAGGCGTGAGCCACCGCGCCCGGCCCTGCTGGCATTTTTATAGGCAGACTCCACACCGTATAGGTGGGACTTAATAGTTATAGTGGTGTACAGAAGTGCATCTGGTAAAGAGCACACCTTACAAAATGCTGTCTGGAAATACAAATTATATAAGCATAGTTGTTGACTGTAAAAGACCTCCAGTTAGGCAAACATACTATTGTAAATTTAAATTACAGTTTGTCTGGTCTTAACACTTCTATGAACTTTTGAGCGTGTTTTCCAGCCTGATTTGGTTCCTTTAGTCTCTGTAAAAGGGAGAAGTACACATGCTATTATGAGTCTCACTGTTCTGTAATCATTAATTCTTCTTCTTTTTTTTTTTTTAACATGGTACTTAGGCACATAAAGTTAGCAGCCTATTGGATGCATACTCAGGCCTCTTAAGTAATGAATCCGTGATCCTGGCTGTGAACTCCAGGTATGATAAGCTATCATGCTCTTTTATTTCCCTAATTGGATGTATTTAAAATGTTATCTCTTTAAAACATGTAATTGTGAAAAATTAAGAAATTACTCCAAATTCCACCATTATAATTTGGCAACTACTATTTCTTTCTCATACTCTTTTCCAGTCTTTCTGTATTGTATAGACAGGCAGATAATCTTTCTAGCTGCTTATGCAAGCTTCATTTGCTATCAGTTTGAAGATGCATCTCAATGTAAGAAATCCTAAGATATGAAAAACATATTATCATTGATTACAGAAATTGTGGTAGTAATATAGTTCAACTGTTTAAAGCTTAGCATGGCTTTGTGGACTTGGCTGGGAATGTAACCACTCTTTGCATTATTATGTTTATGGAGAAATATATTCTGATTTCTAAATAATTGTTTATAGATAATATTTACAAAGAAATTAATTCCTTTATATTTAAAACATTATCATTTTTAAGATAATACTTAAGACTCATCTGTCATATAAAGCCAAAAGCTGAACCTCATTTTTGTTTATCACTAAGAAATGGCTGGGCCAGGCACATGGCTCATGCCTGCAATCCCAGCCCTTTGGGAGGCCGAGGTGGGCGGATCACAAGGTCAGGAGATCGAGACCATCCTAGCTAACATGGCAAAACCCCATCTCTACTGAAAATACAAAAAATTAGCCAGGCGAGGTGGTAGGCGCTGGTAGTCCCAGCTACTCGGGAGGCTGAAGCAGGGGAATGGCATGAACCCGGGAGGCAGAGCTTGCAGTGAACCGAGATGGCGCCTCTGCACTCCAGCCTGGGTGACAGAGCAAGACTCCGTCTCAAAAAAAAAAAAAAAAAAAAAAGAAATGGCCACCAAATTTCTATTATATTATTTGTTATCTCATCATTAATAATTATGCCTTTTTCTTGTCAGCTTTGTGGATCCCTTACTGCAGTTTGAATCTCAGCTGAAGATAATAGAGTTATCCTTTGGAATGATAGTTGTCATGCCAAGTCTTGACAAAGTAAAAGAAATGGGGAGCAGTAATGAGGACTTTGAGGACATGGAGGTAAAATTTTTCTTCCTTTAATCATTGTAGGATATTATTACACATCACAGCAATCCTGCAGAATGTGTCTCAGCAGGTGATAATCTTGAGAGTCCTCCTCTTCACTCTTTTTAGTTGTAACAGTCAGTGCACTTATCTATACCCCTGGACTCCTTGTGAGTTCTACAACCCATGGGATTTTAGTGGATTCTGTAGGATTTGTAGGAGCAAATAAGTGAAGATATTTTTGGGTAATTGGTTTAGCAAGAATAGGGAGTTTGCTGGCAAATGTTTCAAAGAATGGAATAGGAACATAGAAAGATGGAAGTAGAAAGAATCATATAGTAAGATTAGCAAACATCTGTGGTCTCCATTTCCTCAGCATTGCTATACAGTGAACTCGCTCTATAAGCTAGAGAAGAAATTCGTGGCTTATGGTATAACGTGAGGTCTCAGCATAGCCACCTCTCTCCTTTCTTCAGTTTGTGGAGAGAACCTAGAACACTCAGATGAAAAACTATCAGGCCAATTATTTCCTTTTATAAGAGCTTCTATACAAATATCAGATAATTTCAGCCTCTTCTGCAATTGATGCAAGGTGACTTTAATGTAGAAACTTTCTCAGCTATATTCCTATATCCCTAACACAGATTTTTAGGCTGCTAATTTTCCCAAATGTGCCATTCTTTTCCAACTTGACCTCTTCCAAATATTTCTGAATGGCTACCTGAGAATACTCAGAGATACTTTTACTTTTTACTGGTGAGGACCACTCTGGTAGTTGGAAGAAGAAAAATAACTTTCTGAGTTAAATGAAACTCTTCTTCCAATACTAGCAAGAAAGAAAAAAAAATGTGTTGTTATATAGCATTTCAACATCCAAATGCCCCATGTTTATTAATGTTCTATGTATTTTATATGTCAGCTACTCACACATGGAAATTTCCAATACCTACATAGCATACAATTTCTAGTACCTACATAGTGTGTGGAACAATAAATCTTACTGTTTCCATCTATTTACATATAAAATGTATTCAATATTGGATTTTTTTTTTTTTTTTTTTGAGACAGGGTCTTGTGCCGTCACCCAAACTAGAGTGCAGTGGCACTATCTTGGCTCACTGCAGTCTCCACCTTCTGGGCTCAAGCAATCCTTCCATCTCAGCCTCTCAAGTAGCTAGGACTACAGACATGCACCACCATACCTGGTTAATTTTTGTTTTGTTTTGTTTTGTTTTATAGAGATGAGTTCTTACTACGTTGTCCAAGCTGGTCTGAAACTCCTGAACTCTAGTAATCCTCCCACCTTAGCCTCCCAAATTGCTGGGATTATAGGTGTGAGCCACTGTGCCTGGCCTGAATTATATTTAAATATGACCTTTGGGTAACTTGTAGGTGTCAGTTAAAATAAGAACCAAGTCACATCATGCTGGAATCTTCTCCAACCTATTTCAAATCACAAAGGCATAAAAGTCTATTTTTTTACATAGATAGTAGTAAGTGTCAGCACTTAAAATAGCAATTACTGTCTACCTCCATCACAACTACTCAGGTGGATATTCACAAATTAATGCTTTCAATGAACTTAAAGCAACAGTTAGAATAAAATATATTCATGTTATTACATTCTAAAAGACGATGGAAAATTGAAAAGTATATGTACAAGAGTATCCCGAAACAAGCACTAGAAAGATAATCTATAAACAGCTAAGGCAAGAGAAAATTTAAAATTTTAGATGTGAGAATTTTTCTAAATCTTCATCATTAGAATAGGAAATAAAACTTTTTATAAATAGGGGGACAAAACTATTAGCCAGGGCTATGTTCTTTTTGAAAATTAACTCATACCTAATGTAAATGACGAGTTAATGGGTGCAACACACCAACATGGCACATGTATATATATGTAAGGAACCTGCACGTTGTACACGTGTACCCTAGAACTTAAAGTATAATCATAATAATAATAAAAAATAAAGAAAAAAATGAACCCAAAATCATGCATCCAGTGAAAATAAATCCAACATATTGAATTCTCAAGCAAAATCACATTTAAGCACAAAGAATATTGAGAAAATGCAGCATTCACAAACACGGAGAAGTAAGTTTTTATAAAATTAAATTTACAGCTTTTCCTCCTATAAACATGGTAGATGCAGGCCGGGCGCCATGGCTCACGCCTGTAATCCCAGCACTTTGGGAGGCCCAGGCGGGTGGATCATGAGGTCAGGAGATCGAGACCATCCTGGCTAACACGGCGAAACCCCGTCTCTACTAGAAAAATACAAAAAATTAGCCAGGCGTGGTGGTGGGCACCTGTAGTCCCAGCTACTCAGGAGGCTGAGGCAGGAGAATGGCGTGAAACTGGGAGGTGGAGCTTGCAGCAAACCGAGATGGCACCACTGCACTCCAGCCTGGGCGAGAGAATGACACTCCATCTCAAAATAGTAATAATAATAATAAAGAAAGAAAGAAAGAAAAAAAAACATGGTAGATGCTTATTATAGAAAATTTAAAGATTATAGAAAGTCACTAAATAAAAAATACTCATTCTATTTCTCAAAGGGAATTACATTTTTATGTTTTCCTTTGTCTTTTTTCTTCGTATATTTTTTAATATCTGAGATAATGCTAGAAGTCTTTAAATATGTGTGGCATTTTACAATTTGATGTTAAGTATTTTCTGTGTCACTGATTTATGTTCAAGGAATTGAAACCCAATTAAAAGTAACTTTTAAGCAAGAAAAAAAGCTGTAGACACTAGGTAAAAGTTTATCTAAGACTGGCTGTGCAATGTTTTTGTGTTTCAGAATTTATATCACAATATTTTAAATATATATGAGAACATTCTTCTGACCTTGGTGTCTAAAGACCTCTACAAACTACAAATCTTAAAGGTAAAGGGGAAATAAGTAGTTTAATTTTCTTGTCATAAATCTAGTATGCTCACTATTCTTCGCTGTCTTTTCACTTGCTATGTTTGCGTCTCCTTCAAGTATTTGATGACTGAAAGTTTTTCTTTACCACAAAAGAGGGAAATGTAGTCACTTCCCTTTGTTTGAATTACAGAGGCACACTTTTAGGAATTTAATTTGGGAAGGACAGCATCAACAGGCACTTGAAAAACCAGGTCTCATGTGGTGCTATATGGGTGAACACAATTTGGAGTGGCAGGGAAAGTATTAGAGAGCAGTGTTAGCCTAAACTATCCTCAAGTTCCCATAGCTATGAAACCATGCTGTGTATGTCTGTATGCATGCTGCTTCTTCATCAACTCAGGTACTAAAGAAAATGCTGAGCATTCTGTCTTCATGGATACTACTGTACCTAAAGAAGGCCTAATGACAATTCAAAACCTATTTTTCACAACTTAATTTTTTAATGTCTAAACCAGAGACAGAATACTGCACTGCATGTCTTATGGTCTTCAATTTTGCATTCCTAACATGTTGGCATCAGAGGCCAACTGTGTAGAAGTACTGGAAAAACAGATCAATTTATCCTACTGGGAGCATCTATGAGCTGTATAAATCATAAATACACACAAGTAAAGAAGCAGTATTGGTATTTATGAGGACAAAAAGGAATTTGAAGAAAAATAAAATGTATTAGGCTAATTTGTGCCTAATTTGAGCCAACTGTTTTTTTTTAATTATTCATTTAACAAATGTTGTCCACTAGCTAGCCACATGCAGAAGATTGATATTGGACCCCTTCCTTACACCATATACAAAAATTAACTCAAGATGGATTAAAGACTTAAATGTAAACCCCAAAACTATAAAAATCCTAGAAGACAACCTATGCAATACCATTCTGACATAGGAGCAAGCAAAAATTTCATGAAAAAGGCACCAAAAGCAGTGCAACAAAAGCAAAAATTGACAAATGGGATCTAATTAAACTGAAGAGTTTTGCCCATCGTAAGAAACTATCAATAGAGTAAACAGACAACCTACAGAATGGGAGAAAATTTTTGCAAACTATGCATCTGACAAAGGTCTAATATCCAGCATCTAAAAGGAACTTAAATTTACAAGAAAAAAAAAATCGATTACAAAGTGGGCAAAGGACATGAACAGACACTTTTCAAAAGAAGACATACATGTGACCAACAAGAATATGAAAAAAAAAGCTCAACCTCATTGATCATTAAAGAAATGCAAATCAAAACCACAATGAGATATCAACTAACACCAGTCAGAATGGCTATCCATAAAAAGTCAAAAAACAGCAGATGCTGGCAGGGTTGTGGAGAAAAATAAATGCTTATACACTGTTGATGGGAGTGTAAATTAGTACAACCATTGTACAAAACAGCATAGTGATTCCTCAAAGACCTAAAAACAGAAATACCATTTGACCCAGCAATTCCATTACTGGATATGATATATCCAGAGGAATATAAATTGTTCTGTCATAAAGACATATGCACACATGTTGCAACACTATTCACAATAGCAAAGACATGGAATCAACCTAAATAACCACCAATGGTAGACTGGACAAAGAAACGGTAGTACACATACACCATAGGATACTATGCAGCCATACAAAAGAATGAGATTATGTGATTTGCAGGAATTTGGATGGAGCTGGAAGCCATTATCCTTGACAAACTAACACAGAAACAGAAAACCAAATACTGCATGTTCTCACTTATTAGTGAGAGCTAAGTGATGAGAAAACATGGACACTTATTGGGGAACAACAGATACTGGGGCGTAACAAAGGGTGGAGGTTGGGAAGAGGGAGAGAATCAGGAAAAATAATTAGTGGGTACTAGGCTAATACCACAAGTTTATCTATATAAAAACCTGCACATGTACCCCTGAACTTAAAATAAAAGTTAAAAAAAGTTGTTATCCTCACGACCCTTCACGGTGATTATGAATCCTCCCCTTCCGTGCCCGTGCATGCTCTTTTATTCACCCCATGAAATTATCAATAGTTTCCATTTATTGAGTTAAGCATTGACTCCATGTCAGACACTAAATTGAATATGTGAGTTATCTCATATAATCCTTAACATAATCTCGTGAGGGGGTTACTGTAATTTCTTCCATTTCACGATAAAAAAAAATGAAAACAGAGAAAGGAGCAATAATATATATAATGCTAATGTGTGGAGGAGCCCCTCTATCTTGGGAACCTGTTACTTAACCACTTTGTTCTTATACCTACCTTGCCTAAAATCTTCCCTGATTCTCGAAAAGGGCTGAAACTTCACTCCTGAAAAGGCCAAGGCAGAGGCTGACCTCTCTGAGATTTAGAAACTCTTTCACCTTAGGAAATAGACTTCAAACATTTTTCACAATGGGAGCAAGAGCAGGTGAAGAGGTTTGGCCAACCATTGACATAAATATAGTAGACCCTGACAGATTGCCTTAAAGAAAACTATTAATGGTGGTTAGTATATGAGGCATATGCAGTATTCTTCCCTTCTCAAGAGAAGAATTAATCCCTCTGAGGATTAAGAACAGCTAGAAGGTGCAGCTAAGACAGATTTGAATCAAAATTTGCAAGAACTTTCTAACAAACCTGCCTCCAGTAATGTACTCTCTAACCATAAGCCAGAATATTTGAGTGGTGAATTGGCAGAGGAATTCTGGAATGTCTTTTAAATCTGAAATGCAGCTTGTCATTTAAAAATAAAAGGGAGAATACATACGTTGAAAGAAAAAGAGGAGGCAAAGCAGCTGATAATCATATCATAGCCTCGTGCTGAACTATTCATGGTGCTAACAAAGTGACTATTATAGTGGATATTAGTAAATACTTGTTGAATAGAATAAAATAAAACCCAGAAACAGTTTCTATAGTAGATGAAGTAGTATACTAGGTGCTTATTGTCTGGGTTTTTGAGATAAATGTAGGTTAAGTGTGAAATAACCAGGAGACTGTAGGAATGCCTGAATTGGTGACGTTGGAGAATAGAGGAAAGGTTCTTGGAAAATGGAAATTGCATGGTTCAAGGATGACTTTGTGTTTCCAACAGGAAATGCTTGTGTGGATGAGTAAAGATAGCTCATATCTGCAAGAGAGAATCATGGTGATCATCAACAAGGTGTTAAGATTTACAGTCAGGAAAGTCAGAAAATATGTAAGTCACAGAGTATAACAATGCCACCTGATTCTGAAGACTGCATTTCTATAGTGCTGCTTTCCGTGTCTTGGATCCTAACAGTACTTGACAGGTCCTTGGTATTATTGTACTGGTAGGTTGGTTGGGATATCAGAAAAGGGGTCAATATCCTACATGACTTTTTGTCAATCAGAACAGTTTCTCAAACAATTGGTTAAGACGCATCATGCTTTATGCAAAGAACATGAAGGTGTTAAAACCAGATTCTTGCTGACTCTGAAATTTCCTCTGTAGACCACAATTTGTAATTTTTAAAATTCTTCCAACCTTACCTGTCTTCTTATGTATTACTTCCTAAAATAATTTGAAAGCTGTTATTTATTTATTTATTTTAAATTTATACAAGTAATCCTCAAGTTCTTTCATTGTGAAACATGCTAGAGGTAGAGCATAAGTCTCCCTTTACTATCCTCTCCACACCAACCCTGTCCTTAGCCATGTCAGCATGATGTGTGTCCTACCAAACCACTTTCAATGTGCATACCCACATATAAAACACACACTGAAATACATAGCTTTATTACTTATTGTTTCTTTACTAAAGTTGTATTTACATATGGTTCTACAATTTGCTTTTTTCACTGAAACAATACATCCTACAGATATTTTCATGTCAACATATGTAGATTCATTTTATTATTTTAAATACAGTTTATAGCCCATAGTTTTAACATATTATGATCCATTTAGCTATTTTTCAGTTGATGGACATTAAAGTATCATTTAATTTTTTCTGCTTCAAACAATACAAAATGGGCATCTTTGTGCAAGTACATGAGTGTGTACCTGGAAAGGCTTAGAAAGGTGATGGTCAGATAAAGAAATATGATAGGTTAAAGTTTAGTAACACAAAATTGTCCACCAATTCGCATTCTTATAAATATTAAACTGCCCATTTCCCCACACCTTCACAAATACTGGGATATAATCAGACTTTAATTTTTGCATTTCAGATGGAGAACAAATAGGTATGTCATAATCACCAATATTTACTGAGTTTGTCTATACTTTGAATGCCATCATGGCCTGCCTTCTAAAAAACGTCATACTACCTATGAATATTTCTATTTTGTGGATACTGTATATTCAGCCTCTGTTTCCCAACCCATCCTTTACAGCGATTTTTAAACATACTCTGCTAATTACTTATCTGATTGCTGGAGTCACTTCAGGAGGAGATAAAAGTAAAGAGGGTGAGAAACACGCATTCATGATGTTATCTTTATTCATTTTCTACTGCTTGTACAAGCAGTCCCCAGATTTATTGAGATGAAGAATCTAGATGAGCTTTGTAATACATTTGAATTTTTACTATTGTGTTTAAACTCAGCTTTGGAACATAATACAATTTACTTAGACAGGGGATACAGTCCAGGATGTTCTTTGTATCATGCTGATTCCCTATTTCAGTGCCCAAAAAAAGAGAGTGAGTGGCTTATTTCAATCTTCTGATTCTCTGACCTGGGAAGGCAGCCTTTCTCTAATTTCTAAAATAGCTTGAGTTATACATCGGGTGTCCAGAAGGTTCACCACTGAAAATTTTGCAAGTGAAGCTTGACAGTAAGTGTATCTCACCACTCAAGACTGTTTTCTGCGCAGTTCCTAAAATGTGTCATATACTCAGCAAGTATTTGATGACAATTGTTTGACTAGAGCCTAGTCACATGTTTCTCTCTTCATTTGATATATTCTAGTGAATTCCACTCAAGTAGCAGATAGACATTTTGGAGTTTCATCTTCTGTCACCTCTTTCCATTACTGTAGTAGAATTCATTCTCCTTTGCATACATCCCATCCTTCAACTGCAAAGGAATAAATATGTAAATTCACATGTGAAGCGGAAGTTTCTCATAAATTGTTAGTTGAGAGTTCCTAGCTATAACTCAGATTTGTTTGAGAAAACCGATGGAGTAACCTATTACTCTGTTCTGCAATGTTCACTAAGTGCCACCAGGTGGAAGTACTTCAGCATTTTCCTGGACATTGAAACTAGAGCTAGAATCAACCAGCTCATCACTATCAGGGAAGCATAAAACTTCACTAAGTTTGCTTTCTCTTTAAAATAATGTCTTGTAAAGATGATTAAGCCAGTGAAATTAATTGGGGAGGCAAATATACAAAACAAAAAAATCAAAACACATTGTTGATAAATTAAAATCTGAGATTCCCACAGCCCCGGTCTGTGCATCTCTGTATCTGACACATTGTAGATCATCAATGAATATTTGTTCTACCCTTCTCTAAGTGCATCCACCTCATTTGTTGTCTGGTACTGTTCCTACATTGGATAGACTTTTTTCTTCATAATAACCCTAGCCTAGGTCCTCCAGAGTGTCAGAGATTCTTGTCCTATTGAACAATTCTATCATTTTTATCTTGTCATAAACATTTTTAAAGTGATGATTTGTCTCACATGACCCATGTGCCCATCAGGATAGAGAAACTCCTACACTCAAAGCACATGTTCCTTCAATTAAATGATTCAACTTTCAACAGGCAAAGAAATGTGAGTTAAGCATGTCAGCTTATAGCACTGAGATGTTTTTTCCCTAGCTTTGTCCCTTTGGCACATCAGCATTTAAAAATGGATGGTGGATTTCCAGCTAAATATATATCTCTTTCTTCTCCAGAGTCCCCACAAAATGATGGTAACAAAATATTTTAAAAGTATAAATACACAGCAACAAAGAGAATTAATGAAGTGTTTTCAATGGGCTAGTCATGCCAACAAATTTCTGGAAGACAGATTAGTTAGAAGATAAAACCTGGCAGGGGAACTGAGTGGTGGGAGACCATGAGCATAGGATAGGGGTTAGCTGAAAGAAAAGCAGTTTTCCCTGTAGAACCCTAGAGGGTGAGTTATGAAAGGCCAAATAATGATAAGGGGTGGGAGTCAAGGCAGGATGGAAACATATGCATTAATTCAAAGTATTAATTGAAAGCATGTACAGAAGAACCTATGTTGTCCCGCATTCCTCTTGACACACATTGGCAGACAGAAGTTGAGAATTTTTCTTTTGCAAAAACCATTGTTAAGTTCCCTGAGAAAAGAGTCTTGCATTCTATCTAGATATACTACAGCATGACTCTAGCCCCCCTCCTAGCTGCTCTAAAACAAAGTACAACAGGTGGCAACCCTTGCTCACACACAAAACCCCATCAACAGGCATTACATCCTTAAATATTAAGCAGCAACCACACTTTGTGAAATTTGGGGAAACTCTGCAAATAAAAGAGACAGACAAAGGTAAATAAAGAAAAAAATACTATTAACGATAGAGAGACAGCTGGGCTTTGTGGCTCATGCCTATAATCCCAGTGCTTTGAGAGCCTGAGATGGGAGGACCTCTTGAGCCCAGGAGTTCTAGGCTGCAGTGAGCTATGATCACACCACTGCAGTCCAGCCTGAGTGACAGAGTGAGACCTCATCTCCAAAAAAATTAAAAATAAAAATAATTTAAAAAATAAAATAAAGAGATAATGCAGGGTACAGATGAGAAAGACATAGGTACATGCCAAAAGGAAATATAACTAAAGTGAGCTTAGCCTATACATTGAGTAATTTTACCTAGTCATGGTGAGACCATATTATTGATTTTTAACTTTTAGAATTAATCTATAAACCCAGCACAGAAAAACTTAAATGAGTTACTGAACACAATGTAAATGCTACGAGCTCAAAAGTGCAAAAATTAAAGTGCAAAGAATAGTTTAGTGGTTCTCCAACAAGTTAAACATAGAATTGCCATTTGACACAGAAATATTAGGTATATACCTAAAAGAATATAACAGTTGTTCAAACAAAAACTTATACAAAGTGTTCATTGCAGCAAAATTCACAATAGCTGAAAAGGGCAATCTAAATGTCCATCAACAGGCAAATGAACAAGTAAAATGTAACATACTCATATGGCATATTATTCACTCATAAAAAGGTATAAAGTTGTATACATGCTACAACATGCATAAACCTTGAAAACATTACACTAAGTGAAAGAAGCCAGGCACAAAAGGCTACATTCTGGATGATTCTACTTATGTTCCTATTCTGTTATTACGTTTTATCCTGTTATATTCCTATTCTGTTTTTCTGTTCTATGAAACAAGAAATAAAAGTATTAATATAGTAGTAAAACACAAAAGTAGAAGAATTAAAAATAATATACTGTGATGAGTAATGTTCTCTATTGAGAGAATTGTGGGGAAGTGGAAGAATGGAATTGAGATAGACAATGTCTCAAACTGATGTTAGAAGTGAAGATGCATTGTTTATAGAAACAAGGATGACTTCCAGAAGAAGCAGCTGAAAACCACGGAAGTGGTTGCTTCTGGAACCTAGCACTTAAAACTATCATTATTGTTAAGATAAGTGACTGGAGAGGCCAGATCTACAAAGAAAGGGCACAGTTAAAAGGGCCAGAAAACTAAGCAAGAATACTTAGGTTTAGGAGTGAATACCGAGAAGCTACTTTTCTCCATTTTTTAAATATTTGCTTCTTTTTAGTACTTGGGTAGATTTTCTATAAAGCCAGGATATATCATATTGAAAGCTCTCAAAGTCTTGTCTTAGAGGAGGGGTAGCTGTGGTTGTCACGCTTCTGAATGGCTGTGCAGGATATACATCAGTGTGCTCCATGATCCACGCTGCCTTACTCCTCTCTCGGCCTACCTTGGGTCATGTCCCACTCCCTAAACATGCCTTTTTAGTTGGTGACAGTAAGTGGAAATGCAGTCTAGGCACGACCACACATACTCTGCTAGAGGCATCCACCTAACATATACAGTTAGATAGATCCTAACTGGCAAACAGAAGAGAAGGAAACCACGAGGAGTTTCATTTACAAAAACATCCACTAAGAACTACACATTTAACAAGTTCCTGAGCAGGGATAATCAGGGAGGACATTTGAGGCAAAACCTGTAATATAAGATGACTGTGAGGCCAGTCCCCTGTAAGTGGTGCTCAGCTTCAGTGAGTTAAGCTGTGAGAAGTACTACGCTTCTCTCATGCCCTGTAGAGAGAGAAAACTTGCTCCTTTTTCTCATGCCCATACACAACGATCTTGCCATCGAGTGGGGGAAAAAAACCTTGGAATATAAACCCAAAGAAAAGGACTTCCAGGGAAAGAGAGCATTTCTCCCTAGGGCCTAGAGCAGAGGCAGCTGCTACTGTCTGCTCCCAGACTCTCCAAAGCCACAGAGCTCCTAAAAGGGGAAGGACCAGGCCAGTCTTTGTATGGGTGGAAAAGAATACAAGCAGAATATCCACGGAAAAAAAGATATTTATAATCTCTGTTCTCCTACTGAGACCTTCACTCCCCACATCACAATTCAATTACGGCCTTGGCCCGTGACCCAGATGACCCAGGCCACTTCATATTTCTTCGTTAGGAATTTCTGTGTGTGTGTGAGAGAGAGAGAGACAGAGTGGGCAGGAAGTGGTGAGGTAAGTCACGTAAAGGGCAGGGAAAATGGGGCATGAAAAAGGTCAACAGAAGCAGAAGCAGGCCTTGCGATCCCTCAGGAGTTTACCATCAACAATTGCTCCAATCATCAAAGCCTCTACCTAGGAAAAGTAATCACTTGTCTTGGGGGCAAGAACTATCTGCAAGCCATGCTGCTAGTTCGCCAAATCTACATTTAATCAGAGCCCTTCTTTGTTTTAAAAAAAAGGCACACACAATTGGTAAAGGGCACCCATAATTTCATAAAAGCAAATGCCTTCTGTATCTTTCCTCTTTTCTATCTCTACTCTCTTCTCTATGTGGATATTCTCTAGCCAAACAGGTCCATTAAGATGAAAATCTAAATATTTGACTAGTCGAAGTGTTGAAGAAGTTGTAGAAGGAAATACAGAAATATTTTGGTAGTAGCTTTGACATCAAAAGCAAATGCTCCGCATTTTAAAAAATTTCCCTGGGAGGAATCAGAACAACTTCAAGAGGAAAAGTGGCATACCTCCTCAGTGACTTATAGTGTTTCATATGTGGAAAAGGAAACACTAAAGGTTTTGGAAATACACATACCACCTTACTTTTCCACGTCCTGGGAATTTGCTACCCACAAATGGCTACCCACTTCATGGCACAGAAACTAACATTAGTTGAGTCACCATTATTTCCAAGTACTTTGCTAGGATTTTTTCTTCTTGTCATCAGTGTTACCCCTTACTCTCCACAATAACTGTTACAAAGTGGAATTTATTATCTTCATTTCACAGATGAGGAAATTGAGAGTCAGTAACGGGGCCAGGATTTGATTACAGATGTTGTAAACTCTGAAGCTTATCTTAGAATCCTAGTCTGATTTATAACAGGATCAGATGCATGCAGACATTTTCATGTTGGCTATGCATAGCAAATGAATGTTCTCCTTTGTTTCTCCATTAGACAAGTGTTGATGCTCCATGTTTGGGTCTCCTGGCAGCAGAGCTGTCTCTTTTGTGTTCCCATGAAGATCCCTCGATTGTACAACAAGCGTCATTGGGAATGTGTCACCTCCTCTACATTGCACAGTGTCAGAATGGTAAGAATGGTTCACTATCTTTTCTCAGGGTTACTAAGAATATATCCCTCGTTATGCAATTTATGGGTCCTGGGAAGGCTCTATGTCTGTTAATTTCTAAATCCTGTCCCAAGAGTCATAGCTATACTTTCTAAAATGTATCTTTGAATCTTTTTCGCATTGTCAAGAAATTCTGGTAATAGTGTGGTTGGTTCTTCAAGATTTATAAAGTACTGTTCTTAGATTACTTGAGTATTAATGGTGGGGAGAGGAATGCTGGGTAGAACCAGGAAGGATGGAGAAGGAGAGAGTTTACCAATGGGACTTTAAAAATGAGGTATTTTTTCTATCTAATTGAGCATCTGATAGACTACTCAGAAGATTCTTGCTTCAATGGTGGAGAAAAATCAGCCTAGGATTAAAATAAATGTTGCTATGACTTGTCTAACAAAACATAAAAGCAAGACCTGAAAGTATTAAACTATTTCCAAGTAATTTAATTGCATTCTAGAACAAAGCTTAAAAATACTTGTATATTTGTAAGGGGTGGAGCCTCTGTCTATGGAGCCTATGCCTCTGCTTCTGTCCAGGATATAATAACAGAGAACAGATTTACTCTATTTACCCTCCTATAATAAGCAACCTTAATATATGTATAGTTTTTGGCCAGGCGCAGTGGCTCACGCCTGTAATCCCAGCACTTTGGGAGGCCAAGGCGGGTGGATCACAAAGTCAGGAGATTGAGACTATTGGCTAAAACGGTGAAACCCCGTCTCTACTAAAAAATACAAAAAAATTAGCCGGGCATGGTGGCAGGTGCCTGTAGTCCCAGCTACTCAGGAGGCTGAGGTAGGAGAATGACATGAATCCGGGAGGCGGAGCTTGCAGTGAGCCAAGATCACACCACTGCACTCCAGCTTGGGTGACAGAGCGGTGACAGAGTGGAACTCTGTCTCAAAAAATATATATATGTGTGTGTGTGTGTGTGTGTGTGTGTGTGTATATATACATATATATGTGTGTGTGTGTGTGTGTATATATATGTGTATATATATGTATATATATATGTGTGTGTGTGTATATATGTATATATGTGTATTATATATATGTGTGTATATATATATACACACACACACATACAGTTTTCAATTCATTGGACATTAAATAACAAAGGATAATGACTCTTGAAAGATGAGAAGATAAGAACAAATGAGGTGGGGTTTGTAATTGCCTAAGCTTACCACCTAGAGTACATTTCTAGGAGCCAACACAAAAAGAGATAAGCCAGTGGTCTCATCAAGTTAAAAAGAAATGGGAGTCCAGATAGGTCAATATCTAGAGTTGAAAGGCCAGGGTACCAGAACGGCATACATGAGTACATGCACACACATACACACACACACACGCACAAACCCACAAACTTGAGATCTTCAGAGATCTAAAGAGAGCCCCCTTTAAGTATTTAGCTGAGTACTAATGAGAATATGCATGTGAGTAAACTGCCTGAGTTCGAAGGGTGGGAAACAACAAAAACGATTACAGAAAAAGATCCAGTGCTCAACAAAGGCTGGTGATAATACCTATGCCTGTAAGCCAGAATTTAAAAGCTTATAATTCACAAGTACTGAGGTAGAGTACTCAGATGGGTTTTGTCTCATTAGGAGAAAAAAATCATCCCCAGACCAAACTGTTTTAGTGCTACCTAAAAAGGCCTAAAAACAAGATCTAAAAGTATCACTATCTCCAAATAATTTAATTATTTACCAAAACAAAGCTGAAGAATACCCCTAGAAATAAAAAAATTCCTGCACTCAACAAGTTAACATGAACATGTCTGAAGTCCAATTAAAAAAAAAAATTATTAGGCCGGGCATAGTGGCTCACGCCTGTAATCCTAGCACTTTTAGAGGCTGAGGCGGGCAGATCACCTGAGGTCAGGAGTTCATGATCAGCCTGGCTAAAATGGTGAAATCCCATCTCTACTAAAAATACAAAATTAGCTGGACGTGGTGGTATGTGCCTATAATCCCAGCTACTCAGGCTGAGACAGGAGAATTGCTTGAACCTGTGAGGCGGAGGTTGCAGTGAGCCAGGATCACGCCACTGCACTCCAGCCTGGGCAATAGAGAAAAGGCACGAATGATAGAATGAGTAGAGTGTGACATTAAAAGATTTATTATAACTATATTCCACTTATTTAAGGAATTAGAAGATAAAAACATCTTAAGTAGAGACATAGAAAAACTCCTAAAAGACCTATATTGAACCTCTGGAGATAAAAATGACAGTATCTGAGAAGAAAAATTCTCTGGCATGGATTAACAACATTGCAGAAGAAAAGATTCATGAGCTTGCAGACATAGTAATTATCAAAATTTAAACAGAGAAATAAACAACTGAGACAAATAGAGCATCAATGAACTATGAGGCATGTCTAATTTGAGTCTCTGAAGAGCTTAATACATATCTTATTTGAGTCTCTGAAAGTGAGAAAGTCAGGACAGAAAAACAAATTAAAGAATAATGACTGAAAAATTTTCGAGTGTAATAAAAGCTATAAACTCACACACCAAAAAACATGGCAGAGAACAGGAAATGTGAAGAAAAGAACATCAAGGCACATCATAATTAAATTGCTTACAAGTGATAAAGAAAAAAATCTTAAAAGGAGCCAAAGAGGAGAAAGGACATTATATATAGAGAAACAAAGGTAAGGGTGACAGCAGATTTCTCATCAGAAATGACACAAGTTATAGGCAATGAAGCCAACATAAAAAAATACAGAAAAGAAGAAAAAAAGTGTCAATCTAGAATCCTTAAATGAGTAGAAATATATTTCAAAAAAAAATAAAATAAAGACATTTTAGATATACAAGAGTTGCTAGAATTAATTACCATCAGATCTTTAACTGCAAGAAATGTTAAAGAAAATTCTTTTAGAAAAGGAAATTATACCAGATGAAAATCTAGATCTACAAAAAGGAATGAAGAGCACTGGAAAACTTCAACAATATAGATAAGTATTCATTTCTCTCTCTTATTTAAATCTCTTTAAACGATAGCCAGCTCTTTAAAGCAAAAATAATAACAAAAGTAAAATGTATAAAAACAATAACACAAAAACTTACAGGGGAAAATGTATAAATGTGTTTTAAAATTTTTCTCCTATGCACAAAGCTATAAAATAACACTTGAAAGTAAACTGTAATAAGTTAAGGATGTATCATCTAAACCCTAAAGCCACCACTAAGATAACATAGCAAAAAGTTATATATAATAAGCCAAAATGGAGCTAAAATGGAATCATGGAAAATAATTTAAAATGAAGCAAAAAGAATAGGGAAAAAAATAAGAAAAAATAGTAAACAAATAATCAAAAAAATTTTTAACCCAATCATAATAAATGTAAATGTTCTAAATATCCGAAGTAAAGAGACAGAGATTGTCAGACTGAATAAAAAGCAAGCCTCAACTATATGCTGCCTACAAGAAACTCACTTTAAATATAAAACACACATGAATTAAATGTTAAATGTTAGAAAATGATATGTTAACAATAATAAAAAGAAAATTAGAGTGGCTACATTATATTGCTATAAAAAGATATATTTTAGAGATAAGAATGCCTCCAAGGAAAAAAAAAAGTCATTTCATAATGATAAAGGGATCAATTAATTAGGGGGACATAATAATTTTTTTGAATAGATTTAGGAGGTACAAATGCTGATTTGTTGCTTGGATATATTGACTAGTAAGCATCACCTAAATAGTGTACATTTTACCCATTAGGTCCTTTCTCATCCCTCACCCCACCTTTCATCTTCCTACCTTTATGAGTCTCTGATGCCTATTAATATGCTCTGTATGCCCATGTGTACACATTATGTAGTGAGAACCTGTGGTATCTGACTTTCTGTTTTGAGTTATTTCACTTAAGATTGTGACCTTTTTTGCCTCAATGATCTGTCTAATACTGTCAGCAGGATATTGAAGACTCCCATTATTATTGTGTGGGATGTTGAAATCTCTCACTATTATTGTGTGGGAGTCTAAGTTTCTTTGACGATCTCTAAGAACTTGCTGTATGAATCTGGGTGCTCCTGTCTTGGGTGCATATTTATTTAGGATGGTTAGGTCTTCCCATTGAATTGAATCCTTTACCATTTATGTAAATGCCCTTTTTGTCTTTTTTGATCTTTGCTGGCTTAAAGTCTGTTTTGCCTGAGATTAGGATTGCAACCCCAGCCTTTTTCTGTTTTCCATTTGCTTGGTAGGGTTTCTCCATTTCTTTATTTTGAGGCTATAAGTGTCATTACATGTGACATGGGTCTCTTGAAGACAGCATACCATTGCATCTTTGTTCTTTATTAAGCTTGCCACTCTGTGCCTTTTAATTGGAGCATTTAGCCCATTTACCTTCAAGGTTAGTGTTATTTATGGATTTGATCCTGTCATGATGTTAGCTGATTAATTATGCAGACTTGTTCATGTGATTGCTTTATGTATTACTGGTCTGTGTACTTCAGTGTGTTTTTGCTGTGACTAGTACTGGTCTTTCCTTTCCATATTTAGTGTTCTTTTCAAGAGCTCTTATCAGGCAGATCAGTGGTAATGAATTTCTTTGGCATTTGCTTGTCTAAAAAGGGTTTTATTTCTCCTTCGCTTAGGAAGTTTAGCTGAGCCAGATATGAAATTCTTGGTTGGAATTTTTTTTTTTTTTTTTTTTTTTTTTTTTTTAAGAATGTTGAGGCCAGGCATGGTGGCTCATAAATCCCAGCACTTTGGGAAGCTGAGGTTGGTGGATCAATTGAGGTCAGGAGTTTGAGAACAGCCTGGCCAACATGGTCAAACCTCGTCTCTACTAAAAATACAAAAATTAGTCAGGCATGGTGGTGTATGCCTGTAATCCCAGCTACTCAGGAAGCTGAGGCATATTAAAAAATGATAACATTTTTTTCTTTTTTCATTTTGACCTTGGAGAATCTGACGATTATGTGTTTTGGGGATGTATAATTGTGCAGGGATTGTCTGTATTTCCTGAATTTGACTGTTGACCTCTCTAGCAAAGTTGGAGAAGTTTTCATGGATGAAATCCTGAAATGTTTTCCAAGTTGTTTGCTTTCTCCCCATCTACAGCAGGGATGCCAATAACACATAGAATTGTCCTCTTTATATAATCTTGTATTTCCTGGAGGTTTTGTTCTTTACTTTACATTCTATTTTCTTTTTTTTTTTTTTTTTTTCTGACTACCTTAATTCTGAGAGCCAGGCTTCAAGTTTCATGATATGTTTCCTCAGCTTGGTCTATTCTGCTGTTAATACTCGCATTTGCATTGTGAAATTCTTATAGTGTGTTTTTCAGCTCTATCGGGCCAGTTAGGTTTCTTCAATCTGGCTATTTCATCTGTCAGCTCCTGTATCATTTTATTGTGAGTCTTAGTTTCCTTGGATTGGGTTTTGCTATTCTGAATCTCAGTAATCTTCATCCCTAGCCATATTCTGAATTATATTTCTGTCATTTCCATCAATCCAACCTGGTTAAGAACACTTGTTGGAGAACTATTTCAGTCATCTGGAGGACATAAAACACTCTAGCTATTTGAGTTACTGGTTCTTTCTCAGCTCTGCATGAGGGTATTCCTTTAACTGCAGTGGAGATTGAGTATAGTCAGCAGACTTCTTTTTGGGATGTCTTCACAGGGCTGAGCTTTGTGCAGGGTCTGTATTTGTATCTGACTTCTCATCTTTGGTTTCATGGTAGGGTATGTTAGTGAAATATTTTGGTGTTGAGGTTTTAGGGTGTGATCTGGTCAATGGCACTTAGGCACAGTGGTCAGTTGGTAGACTCTTGCTCAGTTGTGGCTCCCCTATATTTCCTTACAGTAGCAGCTATGCTCCTTCTCAGTACCCTGAAACCATGGGCTCCTTTCCCACTTGAGTGTTGGCTATAGATCATGGCTTGGCACTTCCGGGATGCCTATCACAACTCTGGGGTGATTTCAAGGTTTATATTTCCTCCCTAACTTGGAGGCAGCAGAGAAAAGAACCTCGGCAGTGATTTTGGCCAACAGTCTTTTGCTTGACTTCTGGAGGCTCCACACCAGAGAGATGCAGGTCAGTAATTGCTTAGTGTAATCAACCCAGGATTGAAGGTCTGTGCTGTGGGCCCAAGCTAGGAGTTCCCGGCCTGGTGATAAGCAGGGAGCATCAAGTAGAACCCTTGGGAGACAGACTGGTCCCCTCTCTTTGGGTTGATTGTAGCTTGCTGGAGGTGCAGATTAGGTACTTACAGTCTTTGCTCCTTCTTTAGTCCAAGGGTAGCAGGGGTAGTACCACTGCAGAGGCAGTGGTAGAGGAGTTTTCAGTTGCTCCCATGAGCTCTACTTCCAAGAAACACGGAGCTGCTGTTACTGAGATTGTTCAGCCAGTAGGGTAGGACAGCTAAATTGCTGGTATGAGCTTGGGGTTGTGCTTGTTGGAGAGCAGGGGTTCAAGGACTCTCCAGGTGGAAAGATTGGTCTCCTCTTCCTATGGTGACTGTGGTGTGCTATAAGCTCTGGTGTAGCCCTCAGGCTCATTTCTTCCCCAAATTGAGGGCAGCAGGGATAGAACTCTGCTGTGGCAATGGCAGAGAGGTTGTCAAATACCTCTGGGAGCCTTTCCCCAGGGAGACTCCAGGCCACTTACCAATGGACATGCTCAGCCATGGTTGTGGGTGACCATTCTGCAGTTATGAGCCAGGGGCCCTGCCTGGTGAGGAGTGGGGGTTGGGTATTTCCAGAGAATAAGGGTTAGACTCCTTTTCCTCTTGTGGCTGGAGTGTGTTGGAGGTGCCCGCATAGTGATTAGGCCCTTTGTTCCTTCCCCCAGCCCAAGGGCTGTTAGGGGAGTACCACGGCAATTGCAGTGGTGGAGGTGTTGTGGGTTGACTCTGGGATTTTCTACTCAGAGAGATGCTGGGCTGCCTCTGATTGAAGGGTCAGATGGCGGCAGGGTGGTTGTGCTGGAGTCCAAGGTCAAGAGACCGTGTCCAGTGAGGAGAAGGACTGAGACCTGGGTGGAAAATAGCCCAGCCACTTTTTCATGTCGGGAATGCTCTGTGCTGGGAATTCAGACCAGTCTTTGGTCCCCACAGACTCTCAAGAGCCTGGAGACAGTAAGGGTTATAAGACAGCAAAGATGGCAACTCGCCCTCCCAGGGAGCTCTGTCCCAGAGAGTTGCAGAGATGCTACTGGCTCAATAGCGCTGGTGAGGGATTGCTGGAGATCCAAGTCAGGAGAACCTATTCAGTGAAAACTTAAATGATTGTTAGCATTTTGTAGCAATAAAATGTTTTTAAGTAAGATATGTATGTTTTTAGACATAATGCTATTGCATACTTACTAGAATATAGCATAGTGTAAACATACATTCTATAGGCATTGGGAAACCAACAAAATTAATGTGGCTTACTTTATTGTGATAATCACTTTATTGCAATGATCTGAAACCAAACCTGTAGTATCTTTTGAGGTATGTCTGCACGTAATGGTAAAATACTGAATGATTTCCCTGAAACATCAGAAACAAGACAAGGATGTGTATTATCACTACTTCTATTCTATTCAACATTGTGCAGAATAGAATTGAGAGTCCAGAAATAAATCCATATATATAGTCAGCTGATTTTTTATGAAGTTTCAAAGGCAATTTAAAGGAGTGAGCACAAACTTTTCAATAAATTGTGTTTGGAAAAAATGAATATGTATAGGCAGAAAAACAACTTTGATCCATACTTCATATATATTCAAAAATTAATCCAAAGTGAGTAATAGAACTAAATGTAAAATCTACAACTATAAAACTCAAAGAAATTTGGGGGCCTTGGATTAGCTAAAGATTTCTTAGATACAATAATCAAAGTATAAATGAAAATAAATGATAAATTAGGTATTTCTGCTCTTTGAAAGATACTGTTAATAGTTAAGCCACAGACTGGGAGAAAATATTTGCAAACTACATATCTGATAAAAGACCCATATTCAAAGTTCATAAAGGACACTCAAAACTCTGTAAGAGGAAGAGAGGAAGTTGTCTCTGCTTACAGATTACATGATTTTATATTTAGAAAACCCCATCATCTCAGTCCACAAACTTCTTGAACTGATAAGCAACTTTAGCAAAGTTTCAGAATACAAAATCAATGTGCAGAAATCACAAGCATTCCTTTACACCAACAATAGGCAAGCAAAGAGCCAAATCATGAATGGACTCCCATTTACAATTGCTACAAAGAGAATAAAATACCTAGGAATACAGCTAACAAGGGATGTGATCTCTTCAAGGAGAACTGCAAACCACTGCTCAAGGAAATAAGAGAGGACACAAACAAACGGAAAAACATTCCAGCCTTATGGATAGAAAGAATCAATATTGTGAAAATGGCCATACTGCCTAAAGTAATTTATAGATTCAATGCTATTCCTATCAAACTACCATTTACATTCTTCACATGATTAAAAAAAATATTTTAAATTTCATATGGAATCAAAAAAGGCCCCGTACAGCCAAGACAATCCTAAGCAAAAAGAAGAAAGCTGAAGGCATCATGCTACCTGACTTCAAACTATACTACAAGGCTACAGTAACCAAAACAACATGGCACTGGTACCAAAACAGACATAGACAAATGGAGCATAACAGAGACCTCAGAAATAACACCTCACATCCACAACTATTTGATCTTTGACAAACCTGACAAAAACAAGTAATGGGGAAAGAATTCCCTATTTAATAAATGGTGCTTGAAAAACTGGCTAGCCATATGCAGAAACTGAAACTGGACCCCTTCCTTACACCTTATACAAAAATTAACTCAAAATGGATTAAGATTTAAATGTAAAACTCAAAACCATGAAAATCCTAGAAGAAAACCTAGGCAATACCATTCAGGACATAAGCATGGGAAAAGACTTCATGAATAAAACACCAAAAGGAATTGCAAGAAAAGCCCAAATTGACAAATGGGATCTAATTCAACTGAAGAGCTTCTGCACAGCAAAAGAAACTACTGTCAGAGTGAACAGGCAACCTACAGAATGGGAGAAAATGTTTGCAATTTATCCATCTGATAGAGGTCTAATATGCAGAATTTACAGGGAACTTAAACAAATTTACAAGAAAAAAAAAAAAAAAAAAAAACCCCATCAAAAAGTGGGCAAAGGATATGAGCGGAGACTTCTCAAAAGAAGACATTCACACAGCTAACAGACATATGAAGAAAACCTCAACATCACTGATCATCAGATAAATGCAAATTAAAACCACAATGAGATAACATCTCATGCCAGTCAGAATGGTGATTATTCAAAAGTCAGGAAACAATAGATGCTGGAGAGGATGTGGAGCAATAGGAACGCTTTTACACTGTTGGTGGGAATGTAAATTAATTCAACCATTGTGGAAAACAGTATGGCAATTCCTCAAGGTTCTAGAGCCGGAATACCATTTGACCAGCAATCCCACTACTGGGTATATACCCAAAGGAATATAAATCATTCTACTATAAAGACATGTGCACACATATGTTTACTGCAGCACTGTTTACAATGACAAAGACATGGAACCAACCCAAATGCCTATCCATGATAGACTGGACAAAGAAAATGTGGTGCATATATACACTGGAGTAGTATGCAGGCATAAAAAGGAATGAGATCATGTCCTTTGCAGGGAGATGGATGAAGCCGGAAGCCATCATCTTCAGCAAACTAGCACAGGAACAGAAAATGAAATACTGTGTGTTCTCACTCTTAAGTGGGAGTTGAGCATTGAGAACACATGGACACAGAGAGGGGAACAACACACACCAGGGCCTGTTGGGGGTGGGGGGGTGGGGGGTGAGGGCAAGGAACTTAGAAGGTGGGTCAATAGGTGCAGCAAACCACCATGGCACACGTGTACCTATGTAACAAACCTGCACATACTGCACATGTATCCACCCCCCTTTTTTTAGAAGAAATAAAAAAAAACTCTCTAAGAAAAAAGACAACCAAATTAAAAAATAAAAATGGATTTAAATAGCCATTTTACCAAAGAAGAACACATAGCAAAGAAGCAAATCAAATAACGTTCTATATATACTTATTAAAGAAATGTAAATTAAAACTATAATGAGATGCCACTACACACCCATTAGAATTTCTAAAACTGAAAAGACTGATTCTACCATGTGTTATTAAGGATGTATAGTCACTTGAGCTCACATACATTGTGGGCAAACTGTAAAATAGTATAACAACTTTGGAAAATAATTTGGCACTATCCTAAAAAGATAAACATATAGCTATCATATGATTCAGTCATTCCACAACTTTATATTTACCTGAGAAAAATGAAAGTAGTTGTTCATACAAACACTTAATGGTACATGAATGTTCATAACACCATTATTTGTAATAGCCTCAAACCAGAAACAACCTAGATGTCCATTAACAGGCAAATAGATAAAGAGATTTGGGTATGTACGTATAATAGAATAGTATTATTCACTGTAAAAAGGAACAAACTATTAATATGTACAAAAACATGGATGAATCTCAGTAGTTTTGCTGAGTGAAAGAAGCCAACCCCCCTCCACCCCCAAAAAAGAGTACATACTGTATGATCCACTTATATAAAATTAGGAAGTACCAACTTGACAGAGAGCAGATGACAGGAAGTGGATCAGTGGTTGACTTGGAGTCAGAGGATGGGTACAGGGAGTAAGTGTGAGGGGTTACAAAAGGGCATGAGGAAACTTTTGGAGGCAATAGATTTGTTCATTTTTTTCCTGTGGTTTATTATTATTGAGTTTATAGATACACAAAAACTTACCAAGTTGTTCACCTCAGATATGTTATATGGGCTGGGCATGGTGGCTCACACCTGTAATCCCAGCAATTTGGGAGGCCTGGGCAGGCAGATTACTTGAGCCCAGGAGTTGGAGACCAGCCTGGGCAACATAGTGTGACCCTATCTCTACAAAATATGTGTATTTTAAATTAGCTGGGCACTGTGGCATGTGCCTGCAATCCCAGTTACTGGGAAGGCTGAGGTGAGAAGATCACTTGAGCTCAGGAGGTCAAGGCTCCAGTGAACCCTGTTTTTACCACTGGACTTCAACCTGGGTGACAGAGCAAGATCCTGGCTCAAAAAAGACAAAAATCAAAAACAAAATCAGTAAATAAATGTCAATTATATCTCTATAGAGCTATTTAAAAACAAACAAAATCATTTAAAGCTCACCTTCTCCGGAACTGAAATTTTCTGCACCTAAAGTTTTTCCTGAGTACTTCTGGATTCTCTGGTCTACCACTCAGCTCATTTCAGATGCCTCCGAGTCTACTCTCCCTGCCAATAGACCCTCCAGCTTAGCATTAGCTTTTCCAGCACACTGAACCATGCATTTGATGGTCTATATGTATTTGTTATCTCGTCAGGCTATTATTAAAAGTATTTGTCCTTCATTCATATGTCACATGGACTCTCTTAAACACTTTATGAATTCTGTGTGAGTGCCATAATATTTTATGAGGCTAAACTATGAGCAGAGAGTTAAATATTCAGAAAACGTCAGATCTCCTGAACTGGGCAGGAAAAGAAAATTGGAAATAGTAATGTCATCGAACAAACCAGTGATCAAATAACCTTAAACCATTTTTCTTAACACAGCGGATATTAGAACAAATAAGCCTACAAACGATAAAAGTCACAGCCTCCAGTTTCCTTCTTCTGATGTAGAATTTCTACCCAAGGAGTTTCGACAAGACAAAAGCAAAATTGCTCAGGTAATTTAGCCCCCACTTTTGCCAAGGGCTTTTGTTTATATGTATTATTACTCTTAGTAGCAATTTATTTGAACAAAGTTTATGTTGTTAGTAGTTTTTCATTTTTTTTTAACTCAGTGCGGTAAAATGTAAATGATTATAGACCATTTGGTTTTCTGATTTTCATCTCTATTAATAATTATGCCAATTATTCCCAAATATAGTAATTTGTATTACTTAATCCTTATAGAAAGCAAATGAGGTTTTCCTAGTTACACTTCTTTTTGTTTGGCCAACAAATAGTTCACTAAAAATGGAGAACTTCTGCTTATTTAGAAAAATTAACAAAGCAGTTAACAGACTTTCCAATACTATCATAATTTGCTCTGCAAACATAATGACACTGTGATTTTGATTTGTTTAAAAGTGTTATTAAATGAGAAATAAAAATTAAAAAAGCCTACATGATAAATCTCAGTACCAAGTAAGTTGTGTTTACACTGTCTCAACCCTTGGGAGAACCGTGAGGCTCTCTAGCTATATATGCTCCCTCACCTTATTCAAACTACATAGGTTTAGCCATAGGCTCCAGAAGTTGCACAGCACTGGGGCCCAGGCTGGGCTTTCCAGCACCTTCCAGATAGGTTTAGTTATAGGCTCCAGAAGTTGCACAGCACTGGGGCCCAGGCTGGGCTTTCCAGCACCTTCCATCCACACGCATTGAGCCAGTGGCTCAGCAAAACTTTTGGGGAAGCCCTTTAGGCCAGCTCATCTCTTGGGGTAGGAGGATCTAGGGGTTCCTCTTAAAACTATATGTATAAAGCAGTGTCTTCTTCCATGGCTGAGATGGGTGGAATTGTGGGAGGCTGAGGATACGCAGAAGCAATACATCTAACATGATATGGTCAAAAATACTGCATAGATGTCTTAAATATGTAGAAGCCCTATGGTACATCTTTCCAAAACCAAAAATTATTCTTTCCCACCTCCTCTCAAAATTTTCAAGCCTGGTTGACCATGTTCATTTACATAAAGAAACCAGGCATCTGTTTAAGTTTACTAGCAAATCTTCCCTCATTCTTCCATCCTCCACTTCAGTATCCTGGAATTGAAATCCTGAGTACCATGACTGGGCTAGTGAACCTAGGACCAGCAGTCTGTTGGGGTCTCTTCTAAGCTGTTCATGAAATTTATCATCACAGCCTCTAGGTTGGTGTCCTTGCTCATCGGAGTTTAATATCCATCAGGTGTAAAAATCCTTGGGCTTGGGGGAGGTGCCCTGGGTCCTTGTGTTCATGACCTGTTATTCATTTCCCAATTGTGAGACCAAAGCAAGTCCAGCACTACATGCAGGAGCAGTAGCTGGAAAACCTGGAGCTGGGACTTCCAGTAGTAGATGGAATAGGTAAATTGAGAGAATACAAGATTGTAGAAACAAGACCAAGAGGACCATAGCCAAAGACAAAGTTCAAAGCATGCAAATAGGAGTAGAAGCAGCAAGATTGCTAACCATGGAAGCTGGAAGCAAAATACCATTAAATGGGAAGGCTGGATAGAAAAACAAAATGAAAAACAATTCCCAAACCATGGCACTCTCATTTTATATAGTGGTTGGTTGTAAGAGAGGACACTGTTTTCCAAAGGATTCACAGAGAGCCACAAAGTGTCATTAACTAAAATATATATATGTCCAAATAAACTAGTAGTCTCATTCATGGGAATTTATAGAAAGAAATAACTCAAAACAACACCACTATTTGTGAGAAGAGCTTCGTCACAGATTTTTTAAAGTATATGCCAAACATAGAGGAATAAATGAAAATCTGTGGACTGTTAATAGTATATTATGCAAACATTCAAGCAAGTGGCATCAAGAACATGTAATAACATGGTGTAACAGTGTAGCAGTAAGAAGCAGGGGGAGATAAAAATGACCTCTGAAGAGCCCAGCTGATCCTGTGTGATTGGTGTATTTCTGGAGAGTTACGTGTAGATAATATTTTACAAAGCAAACCTATCATTTTATATAATCTACTATCACACCTTCACCTGTACGTGACAGAAACTTCTAACACTAGCTCTAAGTTTCACTGGGAATTGCTTCTTCTACAACTTTTTAGATAGATACTAAAGTAAATTTTTTGTTGAGCAAGCAAATATTCAAAAAGAGAATATTCTGCCTTCCACCATTTAAAAAACAAAATTCAGTGTCATATAATTAAATCTGGCTTTCTTAAAGTGTGGCAAACTATTTGTGATATTCATCCCACCTCTCCAATCCTTGGTTAACCTCCTCTAATTTTCTTCCATAGCTTTCCAAGATTCCCATCCGTCACCCCTCTGCCCAGTGGGAAAGGCGCTAGTGATCATCAGTTCTCACTCAGACCTTAGTCTTAGTTCTGCCTTATGACCAAAAAGCAATACTCCATCCCTTTAAAGACAGTGCAGAAAAACTTTTATTGATGAGATTGGGTATCCTCTGTACTTGGGAGAATGACTATTTTTTCCCCGTATAAAGGCAAAAGGAGAAAATTTGGCTCGTTTATCTTTCTTTAATTGAGAAATCTATAATCAATGTGATTTTGTTCAAATTTTACAATCCACGGAGAGTCCTCTAACTTTAACAAGGGATTATTTGAATTATAGTTCTTGCACCTCGATCATGGACATAAAGGCCTTTTATTTCTTTCTGCTTCCTGATCCCTTTCTGTAAAAGAGGAAAGTCCATGCCTTTGAGTTCGCTTGACTTCCTTACCCTGTCCCCTCCTGCATCTTCTGCTTTCTTCATACTTGTTTCTGATCTGAGTAAACTCATTTCCAAAACTGAAGAAATTCATGATAATATTTGAACAGCTGAATTGCTTTAAAATCAGAAGAAAAAAATTAAATATAATTTCACTTGGATTATAGTCATTTTTGTACCAACATTGTTGTAAAATATAATTTTTAATATTTTTTTCATGGAGGAAGGAGACTCCAATGAGATGTATATGGACCATGGAAGTCTTGTGGCGCTGCCTGGCTCTTGAGCATCTGCCACCATGTCTGAGTTTAGCTGTTTTATGCTGGTGTGAGTAAGCCCTGAGGTCATGACTATCCTTTGTGGTTGCAGAGAGTAGGGCAAACCTTACTGCCTTCCCTGCTGACTGACTTTGTGTGGAGTCTCCTGATGAAACTCTCTTCACCTGATGATAAAATCGCATCTGATGCAGCATCCATACTGAAATTTACTCTGGAATTTCATGCCGAGAAGGTCATCATGGTAAGATACTTGACAATAAACAGGAGAGCACAGGGTTTACTCTCTAATGTGCATTTTTGCCTTTGTTGTATGTCCACTTCTTTTTATATGTACTTCTTGTCATTGTTCATTATATCACTTTAATATAATGAGGCTTTAGGTTTTTTAAATTTTACTTAGAGATAGGGTCTTGTTCTGTGGCTCAGGCTGGAGTGCAGTGGTGAAACCTTGGCTCATGGCAGCCTCAAACTCCTGGGCTTAAGCAATCCTCCCACCTCAGCCTCCTAAGCAGCTGAGGCTACAGGCATGTACCACCACACCCAGCTAACTTTTTAAATGAATTTTTGTAAAGATGGAGGTCTTGCTATGTTGCCCAGGCTGGTCTCAAATTCCTGGGTTCAAACAACCCTCCCACCTTGGCCTCCCAAAGCACGAAGGTCACAGGCATGAGCCACCATGCTGGCCTGAGGATTTTTTGTGTGAAATATTTCAAGCATACGAACAATTTTAGAGAGTAGGTAATGAATGCTTATCCACCAATCATATTACCTCATAATATTTTGCCATATTTGCTTTCAAATTTTTAAAGAAATACATTAATGCAATAAAATAGTATAGCTGTAATAGAAATCCCCTGTGTATCCCTTAAGGAAAGATTTCAAAGACCCTCAGCTTGCCGTAGAGCTGGCTACATAATTTGTGGGGCTCAGTGCAGAATGAAATCTGGGACTGCTTCCTCACAACATAGGAAATAATGTCATTAAATGTGTAAGCACATGCAGTGTTTGCCTTTCCTCCACAGTCTCTCTCTCTCAATTCTTCATGCTGGTTTTATTTGCTATTTAATGTCTTTCTAAGCAAAAAAAACAATTAACATTTTTTAGTCGTGAGCAGATTTTACTATCCATACATATATTGTGCAATGCCAGTTACAAAGGTAAACATAGGAGCATTTGGCTCATGTGCAGAATCACCAAAATAATGCTATTTGTGTTTCACAGCTCACACATGCATATGTATTAAATTCTTTCCGAAAGGATGGAAACACTCCATAAAACTAGCTCAACTTCTAAAATTTCACTTTTTATCATTCACATATCCTACCAACGTTCGCTACCCTCAGCCTATTGATGAGTAAGGAAAGCCTGAAGGGAAAATAATTTATGGGCTACCCTTTCTGTTTCCTTCTATGTCATTTTCAGACTAAGTGGGAATTTTTAAAGTAGGTTACAGTTTTAGTAAGATGCTTATCTTGTTTTCCCACTGAGCTTCACATCCTGGGTCCCCTGGAATTTTGTGAACACCATATGTGAAGGGGACCATAGGAACAATGGCAGACTCACTTATTGTATCTCCTCTGCTCCACTGTCCCATGGGATTTGATTTACAAAGTACAAAGATAAAATTGTTTAAAAGTTCAAGGTGATAGTGGCAGAGCTTTAAACAAAGTAAGGGTACCTTCTCAGCATGGAGCCTTGCGCAAACACATAGGTCACAGGCCCATGAAACTAGCCCTGATGGTGACATGAGGAATGAACCTCCAGCTCCCTCTCCTGACACAGGAGTGCAAGGTGACTGAAAATAATCTGAGAAGTCTTACTCAAATTCCTAGGGCAGGAAAGGGGAGGCGATGCTTTATATAGAACTGTCAATGCTGCTGCAGATGGGAGCATTCTGTAGGGCAAACACAATCACAGGGAAGGGTGAAGGGCAAAAGTCATCTTACAAAATAGAGTTCTCTTCTAGTGAAGTGGGAAAGAGCACTTGAAGGAAGGCGAGATGAAGCCTTACCAAGTCCCTGAGAGGAAGAGAGACCAAACAGAAAACTAGATGTGTAAAACTAGCCTCTGCTACAGTGAAATCTCTAACCACAGAAAAAAAATGAACAAAATGGGCTCCTCAATTTATGACCCAACCCCAGCTCCCACAAGCAACTGGACTACTGAACACAGTGGATTCTTGTCTTAGATGGGGTTGGGTTCTAACAAGAGTTATAAGGCTAAAAATATCCCTAAAAATCCCCTAAATTCCATATATAGTATATGGGCTTATAATCTCTAAATAATCCTAACACATCAAATATTTCATCAAAATTGGAACAGACTATCATTTTTACAACTGGACATAAATTGGCACAAATTTCTATAATTAAGCACCCAGTGACATAGGTGGCTTGCTTTAGAGGTATCTGCATTTAAAATAAGAAGAGGACAACTAGAAGAAGCTCTAAATCCTATAGTTAAAAAGGTCTATGGAAAAGAGTAGTTTGATATCTCTCATTTCTTGCTCACATTGGAACCTATGTGGTTGGAAAAGTACCCTGCACTTTTTAACATTTTATTTATAATTTTTTCTTTGGGTTGCCATAGAAAGTTGTACAGATAACTGAACTGTATATGATGTAACTGCAGGGTAATGTAAATTTGCATTAACTAATTTTTCAGCTAATAATCTCTGTTAGTCTAAAATTTATGATCCAGGATCACAAGAAATATTTAAGAAGAAAAAAATGCAAAGGATTATTTTCAAGATAAGAAGTGAGATGATCTGGGTGGATTAAATTTGATATTGAATACACAACCACTGATTTGAGACAAATTTCAGATCCAGCTAGAACTCTCCTTGTTCAAGAATAAGTAAAAAGGTGGAAAAATGAAATTAACATGGGACTATGAGTAGAGTTTGCAAGATTATGGGTTGGTGTTTACCATTCTGGGTCATTCCTCCGACACATCATTCATCCCTTCAATATGTGGATTCAAATCATCTTTAACTTTCAAACGTTTCTTTGAAGTATACACTGTAGTTCCATTGCTATTCTGTTCCATTATTTTGATTTTCTTCTTTAAGTACTTGAATTATACGTATGTTTCCTATACTGAGTTTATATTTCTTATATAATGAGTTCAACCCTCCCAAAATAAACTTTGAAAGAAATGGGCATTTTCCTGCTATTCGTAAATGCACAGATTTAGTCTTCATCCAAATGAATATTTTGCATTGTGTAGTAACACATATAAATATGCTTTCTACTAGTGCTTATTTGTGTGTTAGTTGCTGCCTTGATAATTCTGAGAAAAAGTGAATTCTTATATCCAAGAAATGCCTTGGTTTAGAGGTGACCATGGAACAGGAGATTCTTGTTTACCTGTGGAATTTCTCTTCCAGGTGTCTAAGATTGTGGATACTATTTATAGGCAATTGTGTGATAACAATTGTATGAAGGATGTTATGTTGCGGGTTATCACTTTGTTAACATGTACTTCACCCAAGAAGGTCATCTTTCAACTTATGGACTACTCAGTTCCAGCAGACGAGTAAGGCCCCCCAACCCTTTGTCTCCTTCCATGAGGACTTGTTCACAGGCTCCACTGTCAGATGGACCTGGGTTTAAACTCTCAACCTACTATAGTCAGGTCTGGTTTCTTTTTTCTGAAAGAGAAAAATGTATTTGTGCATCATGTGGGATGATTGTAAGACTTAAATAATATCATATGTGTTATGCATATCTTTGTATAATACCTAAAACACAGTAGGCCCACAAGAAATGACCAATGTCACTATTATTTATCTGAGGTTTTAAATTGTATTATGTTGCATATCCCAGAGGAACAAACCTCTCCTCAATGTGATAATGGATTTTTATTCCCATTTGTGAATTTACTCATTTTTGTTGAGAAAATAAATTTGTACATGTAGTGTTTTTTCTTGTTTATGAAGGACAGACATAAGATATTTCTACATCCCAATAATAAGCATTAAAATTGGGAGTCCTGTGTCCTTTAACTGTTAGACTGAAATTTATGATCCAGGATCACAGGAAAAGTTTAA
Source organism: Macaca fascicularis (assembly GCF_037993035.2). NCBI lineage: Eukaryota > Metazoa > Chordata > Mammalia > Primates > Cercopithecidae > Macaca > Macaca fascicularis. Next base: position 28,601,579 of record NC_088375.1, read on the forward strand.
GAAGAAAAAAATACAAATGCGAGCTTATGGGACAATATGAACCTAACAGGCACATTAGAAGAGTTTAGAAAAATCACACCACTCCATTTCTACAATTTGCATAAACATTGGAAATCAAGGTACTACTTCCTACCATGAACAGTGTAAAAGGCGGAGAGTTTTATTATGAAGAGGACTTGGGCTTTGGAAACAAATGAATCTGTTTCCATCAACTTTGACACTTACATTTTATGTGACGTTGTGGAAGTTCGATAAAACTCCCCGAGGCTAAATTTCCTCATCTAGAAAATGAGGAAAGTTCTATCTAAATGTGTTATGTAGGTTAGTTAATGTCTGTGAAAGGGCACTGAAATAAACAAAAGTCTAAATAAATCACATAACTTTATTTTTCAGACTGAAAGATTGTATTTATTTAGGAAGCTTTAACTCACAAAGTATTTTACTATTCATAAAATTCCTAGAAAGATCTTCATAAGACAATTTACTCATTCAGGAACTAAGCACCCACTTTGTATAAAGTATTACTGGCCCTGAAGCATTTTGTTGAGGAGAGGGAATATATTCACATGCATACAAGATAAAAATTGCCAATAAATCTGGTACAAGCAATATGTGCTCAGGAAGTACAGAAAGCAGGCATAATTTTTTAGGTGAACTTAACCAAAGCTGCTACCAGCAGGTCTAATTCTATCTGAGGACCGAGGTAGAAAAGGCCAGGACATGGAGTGAAACTAAACCAAAGAAACACATGGAACATTTGCTCAGCCAAGAGGTATGAACAAGAAATAAGACAAGGAGACACGGCATATGAGAGTTGACGTCCATGTGATTCTAAGTGGGACCTGGAGCAGGTGGGTAGTGGGTGCTACAGAGCTGGGTATTTCCATATTCCAAGCGATCAGGCACCCAAATGATGAACCTGAACACAGAAAGACTGAGCAATAAGTGTCAGAACCCAGCATGAATTGGCAAGGTCTCAGAAATACATCGGTGAAGAGGTGTACAGCAGTTTGTAAGATAAGCAACAGTAAGACTAATCTTGAAGAGTGTCGAGTACATAGGAAAAGGAGCCAGGGGACTGGAGATTGAGAAGCCAGGATTTTAATAGCATCTGTGTCACTCATTGTGTGACATTTGACAAGATGGCTTACTCTTCTGTGCTCAGTTTTGTTTTTATTTTTGTTATTTAATTAGTTCATTTTTTATTTAGGGTTTTTTAATTTTTATATTCATCTACTTATTAATTTGTATTCCCATGCCAGTTTTTAAATATTCTATTATTTCTGAACAAACAAAGTCATAAGGCAGGAGTAGCAGAGGAAGTATAGAGTGCAGAAAGCTGATCAGTTCTTGACAGTGAGCTAGACAGATATTTAAATAGCAGTAGAAATGAATTTGCAGACCAGACTGGTATTTTCCATAAGGTTTTATTTAAATCCTTTCTCTGTTTTCTAGGATAAGAGGCTTATGGGATCATTTGGAAATAGGAATCTCAGTTTGCTTTGGACAGGTCTGCAGTGTCTTTGCTATATAAAAATGTAAAACCCAGACTCTTTTCCTGATTCTTGTTATTCTATCAAGTAGGACATAACAAACACGATTCTCATTGTGTGGGGCGGGGCTGTGTTTGCAGCACTCTGATACAGATGTGGCAGGCGGCGGGTTCTGAGGCAAGCGTGGCCCCTCATGTGCTGAAGACAATCTTATTGATACTGAAAGGAAAACCTGGGGAAATGGAGGACACCCTAACGAAAGGAAAACGTTTCTCTCTTGATGTTACCAACTTAATGCCTTTGGCGGTAAATAACACGATGAGTATTTCTTCTTCTCAGTATTGTTTTCCTGATTGTGAAAAATCCCTATCTGCCCACAGACTCAATCATACTTTCTTAACACAGTCCTCTTCTCATGCATCCATTCATGCAACACATATTTATTGAGTGTCTATTATGTGCTGTGCCCTATTATGGAGTTTACATTTTGGTAAGAAACACAGACAATGAACAAATAAATGTCATGTAAGTCAGATGGTATAAAGCTTAAAAGAGATATATAGTGGTGTGGAGGAAAGAAAGGGACTGGCAAGGTTTAGGTGAGTTGGTCAGGGCAGACCTCTCTGCTGAGCTGGCATCTAATCAGAGACCTGAATCAGGTGAGGATGTGATCCTTACATATATCTGAGTTAGAGAGTTCTAGACTGAGAGAAGGGAAAAGTCTCGTATTGATGGACACTTACCTAGTATGTCAGCGAATACAAGGAGGCCAAAGAATCTGAGTGAATTGGGCAAGGGAGATGAGAGCATAGGAGATATGAGAGAAGTAGCCACTGGCTACATCATATAGGCATTTGTAGCCATGTAAAAACCGAATCTCATCTGTGTCCATCATTTTATTCTCCTGAAAACCAAAATCACCACTCCGGGGAGTAAAGTCTTACAGAGACAGGGTATTATAAAGTTGGCATTGCTTCAAAAATGTGATATGTTGGAACATGTATTTCTACAATGCCAATTACAATCCCTAAAGGCAAAATCCTGAACACCATAATCCTGAATATTGAAATTCCAAAATATCAAAATCCCAAAAGTCTAAAATTTCTATCATCTAATTGAATTCCCAAACTGTAATGACATGTTTGGAATTAGGTGCAATCAAGGCTTCTAAAAGTGAATTTCAAGTTGTCACTAATAAAGTTTGTTTTTTTCCATTCAGTCCAAAGCATTTCTAGAAAAATTCAGATGAGGAGATTAGCCAGGCAATATGACAATGATGAAAACTTTAGTGGTAAAATATGTCATTTGTTTGCATTGACATTCCTTCCAGCTGATGAAATTCCAGGAGCTTTTGATAAATTAAAGCCACATTTGCCTTGAATAAGTCAGAAAAGTTACTGACTGGTTTGAAATTAATTATGTGTACAGTAGGAGAAGACACGCAATGGTGTTGCTGTTCAATCACTAGTACTGTTTTCTTCAAATCTGTGGTCTTTCTATGAGTGCATGTGAAATAGATTTCTGCATGCCAAAACAACATAAAAGCATGGCACAGAAGATGGGAAAATTGAACAGGGAATGCTCGAATTAGTGTATGTCAAACCACAAAAGAATTTCAAAAAGAGTAGCATCACATATGAAATGAATGCGAACATATTCTCCAGGGAGAGCCATGCCCTACAGCCATTCATCATAATAAAGGACTTCAAAATATAATTAAGGATCGTAAAAGTTGACCAGCTCTTATGAACCACCTCGATGCAGCTGCCCATAATTTATTCCTATTGTTTTTATGTTGAATTTTCTTTTTAGTGTGTTTTTTCTTTTTAATGTATTTTTCTCACTACTTTAAGTTGTCAGCATTATTTTTTCCAATTTGCTGTACTACATATTTCATTTCCTATATTGGAGATAAAAATGGTGTAAAGACTTTTAGAGGGTTCTAATTATTTTTATGCATTTTTTTTGCAAATTTGTCTCCATGAAGATGCATTGTCACTATATTGACTTTGTGTGTAAGCATTGCACTTACACATAAAAATGTTGAAACTTCCTCAATAAATGAAGTGATGCATTTTTGTATATTTGCTTTTTCTGAGAAAGATAAAATTTATTGAGATCTCGGCTCTTTGGGTGACTGCATGTGTGGTGGTGATCCATTGGTCTGTCTTGTCAAAAGACTTAGGTTGTCCACCAAGGGATTTCAGATGACCACGGTTATATAAGCTATTTCTTTATGAATGTGGTTTGTCTGCCCATAACTGTTACCCATGTGACTGTTGTTAGTATACCTAAGTGTTTATGTTTGGAAAAAATGCATATATTATTGCCCAATTTATTGTGTAAAATGACCTATGAAGTTTTCTGTCACATTTTCATGTTTCTCAAATGTCATTTTAATTTTTTTAAAAAACTTCAATTTTTGTAGGTACAGAGTAGGTGTATATTTTTATGTGGCACATGAGATGTTTTAATACCAGCATGTAATGTGAAATACATACATCAAAGAGAATGGGGTACCCATCCCCTCAACCATTTATTTGAATTATAAACAATCCAATTACACTATTTAAAAATGTATGATTATTATTGACAGTAGTCACCCTGTCATGCTATTAAATAGTCTTATTTATTCTTTCTAACTATTGTTTTATACCCATTAGCCATCCTCACCTCCCCCATCCCACTAGCCTTTCCCAGCCTCTGGTAACCAATAAATCTCATTTTTAAGAATATAAACACGTCTTTAAAATTTTTAAATTATGTTTCCCGAGTTATATTTTTGGGAGTTTGGTCTCCCAGGATTTCAATATTCAGGATTATGGCAGTTAGGAATGTGTCTTTTAAGATTATAGCCCAAACCCATACTTCTGATGTGGTGGTTATTGCAGTGGTCAGTATGCCAAATGATCTGTTGGTGACCTGACCTGCCTTCCCCTTAAATATCTCACTTCCTTGTATTGTTTGAGCACAGGAAGGACCTAGGTTATTAGTATGACTGCTCTTCATGGCCACATAGGAAGGGGATCTTAGGAAGGAAGCCCACCTTGGAAACCAGCCTGCATCCCACTGGTTTGGTATCCAGGGTGTTTGTATAGTGCCTTGAGGAGTCCCTTACCATAGTAGGCTTGGCACAGTTCCCAGCTCACAATTGATGTAGCAGCTGTTATTGAATGAATGGATACCCATATATGCTTTAGGTTTTTTTCAAGGAGGCTGAAGGAGGGGTTGCAGAGTCACTCCCTTGCTCCCCTCAGTAAGGTCGAGTGGGTTTAGAGAAAAATGTTTACATTTCTACCTCCTATTTCCTTCCCTTGTAGGCATCCCAGGCCCTGTGCACCTTTCTGCCTCTTGGTTCCTACAAGAAAGCGGTGGCCCAGTTTTTCCCCCAGCTCTTGATGACCCTTATGTTCCAAGTCTTCTACAGCAATGAGCTGAAACTGACACCCAGGGACAATGCTTTGTGAGATAATACTGGTTATTTCAGATTAAATAAGAGATAAGCATCCAGCTGTCAATACTTCTACCCCCTTGGGTTCATATGGGATTCTTTACAGTCCCATGTGCAGTGTGTTCATTTATTACAGTTTTCTCTTCTCTGAATGGTAGAATGCATTCAGAAAAGTAACCAGCCTGAGTATCTAAAAGTTAGCTCACCTCCCCTGAGCATGTGTAGCATATAAAAAGCCATGACCACAGAACTCTGTTGATTCCTACCACACTCCCTATCAGATCAGTAAGAGACTACCACAGAAAAGACAGCAGAGCATTAAATCCAAAGTCAGATACGTTTTTGCTCTGCCATTTACTTACTTTCTGCTAGTAACCTCTCAGGGTTATTCTACATATAAGATTAAAAATGATGTGCTCAAATGTACTTTGTGAACCGTAAAGTTAATTCATGGTTGGAGATGGGATATATGGGTTTATGACTACATGCAGTTGTCTGTCCACAGAGAAGTTTGGCAATTCCTTTTTGCTCAAGAGAGTACAGTTGATTTTGCTACCCAGCAGAGAAATCTCAACCCAACTGTCTACTATTTACCCTATTCTATAAGAAGACATATATCAAAGCATCTCAACTAGATGAAAATATATCCTATTCATTTAATAGAAGAAAATGGATACCTTTAGCAAGTCATTGCATCATTGAACATCTCTTTCAAATTAATCTATCGCAAATAAGCTAGTAATAATAAACAAATAAGCTGTTCTGCGATTGATGCTAGATTTTATGTGCCACAATTTTAATTTAACCCCTATCCCATGTATTGTTAATCAGGGAAGATGAAGGACATTTAGCAATCTTTTTCCTTTGAGACATCCCCTTTCTCAAAACCTATATTCTGCCCAAGATGGGATGAAAAGGCAGGTAATGTGTATTTAGTTTTTTGAATATCACTGACATGTGATGATCTTGCTCTCTTTTGGGGCTTTAGATATGCTCAGGATGCCCTGAGAGTTCTGCTGAATTGTTCTGGACTGCAACAGGTGGATATTACTCTAACGAAGGCGAATTTCTGGGACCAGTTATCTGAAGAGCTGTGTTACTATTATGGAGTCTACTTTATTGCTAAGTAAGGACAGGGGTCTCTGTGTAGGATTCTTGGTCTCTATCCCACCTTCTCCAACTTCCTTCAATAAGCCATGAGGAAACAAAATAGGCATCTATTCCAATTTCCAGATCTCTCTTAATGATATGAGTTGCTATTTGATTTCTACATCTTCAGTTATTTTGAAGGGTTTTTATTTGTGATTTTTTTCCTTTTTCTTGCCCTCTTACCTGATAATATAGATGCCCCATTTTCCTCCCTCCACAGAACAGGTTTCTTTTTTTACAGATACAGAAAACTAGAAGTGAGTTTGGTTTTTTCCCTCTGATTTTAGCTGATTCCTGCACTGCAGGCATCAGTTTTAAATGTGTTTCCAGTTGAAAGAGGTCCAATAAAAACCTATACTGAATAAGCCAAATAAATTTGGAAAAGAATAGTAGAAGAACACTTTTATTTTTCTTGTACTAGAAAGGGGGTTTTCTAGTTAACCCTTTAGTGAACAGCAAGTTTCTGATTGTAGGGATCAGATTTTCTGATCAAGAATCAAAATATGGGCTGTTGACAACATGACAGACTAAGACTACTTCAAGTTGCGACTGACCCAAAAACTACACTCTTTGTGGTCTATGGGGCCTTGGTGCTTTTATAACAGAATCTCATTTGCAAATAGATTTCAGGGGCACATGCTGTGTAAAAGTGTAGTACATCTGTACCCTGCAAGTTGTCACAAGCTGAATGTCACTCTAAGGATATCTAAGAAGTAACTTTGGATCTTCTTACTCAAACAAAGTGGGGTCCACAGACAAGCAGCAACAGCATCACCTGAGAGTTAAAAATTCAGAATCCATGGCCCACCTTAGACCTACTGAATCAGAATCTGTATTTTCCCAATATCACCAGGGTGATCTGTTTGCACGTTGCAGTTTTAGAAGCACTGGTTTCGAAGACCAACCGGGAATCTTAAAATGGAAACTTTCTCATGTTATCCTTAGCCATTCTGCCCTTACTGATCTGATCCAGTCCACCATGTCAGGACAAGTGTGAGGCTGTCCACCACCCAAATGTGTTTTGGAGAATGTGAATGGCATAGTGAATCAGAGATAACCACCTCTTTTCCTGAGTAATCCAGGGCGGTCCCAAACTCTCATTGGCATTACAGCATTTAAAGAAAAAGCTTGGTCCAAAACCACAAAGATGACCTGTATGCAGCCATCTTGGACTGAGCACTAAATTTTTATTTCCTCTCCCTTTAGTCAAGAATTGGTGGGAGCTCACACTAAAATAGGGCATTCTGTTCTGTGGCAAAGGATGGGAGAGACAGGAAAGAGAAGTGACATTAAGGAAAGAGATGTTGACAGGGATCCAGTTATATGTAATTCTCCAGAGTATGTGTAGAATTCATAGTGGGACTACAATTTATTTAGGGACTATTAAAGAGTATCTTTCTTTCTATCTGGGAGGTACAAAATAGAATAATGTTTCTCTCTTTGCCACTATTAGCATAGTGTTTTCTTCTTTGCTAATTCAGTGCCTTATTCTCTTTTACAGAACTCTCAGTGAATATAACTTTCCACAGTTTCCGGAGACTCTGCGTTATCTCTATAAGCTCTCAGTAGAAGGTCCTAGAAGGTCAGAAGACACTGTCATCGTAGTAATATTCCTCACCGAAGTAAGTTTTGTAGACTGTGAACAGCTGTGTTCTCATTTCCTTTTCTTACCCAAATTTAAATCAAAATTCCAGTTTCTCATATTTCTCCCTCTGAATGTTGGTCCTTACCAAGACTTAAGATCATGAACGTCCTTACCAAGACTTAAGATCATGAATGATATCTGAAGTTGGATGGGGAGAGGTGTGGGGTTAGATCTGGGTTATGGAAGAGTTGTCCCTTCAGCTTTCACCAGCAGTTGGTTTTTCTCTGTTTCTAGGGGTGTGAATTTTTACAAACACTAATTATATTTTAGTACCAGTTTATATATTTCTGCATGATTGTTAAAGTATATTGAGGGATAATTGGGTTTAATAAAGATGGTAGTTAACATCGGGGATCTAGGCAGTACTTCTGACCATCTAGGGGGAGAAAGGAACTGGCTGAGTAACTGGGTAAAATGAAGATGTAGAACCATATTACTTTGTATATGAATATTGTGCCATGTATTGTAATACTATAATGGAATCAAGCAAATTGACAAACTCTTGTTTACAAAAAATAAAGGCTTTATAACCTGAAATTATCAGAGTCAAATCTAATTTTTTTCATAAATATAGTAATATAATAGGCATGTATTACCTAAGGTGAAGTGCCCAATATTTTCAAAATTTGAGGTGATTTCAAACATCATAGTAAAATGGTTAATTAATTATGAAAAGTGTACTATTATACTATACCATCTACTTCTAAAGCTTTCAAAAGTATGCATAAATTTAACTGAACATTGCAATAGTCATCAATGATTTCAAATATGCTTAGTCTATTTTGACCTCTCATTAATTTTACTATGTGATTCATTATTTTTATTGAATTGACTATGCTTTGCCCAGTGTCTATTATTGGCTTATCAATCTCTAGTTGACTATTTATAGGTGGATTTATTTCTTTTTTTCCCCCAAAAGTTATTAGGGCACAGGTGATATTTGGTTACATGAGTAAATTCTTTAGTGGTGATTTGTGAGATTTTGGTGCACCCATCACCCAAGCAGCATACACTGTACAATATTTAATCTCCCACTCTTCCCCCCAAGTCCCCAAAGTCCATTGTATCATTCTTGTGCCTTTGCATCCTCATAGCTTAGCTCCCACATATCACATAGAATATACCATGTTTAGTTTTACATTCCTGAGTTACTTCACTTAGAATAATAGTTTCCAATCTCATCCAGGTCACTGCAAATGCTGGTAGTTCATTCCTTTTTATGGCTGAGTAGTATTCCATCATATATATACATAATCATTTCTTTATCCACTTGTTGATTGATGGCATTTGGGTTGGTTCCATGATTTTGCAATTGGGAATTGTGCTACTATAAACATGTGTGTGCAAGTTTCTTTTTCAAATAATGTCTTCTTTTCCTCTGGGTAGATGTCCAGTAGTGAGATTGCTGGATCAGATGGTAGTTCTACTTTTAGTCCTTTAAGGAATCTCCACACTGTTTTCCATAGCGGCTGTACTACTTTACATTCCCACCAGCAGTGTAGAAATGTTCCCTGATCACCGCATCCACACCAACATCTACTGTTTTTTGATTCTTGATTACCATCATTCTTAGAGGAGTAAGGTGGTATTGCATCGTGGTTTTTATTTGCATTCCCTGATCATTAGTGATGTTGAGCATTTTTTCATATGTTTATTGGCCATTTGTATATCCTCTTTTGGGAATTGTCTATTTATGTGCTTAGCCCACTTTTTGATGGGATTGTTTTTTTCTTACTGATTTGTTTGAGTTCGTTGTAGACCCTGGATATTAGTCTTTTGTCAGATGTATAGATTGTGAAGATTTTCTCCCACTCTGTGGGCTGTCTGTTTACTCTGCTGACTGTTCCTTTTGTCATGCAAAAGATCTTTAGTTTAATTAGGTCCCAGCTATTTATTTTTGTTGTTGTTGCATTTGCTTTTGGGTTCTTGGTCATGAAATCCTTGTCTAAGCCAATGTCTAGAAGTTTTTTTTCCAATGTTATATTTTAGAATTTTTATAGTTTCATGTCCTAGGTTTAAGTCCTGAATCCATCTTGAGTTGATAATTGTATAAGGTGAGAAATGAGGATCCAGTTTCATTCTCCTATATGTAGCTAGCCAATTAACCCAGCACCATTTGTTGAAAAGGATGTCCTTTCCCCGCTTTATATTTTTGTTTGCTTTGTTGAAGATCAATGGGCTGTAAGTATTTGGGTTTATTTCTGAGTTCTCTCTTGTGTTCCATTGGTCTATGTGCCTATTTTTGTACCAGTACCATGCTGTTTTGGTGACTATGGCCTTATAGTATAGCTTGAAATCAGGCAATGTGATGCCTCCAGATTTGTTCTTTTTGCTTAGTCTTGCTTTGGCTATGCGGACTCTTTTTTGGTTCCATATGAATTTTAGAATTGTTTTTTCTAGTTCTGTGAAGAATAATGGTGGATTTTGATGGGGATTGTGCTGAATTTGTAGATTATTTTTGGCAGTATGCTCATTTTCACAATGTTGATTCTACTAATCCATAAGCTTGGGATGTGTTTCCTTTTGTTTGTGTCATCTATGATTTATTTTAGCAGTGTTTTGTAGTTTTCTTTGTAGAGGTCTTTCAACTCCTTTGTTAGATATATTCCTAAGTATTTTATTTTATTTTTTTTTTGCAGCTATTGTAAAAGAGGTTGAGTTCTTGATTTAATTCTCTGCTTGGTCGCTATTGGTGTAGAGAAGAGCTACTGATTTATGAACATTAATCTTGTATCTGGAAACTTTGCCAAATTCTTTCATCAGTTCTAGGAGCTTTCTGGAGGAGTTATTAGGGTTTTCGAGGTAAATGATCATATCATCAGCAAACAGGAACACTTTGACTTCTTCTTTACCAATTTGGATGCCTTTCATTTCCTTCTCTTGTCTGATTGCTCTGGCTAGGACTTCAAGTACTATGTTGAAGAGGAGTGGTGAGAGTGCATTGTTCCTTGTATTGTTACAATTCTCAGAGGGAATGCTTTCGACCTTTCCCTATTCACTATTATGTTGGCTGTGGGATTTTCATAGATGGCTTTTTTACATTAAGCTATATCCCTTCTATGCCGATTTTGCTGAGGGTTTTAATCACAAAGGGATGCTGGACTTTGCCAATTGCTTTTTCTGCATCTATTGAGATGATCATGTGATTTTTGTTTTTAGCTCTGTTTCTGTAGTTTATCACATTTATTGACTTGCGTATGTTGAACCATCCCTGCATACCTGGTATGAAACCCACTTGATCATAGTGGATTATCTTTCTGACTTGTTGTTGAATTCATTGAGCTAGTATTTTGTTAAGGATTTTAGCATCTTTGCTCATCAAGGATATCGGTCTGTAGTTTTCTTTTTTGGTTGTGTCCTCACCTGGTTTTGGTATTAGGGTGATGCTGGCTTCATAGAATGAATTAGGGAGGGTTCCTTCTTTCTCAATCTTGTGGAATAGTGTCAAAAGGATTGGTACCAATTCTTTTTTGAATGTTTGGTAGAATTCTGCTGTGAATCCATCTGGTCCTGTACTTTTTTTTGTTGATAATTTTTTAATTACTGTTTCAATCCCTCTGCTTATTATTGGTCTGTTCAGGGTATCAAATTCTTCCTGATTTAAGCTAGGGGGTTTACATTTTTCCAGGAATTCATCCATCTTTTCTAGAGTTTCTAGTTTATGTGCATAAAGGTGTTCATAGTAGCCTTGAAGGATCTTTTGTATTTCAATGGTGTCTGTTGTAATATCTCCCGTTTCATTTCTTAGTGAGGTTATTTGGATTTCCTGTCTTCTTTCTTGGTTAATATTTCTAATCATGTATCAATTTTGTTTATCTTTACAAAGAACCAGTTTTTTGTTTCATTTACCTTTTGTATTTTTGTTTGTTTGTTTCAATTTCATTCAGTTCTGCTGTGATCTTGGTTATTTTCTTTCTTTGGCTTTGTTTGGGTTTGGCTTGTTCTTGTTTTTCTAGTTCCTTGAGGTGTGATCTTAGGTTGTCTATTTGTGCTCTTTCAGACTTTTTTATGTAGGAATTTAGGGCTATGAACTTTTCTCTTAGCACTGTCTTAGCTGTATCCCAGAGGTTTTGATAGGTTGTGTCATTATTGTAATTCAGTTCAAAAATTTTTTAAAATTTCCATCTTGATTTCATTTTTGACCCAATGCTCATTCAGGAGCAGGATTTAATTTCAATGTATTTGCATGGTTTTGAAGGTTTCTTCTGGAGTTGATTTCCAGTTTTATTTCACTGTGGTCTGGGAGAGTGCTTGATATAATTTCAGTTTTCTTAAATTTATTGAGGTTCACTTTTTGGCCTATCATATATTCTATCTTGGAAAAAGTTCCATGTGCTGTTGAATAGAATGTGTATTCTGTGGTTGTTGGATGAAATGCTCTGTATATATCTGTTAAGTCCATTTGCTCCAAGGTATAGTTTAAATTCATTGTTTCTTTGTTGACTTTGTCTTGATGACCTGTTTAGTGCTGCCAGTGGAGTATGAAGTCCCCCACTATTATTGTGTTGCTGTCTATCTCATTTTTTAGGTCTATTAGTAATTGTTTTATAAATTTGGGAGCTCTAGTATTAGGTGCAAATATGTTTAGGATTGTGATATTTTCCTGTTGGACAAGGCCTTTTACCATCATATAATGTCGCTCTTTGTCTCTTTTAACCACTGGTGCTTTAAATTTTATTTTGTCTGATATAAGAATAGCTACTCCTGCTCACTTGCAGTGTTCATTTGCATGAAATCCCCTTTTCCATGCCTTTACTTTAAGTTTATTTGAGTCCTTATGCATTAGGTTGGTCTCTTGAAGGCAGCAGATAGTTGGTTGGTGAGTTCTTATCCATTCCGCAGTTCTGTATCTTTTAAGTGGAGTGTTTAGGCCATTTACATTCAATGTTAGTGCTGAAATGTGAGGTACTATTGCATTTGTCATGCTCTTTTTTGCCTGTGTACTTGTTTTTTTGTTTTTGCTTTTTAACTTGTATTTTTGTTGTATAGGTCCTGTGTCATTTATGCTTTAAAGAGGTTCTGTTTTCATGATTTGTTTTAAGGGTTAGAGCCCCTTGTAGCAGTTCTTGTAGTGGTGGCTTGGTAATGGCAAATTCTCTCAGAATTTGTTTGTCTGAAAACAACTATATCTTTCCTTCGTATATGATGCTTAGTTTCACTGACTACAAAATTCTTGGCAGATAATTTTATTTGAGGAAGCTGAAGATAGGGCTGCAATCCCTTCTAGCTTATAGGGTTTATGCTGAGAAGTCTGCTGTTAATCTGATAGGTTTTTCTTGTTAGGGTACCTGGTGCTTCTGTCTAACAGCTCTTAAGATTCTTTCCTTCCTCTTAACTTTGGGTAACCTGATGACAATGTGCTTAGGTGAAGATCTTTTGTTGATGAATTTCCCAGATGTTCTTTGAGCTTCTTGGATCTGTATGTCTAGATTTCTAGCAAGACTGGGGAAGTTTTCCTCAATTATTCCCCCAAATGTATTTTCTGAGCTTTTAGAATTGTCTTCTTTCTCAGGAACACCAATTATTTTTAGGTTTAGTTGTTTAACATAATCCCATACTTCTTAGAGGCTTTGTTCGTATTTTCTTACTCTTTTTTTTTTTTAATTTATTTATTATTATTATACTTTAAGTTGTAGGGTACATGTGCATAATGTGCAGGTTTGTTACATATGTATACTTGTGCCATGTTGGTGTGCTGCACCCATCAACTCATCATTTACATCAGGTATAACTCCCAATGCAATCCCTCCCCCCTCCCCCCTCCCCATGATAGGCCCCTGTGTGTGATGTTCCCCTTCCTGAGTCCAAGTGATCTTATTGTTCAGTTCCCACCTATGAGTGAGAACATGCGGTGTTTGGTTTTCTGTTCTTGTGATAGTTTGCTAAGAATGATGGTTTCCAGCTGCATCCATGTCCCTACAAAGGACGCAAACTCATCCTTTTTGATGGCTGCATAGTATTCCATGGTGTATATGTGCCACATTTTCTTAATCCAATCTGTCACTGATGGACATTTGGGTTGATTCCAAGTCTTTGCTATTGTGAATAGTGCTGCAATAAACATACGTGTGCATGTGTCTTTATAGCAGCATGATTTATAATCCTTTGGGTATATACCCAGTAATGGGATGGCTGGGTCATATGGTACACCTAGTTCTAGATCCTTGAGGAATCGCCATACTGTTTTCCATAATGGTTGAACTAGTTTACAATCCCACCAACAGTGTAAAAGTGTTCCTATTTCTCCACATCCTCTCCAGCACCTGTTGTTTCCTGACTTTTTAATGATCGCCATTCTAACTGGTGTGAGATGGTATCTCATTGTGGTTTTGATTTGCATTTCTCTGATGGCCAGTGATGATGAGCATTTTTTCATGTGTCTGTTGGCTGTATGAATGTCTTCTTTTGAGAAATGTCTGTTCATATCCTTTGCCCACTTTTTGATGGGGTTGTTTGTTTTTTTCTTGTAAATTTGTTTGAGTTCTTTGTAGGTTCTGGATATTAGCCCTTTGTCAGATGAGTAGATTGCAAAAATTTTCTCCCATTCTGTAGGTTTCCTGTTCACTCTGATGGTAGTTTCTTTTGCTGTGCTGAAGCTCTTTAATTTAATGAGATCCCATTTGTCAATTTTGGCTTTTGCTGCCGTTGCTTTTGGTGTTTTAGACATGAAGTCTTTGCCCATGCCTATGTCCTGAATGGTACTACCTAGGTTTTCCTCTAGGATTTTTATGGTATTAGGTCTGACATTTAAGTCTCTAATCCATCTTGAATTAATTTTCGTATAAAGAGTAAGGAAAGGATCCAGTTTCAGCTTTCTACTTATGGCTAGCCAATTTTCCCAGCACCATTTATTAAATAGGGAATCCGTTCCCCATTTCTTGTTTCTCTCAGGTTTGTCAAAGATCAGATGGCTGTAGATGTGTGGTATTATTTCTGAGGACTCTGTTCTGTTCCATTGGTCTATATCTCTGTTTTGGTACCAGTACCATGCTGTTTTGGTTACTGTAGCCTTGTAGTATAGTTTGAAGTCAGGTAGCGTGATGCCTCCAGCTTTGTTCTTTTGACTTAGGATTGTCTTGGAGATGTGGGCTCTTTTTTGGTTCCATATGAACTTTAAAGCAGTTTTTTCCAATTCTGTGAAGAAACTCATGGGTAGCTTGATGGGGATGGCATTGAATCTATAAATTACCTTGGGCAGTATGGCCATTTTCACGATATTGATTGTTCCTATCCATGAGCATGGTATGTTCTTCCATTTGTTTGTGTCCTCTTTTATTTCACTGAGCAGTGGTTTGTAGTTCTCCTTGAAGAGGTCCTTTACATCCCTTGTAAGTTGGATTCCTAGGTATTTTATTCTCTTTGAAGCAATTGTGAATGGAAGTTCATTCCTGATTTGGCTCTCTGTTTGTCTGTTACTGGTGTATAAGAATGCTTGTGATTTTTGCACATTAATTTTGTATCCTGAGACTTTGCTGAAGTTGCTTATCAGCTTAAGGAGATTTTGGGCTGAGACAATGGGGTTTTCTAAATATACAATCATGTCATCTGCAAACAGGGACAGTTGGACTTCTTCTTTTCCTAACTGAATACCCTTGATTTCTTTCTCTTGCCTAATTGCCCTAGCCAGAACTTCCAACACTATGTTGAATAGGAGTGGTGAGAGAGGGCTTCTCTGTCTTGTGCCAGTTTTCAAAGGGAATTTTTCCAGTTTTTGCCCATTCAGTATGATATTGGCTGTGGGTTTGTCATAAATAGCTGTTATTATTTTGAGGTACGTTCCATCAATACCGAATTTATTGATTGTTTTTAGCATGAAGGGCTGTTGAATTTTGTCAAAAGCCTTTTCTGCATCTATTGAGATAATCATGTGGTTCTTGTCTTTGGTTCTGTTTATATGCTGGATTATGTTTATTGATTTGCGAATGTTGAACCAGCCTTGCATCCCAGGGATGAAGCCCACTTGATCATGGTGGATAAGCTTTTTGATGTGTTGCTGAATCCGGTTTGCCAGTATTTTATTGAGGATTTTTGCATCGATGTTCATCAGGGATATTGGTCTAAAATTCTCTTTTTTTGTTGTGTCTCTGCCAGGCTTTGGTATCAGGATGATGTTGGCCTCATCAAATGAGTTAGGGAGGATTCCCTCTTTTTCTATTGATTGGAATAGTTTCAGAAGGAATGGTACCAACTCCTCCTTGTACCTCTGGTAGAATTCAGCTGTGAATCCATCTGGTCCTGGAATTTTTTTGGTTGGTAGGCTATTAATTATTGCCTCAATTTCAGAGCCTGCTATTGGTCTGTTCAGGGATTCAACTTCTTCCTGGTTTAGTCTTGGAAGAGTGTAAGTGTCCAGGAAATTATCCATTTCTTCTAGATTTTCCAGTTTATTTGCGTAGAGGTGTTTATGGTATTCTCTGATGGTAGTTTGTATTTCTGTGGGGTCGGTGGTGATATCCCCTTTATCATTTTTAATTGCGTCGATTTGATTCTTCTCTCTTTTCTTCTTTATTAGTCTTGCTAGTGGTCTGTCAATTTTGTTGATCTTTTCAAAAAACCAACTCCTGGATTCATTGATTTTTTGGAGAGTTTTTTGTGTCTCTATCTCCTTCAGTTCTGCTCTGATCTTAGTTATTTCTAGCCTTCTGCTAGCTTTCAAATGTGTTTGCTCTTGCTTCTCTAGTTCTTTTAATTGCGATGTTAGAGTGTCAATTTTACATCTTTCCTGCTTTCTCTTGTGGGCATTTAGTGCTATAAATTTCCCTCTACACACTGCTTTAAATGTGTCCCAGAGATTCTGGTATGTTGTATCTTTGTTCTCATTGGTTTCAAAGAACATCTTTATTTCTGCCTTCATTTCGTTATGTACCCAGTAGTCATTCAGGAGCAGGTTGTTCAGTTTCCATGTAGTTGAGCGGTTTTGATTGAGTTTCTTAGTCCTGAGTTCTAGTTTGATTGCACTGTGGTCTGAGAGACAGTTTGTTATAATTTCTGTTCTTGTACATTTGCTGAGGAGTGCTTTACTTCCAATTACGTGGTCGATTTTGGAGTAAGTACGATGTGGTGCTGAGAAGAATGTATATTCTGTTGATTTGGGGTGGAGAGTTCTATAGATGTCTATTAGGTCTGCTTGCTGCAGAGATGAGTTCAATTCCTGGATATCCTTGTTAACTTTCTGTCTCGTTGATCTGTCTAATGTTGACAGTGGAGTGTTGAAGTCTCCCATTATTATTGTATGGGAGTCTAAGTCTCTTTGTAAGTCTCTAAGGACTTGCTTTATGAATCTGGGTGCTCCTGTATTGGGTGCATATATATTTAGGATAGTTAGCTCTTCCTGTTGAATTGATCCCTTTACCATTATGTAATGGCCTTCTTTGTCTCTTTTGATCTTTGATGGTTTAAAGTCTGTTTTATCAGAGACTAGTATTGCAACCCCCGCTTTTTTTTGTTCTCCATTTGCTTGGTAAATCTTCCTCCATCCCTTTATTTTGAGTCTATGTATGTCTCTGTGTGTGAGATGGGTCTCCTGAATACAGCAGACTGATGGATCTTGACTCTTTATCCAGTTTGCCAGTCTGTGTCTTTTAATTGGAGCATTTAGTCCATTTACATTTAAGGTTAAGATTGTTATGTGTGAACTTGATCCTGCCATTATGATATTAACTGGTTATTTTGCTCGTTAGTTGATGCAGTTTCTTCCTAGCCTCGATGGTCTTTACATTTTGGCATGTTTTTGCAATGGCTGGTACCGGTTGTTCCTTTCCATGTTTAGTGCTTCCTTCAGGGTCTCTTGTAAGGCAGGCCTAGTGGTGACAAAATCTCTAAGCATTTGCTTATCTGTAAAGGATTTTATTTCTCCTTCACTTATGAAACTTAGTTTGGCTGGATATGAAATTCTGGGTTTAAAATTCTTTTCTTTAAGAATGTTGAATATTGGCCCCCACTCTCTTCTGGCTTGTAGAGTTTCTGCCGAGAGATCTGCTGTTAGTCTGATGGGCTTCCCTTTGTGGGTAACCCGACCTTTCTCTCTGGCTGCCCTTAAGATTTTTTCCTTCATTTCAACTTTGGTGAATCTGGCAATTATGTGTCTTGGAGTTGCTCTTCTCGAGGAGTATCTTTGTGGCGTTCTCTGTATTTCCTGGATTTGAATGTTGGCCTGCCCTACTAGGTTGGGGAAGTTCTCCTGGATGATATCCTGCAGAGTGTTTTCCAACTTGGTTCCATTTTCCCCCTCACTTTCAGGCACCCCAATCAGACGTAGATTTGGTCTTTTTACATAATCCCATACTTCTTGCAGGCTTTGTTCATTTCTTTTTCTTCTTTTTTCTTTTGGTTTCTCTTCTCGCTTCATTTCATTCATTTGATCCTCAATCGCAGATACTCTTTCTTCCAGTTGATCGAGTCGGTTACTGAAGCTTGTGCATTTGTCACGTATTTCTCGTGTCATGGTTTTCATCTCTTTCATTTCGTTTACGACCTTCTCTGCATTAATTACTCTAGCCATCAATTCTTCCACTTTTTTTTCAAGATTTTTAGTTTCTTTGCGCTGGGTACGTAATTCCTCCTTTAGCTCTGAGAAATTTGATGGACTGAAGCCTTCTTCTCTCATCTCGTCAAAGTCATTCTCCGTCCAGCTTTGATCCGTTGCTGGCGATGAGCTGCGCTCCTTTGCCGGGGGAGATGCGCTCTTATTTTTTGAATTTCCAGCTTTTCTGCCCTGCTTTTTCCCCATCTTTGTGGTTTTATCTGCCTCTGGTCTTTGATGATGGTGATGTACTGATGGGGTTTTGGTGTAGGTGTCCTTCCTGTTTGATAGTTTTCCTTCTAACAGTCAGGACCCTCAGCTGTAGGTCTGTTGGAGATTGCTTGAGGTCCACTCCAGACCCTGTTTGCCTGGGTATCAGCAGCAGAGGCTGCAGAAGATAGAATATTTCTGAACAGCGAGTGTACCTGTCTGATTCTTGCTTTGGAAGCTTCCTCTCAGGGGTGTACTCCACCCTGTGAGGTGTGGGGTGTCAGACTGCCCCTAGTGGGGGATGTCTCCCAGTTAGGCTACTCAGGGGTCAGGGACCCACTTGAGCAGGGAGTCTGTCCCTTCTCAGATCTCAACCTCCGTGTTGGGAGATCCACTGCTCTCTTCAAAGCTGTCAGACAGAGTCGTTTGCGTCTGCAGAGGTTTCGGCCGTGTTTGTTATTGCCCTGTCCCCAAAGGTGGAGTCTACAGAGACAGGCAGGTTTCCTTGAGCTGCTGTGAGCTCCACCCAGTTCGAGCTTCCCAGCAGCTTTGTTTACCTACTTAAGCCTCAGCAATGGCGGGTGCCCCTCCCCCAGCCTCGCTGCTGCCTTGCCGGTAGATCACAGACTGCTGTGCTAGCAATGAGGGAGGCTCCGTGGGTGTGGGACCCTCCCGGCCAGGTGTGGGATACGATCTCCTGGTGTGCCTGTTTGCTTAAAGTGCAGTATTGGGGTGGGAGTTACCCGATTTTCCAGGTGTTGTGTGTCTCAGTTCCCCTGGCTAGGAAAAGGGATTCCCTTCGCCCTTGCGCTTCCCAGGTGAGGCAATGCCTCGCCCTGCTTCAGCTCTCACTGGTCGGGCTGCAGCAGCTGACCAGCACCGATCGTCCGGCACTCCCCAGTGAGATGAACCCAGTACCTCAGTTGAAAATGCAGAAATCACCGGTCTTCTGTGTTGCTCGCGCTGGGAGTTGGAGACTGGAGCTGTTTCTATTCGGCCATCTTGCTCCGCCCCCACCTTTCTTACTCTTTTTGTCTTTGTTGGATTGGGTTAATTTGAAGACCTTGTCTTTGAGCTCTGAATTGTTTTCTTCTACTTGTTCAGTTCTATTGCTGAGACTTTCTGGAGCGTTTTGCATTTCTAAAAGTGTCTCTGAAAATTTTCTGAAATTTTTATTGTTTTTTCTTTAAGCTATATATTTCCTTGAATATTTTTCCCTTCACTTCTTGTATCATTTTTTGGATTTCCTTGCACTGGGCTTTGCCTTTCTCTGGTCCCTCCTGATTAGCTTAATAACCAACCTCCTGAATTCTTTTCCAGGAAAATCAGGGATTTCTTCTTGGTTTGGAATCATTGCTGGTGAACTAGTATTATTTTTGAGGGGTGTCAATGAACCTTGTTTTGTGATATTCCCAGGTTTGGTTTTCTGGTTCCTTCTCATTTGGGTAGGCTCTGTCAGAGGGAAGGTCTAGGGCTGAAGGTTGTTATTCAAATTTTTTTGTCCAACAGGGTGTTGTTCCCTTGATATAGTACTCTTCCCCTTTTCCTGTATATGTGGCTTCCTATGAGTCAAACTGCAGTGATTGTTGTCTCTTTTCTGGGTCTAGCCACCCCGTGACTATACCAGCGTCTGGGCTGGTACTGGAGGTTGTCTACACAGAGTCCTGTAATGTGAACCATTTATGGGTCTCTCAGAAGTGGATAACAATGCCTATTCCAGTGGAGGTGGTAGAGGGTGCAATGGACTCTGTGAGGATCCTTAGCTTTGGTGGTTTAATGCTCTGTTTTTGTGCTGGTTGGCATCCTGGCAGGAGATGGTGATTTCCAGAAAGCATCAGCTATAGTAGTGTGGAGGGGGACAGGTGGTGGGTGGAGCCCTAGAACTCCCAAGATTATATGCCATTTGTCTTCTGCTTTCAGGGTGGGTAGGGAAGGATCATCAGGTGGGGGTGGGGCTAAGTGTGTCTGGGCTTAGAGTCCCCTTGCGTGGGTCTTGCCGTGGCTGCTGTGGGGGATGGGAGTGAGAGTCCCAAGTCACTGGAGTTGTGTACCTACGAGGATTATGGCTGCCTCTGCTGAGTCATGCAGGTTGTCAGGGAAGTGGGGGAAAGTGGCAGTCACAGGCTTCACCCAGCTTCCACACAAACTAAAGGGGCGGTCTCACTCCCATCATGTCCCCTGCAACAGCCCTGAGTCTGTTTCCAGGCAGAGGGCAAGGCAGGCTTGAAAACTTGCCCAAGGCTTTTCACCTCCCAGCTGCAAAAGAAAAAGGCTTTAGTTCCTCCGCTGCCTGTGAAGTCTAAGTCTGCAAGTCAGATTCATGCCCTCTCCTGAGTTCTGGCCAAGAGGCTTCTTGCTCTATTCAAATTGTTACAAAGTTCAGCTCGAGAATTCCTTCTCCCTGCATAGTTTTACCCCCTGCTCCTCTGGCCAGGATGGATGGATCCTCCTTCTGATGGATCTCTTCCTGATGGATCCCTGTGGTGCCAGGCAGGAATGGGCTGCTTGGGGACCCAGTGAACTCCCCAGGGCCTTTCTGCTACTTCCCCTAACCCCTATATTTCACTTGGCTCAGCTCTCTGACTTGACTCAGCTTCAGGTAAAGTCAGAAACTTCTCCAGCAAACAGACCTTCAGCTTCTCCAGTCAGGTTGTGTGTTCGGGAGAGGACTGTCTCCCTTTCTTACTTCCACTGTTGGGGCACTCACAGTATTTGGGCTTTCTTCCGGGTCCTGCAGGAGCGTCTACTTCCTTCAGAGGGTCTGTGGGTCCTCTCAGGATTACTGGTTTGTCCTTACAATCAATCTGGAGCTAAAATACACAATGCAGCCTCTGCATGCTGCTCTGCTGGAGCTGCAATCTAATCCTGCTTCCCATCTGCCATGATCTCTCCTAGTCACCAGGTGGGTTTATCTCTGAGCACTCTGTTCTGTTCTATTGGTCAATATGTCTGTTTTCATACCAGGACCATACTGTTTTGACTACTATAGCTTTGTAATATATTTTGAAATCAGGAAGTGTAGTATTCCAACTTTGTTTTTCCAAGATTGTTTTGACTATTTGGGGTGTTCATTGGTCTCATACAAACCTTATTTTTTTTCTACTTCTGTAAAACAAGCCATTGGACTCTTGAGAAAGATTACATTGAATGTGTAAATAACTTTGGGTGGTATAGACATTTTTATTTTTTTGAGACAGGTCTCACTCTGTTTCCCAGGCTGGAGTGCAGTCACACGATCTTGACTTACTGCAACCTTGTCCTCTAGGCTCAAGCAATCCTTCCACCTTAGCCTCCAGAGTAGCTGGGACTACAGGTGCGTGCCACCATGCTTGGCTAATTTTTGTATTTTTAGTAGAGATGGATTTTGGGTTTCACCATGTTGCCCAGGTTGATCTCAAACTCCTGAGCTCAAGTGATCCACCCAACTTGGCTTCCCAAAGTGCTGGGATTACAGGCATGAGCCATCATGCCTGGCCAGTATAGACATTTTAACACTTTTAACTCTTTCAATATATGAACACTGGATATCTTTCCATTTATGTGTGTCTTCAATTTCCTTCATCGGCATTTTATAGTTTTCAGTGTACAAGTCTTTAACATCCTTGGTTAAATATATTCCTAAATATTCTAATTTTTATAGCTATTGTAAATAGAATTGTTTTCTTAATTTTTTTTATATAGTTTATTGTTAGTGTATAGAAATGCAACTGACTTTTGTATGTTGATTTTGAATTCTGCAGCTTTACTGAATTTATTACATCCAAGAGGCATTTTATGGAGTCATTAGGGCTTTCTATATATACAAGATCATGTCATCTGCAAAGACAGAACATTTTACTTCTTCCTTTCTGATTTGGATGACTTGTGTTTCTTGTCTGAATGTCTGTCCAGGACTTAATATTCATTAACAAATTATTGAAGCTATATTTTAATACATTTGTCTTTTAACTTTTACATTAGAGTTAAATGTGATTTACACACCACCATCCCATATTAAAATATTCTAATTTTGACTATATATTTATCTTTCAAAGTGAGTTTTATACATTCACATATTTTAATGTTGTTACTCAGTGTCCTTTTATTTCAAATTGAAGAACTCCCTTTAGCATTTCTTGCAAGTTAGGTCTCATGGTTGTAAACTCCCTCAGTTTTTGTTTGTCTGGGGATGTCTTTATCTCTACTTAATTCTGAAGGACAACTTTGTCAGGTATAGTATTCTTAGTTGTCAGGTTTTTTCTTTGAATATACCCCACTCCCTCAGTTGTGAGGTTTCTGTTATCTGCTGATAGCCTTATGCTAGTTTCTTTGTGTGTGAGAAGTCTCTTTGCCTTTGCTGCTTTCAAGATTCTTTTTTTTTTTTTGACTTTTAATAATTAGATTATAATGTATCTCAGATAGTTCTTCTTTGAGTTGATCTTCCTTGGAGTCTTGAGCTTTATGAATCTGGATGTTTATAACCCTCACAAGATTCAGTTTTCAGCCAGAATTTCTTTAAATGTTTTCTCTCTGTCTCTCTGCTCCTTCCTCCCTCCCCCCACCTCTTTCTTCCTTCTCTCTCCTCCCCCAATTTCTGGAACTCCCATAATTTAAACATTCAGATATTTAATAGTGTCCCTTACATCCCTGTCTTTACTCTCTTTCATTCTTTTATTATTATTATTATTATTATTATTATTATTATTATTATTATTTTGGCTAATTTCAAATGACTTGTCTTCAAGTTTGCTAATTCTTTCTTGTGTGTGATCAAGTCTGCTATCAAAGTTCTCAATTGAATTCTTCAGCCTATTGTTATAATCTTCAGCTCCAGGATTTCTGTTTTGTTATTTTTTATGGTTTCTTTTTTTAATTAAGTGTATCTTTCTGTTCATGCATTGCTTTTCTAATTTTATTTAGTTGTCTATCAGTGTTTTCTTGCATCTCATTGAGCTTCTTTAAGATGATTATTTTGACCTCTTTGTCAGGCAGTTTGTAGATCTCCATTTTTTGTGGTCAACTACTGGAGCTTTGTAAGTTTTCTTTTGTGATGTCATATTTGCCTCATTCTTCATTATCTGTATAGCTTTGCATTGGTTTCATGCATTTGAAAATGTAAACACTTTTTCCCACTTTTACAGAGTGGCTTTGGCAGGTAAACACCTTTTCCTTTTCATGCCTGGGCTAATGAGATTACCTCCAGAATTGTGGTTGGGTGGAGTTGGAGCTAGGGCACCTGGCTGCTCCTGGGACTTGTGGTTGGCTGGTCTGTTACCATGGTTCAAGAAGGTGTGCCTCTTCTCTGGTTCCTGAGTGAACTGGCCTACCTCTAGGACCTTGATCAGTAGTGTTGTCTCTGGAATCAAGGTCCACTACAGGGTGCAGAAACAACAGACCTATTACCAAGTACAAAGATTGGTGTAGCTCCCTTTGGGTCTATGAGAGGGCTCCTATTGTGTAAGTGGGTGGGTCCCAGGGCAGGACTGGCTCCAGACCATGACTAGCAAGGATAGAACCCAGTCACAAGGCTGCTTCAGTGTTTACAGCCAGAACATGGTCTGCAGGATAGGTATGTTCCTAAGCTGGTCACTAGACAGGAAGAACTGCTCCCAAACTGCAGCTAAAAGGGGCTGGAGTCAAGGTACAGGACCTTTCCAGGATCTGCTGTGGGTCCAAAGTTAGCAGTCCGGCCTGCAAAATCACATATAGGCTTGTCTTTTGGCAGCTTTCTGAGCAGGCAGGACAGCTCTCAGGCCACTGCTGAGAAGATATAGAGATGAGTTACAGGGCTGTTTCAGGGCACAAAGACATAACCAAGGTCAGCAGGCCTGTTACCCTGGTTTCCTTGGTGGATGGTTTTGGTGGGAGAACCAACACCAAATGTAACTGTAGCCAAGTCTGCAGAGAGACCAGGTCATTTCTAGGTTTAGAACCAGGACCACAGTCAGCAAGCCTACCATCCAAGTATTGATTTACAGTCTCAAAACAGCTCTCCTTAATTTTAGAATCCACCATGTTTTTGCAACCTTCTACATAAACCCAAATAATCTCCAGCAAGGTACTTTTGCTTGGGAATGACTGCAAAATTATTGCTTCTCTGGGGGATAATCGTGGTGAATAATATTCCATTCTTGCTTTATTATGGATTTTCATAGAAATGCTTCTATTTCACTATTAAGATGGTTAATTTTTATTGGAAATACACTGTTATTAGCCATTGTTCTATTCATAGTTACATTTGAAATGTTAAATTTTATTGACTTTGATAGTGAAAAATATAATTTTTTACATATCTTATTAATACTATATAATAGTCACAGATAGCCTAACATTAAAACTATCATTGTAATATTCTACAAACTCGATATAGCTGGGACTTGACTTATTAGAATTTTATTAAAAATTTTTATATCTTACTCAGAGGTGATTTTGTTCTGTAGTTACTTATTATGTGTTGTCTCTCTCATATTTTTGTGTGAGATTTACATTCAATTGTAAAAATCAATTCAGTAATTTTAAATACTCCTCTGCACAATGGAATTACTTATGAATCTTGCAAATCATCTATTTCTTAAAATTTTGGAAGAAGCCTGTGGTTAAAATCATCTGCTGTGATCCACACATATTTTAGTACTATGTTGCCATAGAAATGAATGAGAAGCCACACACCTGTAGTCACAGCTACTCAGGATACTGAGACAGAAGGATCACTTGAAGCCAGGAGTTTGAGGCTGTCGTGAGCTGTGATTGTGCTTGTGAATAACCAGTGCATTCCAGCTTGGGCAACATAGCAAGACCTTATCTATTTTTTAAAAAGAATGAGAAAGATCTCTTTGTACTGATGCAGAGTAATTTCCAGGAGATGTTGTTAAGTAAAAATAAAACAAACTGCAGAGCAGCACAGATGCTACCTTTTGCATAAGAGAGAAAAAGAAATGTATTATACACTATAGAAGTATATAAAATGTAGACTTATTCTTTGGGAAATATATACATATGCACACATTAAATACATGTTTTATATTCTATATAGTTTTATTATATATTATAAACTATAAGGATTTTAAAATATGTACTTGCCTTTTGGAGAGAAAACGAAAAGATAAACTAGATATTAAAGAAACTGGTTACTTTAAACGACATGGGAGTAAAAGGGAAGAATGGACAGGGATGGGAATGAGACTCTCCAAGTACCCCTTCTTGTGTAGTTTTGACTCATAAAGTTATTGTTGAAAGAATAAAATTAAATCAAGAAGTAGAAAAAAGCCAAATTTCCTGTAATCCCAGCACTTTGGGAGGCCGAGGCGGGCGGATCAGGAGGTCAAGAGATTGAGACCATCCTAGCTAACACGGTGAAACCCCGTCTCTACTACAAAAATACAAAAAAACTAGCTGGGCGTGGTGGCAGGCGCCTGTAGTCCCAGCTATTCGGGAGGCTGAGGCAGGAGAATGGCGGGAACCCAGGAGGCAGAGCTTGCAGTGAGCCGAGATGGCGCCACTGCACTCCAGCCTGGGCGACAGAGCAAGACTCCGTCTCAAAAAAAAAAAAAAAAAAGAAAAAAAGAAAAAAGCCAAATTTAAACTCATGCAAATGAATTTATTTGTATACCAAATTAATAACCACACAGATAATTACTCCATGCAGCTTATGAACATAGTGCTTTGATTTAGATATGTTCCAAGAATGAAAATATGTATAAAGAAATATTCACTTTTAGTCAGAAGGTTTATTGGTATTGTATATTGATATTATCATTTTAAGACTAAGGTATGTATTATTTATCAGAAAGCAAATAAGTAAATATATTAATCCTATTAAACACCAGGGTTTTCCAAGTAAAAGGAAGGCAATAAAAACATGAAGCTGCAAAAAGGTAATATAAACTCTTATGTTAGCTTTGAACTAAAATATCAACATTATTAGTATAAACTCACGATTTAAAGAATAACTATTTCCAAGCTCCGAGTAAAAGCCAAGAAAACATGATATTCTGACAGCCAGTCGTACTTTAGCATCGACTTCTAATGGTTTCTAAGTGCTATTACTCACCAAAAGGATGTCTCCTTGATAAAATGGCTGGTTTCAGAGGTCAAGAAAAATAGATGAGTCAGGGACATCTAATTTTTCCACAACCCAAAGAAGAGCTAAAGGCCCATGGGGCCATATCAAAAGGACACAAGAGTCAACTCAAAGTGGCTTCTACTAGCCAACTTAGAGTATCAAAATAAATAGTACCTAAATAATTGTAACATTTTTCCCCCTTTTTTAAATTATTATACTTTAAGTTCTGGGGTACATGTGCAGATGTGCAGTTTTGTTAAATAGGTATACACGTGCCATGGTGGTTTGCTGCACCCATCAACCCATCACCTACATTAGGTATATCTCCTAATGTTATCCCTCCCCTAGCTCCCCACTCCCTGAGAGGCCCCAGTGTGTGATGTTCCCCTCCCTATGTCCATGTGTTCTCATTGTTCAACTCCCACTTATGAGTGAGAACATGCGGTGTTTGGTTTTCTGTTCTTGTGATAGTTTGCCGAGAATGATGGTTTCCTGCTTTATCCATGTCCCTGCAAAGGACATGAACTCGTCCATTTTTATGGCTGCATAGTATTCCATGGTGGATATGTGCCACATTTTCTTTATCCAGTCTATTACTGATGGACATTTGGGTTGGTTCCAAGTCTTTGTTATTGTGAATAGTGGCACAATAAACATATGTGTGCATGTCTCTTTAGAGTAGAATGACTTATAATCCTTTGGGTATATACCCAGTAATGGGATTGCTGGGTCAAATGGTAATTCTAGTTCTAGATTCTTGGGAAATCACCAGTCTTCCATAATGGTTGAACTAATTTACACTCCCACCAACAGTGTAAAAGTGTTCCTATTTCTCCACATCCTCTCCATCATCTGTTTTTTCCTGACTTTTTAATGATCACCATTCTAACTAGTGTGAGATGGTATCTGACTGTGGTTTTGATTTGCATTTCTCTAATGACCAGTGATGATGAGCATTTTTTCATATGTCTGTTGGCTGCATAAATGTCTTCTTTTGAGAAGTGTCTGTTCATATTATTTGCCCACTTTTTCATGAGGTTGTTTTTTTCTTGTAAATTTGTTCAAGTTCTTTGTAGATTCTGGATGTTAACCCTTTGTCAGATGGATAGACTGCAAAAATTTTCTCCCATTCTGAAGGTTGCCGGTTCACTCTGATGATAGTTTCTTTTGCTGTGCAGAAGCTCTTTAGTTTAATTGATCCCATTTGTCAATTTTGGCTTTTGTTACCATTGCTTTTGGTGTTTTAAACATGAAGCTTTGCCCATGCGTACATCCTGAATGGTGCCGCCCAGGTTTTCTTCTAGGATTTTTAGTAACATTGAGGTTTTTTTTTTATTTCATGAATCTTTGGTGGTTCTCAAAATGAGAGAATGAGAAGACAGACAGAGACAGGAATAGAGACAGACAGAGAGACAGATGCCAGCCACTAAATGTAGAAGGAATGCTAGAAGTGGCAAATCACAATTTCTGCAAGCCCTAATTTGATAACTAAATCCAGAAAAATCATCAATAGATGTTAAAACAATTAAGTGAAAAGTTGTTGGAGAATGGAATATTCACATAACACCAAATTACCATGCTATAGACTTACTGGAATCTCAAAGGGAAAATATGACTTTACATTTTTATGTGTGGTTATCACTTAAAAAGAATTACCCTTGATCCTGTTGGGAAATAACACATTGATTATTACCAGTTTCCCATTATTTTTCGTCTGTTTCAATGATCTAGTTTTCCTTGACTTATGTTTGGAGATTTATATTTTTCCAGAAAATAATTTATTTCACTCAGAATTTCAAATTACTGCCATAATCACTGGGTCTCTACTAGATGGGCATATTAAAGTCACCAAGAAATATTTTTTAAGTATATAAGCCAAGGTCTGCCATCAGAAAACCTACTAGGA
This sequence comes from Macaca fascicularis, assembly GCF_037993035.2. Taxonomy (NCBI): domain Eukaryota; kingdom Metazoa; phylum Chordata; class Mammalia; order Primates; family Cercopithecidae; genus Macaca; species Macaca fascicularis. The sequence continues at coordinate 28,629,996 of NC_088375.1, forward strand.
TGAAGCCCAGACATGTGTAATGTATAAAAGCTGCCGGCAGAAGATCCTGCGCTCATCCTTGCCTAAGAACTACTAATGCAGATAGTCTTTTAAAATTTTTTATCTACTCCACACTTTTTTTCTCACTGCTCATTTTTTCTTTTTTGTACAATGTTGATGAAAAATCTGTTTATCTTAATAGGATTTTTTTTCCTGTGCAAAAGGCAATAGGCTTATTCTATTGTTTTTCTGTTTCCTAATACAATGATTTCTGCCTTTATTATTTTCTTACACCAGCTTTCTTTAGTACTGTTTTCTATTTTGTGATATTGTTTCTCTTAATTTCAGGATATAAATAATTTATGTTAACATTTCTTTTTAAGTAAAATATTTAAAGTCAAATTATGCATTTACTTCCAACTATAGTATAAATATATGTTATGTATAATTTTTATTGTTTTTTATTTTGTTGTCATCCTTATTGAGTGTTTGAGTTCCTCTGTGGTTTAAGATTTTGATCCACAAATTAGGAGAGATTTCTCTTAAGTTTACAAGTGCTTTATAGGCTTTCTTTTTATTTTATTTAAACTTTCTTTTTGGTTTCTTCTTTTATTATATCACAAATTTTTGAAGTGCTTTTTAACTTTTTTGCTTTAGAGATGTTAATAATACTTTTTGACATGGTATCTAATTTTTGTGAAGGTTCTTTGAAAGTTTGAAAAGAAGATGTGATCTGTCTTTCTCTCTCATTCACTGTCTGTCTCACTCTCGCTCTCTTGCTCTGCCACTCCCTATCTTTCTGTGTACCTGATCTAAAGATATTTTAAATTCTTCCAAGGAAAACATGATTTTATAAAACTGTTTGTTTTTGTTTTTGTTTTTGAGACGGAGTCTTGCTCTGTCACCCAGGCTGGAGTGCAGTGGTTCGATCTCAGCTCACTGCAAACTCTGCCTCCCGGGTTCAGGCCATTCTCCTGCCTCAGCCTCCCAAGTAGCTGGGACTACAGGCATCCGCCACCATGCCTGGCTAATGTTTTGGGTTTTTTTTAGTAGAGATGGGGTTTCACCGTGTTAGCTGGGATGGTCTCAATCTTCTGACCTGGTAATCTGCCCGCCTCGGCCTCCCAAAGTGCTGGGATTACAGGCGTGAGCCACCGCACCCGGCCAAAACTGTCATTGTGTTTTTAAGAGATTTTAATCAGCATATTTGTCAGTTATTAAATGTATAAAGGCTCATGATACTCATGTCTTCACTTTGAGTATTAGCTCTTAAAAACTAAACTTCCTCAAACTGGCCTGTAGGTTCTGTCCCACTGCCTTACTGCTGTCCAGTTTTCTATTACCTCTCCCCTCCTCTCACTCATCTTTCAGGTGCTCAAACACGCCCTGCTTCATCTCCCTCAGGGCCTTTGCACATGGTTCATCATCCTTGAAGGTAACCTCTCTAAACACTTTTTCTAGCTAATGCCAACTCACAACTCTAAATCTAAATATCATTCTTCATTCTAACTTGAATCTACATTACACAATGTAAATTAAACAGTACCATAGATCAGGGGTCCCCAGCTCCCTGGGCCACATATTGGTACGGGTTGATAGCCTGTTTGGAACTGGGTTGCACAGCAGGAAGTGAGCAGCATGCGAGCATTACCACCTGAGCTCTGCCTCCTGTCAGATCAGCGGCGGTATTCCATTTTCATAGGACACAAACCTTACTGTGAACTATGCATGCACGGGATCTAGGTTGTAGGCTCTTTATAAGAATCTAAACTAATGCCTGATGATCTGAGGTAGAAGAGTTTCACACCCCACCTCCCCAGCCATTCCTGGAAAAAAAAAGTCGTTAAAAAACTGGTCCCTGGTGCCAAAAAGTTTGGGGACTGCTGCTGTAGGTGCAGATGTATTGTGACAGCTGGTAGCTTTCTTTCCTAGTACTGACTACAATTAGAAATTCTGTCTCATTAGAGTAGTACCTAGTATAGTATCAGTCTTTCTAGCTTGCCTGGAAGCTCCACAGGGTCACAGGGTGCTACCGTTTTGCTCACCATTGTATCTCTATTTATTAGTGCAGTGCCTGGCCGGCAGTAGGTTATCACCTCTTAGCATATGTAGACATACACTGTCAAGAAACTCACCACCTGACTACAATCAGTATGATGGGGAAATTTAAATTGGGTCACTGAGTTTCCAACAATGGAGGAAAATGTAAAATACACACACACACACACACACACACACACACACACACACACACACAAAAGCATCTATTTTTCTATCCTGGTTTCTGTCTCTCCCCACTGCTGTGAGCACTGAAATATATGTGTTTGATGTTTTAGTGAGATTTGCATTCTAGTTTTACCTAGAATATCTTGATTTTTATGACAGAAATCATGCAATTTGGCCTCTACTTTCCTTATAAACTTATTAACTATTTTCTTTCAGCTTCTGAATAACTTCTTCAGGGACCCTTTCCCAGAAGAATTTTTGGTCCTCTTCACAAACTGGATCAATGATTCCAATCCTATAGTTAGCAAACTGATCCTTCAGAGAATTGCCCATATGTCACCAGTTGTCAATAAGGTATGTGTATGTTATTTGTATCTGCCAGCATCATCAAAACCATAATATGAGATTTTGATGTTACTTAACATCTTCACTAGTAAAGCAGTGATATTTTTCAGTCTCTATATAACTAATACATATCAAAGCCTGCTGTTTTATTAACAAGGAAACTGAGTTGAATAGAAAGGATGTATTAAGTCCATTTAGTGGCTTTATTGCCTTACTTTTTTGTTGTTACAGAAAATCATTCATTGCACTCAGAATGTATTTATCCTCATTGCCCTAGACTTGTCTTACAGTCTAAACCATACACACATAATTTCTCCTCCAACATACACACGTGTACACATTAATTCCTATCTCAGAGCACTTTTCAAGCTTTTTCTTCTACTCATAATTTTCCTACTTTACCTATACATATTTACATTTTTCTCCTTTTTCAATGATCGGCCCAAGTCAAACTGCACTGAAATTTCTTATCTCTAGCAGCCTCATCCCTCTCAGGACCATATCAATTATGAGCACTCATATTTTATACCAGTGGCCATCAAAGCACAGTTCTTGAACCAGCAGTATCAGCATCAACTGGAGACTTGCTAGAAATGCAAATTGTGAGGCCCCACCCCAGTCCTATGGAATCAGAAATTCTGGGGTAGGCCCACCAATCTGTGTTTTAAAGGTCCTCCAGGTAACTGTTATTCAAGTTAAAGCTGAGAACAACAGACTTATATTGTTTCCCACTGACTCACATGAATAATTCTTGCCTTCCTGGTCGACTGAATTTAAGCATGTTCCATGTTCTGTAATTCTACACTCCAAAGTATCTTGCAAAATGCTGAGAGTGTAAATGTTCTATAAATCATTACTTTTATAATACATCCAATAATAAATCCTTGTTTATTTATTGAGCATGGCCTCTGAAAACTTAAGCCTATCAGTGGACACCCACTGTGCATTTATACTGACATAAGCCATGGTCTGTTTACTTTAAATGAATAATATAAGTTAATGGATTTACCAGTAGTGTACACTCTCTTAGTAAGCAGCAAATTATTTATTGCTTTACCCAGAGCTCTTCCTAATGTTATTAACAACTGAAAGGAAAATTCTGTCAAGGCTTCCTAGAAGAGTGAAAGAAAAGTAGTGGAAAGTGATCTGGGTTGAGATTGCATATATTGTTTGTAAAGACAAAAATGGCCTCTGGCATTGACATAGTCTTTAGCTCTATTTTTTTCTCCTTAAAGCTATTATTTTGGCAAAATAATATTCATTAATTTCCTTTAGTCTTTTTCTTCTTGCCTTTCTTTCTCTCTGGTGTCTCTGTTGCATGTTCCTCCTTGCCTTCTATTCTGTTTGGTTCTGATCTACATTGACTCCCATGACTTGCCTGAGTGTCTCAGTAGCTCTCATGTCCAAATGGGTCACTGTCATCTAATTTAGAGGTCATTCTGCCAGTAGTGTGTTAGTAAATGTTTGACAGCCAGCTCTCTGAAAATAAGGCCAATTCCCTGGTGTAAAGATCCCTATGATGGCTAATCTGAAACTTTCAAAGGGACATGACTAACCAGGGAACTGGCAAAAGATGCACAATAGCACATCATTATTTAATATTCCTGCCAATTAGATGCAATGCCCATGAATAATCTCAAGAGCATAGATAATGGTAAAATGTAGCAAAAGAATTAGGGAGTGACAATTTTTTAGTATTTATTATCAGTTTCTATTTAATGTTAAATTTATATAATTTAATTTTCAGTAATTTTTTTTTTGCAAAAAGTCAACATTTTTGAAAATTTGACAAGGGACTTTCGTGAGTCGGCTTCCGCACACCATGATGTGCCACCCAGACTCGAGGTATCCATACTAAATGTCAGCTCAAGTCTTCTGCTAGTTCCTAAATCCCACCATTTTTTCCTTTTATATGTAGATAGAAAATGTCAGCAGTATATTAATAGCCATCCTGGATGCCTTCCTTTCCAAAGACGATACTGTTGTACTTCGGGCCTTGATCACCCTTAGAAGGCTTTTAAACAAACTGGACACAATGACTTATTCTTTGGGTACCAGAATTGGTTCCAGCTACTGTCCTCTGATGGATCATGTGAGTGACACAGTTAGATATGTAAGATCATTAGGCTTTGTGGTTCAGCTGAAACTCAAGTTGAAGCAATGATGTTAGGGCACAGAATAAGTCAATAGAAAATAGTTATTTTGTAAGAAGTCACTATTTCTTTTCCAGAGATAACAATATTAGTTAGGTAAGTACTGGTATTTTTTTTTTTTTTTTTTGACAGAGTCTCGCTCTGTGGCCCAGGCTGGAGGGCAGTGGTGCCATCTCGGCTCACTGCAAGCTCCACCTCCTGGGTTCACGCCATTCTCCTGCCTCAGCCTCCGGAGTAGCTGGGACTACAGGTGCCTGCCACCACACCCGGCTAATTTTTTGTATTTTTTAGTAGAGACGGGGTTTCACTGTGTAGCCAGGATGGTCTCGATCTCCTGAGCTTGTGATCTGCCCGCCTCGGCCTCCCAAAGTGCTGGGATTACAGGCGTAAGCCACTGTGCCCAGGCTTTTTTTTTTTTTTTTTTTTTTTTTAAGTACACTGTGAGAACCTGGGGAAAAAAAGAATAATCATCAAGGAATGGCCTCTATCCTTGGATGAAATTGTAGCTCTGTGGCTATGTACTGGTTAACCCTATATCTGGACTGCCTAGGTTCAAATCCCTCTTCCGCCTCTTATTGGCTATCAAACACCGAGTGAGTGATTTCTTCAGTCTTTTGGTGTATCACTTTCTCCCCATTGATAAAACAGCAATGGTAACATAAACAGTATTAGGTTTATTATAAGAATCAGATTTGTTATTTGCCATGCCCCAAATAAATGTTTATTATCATATAAAATTTGAATTTTAAAGTATTTTATCAGAAAGTTCTTCCTTCTGAAAATTCTCATTTTACATGGTAAACATGTTTCAGAAAAGTTGAATGAAAACTTTGGTATGCCATGGGGAATCTATGTATTTTTAAAGAACTCCATGATAAATTATTTGTAAACCAGAGAATTATTTCACAACAAATTATCCTACCAAAACTTCTAAGTTTTTAATGACTTACATTTCAATGAAGAAGAGCACAGTATTATTAAATTATGGAAAAAACAAATGTAGTGGTAAAAATGAATTTTATAAACACATAAACACTTTAGAATAGTAATAATAATAGTGACTTGAAGGGGCAGGGCCAAGATGGTCAACTAGAAGCAGTGGCAGCCTTCAGAGGCTCCCATCAAAAAGAACCCTAACAGCATGCAAATCCTGTGCCGGCAACTGAGGTATCCAGGTTCTGTCATCACAACTGAGTAGGCAGCGGGCGTGACCCATGGAGAGGAAGGCAGAGCAGTGTAGTGTTGTGGCCTCTCTGAGAGCCACACAGGCCAGGGGAACCCCTACACCCAGCCAAAGGAGGCAGTGAGTGAGCGTGCTACCCAGCCTGGGAAAACGTGTTTTTTCCATGAAGATCCCACTCATGAGCCCATGCCACCAGGGTCTAGGGTCCCAAACACCGAACTGTACAGATTCTCAACAGCCACTAAGCTAGAATCTGTTTAAGACTGCTGAGCTCCTGGGGCTGGGGGCGGTGGAGGGTGGGGGGGGGGGGGTGGAGGGTTGGGAGGCGGTGGAGGGTGGGGGGGTGGGGCGGGGGTGGTGACTAGCACAACAGCTGTGGCTGCCTGCTGTCTAAGCCCTTTAAACTTCTTGGGGGAGGGGTGACAGCCAGCACTCAGACTGATAGCCACCTAAGACACAAAGCCCTCAGGGTGGGGGAAGGGCAGCAGCCGTCTCTATAGCTCCAGGCTATGATTTTTCCCTGCTGGAGCCAGTGAGGCTGGATGGCTTGATCCCAAGAGGTATCCCCCACAGCCCAACACACCAGTTGTGGCAGACTGCTGATGAGTGCCTCTTCAGGCCTGACCTAGACCCATCCCTCCTCGCTGAGGTCTTCCTGCAGATAGTCCGACTACTCCAGCCAGGGGCTCAGGGACAGAACTCTGATCTTCCTAGGCCTGAACCCCTGGGGGGAGGGGTGGCCACAGTCTCTGCACACTAGCAGACACAGTCTTTCCTCCTCCTAGTTTGAAGGAAGCAGGGCAGCCCAGACAAGTGGGCTTTCCCCCCAGTGAAGCACACCCCCTCCATCAAGGGACAGCCAAAGTGCTTCGGTAAGTGGATCCTGCTCCCCATAAAACCCAGCCGGGTGAAACCCTCCAAAAGGGGTCATCAGAAACCCTATACAGGAGCGATCCTACAAGCATCAGGTTGGTGCCCCTCAAGATTCCAGACAAAAGAGCAGGCACCCATCTTTGCTGTTCTCCAGATTCCTCGAGTGGCATCTCCAGACATGGGAGCAAATCAGATGAATAAGGCCTAAAATGAACCCCTAGAAAACTGTGGCAACCCTACAGAAGAGGTACCTGACCATTGCAAGAGAAACAAAGAAACAGAAAGCAACAACATCACCGACAAAAAAAGTCTCCACAAAAACCCGATTCAAAGGTCAGCAGCCTCAAAGATCAATACTGGACAAACTCATGAAAATGAGAGAAAAATCAACAAAACAACGCTGCAGGCCCAAAAGGCCAGAGTGCCTCTTCTCCTTCAAATGGTCGCAGCACCTCCTCCAGCAAAGACGTAGAACTGGATGGAGGATGAGATAGATGAATTGACAGAAGTAGGCTTCAGAAGGTGGGTAATAACAAACTCCTCTGAGCTAAAGGAGCGTGTTCTAACCCAATGCAAAGAAGCTAAGAACCTTGATAAAAGGTTAGAGGAGCTGCTAACTAGAATAACCAGTTTAGAGAGGAAAATAAATGACCTGATGGAGCTGAAAAACACAGCACAAGAACTTTGTGAAGCATACACAAGTATCAATGACTGACTCGACCAAGCAGAAGAAATGATATCAGAGTTTGAAGACTATCTTGGTGAAATCAGGCATGCAGACAATATTAGAGAAAAAAGAAGAAAAGGGAATGAGCAAAACCTCTGAGAAACAAGGGACAGATCAACGAGACAAAAAATTAACAGGATATTCAGGACTTAAGCTCAGCTATGGATCAAGTGGGCCCCATAGACATATACAGAACTCTCCAACCCAAATCAACAGAATATACATTCCTCTCAGTGCCACATGGCACTGATTCTAAAATAGACCACATAATTGGAGGCAAAACACTCCTCAGCAAATTCACAAGAACTGAAATCATAGCACACTCTCTAAAAACAGTGCAATCACATTAGAACTCAGGATTAAGAAACTCACTCAAAAGCCCACAATTACATGGAAATTGAGCAACCTGCTCCTGAATGACTCCTGGGTAAATAATGAAATTAAGACAGAAATCAAGAAGTCTTTTGAAACCAATAAGAAGAGACTATGTATGAGAATCTGTGGGACACAGCGAAAGCAGTGTTGAGAGGGAAATTTATGGCACTGGATGTCCATGTCATAAAGTTAGAAATATCGGCCAGGAGCAGTGGCTGACGCCTGTAATCCCAGAACTTTGGAAGGCTGAGGTGGGTGGATCACGAGGTCAGGAGTTCAAGACCAGCATGGCCAAGATGGTGAAACCCCGTCTCTGTTAAAAATACAAAAATTAGCCTGCCATGGTGGCACGTGCCTGTAATCCCAGCTACTTGGAAGGCTGAGGCAGAGAATTGCTTAAACCCAGGAGGCGGAGGTTGCAGTGAGCCGAGATTGCACCACTGCACTCTAGCCTGGGCGACAGAGTGAGACTCTGTCAAAAAAAAAAAAAAAAAAGGCTAACAATATCTCAAATCGACACCCTAACATCACAATTAAAAGAGCTAGAGAAGCAGGAACAAACAAATTCAAAAGCTAGCAGAAAACAAGAAATAACTAAAATCAGAGCAGAACTGAAGAAAGTAAAGACACGAAAAGCCCTTCAAAAAGTCAACGAATCCAAGAGCTGGTTTGTCGAAAAAATTAACAAAATAGACCACTAGCTAGACTAATACAGAAAAATAGAATGAAGAATTAAATAGACACAATAAAAAATGATAAGGGGGAAATCACAACTGACCCCCCAGAACTGCAAACTACTATCAGAGAACGCCATAAACATCTATACACAAATAAAAGGTAAAATCTAGAAGAAATGGGTAAATTCCTGGACACATACACCCTCCCAAGACTAAGCCAGGAAGAAACTGAATCCTTGAATAGACGAATAACAAGTTCTGAAATTGTGGCAGTAATTAATAGCCGCCTACCAATAAACAAAAGCCCAGGACCAGACCATTTCACAGTCGAATTCTACTAGACATACGAAGAGGAGCTGGTCCCATTCCTTCTGAAACTATTCCAAACAACTGAAAAGCAGGGACTTCTCCCTAATTCATTTTATGAGTCCAGCATCATTCTGATTCCAAAACCTGTCAGAGACACAACAAAAAAGAAAACTTTAGGCCAATATCCCTGATGAACATTGATGAGAAAATCCTCAATAAAATACTGGCAAAACAAATCCAGCAGCACATTCAAAAGCTTATCCACCCCGATCAGGTCAGCTTCATCCCTGGGATGCAAGCCTGGTTCAACATATACAAATCAAAAAATGTAATCCATCACATAAAGAGAACCAATGACAAAAACCACACGATCATCTCAATAGATGCCGAAAAGGCCTTCGATAAAATTCAACATTCCTTCATGTTAAAAACTCTCAATAAACCTGGTATTATTGGAACATATTTCAAAATAATAAGAGCTATTTATGACAAACACACAGCCAATATCATATTGAATGGGCAAAAGCTGGAAACATTCCCTTTGAAAACCAGCACAAGACAAGGATGCCCTCTCTCACCACTCCTATGCATCAAAGTATTGGAAGTTCTGGTCAGGGCAATCAGGCAAGGGAAACAAGTAAAGGGTACTCACATAGGAAGAGAAGAAGTCAAATTATCTCTGTTTATGGACATGATTCTATATTTAGAAAACCCCATCACCTCAGCCCCAAAACTCCTTAAGCTGATAAGCAACTTCACAAAATCTCAGGATACAAAGTCAATGTGCAAAAATCACAAGCATTTCTATACACCAACAATAGACAAGCAGAGAGCCAAATCATGAATGAACACTCATTCCCAATTGCTACAAAGAATAAAATACCCAGGAATACAGCTAACAAGGGATGTGAAGGACATCTTCAAGGAGAACTACAAACCACTACTCAAGGAAGTCAGTGAGGACACAAACAAATGGAAAAACATTCCATCCTCATGGATAAAAAGAATCAATATTATTAAAATGGCCATATTGCCCAAAGTAATTTACAGGTTCGGTGCTATTCCCATCAAACTACCATTGACATTCTTCACGGAATTAGAAAAACCTACTTTAAATTTCATATGGAACCAAAAAAGAGCCCATATAGCCAAGACAATCCTAAGCACAAAGAACAAAGCTGAAGACATCATGGTACCTGACTTCAAACTATACTACAAGGCTACAGTTCCCAAAACAACATGCTACTGGTACCAAAACAGATATATAGACCAATGAAACAGAACAGAGACCTCAGAAATAACACTGCACATCTACAATCATCTGATCTTCAACAATCCTGCCAAAAACAAGCAATGGAGAAAAGATTCCCTATTTAATAAATGGTCTGGGAAAACTGGCTAGCCATATGCAGAAAACTGAAACTGGACCCCTCCTCATACATTATACAAAAATTAACTCAACATGGCTTAAAAACTTAAATGTAGGACCCCAAACCATAAAAACCCTCAAAGAAAACCTAGGCAATACCATTCAGGACATATGCATGGGCAAAGATTTCATTATAAAAATGCCAAAAGCAATTGCAACAAAAGCAAAATTCACAAATAGAATCTAACTAAACCAAAGAGCTTTTGCACAGCAAAACAGACTATTATCAGAGTGAATAGGTAACCTACCGAATGGGAGAAAATTTTTGCGATCTACCCATCTGATAAAGATCTAATATCCAGAATCTACAAGAAACTTAAATTTACAAGAAAAAAAAAAAAAGACCCCATCAAAAAGTGGGCAAAGCATATGAACAGACACTTATCAAAAGAAAATATTTACATGGCCAAAACACATATGAAAAAAAGTTCAAGCCGGGTGCGGTGGCTCAAGCCTGTAATCCTAGCACTTTGGGAGGCTGAGACGGGTGGATCACGAGGTCAGGAGATCGAGACCATCCCGGCTAACCAGTGAAACCCCGTCTCTACTAAAAAAATACAAAAAACTAGCTGGGCGAGGTGGTGGGTGCCTGTAGTCCCAACTACTTGGGAGGCTGAGGCAGGAGAATGGCGTGAACCCAGGAGGCAGAGCTTGCAGTGAGTCGAGATCTGGCCACTGCACTCCAGCCTGGGCAACAGAGCGAGACTCCGTCTCAAAAAAAAAAAAAAGAAAAAAAGTTCAACATCACTGATCATTAGAGAAATGCAAATCAAAACCACAGTGAGATACCATCTCATGCCAGTCAGAGTGGTGATTATTAAAAAGTCAAAAAATAATAGATGCTGATGAGGCTGTGGAGAAATAGGAACGCTTTTACACTGTTGGTGAGAATGTAATCAGGTCAACCATTGTGGAATACATTATGGTGATTCCTAAGAATCTAGAACCAGAAATACGATTTGACCCAGCAATCCCATTTCTGGGTATATACCCAAAGGATTATAAATCATTCTGCTATAAAGACATATGCACACGTATATTTATTGCAGCACTACTTACAGTAGCAAAGTCATGGAACCAACCCAAATGCCCATCAATGTTAGACTGGATAAAGAAAATGTGATATATATACACCATGGACTACTATGCAGCCATAAAAGGGAATGAAGATTATGTCCTTTGCAGGGACATGGATGAAGCTGGAAGCCATATTCTCAGCAAACTAACACAGGAACAGAAAATGAAGCACCTCGTGTTCTGACTCATAAGTGGGAGTTGAACAATGAAAACACATGGACACAGGGAGGGGAACAACATACACCAGGGCCACTTGGGGGGTGGGTAGCAAGGGGAGGGAGAACATTAGGAGAAATAGCTAATGCATATGGGGCTTAAAACCTAGATGATGGGGTGATAGGTGCAGCAAACCACCATGGCACACATAGACCTTTGTAACATACCTAAACTTTCTGGACTTGTACCCCAGAACTTAAAGTAAAAAAAAAAAGAAAAAAAAAAGTGGCTTAATTTATTGAACACTTAATATATACCAGGGGCTATTCTAAATGATTTACACGAGCTATCTTACATAAATCTCTAAGCAACTATATTACTATCATCCAATTTTCATGTAAAGAAACTAAGGCAAAGAGAAGGCAATATTTGGCCAAGGTCATATATGTGATAAAGTAGTCAGAATGCTCACATAAAAAAAACATCAGTATGAGATTATAAACATTTCCTGAAAACCAGAAAGTGTTATTATATTTTTAAAATTTGGGCCAAGTGCAGTGGCTCACGCCTGTAATCCCAACACTTTCCAAGACTGACACGGAAGGATTGCTTGAGCCCAAGATTTTGAGACCAGCAGGAGGGTTGTTGGAACCCAGGAGTTAAAAGCTGCAGTGAGCTATGATCCTGCCCCTGCACTCTGGCCTGGGCAACAGAGTTAGACCCTATCTCTAATAAAATATAAATAAATTAAATTAAAAAATTAACCTCTTCTTACTTGCAATTTTTCCTTTCTAGAATCATTTTTATCCAATTACCTTCCTATTTGGCCTAAGTAGCCCTTGAAAACCTGGTTGTGTGCCAGTATGCATAGAGCTTCCATTGCTACTCAGTGGCAACTCAGCAAAGTCCTCCAGCCTTTGAACACAGCATGGTTACATTATTATAAGTATCCTTGTAAAAATTATCTCCAAGTTACACATACTATTTCAGTTTATACTTTTAGGATGCTATTAAATACTAATCATCTTCCTGAATTTAAGAAACTAATTTTTCACAGGAGTTTTTTGTAATGCAATCTGAATTTTGGTAAGTAATTTTTTTACTAGTTGATATTTTTTTCAGCTTTATTAAGGCATAATTAATAAATCAAAATTGTATATGTTTATAGAATCCAATATGTTTTGATATATTTATACATTGTGAAATGATTAAATCAAACAAAATTAACATTGCCATTACCTCATATATCTTTTTTTGTGTGTGTGGTGAGAACATTTAAGATCTAATCTCTTTGCAATTTTTAAGTATACATTACATTATTAACTATAGTCTAATGTAGCTAGACTTACGTTAGATCTCTAGAATTTATTCATCCCGTCTAACAGAAACTTTGTATCCTTTAACCAACATCTCCCCTAGTGCCTCCCACCACCCTTCAGCTACTGGCAACCTAGTCCCACTGTCCTCTTCTATGAGTTCAACCTTTTAGTATTCCATATATGAGTGAGATCATGCAATATTTGTCTTTCTGTCCCTGACTGATTTCAAGTAGCATGATGTCCTCCAAGTTCATCCATGTCATACGTGACAGGATTTTATTCTTTTTAAGGCTGAAAAGTATTTCAATTATTCCATTGATGGACACAGGTTAATTCCATATCTTGGTTATTGTAAATAATAAGTAAGCAAATATTATTTTAAAATTAAAAGACACCCTAACTACTTTAACCCAAGGTGAATTTTTTAAAAAATAAATAAAATTTCACATAGTGTAGGTATAGACATATACATATATAGTATATTTATATCGTGTGTGTGTGTGTGTGTGTGTGTGTGCATGTGTAGATTACTGATTGAAGAAAAAAGCCCTAATATTATCCTCAAATAAGACCTTTTTCTTTTACAGATTAATGGAGGCATTCGAAGTATGGCAATTCGACACTTTGGTGAATTAGTTAGGGATATGAGACAGTACACATGGATGCTGAATGATGTGATTCTAGAAGGCTTGGTGCCCCTAATCCTGTTTTTGGAGGATGACGAGGAAAGAGTAGCTAAAGTAAGTCATTTGATCTTCTTTTTCATAAATTTACCAAGAATTACAATGTTTTATCTAACAACAGATGAATAGATCTCCACTGACCCTTTTCTGTCTCACAGGCATGTAAATATACATTAAAAATCTGTACATCACAATTAAAGTGGTCAACATCACGTTTTCTCAAAGATGAAAATTACAGTTTTGAGATGGTGGTGCTCAATATCTGTAACAATCTTGTAAGTGGCTCTTCCATTTTTACTGCTGTAAGAGTTATAGACAAAACTTACAGGATATCCAAAGTGATAAAAACTGTAATGGGGATAAGAGAAGATCTTGGAGAAAAAGAAATGGAAGAAAAAATCTTCAATAAATGATTATAACTGGAGCTTGAGCCGAGAGGAATTAGAATTTTCCACTTCCCCTTTCTCAACATTGATCATCCATCTTATCTTCTTCCTCCAGCCCACCCATTTTGAGCTATGGATGGGTATTAAGGTAGGAAGAACATCCCAGATCACGAAAAAGAAAACTAGAATACTTTGCCACTGCCTCTTGAGCTAGTCCTCTGAAACCCAGCATGAATAGCAATGATAGACAAGTAGGGATGGCCGGGTGCGGTGGCTCAAGCCTGTAATCCCAGCACTTTGGGAGGCCGAGACGGGCGGATCATGAGGTCAGGATTTCGAGACTAGCCTGGCTAACACGGTTAAACCCCGTCTCTACTAAAAAAATACAAAAAACTAGCCGGGCGAGGTGGCGGGCGCCTGTAGTCCCAGCTACTCGGGAGGCTGAGGCAGGAGAATGGCGTGAATGCGGGAGGCGGAGCTTGCAGTGAGCTGAGATCCGGCCACTGCACTCCAGCCCGAGAGACAGAGCGAGACTCCGTCTCATAAAAAAAAAAAAAAAAAAAAAAAAAAAAAAAAAAAAAAAAAAGACAAGTAGGGATGGATGAATGCTAACCAAAGAATGGAAAAAGAGAGTTGAGTTTGGGAACAAGAATATAGTTCCCACAAAAACATCCCCAGCTTCTAATTTGGTCCTGATTTGGTATGTTGAAGCCTTTCTGGAGGAAGCAAATGTTCTATTTCAACAATTGAGAGAGGTGTTTTTTTCTCCTTTTTATTCTCAGATTATTTCTCATAGGAACTACATTACAGATTTGATATCTGATACCTTAGGATTCCTGTGGAGCTCCAGAACATATCTTAAGAGGGCATCGGTTATTTTGATAGGTAAATATAATTCAATTCTCAATTTCTAATTTGTCTTAAATGGAGAAGAAGCTAAAAGTTTTCCTTACATTTTTTAAATATCTCTGTTTATGAGGGACAGCACCTGTCATGGTGATGAATAGAGGTTGATACATGTGATGAGAATAGAGTTCTATTTTATAGTACACAGAGAATATAGCTGTATAATTAATTTTTATGCAAAGTGTATTCAGCAAAATGGATTTCAAAATTTAAGATGGTGACATACCATCATTCATTATTCCCCTTCATCACTTAAAAATCACTACCCAAAGAATACGAATAATTTTTAAAAATATAAAAACATCATCTTCAACCAAACTTGGACATCTGTAACCACAGACTACAATAGATGAGGAAGAACTACCAAATCCACTAAAGTTTTTAAAAAGTGGAAACAGGCAGGGGCGACCCAGGAAGACTCTAAGACTAGACAGTTTTTTAATATTAGACAAACCTGACCAAACAGTTTTCCCCTACTAGCTCTCACTGTGAAAATGAAAATGAATTATTCTGTATTTTGGAATTCCCAACTTGGTAGTGAGTCTCCAACTTGGCAGTAGGATCTTCCCTTGACCCCAGTTAGCATCACGGAGTAATAGGAGCAGCAAAGAATAAGGAAATACACAGTCACATCATACATATAGAGAGGAGGCTCTCAGTCAGGGTAGATGACAAAATGAATTATGATCAGCACTGAAGCGCTTGATCTGTTTTAATCAGAGAGGAGTGGCAGAACACACACAGACACAGGCATGCACACGTGTGTGTGTGCGCACACACACACACAAAGAAAAACCCTGTTATAACTTTCTGTCATTTTCTTTTCTTTTGTTTTTCTTTCTTTTTTTTTTTTTTTTTTTGGTTGGTTGTTTGTTCGTTTGTTTGTTTTTTGAGACAGACTTTTACTCTGTCGCCTACGCTGGAGTGCAGTGCACAATCTTGGCTCACTGCAGCCTCCACCTTCCAGGTTCAAGCGACTCTCCTGCTTCAGCCTCTAGAGTAGCTGGGATTATAGGCATGCGCTACCACGCCTGGCTAATTTTTCTATTTTTAATAGAGACAGAGTTTCACTATGTTGGCCAGGCTGGTCTTGAACTCCTGACCTAAAGTGATCTGCCTGCCTCCGCCTCCCAAAGTGCTGAAATTACAGGCGTGAGCCACCGTGCTCAGCCAATAATAACTTTATTTCAAACCAGAATTAATCTCTGCTATCCTGAGTTCTACCTTGGAAGTTCCCACAAATAAACCTCTGTATATAACTATTGCAAGATTAGTAAATAAGTAGTTTTAAAAAAGAAACAGCATTATCTTTCTACAGTGGTACTTCAAGGGAAAAAAGAGACAAAAGAATGAAGAAAAACACACCTTAGAAAATATGTCTATAGAGCAGATGAAAGTCATGATAAATATTTCCATGAATCCAAAACATTTTAAAATGAAGATCTAAAGTATAGACACAAGCATATAGGGAATATATGATGGGATAATGGGAGCACATGAAAAATAAACTTTCAAAGTACAAGGGGGAAAAAGTGAGAAAAAACATATCACCAAAAATGCAAATTAAATTACAACCAGCAAAAGAGAAAATATTTGTTGAGAACTCAGTAAGGGACAAGGAGTACAGGGTTGAGAAATGTTAGCAAAATCAAACAAAAACCATCAATGAAAAATTCTTTTTATTCTTTCTACTAAAAAAAATGGAATACATGTGCAGAACATGCAAGTTTGTTACATACCTATACATGTGCCATGGTGGTTCGCTGCACCTATTGACTGGCCCTCAAAGTTCCCTCCCCTCACCCCCCACCTCCCAACAGGCTCTGATGTGTGTTGTTCCCCTCCCTGTGTACATGTGTTCTTGTTGTTCAGCTCCCACTTATGAGTGAGAACATGTGGTATTTCGTTTTCTGTTCCTGTGTTAGTTTGCTGAGAAGAATGGCTTTCAGCTTCATCCATGTCCCTGCAAAGAACACGATCTCATTCCTTTTTATGGCTGCATAATATTCTGTGGTGCATATATACCACATTTTCTTTATCCAGTGTATCATTGATGGGCATTTGGATTGGTTCCATGTCTTTGCCATTTTAAATAATGCTGCAATAAACATACATGTGCACTTGTCTTTATAGTAAAATGATTTGTATTCCTTTGAGTGTATACATAGTAATGGGATTGCTGGGTCAAATGGTATTTCTGGTCCTAGATCCTTAAGGAATTGTCATACTGTATTCCACAACAGTTGAACTAATTTACATTCCCACCAACAGTGTAAAAGCATTCCTATTTCTCCACAGCCTTGCCAGCATCTATTGTTTCTTGACTTTTTAATAATCACCACTCTGACCTGTGTGAGATGGTGTCTCATTGTAGTTTTGATTTGCATTTCTTTAATGAACAGTGACGTTGAGCTTTTTTCCCTATGTTTGTTGGCTATGTAAATGTCTTCTTTTCAGAAGTGTCTGTTCATATCCTTTGCCCACTTTTTGAGGGGGTTGTTTTTTCTTGTAAATTTGTTTAAGTTTCTTGTGGATTCTGGATATTAGACCTTTGTCAGATGGGTAGATTGCAAAAATTTTCTCCTGTAGGTTGCCTGTTCAGTCTTATAGTTTCTTTTGCTGTGCAGAAGCTATTTAATTTAATTAGATCCTATTTATCAATTTTGGCTTTTGTTGCAATTGCTTTTGGTGTTTTTGTCATGAAATCTTTGCCCATGCCCATGTCCTGAATGGTATTGCCTAGGTTTTCTTCTAGAGTTTTTAGGGTTTGGGGTTTTACATTTAAGTCTTTAATCCTTGTTAATTTTTGTATAAGGTGTAAGGAAAGCATCTAGTTTCAGTTTCCTGCATATGGCTAGCCAGTTTTCGCAGTATCATTTACTGAATAGAAGATCCTTTCCCCATTGCTTGTATTTAGCAGATGATTATAGCTGTGTGGTGTTATTTCTGAGGTCTCTGTTCTGTTCCATTGGTCTATGTATCTGCTTTGGTACCAGTACCATGTTGTTTTGGTTACTGTAGCCTTGTAATATAGTTTGAAGCCAGGTACCACAATGCCTCCACATTTGTTCTTTGTGCTTAGGATTGTTGTGGCTATGTGGGGTCTTCTTTGATTACATGTGAAATCCAAAATAGTTTTTCCTAATTCTGTGAAGAATATCAATGGTAGTTTGATGGGAATAGTACTGAATCTATAAATTACCTTAGGCATTATGGCCATTTTTACAATATTGATTCTTCCTATCCATGAGGATGGAATGTCTTTCTCTTTGTTTGTGTCCTCTCTGATTTCTTTGAGCAGTGGTTTGTAGTTCTCCTTGAAGAGGTCCTTCACATTTCTTGTTACCTGTATTCCTAGGTATTTTATTTTCTTCTTAGCAATTATGAATGGGAGTTCATTCATGATTTGGCTCTCTGGGTGTCTATCATTGGTGTAAATGAACGCTCATAACTTTTGCACATTGATTTTGTATCCTGAGACTTTGCTGAAGATGCTTATCAGTTTAAAGAGTTTTGGGGCTGAGGTGATGGAGTTTTCTAAATGTAGAATCATGCAGTCTGCAGAGACAATTTGACTTCCTCTCTTCCTATTTGAATACCCTTTGTTTTTTTCTCTTGCCTGATTGCCATGGCCAGAACTTCCAATACTATGTTGAATATGAGTAGTGCGAGAAGCCATCCTTGTCTTGTACGAGTTTTCAAAGGAAATGCTTCCAGCTTTTGCCCATTCAATATGATATCGATACGATATTAGCTGTGGGTTTGTCATTAAGAGGTGGTTTTTTTGTTTTGTTTGTTTGTTTTTTGATGGAGTCTTGCTCTTGTTGCCCAGGCTGGAGTGCAGTGGCGCAATCTTGGCTCACTGCAACCTCCTCTCCCAGGTTCCAGCGATTCTCCTGCCTCAGCCTCCTGAGTAGCTAGGGTTACAGGCACATGCCACCATGCCCAGCTAATTTTTGTATTTTTAGTAAAGACGAGGTTTCACCATGTTGGTCAGGCTGGTCTTGAACTCCTGACCTCGTGATCTACCTGCCTCAGCCTCCTAAAGTGCTGGGATTGTTAAGAGTTTTTAACATGAAGCGATGTTGAATTTTATCAAAGGCCTTTTCTGCATCTGTGGAGATAATCATGTGGTTTTTGTCTTCAGTTCTGTTTAATGTGATGGATTATGTTTATTGATATGCTTACGTTGAATCAGCCTTGCATCGCAGGGATGAAGCCAACCTGATCATGGTGAGTAAGTTTTTTTTATTTGCTGCTAGATTTGATTTGTCAGGATTTTATTGAGGATTTTTGCATCGATGTTCATCAGAAATATTGGCCTGGACTTTTCCTTTTTTGTTGTATCTCTTCCTGATTTTGGTATCAGAATGATGCTGGCTTCATAAAATGAATTAGGGAGGAGTCCCTCCTTTTCAATTGTTTAGAATAGTTTCGGAAGGAATAGTACCATTCCTCTTTGTGTTTCTGGTAGAATTCAACTGTGAGTCCATCTGGTCCTGGGCTTTTTTTTGGTTGGTAGGCTATTAATTACTGCCTCATGTTCAGAACTTGTTATTGGTCTATTCAGGGATTCAACTTCTTAATTGTTTAGACTTGGGAGTGTGTATGTGTCCAGGAATTTACCCATTTCTTCTAGATTGTCTAGTTTATTTGCGTAGAGGTGTTTATAGTATTCTCTGATGGCAGTTTGTATTTCTGTGGGGTCAGTGGTGATATTTCCTTATCATTTTTTATTGTATCTATTTAATTCTTCTCTTTTTTTCTATATTAGTTTAGCTAGTGGTCTATTTTGTTAATTTTTTTTTAAAAAACCAGCTCCTGGATTTATTGATTTTTTTGGAGGGCTTTTCATGTCTCTATCTAGTTCAATTCTTTTCTGATCTTAGTTACTTATTGTCTTATGCTAGCTTTTGGATTAGTTTGTTCTTGATGCTCTAGCTTTTTTAACTGTGATTCTAGAGCGTCAATTTGAGATCTTCCAAGCTTTCTGATGTGGGCACTTAGTGCTATAAATTTCCCTCTTAACACTGCTTTAGCTGTGTCCCAGAGATTCTGGTGCATTGTCTCCATGTTCTCATTGGTTTCAAAGAACTTCTTGATTTCTGCCTTAATTTCATTGTTTACCCAGGAGTCATTCAGAAGCAGGTTGTTCAATTTCTGTGCAATTCTGTGTTTTTGAGTGAGTTTTTTAATCCTGAGTTCTAATTTGATTGCACTGTGTTCTGAAAGACTGTTTGTTATGATTTCAGTTATTTTACATTTGCTGAGGAGTGTTTTACTTCCAATTACGTGGTCTATTTTAGAATCAGTGTCATGTGGCACTGAGAAGAATGTATATTCTGTTGATTTGGGTTGGAGAGTTCTGCATATGTCTACTGGGCCCACTTGATCCAGAGCTGAGTTCAAGTCCTGAATATCCTTATTAATTTTCTGTCTAGTTCTGTCTAATACTGACAGTGAGGTGTTAAAATCTCCTACCATTATTGTGTGGAAGTCTAAGTCTCTTTGTATGTCTTATAAACTTGTTTTATGAATCTGGGTGTGCCTGTATTGAGTGCATGTATATTTAGAATAGTTAGCTCTTCTTATTGAATTTTTCCCTCTTCCACAATGTAATGCCCTTTTTATTCTTTTTTGATCTTTGTTTGTTTTAAAGTCTGTTTTGTCAGAGACTAGGATTGAAATCCCTGTGGGTTTTTGTTTGTTTGTTTGTTTTGTTTTTTGGGTTTTTGTTTTTTTTTTGTTGTTGTTGTTGTTTTTTGTTTTGTTTTGTTTTTGTTTTTGTTTTGCTTTCCATTTGCTTGGTAAATTTTCCTCCATCCCTTTATTTTGAGCCTATGTGTGTCTTTGCACATTGGATGGGTCTCCTGAATACAGCACACCAATGGGTCTTGACTCTATCCAGTTTGCCAGTCTGTGTCTTTTAATTGGGGCATTTAGCCCATTTACATTTAAGGTTAATATTTTTATGTGTGAATTTGGTCCTGTCATCATGATACTAGCTGGTTATTTTGCATACTAGTTGGTGCAGTTTCTTCATAGTGTCATTGGTCATTACATTTTGGTGTGTTTTGCAGTGACTGGTACTAGGTGCTTTTTTTCCATATTTAGTGCTTCTCTCAGGAGCTCTTGCAAGGCAGCCCTGGTGATAATGAAATCCCTCAACATTTGTCTCAAAATGATTTTATTTCTCCTTTGCTTATGAAGCTTAATTTGGCTGGGTATGAAATTCTGGGTTGAAAATTCTTTTCTTTAACAATGTTGAAGTTGGCCCCCAATCTCTTCTGGCTTGCAGGGTTTCTATTGAGAGGTGTACTTTTAGTCTTATGGGCTTCTCTTTGTAGGTGACCTAGCCTTTCTCTCTGATTGCCCTTAACAATTTTTCCTTTATTTTAAGCTTGAATAATTGGATGATTATGTGTCTTGGGGTTGATCTTCTCATGGAGTATCTTAGTGGTGTTCTCTGTATTTCCTGAATTTGCATGTTGGGCTGTCTTGCTAGGTTGGGAAAGTCCTCCTGGATAATAATATTCTTAATATATCCATAAATATAAGTGTGTTTTCCAGCTTGTTTCCATTCTCCTCATCTCCTTCTGGTACTCTAAGCAATCATAGGTTTGGTCTTTTTTATGAAGCCCCATATTTTTTGGAGGCTTTGTTCATTCCTTTTCATTCTTTTATCTCTAGTC
The DNA here is from genome assembly GCF_037993035.2 of Macaca fascicularis. Taxonomy (NCBI): domain Eukaryota; kingdom Metazoa; phylum Chordata; class Mammalia; order Primates; family Cercopithecidae; genus Macaca; species Macaca fascicularis. The sequence goes on from NC_088375.1 coordinate 28,651,491, forward strand.
TTGGCTGCATGCCTTATTTCAGCAAGGTGGTTTTCAAACTCTGATATCCTTTCTTCCACTTGGTCAATTTGGCTATTGATACCTGTATATGTTTTACAAACTTCTAATGCTGGGGTTTTCAACTCCATCAGATCATTTATGTTCCTCTCTAAACTGGTCATTCAGTTAGCAGCTCCTGTAAGCTTTTATCAAGGTTCTTAGTTTCTTTGCATTGGGTTAGAACATGCTCCTTTAGTGCAGCATAGTTTTTTATTACCCATCTTCTGAAGGCTACTACTGTCAATTCACCCATCTGATCCTCTGTCCAGTTCTGTGTCCTTGATGGAAAGATGTTGCAATTATTTGGAGGAGAAGAGGCACTCTGGCCTTTTGGGTTTTCAGGATTTTTTTGTTGATTCTTTCTTATCTTCCTGAGTTTGTCTAGAGTCAGTCTTTGAGGCTCTGACCCATGGATGGGGTTTTTTGGGGGCTTTTTTGTTGCTGCTTTTATTGTTTCTTTCTGCTTGTTTTTCTTTCAGTGGTCAGGTCCCTCTTCTGTAGGGCTGCTGCAGTTTGCTGGGGGTTCACTTCAGGCCCTATTCACCTGATTCACTCCCATGCCTGGAGATGTCACTCAAGGAGGCTGGGTGCCTTCTCCTTCCTCTAGGACCTCTGAGCTCTAGGGGCACCAACCTGATGCCAGTAGGATTGCTCTTGTATAGGGTTTCTGACAACCCCGTTGGAGGGTCTCACACAGTTGGGTACCATGGAGAACAATACCCATTTAACAAAGCACTTTATCCCTTGGTAGAGGGGGTGTGCCTCACTGGGGGGAAACGCACTTGTCTGGGCTGCCTGGATTCCTTAGAACTACTAAGAAGAAAGGCTAAAACTGCTGGTCTGCAGAGACTGTGGCCTCCCTCTCCTTAGGGGCTTAGGTCCTGCGGGATTCAGGTTCTGTCCCTGAGCCCCTGGCTGGAGTTATTGGAGTCCCTGCAGGGAAGTCCCACCCAATGAGGAAGGATGGTTAAGTCAGGCCTGCAGAGGCACTCAGGCCACAGACTGCCACAGCCAGTGTGTTGGGCTGTGGGGTGACAAGTCTTGGAACCAAGCTATCCAGCCTCCCTGGCTCTGGCAGGGGAAAAGCACAGCCTGGGGCTTTAGAAATGGGTGCCACCCTTTTCTGGGTGTTCATCTGCCCAGGGAGCTTAGCGTGTTAGGCAGTTGTGAGCCCCAGTGCTGGCTGCTGCCCTTCCCTCAAGGAGTTCAAATGGCTTAGAGAGTTCGGTAATCTTAAGCCGATTCCAGATGAGAGGCTCTAAAGAGTCTGCACATTCTGCGGTTGGGACACTAAGCCTCAGTGGCGTGGGTTCACGAGTGGGATCTTCCAATCTGTGGGTTGCACAGTTTCATCAAAAAAGCACAGATTCCTGGCTGGGTAGCACGCTCACTCACTGCCTCCCTTGGTTTTGGAGGAGGGGCTCACCTGCCCCATGTGGCTCTCAGGCAGGTCGCCACACCACACTGTTCTTCCTTCTCTCTCTCTCGCACCAGCCTCCTAGGCAGTTCTGATGAGAAAACCTGAATACCTTGGCTGCTGGTGAAGGATTCACATGCTTAGTATGGTTTTTGTTTGTTTGTTTGTTTGTCTGTCTGTCTGTTTTTTTCCATGATGGGAGCCTCTGAACTCTGCTGTTTCTATTCCACCATCTATTTGGCACCCCCACAAAATTCTTAAAATTAGGGAACAATAGTAGACATAGATGATAGAAAAAAGAAATGCAGATATGTGCAAGTGATATCCCTGAAGAAGAGAAATGAAAAACTACAACAGAACAAAAGTCTTTGAATATAAAATTTAAGAAATAAAGATGACTAGATTAAATATACTGAGAGAGGAAAACATTTTTTCAAGAAATATTTTATACAGAACGCAACATTAAGGCATTTTGTAATAAAGTTATGGAACTGCACAGTTCTGTAAGAATTCTTCAAGAATTCTTTATGCATTCAGACAAAAAAAATTACCTATAGATTTTAAAAATAGAGAAACTGTCATTAAACTTCTTTACTTCAATATTCTATATTTTATAGTTGAATACTAAAAAGTACTTTTTTATAGAATTCAAGTATAAAATATAGAATATTGAATACTATAAAAACATATTTTGAATACTATAAAAACATATTTTTATAGTATTCAACTATAAAATGTGGAATATTGCCTACAAATTCCTAAGTGAAGTGAAAACTGTGACTGGAGAATTTTATATTCAGCACAATTTTATCCAACTATACAGATGACAGAACATTATTTTCAAAAACACAAGAACTCAGGATGAAATCATCATCATGAGTTCTTCTTGAAGAAATTATTAGAGCATGGAATTCATCTAACTAAAGAATGAATGGATGAACTATTGCAAAAAGACATCTAGTATCTATTTACCTGTAGGGCTCTCATCTTTCAATCAAGTCTCTACCACTTTTTATTTTTCTCTATGTCTCGGAAGGCTGACCTCTGCATTCTATACCTCCCAAGCTCCCTTGCCAGCTTGCTTCCTGATGGGTACAACACTTAATGTCCATTGATGCATTTAATGAGCAGAGATATGCTTAATATTCAGAAATAATTATGACAGTGCTATTCACAAATGCTTGTCCCATCTAGAATCCTTACTGAGCATCTGTTGAAAAATACTGATCAACAGGCTCAGTTCAAGTGTCATGAATATACTATCAGATAATTTCATAGATCTTGATAAATTGATTCTAAATGGTTGTGGAATAGCAAAAGGCCAAGATACTCCTGAAGGAAAAAAAATTGGGGCTACTACTTTCACCAGATATAAAGATTTATTATAAAGCTACAGAATTTTAAACAGTCTGTTACTCACTCAAGGAAAGACAGACCTGTGGAACAAAATAGAAAGCCGATCCACACATATACCTAATATATATCAGAACTGGCAGTGTATATCAGACCGGCAAATGATGGGCTGCCTAATAAAAGTTGCAAAGAAAATTGGAAATACAAAAGGACTCCTGACGCCCTACACAAAAATTAATTCTAGAAGAATCAAACAATGTAAACATAAAACACAAATATTTTAAAACTTTTAGAAGAAAATGTAGGATAATATCTTCATAACTGAAGATTACCAAAATATTTCTAAAGATAAAAATATAAAAATCAAGCAATAAGCTGAGAAAAATATTTGTACATGTGTAACTAAAACATATTAATTTTGATATTATATTAATTATAACATAGAAAAAGACAAAAAAATCCATAGACCAAAATATAAAAGGTGCAAAAAATAATAATAAATATGAAGAGGAAGTTCACAAAAGAGAAAACATAAATACAAATAATCATGTAAAAAGATGTCCAATAATATTAATAATCAGAAACATACAAATTAGAACAATAACACCCCATTTCACACCAATAAAGTAGCAACGCTTCTTAAAATATAAAAAAATAAAAACTGATGTTAAAATTGAAAGCTTCTCTTCACCAAATGATGTTAAAAGGCAACCACCAAATGGAAGAAGATATATACGACACATATATCTGGCAAAGAATCACATTAGAATATATAAAGAATTCATATAAATTTATAAGAAAAAAAACACCTAATAGAAAAATGAGTAATAAATGACACTTTTCAGAAAAGGATAGACAAATGACCAATAAACATATAAAAAGATATTTGAGTCTATTGTTCATTTGGAAAATGCAAATTGAAAACATAAGGTACCATTATACATCGAACATAAAGTGTAGAATAAAGACTAACAAGCTCAACTGTTGTCAAGGATATGGAGCAAACAGAACTTTCTTATATGCTGTTGGCACTGAAAATTCTTAAACCACTTTGGAAAGCTGTTTAGCTATATGTGATAAAACCAAACACATACATATCCTATGACTCAGGAATTCTATAAAATCTCACAGAAATACATACATGTGTTCACAAATATATATACTAGAATATTCAAAGCAGCATTACTAGTTATAACCCAATCCTGCAAATCAACAGTTAGATGAATATATTGATGTAGATTCACACAGTGAAATACTACGTACCAATGAAAAAAAATCAACTGCATTCACAGTGGAGAGGAAGTTTACAATGTTGAAATGAAAGCTAGTCACAAAAAGTACATATTGTACAATTCCATTGATGTAAAACACAAAAACAGCTAGAACTAAAGAGTTATTACACTCAGGGTAGTGTTTACACTTGGGAGAAACTAAAAGGGAGCCTCAGAGAGAGTTTCTGGATTACTGGTAATGTCTTGTGTCTTGACTTTAGATGTGGTCACTGTGTGAATATTCCATGAGCTATACATTTATATGTGCACTTTTTCATATATGCATTATACCTAGATTTTTAAAATTAAAGATATATATATACACATATATACACACATATATTTTATATATATACATGTGTGTATATATGTGTGTGTGTATATATATAACTTTAATTTAAAAAATCTAAGTATAAAGCATGTATACCTAGATTTGTGTGTGTGTGTGTATATATATATATATATATCAAGAGTTGAAAAGTGTGTGGAGTGGTGGGAATTTTTGTTGCTTGTAGTGGGAACAGAAATTGATACAAACACTCAGAAAATAATTTGACATCATCTTATTAGCTAAAGTTGAGCATAATGTTCCTATAAGTCAGTAATACCATTTTTAACTATGTACCTTAGACTCTCTCACATAGGTGCATCTGGAGACATGTAAGTTTATTGCTGTATTATTTGTAATATCAGATAAATTAAAAATAATCCAAATGTCTGTCACAAGTAGAATGAATAAATAATTTTTGTATTGTCACAAATGCAACAGTAAATAGCAAGGAAGTTTATTACAAACAATAAATAAATAATAAGTAAATAAATGCTATCTTTACTTTCACCAGAATAGATGAACACATAAAAAAAAAAACTTTGAGTAAAATGAATAAAAACAAAAAACAAAACCCAAAGAATACATACTACTTATGTACTGATGAAAGCAGACACTACTAAAACATTATTTGAGAATTCACATTAATTTTCTGGAAAACAGTAAGAAAGATCATGGAAATGGTCAACACAAAATTCAATATACTAGTTTACCTAGGAGGAGACGGAGGGAAAAAAGTGTTTATGAAAGGACACACAAGAAGCTTCAAGAGCACCAGTATTGTTTAAGTCCATAGGTAGGATATTATATATATTCTTTTATATACTTTCAATTTAAAAATACATGCTTTAAATTATGCTAATCTCAAAGCAACTAACTCATTAAAAAAAAATACAGTGAAAGAAAATATCTCATTTATAGTAGGTAAAAATTGAAGAAGGAAATAAAAAATGAGGAAGTAAAGGAGAAAGGAGGAAGGGAAGAATGAGGGAGGGAGAGAGGAGAAAAAGAAGGAGGGAGCAAAAGAAGGAAGGAAGGAAGACTTTTGGAAGAAGGTAAGAAGAGAGATGGGAGATAGGGAGAGGAATAAGAAAAGGAGGAAGGATAGACAGAAGGAAGGAAGGGAGGTCTAAAAATAAACTTTAAAATATATGCAATATTTGTATGAAGAAAATTGCAAACATTACTGAAGGACACAGAGACTGAAAATAGAAAGGTATAAACCCTATTTTAGGAAAAAAAGAATAAAAATTTTAAAAGTGTCAATTTTTTTCTAAATGAATCTGTGCATGGAATGAAATGCCAATTAAAATATCAATAGGATTTTTTTCAACATTGGCATACTGATTCTAAAATTAAAGTAGAAAAGTTAGCATGCAAGAATAATGGAAACTCTAACTGAAAAGAATAATGAGAGAGGACTAGCCCTATCATATGTCAATATAGCTTTAGTAATTAAAATCACATGGAATGAATAGACAGATAAATAGGACATAATACCATCCAGAAATAACCCCCTAAATATGCGGTGTTTTAGAAAGTGAATCATTGACCTTAACTAACAGTGATGAAAATATGGAATGTTCCTTAAATGATGTTGGGACACCTGCTGAGCCATCTGGAATTTTTAGAATAATTTTACGCCCATTTCATTTCTTACACGAAATAAAATCCAGATGATCACAAGTTCAAATGTTAAAAAGGAAACTATAATAATAAATAAAATTAAATTAAATAAATTGGAAAAATGGGCTTTACAGTCATGAGGTGGGGAAGATCTTTCTAAGAGTCAAAAGAAGCCATAAAGAAAAGATTGATAACTATGTAAAAATGAAACGGTATTGGCAAGGCAAAAGCACTATAAACAAAGTCAAAAGCCAAATTTTGATGAAATATTTACATTTATCAAGACAAAGCATGAATTCTCGCTGTCTATAGAATCTTTACTAACCCACAAGGAAAAGTAACAATAGAAAAATGGACGAAGAACACACCGAAAAAAATCATTTGGCTCTTAAACATTAAAATGTTCACAAATTTATCCAAAAGTGATGGCAACAATGTTTCTATCCATTGAGCTGACAAAGATGAAAAGTTTTGTAGGACCCTATTTTGGCCAGGTTGCAGGAAGTGAGCCATCACTTACATTACTGTTGAGACTGTAAATCATTACTTTCTCTAAGAAGAACAATTTGGTAAAATCTATCAAAATGTGAAATGCATATTATTTTGACTCAGTAATTTCCTCTCAAGAGAATATATTCTCAGATACACTCACACAGGGGAGAAATGATGTGTGTACATAGATATTTATTGCATCATTGTACACTGCCATCTGACCTTAGCATGTGGCTTTTATCCTTGTATTTTCTGATTACCTTCACATTTTAAAAGTGTTACACCAAGAAGGAAACAAAAAGTAAAAGACAAAAGATGTGCTTTCCAACTGGGTCAGCCCAGTTTTACAAGGCTGTCTTCAAAGTCCCCAACCTGTGATTTATCTTACAGTCACAATGACCAGAACTGTCATAATGACGCCATTAGTTCAAGAGATGCTTGGAAATATAGTTATTTAAATGGTCAAGAAAGGGACCATGATATTAATATGGAGTAGTATGTCACAGCTGTCAATATTTAAAATGTGAGAGTTCTCATATAAGTTTCTGGGATTCTAGTTATTCACGAAGAAAAAAAAAAAAAAAGCAAGACGAAGCTATACTGAACCTGCATTTCTGCATGGTAGCAACCGGATGTAGCTGACCATTAGCTTCACTTGTGGATAAAGCCTGTACTCCCTGTTAACCACACTCCCCACCACCACCAAATGCATTCTTCCACACAGTTGGGATCACATGGTTACCTACCTAGACCTTGGCATTTTGGTTAATTTGACATAATGTCCAAAGAATCAAATTCTGTTTGAAAGTTCATTTGTGACTTTCAAAAACACAGTTTCCGTAGAGCCATTCAATTTGTAGGTCTTTTTGCACAATTTTTCCACCTATTTTGTTCATTTGGTGGTAACATTGTATTTATGAAATAAGTATCTGCAGTTGTAAGAACAATCCAAATATAACTATGTTTAACAAGATAGTAATTTATTTCTCTCTCATGCAATAGTCCAAGGATACGTAAACTAGGGCCAGCTCCTTTGCTGCTCTAACATTCTCATCACATAGTTTCCCACTGCAGCTCCAAAATGTTTGCTCCAGCTTCTGCAGCCACTTCTACATTCCAGTTGGTTGGAAAGAAACAAAAATATCAACAGGTCACACACACTCCTCTGAAGAGCAAATATAACTTCTGCTAAATTATCATTAGCCTAGATCATAGACGTATCCTCCCGCCTAGCTGTAAAGAAGTCTTAAATATCTGGTTGTTAGCTGGGTGGCCAGCTAAATCTCAGTAATTTTAGTAAAAGCACTAAAGAAAAAAAAAAAGACATTTGACATTGGGGGAATTAATACTTGTTAGCATGAGAAATTTTCATTCATTTATCTACCTAATCTTAAAAGGAAATGCATTAGAATACAAAATCAAACAGATAGAAAAGCACAGTAATAAAGGACATCCCACAAAACAGGTTTTTTTTTTAAGCATTATTCTTCAATTGCTAGGCTCATGCTCCACCTGCCAGTAAGAGTATCTTGAGCTTTACTGCCAGTTGACTGTATTATGAAAATGATCTTCTCACTCATAGGTGGGAACTGAACAATGAGATCACTTGGACTCAGGAAGGGGAACATCACACACAGGGGCCTATCATGGGGAGGGGGAGGAGGGAGGGATTGCACTGGGAGTTATACCTGATGTAAATGATGAGTTGATGGGGGCTGACGAGTTGATGGGTGCAGCACACCAACATGGCACAAGTATACATATGTAACAAACCTGCACGTTATGCACATGTACCCTAGAACTTAAAGTATAATAATAATAAACAAAAAAAAGAAAAAGAAAATGATCATGTGATTTTTGTGGTCACTATTTTGACTAAAGCAAAGAAAAAATATAAAATATTGGTTTGATAAGCAAAGGAAATCCTCCTTTGAGACAATATAAATGATCCATCCTGAAAAAAGGGGAAAACAAGACACAACATAGATGAACCTAGATTACATTATAATAAGTGAAATAAGCCAAAGACAGAAACATACTGCATAATCTCACTTATATGTGAAATCTTTTTTAAAAAGTCAAATATATAGAAATATAAAGTATAATGGTGATTACCAGGAGCAAGGGCACAAGAAATGGGAAGATGTAAATCAAGGGGTACATAAGTCAAAGGGTGCAAAGTTGCAGTCATGTAAGATAAATCTAGAGAACTAACGTATAGCATGAAAACTGTAGTTAATAATATTGTATGACATACTTACATACTGTACATTTTCTAAGAGAGTAGATCTTAGGTCTTTTTAGCTAAAAGAACACTTAAAATAAATACAACACATTTGTGTGTTACACACAAAAAGGGTAACTATGTGAGATGATAGATATGTTAACTTGCTTGAGTGTTGTATTCATTTCACTAGGTACATATATATCAAAACGTTATGTTGTATACCTTAAGTCTACACAACAGAAAAACAAATTTTAGTTCTGATTACTGAAGTAAAAAATAGATAATCTTGCATTTAAACCTCAGAATGAACACCCTCTAGCCATGTGACCTTTACCAAGTTACTTAATCTCTATGAACTTTAGTTTTACTGTCTGTAAAATGAGAATAATAAGAATAGCTTCACAAAATGGGTGTGAGTAGTAATTGAAACAAAGCACCCAGGAGAGTGTCTAGCATATAGCAATTGTTCAATCCTTTGTAGCATTATTTTTCATCTGGTTGTGATATTTAAAATCATTTTATTTTTTAGTTTATTTAATGATCACATAGCATGGCATTTATCAATTGAATATTTTGGCTGACTGAAGAATAACTATTCGAAGATTCTGAAAAATTACATGGTTATCCACTGAAATGAAGGGCTCTGTTATAATATATATCTCTGTCAGTTATAAAGCTGATATAAATTTTTTTCTTTATTTAATAGATTTGGGGATACAAGTACAGTTGTGTTACATGGATATATTGCATAACGGTGGAACGCTGGGCATTCAGTGTACCCATTACCCAAACAATGTACATTGTACCCAATAGGTAGTATTTTATCCCTCATTCTCTTTCCACCCTCCCACCTTTTGAAGTCTCCAGTATCTATTATTCCACTCTGTATGTCCATGTGTACCCACTGTTTAGCTCCCATTGGTAAGTGAGAAAATATGGTTTTTGACTTTATATTTCTGAGTCATTTCACTGAGGCTAATGGCTTCCAGTTGCATCCATGTTGCTACAAGATACATGATTCAATTATTTATTATGGCTGAGTAGTATTCCATGGTGTGTGTGTGTGTGTATGCATTGGTCAAGAAATCTACACACACACACACACATACACACACATATATGTCACATTTTCTTTCTCCAGTCATCCCTGATGGTAACTTATGTTGATTGCATGACTTTGCTATTGTAAACAGTGCTGTGACAAACACAGGAATGCAAGTGTCTTTTTGATACAATTATTTTATTTGTTTTCCTTTGATTAGATACCTAGTGTGAGATTGGTGGATCAAATGGTAGTTCTATTTTTAATTATTTGAGAAATCAACATAATGTTTTCCATAAAGGATATACTAAATTGTATTCTCACCAACAATGTATATGCATTCATTTTTCTCTGTAACTTCATCAACATTTGTTCTTTTGGTCTTTTTAGTAATAGCCATTCTGACTAGTGCAAGATGGTATCTCACTGTAGTTTTAATTTGTATTTCACTGATGATTAGTGACATTCAACATTTTTTCATTTTTTAATATTTTTATTTTTGTGGGTACATAGTATGTGTATATATTTATGGGTACATGGAATGCTTTGATACAAGCATGCAATGTGAAATAAGCATGTCATGGAAAATGGGGTATTCATCCCCTCAAACCTCTATCCTTTGAATTATAAACAATCCAATCACACTATTTAAAAATGTACAATTAAGTTATTATTGGCTACAGTCATTCTATTGTGCTATCAAATAGTAAGTCTTATTCATTCTTTCTAACTATTATTCTGTACCCATTAACCATCCCCACAACCCCCACAACCCCCCATTACCCTTTCTAGCCTCTGGTAGCCATCCTTCTACTCTCTATGTCCATGAGTTCAATTATTTTGATTTTTAAATCCCACAAATAAGTGAGAACATGCAAAGTTTGTCTTTCTGTTCCTAGCTTATTTCACTTAAAATAATGATCTTCAGTCTCACTCATGTTGTTGCAAATGACTGGATCTCACTCTTTTCGTGGCAGAATAGTATTCCATTGTGTATGTGTATGCACCACATTTTCTTTATGCATTAATCTGTTGATGGACATTTAGGTTGCTTCCAAATTTTCGCTATTGTAAACAGTGCTGCAACAAACAAAGAAATGCAGATATCTCTTTGATACACTGATTTTCTTTCTTTTGGGTATATACCCAGCAGTGGAATTGCTGAATTATATGGTAGTTCAATTTTTAGTTTTTTTGAGGAACCTCCAAACTCTTCTCCTCTCACCAACAGTGTAGAGGGTCCCCTTTTCACCACATCCTCACCAGCATTTGTTACCGCCTTTTTGGTATAAGCCATTTTAACCAGGGTGAGAGGATATGTCATTGTAGTTTTGATTTGCATTTCTCTAATTATCAGTGATGTTGAACATCTTTTCATATACCTGTTTGCCATTTGTATGTCTTCTTTTTAGAAATGTCTATTCAAATCTTTTGCTCATCTTTTGATCTGATTATTAGATTTTTTTTTTTTTTTTTTTTTTTTTTACCTATAGAGTTGTTTGAACTCCTTATATATTCTGGTTATTACACTCTTGTCAGATGAGTAGTTTGCAAATATTTTCTCCCATTGTGTGGGTTGTCTCTTCACTTTGTTGATTGCTTCCTTTGCTATACAAAAGCTTTTTAACTTGAGGTAATCCTATTTGTCCATTTTTGCTTTGGTTGTTCGTGCTTGTGAGGTATTGGTCAAGAAATCTTTGCCCAGACCAATGTCCTGGAGGTTTTCCCAAATGTTTTCTTGTAATAGATGTATATTTTGAGGTCCTAGATTTAAGCCTTTAATCCATTTTGGCTTGATTTTTGTATATGACAATAGATGAGGGTCTAGATTCATTCTCCTGCATATGGATATCCAGTTTTTTCAGCACCATTTATTGAAGAGGCTGTCTTTATGTTCTTGGCATCTTTGTCAAAAATGAGTTTACTGTGGGTGTGTGGATTTATTTCTGGGTTCTCTATTCTGTTCCATTGGTCTGCGTGTCTGTTTTTATGCCAGTACCATGCTGTTTTGGTTACTATAGCTCTGTAGTTTAATTTGAAGTCAGGTAATGTGATTCCTCCAGTTTTGTTTTTTTGGTTTAGGATAGCTTTGGCTATTCTGGGTCTTTTGTGGTTTCATATACATTTTAGAACAGTTTTTTCTATTTATATGAAGAATGCCATTGGTATTTATTTTGATAGGGATTGCATTTAATTTGTAGATTGCTTTGTGTAGTATGGACATTTTAACAAAATTGATTCTCCAATCCATGAACTTGGAATATTTTTTTCATTTCCTAGTGTCTTCAATTTCTTTCATCAGTGTTTTATAATATTCATTATAAAAATCTTTCACTTATTTGGTTAAATTAATTACTAGGTCTTTAATTTTATATGTGGCTATTAGAAAGGGGATTTAAATTTTTTCACATTGTTCACTTGGCATATAGAAATGTTACTGATTTTTGTATGTTGATTTTGTATTTTGTAACTTCACTGTATTTATCAGTTCTAATAGTTTTCTTGTGAAGTCTTGAGGTTTTTCCAAATATAAGATCATATTATCTGCAAACAAGGATAATTTGACTTCTTCCTTTCCAGTTTAGATATCCTTTATATCTTTCTCTTGTCTGATTGCTCTAGCTCAGACTTCTAGTACTATGTTGAACAAGAGTGATGACAGTGGACATTCTTGTCATGTTTCACATTTTAGAGAAAAGGCTTTCAGTTTTTCCCCATTCAGTATGATACCACCTGTGGGTCTGTCATATATGGTTTTTATTATGTTGAGGTATATTCCATCTATCCAGTTTTTTAAGGGTTTTTATCATGAAGGGATATTATATTTTATCAAATGCTTCTTCAGCATCAATTGAAATGATCATATGGTTTTATCCTTCATTCTGTTGATATAATGTATTACAGTGATTGACTTACCTGTTGAACTATCTTTGCATCCCAGGGATAAATCCCACTAACTCATGATGGATGATCTTTCTAATGCATCGTTGATTTCACTTTCTAGTATTTTCTTGAGGATTTTTGCATTAATATTCATCAGAGATATTGGCCCATAGTTTTCTTCTTTTGATGTGTATTTGTCTGGTTTTGATATCAGAGTAACACTAGCCTCATAGAATGATATTGGATGTATTCCCTCCTCCTCTAATTTTCAGAACATTTTTATTAAGATTTGTATTCATTCTTCTTTAAATGTTTGGTAGAATTCAACAGTAAAACCATTAGGTTCTGGGCTTTTCTTCACTGGGAGACTTTGTATTATTGCTTTGATCTCACTACTTGTTATTGGTCTTTTCAGATTTTGTATTTCTTCCTGGTTCAATCTTAGTAGGTTGTATGTATCTAGGAATTTGTCCATTTCTTCTATATCTTCCAATTTATTGGCCTGTAGTTGCTCATACTAGCCACTAATGATCCCTTGAATTTCTTCAGTAACAGTTTTAATGTCTCCTTTTTCATTTTTTATTTTATTTAGATCTTCTCCCTTTTTTTCTTAGTCTGGCTAAAGGTATGTCAATTTTGTTTAACTTTTCAAAAAAGTCAACTTTTTGTTTCACTGATAATTTGTATTGTTGTTTTCAGTTCAATTCCATTTATTTCTGCCCTGATCTTTATTATTTCTTTTCTTTCACTAATTTTGGGTTTGGTTTGCTCTTGCTTCTCTAATTCTTTAAGATACATCATTAAAATGCTCATTTGAAGTTTTTCCTCTTTTTTGATATAGGCACTTACAGCTACAAAATTCCTAGTACTGCTTTTGCTGTATCCCATAGGTTTTAGTATGTTGTGTTTCCATTATTTTGTTTCAAGAAATTTTTCAATTTCTTCCTAATTTATTGATTGACTCACTGGTCATTTGGAAGTATATTGTTAAATTTCCACATATTTTGTATAGTTTCCAAAATTCCTCTTGTTATTAATTTTTAGTTTTATTCCATTGTGATCAAAGAAGATACTTGATATTGTTTCCCTGTATTCTGAATGTTTTAAGACTGTTCAGTGACCTAACATATGGTCTATCTGTAAAAATAATCCATGTGCTGAGGAAAAGAATGTGTATTCTGCAGCTCTTGAATGAAATGTTCCCTAAATATATATTAGATCCATTTCATGTATAGTGAAGATTAAATCTGATGTTTGTTGATTTTCTATCTGGAAGATCTTTGTAATGCTAAAGTGGGGTATTGAAGTCTCCAGTTATTATTATATTGAAGTCCATCTCTCTCTTTCACTCTAATAGTATTTCCTTTATGTATCTGAGTGCTCCTGTGTTGAATGCATATATATTTTAAATTGTTATATCCTCTTGCTGAATTGACCCCTTTATCATTCTATAGTGACCTTCTTGTCCTTTATTATAGTTTTTGTCTTGAAATCTATCTTTTCTGATATAAGTATAGTGACTCTTCCAATTTTTTTGGTTTCCATGGGTATGAAATATCTTTTTCTACCAGTTTATTTTCACTCTATATGTGTCTTTATAGGTGAAGTGTGTTTTCTGTAGGCTGAACAGATCAATTAATCTTACTTTTTCTTCCATTCAGAGAGTTTATGTCTTTTGATTGGGGAGTTTAGTCCATTTACATTCAATGTTATTATTTATAAGAACTTACTCCTGTCATTTTATTATTTGTATTCTAGTTGTGTTATGGTTTCTTTCTTCTTTCTTTCCTTCCTGTCTTCCTCTAGTCAAGGTAATTTTCTCTGGCATTATAATTTAGTTTATTTTTATTTTTTGTGTATTTATTGTATGTTTTTGGTTTGTGGCTACCACGGGGCTTGCAAATACAATCTTATAAACCATTACGTTAACCTGTTAACAACTTAATACTATTTGCATAAACAAAAAAGATGCCTTATTTTCATCCCTCTGCTTTTTAACTTTTTGTTGCTTCTATTTATATGTTATTATACTGTCTATGTCTTGAAAAGTTGTTGTAGTTATTATTATTGATTGGCTCATCATTTAGTCTTTCTGCTTAGGATAAGAATAGGTTATATACCACAGTTACAGTATTATAATATTCTGTGTTTTTCTGTGTACTTACTATTACCAGTGAGTTTTGTGCCTTCAGGTGACTATTTTATTGCTCATTAATATCCTTTTCTTTCTGATTGAGTTACTCCCTTTAGCATTTCTTGTAGGACAGGTCTGGTATTGATGAAATCCCTCAGCTTTTGTTTATTTGGAAAAGCCTTTATTTCTCCTTCATGTTTGAAGGATATTTTCATCAGATATACTATTCTAGTGTAACATAGTTTTCCCTTCAGCACTTTGGATATGTCGTGTCACTCTCTCAAGGCCTGTAAGGGTTCCACTAAAAGTCTGCTGCCAGATGTATTGGAATTCCATTGTATATTATTTGTTTCTTTTTTCTAGCTGCTTTTAGGATCCTTTTCTTATCCTTGACTTTTGGGAGTTTGATTGTTAAATGCCTTAGGTAGTCTTCTTTGGGTTAAATCTGCTTGGTGTTCCACAACCTTTTTGTACTTGGATATTGATATCTTTCTCTAGATTTGGGAAGGCTTCTGTTATTATCCCTGTGAATAAACTTTCAACCCCTATCTCTTTCTCCATGCCCTCTTTAAGGCCAGTGACTCTTAGATTTGCCCTCTTGAGGCTATTTTCTAGATCTTGTAGGCATGCTTCATTGTTTTTTATTCCTTTTGTCAGCTCTATTTTCAAATACACTGCCTTCAGTCTCACTAATTCTCTTTTGCTTGATGAATTCTGCCATTAAAGTACTCCAATGCATTCTACAGTATGCTTATTGCATTTTTCATCTCTCAGAATTTCTGCTTGATTCTTTTTCATTCATCTCTTTGTTAAATTTATCTGACAGAATTCTGAATCCCTTCTTGGTGTTATATTGAATTTCTTTGAGTTTACTCAACATAGCTATTTCAAATTCTCTGAAAGGTCACATATCTCTGTTTCTCTATGATTGGTCCGTGGTGCCTTATTTACTTCATTTGGTGAGGTCATGTTTTCCTGAATGGTGTTGATGATAGCAGATGTTCTTCAGTGTCTGGGCATTGAAGACTTAGGTATTTATTATAGTCTTCATTATCTTGGTTATTTGTAGCTGTCCTTCTCGGGAATGCTTTGCAGAGATTTGAAAGGACTTAGGTGTTGTAACGTAAGTTGTATCTACTTTGTATCCCCAAGCCAAGTAACATTGTGGTTCTTGCAGACTCATAGAGGTACTGCCTTGATCGTCTTGGACAAGATCTGTGAGAATTCTCTGGATTATCAAGAAGGGACTCTTGTTTCTTCTCTTACTTTCTGCCAAACAAACATATTCTCTCTGTCTCTCTGTTGTGAACCACCTAAAGCTGGGGGTAGAGTTACACAAGCATCCCTGCGGCCACCACCACTATGACTGCACCGGGTCGACCTGAAGCCAGTACAGCACTGAGTCTCACCCAAGACCTACTGTGACCACTCCTTGGCCCATGTTCCTCAAAGCCTGTGGAGCTCTACGATTAGCGTGTGGCAAAGCCAGCCAGGCCTGTGTTCCTCCCTTCAGAACAGTGAGGTCCCCTAGGACATGGGTGGGTCCAGAAGGACTGTCCAGGAGTCAGGGACTAGGGTCAAAAACCTTGGAAGTCTACCTGGTGTTCCATTGTATTGCAGCTTAGCTGGCCCTCAAACTGAGATGCAATCCTTTCCACTCTTCCTTCCCCTTTCCAAAGGCAGAGGAGCCTCACCTTGTAGACACAATAATCCCAGGTCACGAGGAGTACTGCCAAACTACCACTGATGTTCCCTTAAGGCCCAAGGACTCTGAAGTCAGCTTGTGGTGAATGCTACCAGGCCCACAATTCACTCTTCAAGGCAGTGGGTTCCCCTTGGCCTAAGGCAGGTCTAAAAAATCCCATCCAAAAGTCAAGTCCTGGAATCCAGGATCCCAAGAGCCCACTTGATGCTCTGCCCCCTGTAACTATGCTGGGATCTAAGGTGCAAAAGAAAGTCCCCTTTACTTTTTCCTCTGCTTTCCTCAAGCAGAAGGAGTTTTGTCCCATAGCCACCACAGCTGGTAATGTACTGAGTCTCAGCTGAAGCCAGCAAGTCTCAGAGGTTCACCCAACGCCCACAATGTAGTACCTGGGTATTGCTGCTGGTTATTCAAGGACCAAGGGCTCTTCCGTTAGCAGGTAATGAATGCTGCCAGGTCAGGTCTTTTCCTTCAAGGCAGTGGGTTCCCTTTTGGCCCAGGGTATGTTTAGAAATGTCTGGGAGCTAGGACCCGGAACAGGGCCTCATGATTCTGACTGGTGACCTATCCTGCTGTGGCTGAGCTGGCATCCAACATGCAAGACAAAGTCCTCCCCACTTTTCCCTCTCCTCTCCTCAAGGGGAAGGAAAGTGTCTTTTTTGGAGCCACAAGCTGTGTAGTTTGGGGTTAGGGGAGGGCTGATGCCAGCACTGCCTTGGCTGATCATTACCCACCCCTGCTGACACGTAAAAAACCACCTACACAGAAGAAACGCCTTCATACGAACCCAAAGTCAGGTGAACATGCATAGTACCTGGTTTTAACTTCGTATCTCTGAAAGAGGTACTGCAGAGATAGAAAAAAAACAGTCCTGAATCACTGACTCCACTCCCCCCACCCCCATTCCCAGTGGCAGCAGTGTGGTGCTAAGAGGATCTCTGGGTGCTGAGTGAGGGAGAACACAGCAATTGTGAGGCACTAAACTCAGTGCTGCCCTGTTAGAGCAGGAAGGAAAACCAGATAAAACTCAGCCAATGCCAACCCACAGAGGGAGCATTTAAACCAACCCTAGTCAGAGGGGACTCAGGGATCTGGGTAATGATCAGTGGAGCTTTCTATTCCACCACCTTGGTACATCCCCCATTTCTTTATTTTCCTTGGCCGCCTACATGTCTTCTTTTGGAAAAATGTCTGTTCATCTGTTCATGTTCTTTACCCATTCTTTAATGAGTTTTTTCTTTTTTTTTTTTCTTTTTTTTTGAGATGTGGTCTCCTCTGCAGACCAGGCTAGAGTGCAGTGGTGTGAACACAGCTCATGCAGCCTCAACCTCCCAAGTTCAAGTGGTCTTCCCAACTCAGTCCCCTAAGTAGCTGGAACTGTAGGCCTGTACTACCACACCAGACTAATTTTTGTATTTTTATTTTTTTATTTTTTTGTAAAAATGTGGCTTTGCCATGTTGCCCAGGCTGGTCTCAAACTCTTGGGCTCAAGCAATCTGCCTGCCTTGGCCTCCCAATGTGCTAGGATTACAGGCATGAGCCACCATGCCTGGGCTATTTTCTTTCTTATTGAGTTGTTTGAATTTTTTTGTAGATTCTGAATATTAGTTCTTTGTCAAATGCATACTATGCAAATACTTTCTCTCATCCTGTGGATTGTCTGTTTACTCAGCTGATTATTTTGTTCACTGTGCAGAAACTTTAGTTTAATAAAGTTCCATTTGTCTGTTTTTGTTTCTGTTGTGTTTTCTTTTGAAGACTTAGTAAAATTTCTTTACCCAAGCCAATGTGCAGAAGAGTTTTTCCTAGTTTCTCTTTTATAATTTTATAGTTTTGGGTCTTATATTTAAGTCTTTAATCTCTCTTAATTTTTGTATATGGTAAGAAACAGGGATTTTAAAAATTTGTGTCATCTACAATTTCTTTCATCAGTGTTTTATAGTTCTTCTTATACAGATATCTCACCTCCTTGGTTAAATGTACTTCTAAGTATTTTGGTTTTTTGTAGCTATTGTAGATGGGATTTAGTTCTTGATTTGGCTCTTGGCTTTATCCTTGTTGGCATATGAAAATGCTACTGATTTCAGTATGTTGGTTTTATATCCTAAAACTTTACTGAAGTCATTTATCAAATATAGGAGTCTTTTGGAGGAGTCTTTAGGGTTTCTGCAGGTATATCACATCATCAGTGAAGAGGGATGAT
The DNA here is from genome assembly GCF_037993035.2 of Macaca fascicularis. Lineage (NCBI taxonomy): Eukaryota > Metazoa > Chordata > Mammalia > Primates > Cercopithecidae > Macaca > Macaca fascicularis. The sequence goes on from NC_088375.1 coordinate 28,670,208, forward strand.
TTGACATCCTCTTTTCCGGTTTGGATGCCCTTTATTTATTTCTGTTGTCTGATTGCTCTAGTTAAGTCTTCCAGTACTGCATTGAATAGAAGTGGTGAGAGTGGACAACATTGCCTTGTTCTAGTTCTTAGGAGGAGTGGTTTCATCTTTTCCCCATTCAGTAAGATATTGGTTGTGGGTTTGTCATATATAGCTTTTATTATTAATTTATTATACTTTATGTTCTAGGGTACATGTGCACAACATGCAGGTTATATATGTATACATGTGCCATGTTGGTGTGCTGCACCCATTAACTCGTCATTTACATTAGGTATATCTCCTAATGCTATCCCTCCCCCCTCCCCCCACCCCACAACAGGCCCCAGTGTGTGATGTTCCCCTTCCTGTGTCCAAGTGTGCTCATTGTTCAATTCCCACCTATGAGTGAGAACATGCAGTGTTTGTTTTCTCTTCTTGTGAAAGTTTGCTGAGAATGATGGTTTCCAGCTGCATCCATGTCCCTGCAAACAACATGAACTCATCATTTTTTATAGCTGCATAGTATTCCATGGTGTATATGTGCCACATTTTCTTAATCCAGTCTGTCATTGATGGACATTTGGGTTGATTCCAAGTCTTTGCTATTGTGAATAGTGCCGCAATAAACAGGCTTTTATTATTTTGAGGTATGTTCCTTATGTGCCTAGTTAAGGGTTTTTCTCATGAAGGAAAGCTGGATTTTATCAAATGCTTTTTGTACATTTATTGCGATGATTATTGTTTTTAGTTTTGTTTATGTGGTGAATCACATTTATTGATTTTTTTATGTCGAATCATCCTTACATCCTTGGAATGAAACCTACTTGATTGGGGTATATTATCTTTTTCATGTTCTGTTGGATTTGATTTGCCAGTATTTTGTTGAAAATGTTTTCTTCAATAAAAGATACCAGTGAGATTGTGGAGAAATAGAAAGCTTTTACACTGTTGGTGGGAATGTAAATTAGTTCAAACATTGTGGAAGACAGTGTGGCATTTCCTCAAAGACCTAAAACCAGAAATATCATTTGACCCAACAATCTCATTACTGGGTATATACCCAAAGGAGCATAAATCATTATATTATAAAGATCTATGAACATGTATGATCATGGCAGCACTATACACAATAACAAAGACATAGAATAAGCCTAAACATCCATCAATACTAGATTAGATAAAGAAAATGTGGTATGTCTATGCCATGGAATACTATGCATCCATAAAAGGGAATGAGATCATGTCATTTGCACAGACATGGATGAAGCTGGAAGCCATTATCCTCAGCAAACTAATGCAGAAACAGAAAACCAAACATCACATATTCTCACTTATAAATGGGAGCTGAACAATGAGAACACATGGAAAAAGGGAAGGGAACAACACAAACTGGGACCTGGCAGAGGCAGGGAGGAGGGAAAGCAACAGGATAAATAGCCAATGCATGTGAGGCTTAACACGTAGGTGATGGGTTGATAGGTGCAGCAAACCACCATAGCACACATTTACCTAATGTAACAAACCTGCACATCCTGCTCATGTATCCCAGAACTTAAAATCAAATTAAATTAAATTTTAAAAAAGTTTTCTTATATTTTCATCAGGGATAGCGGCCTGTCATTTTCTGTTTTGTACCCTTGCCATTCTTTGATATTGCGGTGATGGCTTCATAGAATGAGTTAGGGAGGGTTCCCTCCTCCTCAGTTTGTTTTGTGCCTTTGCCATGCTTTGATATTAGGGTAATGATGGCTTCATAGGAATTGGAGCAATTTTAATAGAATTGGTATCAGTTATTCCTTGTACGTCTGGTAGAATTCAACTGTGGATCAGTCTGGTCGTGGACCTTTTTTCTTTTCTTTTCTTTTCTTTTTATTAATTACTGATTCAATTTTTCTACTTGTTATTGATCTGTTCAGGACTTCTATTTATTCTTGGCGCAATCTTGGGAGATTTATGTTTCCAATAATTTACACATTTCTTCTAGATTTCATAGTTTGTGTGCACAGAGATGCTCATAGTAGTCTCTGATGATCTTTTGTATTCCTGTGGAATCAGTTGTTTGTCATTATTATCATTTCTGACTGTGCTTATTTGAGCACATTGTTGCAGTTATTTGAGTCTCAGAGTTGGGGACCAAGCTGGGTGGAGCCAGGCCAGGCAGGACCATCCATACTCCTCCAGTGGCAGTCATAAGCACCAGCTCTTATGGGAACCCAGGGAGTAAGCACCCAGTGATGTGCCTGTGTGCGGAGCAGAGGAACCTCCACTGCCCTAAACTCTCTGCATGGGAAGGGAGAGACAGCCAGAACTCCTAATCTAGAAGAATGGGTACTCCAAATGCCAGGAGATATGTCCAGGTGTAGAGTGAAGAGACCATCAAGTTGGCTGCACCAAGTTCTCTACTCAGAAAGGGAAGGGTGGCTTACGCTCCTAATCCAGGCAAGCGAGTACATAAAAATGCCTAGAAATGCCCCAGAAAGGAGCAGAGAAATCACTACTGCACAGGGAAAGGCAGGGGTAGCTCAGGCTCCTAATCCAAGGGAGTGGGTGAGCCAAATGCCTGGAAATGTGCCCTGGGCATGGAGCAAAGAAAATGCTACAGCACCAAGATCTCTGCACAGAAAGCAAGGGGTGGTGCAGGCTCCTAATGCAGGTGAATAGGTGCATCAAATGCCTGAAAATATGCCTTAGTGTGGAGTGCAGGGAGCACTGCCATACGAAATTCTTTGCATAGGAAGAGAAGGGTGGCCCATGCTTCTAATTCAGGTGAGCAGGAATGGGATTCTCTCTACTACTCCTTGGAACTAGTAGGGCTCATTCTCCTGACTGACCAAGGGAACAGGTTGAGGTACCTAGCAACGACATATACAGAGCTGTCATCTCAGGTCTCAAAGGCATCCCTGGCTGTAAAGCTTCCTGCAGCTTCAGAAACTCTCCTTCTGCTCCTGTCCTGCAACAAGAAAGATCCCAATTTCAATGCCTATCTCTGGAGTGCACTCCACATCCACTGCTTGCTGTGGGAACCCTTCACCCACTTCAAAGCAAGTGCTCTGAGGCCCAAGACAAATGCTCATGGTAGCCATCACAGCCAGATCACCAAACAATGATTGACTTTGTATGAGCCCAGTTTGAAAATGTTGCCCTCGTCTTGATCCCAAATACTCCCAGACTTTCAATGGGGATCTGTGATGGATTCATCCTAGGAGAAAGAGTAAACTGGAAATAGACCAGCCCTCACAATGAACAAAGCCTTGAACATCTAAATCCCTGGTTGGATAAAGAAGATATACCTTTAGCTTAACTGCCTGGCAGAAGCAAAAATAAATCCCCTCTGAAAGAAGATAAATTACCCAGAGACTCAAATTTTCTACACAGAATTTCATACACAATAGCTGACAGTTAATCAAAAACAACCAGAAGTAGACTTTTTTAATTACAAGAGAAAACAAACAATAGAGATAGAATGAAGAATATATCATTATTGCAGTTATTAGATATACCTTTAAAATAAATATGATTAATGTATTCAAAAGATTAAACAATGAAATGGAATGCAGAACTCAATGGATGAAATCAGCAGCATATTAGAAAAAGCTTAAAATGGAATTGGATATGTCAGAATAAAATATTCAAACTAAAGATTAAAGTTTGAAGAAATAAAAATGAAAAATATAAAAAGAGTGTAAGATAATATGAGACACGGCAAAATGGTCTAACATATAGATTTTAAAAAGAGAGAGGAGAAAGAATGAGGCAGAAGAACCACTGTAAGAGAGGATGGCCAAGAATTTTCCAAAACTAAAATAAGGCAAAACAAATGACTAAGTTTGGACAGAAGGAAATGAAACATTTGAAACATTCAAAATTAGCAAATAAATAATTGCATATTTTAAACATTCCAGAAATTCAGAAAAAAGTTCTCAAATTAACCTGTTTAGCAAGTTTTCTAGATACAACATCAGTATACAAAGATCAATTGGATTTCTATACATAAACAACAAATAATTAGAAGCTTAATTTTTAGACCAATGAAGCAGAATAGAGAATCCAGAAATAAAGTGCAGCCAACTGATCTTCGACAAACAAAAATATAAAGTGGGGACATGACACCCTATTCAACAAATTGTGCTGGGATAATTGGCAAGCCACATGTAGAAGAATGAAAAGTTGATTCTCATCTCTCACCTTATACAAAAACTAACTCAAGATGGATCAAATACTTAACTCTAAGACCTGAAACATAAAAATTCCAGAAAAATAGCATCAGAAGAAACCTTTCTAGGCATTGGCTTAGGCAAAGACTTCATGACCAAGAACCCAAAAGCAAATGCAACAAAAATAAGATAAACAGATGGGACTTAATTAAACTAAAAAGCTTCTGCACAGCAAAGGAAATAATCAGCAGCGTAGAGCAATAACCACAGAGTGGGAGAGAATCTTCACAAACTATGCATCCAACAAAAGACTAATATCCAGAATCTACAAGGAACTCAAATCGACAAGAAACAATCCTATCAAAAAGTGGGCTAAGAACATGAATAGATAATTCTCAAAAGAAAATATACAAATGGCCAACAAACCTATGAAAATATGCTCTACACCACTAATTATCAGGAAAATGCAAATCAGAACCACAATGTGATACCACCTTACTTCTGCAAGAATAGCCATAATTTAAAAATAAAAAAAATCATAGATGTTGGTGTGGATGTGGTGAAAAGGGAACACTTTTACACTGCTGGTGGGATTGCAAACTAGTACAGCCATTACAGAAAATGACGTGGAGAGTCCGTAAAGAACTAAAAGTTCTTTAAGTTCACTTGAACTAAAAGTTCTTTAAGTTCACTTGAGCTAAAAGTTCTTTAAGTTCACTTGAGCTAAAAGTTCTTTAACTTCATTTGAACTAAAAGTTAAGTTCATTTGATCCAGCAATCCCACTACTGGGTATCTACCCAGAGGGAAAGAAGTCATTATACAAAAAAAGACACTTGCATATGCATGTTTAGGGCAGTACAATTTGCAACTGCAAAAATATAAAACTGACCTAAATATCCATCAATCAATGAATGGATAAAGAAAATGTGGTGTATATATGCCGTGAAATATTACTCAGCCATTAAAAAGGAATGAAATAATGGCATTTGCAGCAACCTGGATGTAACTGGACATCATTATTCTAAGTGAAGTAACTCAAGAATGGAAAACCAAACATCTTGTGTTCTCACTCATAAGTGGGAGCTAGGCTATGAGGATGCAAGGGCATAAGAATGATACAATGGGCCAGGTGCGGTGGCTCACGCCTGTAATCCCAGCACTTTGGGAGGCTGAGGTGGGCAGATCACGAGGTCAGGAGTTCAAGAACAGCCTGGCCAACATGGTGAAACCCCGTCTCTAATACAAAAGAAATTAGCCAGGCATGGTGGCGTGTGCCTATAGTTCCAGCTAATTGGGAGGCTGAGGCAGTAGAACTGCTGGAACCTGGGAGTCGGAGGGTGCAGTGAACCGAGGTTGCTCCACTGCACTTCAGCTTGTGCAACAGTATGAGACTTAAAAAAAAAAAAAGATACAGTGGACTTTGGGCACTCAGGGGAAAGGGTGGGAAGGGATGAGGGATAAAAGACAACATACTGACTGGCCAAGATGTCCAACTAGAAACAGTGGCAATCGGAGGCTCCCATCGAAAAGAACCATAATAAGTGCATTAATCTTTCACTGGCAACCAAGGTATCCAGGTTCTCTCATCAGAACTGACTAGGCAGCTGGTGTGATCCATGGAGAGAAAGGAAGAGCAAGCAGTGTGGTGCAGTGGCCCATCTGAGAGCCACATGGGTAGAGGAACCCCCACCCCTCAGCCAAGGGAGGCATCCTTCCCAGCTGGGGGGGACCGTGATTTTTCCATGGAACTATGAAACCCACAGATTAGAGGATCCCACTCATGAACCCACACCACCGGGCCCTAGGGCCTTAACCCCAGAGCCATGCAGATTCTCAATAGCGTCTCAGCTGGATTCTGCTTAAACCCATCAAGACCCTGGGGAGGAGGGGTGACCAGCATCACAGCTGCAGCTGCCTGCTGTCTAAGCCATTTGAGCTTCTTGGGAAAGGGGCAGCAGCCAGTACTGGGACTCACAACTGCCTAACATGTCAAGTTCCCCGGGCAGGGGAAGTGTGGCATCCATCTCTATAGCTCCAGGCTGTGCTTTTCCCCTGCTGGAACCAGTAGGACTGGACAGCTTGGTCCCAAAAGTTGTCCCCAACAGCCCAACACACCAGCTGTGGAAGACTGCAGCCAGAGGATCTCTTCAGGCCTGACCCTGACTCATCCTTCCTCACTGGGTGGGGCTTCCTGCAGGAAATCCAACAACTCTAACCAGAGGCTCAGGGACAGAACCCATATCTCTCTGGGCCTGAGCCTCTAGCGGGAGGGATAGCTGCAGTCTCTGTGAATCAGCAGACATAGCCTTTCCTCCTGATAGTTCTGAGGAATCCAGGAGCCCAGATGAGTGGGTTTCCCCCTAGCAAATCACACCCCTGCATCAAGGGTCAAAGTGCTTCATTAAATGGATCCTGTTCCCCATGCCACCCAACTGGGTGAGACCCTCCAACAGGGGTTGTCAGAAACCCTACACAGGAGCGATCCAATTGGCATCAGGTCAGTGCCCCTGCCAGAAGATGGAGCAGGCACCCATCTTTGCTGTTTTCTAGCCTCCTTGAGTGACATCTCCAGAGGCAGAAGTGAACCAGATGAATAGGGCGTGAAATGGACCCCCAGCAAATGGCAGCAGCCCTACAGAAGAGGGACCTGACCATTGAAAGAAAAACAAACAAAAAGCAACAACAACAAAAAAGTCCTCACAAATACCTCATCCAAGGGTCAGCAGCCTCAAAGATCAAAACTAGGCAAATTCAGAAAGATGAGAAAGAATCAATGACAAAATGCTGAAAACCCAAAAAGCTAGAGTGCCTCTTCTCCAAATGTTTGCAGTGTCTCTCCAGCAAGGGCACAGCACTGCACGGAGGATGAGACGGACGAATTGACAGAAGTAGGCTTCAGAAGATGGGTAATAAAAAACTATGCGGAGCTAAAGAAGTATGTTCTAACCCAATGCAAAGAAGCTAAACACCTTGATAAAAGGTTACAGGAACTGCTAACTAGAATAAACAGTTTAGAGAGGAACAGAAATGACCTAACGGAGCTGAAAAACAGCACAGGAACTTCGTGAAGCATACACAAGTGTCAATAACTAAATCAGCCAAGTGGAAGAAAGAATATCAGAGTTTGAAGACCACTTTATTGAAATAAGGCATGCAAGCAAGGTTAGAGAAAAAAGAATGAAAAGTAACAAACAAAGCCTCCAGGAAACGGGACTTTGTGAAAAGATGGAACCGGTGATAGACTGGAATACCTGAAGGAGATGGGGCGAATAGAAACAAGCTGGAAAACACACTTCAGGATATTACCCAGGAGGATTTCCCCAACCTAGCAATACATGCCAACATGCAAATCCAGGAAAAGAGAGGGAACACCATTAAGACACTCCACAAGAAGACAAACCCCAAGATACATAATCATCAGATTCTCCAAGGTCAAAATAAGGGAAAAAGTGTTAAGGGCAGCCAGAGAGAAAGGCCAGGTCACCTACAAAGGGAAGCTAATCAGACTAAGAGTGAACCACTCAGCAGAAACACTGCAAACCAGAACAGATTGAGGGCCAAATTCAACATTCTTAAAGAAAAGAATTTCCAACCCAGAATTTCATATCCAGCCAAAATAAGCTTCATAAGTGAAGGAGAAATAAAATCATTTCCACACAAGCAAATGTTGAGGAATTTTGTTACCACCAGGCCTACCTGAAAGAAGCACTAAATATGGGGGGGAAAACACACCAAAATATATTCTTTCAGTTAAGAGAAACAAATAAAGCATATTCGAATAGGAAGAGAGCAAGTCATATTGTTTCTGTTTGCAGATGACATGATTTTATATTTAGAAGACAACATCATCTCAGCCCAAAAACTCCTTAAGCTGATAAGCAACTTTAGCAAAGTATCAGGATACAAAATCAATGTGCAAATATTACAAGCTTTTCTTTACACCAACAATAGATAAACAGAGAGCCAAATTATGAATAAATTCCCACTCACAATTACTACGAAGAGAATAAAATACCTTGGAATACAGATAACAAGGGATGTAAAGGACCTCTTCAAGGAGAACTACAAACCACGGGTCAAGGAAATAAGAGAGGACAGAAAAAAAAAAAAAAAAAAAAAAAGGAAAAACATTCCATCCTCATGAATAAGAAGAATCCATATCATGAAAACGGTCATACTGCCCAAAGTAATTTATAAATTCAATGTTATTCCCATCATACTACTATTGACATTCTTCACAAAATTAGAAAAAAGCTAGTTTAAATTTCATATAGGATCAAAAAAGATCCCATATAGCCAAAACAATCCTAATCAGGAAGAACAAAGCTGGAGGCATCACGCTACCTGACTTTATACTACAAGGCTACAGTAACCACGACAACACAGTACTGGTTAAAAAATAAATAAATAAATAAAAATAAAACAGACATATAGACCAATGGAACAGAAAAGAGACCTCAGAAATAACACCATATCTACAACTATCTGTCCTTCGACAAACCTGCCGAAAACAAGCAATGGGGAAAGGATTCCCTATTTAATAAATGGTGCTGGGAAAACTGGCTAGCCATATGCAGAAAACTGAAACTGGACCCCTTCCTGACACCTTATACAAAAGTTAACTCAATATGGCTTAAATACTTAAATGTAAACCCCAAACCACAAAAACCCTACAAGAAAACCTAAGCAATACCATTCAGGACATAGACATGGACAAAGACTTCATGACAAAAATGCCAAAAGCAATAGCAACAAAAGCCAAAATTGACAAATGGGATCTAATTAAACTAAAGAGCTTCTACACGGCAAAAGAAACTATCATTAGAGTGAATAGGCAACCTACAGAATGGGAGAAAATTTTTGCAGTCTACCCATCTGAGAAAGGCCTAGCATCCAGAATCTACATGAAACTTAAATAAATTTACAAGGAAAAAAAAACAAGTATCAATAGCTGAATCAACCAAGTGGAAGAAAGAATATCAGAGTCTGAAGTGGTCAAAGTAGCAAAAGTGGGCAAAGGATATGAACAGACACTTCTCAAAAGAAGACTTTTACATGGCCAACAAACTTATGAAAAAAAGCTCAACATCACTGATCATTAGAGAAATGCAAATCAAAACCACAATCAGATACCATCTCACACCAGTAAGAATGGTGATTATTAAAAAGTCAAGAAACAATAGATGCTGGCGAGGCTGTGGAGAAATGGGAATGTTTTTACACTGTTAGTGGGAATTTAAGTTAGTTCAACGATTGTAGAAGACAGTGTGGCAATTCCTCAAGGATCTAGAACCAGAAATACCATTTGACCCAGAAATCCAATTACTGGGTATATACCCAAAGGAATACAAATCATTTTATAAAGACACATGCACACATATGTTTACTGCAGCACTATTTACAATAGCAAAGTCATGGAACCAATCCAAATGCCCATCAATGATAGACTGGATAAAGAAAATGTGGTACATATATACCATGGAATACTATCTAGCCATAAAAAAGAAATGAGATCATGTCCTTTTCAGGGACATGGATGAAGCTGGAAGCCATCATCCTCAGCTAAATAACACAGGAACAGAAAACCAAACACCACATGTTCTCACTCATAAGTGGGAGTTGAACAATGAGAACACATGGACACAGGGAGGGGAATAACACACACTAGGGCCTGTTTGGGGGTGGGAGGTGAGGGGAAGAAACTTAGAGGATGGGTCAATAGGTGCAAACAGTTTATTTAAAAGAAATGAAAGGTTATATATGCACTCACATATTTTAAAAAATAATGGAAAGAAAAAAAGAAAGTTTCCCTCTACAATTTTTTTTTAAAAGACTACATATTGGGTACTGTGTACACTGCTCAGGTGATGGGTGCACCAAAATCTCAGAAATCACTGCTAAAGGACTCAACCATGTAACCAAATACCACCTCTTCCCCCAAAGCCTATTGAAATAAAAATAAAAATTAAAAAAATACCAATACAATAGCACCAAAAATCATCAAATACCTTAAAAGAAATGATACACAAAATGAATGCACAGAAAACTGGAAAACATACAGAAAATTTTTAAAAGAGTTCCATACAAGGATATATTATGCTCATTTATTGAAAGATTAAATATTATGATGATGTCAGTTCTCCCCAAATTGATCTATATAGATTCAGTATATTCCCAAACAAAATCTCATTGAGGATTTTGGGTGTGTGTGTGAAACATGACAAGCTGATTATAAACTTTATATTAAAACTTAAGTGTTTGAGAATAGCCAAGATAATTTAAAGAGAAACTAGAGTTGAAGGACTTATACCATGGATATCAAGATGCATTACACATTAAGGTCATGCAGTAGTGACACAATGATAGACAGACAGAATGGAGCCAAGACATTGACCACACACAATTTATGATCTAGGTGACACTGCCAAGCAGTAAAGTAAGAGCAGTTTTTCTCTTAACGGTGCAGGATCAACTATACAGGTATATAAAAATATCTTGACCCCAACTTCATGCTGTATAACTCCAGCTGGATGGTAGATATAAGCATAAAGGGTAAAATAGTAAAGCTTCCAGAAGTAAATATAGGAGAATATCTTTATGGCTTGAGACAAGCAAACATTTCCTAAACAGGACCTCAAAATTAACTAACCATAAATGTAAAGACGATAAATTAAACTACATTGAAATTAGGGATTTCTGTTAGTTAAAACACAAATGCAAATGGAGAAGTTTAGCCATGAGATAGGAGAAGATATTGTAAGACATGCACCATTTTAAAAAGATTACTGCTCAGAACTTTAAAATGCCTACAAGTGACAAAGAAAAAGATAACTCAATATATAAGCAGGCAAGAGACTTATCTGAATAAGCATTTCAGAAAAGAAGACATCCAATTAGCCAGTAAATACACATATGATCTTATTAATCAACAACAAAAAATAAAAATTAAAGTTACAATGTGATATTATCACCAAACCTATGAGGATGACTGAAAGGAAAAATTTTAACAATATCAATTGTTTGGAGGACATAGAGCAATGAAAATGTTAGCATACTATTGGTAGGAGTGAAAACTGGTACAGCCACTTTGGATAACTGTTTAGCCCCACTGCTAAAGTTGAACATAAGCATGCCCAGTAAATCCACTAGTTATATACCAAACAGCAGTTATACAAATACATGCCAAAATTCATGTACAAGAATGCCCGTAACTTCATTATTCATCATGGCCCCAAACTGGAAACACCACAAATGCCCATCAACAGCAGAATGGATTTTAAAAAAATGATGCATTCATAAGATACACTAGTATATAGCAGGTTCAGCAAATTATTTCTGTTAAAGGCCCAATAGTAAATATTTTAGACTTTGAGCACCATATAGTCTCTGTTGCAATTTTTCAACTCTGCTGTGGTAGGGTGAAAACAGTCATAGATATGTAAACAAATGAGCCAATGTGAATGTCTGTATCTCAAGAAAACTGTTTGCTAGCCTCTGCCATGTAGCAATGGAAATGAACAAACTATTGCTACATGAAAGAACATGGATGAATCTTAAAATGTCATGTGAAGCAAAAGAAGGCAGACACAAAAGAATATATTCTGAAAGGTGGAGGAGGAGACTGGGAGAGGCTTTAAGGAGGCTTCCAGGATGCTGCTAATACTCTATTTAATAATGTAAGTGGTAGCCTGGTGTGTTCCTTTTGTGGTCATTCACCGAGCTGTTGAGTATGATTCGTGCACATTTATACTCTCATATATCTTTCGATAAACAATTTTATGAGACAATAGTTAAAAGTACTAAAAGATGACTCAAGGATAATCTAGAGATGCTTTGCTTTGAAAAAAGCAAAGAAAGTAGCCAGATAACATCAGAAAATATATTTTCATAATGCATGTTGCAGTAACTTTAATTTTTATTATGTGCATAGGATATTTGGCAAAATCTGGTGGTCATTTACTGCTTAGAGTTGAAATTGAAGTCATGCTTGATGGTGAGTATTGAGGTTATAACAAAATCTTTATGCATAAATCTAAATACATTTACTATTTGTGATTCTAGTCACATATGATTTCTGTTAGGGTGCCAGGCCAGATAGGAAGAGGGTGGTAGTAGTGGTTGGATAATTATGGAAGAATCAATGAAAGGACTGGGCTAAGAGATATGTATGTTTTTTCTCTTTCTATTCTATTTCCTCTTACTCTCTTTCCCTGTTTCAGTCACTCCATGTATTCCACTGATTGTATGAGAACTGTCATCCTAGAGCCGTTGGGAACTTCGGAAAGTTGAAAATTCATTTACTCATTCATCTAACAAATGTTTTTTAGCATCTCTTATATTTATGTGACAGCACTATTTACTGCTAGCGACAGAGTTGCAAATAAAGCAGTCTCTTCCCTCAGAGAATTCACATTTTAGTAGATAGTATTGTACAATATATTTGCAGAGGAGGGAATTAAAAAAGGGTAATATTAGTCTATCAAAATGTTTGGGTCTTAGGAATCTCCCTTAGCCTCTGTCTGTTGTCCCATCAGGGTCAGAATTACAAACAGTGAGTTATAAAAACAAGTTGGCTGCCTTCCTTCCTCTTTCTTTCTTACTAGACTATTTTTTTTAGAACAGTTTCAGGTTCACAGCAATATTGAGCTGCAGGTACAGAGATTTCCCAAGTGCCTTCTCTCCTCACCAATGCTTAGCCTCCCCCATTATCGACATCCCCCATCAGAGTGGTACATTTATTATAATTCACGGACCTACATTTATACGTCATTACCTTCCTTCCTTATTCATTCATTCATCCATTCATTCATTCACTCACTCACTCATTCATTCAACACATATTTGACTACCTGCTAAATGCCAAACACTAGAATTTTCCATCTTTCTTACAGTCATTTTCTTCTTTCACTCCCCTCTCTCCTACTCCTTCTCATCTCTCTGTTTTCTAAATCTCCCCCCTTTGTTTCTATTTCTTTTATCAAGAAATAAAATAGTAATTTCTCATAGTCCACTATCTGGATATAATGATATTAGCATTTTGTATAATGATATTAGCATTTTGGTCTATGTATTATCCCAGTTTTTTTTTCTTTTTTCTTTTTTTTTTTTTTTTTGAGACGGAGTCTCCCTCTGTCACCCAGCTGGAGTGCAGTGGCGTGATCTCTGCTCAGTGAAAGCTCCGCCTCCTGGTTCCAGCAATTCTGCTGCCTCAGCCTCCAGAGTAACTGGTACTACAGGCGTGGGCCACCACGCCTGGCTAATTTTTTGTATTTTTAGTAGGGACAGGGTTCACCGTGTTAGCCAGAATGGTCTTGATCTCCTGACCTCAAGATCCGCCTGCCTTGGTCTCCCAAAGTGCTGGGATTACAGGCATGAGCCACCATGCCCTGCCTATCCAGGATATTTTTAAAGAATAAAAGCTATTATATATTTTTAACTATCATAACTGTTTTATAACTTTTTTCACTTAGCTGTATAATATAAACATCTTTCTATGCCAAGAAATAGGGGCCTACAATATGTTAATACATATGTAGTATTTCATTTTATATTCCTAACTTTTAAGCAGTTCCCTATTAATGAACATTTAGACTGATTTTAACTTTTTCATTATGACCAATATGAACCTCTTCCTCAACATACAAATACCTGTTTATGTTATCTAGAAAAATGCTCAACACATAAAAGGTCCTCGGTAATTTTTAGTGAATATTCCCATTTTTCTTTTAATGGGGTCTGGTGGGGATAGATGATAAAACTTCCTGAATGCTATCAGTCAAAGTTACAAAATGCAGAGGGAATGAAGAGGAGAGATGGAGAGAAGGGGGCACTCTGTGAAAGGTGGCAGGGCTGTTTAGAATTAAAGTCTCATGGCCTCTAAGAAAGAGATAACTTGAACTAAAGTCTCTTCTGATGTTACAGTTATTGAACGACTGCTCCGAGATGAAGACACTGTGACCAAAGAGTTGGCTGAAATAACCTACGATATTTTTAAGAAAATAGCCAATAAACTGACCTCTGCAACTCTTAATCAAAACTTCCAAAAATTGCTTAAATTCTTCTACATCAAAAAATTGAGCCCTCTTTACAATTATAACTCACTCAAGGACCAGATAGACAGTCCCACAGACAGTAAAGATATCAAGAATGATAAGACCTTATAGAAGAGAATGATGATGACATTCATCATTCATAAACAATGGGAAGTCAACAATGTCTTGGAGCTGACCTTAGAAGAAGAATGATTTTTCTTTCCCTCCTGACAACTTGAGTCTGTTTGTAGATGCTTTTCTGAAAAATGCTGGAAGCTTTTACTGTTTCTTCTTAATTCTCTATTCAAATATAGAAATCTGAGAGACCTGGTGTCTCTGACAGTGATCAGAAGCCCTATTTCCTCAAAACCACTAATAATTGAAAATAACATAAGCAAAGTGTTTAATGAGAAGCTCTTGGAACTTGATTCAGTCCATAAGCGTCTACTGAGCACCTTCTAAGTGCCAGATACTGTGTTAGGCAGTGGAGACATTTGGATGATATAGACAAGGTTCCTGACCTCAGGATGGGCACAGTCTAGTGACACATAGTGTGGTCATTTCTATCCTGCTGGGAGAAATATTGCCTAGGGCAGTGTTAACAAAAAAGATGTGGAACTTGAAAAAGGGGAGAAGGAAATATATTCTGGGTACAGGTATTGAGCAATAAGAGTGTAGGGGAAAGTGGAGGAGTTTGTGGGTACAACTATGAGGAGGAAAGAAGAATGAGAAGAGCTGAAACCCAAGCGAAGACTACTTTATGCTAATTGGTTTGAGCTTTTTAAAAGAAAGATTGGACAGTCCATCATAGTCAGTGCTCCCATTGCCATCAGAATTATAAAACCTCATCAATGATCTTGCTCAACTTAAGGCTAAGGCTTATCCTTCACTCCTCCTACCTTACCTTCTCTGGATCCCCATATCCCCACCTGAGCATAAGCCATTCTAGCCACAGTAAACTACTTGTAATTAGATGAAAGCACTTTTTCTCTGTTGATTCAGATGTAGTGGCATCTGAATTTGTAATGTGTCAACTTCCAGTTCAAGTATGTTTTCCTTTCTTTGCTGGGTCACCTCTCTAGTATTGTATGGCAGCCATTCCAGCTTCCCCTACATTCTCCTTCAGCTTCTCTGACTTCTGGGCCAGGTGAGTTTAGTTTTATTGACAAAGGATTCCAGCTTCTCCTGCAGAATACCCACATCATCAACATCAATATTGGAAGCAGTAAGAGATGGACACAGTTTTGAGCTTGTGGGTTCTACTTTGTCCTTGTTCTTCCCATTTCACATACACCTTCCCTCCCAACTGCCTGCCCTGCATATTTCAAGTTCCAGGATCAGATGTGAAAATGATAGACTTCAGAGACTAGACTACTTATCCTGCTCCCACAATTTCATATGGTCAAATCCCCAGTTCTGCTTCTCTAGTTGAATCCTGATGGATGTATCTGGGATCCATTTTTTTCCCTCTTTGATCAAGTTGGGTGGGTTTGGTCCTATATTTTGCCTTAACACCCTATGATTATACCTTTCATCGTTTTTAATCACACTGTAATAAAATTATCTATTTCCTTCTCCTTCTGCTTCATAAAATGGAAGTTTCATGAAAGCAACTGTCATGTCTTACACTTGGTTGTGTGCTCTTGGGCTCGATGCCTGGCACTTGTAAATGCTCAATGAATACTTGCCAAATGAATGAAATGTTAACAAGACATATTACCTTCACACTTCAGTAAAAGTTTTTACATATTTATGAAATGTGGAGTAATAAAAAATGACTAGAAATAAAGAATACATAATTTTAATTTATACCTTAACCTGTATTATTTTATATATCCAGGTGTCCCAGATCTCATCTTTCAAAATTAGGGCAAATTTTCATTCCCACATAATGAACTAGCAGAATACCTAAAGAGGTAGGCTGAATAATGACCTCCCCCAAAATATCCACTTCCTAATCCGTGAAATCTGCAGATATTTTGCTTTATGCGGCAAAAGGAACTTAACAGATGTGATTAAGAATCTTGAGATGGGGAGATTATTTTGGATTATCTAGGTGGGCCCAATGTAATCATAGATTCTTTATAAGAGGAATATGGGAGGTCAGTGAGAAAGGGGATTCATGAAGATGCTACACTTCTTTCTGAAGGTGGAGGTAGGGTCCATGAGCCAAAAAATGCAAGGAATACAGGTCTAGGAGCTGAAAAAGGCAAGGAAATAGATTTCTATAGAATTTCCAGTGAGCAAGGTCCTACACACATCTTTTTTTTTTTTTTTTTTTTTTTTGAGACGGAGTCTCACTCTGTCACCCAGGCTGGAGTGCAGCGGCGCGATCTCGGCTCACTGCAAGCTCTGCCTCCTGGGTTCACGCCATTCTCCTGCCTCAGCCTCCCCAGTGGCTGGGACTACAGGCATCCGCCACCACGCCCAGCTAATTTTTTTTTTTGTATTTTTAGTAGAGATGGGTTTTCACCGTGCTAGCCAGGATGGTCTCGATCTCCTGACCTCGTGATCCGCCCTCCTTGGCCTCCCAAAGCGCTGGGATTACAGGCATGAGCCACCGCACCCGGCCCTACATACATCTTGACTTTGGCCCAGTGAAACCCACTTGGGACACCTGACATCCAGAATTGTATGAAATAAATTCATGTTGTTTTAAGGCCCTGTTTGTGGTAATTTGCTAGAGCAGCAAAAGGAATTTAACATAGCTACATTTCTGCAAAACAAAGAAAATCAATTCAACCAATACCCATCAATCAACCAGACAGCAATTGATATATTATGCCTTACACAAAGGTTGATATTTCTTTAGGGTCTGATAATCCTATTAGACATGATCTTCATCATCTCCTGGTTCCCTCTCCTCCTTCTCCTTTCCGTATCTTCTCTTCACCCCACATTTTCCCGATTTCTTCAGGATCTCTGAGTTGTTTTCACTTTACTTGGTAAAACACTCAACTCTCCAGAGGCTTCACCTCCCACTTGGATATGCAGGTCTTCCATATGCTCTGAAGACATAAGAGTATCCCTTCAATAGATTTCACCTTCTTTAGGAAATAGTTGTGGTTATGAATACCTTTCTTCTTGGCACATGGCTGTTATTCCCATTTTTGAAAAATATAATAATCCTTGAAAGCTTCTCCATTGTTTGCTGGAGTAAGAGAGAAATAGTCAACATGGTCTTTAAGGCCATGTAGGATCTGGCCCCCCTTGCCAGCCTCATGGAACACTCTCTTGCTCACTCTTCGTGTTCCAGAAACACTAGCTTCCTCAACTCCCCATTCTCCCCATGAATTAGGGCCTTCACTCATGTTCTTCCTGTGCCAGAAGCACTCTTCCTTTTCCCTCACACAGTCAGTTCCTACCCATCCTTCAAAACCCAACTCAGAAGTTATTTCCACGGGAAGCATCTTTGACCCCCATATACCTTTGTAGCACTTACCACAATAACTAGGATAATTAATGATAGAATAAATTAATGGAAAGGTAATTCATCTGCAGTTAGTTGCCTCTACTCTGGCCCTGCTGCTAAAATATCAGCTCCACAAGATCATGAATTGTGTTTGCTTGATTCACTCCTGTATACACACAGGCCATAGTAGTATTTAATACATATTCGTCACATGGATAAATGGGTGAGTAAATAGACACGTGAGCAGACTTTCTGATACCAGGTGGCTAGATATGTGTAAGGGAAGAGACAGCCTCAGCTTTATTGGGCATATTGTTGTGGCCCATTGTATAGGGAAGTGGGACACATTTGTTGCAGACTTACTACATGATAAGCACTCTTTGTGTGTCTATTTCATTTCATCCTCACAATAATACTGAAAAAAAAAGGTATTTTTGTTGCCATTGCATAGTTGAAACAATTTGATAGACTCTGTTGGCTTTGATATCCATGCAAGGGGAGAGGATTCAAGGGATCCCTGGTGAGTTCACTATTCCAGGAGGATATCTGACCTCCATTTTGTACCACAAAATTATGGTGGCACCCTGTCAGAGAAGGAGGTATCCTGCCTCTGAGAGGCCTTCTCTAACTCACATGTTTCCACAGCACACTTGGCCTAGTGGCTGCTTTATCCCAGAAACTACAAAGTGCTTTACTTGTGATATCCGACTTACTCTTCCCAACAATCTTAGCAGCTGGGTATTATCACTGCTCCCATTTTGCTGAAAAGCAATCTGAACCTCAGAGAGATTGAGTAAATGTCACATAACTTAAGGAGAGGAGTGCAGAATATTTGAACTCAAGGACTCCAGAACAGGATACTTAATCACTATATCACTGAAATTGCCCTTTCAGGGATTTGTTTTTCCCACTGGGTATAAACTCGTTTGCATATTGGAACCATTTAGACTGATCTAAAAATACATATCAATAAACAGGCTTTAATCCAGACCATTTATATCAGAATATTTGGGCTTTACACCTGGCCATCAGTGTTTTTTAAGAGTCCTGGTAGATCCAGAGAGAAGTCAGTATTGTGTGTCAGTGTACTAGTCAGTCCTTGAGATCAGGTTTAGACATTTCTCTATCATCAGCATCTAGCACTGTGTTTGTCATGTGGGGGAAAACTTCATAAATTTATAACTTATTGAGTATAGGAACCAATCATTTATTTGTTCACAAACCAACATTAGTTTAGTTAGGGTACAGAGACATTAGGGAAAGAGACACTGTACTAGGAAATAAGCATTTCCAGATGCATGATTCTAATGAGATACTCCATAATAGGTGAGGTAGAGGAGGAACAGAGGCTATTCCGCATTAAAAGAAGAAGGTATCTAAATTCTAAAGAGGGTTGCTGTTTAGACTGACACAGTCAAAATTCCAAGCATCTGACAAAGTAAAAACTAGAAATTTAATAGACTTGCATCAATTTGTTTACTTTCCAGTTTGGTTTTTTTTTTTTTCTTTTTGCAATATCTAAATAACCACTGATGCCAAGTTGATAAATACTGAAGCATGTCCATGGTCCTGGGGTGGCACCTTGCAATAATGACTTGAGTAGAATAGGAAGGCGCATTGATAGAGAATGGATATTCTGGCAGGGCAGCGTCCTGGTAGCCCAATATAACATTTTCATAATAAATGAGAAACATTGGCTTGATGCAGAGGCCAGTACTATGATGGTTCCCTCTTGAGAAAATAATTTTAAAAACCTAGACTTGAATTGAGGAGACATGGGTTTGAGTTCTGGCTTGTCTGCTTACTAGCTGGAAGCCTTAGGTAATTCATTTTGTTTATTTTTCTATGATATGGAGTTAATATTCCCCCAGAGCATGCTTATTCCCCCAGAGAAACGTATTGTGAAGTTTTAATGGGATAATTACATAGAATTATATAGTTTTAATAAATCATTTTTATAAGAGCATGAAGAACATAGCTCTTCCATACCACCAAAATGTACTCCTTCCCTTAGGAAGATAACAGTCTCATCCAATTACTGTTCTCAGCTTCAATTCTGTGACCTCTGGGTAACATGCTGTTCCTTAGTCAGGTGTGACTTCTAGCCCACTATGTAATGACAAAATTCTTCCATTGGACTGACAAGCTGGTATTCTGATCCATTTCTTTTTATGGTGCTGAAAATGATGATTCTATAGTAGGTTGAATTATCGAAATCATTTTAACAATAGTATTTGTGATAGATATTGGCTAGGTCTTTAGCAATTCCTTATTCTTTAGTCATACATTAGAAGAGGAGATTTACTGGCCTGCCTTGCAGTTAGGTTGGCCAAGTGACTCATTCTGGGCAGTCAAATGTGAGTGAGAGTGATAAGTGTCACTTCTATGTCTAAGTGGATAAGTACTAGATATTCTCCCTCCTCCCTTTCTGCATCAGAGGCCATTTGTTAAAGACAATGGCATCACAAAATGAAAGGTTTTGATATCCTTGAGAACACCTTCTCAGGCAAAATGTCAATCCACATCAGACTATTATATAAGAATAATGTTACACCCATCTTGAGAGAATACTATGTGCCATAGTACACAGCTCATAGCTTTATAGAGTTAAGAAAACCAACTGCTTCTATACATCAAGCAGAAGGCATTCCAAGTATATTAGGAGATAAAACCAGTGCTACTGTAATACAAAAACACAAAGTAATTTGATTCTGATCATTATTATACAACATATCTATATATCAAATCATAATTATATGCATCTCGAATATATGCAATCTTTATCAATTAAATATTTTAAAGTTAAAAATGTTTTAAAATGCTCTTCCATATATACCTTTATCATCATATCTTATGGCATAGGGATGGATTATTTAGCATCCAATATTTAATATAAACACATTAGAATAAAGTTCAGTCTTTTAAGGAAAAAAAGCAAGAAGCTGCTATGACAGATGGGATTAAGAGTACTGTCATTTTTTCAAATTTCTTTACAACATAAGCCTTCTAAAAAGCTATTGCAAAAACTAGTACATCAGTAGGTAAATGGGAATTTTCAGGTATAGAATGTGTCTTTACAAATTCTTGGCTGTTTCTTATGTGTAGAAATGACTGGAAGCAAACAGACAGCAAGCATTCTAAATTTTGATTCCATACATTGGTCAAAGAAATGCCATATCTGACCTACAACAGTTGGCAATTGCCAAAATAATCTCAGAGAACCCAAATTCACACCAAAAGAAGTAAAATCCAACAGCTGAACAAACTCCTAGAAGTACATCCTTCATACTCCCCAACTTGAAAAGGAAAGATTCAGGTCCACAGAGGACAGTAGACAAGGGTGGTTCTTCCAGAAAGCAGAACCAGGAGTTGCCAGATTGCCCAACTAAATATTCACTCTACTGCTGGAGCCCAGAGTCACCATCCCTGCCTGGCAGGATTTGATGATTTCTACGAACCGGTTATCACCATCTTCCCATCTTCCCCTTTTCTGAATGGTAGTTTTTTCCTGCATTTATCCTGTTTCTTCTCTGCCATTATATATTGAATGCGTTAAAGGTAGATAATATTTTTTCTTCCTGCCTAGATGTAGTAGCACCATCAGGAAGAGAAGGAACCATCTTCTGACTACCCTGAGGAAGATAAAGGCAAAGGAGCTTGAGCCCCATTGGCACATTAAAGCCATGCGTTAGCCCTGCATTCCTAACTCCAGAATTTCTTGTTATGTGAGAAAAATTACACTCCTTTTTTAAGCTGTTGGTTTTCATTTCTGTTACTTTCAGCCTAATGTAATTAGGCTGAAAACACCAAACCATCTCTAACTGGTATGGTGTTGGTTTTCTGTACTCATAGCCAAGTGCTTTACTATTATAATACTACATTTCATTGGCTCAACATTAAGACCCACCCTCATTTTATGTACCACAAAGACAAGAAAACATTCTGTCAATTAAAACTATAATACAACATTGATTATAAGACATGTCCCTGTTTCAGAGATATTAAGATAGGGTTCGATTAAATAAATTAAGTAGAGTTAGAATTTGAGCCCTTTGCTTAAAAAATAAATATATATATTGGCATAGACAGAAAATTTTGGAAATGTACACAAAAGCCATTAATAGTGATTGCCTTTGGGGAATAAAAATGAAGGGTATAGGATATAATACTTATTTTGGCTTTTTGCTTTTTATTACATTATAAGCATGTGTCAGTTTTATGAGTAATCCAAGCCAGCATGTGAGCACTATGCAGTGAGTACAATTTTGTCCATCACTGTAATCCTAAATTCAAGAACAATGCCTGTCATTTGGCATTCAAGTATATGCTGATTCAATAAATGCTTTTAAACAAGTCACTGTCATTGAAAAGGAAATAAGAAGTCATCTGGTTTTTCATCATTAATCTACAAGCTCTTTTGTAATAAGAGCTATGTCATATTTGTCACTGAATCTTTAGCACATTGCACAAAACACTGGAACTATATAAACATTTTCAAAATTTGAAAAGCATGTTATGCCCGGGAATTTAGGTTAAATACGTTGAGTGTGAAGTAGTGATTTGGAGGAGTATCTTGACTTAATAAAAGTAGGCTATCAGGAAAAATTGGTTTGATGGCTATCTGCTGCAGGTTGCCAGCAGAAGAAGGGAGGGTGTAGTCAGGAAAGCCAGCTACGCTGCCACTATGATATTGAAAGCAAGGTTGCCTACGGGTTTCTATCAACACTGTGACAATGGGAATGACAGGTGGGACTTTGCATTTCCACAGCATGTTGAACATTTCAAAATACAATATTATATCTATCACAAAAATCAATATCCCACTCTGTCCTCCAACCCCTGTAAGGATAGAATAAGTTGTAAAAATTCAGTCCTCAAATAGTTAAATTACCAATGTTCTCACTGGAGAGTTGTGATAAAATTAGCAATTTTGTCGTAATGTTCTGTTTTCACTAGACTCTGCTGATTCCTCCTCAATGTGTAAACAAAAAATAGAATTCCAAGTCCCCCAACCGTCTTAATGGACCCCCTCTTGGCCAAGGGAACCCCAAAGAAACCCGAAAAACTTGTTCGAGCCATGATGGAAAGTGGAAGGTCAGACATGGCTCATTGTTCACTCCTCTCTTTGGAGTTTAGATGCAACGGACTAGAATTTAACATTGAAACAGAAAACTCAAGACTAAGAAAACAGACTCTATAGCAATAAGACAATTCCAACCTGACTCTGGTATAGCATCACATGACAGAAAACAGACTCTGAAGGAAAACCAAGTATTTCACCCCAAAATATATTTCTTTGACAAATTCTGAAATGGTCCTGAAATCTGTCTCTTGTGGGGAAGACTTGCATTCTGTAGAGACTCTCTTTCCCTTACTAGGTCTTTTTTTTTTTTTTTTTGAAAGAGTCTGACACCTTTTAAGTTCTGATAAGAGACTTTCACCATCTATTCTCTCTGAAGCCTGCTACTTGGGGGCTTCATCTGTATGACAAGAACCTTGGTTATCACAAACCCTTTATCTAAACTCAAGCATTTCTCTATGTTGAGTTCAAGTCTTCAGGCAGAGCTTAACTCTTCCACCCAATTGCCAATCAGGAAAGCTCTGAATCCATGACCTGGAAGCCCCCCTCTCCCACCCATTTAAGATGTCCCACCTTTTCAGGCCAAACCAATGTATACCTTACATTTATTGATTTATGTCTTTGCCTGTAATTCCTGTCTCCCTAAAATGTATAAAACAAACCTGTAACCCAATCACCTTGGACACATGTTCTCAGGACCTCCTGAAGCTATATCATGACTGTGGTCCTTAACCTTGGCAAAATAAGATTCTAAATTGATTGAGTCCTGTCTCATATACTTTTTGGTTTACAAATGGGACCTTCTCTGCACCTCTTCCTCTACCACCTTACAGTGACATTGAAATCAACCTAGTCAAACTCTGAAACTACACTTTGGAAGAAGAATGGTAAGAAATATTCCTTTTAGGCCAGGCACTGTGGCTCACACTTATAATCCTAGCACTTTGGGAGGCTGAGGCAGGTGGATCGCTTGAGCCCAGTTCAAGACCAACCTGGGAAACATGGTGAAACTCTATCTCTACAAAAACCACAAAAATTAGCCAGGCATGGTGCCATGGGCTTGTGCTCCCAGCTACTCTGGAAGCTGAGGTGGGAGGATCACCTGAGGCCATGGTGGTTGAGACTGCAGTGAGCCTTGATTTCACCACTGCACTCCAGCCTGGGCAACAGGGTAAAACCTTGTTTAAAAAAAGAAAAAGAAAACAAAAAGAAAAAGGAAGGGAAGAAAGGAAGGAAGGAAGGAAGGAAGGAAGGAAGGAAGGAAGGAAGGAAGGAAGGAAGGAAGGAAGGGAGGGAGGGAGGGAGGGAGGGAGGGAGGGAGGGAGGAAGGGATTCCTTTTGGAAGTTCTTAAAGAATGTGGAAACCACAGTCCTATAATATTAATATATTGGTTTGAATTGAATTGCTACTTAGAAATATATTTAACGAGGCCAAGAGTTACTAAGTTATTCCACAACGTCAGAGAATTTAATTCCTGATATTTAGGTGTGCCATTTATTTACAACTTGATTTCTGTTACTGCCTTTTTTCCCTTCCTTTTATTCTTTTTTTTTTTTAACACTTATGTATATGAAAAACGTCTCAAGGTAAAATTTTCCTTCATGACATCAGTTATAGAGGGAGGCCTCACATCAGGGAGTTATAACTGTAGTCAAGAGTAGTTTTCTAAAAAGAGAGGGAAAAAGCCTTTTTAATAGAGGGTAATGGGTGGCTGGAAGAAAAATTCTAAGCAATAGAAGTTGTCTGGGCTGGCAGTGGCTTTAAATGAACAAGATGTTCATTGCAGTAAATGAGCTAGGGAAGGGGTTTCACAGTGTACTTCAACAAGATACAGAGGATATAAATCAATAGGGCCTGGCATCTACCCAAATTAATGGCATAAATCATGAGTATTTTAATTTATTTCTTGATAATAAAATGTCCATCACTTTACAGATATATTTACTAAAACAATTCATAGAGTAACCTTGACCATGAAATATTCTCTAATTACTCTAGAAGAGGTTCCAGTAAATAGAACCCACGCATTCAGAAGAACTTAGAGGAATTTCAAACATGGATTAACTCTTTACCAAATGAAGAAATATTTTTTAAAAATATTATTCTGTCAAAGCATTGACTTGTAAAAATTCTTTGCAATGTTTTAATTTATTTAGCCACAATTAGAAAGTACCAGACACCTCCCTAGTTCTGCAGCTCCAATGTTTCCCCATTCCCTTCCCCAGATATGGTAGGTTTCTATGTCTAATTTGTACATAGTAGTTAACTTTCACTGAGCTCTTCCAAAGAGCTAAGCATTCTACATATATCCTATAATTTAACTGCTATAGCATTTGATTGCCACATCAAAATGTAAGGAAGGAAAAGTCACAGGAAGATAGTGTTTTGTAGGGCATATAAATCAGATGTTTCACATGTTTTTTTTTTCTTAATAGGCTTATATAGGCCTATATTTATGCACCTCAGGCTTCAGAGATTTTATTTTATGGCTTGAAATTAAAAGGCACTTTCACATTTATTATTTCACGTGATAGTTTTTGTTCTAAAAGATATGTACAGAGTACATTGTAAACTGACCTCGCAACTGCCACCAAAACTGTTAAATTTGTTTTTTATAACACTGTAAAATTGGTTTTAAATTATTTGTCTTTATATTGCATGCTTTACTGTCTTTGCATCTAGTGATGTTCACATCCTTACCACTTCAACCTCCACTTCCATAGCCACACCCTGAACCATGCAGAATTACTCCACTACCGATATCTTAAATTCAAGTAATCCTGCTTAACCAACAGAAATTCATTTTCTTACAACTCTGAAGGCTAAACATCTAAGATCAATTTGCTGGCAGATCTGGTTTCTTCTTCTTCTTTTTTTTTTTTTTTTTTGAGACAGAGTCTTACTCTGTCACCCAGGCTGGAGTGCATTGGCACCATGTCAGTTCACTGCAACCTCCGTCTTCTGGGTTCAAGCAATTCTCCTGCTTCAGCCTCATAAGTAGCTGGGATTACAGGTGCCCACCACCATGCCCTGCTAATTTTTTTATATTTTTAGTAGAGACAGATTTCACCATGTTGGCCAGGCTAGTCTCAAACTCCTGATCTCAGGTTATCCGCCTGCCTCAGCCTCCCAAAGTGCTGGGATTACAGGTGTGAGCCACCGCGCCTGGCCCCAGATCTGGTTTCTTCTAAGACCTCTATCCTTGGCTTAGAGATGGCCATCCTCTCTGTGTCCTCTCACGATCTTTCCTCTGTGTCTTAATTTCCTCGTCTTATTAGGATACTAGTCAGTCCAAATTAGAACCCACCCTAATGAACTCACTTAATCATAGTTACCCCTTTAAATACCCTATCTCCAAATGCAGTCATCTTCTGCTGTACTAGGGGTTAGGACTTCAACATAGGAGTTTGGTGGGGGCACAGTTCAGCTCATGACACCTTCATTCCTATCACATCTCATCTTTCACTTTACTGGGAAGATTCAGACCCTTAAACCCTGTTCTCAAATCTTCATTGCCTTCTTTTCACAGCATAGGACTCTTGTCTTTCACTTCAGCTGCCACCCTCAGAACAAAAGCTGCTACCCCACCATCCCCCTTCCTTTGAACCTATCTAGGAAAACCGTAACCTTAGATGAATTCACCTATTTTACTTTCTTCTCTGCTCCTAGATTACACTGCTCCCCGAGAAACATTACACGTGCATGTAGAATGCTGCTACTGCCCATGAAGAAGTCGTGGTCTATTAGAAATCTGTGTTCCTCAACCCCAACCCGACTTTGATACCCCAGGCAAGCCTTATAGGTAGTTCCTGCCTTTATTTAACACTCCTGAAATCTACTACTTGACCACTTGCCCACTCATTCTCAACAGATGACTTTGCTCCCTATATAATAGACAAAAATAGAAGCCATCATCCAGGAAATTCCTCAACTCCACCATGCCTCTTTCTTTAAACCCAGCCCACCCATATTTGCCTCTACTCCCTTTCTTACTACCTATTCTATCAGACTGGAGATCTATTTGATTACAAAATTCATGTGTTCTATTTATATTGGGGATGGGCATGGCAGAGGCAGCAGGAAATGGGGAGAAAGGGGAAGCTAGCAAAATAATTCTTTCTGATACATAGTCAAGCATAAAAATTACATAAAATGTGTTATTTTAACTCAAAGTCTGATTGATACGGTTTTGCTGTGTCGCCACCCAAATCTCATCTTGAATTCTCATGTGTTGTGGGAGGGGCCCAGTGGGAGGTAATTGAATCATGGGGGCAGGTCTTTCCCATGCTGTCCTCATTATAGTGAATAAATCCCACGAGATCTGATGGTTCTATAAGGGGAAGTTTCCCTGCACAAGTTCTTTGTCTAGTGCCATGATTAGGAGGCTTCCTCAGCCACGTGGAAGTCTATTAAACATCTTTCTTTTGTAAATTGCCCAGTCTCAGGTATGTCTTTATCAGCAACATGAAAACAGACTAATACACTTGTATTTATTAATTTTGCTTTATAAAATTTTCGTATAAAATTATATCCCATCAAGCTTTATTAAAATATGTAGGTTTCTTCTTTCCTAAGAGGCTATCAGAAGTTCTTACAAAAGTTACAAGTGAAATTTAAAAAACTAAAGCGTATCTTAAGGAATTGAGCAACGAGAGGCAGCGGGGGATCGGGGGAGGGGCATAAGTTATCCATCATATGCACTTGAAACAGATGTCTACTTGGTGGCTGCCCCAGAAGAATCATTTTCAGTTCCAAGGTCCAAGCCTATTAGACTAAGTATCAATTGTGCGAAGCTTGGATGAAGATTCAAGGCCTTCCTAGCACATTCTTCAAGGCCCTTCCTTTTTCAACTCTTTATCCAGTTCCTAACTTTTCTTAAACTTATAAAAATAATTCATTCTTATATTCAATAGTTCCTTGTACTCAGTTTTTCTCAGTAGTGATCACATATGAATCACATTTTATCTGCAGTATAGACAGCAGCTTAAGGATGTAGACATGAAATAATTTAACTGAACCATTATGTTAGAAAATTTTAAAATCAGAAGTTTAGCTGCAAACGTGGAGGAGTTTTTAGATTGCATATGTGGTGTTTTATCTATCTCTTGTATGTATTTATAATGCAAAAATCTTCACAACCAAAAAAAGATATTCGTTTTTAAATAGTAATTATACATTATTGCAGATCTTTGTATCACTAACTTATGAAAAATCTGGCATGCTTTCTGAGGTCAATGTCAATATCCCTTAGATGTTTACATTTTTTTATTGATTTTTTTCATCCTGAAAGCTCTTTCTGTTCATTTCTCTTCAACATGGACATATTCTGTGTTTATTTTCAAGGCTGCAGTCCTGTCAAAGAGTATTAAAAACCCAGAAGAAATATCTCAAATGGTTCTTCCACACCTGTCACAGTTATCCCAGGACCCCACATGCAGATTCCTCAGGCTAATACCACCGCACTGCCCCTAGTGCCTTTCCATTTTAAATACCTTACATGTGATATCTTATTTTATTCTTATAACATTAGCCCAAGGCACATTGAAAGTGAGGAGGAACCTGAAGTCTAGAGATTCCAAGTGACTTGTTCATGGTCAGCAAAATAGCTAGTGGGGAGAGTTAGGTCTTTCAACTCTAACTTCCAGTATTCGGTCAACTACATTAATATATCTCTAATTTGAAATGTATTATAATTATTATTTTTCATTGAGGTGATATCTTTAACTGGCACATTGTTAAATAATAAAGGGTAGCATAGCTCTAGACTCTAAACCCCCAATGGAATATCTGGATCAGGTCTACCGTTTATTCTTA
This sequence comes from Macaca fascicularis, assembly GCF_037993035.2. NCBI lineage: Eukaryota > Metazoa > Chordata > Mammalia > Primates > Cercopithecidae > Macaca > Macaca fascicularis. The sequence goes on from NC_088375.1 coordinate 28,698,722, forward strand.
TAAGTTAGAAAGTCAACAATTGTGGTTGGAGAGAAGTTTTATTTCGATATCCCAGAAATGGGTTAGGACCAGAGATATGAGAACCAGAGAAGGCCAGAAAATAGAAATACCAACCAAGAATTACGTATACTAACCTGATACTTTTTTTTTTCTTTTCAGCTATCTGTTGTGGTAGTCTGACTAAAACAAAAAGACATTTCAAAAATTAAAATTCTTAGCCATAAGTCTACTTATTCTTTACAATCCAATTTCATACACAAATTTTATCAGAGTCATGGTCTCCCTCTATTTCTGAAATAAGGTATTTGATTCAGCTCCCTTATACACTTTTATGGCACTCAATTGCTGGGGGATATTGAGAGGTATCTACCAGTCTACACACCCTAGGTCCAATCTGTATAGCTTACTTTTAGCTTCAAATATGTATCACTCAAAAATACTTTCATTATATAAATTCTTTTCAAATACACATTCAAAAAATATATATATACATTCAAATTATGATATAAACGAAGACTGAGTAACGAAGATGGGATGTCACAGAAGCCAAAACCCAACTGTGGGGGAGACTAAACATCCCTAGCATTAGTGCTACTCTGTATCTCATTAACTCTGCCCACCATAAACGCCTATCTCTTCTCTTCATCAATCTTTTAGTATTTCCACCCTCAATCAATTGAAATTTTTATTGAGCACTTTTATGTGATTGGCACTAGGAATGCTCCGTGCTTGGCATTAGGAATAGTACCATGAATGTAAGATGTATTTGCTTTCTTCAAAGAGTTTAAAAGGCAATTGGAAAAACAAGGCACACATTGAAAATTAAGTAATAATACAAGAGATCATAATAATGCAATGCGAAATAACAAGCAAGGTAGTACATAAAAAGTGGCCATAAGTTAGGGAGAGAGAGAAAAAAAAACTGGCATTTCTGAGAACCTATTTTATGACAAGTTCTGTAAAAGTGGTTTTATAGATTATTGCATTTCTAGATGGAAACAGGCTTTGTTAATCAGCATTATATAAATGTTGTTTCCCTGCGTTTTGTCTATTTGAGATTTCTGGATCCTGAGTGTAATAGAAAGTATTCATTTAATGTAGGAATTTACTACTATAACACAATCATATTAATATTTTCATTTGATAAAAGAGAAAATTGAAGCTCAGAAAGATTAAATAAGTTACCTAAGGTCAAACATCCAGTAGGTGGCAGAAGCAACTTTCAAATCCTAAACTTCATGCAAGTCACACAAGTTTTTAAGAGTATCTCAAACACACGCTCTGGGATAAAAACCAGATGGCCTTCACTATAGCTAAGTTAAGATAAATATAAGTAGCACTGATCTAAAAAACGTGAAGCAGGAAGCTGATATAAATGTCCAGTTACTCTTTGTTGCGGAATTGACCAGTGTAGTCTAAACCCCTAGCCCATGTGATCAAGGGTACCAAATCTGGTATAATTTGGTCTAGTTTGCACACTGGGCTCTCTTCATTTGTAAACTCAGCAATTCTCACAGTGAGGGAAGTTTTTTGCTTTCTTTGAGTGGTGGTAGGTAGGGAGAGTGTTTCAGGGGAAGTGACTCCTTTCTAGGCTTTACCCTTCATTTTTGACCCAGTAGGCTCAGGATGAGGCCTGGTAATCTGTTTTATTTTGATTTGTAATCCATTCACATCAGCTTGCTGTTCACTATTTAAGAGCCATTGCTCTCAAGCATGTTTCAGGGCAATACAGATTTGGTTTAGCTTAGTTTAAGTGACTGAACAAAGTCCACTTTAAGTAATTCATCTCTTACTTTCTAGAGCCGCTGTGCTTACCTCTGCTAAAAGCTGCAAAACGTACCGCTTTAACCTACAAAAGCTTCTCTGAAACAGAAGTGTGTATTTTTGTGCCAATATTTTTCTTACCAGCTGTGCTTTCTTCCAGGGAGATGGTGCTTTGCCACTAAACGAGCCTGTGTGCAAAAATACTCTCTGTCAAGTAGAAACTTGCTGTTTCATATTCATCAGCTAATTTATTCCTGTGACCACCTTTTACAGTATCCCTATTTTACAGATTTTTTAAAAAAGCAAATTTAAGAAAGGAAATAACTTTCTCAAGTTCATGCAGCTGATACCCACTGGGGGTTGAGTTTCAAATTAGGTCTGCCTGATGCTAAATTATTCTCCTTTGACTTTTCTCTGTCTTCATTTTCTCTCCTGCCTTATCCCTTGCCCCTGTATTAAGTCCCATCCTGTTACCCACAAGCATACCTCAGTCTTATTCCTGGCTCTTAGTATTGAGGAAGTTGTCAACCTTGGCACTAGGTAGGTTTTAAACTGGACGTTCGGTTCACGTATGAATTTTCTGAATAATTCATTGGTTTGGTGCCCACTAAAAGGACCAACAAGATTGTTTTCTGATAATTTCAAGTTTCATTGTGAAGATTACACATAAATTTTTTCTACTCCTTATTCATTCATCTCATTGTTTAATGCCTGTGTTTGATTGTCAAGGTCAATTTATTTGCCAGGAATATGAGGTCTCTGCTTGAAAAGAAAATAGTTTTGTTATCATTTTTTCCAGATCTCGTCATAATCCCAGCAAAGATATACAGGTTAATGTTACCAATAGGTAAAGGTCAATGATAAGCAGTAAAACAGTATTTGTCAATGTTTTATGAATTTAAGTGGGCTTAACTGTGGAGAAACTACTAAAAACCATAGTCTTCTCCTCTGTACTAGGCTTCCTATTCTAAAATAGGCTCATTTTTAAAACCTCTGACCATTCAGTAAATAATTTTGTGATAAACTATGTATGCAAAGGGCATCATGCTGAGTGCTGAGGAAAATCCAAGTTAGACTGCAAGACATGACTCCTACACTCTGTAAGAACTATCATCCATCTTCAGAAAGAAAATATTATGCAATGATAATGATAACCAAGGAATTGTAGCTAATGGATAAAGTGAAAGTTCAGATGCCAAAGTAAACAGGGAATGGAGTTGAAGTAATTCCTAAGAATAAAAGAGAAAAATACCATTTTACTATAAAGTAGAGATTATATAACAACTTTAATTTTCATCACAACAGAAAATGCTAAGTTATGTGCTTGAACAAGTTTTTTGTTGTTATTCTCTGGTGAAAAGATCAAAGAACATTTGAATCTCTTCCGGCACCTCATAGGTCAAACCAACAAAACTAACTTACAAATATTCCAGGTCTCCTATAAACAAACATATGCTGCTTTTCTCCAACATGGCCAAGCCCAAAGGAGGTGTTGTGCAAGTATCCATGACAGTTTTCTGGCTCTACAGTGGAGAGGGTAGCAAAGAACAAAGCACTTGCAGGGTGAGAATCTGAATCCAGCCTGAGCTGAAGAGGAGAGGCTAGTTGTTGCCAATGGTGGTTTAGGTAATGGTGTGAGTAGAAACCAACTGCTCCTGGTTTTAGAGAAATGTGGACTGGTGGATGCTCTCTTAATGCCACCTAACAAGCCCTTCTCATTTGAAAGATACAAAACTACAGAAGAATCTAAGAGAGCCTATGTTACCCTCAATGGGAAAGAAATAGTGGATGATTTAGGATGAAAGATTATTCTGTATTTGAATTTTGTGGAAAAAGCACAATGGAAGGAATTGGGGCCTCAAGTCTTACTACCAGGCCTCATAGTAGTAGAAGAAATAATTTCTTCTGAGGATGAGAAAATTCTTTTGGAAAGTGTTGATTGAACGAAAGATATGGACCATCAAAATTTTCAAAAATGCTTGAAACACAGAAGAGTAAAGCATTTTGGTCATGAGTTCCACTGTGACAACAACAATGTAGATAAAGATAAGTCTTTGCCTGGGGGTCTTCCTGATGTTTGTGATAGCTTTTTGGAGAAATAGCTGAGGGAGGGTAACATTAACCTGAACATAAACCTGAACAATTGACCATAAATCAATATTAAGCTGGGCATGACTGCCATGGATTTTAAGTACCCAGATGGTATCACAGTGCCAGTTATGTTGCCTTGTTGGAGTTGGCTGGTGATGACAGGAGAATCTAGATACCTTTGGACCCATGGGTTACCCTTTGGCTTGTGATAGCCAGAGGAAAGAGACTCCTCCCTCATTTCCAGAGAGTGACAAAGAAACCTGACAACTAGAGCAAGAGTACGTCCATCAAGTTTATGAATAGGTTGCTGGGCACTTCAGCAGCATGAGACATACTGCTTGGCCACACATCATTGAGTTTTTGAAGGCTTTGCCAAGTGGTTTAATAGTGGCTCATACAGGATATGGTAATGGAGAAAGCACCTTGGCATCAATAAGGAGTTAGATTTGATTGGTTGTGATCAGAGTCAAAACCTTGTGGACATTTGTAGAGTGAGACAATTCCAGGCTTTTGTTTGTGATGTATTGTCAGTACCAGTCCACAGTGGGTTTGGTATGCCCGAACCTCCATTGCTGTTATTCCCCATTTTGCAACAACAGAACATAGAGTGACAGCTCTTCAAGCAGGTGTTGGACTCCTGAAACCTAGTGGGAAGGCACTCATTTACGTCTGGGCAATGGAACAAGAATATATGATAATAAACAGAAGTCCAAGTAGCTTACAGGAAACAGAACTAGCCAAGGAAAGAGAGAGGAGATAAGCAGTTATACCTCAGTGCAGGGGATGCTTGTGAAGCAGATGCCTGATGTGGGCAGTCAAGACTCAGCATCTTCTGTCCCCTCCATTAATGACTCTTAGGAGGGAGGATATAATTCAAGGCAAGTTACTAATTCCGAGCTGCCTATTCATATTAACAGGACTTCTTTTTGTTCTCGGGATGTATTGGTTCCCTGGTACTTTACGGGAAACCCTGATAAAGACGAACCTGTTGAGCCATTTGGTCCCATATGATCGCATGGCCCAAGTCCAGTATTTCATCGTTACTTACATGTTCTGTGAGGGAGGATAGGAAGTCGCCTGCAGGACTGTGAGTGATGTCAGCATTCTGCAAAGCTACTATGTCCAAGAAAATGTGTGTGTGATTCTTCAAAAGGTTTGATTATGTACCTGAATATATCATATATAAAAAAGAAATGCTCATTTTGTTTCAAAAAAAGAATAAATTAATTATCATTTTAATTAAAGAGAAAACTTATAAGAAACTACCAAAGGAGAGCTCTTGAGAAAAATTTGGAAGTAGAGATTCATTAGGAAACATTCAGTTGGCTGCTGTTGGCTGACCTCATAAATGTAGGCTCCCACAACTTTCCTACAAAAGATGGTTTCTAAAAGCGATTAAAGTAATTTGTGCAGTGCTTGTAATTCTTGGGTAAGAGTCCACCGTTTCAAAGATAACCTTTTGTTATAAAGTGTTACTGAATGTACTAAATTATGTAGGAGCTTAGTGAAGTAATTCTATTATATTTTAATAAAGGAAATATTCCTGGTTAATAAAAAACAAATACATGCTAATCTTCAAATTAACTTGATTAATCTATCTATAAAAGCTATACTACTCATCACTGTAATATTTGTTATTGTAATATGTAACATTTTCATAAACTCTAAGGCAGACATGAATATCACACTAACATCAGCCAGTAGGGTGCCTGTTTTGCTGCTTCTTTTGCCTTCCTGTGTGTTCCTGGGTGGTCCATCACTCTCAGGTGCAGTATGTGACTCTAAGAATGAAATGGTCAGATTCTCTGGTGTGAAACTCAAACTACTGCCCTCATTCCTCATTTTTTAATTATACTGTCTCAGTGGCTTCTATATTACTTATGGGCCAATAAATGATGAGTATCCTCCTCTTGATGGTATTCTGAAGTCGAGAGAGTCGGGAGGGTGCAGTGAGCCATGATCGCACCACAGCATTCCAGCCTGGGTGACAGAACAAGACTCCAACTCAAAAAATAAAGAAAGAAAAAGAAAAATTGCCTGGCCCAAAATGTCATAGTGAGATCATTCATAAATTTAATCCTTAAAGTTCTTTCAAGTTCTAAAATTATATGATTCTAAGTGGAAAGTACAGTTTGAAAATTACTGTTTTACAATGCAGACATGAGTATCGGGCTAACACCAGCCAATAGGGTTTCTGTTTTGCTTCTTCTTTGGCCTTCATGTGTGTTCCTGGCTGGCCCATCACTCGCAGGTGCAGTATGTGGGCTCTACGAATGAAATGGTCAGATTCTCTGGTGTGAAACTCAGACTACTGTCCTCGTTCGTCATGGGTCCAAAACTAGCCTGGAAGGTCTTTTTGGCCCTTATACAGCAACCCAGTTCCAGCTGATAGAATATGAGAAATGGAATGGAGCCTAAAAGGCTATCTTATCCCCTCACCTCTACTCGCTCACAATCACCAAAGCAACCAACACGAGGGTTCTTCCTCTAATGAGCCTTAAAAGTGGTCTTTCTTATTCCATAAGGCTCCTGCTCTGGAAGGCTCTGGTAATGGCTGCCATTTTCCTGGTAACTTAGGGTTATTTATAACTTCAGCAGCTGCCACGGAAGGCTCTCAGATGGGAACTCAGAGTTGTAAGATAAGCTCTCCTTCATTTATTTTCCTTAATTATGGCTGTCTTGGTTTTCCTGCCCCTGGGGCAATAGGGGCAATGTGAGGAGCAGAGACCTTGCCCCTTTGTAAAGGAACAAGTGGGGTGACCACTCTGGACCTATCATTGGACCTGACTTTAACTCGGTGTTTCTCAACAGTGCAACCAAATGTCAAAAACCACAGCGAGTGGTCACAGAGAAACATTGTTTGCACTTGCTTGTTAGTTCCAGGATTAAATAGACAGTCTTTTATTACCTAAGTTCTAAAATGTTTTGGTTTTATTTTTTTCCCTATCACAAATTTTTTAGTTTAGTTTTCCTATTTATTTAGTCTAAGCTCTTTCATCTACTCACATATGACGACACCCAAAGGTAAGGCATACTAACAACTTCTTATATATGGATTCATATTTTTCTCCCTGATCAAAATCCATTACAGATCATATGTCTATGTGCGTTTGTGTTCACATTTATACAGAATTTTTAAAAATCAACATTCATTTTTGAAACAAGGATCACATTATAAGCACTTTTTTGCGTGTTGCTTTTTTCCTTTCCAGTACTTTAATGGGGTATTTCTCCAAGCTATCTGTTAGCTCTAATTTACACAGAATGATTTATTCATTTCTCTAACAAAAAGCATTCATTCTATCTCATTTTTGATACTTTGAACAAAACTGAAATAAACTTTTTTATACAATTTGTTCAAGCATGCTTATATTTGTATTTTTATAAAATATATTTCCAAGAGTAAAATCACCTGATCAAACAGCATATATTTTTTATCTCAAGAAAAACTGAAAGTACTTTATTTTTATCATCACCATCATCATTTTTGAAGTTAACAATTGACAAGCCCATTAAAGAAAACATTTTACATAATTTTACATCACTGACTTAGAGCCCACACATACATGACAAAGATAGCTAAAAACATATGAAAAAATATATATCTTTGGAAATAAACACAGAATTCCTCTGGCTGTGAAACTAAAAAAGTTTGAGACACTTTTTGAACTTGTAGCAGAAGGTGCAACAGACTGTCAGCTTCATTTAGCACTGCCTGCACTAATTGTTGTTCACTCGACTCTTTACGAGATATTAGCTTCAGAATATGGACCCTAAAGAATCCACATCTTTGGAATGTTCCATCATAGCTTTGATGATCAAGTCGGGGTCTCCAAAAGCCACTGTCATTTTATAGAAATATTTCAACCATTGTGCATCATCAGACATGACAACATGTGTCACAAGAGATATACGTCTTGCCTCCAGTAAGTCAATTAGAATAAAACAAAAATTTCTTTAAAATATAAAGAAAATGTAGAACAAGACAGCAGAATGTGAAGTCTTCCACTCATATCTTCCAACAGCAACAATAATCTAGTAACCATCCAGGGATGAAAGTTTCTTCTTAGCAGTTTTGTGATTCGGAGGGGACAATAGAGAATATCCACTCCCCCAACCAGAGCCTGGGCATTTGAGATTCTGAAGATTTAAAAAGGGGCTCCAGTCTGGGCATGGTGGCTCACGTCTGTAATCCCAGCACTTTGGGAGGCCAAGGCGAGTGGATCACGAGGCCAGGAGTTCAAGACCAGCCTAGCCAAGATGTTGAAACCCTGTCTCTACTAAAAATACAAAAAATTAGCTGGGTGCAGTGGCAGGCGCCTGTAATCCCAGCTACTCAGGAGGCTGAGACAGGAGAATCGCTTGAACCCGGGGGATGGAGGTTGCAGTGAGCCGAGATATCGCCACTGCTCTCCAGCCTGGGTGACAGAATGGGACTCCCTCTCTAAAAAAAAAACAATAATAATAAATAGAAAATTAAAAGGGGCTCTGCAGAAAGCTGTGGCAAGCAAAGGATAGGCTAAAGAGAGACAGGACTAATAAATGTGTCTACTATAGATATATTCTTGTGAAGGACAGCAAAGAATAGGTGGCCTTTTCACCTCCTAGAGAGATAAAACATCGGAAGCCAAGGTAGAATTGGGTGTGTCCTGCGTCTTTAAATGAATAAGGCTGTAGGAATCGTATTGCTTCCTAAAGTATTCACAATCTTTTCTTTGCATTATTTTAATGCTATTTATGTAGCATTAAAAACTGAAAAGGAGTTCTATGTAAAATGAGAGCAGAGAAAATCATATCATCTGAATTGCAGCCCTAGAAAACTTCATGAACCTATGACTTAATTTTTATCTACAAGTCAGTTTGCTCATTTTTAACTACATGCCACATTTTATAGGTACACATGTATAAACGTATTTATGTGTACATGCCCTTTAATCCTCTAATTCTTGTTTTTTTAAAAAAAAGCCAGACAGATAGTAATAGTGTATTTATCCCTATTTTATTAATGAGTAAACCAAGAATTGGAAAGGTTAAGTGACTTGCCCAAGGCCACAGAGCTATACAAGTGATTTGAAATCTATCATACTCACATTTCAGAGATGAAGAGTACTGTCTTCAAAAGGCATGAAGGGTAATTCCTCAAAATTAGACATATACCAGTTTATGCTAAGTATCGCTCGCTTAATGAAGGGGTTAACTAGATAAAATGAGTGAGATGTTATAATTCTAAGTGACATCGAAATATAGTTGATAGGAAAACTTTTTTTGAAATTTTACTATATTTCATGACTGGGAGTTAAGTGCAGTTTATTTTGTCTTACTGCCAACATAATTTTACCCGGTACTAATTTTACCTGGTTCCTGGTACTAATAGATCAATTTGTGGAATTTTGATCTTTTCTGTGACTACACACTGTACTCAGAAACAAGTAAATACAAGTTTGAGAAATATAGGCCTTTGACCCCAAAATTCCAAGACAGGACATGAAAAGAGAGAACAAAGTCATCCTCCTTACTGGGCTATCTTAATTAAGTAGCTAAGTTTCTACAGTATTTGGAGGACTACTATGAGGTACCCACAAAAGAACTAGGAATAAGGAAAAAAAGGTAAACTTTGAAATAACACATAATGAAATGGAGTAGAGAACTGCAAAGTCACGTGGGAGAAACTGCTTGACTCCCAGGCCAAGGGTCCAAGAGTATAACCAGCAGCTTGTGTTTACTATAATCAAAGGAAAAACAGAAACTGGGTGGCTATGGGAGACTGGCCTAGAGTCCCATCCATCACAGAGCTGGTGTGTGCTCACTCATTCAAGGACCAAGAATTGACTATCTCTTTAAGAGCAGCTCCTCCCATTTTCCAACAATCTTCCTAATATTTGGGCTCACTAGAACATTTTCTCTTTCAAACTGCCCAGACGTTGGACAGCACATAGATATACAGAAGAAGAGAAGAAAAGAACAGGTAGAAAAATTAAAAAGGTAGGAGACCAAGGTGGGTGGATCACCTGAGGTCAGGAGTTTGAGACCAGCCTGGCCAATATGGTGAAACCCAATCTCTACTAAAAATACAAAAATTAGCCAGGCGTAGTGGTGCATGCCTGTAATCCCAGCTACTTGGGAGGCTGAGGCAGGAGAATCACTTGAACCCGGGAGGCGGAGGTTGCAGTGAGCTAAGACTGTGCCATTGCACTCCAACCTGGACAAGAGCGAAACTTCGTTTCAAAAAAAAATGAAATGAAAAGAAAAGAAAAGAAAAGAAAAAAGAAAAAAAAGGGTGATATGGTAAAGGGTTGAGGGTGGGATGGGTAAACGAAGAAGGAGCATGCTGTAGTTTTATACCAAATATGGCTAGAATGAGAATGATATAATTCAGGCAGTTTGTTTCTAGAAATCACGGATCATGATTTTTATCATCCAAGTCTATTTCCCTGCATAGCTATGTGATTTTGTCTAAAAAGAAAAAAAAATAGTGAAAGAAGTAGTGGTAGAGCCTAGAGACAGTGTCAGGAACAGAAGAAAAAAAAAAAGTTAGGAAATGTAATTTTCTTAGAGGAGAATGAAGGTTGAAGATAGTGGGAAAAAATTGTTTTTAGGTAAGAACATGACTTTTATTTCCCCCCCCCGCCTCCTCCCTGGGAGAAGGTCTCACTCTGTCGCCTAGGCTAGAGTGCAGTGCCACAACCATAGCTCACTGCAGCCTCAAACTCTGGGGCTCAAGCGGTATCCCTGCTCAACAGGAATATACAGTCCCAGAGTAGCTGGGACTATAGGTATGCACCATTTACTTGTCTTTTTAATTGAGAAGGTGAAGAACATTGTTGGTGGGGAGAAGGGGTGACTACCTGGCACACTGAAATACAGACATCTTCAGACTTTGTTCCTCATTATCTGTATCAAAGTAGAAAGAGGATACAGATTGTGTGTGTGTGTGTGTGTACATATACATATATGTTTCTTCATTCCCAAATACAGGCATATATATGTGGGTGGGTAGGTGGATATGTCTACATGTGTTTTAGTTGTGAATCTTCTTTTATTTCTTCTGCTTACTCTTTTCGGTAGACAGTAAATTACAAAGTCCAAAAGCAAAAAAGACAAATATGTATGCTGGGTCATCAGTCTCTTACTTTTGGAGAGCTGATGACTAAAAACAAAGTATTTATTTTTTTTTTCAGAAGAAAATTTTCTCTTTAGAAATTAGAGAGAAATGAAAATGTAGTTAGATCACTAAAAGGAATTTGTTTTCTAGAGACAAGGTCTTACTGTGTCACCCAGCCTGGAGTGCAGTGGTACAATCACGGCTCACTGCAGCCTGGAACTCCTGAATTCTCCTGCCTCAGCCTCCTGAGTAGCTGGGAGTACAGGCGCGCACCACCACATCCAGCTGATTTTTTTTTTCTTTTTTTTGGTTTTTTTTTTTTGTTTTGGTTTGGTTTATAGAGACAGGGTCTCACTCTGTTACCCAGACTGGTCTCAAACTCCTGGGCTCAAGTGATCCTCCCACCTCAGCCTCCCGAAGTGCTGGGATTACAGGCATGAGCTACCATACTCAGCCAGTGTTTCTTAAGAAGTAAGTTTTTATTAAGCCAAAGAGTAAAATCAAAACAGATAAATAAGTGAATAAATTTTCAGCAGTGTTGTTACTGGAAATGTTCTTTGGGCCTTTGCACAGGTGACCATGGGGAAGAAAGTGGCCATCATTGGAGCTGGCGTGAGTGGCTTGGCCTCCATCAGGAGCTGTCTGGAAGAGGGGCTGGAGCCCACCTGCTTTGAGAAGAGCAATGACATTGGGGGCCTGTGGAAATTTTCAGTGAGTAGCATGTTGTTGTAATAGACAGGGAAATAGGTTGGGAAGTGTATAAGAACATGCTCTGTGCACACAGGTTTCTAAACCTGCTACCATGGCAGTTATCATATCTGTTAGAATTGGAATCCACTAAGTACAGTGTCATCCACTAAGTACAGTGGATCCACAATGGAATCCACTAAGTGCAGTACAAGTTGGAAAATAACCTTCTTGCAAGTCAGAAGTAAATTAGACAATGGCTTTGAAATTCTCCATTACAAAATTCTCCCTTGATAGATCATTAATAAGAGCCACTTGGACATAAAATTCATGGTAAATATTAGTTAGGTTTATGTAGTTATAATTAAGTTATTTACTCATTTAAAACACAATAACTTTTCACATCTTTCTTTTTTTTCTTTTTTTTACAGATTTAGGGGGTACAAGTGCAGTTTTATTACATGGATATAATGTGTAGTAGTTAAGTCTGGGCTTTTTGTGTAGCCATCACCCAAATAATGTACATGGTACCTATTAAGTAATTTCTCATATCTCAACCCCTTCCCACTCTCCTACCCTTTCAAGTTTCCAATGTCTATTATTCCCATACTCTATGTCAATGTGTATACATTATGTAGCTCCCAATCATAAGTGAGAGGACATGTGGTATCTGACTTTCTGTTTCTGAGTTATTTCACTTAAGATAATGGCCTCCAGTTCCATCCATGTTGCTGCAGAAGACATAATTCACTCTGTATTATTGCTGGATAATATTCCATGGTGTGTGCATATATACATACGTATATATGTATATGTAACTGTGTGTATGTATACATGTATGTATGAATATACCGCAATTTCTTTATTCAATCATCCTTGTTGGACAAGGTTGATTCTATTTCTTTGCTACTGTGAATGGTGCTGTGATAAACATATGGGTGCAGGAATCTTTTACATAACGACTTCTTTTCCTTTGGGTAGATATCTAGTAGGGGCATTGTTGGATCAAATGGTAAATCTATTTTTAATTCTTTGAGAAATCTCCATACTGTTTTCTATAGTTTACATTCTGACCAACAGTGTTTCTTTTTCTCCACATACTCACCAATATCTGTTATTTTTTTACTCTCTCTCTTTTTTTTTTTTTTTTTTTTTTTTTTTTTTTTTTTTTTGAGTTGGAGTCTCAATCTGTCTCCCAGGCTGGAGTGCAGTGGCACCATCTCAGTTCACTGCAACCTCCACCTCCTGGGTTCAAACAATTCTCCTACCTCAGCCTCCCGAGTAGCTGGGATTACAGGCACCCGCCACCACACCCAGCTAATTTTTGTATTTTTAATAGAGACAGAGTTTCACCATGTTGGTCAGGCTGGTCTCAAACTCCTGACCTCAGGTAATCCTCTGGCCTCGGACTCCCAAAGTGCCGGGATTACAGGCATAAGCCACCGTGCCTGGCCTTTTTGACTTTTTAATAACAGCCATTCTCACTGGTGTAAGATAGTATTTTGCTGTGGTGTAAGATAGTATTTTACTTTTAATTTGCATTTTCTCTGTAATTCATAATGTTAAGCATTTTCTCACATGTTTATTGGCCATTGGTATGTCTTTTTTTGAAAAATGCTTATTTATCTCCTTTTCCCACTTTTTAATGGTGTTATCTGTGCTTCTTTAAAAATTGAGTTGCTTGAGTTCCTTATAAATTATGGATATTTGTCCTTTGTTAGATGCATAGTTCGCAAATATTTTCTCCCATTCTGAAGGTAGTCTGTTCACTCTGTTAACTATTTCTTTTTATGTGAAAAATATTTTTAGATTGTCTATTTTTGTTTTCATTACATTTGCTTTTGAGGCCTTAGTCATAAATTCTTAGTCATAGCCTAGGTGAAAGAGTTTTACTTGTTTTTTTCTAGAATTTTTGTAGTTTCGGGTCTTACATTTAAGTCTTTAATCTATGTTGAGTTAATTTTTGTATATGGTAAGAGACAGCGGTTCACTTTTGTTCTGCATATGGCAATTCATTTTCCAAACACAATTTACTGAATAGGGTGTCCTTTCCCCAGTGAATGCTGTTGTCAACTTTACTGAAGATCAGTTGGCTATAGGGATGAGGCTTTCTTTCTTAGTTATCTATTCTGTTCCACTGATCTATGTGTCTATTTTTATACCAGTACCATGCTATTTGAATTACTATAGCCTTGTACTGTAATTTGAAGTCAGGTAATATGATGCCTCCAGCTTCATTCTTTTTGCTTAGAATTGCTTAGGTTATTTGGCTTTTTTTTTTTTTTTTTTTTTTTTTTGGTTCCGTATGAATTTTTAGAATTGTTCTAATTCTGTAAAAATAACATTGATATTTTGTTAGGAATTGCATTAAGTCTTTTGGGCATATGGTTATTTTAATGATATTGGCCCTTCCAATCCATGAGCAGGAGATGTTTTACCATTTGTTTGTGTCAGCTACATTTCTTTTATTCATGTTTTGTGGTTTTCCCCAGAGAGATCTTTCACCTCTGGTTAAATGGGTTCCTAGATAATTTTTTATTGTTGTTGGCTTTTCCCATTCATTTGGTGAGGTTACCAAAGTGAGTCGGACCATGGATTTTAAAGTTTCAGGTGCTGACTTTGGTCTTGTGAAACTACATAATTGAGAATTGCTTTGAAGTTCTTCAATGCCCCTTTGTCCCATGCATTTATAATAAGGGTTCTACAGCAGACATCATTAAATCACTTCATGTGTTGCCAAACAGCAGCAGGAATGGGGCTTCCCTATGTTCTCCACTCAAGCAGTACAGTCTTCCAGCCTTATTGCCTAAGTCTTATTTTTCTTGTCCTGATAAACCCATTAGTATATATGCAAATTTAGGAAGATCAATAACCCTTTTAAACCACTATTTCCTCCTCAAATGCAAAATCAGTATTATATCATTTACCTCAATGAAGAAGTTGTATTTAATGAAACAGTGTCTATAACGGCTCTTTAAATATTATAAAGACATGAGATATCATTCTTATTAATATAGATACTTTGCAAAGTGCAAAAAACTCTTGAAACTACCCAGCATCTTATACAATGTTGTGGAGCCTACTATATGTTATTGGAATGTGTTGACAGGGCTACAGATTAACACACTGGTGATTCTTAGGGCTTTTTGGTTGTTGTTATTTTCGTTTCTTTGTGATCAAACTTAGGGCTATTTTATCAAGCACGTTCTATATGATACATGACTTTTTCTATTTAATTAAATATTTATAATAATCCTATAAGCTAGGTATATTTTTTTCCTTTTACAAATGAATTTGAGGCTTAAAAAGAAAAGAAAAAAAAAATCATACAGCTGATAATGTTGGAGAAAAGATCCCAATTCAAGGTTGCCTTTCTCTCCATCCTATTCTTGACTCCTTTGTAAATTGCTGAATTGCTGGTTGCCATTTCACCAAGTGGTCTATTGAGCTGACCATGTCTTTTTTTTTTTTTTTTTTTTTTTGAAACGGAGTTTGTTGCCCAGGCTGGAGTGCAATGGCATAATCTCAGCTCACTAAAACCTCTGCCTCCTGGGATCAAGGGATTCTCCTGCCTCAGCCTCCCAAGTAGTTACATGTGTGCACCACCACACCCACTAATTTTTGTATTTTTAGTAGAGATGGGATTTCGCCATGTTGGCCAGGATGGTCTCGAACTCCCGACCTCAGGTGATCCACCCACCTCAGCCTCCCAAAGCACTGGAATTACAGGCATGAGCCACCGTGTCTGGCCTGCCATATTTTAGACACAGTGATCTTAACCAAAGCCTTATACTCAAACTTACTTTGCAAGATGTTGCTGAAGATAGAACACACTGCTGATATGGCTATTAAGAGGAACACAACTAAAGACAGCTAATTTGCCTTTCTTGCTGCTCGAGGAAGACTTTAAAATTTGAAGCTGGCATCATACGTTGATAAAACTGAACTGCAACATGTGCTACCCTTCAAGAAAAAGAAAGGATAGCCCAGAGGGTAGAGCCTCAGGCCCTGAGGGCAGAGGCTTGAGCCACAGCCTTCAAGCCTAATGGAATTTGTCCTGCTGGATTTCAAATTGTTTGGGATTAGTGATTCTTTTCTTTCCTTCTTTTTCCTCCCTGGCTAAATGGGAATGTCTATAAGTGTTACCCATGCTTGTCCCACCATTGTATTTTGGAAGAAGATAACTTGTTTTCTAGTTTCACAGATTCACAGATAGAAATTTTGCCTCATCCTTGTCCATACCCAGAGTCTCATTTATACCTGATTTGGATAATTTATATGATGATGAGATTTGGGACTTTTTTTTTCTTTTTTTTATACTTTAAGTTCTAGGGTACATGTGCATATTGTGCAGGTTTGTTACATATGTATACTTGTGCCATGTTGGTGTGCTGTACCCATCAACTCGTCAGCACCCATCAACTCGTCATTTACATCAGGTATAACTCCCAATGCAATCCCTCCCCCCTCCCCGCTCCCCATGATAGGCCCCGGTGTGTGATGTTCCCCTTCCCGAGTCCAGGTGATCTCATTGTTCAGTTCCCACCTATGAGTGAGAACATGCAGTGTTTGGTTTTCTGTTCTTGCGATAGTTTGCTGAGAATGATGGTTTCCAGCTGCATCTATGTCCCTACAAAGGACACAAACTCATCCTTTTTTATGGCTGCATAGTATTCCATGGTGTATAGGTGCCATTTTCTTAATCCAGTCTGTCACTGATGGACATTTGGGTTGATTCCAAGTCTTTGCTATTGTGAATAGTGCCGCAATAAACATACGTGTGCATGTGTCTTTATAGCAGCATGATTTATAATCCTTTGGGTATAGATTTGGGACTTTTGAATTGAAAATATATAAATGAGAGTTGAAAGTTGATTTCATGCTGCTATGGGTTGAGACTTAGAGGATGTTGGATTGGATTAATGTATTTTACAGATGGGATAGATGTGAATCCTTGGGAACCAGAGGATGTCCTGTAATAGGCTGAATGATTGAACAATGCCCCTCCTCAAAGATATCGCATCCAAATTCCTGGAACTGTAAATGTTATCTTACTTACCTTAAAAGAGAAAAGGATATTTGCAAATATAATTAAGTTAAAAATCTTAAGATGGACAGATTTTTCTGTATTATGTGGGTGAGCCCCAAATGCTATAACAAATGCATCCTTAAAAGAGAGAGGCAGAGGGAGATTTAACACAAAGAGAAGAGAGAAGGTGATGTGATGACCTCAACAGAAAGAGAGAAATTTGAAGATGCTATGCTGTATCTTTGAAGATGGCCACAGCGGCCATGAGTGAAGGCATACAAGTGGGCTCTTGCCACTGAAAAAAAAAAAGAAATACCAGCATCCACCAGAAGCCAGAAGAGGCAAGGAATGGATTCTCTCCTGGAGCCTCTTGAAACGAACCTGGCATTGTCACACCTTGTTTTCAGCCCACTTATAGTGATTCCCGACTACTGACTTCTAGAACTGTGAATCAATTGCTATTATTTTAAGCCATTAAGTTTGCAGTAATTTATTACAGCAGCCGTAAGAAACAAATACCTTTGGTTTTTCAGTGTTTCCTATTTTACTACTGTGAGGGGGCGTATGGATTGCAAACGATGGAGTAAACAGCAGTGTTTCTCAGATCACTAGAAGTGTGCAGCAATAGGCTGAGTATTCACATTAGAGATTGTTTTAAAATTGTGTTAATTTTGTATTTGCCTTACCTTTGGTTTCTAACATCATCATTTTACATTATCATTTTTTAAATTTCAGAGAAATCCAAACATTGGTTAAAACTTAACTAACACTAAGGGTGCATATAGTTGAAACTTTTGGAGCTGTTTACTATAGCACTTTCCTATGCCCTTCTAGTTCTGACTTCTAACCCTGATCTAGAACCACAATGATATATTTCTCTCACCTTCTTTGGTCACAGAAGGAGGACATTTCACCCAGATCTGTGGCCTAATCACAGGCCACATTTCTGATTAGGCCACGGATCTGGGTAAAATGTCCTCTTTTCTCAGGAGCTCCCCAAACAATAAATCAGCAAATTATATGAAATTTTGCATGTTTTATGAATAGAGGCTTTCATCTGGGCATACCACCCTTTTTTAACTTCTGATTTTTTTCTAGACTATATATCAATTTTTTCCTTTAATGTTTCTTCTCTCTTTATGCTGATTATCATCTCTTTAAACTTACCCAACTCACAGAAAGCTACAAATTCTTTCACTTCCCCATCCCACTTGCCTATAGCAGGGTCAACAAACTATGTGAGCAGCAGAAAACTCATGCCCTATTTCAAGAACACACTGCTTTCTGAAGTGAACATGGCAACTAATCTGCCAATTAATTACTTGTCAATAATGAAACTGCAGCCACATTGGCTTTTGATGTGATTGTAATATTCCAATATTATACTAAAATTTCATGTTCTGGGGGCCCTGACAACTTTGAGTTAGATAAGCTCTAATTAGAAATTTCTAGTGCTCAGTACTTTCCACTATGAAATAGCAACTACGCATAGTGATCTACAATCTGATCTTTCATCATGAAACTTGAGATGTGAATACCTTGGTGCTTCAACAGAGCTAAACCAAGGCTCCACCTCTTCCAAATCATGCTCCTACCAGTACTTTTTTTTAACTTAATGCCTTTTATTCATTCAACAGCTTGCTTTGCAGAGCTCACAGCTGTAACAGATGTGTCCTATGGTAAGCTCTTCCACAGTAACTGTAGCTTGTTGGTCATGAGCTTCTATTTGTTGAACTCTACATTGTGACTGCAAACTTGGCTGCACCTTAGGATTACCTGAAGAGCTTTTAAAACTTTTTGTCAATTAAATTGAATTCTCTGAGAGTGGGACCTAATGCTCAGTGTTTTTTTAAAGCTCCCAGTTTGTTTCAGTGTGTGACTAAAGAACCACAACACAATGTCCTAACCTTCTCATTGCTGATCATTCTTCCTTCAATGTCCTTTTTCTTTATTCACCATCACTTAAGGCTTTATTAGCATGGTTCTATAGTTCCTTAGAGTTAAAGCAAATTCAAATATTTTTACATCATTGAAAGCTAAAACTTTGTTACTTACATAAGTACTCAAAAGGCATGTGATGCCCATAAATTCTGTGTTAGATTCAAAATAGTTAACCTTATTTTATACATTGTAGAAATTCTAAGGTTAATTTTTTAAAAATTAAGTCTTAAAATGCTTACGTTTACAAATCTGATCAATAGTTGCAACCTCCTGTTACTGTTTGCTTTTATAAATTGACCATCAGATGCTCGTGCTCATGAGTTGACACACCGAAATTACACAAAGTGGAATTTTAAAAAATCTCTGTCACCATATTAAACAGTTCAAGGGAATGAAAGGATTCTAGTTGCATAGGCCTAAAGGACATAATGAAATTTAAAATTTGTTTCCCTTAGAAAAGATTAAGATTTATTTTCTTAAAGGATATTAAGAAAGGTATTCTTCCATATCCTAAGTTAATTTAATAAGTTTCCATGACTAGCATCAATTGTTGAAGTGAAGTTAATCTATGTGTGTCTTACTGAATTTACTGTGAATAAAGGATGACTCAAATAAGTATACAGTTGGCCATCTGTTTTTGCAAGTTCTATATCCACAGATTCAACCAACTGTTGATAAAAAAAAATCCAAAAAAAACTAATAAAAAATAAAAATAAAAATAAAAAATACACTACAACTATTCATTTAGCATTTACATTGCATTAGGTATTATAAGTAACCTAGAGATGATTCAAAGTTTATGTATATAGGTTATATGAAAATACTATATCATTTTATATAGGGGACTTGAACAATCGCAGATTTTGGTAACCACAGAGGTCCTGGAACCCTCCACAGATACCAAGGGATGACTGTAATTACTTGGAACTAGCCCTGACCATGATCAGTATACTCATTTACCAATTCTCTTCCATTTGAAACTATACATTCACAGGACCATGCAGAGGAGGGCAGGGCTAGCATTTACAAATCAGTCTTTACCAACTCTTCCAAAGAGATGATGTGTTTCCCAGACTTCCCATATCCTGATGACTTCCCCAACTTTATGCACAACAGCAAGATCCAGGAATATCTCACTGCATTCGCCAAAGAAAAGAGCCTCCTGAAGTACATACAATTTAAGGTAAGATGTTATCAACAGTTTAGCTCTTATCATAACGCTGAAGAAGTCTATGTCTGCTACTGGATTCTCACTTGTTCCTTTCAGTATCCCTTACTAATTTGTCAACGTTTTTACCAGTGTGGCCTCTCTAACTCTAGGTTTAGAGAATTATCTTCTTCTCAAGGATACATGGAAAATTCACAAAATTTGACCACCTATAGTTCTTAGACCAAATCACTACTAATTTAGAAATCAATACCAAAGAAATAAATGTAAAATACCTGTGCATTTGGAAATTAAAAACTCTTTTTTTCTAAACAACATATAGGTCAAAGAAGAAATTTCAATGGGAATTTAAAAATATCGATAACTGAATGTTAATTTAGTCTATGTATCAATACTTGTGGGAAACAGGAAGCTATATTTTCATGAAAATTATAAATGTAAATGCTAAATGCTTATATTAGAAAATAAAAAAGTTTAAAAACAAGGTTAAAAAGTTTAAGAAATTAGTAAAAGAAAGGCAGAATAAACTCAAAGAACATAGAATGAAGGGGATATAAAAAGAAATTTATGAAATATAAAATGAAGCATATGTACACAATTGAAAGTTAATTATTTGAAAAGACTAATAAAATAAAGAACAGTGGCCAAGTGCAATGGCCCATGCTTATAGTCCCAGCACTTTGGGAGGACAAGGCAGGCAGATCGCTTGAGTCCAGGAGTTGGAAACTAGCCTGGATGACATGGAGAAACCTCGTCTCTACAAAAAATCCAAAAATTAGCTAGATGTGGTGGCACATGCCTGTGGTCCCAGCTACTCAGGAGGCTGAGGTGGGAGGATTGCTTGAGCTCAGGAGGTAGAGGTTGCAGTGAGCTGAGATCACGCCACTGCATTCAGCCTGGGTGACAAGAGTGAGACCCTGTCTCAAAAAATAAATAAACAATAGATAAGTAGCTGGCAGTTTAAGGAAAAAAAATCAAAGGCACAAATAAATAATATTGAGAAGGAAAGGGTAGACAAAATGGATACAGATAAAATAAAAAATATAACGAGAATACTATAAAAGTGTTTGCCAAGTAATATTTTAAGTGAGTTAGATTGTCTCAATTTTTTAACAAAAACTTTTCAAAACTCACTCAATAATAAGTAGAAAGCCTGAATTGTCATTTGGTGATGTATAGTTCTTTTGACCTAGAAATTAAAAATCTTCCCATAAAGAAAATAAGCAGTTCCATGGGTGAGTACTTCCAAATTTGCAGTGAACAAATTACTTCAAAGGTTTATAAACTTTCAGAGATTTGAAAATGAGATATGATTTCCAAAGTTATTTTATGACATTATTACCTTTACATCAAAGGCAGACCAGATCATATGAAATAGGAAAATTACAGGTCAATCTCCTTCATGAAAGTCAATGCAAAAATCCTTCAAAAATCAATTTAACAGCTATTTGTGCTTGAAAGGAAAAAAAAGAAAATCAAAAGAAAACTTTTGCCAAACTTAGAGCAGAATTGTCTTGAACCAGCAAAACATACACAAATATTATCTTAATCTTTATCTTAATTTATCTTAAATCTGCACTGTTCAATATAGTAGCCACTAGCCACAAAACTGAGATGTGGAATAAGTATAAAATATACACTAACTTTCTAAGTCTTATTATTAAAAAGGAAAGTAAAATACCTCATTAATAAATTTTAATTACATTTTGAAATGCTAACATATCAGACAGATTTAAATTATACATTTTTTTCACTTTCTAATGTGACTATTAGAATTTTTTTTTTTTTTTTTTTTTTTTTTTTTTTTGAGACAGAGTTTTGTTCTTGCTACCCAGGCTGGAATGCAGTGGTGCGATCTCGGCTCACCGCAACCTCCGCCTCCCAGGTTCAAACGATTCTCCTGCCTCAACCTCCCAAGTAGCTGAGAATACAGGCATGCGCCATCATGCCCGACTAATTTTGTATTTTTAGTAGAGATGGGGTTTCTCCATGTTGTTAGGCTGTTCTCGAACTCCCCATCTCAGGTGATCTACCCGCCTTGGCCTGCCAAAGTGCTGGGATTATAGGTGTGAGCCACCGTGCTCGGTTTTAGAAATTTTTAAATTGCATATGTTGCTCATACTATATTGGTACTGGTCGGTGCTGTGCTAAAGCATGAAAAATTAGAAGCATTCACTGTAAAGTTTCAGAACAAGGTAAGAATTCCTAATTACTATTTTCAATAGTAATTACTTCTTTTCAATAGTCTTAAGAAATTTAAGAAACAGTGCAGTAAGTAAAGAAAAATAAATGAATGACAACTCAAAAGAAAGTAAAACACAGTTACTGAAGATAATGTGATTGTCTATGTATTCTAAAAGAATAGATGAATTACTAGAATTCATAGCAATACAAAAAAAGTTAGGCAAGATGGTGGTATATAAGATCGATATATAAAAATAGATTGCATTTCTGTAAACCAGCAGCAAACAGAAACCCATACAAAAAAATGTTAACATATGCAATAGCGTAACTAATTAACTAAATAATCCCAGAGTTCTTCTAAACAAATGATGTATTAGGTCTTATGGGTCCATAAGTTCTCATTATATTTCATAACTAACAAAAATGTTACATATGTGTTTGTGTGTGCATTCTTCTATATGTATGAAATAGTATATAATAAACTTTTTAAGAACAATTAATACCAAATAGAGATTCTTTTTCCAATATAATCAGAAGAATTGAAAGATTTTTTTAGAACAGGGAGCACACCAACAGGCAGCCATTTAACTGTGAACAAATATTTATTGATAATCTAGTCAAAGCTACTCAGTTATAGTCCAAGTGACATCAGCATCACCCAGGAGCGTGTTAGAAATTTGAATTTAATAGTTTTAATTTTAATTTAACAAATTTAATAATTTTTTGGATCACATTTTCATATGTTCTGGTTCAGTACGTCTATCTTTGAGCTATCTTTGCTGTACTGAACCAGAACATATGGGAATGTGATCCAGAACATTATTGGCCATCAGATTTTCTAGTATACGTGACGTATACCTCTTGTAAATTGTAATTGAAGTCACTGCCATATCTCCAAGGGGTGTCACTCTTGTACTCCAGAAAATACTGGTTATGCACAAGAAATCATGCAGGGACAAATAGATAGACAGATACCATTTAGTGTTTTGATTTATTCTGAGGGAATTTTAAATTTGTAATATGTATCTTAATAATTGGTTAAATATTTTTGCTAACCCACTTTCTCTTTTTTCATACTGTTTCTACCTAATCCATTTGCTAGCATAGAAAAGGGGGGTTTCTTTCTGTATTTCTCTTAGACATTTGTATCCAGTGTAAATAAACGTCCTGATTTTGCAACTACTGGCCAATGGGATGTTACCACTGAAAGGGATGGTAAAAGAGAATCGGCTGTCTTTGATGCTGTGATGGTTTGTTCTGGACATCATGTCTATCCCAACCTACCAAAAGAGTCCTTTCCAGGTAAGGCCACAATTTAAGCTGCTAGCCACGTAACCGACAAAAATGAGTATCTCGATAATGTCTTCTTTTTTCTAAAGGTACAAGCAGGTTAAATTAAAATATACTTCTGTTATATCTAATACACTTGGTGTGTTAAAATAGCGCATTATTGTGACTGCATCTATTCACAAGGTTGCTTCTGTTAAAGTCTTTGTTTAAATATATGACTCAAATTGTCATATATTTCTCGCTTTCCACTCAGGACTAAACCACTTTAAAGGCAAATGCTTCCACAGCAGGGACTACAAAGAACCAGGTGTATTCAAAGGAAAGCGTGTCCTGGTGGTTGGCCTGGGGAATTCGGGCTGTGATATTGCCACAGAACTCAGCCACACAGCAGAACAGGTACTACTCCCCGGGTACTCAGGCGACTCTCTTTACTGACAGAAGAGTTATTATCGTTGGAAAGGTGTGATAGGAAATGTTGGGGAGGAGGGAAGGGTATCTGAGGTAAAGACTAAGTGGTATTTCACATAGCTGAGCTTCCCCAAGTAACAGCTGAGGTTTTAAATCACTTCATAGACAAAGGCAGAACATCAGCAAGGAGTACTACTGTCATTCAACAATCTCCTTCTTCAGGACATTTGGTGCCTAATGTCTCTGATCAATTTCTCTAAAACTAGCACAGATTTAGGGTTAAGGTTATGATTCTGAGACTCAGGCAAGTCCTTCAATCTCTCTGAGGCAGTTTTCTCAATGGTGAAATAGACAAAAATAGAACCTACTTCTGGGGCTTGTGATAAAGTTAAAGCTTTTGAACAGGATTTAAGCCATATAGAGTGGCTCATTTATTCATTCATTTATGCATGCATGCATACATTTATTTCATGACTACTTATTGAGAGCCTACTATGTGCCAGGCACTGGCTTGGGTGCTGAAGAGAGTGGTGAACATAACAGGCATGATCCCTGCTCTGGAATAAGAGCTGTCACTGGAATAAAGGATAAACAAGTGATTCAGGCACTAAATGCTATGATTCCAAAACTGGATGCTTCACAAAGGAGGTAGAACTGAGCCAGTCCTTGAACAATAAATATAAATCATGTGACTGAAGAGGCAACAGAGGCTGTTCTTAGAATTGGAAATGCCTTGAGCAGAGGCATGAAGACAAGAAAATGAGCGCTGTATATTTGACTATTGTAGGTTATAGTTTCATCTTGCTGTAATGGAGGTTGTTTTTGTTTTTGTTTTTGTTTTCTTTTTTTCTTTCTTTTTTGAGAAGGAAACTCACTCTGTCACCCAGGCTGGAGTGCAGTGGCGCGATCTCAGCTCACTACAATCTCCACCTCCCCGGTTCACGCCATTCTCCTGCCTCAGCCTCCGGAGTAGCTGGGACTACAGGCACCCGCCACCACGTCTGGCTAATTTTTTGTATTTTTAGTAGAGACGGGGTTTCACCATGTTAGCCAGGATGGTCTCGATCTCCTGACCTTGTGATCTGCCTGCCTTGGCCTCCCAAAGTGCTGTGATGACAGGCGTGAGCCACCGCCCCCGGCCGAATGGAGGTTCTTAATGCTAACAATTTGTATGATGCATTATGGTACTCAAATATTTTCCTGTAAATGAGCTCCTTTGCTTTTGGGAAGAAGGTAGTTTTATTGCAGAAAGGATAAATGAGGACCAGAAATGTCAATTGTCTTCTTGAAAGTCATCGAGAAAATTAATGTTTGAGCCACTGAAGGGTTACAGAACTGAAAGCCAAAGCTTCTGAATCCAGGGAACAGTAGATATAGGATTGAGTTGCAGGAAAGAAAGATTGGAATCAGGTTATATCACATATTTTAAGGACTTGAATGACAGGATAAAATAATTAGATTTCTGCATAAATAAAGGTAAATCATTATTTCAGCTTCTTGGGTTCAGGAAATTTATGATGAACTCATAGTTTTAAGAGATTTGTATTTGTATATGTGATTATTTGCGTATGTGTTAAATTAGAGGGAAGACCAATTTCAGAGGCTCTCTATTTAATTAATTGATCCTTTAGTCTTTTTTTTTTTTTTTTCCAGAGTCTCACTCTGTTGCCCAGGCTCGAGTGTAGTGGCACAATCTCGGCTCACTGCAGCCTCCATCTCTCAGGTTCAAGCAATCCTCCCGTCTCAGCCCGAGTAGCTGGGATTACAGGCACCTGCCACCACACCCCACACCCAGTTAATTTTTGTATTTTTAGTACAGATGGGGTTTCACTATGTTGGCCAGGCTGGTCTCGAACGCCTGACCTCAGATGATCTGCCCGCCTCGGCCCTCCCAAAGTGCTGGGATTATAGGCGTGAGCCACCATGCCCAGACTCCTTTAGTCTCTTCTTATTTGTCTAGTTCCTCTTATAACAAATGCCTTGAAGTGATATGGTATATAAAAATTGGTTTTAAAAAAGACAAAGAAAGCCTGAAAACTACACTATAAGGGATTAGCATAACAGAAGGGGAAGGAGAGGAAACTGACATTTACTGAGCACATACTATCTGCCAGGTAACATTAGCGGTGTGACATAGTTTATCACATCAAATTAACCCTTACACAAATTTGATGAGGCAAATTCGATTCTCTCCATTTTAGGAATGAGGGAACAAGATTAGAGAAGTTAAAGGAATTTTTTCAAATCACATCATTAATAAGTAGGAGAGTCAATGTTTGAGCGTGTGGCTTTCTGATTCCAAATTTCTCACCTTCTTTCCAGATAGTAGCAGGCATCTTATTTTTAAATGCCTATTTTGAGATCATAATTGCTTATTTGTAGACAGCAATAGTTAGATAAGCACTAGGGAAAACATGACTAGAATTAAGTTATTAGTCACCTGTAGCAGGGATTGATTAAAATATGAAAATTTGCCTGCAGCACTATGACAGGGTGGCTGACCCTAAGATGCAGAGGTCAGGTTCAGAAGTTTATTTGGGAGCAGTCTCAGGATCAATACTTCTGCAGGAAGGGAAGAAAGCTTCTGTTTACTTTGAAGCTGGGATAGTCCTTGGGCATTGCCCCAATTTGAGGTGAGGGACTGGGCCTTTATATGCCTGCATTGACCAGTCACTAGATGGAGGAAACCCAGAAAGAATAGAAGATGTTGGGTGAGGCCCCTCTCTTCAGCCAAAACAACTGTCAAAGAGGACTGACAGATGACAGATGCCTTCTGACACCACTTTCTGCAGTGGGGTAATAGATCCATTCCTCAAGAAGGATCTGGGGAGCTCATCAGAATATCCACTACAAATGGTCACTAATTTCATGGTTGAAATGGTGTTTTTTAAGGTCGTGATCAGCTCCAGAAGTGGCTCCTGGGTGATGAGCCGCGTCTGGGACAATGGTTATCCCTGGGACATGGTGCTTATCACTCGATTTGGAACCTTCCTCAAGAACAATTTACCGACAGCCATCTCTGACTGGTTGTACATGAAGCAGATGAATGCAAGATTCAAGCATGAAAACTATGGCTTGATGCCTTTAAATGGGTAATGCAGAGTTAAATGTGATATGCCTGCTGGCCTTTAGTTCAGTGTCAACAACCCTTAATGTCCTGTAACTCCAAAACAAATAAAAATATTAGCAATCACATCTCATCTATCAGAAGATAAAGAACTGCAAAAATTAAGAGTGATTTCCTATTTTACAATCCTTGCTATATTTACACAGCTGGAAAATTATATAATGCCTCAAGAATTAGTCCCGGGAGTAATGATAATCAAAGTTAACCTCTTTTAAGCATTTTATACATGTCAGAGATTTAGCAAGACTCTGCTAAGGCTCTGACATAAATTATTTTGTTTTATCCTTACAACAACTATGAAGAGAGCTCTATTAGTATCTCCATTTTAGAGATGAGATAACTGAGTTTCAGTGTAGTTAATAACTTTACTAGGGTCCCACAGCTAGAAAGTAGAAGCAGCATTCAAAACAAACCCAGATCTGCTGATTCCAGAGCCTCTCACTCTTGGCCACTTGCTCTACTGCCTGTCATTTAATGGTAAAGTTAAGCACAGCAAGAGAACTTTTCCTGTCCTACCTTTCCCTTTCCATTTCATTACCCACTCCTTAATGGACCCCTCTCACTAAACACATACATGCCAATGCTTGCATCTTCAGTCTCCTTCCCATCTTCTCCTATAAGATCCTCCAAGCCAGCAACATAACAAGAAATGACTTTGACACGAGTTGAAAAACCCAAGTTTTGAGCTGTTTACAACAAAGTGAATTCATTAATTTGACAAACATTTATTACACGTTTATTATATGCCAGGTCCTGTGTTTAGCCCTGAGGATATAGCAGTGAACAAAACAGGCAAAAATCCCTGTCCTCATGGAATCTCCATTCTAAGTGATGGGAAACAGACAACAAACAATAGCATAAGATATGGCGATGTGTGCTTTGGGGAAGAAAACAAAGCAGATAAAGGTAATGGCAAGTGCTGTCAGGACAATTTCCAACAGAGTCGTCAGAGTATGTCTCAGAGAGAAGGAGACTTTAAAGAAAACCTCTGAAGGAGTTGAGGGAATGAGTCATGAGGGTCTCTGGGGGAGGATATTCCAGACTGAGGACACAGCCAGGGCATTGTCTCTTCACAGGCGGAGCTGGCGTGATCAACAAACAACAATGGGGCTTCTCTTCCTGGAGAAAAGAGAATGAGGGGAGAGCGCCAGGAGATAAAACCAGAGACGTAAAAATTGTTGGATGGCATGGGCCTTGTAGATCATTGTAAGGACTCTGGCTTTTATGCTGAAAGCAATGGGAAACCACAGCAGGCATCTGAGCAAATGAATGACAAGACCTAAGTTAGCATTGCAGAGATTGATCAGCTGCTGTGGTCATCATTCAATGTAAGGGCAGGGCAAGGAAGGAAACGAAATGACCAGTTAAAAAGCTACTCTCAAAAACCTGAATAAGAGGGGATGTTGGTCTGGACCAAAATTGTTAGCAGTGAGTGGTCAGAATAGGGCAGATTTCTGGATAGCTTGAAGGTAGACCCGAATAGGATTTCCTGTGGACTGGATAGTGGATGAGAGAGCAAGGAGGGGGTAAGAATGTCTTTCAAGACACTTGAAAAAGGACGACATTGACATCTACTAAAATGTGAAAAACTACAGGAGGAACAGAAGTTCAGTTTTAGACATATTAAAATTAGAATGCCTATTAGACATTCAGGTAGAAGAATGTTGACCAGCAGTGGGAAACACTGACTTTGAGGCTCAAACCAGAAGTTAAAACTTTGGAGTCATGTGAAAATTTTTCCTGAAGAAATGAAACTAGATGACATCTCTTGAATGTGTGTAAATGGAGGAGACTAAAGATCTGAGGCCTGAGTCCTGAGGTATGCCACTGTCAGAAATCAGGAAGAGGAGAAGAGGAGAAGACATCTGTGGGAGACAGAGAAAGAATAGCCAGGAAAGTAGGAAAGGAACTGAGAGAGAGTGATGACCTGGAAACAAAATGAATACAGTGTTTCAAGAAAGAAAAAAACCATCAACTGTGTTAAATGCTAAGTTGAGTAAAAGTGAAAGTGAGGGTGGACCACTGGATCTGAGAGCCTGATTCTGACGGCCTTGACAAGAGCCGTTTCAGTGTGGTGGTGGTGGAGGTGAAAACCTGATGGCCACAGGTTTAACATACATGGCAGGTAGTAAGTGCAAGTGAGTCAAGCCTTCTTCCAAGATTCCAACCAATCTCGTTGTCCAACTCAGTTTGTTCTCCAGTGGAATTTGCCTGTAGCACTCTCTCACAGCTCCCACAGCCATACAAGAACAACACTCTTTCCTTCAACTGTATTCACGTTCATTCCCGAGTTCAGATTTCTCTGCTCCCACTACAGATATTATTCAATAAAAAGTAGTCCAAAGCTCTTTCTTTTCAGATTTGCAGTCGCCAAAACCTCAAACTGGCACCCTCCCTCTGGCCTTATTTAAATTCCTGGGTGCTCCCTCCTTCACCTGACTGGTGCCTCTGTCTGCACAGGGCTCAAACTTCATCCCTCAAGAGCCCAGCTGCAGCTTTCACACCTTTGACTTTCCTCCTCCTATTTGATCTTCTCCACATTATGATGACCAACTTGGAGTATACGGAATTAAGAATAGCAGTTAACATTTTCAAGCTCTATGCACATGCTAGAGACTGTGCAAAACTCCTCTTTATATAATTTAGGGAACTTCTGAGGTAGTACAAACATTACTGACATTCCAGATGAGAAATATGAGACACCAAGAATTTAAAAAACAATCTTATCAAAGTTCCCACTGAATAAGTAGCAAATTAAAAAAATGTAAACACTGAAGAACCCTCACTTCAGAGTTTTTCCTGAAACAGGCTTTAACAGGGAACTGGGCATAAGTCTTTATTCTGGGATTTGGAAAGAGCTCCATGGAAGAGAAGGATCACAGAAAATAGAGATGGGGCCAGCAAACGGCAACTTCTCTTACTTCCCAATGTTGCCTCCCATCAATTTTGTTCTTCAGCCATATTGGAGATACTCTATGGCTCAGAAAAAAAAAATTGGGCCACTTTTTGCTTATCCATTTATATATGGACCAATAAAACAAGAGGGAAATATTACACTTCTAATAATTATCTCTGTTTTCCATACAGAGTCCTGAGGAAAGAACCTGTATTTAATGATGAGCTCCCAGCTTGCATTCTGTGTGGCATTGTGTCCGTAAAGCCTAATGTGAAGAAATTCACAGAGACTTCGGCCATTTTTGAGGATGGGACCACATTTGAGGGCATTGACTGTGTAATCTTTGCAACAGGCTATAGTTATGCCTACACGTTCCTTGATGAGTCTATCATCAAAAACAGAAACAATGAGATCATTTTATTTAAAGGAGTCTTTCCTCCTCTACTTGAGAAGTCAACCATAGCAGTGATTGGCTTTGTCCAGTCCCTTGGGGCTGCCATTCCCACAGTTGACCTCCAGTCCCGCTGGGCAGCACGAGTAATAAAGGGTAAGTCAATAAAAAGGCTCATGGATTGGGAAGATGAATGCCAGTGACAATAACTTTGTATATTTGTGAAAACAATAATCCTAGTTACAGGGTCCCCTTCAGTTTTGAAAATTTAGAATTCTATATTCTTTGGTGCTATATTTTGTAAGCAATTTAAAGTATACCAGTTTGGATTATTATATGCAATAGTACAAGATATTATTAGAGGAGGTATTTTGTGACTTATAACTTCTTACAGCTGATAATTACCCAAGATCATTCATTAGATTTGAGACCACCAAAGCTTGCATCCACTTAAGACTAAGTGAATGACAACTTTAAAAAATTATGATTGCAAAACTCAGTAGAGTTACATTGCTTGAAAAGTGCGTAAGAAAATATGTTTACAAGCCAATATCTAGCCAACTTCGAATGTCCACAGTCATGGAAAATATGATTGCTGGAAGGCAATGGCTTTTCTACTACCGTTTCTTCCCTGACAAAATAAGGACAAACAGTGGATCAATAGAAGCAGGAAGTGCTAAGAACAAACAGTGGATCAATAGAGGCAGAAAGTGCTAAGTGTGGTAGATGATCAGTCTGTAATACATAAGAATGCTAAGTCCTTATATTTTACAAAGGAAACAACAAACTTGATTGGGGTCAGGCAAGAAAGGCAGGCAGCATCTCCCAGCAGCAGGTTGGAATATGGTTGTGGGAAGATGCAGATCATATGACCAGGTAGCCAGGAAGGTAAAGGCATGAAATTTCACTCAGCGTTCCACTTAGGGTTCAGACCCAGAGAGGCTGGCATTAAAGGAAGGGTGGGACCCTCACTCTGTCTGAGGACAAGAGTTGTAACTTGGGCTCTGAAGAAAGGAAACAAGGCAATTTATGGGGAAAATTGATGTACAAGGCACAGGCTGTCTTAAGGGAAATGAGAGACAAGGCGAACAACCTAGGTTTGGAAAACCAAAGTACCAAGACAAGAGGGGCTAGTTACAACAACCCAATGGCAATAGTTGGTGGGCTAAAAAGCAGTCTCTTTCTTTTCATTCTCTTCCCCTGAAAAGCATGACAAGTTCCAAGGTCTGGAACCAGGCCACATCTACAAAAGCTGTTCAAGTGACCCTCCCTGTAAGAAGTGTAGAAATGGGAAATTAAGCAAGCCATTATAGGTTTTGAGCAATCATATCTGGGCTGAGAGTTTTATTCTCTTTCAAGTTAATTCCAAGACTGCCAAAGAAATCATCCTAAATATGAAGAATTTCTGGACACAAAGCCTGTTTTGGTCTGGGTTTCAGGGAACTCTGCAAACCTATGTAAACCTGGATCCTGGGGCAGCCCCAAGCCAGGGCTAGTCTCCTGGGTCTCCCTTATGTCCTTTCTGACTTGTGGACAGTCCATATCCTCAGTCACATTCAAGAACTATTGGCTTTCCATAGAAAAACTTAGCCCTTCACCAAATTCTCTATCTTCTGGAAATTCCATTTTCTGGCAAAGCAGGATTAATGTCTATGAAGTTTTTTCTTCATAAATCTTGGAAAAGTGATGCCAATTCACCTCTGGCTATAATTTAAAATATAACATTCTTAAAATATGACTGAGAGATTAAAATATATCTATGAAATTGAGTTTAAACACCTTGTAACCAGTTTAAGAGCAAAGCTATTTAGGTAATGTTTTTTTTAATTTTTATGAAAAATATGAGTTCTGAGAAGACTAGAACTGAATTTGATGTCTGTCTGAAAATGATCACCAATTAATGTGATTCATAACTCATTATTAAAAAGGGAAAATTGTAGGCTGGTCCTATGCCAGACTCATTTAACTTCCATCATGTCTTTCCTTCTTTTTCAGGAACTTGTACTTTGCCTTCTATGGAAGACATGATGAATGATATTAATGAGAAAATGGAGAGAAAGCGCAAATGGTAAGAGTACCTATTGTAATAGGAGTGTAGAATTTCCATAGAAAAGTGAGAATTTGTGAATGCTTGGAACTGTTTTAACCTTAAATGATCCCGAATGACGTCATTGAAATGACAGCTACAAGCCATATTCATCCATTCAACAAATATTAATTGAAGACCTACGTTGCTTCTGACATTGTATTAAGTTATTTTTAGTGCAAGGCACAGAGTGAATAATAGGATTGAGAATCTACATTACATAGTCAGTTTTAGCCCTCCATGCCTCCTGTAATATATCATAGAAAGAAGACCTAGAAAGGATTTGAAATTGGAAGAGTTTGGGAATACATGGATGTGGGCTTCCATTCTCTAGACCATAAATCCTCTAAGATGTAGACAATATTTCAAAGGTATACCTCTAATGAAAATGACTCAGAAAAGTGAGAATGAATCTGGAGAACTGGGCTTCATTTCTAGTTGTCACTAATTAGCTCAGTGGCCATGAACTATTATAGAAGCGTCACTTGAGCAAGAGACAATCTATCCATTTGTAAATAAGGATAAAAAATGTCTTTCTCAGCTACATTGCAGTGTTGGGGTATTTCCAAATGAAACCAATATGAAAGTTCTTTAAAAAACTACAAAGTACAGGATAAACAAATGATATTCTCCTTACACAAGAAATTGATGTTTTATGTCAGGGTAGTGTGGGAAGTTTTTTTAAAGAGAGAGAGAGATCGATGTTAATTCTCACTGATATAAAGTTGTGAGCCATTTTGTCTGTTCTGTTTCTACACAGAGTTTGGGTATCCACTGTGGTGTTTTCTCTCCCATCTCTAGGTATGGCAAAAGCGAGACCTTACAGACAGATTACATTGTTTATATGGATGAACTCTCCTCCTTCATTGGGGTAAAGCCCAACATCCCATGGCTGTTTCTCACAGATCCCAAATTGGCCATGGAAGTTTATTTTGGCCCTTGTAGTTCCTACCAGTTTAGGCTGGTGGGCCCAGGGAAGTGGCCAGGAGCCAGAAATGCCATCCTGACCCAGTGGGACCGGTCGTTGAAACCCTTGCAGACACGAGTTGTCGGGAGTCTTCAGAAGCCTCGCTTCTTTTTCCATTGGCTGAAGCTCTTTGCAATTCCTATTCTGTTAATTGCTGTTTTCCTTGTATTGACGTAATCACCATTTTCTCTAGGATTTCTGAAAGTTGCTGACAATACCCAGACAACGGCTTTGCTATTTAAAAATTAAAATTTTCACACCATCTACTTTTCTATTCAGCATCTTTTGCAGTACTCTGTAGACATTAGTCAGTAGCACAGTGTTATTTCTAGGCTTTGAAATAGCCACTTTAAGAATCATATCATAATCTTGAGAGAGTACTAATCATTTCTGTTTGGGTTCCACTAACACTTCAAAATCAGAACTATGTTCTTTATATTTAACTTAAATCATTTCCTGAAACATTTTGACATGATTCCTTTTTCCCTTTAAACAATGTTTGAAGGATGTATTTTAAATCTAAACAAAGAGCAAATTAAGCAGAATAATTATGATATTCTCAGGCTACTTCTATAAGCTATTTGCAGGGTCAAGGGGGGAGTTTGGCTATTATATTATTTTTCATTTGTTTGTTTTGTGCAACATAATCCAGGTAAGACCTCCTCTCCCCTGCCCAAGAAACATAGCATAAGGACCTAGTCTATACTGAAAGTTAACACAAAGTAATTTGTTTTATTTATATTCTCAACAAGGAAACAAACTTTTCAACTTCTAGCAGCAAAAGAATAACAACAATAATAATGAGTTTAGTACCAAATACACCTTTTTAGCTAAATCTTTTAAAAAATTAAATATTTAGCCAAAACTGTGATCAAAATCTAATGCTTATACAGACTTATAGTCTTATATAGTCTACCCCAATAGATTAAACTTCTGAGGTACCAGAATAAATCTAAAATTATATTTTATAACCTATTACATCTTATAATTAAAATTTTCATAATTATAATTTTTAAATTTTGACATCATAGGCAGATAAAACCATCTGTCAGAATCATCAGTCGTCAGAGGGCTCCACCAGTTATTATATTACGTATTTCTTACTAAACCTTCACTTCCAACTTAGATCAATGGAGGAAATATACGTGTGTATATATATATTCCTCTTAAAGGTCTGCCAGTCCCATTCCTGTGATAATCCATTAATTCATTAATCCATAAATGATGCTTCCATTTATTTAGGCAGAGTCCTCATAACCCAATCACCTCTTAAAGGCCTCTCCTTTCGACACTGCTACAATGGGGATTAGTTTTCAACATGAGATCTGGAGAGAAAAAAACATTCAAACCATTGCATCATACAAAAAAAGGATATTAAAAATTGGATTATAGCAACTTAATCTTCCATTTTTTGTACTGGCATTTATAACATGAAGTAAAAAAATTTTTATGGGCTGTGTTTAATTTTTAGTTACTTCATTCCATTTAGGGCACAAGTTTTCAAGAAAAGTTTTGCTTCATTTGGGAATATTTGGGAATATTTCACATCTGGTAAGAAGACCTTAAAAGCAGAATGTTACTTTGCTACCATAAACAATTAGGAAAAGGAAAATATTTAAAATTGTATATAGCATTTATGATAAATCTGAGCTTCAAAGATAAAAATATAAAGAAAGTAACAATAGAAAAGAAGAAAGCATTAGATAAAAACGTGATCTTCTTCCTTTCTTCCATTTCTATATCCCCCATATATGTGTGTGTGTGTGTGTGTGAGTATATATATATTGCTATATACCATATTGAAAGGAAAGCAATATGAAGAGACATCTGCACTCCCATGGTTACTGCAGTACTATTCACAATGGCCAAGTTATGGAATCAACCTAAGTGTTCATCAATGGATGAATGCACACAGCACATTTTCTTTATCCACGTACAAAGAAATAACAAATGGTCGAGGTGACAGATATGCTAGTTACCCTGATTTGATCACTATTCATGATATACATGCATCTAAATATCACATGTACCCCATAAATTGTATAATTATTATGTGTCCATTCAAAATAATAAATGCAGTAAAAAGATATTATAGGTCAGTGGTTCTCAACACAACACAACTTAGTGCAATGCCCCCTTTTAATAGCTAGAATTTTGTAACACTTTATCTACAGTCCTGAAGTAAAATTAATACACAGATGTGTTAAGTGTGTGTGTGTGTGTGTGTCACTGTAGCCCAATTGTAAAGTATAGAATCTTTTCAAGTTGTGCAACTGTAAGTACACATCCAAGAGGACTTTGTGTCCAATCATTTTGCAGGACTTCACAGAGCTTCTAATAACTAGAACTTCTCAATCATGCAACAACAAAAACTGACCCTGAAAATTCCAAAAATACCCTAAATCAAGTGAAGTACCCCTAATGAGAGTCACCATAAAATGAATGAAAAATCTAAGTCTCCGAGATTATGATCCAAGAACACTAATCTAAAAAGAGTTTGAACCCAAAGCCATATCTCTTGATATGTATTCTAGTAAATTTGTTTAGAATGTTGCAACTGCCTCCTAATTTAGAGTGGTTTTTAGGGTGACATTTAACCCTTTGGGTCTGTCCAAGGTCTGTTGACTTTTAGAGACACAGAAATCATGTAGCACGTAGTTCTACTCAATACAAAATAATGGACAATCTAACTTACTGACATTGATATATGATGCTAGCCCCATATAACCAGCCCTTTTTGTTGAAATCCAGAAGGGATTGAGAATGGACGAGAGGGTTCAGATTTATTTATTTAAATCATCTGCATAAGAATTTATAAAATTTCTAGATTTGCACATACCACTGCCTCCTTGATATCTTTTCTTGTATGTGCATAGGCATCTCACACATAAACTGCTACATTTACCTCTCAATTCTCCCCACCAACAACGTTCCCATGTGGATCCCAAACATGTTCTTTCCTCAATCTTACTTATTCTGGTAATGAGACTTCTAAATATGCCATTTCTCAAGCCACAAAACTAGGTATAATCCTCAATTTCTTTAGCTGCCTCCTATATTTGTTAGCCAGGGATGCCATAAGAAAGTATCACAGACTGGGTGGCTTAAACAATAAAAATTTATTTTCTCACAATTCCTGAGTCTAGAAATCCAAGATCAGAGTGTCAGCAATGTTGGTTTTTTCTGAGGCCTCTCTCATTCATTTGTGGATAAGTTCTCCCTGTGTCTTCACACAGTCTTCTTCTGTATGTGCCTGTGACTGAATCTCCTCTTCTCGTGAAGAAACCTATCATATTGGATTAGGGACCACCCTATGACCTCATTTTAACTTAATAGCCTTTTTAAGAATGCTCTCTTCAAATATAGTAACATTCTAAGGTACTAGGGGTTAGAACTTCAACATATAAATTTGAGGGTGACACAACTCAGTCCATAACACCTCACCATTCCCCTACCTACAGCATCAGCAAATGTTCTCACTTCTGTCTGCCTCCATAGCCTCCACTTGGGTCAAATCCACCATTAAATCTTACCCATTATTCTAAGAGCCTCCTACTTGATTCCATTCTTGCATCTTAACATTTCATTTTGTATGCAGCAGCAAGAGTAAACTTTTTCAAACACAAATAGGATCTTGTCATCCTTCTTGCTGTGTCATGTAAGGACATGCTTCCAATTCCTTGCATGCTGCTGGCTAATCTTAAGACATAGGAGGGAAGCACCCATAATGCAGCAACTCAGCTCTCTATTAACAGTTCTCTTGGGTTAAGATAATAGTATTTAACAAAAGAAGTTCTGTCCATGCTCTTATAATTCTGAGATGGTTCCTACACTGCTCAAGCCTTTTCCTATAGACATTTATACCTGCTGTATTTGAAACTTCTTTTCATAGGCTTGGTTACCAGATTTAAGTATGGATAAAGCCCTGAAATTAGAGAGCCTTCTAAGTTGGAAACATAAGTTGGTTAGGATAATTGCCCATCTCTGATTGCCAAAAGGATTAAGTTGTAATATCAGTCTCCGCATGGAAATGCATAGCCTCCTGTTTGTTGTGTAACTGTATAGTTATCCAACAAGTAGAAATTTCAATTCTCTCTGTGTTAAGTTTGTGACACATGTTTGTAGAAAGGCACTTCCTGATATTGGGAAAAACTATGGAGGCAATGAGGTTTACTGTGAAGTTACCAGCTTTCCCTTTGTGCTTTTGTGCCCCTTGGAATATTTTCATGTCACTCAAATAGCCACTGCCTTCACATTTCTTCTGCTTTCATACTAATCTCATTAAAGGATCTGTAATTTCTTCCCACTAAGAATGTTTTCCCATTAAGAAAACAGCTGAAAATGTCACCTTTCTTGAAGGGAGTACATTTCAACATCTCATATAAGTGATTACTACTCTAATTACTGATGTATGAGAATCTGGTACCTCAACTGTAGGCCAGTGTGAAAAGGAACATAGTCCAAAGCCATGCATACCACAGGCTTATGCAACTTATCTGACAATGACAGAAAGGTAGCAAGTGATCAAAATTCCAGGGTCCAACTTGATTCAATTTATAGCCGGCATCCAAGAGGACGAGCTAGTGAGTTTCTTGGTTTCTCAGTCATAGCTACAATGAGGACAGGATGAGTTCGTCAGTTGTAACAAGAGTCAAAGTCTTACAAATGGTTCCAGAAGACCAATGTCATTCTAGATAGCCCACACATTGGTGGAATAAGACTCCAGCCAGAAGTAAATGACATGAAGAAAAGATTTAGCTCCTAATTACAGGTAAGGGATACTCCTAAGAACCAGAGCGAATACCAGAGTCCCAATCAAGTGGCCTGGAGGTCAGAATAAGGCTCCAGTAAGTCAAGTCACAGAGCATGGGTATATTCTCTAAGAATGGTCCTCCAAGGAGCATATGACAACATAGCACTAAACATGCAAGGAACTGATCAGGAGAATACCTGTGAAAGATAATAGGAAAGGAGTTGGAAAAGACAGGGGGAGCTGTCAGACAAGGATGCAAGTATGACCCCAAGTAAAGAAGTGAGGGGAGGAGAGTTGGGTGAAAACATTCCAGACTGCCAAGCAGTCTAGGAATGGTTTGGCAATGCTGTAAGGGAATGCCTGACCAAAGTTGGGCATCAGAGGAGTCCTGTGTCTATAAGGAAGAGGCCTGCCTAGGTATCTCTGCCATACTGAGTCATTGGCTGGGAACAGCCTGAATAAGTATAACCTCAGTTCAAAGGCAGCATTCAATGAGCAGCTTGGATCCATTAGTCAATTATGCTCCCTGTAGTTTGGGTCCATTGGTCATTATGGTCCCTGTAGTTGGAGATCTGCAACTTCTCATGACCACCAGAAGGAGCCAGCTCAATAGGATTTACCAAAGGCTTGGTGAGGGAACAGGTGCAGAGCTTATACCAGACACTAATATTACCAAAGCAAGACTAATTCCAGACCCTGCAGCTGACCATTGTTCACCTTCCACCTTGGTGCTGATTGGCTTAGTGATCAGGAACAGCAGACTTAGCAGACTGAAATTTCTCTGTGTTTAGGTGAAAATGTGCTTCTGTGTGAAGGCACAACTGGCAATTATTAATCCTCCTCTCCCAAGCTTGAGGAAATTAAGGAGGGGCTCTAAGCTATGAATTGCAGCTCAGGGCCTTCAAAGATAAGTGTTAAACTTTTGAAAATTTTCCAGCAAGATAATGGCAAATGGTTATCTAAATTTCACTATGTCATTTGCATCCTGTCAGATAACGCTACTCCTGTCAGTGTTTTATGTTGTTGCCCCAGCCTGTTTTTAAGCAGTTTTCTTCCTGTGGAACATAAAACAGACAGATAATAGTGGGGGTCACATGATCTGCTTATTTTTAGACTGCTGCTCTACTGCAAATAGCTTTCCAGTGCCACTGTGTCTCAGCCCATATGTGCTGCTATAAAGGAACATCTGAGGTTGGATAATTTATAAAGGAAAAAGGTTTCTTTGGCTCATGGTTCTGCACGCTGTACAAGAAGCATTGCAGTAGCATCTGCTTCTGATGAGGGCCTCAGGCTGCTTCCACTCATGATGAAAGGGAAAGGGGAACTGATATCTGCAGAAATTACATGGTAAGGCAGGAAGCAGTAGAGAGAGGAGGAGGTGTCAGACTCTTTTTAACAACCAGTTCTCACAGAACTAAGAGTGAGAACTCACTCCTGTGAGAATGACACCAAGTAGTTCATGAGAGGTCCACCCTCAAGATCCAAATACCTCCCACAAGGACCCACCTCCAACATTGAGATCCAATATCAACCTGAGACTTGACAGGGCCAAGCAAAGTATATCCAAATCATAGCACAGTATTTTCAGCTCCAGAATAATGTTTCCCAGTGCAAAAGTTTCCATAAAAATGATAATAGTAAAGGGCAAACAGAATTCATGCTTTCTGCCAACAGTTTTTGTACTAGTTATATACTAGGGTATATTCTAGGACCTGGTGATTCAACAGGATATTAGATTACAATGATACCACTTTTAAGAAAGTCACATTCTATCAGGGGAAAATACTTTATTTTTTTTTTTTTTTTTTTTTTTTTTTTTTTTTTGACACGGAGTCTCGCTCTGTCGCCCAGGCTGGAGTGCAGTGGCCGGATCTCAGCTCACTGCAAGCTCCGCCTCCCGGGTTCACGCCATTCTCCTGCCTCAGCCTCCCGAGTAGCTGGGACTACAGGCGCCCGCCACCTCGCCCGGCTAGTTTTTTTTTGTATTTTTTAGTAGAGACGGGGTTTCACCGTGTTAGCCAGGATGGTCTCGATCTCCTGACCTCGTGATCCGCCCGTCTCGGCCTCCCAAAGTGCTGGGATTACAGGCTTGAGCCACCGCGCCCGGCCGAAAATACTTTATTTAAAAATACATGGGCCAGGCACTGTGGCTCACGCCTATAATCCCAGCACTTTGGGAGGCTGAGACAGGTGGATCACAAGGTCAAGAGATCAAGACCATCCTGGTCAACATGGTGAAGACTTGTCTCTACTAAAAATACAAAAATTAGCCGGGTGTGGTGACATGCACCTGTAGTCCCAGCTATTCGGCTGGCTGAGGCAGGAGAATTGCTTGAACATGGGAGGCAGAGGTTGCAGTGAGCCAAGATCATGCCACTGTGCTCCAGCTTGGTGCCTGGTGACAGAGCATGACTCCGTCTCAAAAAAAATAAAAATTAAAATTATTAGAGAAGAACATATCATGACATCGAATAATAGAAAATAAATGGCCTTAAAAGTTATCTAGTCCAGTCCTCTAGTTGTAAAGCAAAGCGACCCAGGAAACACGTGAGGCCAATGTTTACCAACTCCCTTTGAGTCCCAGGTGTACTTTTTCTTGAGTTACTGAAACGATATTACTTACAGTGTATCAGCCCTAACCTGATGGATTTCTAGTCAATTTTTCAATATTCTGAAGTTCTGTATTTCCCTAACCTCTAGTGCAGAAATCCAGCTGCAATTCCTTCTATTTTATCCTAGTAAGATCTCATTCTAAGTCAGCAGAATGCTCCTTTTTGGCATCTTCATTCATTGTTGCCACCCCACTTTGCCTTCAACCAATTCATTTCATCATTTCATCATTTCTTATCTCTCTCTCTCCCTTTCTGACTTTTATGCTACCCATACCCAGACTCAATATTTCAGCCTCATTCTCTCTTCCCCTGGCTTGAATCCCTATTTGCAATCTAAGGATAGGTTCTATAAAGTCTACTTTCTACATGTCTTTTGCCTCTTTCAATCTTATAAGTCCCACTCCAGCAAATTAGATCTGGCTATCATTTTTAAATTTGGATATAGTATTATTTGTCTATTTTGCTTTTGCTGCCTGGGGTTCTATTTATTTATTTATTTTTGTTCATGTTTTATTTTGTTGTTGTTGTTGTTGTTGTTGTTGTTGTTGTTGTTGTTGTTTTTAGAGGCAAGTTTTTGTTATGTTGTCCAAGCTGGCCTGGAACTCCTGGGCTCAAGCAATCCTCCCATCTGAGCCTCCCAAGTACATGGAACATATCGCCCCATCCCAGCTATCATAATTTCTGAGACTGTTGGAATAGGCCTCTAACTTGCCAGTTAGACTTTAGTTTCCCTGTCATAGTTTATCCTGTATACTACTGCCAGATTCATCTTCCCGAAGTGAGCCTCTAAAACACCTTACACTTGCATAAAATCCTTTACTGGTTCTTTCTCCCCATTTAAATCTCATGCAAGGGGCCTCCCAATATGACTAAAGCTACTTTTCCAGTCTTATTTGTAACTATGTGACAGACAAACTATACTATTTAGAGTTTTCTCCCTGAATAAACCCACCTTCATGTATATATTTATGGTAATACATGAAATGTATAACCATATAAAAATGCCTGAAATCCAGGCATTTGTCAAACCCATCTTAAATCTAAATTATTTCCTTTGGGGTCAGACTTTGTACTTGTTTCCCTGGAGTATGCTGAGATCTAACTCTAGTCATGAATCTAAGGGCAGCAAACACTGGATTGGGGTACATCTTGAGAATAGCCATCCTTTCGCAAAGCAATTGCCACTGATGAGGTTATTATAGGATTTT
Organism: Macaca fascicularis; assembly: GCF_037993035.2. Lineage (NCBI taxonomy): Eukaryota > Metazoa > Chordata > Mammalia > Primates > Cercopithecidae > Macaca > Macaca fascicularis. The sequence goes on from NC_088375.1 coordinate 28,740,426, forward strand.
TCAGCATCCTCAGACTTGGGGTGGTGGGCTGCTTCCACTAGAAAGAGAAGCTCAAAGTGATTCAAAGGTTTGAGATTCTCAGCTTCATTAAAAGACTTGATGGGGCTGGGTATTCAGCATAAGTTGTCATTCTGAAACCTGCAAAATTAAAATTTATTCTGATTTTCAGACAAGTTGAACCTTTGTTGCAACAAATAAAAGATTATTTTAAATCCACCACAGGAGCACTCTGGCTGTCTGGCACGACTTGAGCCAAGAGTTGAAAAACCTATGCCTGTCATCTTCTTTCTTAAGTGCTTCAGTGCACTCAGAAGTTACATCCCTACCCTTGATCTTGTGGTCATTACTGTCATCATGCAGGTAAATGTAGCAGCCACTTGTCATCTGCCCTACCCCGTCACTGCCCCACCAATGGACTTGCTTCAGTAGGCACTTCCTCACAATCAAAGACAGGTGATAATCTGGTTAATTGTGATGCCATTGCTTGCATGGATTACTGTATCACAATTCACAATTTTTAAGGAGCTCAGCACTGCATTCAAGTCCAAGGACATGACCAAACCAATCCCAGTATCTTATTTTTAAGTGCCCATTTTCTTGGACCATTCCTGGCGCCAACTTCTGTATCAGTTAGGATGCTTTCAGGAAAGAGAAACCTTTTCAATAATTTTAACAAGAGAATATTGATATCATTTTGCTGTGTCCCCAACCAAATCTCATCTTGAATTCCCACGTGTTGTGGACGAGACCCAGTGGGAGATAATTGAATCATGGAAGCAAGTCTTTCCTGTGCTGTTCTCATGATAGTGAATAAGTCTCATGAGATCTGATGGTTTTAAAGAGGGGAGCTTCCCTGCACAAGCTCTCTTCTCTTGTCTGCTGCCATGAGAGATGTGCCTTTCACCTTCTGCCATGATTTTGAGGCCTTCCCAGACACATGGAACTGTAAGTCCAATAAACCTCTTTGTTTTGTAAATGGCCCAGTCTCTGCTATGTCTTTATCAGCAATGTGAAAATGGACTAATACAAATATAATATTTAAAAGCATTAGCAAGGTATCAGAGAGTCTTAAAGGCAAAAAGAGAACTAAGAGTATCACACAGATAGTTTCTACAGAAGGAGCTGCCTCTCCTATGCCTGAAGAGAAAACAGAAACAGGTTGGTATTATTAAAACTTAGAGACTTAGGAGGAACTTGCAGAGCTGGAATCTCATCTCCAAAGAGGGTGCCAGCTGGCTGGTGTTGCTCTCCCTGAAGTCACATGAAGAAACTTGTTCTAAGAGTTTGAGAACAACTATAAATCGGAACTAGCTACAGCACCAGCATGGCTGCAGAGGTGAAGACCTTTTTCTGCAACAATACTAACATGAACAGGAAGCAACCAGGAAGGAGCGAAAAGGAATGAGGTTTGCAGAGTCCCAGCCCCAGCAACATAAAGCACAGCATAAAAGAACGTTTGAAGTTGAGAGAAAGTAACTTAATCGGGAAGACTTCTTTAAACCCATCTCAAATGGGTTTAAATCCTCGTCCTTTGAGGCTTTCTTAATTTACTCTCTACATATGTGTTTTTCTCTCTCCCTAGAATCTCTACAGCAACTTACATGCTTTTTGGGGTCACTTATATTTTGCCATGTACTACAGTTATCCCTATAGCTGTCTTAATCTCTCCCCTTTTCGTTGTCATCTTTCTCCATACACAAATACATACATATTAGAAAAAAAATCAATGAATGCTAGAACAGTATTTCATTTATTTCCATATTGCCTCTGACTTCTCAATAGCTAGTTGTTGAACTTGTTCACTGCTGAATCCCCAGTGCTTAGAACTAGACCTAGAGTATAATACATCACATACGTATGTGTATGTGTGTATTTGTGTGAAAATGAATGATTAAATTATTTAGTGAATAAATGTAACTGAATTGAATGTCAGTCCAGGAAGTCAGACTTGAATGATAATAGGGGATTCTGAATATGGGAATGCTTCAATTAAACAGTAATGCCCACTTGAGGAAATAAAATAAAATATATTCTTTTTATAGTGATTAACCTAATCTCAAACTTGAAAAACTTCTCAGCATCTAATTCACTGTCTTCCTTCACTCCTCCCCTTGACCATGTCAAAAGAAAGATTTAAGTGGATCCAAACCTGAAGCGGTTCCCATAACACAACAAATGTAGAGAATGTGTTTTGCAACCAGTAGTAATGACCAAAAAATGTATTTGACATAGACTTGCCTGAAAAGATAAACATAGCATATTATATTCAAAACAAAGGAAAAATGGCTCTTAGCATTCCTGTGGTAAGAAATAAAGTCTGTTCCAAATCCCAGGGTACCAGAGAGCCTAAAATCCCCTGGCAGATAAATTTAATCACTTTTCTGTGTTATTAATAAGAAAACACTAGAGAGTGTCAGCTGGTGGAACAGGAATTTTCAGTGCTCATTCTCTCACAGTAATATCAATTTTATAACCATCCACAACAAAAATAGCTGCACAAGACCAAAGGAATCCAGGTGAGAGATTATAGCACCTGAATGGAGCACAGAAATAAGAAAAAAACACATAGAAGAGGATAGGAGAGACAGTTTCACACTACCTGCATCACCTCTCCCCTATGCCTAGGCAACACAGTCTGGAGACAGATGCCCTCCTTTTAAGTAAGGAGAAGAAAATGAGTATGCAACTTTACTCTGGATCCTATTACCAGGCCTGCCCTACTAAACCCCAGGGCCAGGTGAGTCCTCACAGACCCAGGCTCCAGGTGTCAGGCCATATCTAATGGTCCTAGGCTGCAGGAGAACTCCTATGAACCTAGTTTTTCAGGCCTGATTGTGATTTAAGGTAAGCAGCCGTCATGACCCCAGACACCAGACTGACCACTGAGAACCCGGGTTTTAGGCCCACCCCAGTACCAGGCCAGCCCCTGTGGACTTGGGCCTAAGAACTGCCCCAGTGCCAGGATAGGTCCTGTAGACACAAGCTTCAAGCCCATCCCCATGGACAGTCACCAAGCCCACCCCAGTTGACCACAGAGCCATGCTGGCCCCTGTGAATGCAAGCACCAGGACTGTCCACATGGCTGCAGCTTCAGGCCAAGCCCGGCGGACCCAGACTCCAAGTCTTTCCCATGGACCTATGCATCAAGCTGACCTCTGTGAACCTAGGCATCAGACCTGCTCGCCTGCTAACTTAGGCACCAAGCCAACTCACCTGAGGACTTCAGTAGCAAACCTGTCACAGACCTTGCATGTCAGACTATCAAGAATCTCTGCCCAGTCTGACTGTAAAGGGATCTCCCTGCCAAAACCTGTCTCTAACAACTAGAAGAGGTCCCTACTTTTTAAAATCTGTAGACAGCAGTTCAAGACCACAAGATCACAAATAATCTGGGAAATGTGACACCACCAAAGGAACAGAATAAAGCACCAGTAAACCAACACTAAAGAAATGAAGATCTAGAAACTCCCTGAAAAAGAATGTAAAGTAATTGCCTTAAAGAACTCCAGTGAGCTAAAATAGAATACAGATAGGCAACTAAATGAAATCAGGGGGAAAATACACAAACAAAATGACGAGTTTAACAAAGACATAAAAACGATTCAAAAAATACACACACAAAAAAAATCTGAAGCTGAAAAACACAATTACAGAACTGAAAGATTCAATAGAGAACTTCCACAGCAGACTTGATCAAGCAGAAAAATAAATCAGCAAACTTTAAGACAGATCAGTTGAAATTACCCAGTGAGAGAAATAAAAAGAAAAAAGAATGACAGATAGTAAAGGAAGTCTACAAAACAAGTGGAAAACCATCAAGTGAACCAATGTATGCATTATGGGAACCCCACGAAGAACAAAGAAATAGAGGTAGAAAGCTTATATAAAGAAATAATGACAGCAGACTTTCCAAATCTAGAAAGGGAACTACACATCCAGATCCATAAATCCCAAAGAACTCAGTTAGATTAAACATAAAGAGATCTTCACTGTGACACATAATCAAATTAACAAAAGTCAAAGACAGACAAGTTTAAAGGCACCAATAAAAATGTGATTCATCACATACAAGAGAACACTGATAAAACAATCAGTAGATTTCCAGTAGAAACTTTGTAGGCAAAAATGGAATGATAAACTCAACATGCTGAAAGAAAAATAAAATGCCAAACAAGAATACTATACATGGTGTGTTGTTAGTCTGTTCTTGCATTTCTATAAAGGAATACCTGATGCTGGGTGATTTATAAAGAAAAGAGGTTTTATTTTTCACACACAGTTCTTCAGGTTGTATAGGAAGCATAGTGCCAGCATCTGCCTTTGGTAAAGGCCTTGGGAAACTTGCAATTATGACAGAAACTGAAGAAAAGCAAGCATGTTACATAGCCAGAGAGGGATCAAGAGAGAAAGAGAGGAGGTGGCCACTCAGATCTTGAGTGAACTACCAGAGCAAGAAATTACTCATGACCAAGGGGATGCCAATAAGCCATTCATGAGCAATATGACCCCATGATCCAAGCATCTCCCACCAGGTCCCACTTCCAATATTGGGGATTACATTTCAACATAAGATTTGGAGGGCACAAACACCGAAACTACATCGTTCCCCCACCCCAGCCCCCAAATCTCATGTCCTTCTCACATTGCAAAATTAGCCCTACCCAATAGTCCCCCAAAGTCTTAACTCATTCTAGTATGAACTTAAAAGTCCCAAGTTCCGAGTCTCAAGTCCCACATCTTATCTGGAGATTAATCCTTTCCACCTATGAGCCCACATTTGTCTCAAGTGCACATAGACTATTCTCCAGGATAGAGAATATGTTAGGCCACAAAACAAGTCTTAACAAATTTAAGAAGACTGAAATAATATCAAGTATCTTTACTGACCACAATGATATTAAATCAGAAGTCGATGACAGAAATAACTTTGGAAAATTCACAAATATATGTAAATTAAATAATATTCTGCTGAGCAATCACTGGGACAAAGAAGAAATCAAAAAGAACATTTTAAAATATCTTGAGAGAAAAAAAATACCAAAACTGAGGGATGCAGCACAAGCAGTTCTAAGAGCAAAGCTTACAGAGATAAATGCCTACAGTTTTAAATAAATGAAAGAAGAGACATTATAATGGATGCCTCAGAAACAAAAAAGATCATAGGAGACTATTATGAACAATTATATACCAACAAATTGAATAACCTAGAGGAAATATATGAATTAGTAGAAACATGTAACAAACCAAAATTGAGTCAAGAAGAAATAAAAACCTGAACAGATAAACAAAAAAAATTTAAGTAGTAATTTCGAATCTTCCAATAAAGAAAAGCCCAGGACCAGGCTGAGTATGGTGGTTCATGCCTATAATCCCAGCAGTTTGGGAGGCTGAGGTAGGTGGATTGCTTGAGCCCAGGAGTTTGAGACCAGCCTGAGAAACATGGTAAAACACCATCTCTACAAAAAATACAAAATTAGCCAGGTGAGGTGGTGTGCACCAGTAGTCCCAGCTACTTAGGAGGCTGAGGTGGGAGGAATAGCTTGAGCCAGGGACGTGGAGGTCGTGGTGAGCAGAGATAGCCCCACTGCACTGCAGCCTGGGCAACAGAGCTAGATCCGGTCTCAAAAAAATAAAGAAAATAAAGAAAAAAAAAGCCCAGGAAAAGATGACTGCATAGCTACAGTCTAGAAAACATTCAAATAAATAATATCAATCCTTCTTAAACTCTTCCAAAAAATTGAACCAGAGGAAATCAAACTCATTTTATAAGGCCAGTGTTATCTTCAAAACAAAACCAGACAAGGATACTATAAGAAAAGAAAATTCTAGGCCAATATCCCTAATGAACATAGATACAAAAATCCTTAACAAAATGCTAGCAAACTGAGTTTACAACACATTATAATGATTATACATTATGACCAAATGCGATTCATCCTTGGGATAGAAGGAAGGTTTAACGTATGCAAATCAGTAAATGTGATACATCAAATTAACAAAAAAGAAAGACAAAAAAGATAATCTCAATCAATGCAGAGAAAGTGTTTGACAATTCAGCATCCTTTCAAGATGAAAACTCTCAACAATTACATATACAAGGAATATACCTCAATATAATAAGACCATATATGATAAGCTTACAGCTAACTTCATGCAAAATGGTAAAAAGCTGAAAGCTTTTCTTCTAAGATCAGAAACAAACCAAGAAAGCTAACTCTTACCCCTTCTATGCAGTGTAGAACTGAAAGTCCTAGCCAGAGCAATCAAGTGAGAAAAAAAAAAAAATCAAATCAGAAAGGAAAACAGTAAATTGTCTTTGTTTGCAGCTGACATATTTTATATAGAAAGCCCTAAAGACTTCACCAAAAACTTTTATAACTAATAAACACATTCAGTAGAGTTGCAGGATACAAAATCAACACTAAAAAAATTGATTGCATTTCCATACATCAACAACAAACTATCCAAAAAAGAAATTAAGAAAGAAATTCCATTTAAAATAGCATCAAAAAGAAAAAAATACTTAGGAATACAATTAGCCAATATGGTGAAAAATCTGGACATTGAAAACCATAATCCTTAAGGAAATTAAGGAAGACACTAAAGACTGCAAAGATATTTTGCGTTCATTAATTGAAAGAATATTGTTAAAATGTCCATATAACCCAAAACAATTTACATATTTAATGCAATTCCTTTCAAAATATAAATGGCATTTTTCACATAAATAGAAAAAAGCATTCCGAAAATGTATATGGAACCAAAAATATCCCAGATAGCCAAAGCAGTCTTGAGCAAAAAGAACAAAGCTGGAAACATCAGACTACCTGATTTCAAAATATATTACAAAGCTATAGTATTCAAAACAGTAATATACTGGCACCAAAACAGACACAGACCAATGAAACAGTATAGAGAGCCAAGTAATTACCCCACACTTATACAGCAAACTAATCTTTGACAAAAGTGCCAAGGACACACAATGAGAAAAGGATAGTTTCTTCAATAAATGGTGTTGGAAAAAACTGGGTATCCACATGCAAAAGAATGAAATTGGATCCTTAGTTCACACAATATGCAAAAATTAACTCAAAATATATTAAAGACTTAAACTGTAAGTATAACATGTATATAAAACAGGAAACTGTAAAACTACTGGAAAAAAACATGGAGACAAAGCTTTTTGAGATTTGTCTGGGCAATGATTTTTTTCAGATATAACCCCAAAACCATAGGTAACAAAAGCAAAAAGAGACAAATGTGATTGCTTCAAAATAAAAGGCTTCTGTACAGGAAAGGAAACAACAGAGTGAAGAGACAACCTATAGAATGACAGAAAAGATTTGCAAACCATACATGTGATAAGGGGTTAATATCGAAATATATAAGAAACATAAACATGTCAACAGCAAGAAAACAAATAACCTGATTTGAAAATGGGTAAAGGACCTGAATAAAGATCTCAAAAAAAATGGCCATATGAAAAAATGCTCAATGTCATTAATCATCAGGAAAACACTAATCAAAACAACAATGAGATATCACCTCACACCTATTAGGATGGCTATTATCAAAAAGATGAAAGATAACAAGTGTTGGTGAGGATGTGGAGTAAGGGGAATCCTTGAACACTGTTCATGGGAATGTAAATTAGAATAGCCATTATGGAGAACAGTATGAAGTTTCCTCAAAAAAGTAGAATAGAACTACCTATGATTCTGCAATCCTGCTTCTGGGTATATATCCACAGGACATGAAATCAGTAAGTCAAAGACATGTCTGCACTCCCATGTTCACTGCAACATTATTCACAATGACCAAAATATAGAATCAACCTAAGCGCTCATCAACAAATGGATAAAGAAAATGTGGTGCTTACCTTCAGTGGAGTATTACTCAGGCTTGAAAATGGAAAACATCCTGTTGCAACAATATGGATGAACCTGACAGATATTTTGCTATGTAAATTAACCCAAGCCCAGAAAGACAAATACTGATCATTCTCACTTACGTGAAGAATCTAAAAAAGATAAACTCACAGAAGCAAAGAGTAATAGGGTGGTTGCCAGCGGCTTGAGGGTGGGGGAAATTGAGTAATCATGGTCAAATGGTACAAAGTTTTAGTCATGCAGGATGAATAAGTTCTGCAGATGTAATATACAATATGGTGACTATGGTTAAAATACTGTATTGTACGCTTCAAATTTGCTAAAAGAGTAGATCTTAAATGTTCTCACTCAAAAATAATGGTAACTATGGTAGGTGATGAATACGTTAAATAGCTTATCATTTCACAATGGGGATATATATATATACACATACACATATCTACCATGTTTTGTGCCTTAAATATGTACAGTTTTTGTCATACACCCCACCTCATGGTTTGCATTCTGCCCTCTGCCCAACTCTCTGTGTGCACTCTCGGGTATGTGCTCTTGCTCCCATGGTCACTGTAGCTGACAACACGTTGCCCCCATTTCAAACCACACATTTTTCTTCATTCTTCAAGTCCTTTTTCAAACACTGATGCAACTGCAAATCTTCCTCCAGTCCCCTCCCACAGAGTAAATTTCTCACTCTTCTAGGTTTAAATAGCTCCTTTTAAGCTTTGTTACTATGTGAATCATGGTCAAAGCTGTAGCATAGTTAACAATGTATGTGTCTTCCTCCCATCTATCTGACCTAATGCTGTGACTGATACCTATTAAATATTTGGTACATAATATTTCATTTTCCTTTTCTTTTCTTTCTCTTAAGGGGAGGCAGCGCATCTTCATAGCCTGCCACATGTTAGTTGTATCACTGTGCCAGGTTAACCTGCTAAGTCCCAGTCTTTCTTCAGAAAAATGGCCACAGTAATATTTGCCTTATAAGGTACTTTTGAAAACAAATAACATAATGCATCTAAAGTGCTTAGCTTAGTGCCTGGCACCCAGTGAATGCACATTCTAAAGTGATTATTTTTAGTGGTATTTCCCCCATCATTTTCTGACTGTGAGGCACAGCCTGAAGCATTTTATATACCATGTCCCAGAGTCTGTACTAGAACTTAGCTTCCTAGGGGATGGTACTCTGTCCTTTTTTGTTGCCACTGTATCTCTAATATTGCAAACAATGCCTGGCATGCAGTAAATGCTCAATTAATACTTGTTGAATAACCCTCTGAAGGTTCCATACTCTCTAAAGTAAGAATATCTTCTTCATACTCTCTGAAGTATGTCTTCTCACTATTCCCGTTTATAGGGTATTGGAAAAAACATAGCATCAAGTCATCATTTTTTGCTGGTTTAGCAAATTTGAACGGTTCAGTTTTTCATTAGTATATTGAGGATAATAATAATCCCTGCCTTACAAGGTTAATGGAAGAAAATACATGAAAAAGCACTTTCCAAATTCTTGTCAGCATTCTGAAGATGTTCATTAATCTCAACCTATTCTTAATCCTGTTCTTGGAGTGGCTAATGTGAACCATTGGGGGCTGCCAGCCTCGGTGGTATGGCCTAGAGAGCCCTGAGCTGTAAGGGAAAAGCGTGGAACTTTAAGTACAAGGAGACATGGAAACACCACAGAGAGGTAGAACTCCCAGCCGAGGGGGAGGTAGAGGAGCTCTGGAAATGACCACCTTTCTCCTGGCCTTAACATGTCTCTTCCTCCTGGGTCCTCCATGGTGCTCAGGACCAGCCCAGAAGGGGTTCACCGGTAGAGAGCTCCTGGCACTGAGGAAGAAGAACAAGACACTGTGGACAATGTTCTCCCTTTGTTTCATGGTCTTGCTCACTTTGGCCTCTCAAATAACTCCTATCAAATCAACTTTTAGTTGATTAAGTACCTGGGGATACCACATTCTTATAGCTCTAAAGACACTGCCGAGTTGTGAGAATGCAGGGGGAGGCAGAAGACCCACAAGGTCGGATTTTCCTGATCATTTTTGAGTAACAGGCCTTTCTGTGATCTCATTAAATCACACACACAGTCTCAATCCAGAAAATAGATCCCATCATATGTGATAATCAAAACCTTGGGCTTTCCTTTCAGTTGTAATCTTTTCGGTATTACCTCCAGCTGAGTCTGCAGCTAGGGGAAGCCTGAGGTCCTGGAAAGGAAGCATGAGGCTTTTCTCCTTTATCGCCTTATGCTTTCACTCCTCCTCCCCATGATGTTGATGGAAAAGTTTCTAACCCTTTCAGAAAATTATATTTTCTATATTTGAAAAGCTTGACTGAGGTATATGCAGGAAGTTAAGAGACTCACAAAATGTTGAAGGGACATTAGTAATTAATTAATCCTATTTGCTTATTTTACAGGAGATCTAAATTCCTGCAAGAATTATCAGAAAATATACAAAGAGATGAATAACTGAGTTTTTAACTATAATATTAGATAATAGTATGAATATTTCTTAAATTTATAAGAAGGCAGAACTGGCTTTCATTTAATACATGTATTACAAGAATTGGAAAGCTAAAAACCACATTTCTAAGACTCTGTTACAGTTAGGGCTTGGATGCAATTAGTTTTGCCAGTGAGATAGTCATCTAGGCTCAGAAGGCAAAGGGAAGCTAAAGCTAAATTTTTGTTACAATGTTGATGGGCAAATATAGTCCAACAGGTGTGCTTTCATCAGCTGAACTCCATGTTCCACACTTTAGCCCCCCAGTTTGTATGTTGGAGGCATCTGCAGTGATAGAAGCAGTTTCCTGCCCTCTGGATAGTAGCTCTAGTGGTGTAGGTCTAGGAGGTTCCTGCAGCAATCTCCTAGTTTCTGCTTATTTCAGCTCTTCGACCTTTTGCAAGCACCGAATTCCCTGTATTATACACCTTTCTTCAGGAAATATAGTGTTTTTTTATCTCCTGCACTAAATCATGAGCATATGCATATAAATCATAATATGAAATCTTAAAAAACAGGAGTACTTTTGCTGAAGCATTAAGCATATAATCAGTCAGCAGGTCCCCAAACATCTAATTCCTGAATATCTCATATATCCTGTCTCTATTATCCATTTCTCTGATGCTACTCTAATTTAAGTCCTCAGCCTCTCTGGCCTAGATTGTTGAAATAACATCTTGGGTTTTTGGTCTCCTTGATTCTAGTCACCATCTGCTCCAGTCTCCATGTGAATCTGATCTGGTCTGATGTTGTCACTTCCTTGTTCAAAATTCTCGAATGGACAATCATGATCCAGAAGGTGGTATCCAAACCTGTGATTGCGGCACTTCAGTATCCTTCATAACCTGGGTCCTGCATGTTTAACCCATATTCTGCTATTCCCATCACCTATGGTCCAGCAAAACTGAACTAATTATAGTTCCCCCGTCATGTGTTCTTACTTTTCTATGCATTTGCACATATTTTTCTCTCTGCCTGTTTTCTATTTCTTGTCCCTTATCTGTCTGGAAAGCATCTATTCTTACTTCAAGACTCAGCTTGAAGGAAGAATGATAGAAGTGCATGATTTAGTGCGCTCTTCTCACGCTCCTTGAAGCCTCTCTTATTCTTCCTCCAGGTGGACTTAGATTTTTCTTCCTACATGCTAGCATTACACTGAACCATACTTCCACTGTGACATTTATCATCTGTCTCGCCACTAGACTTCATGGTTCTGGATGGAAAGCACTGTGTTTTCTCATCTTTGAATCCCCCAAAAGACTATTATAATGCTTGACATATAGAAGGCTGTCAGTACAGTAAAAGGAATGGCCAGAGGAAGGGAAGGAGGGAAACAGAAGCGGGAAGCACAGGTATAGAAACGTGAGGGAGCCAGAGACAAGCTTCAAAGACCACAATTCTATCTTTTGAGTTCACTAGTTTTACAAGCTCCTCTACTAGAGTTAGATCAGCAACTCAGATCAGGCCCTCCTAAGTTTCCAGAAATCTGAGCTACTTTTCACTGTTGGCACAACAAAACGTTTCATTATAGTCCAGGTGCATAGCCTTTGTTTATATATTCTATATTTCCAAAGCAAAAATAAATAAAATAATCATTGTTCCCCTAATCTCCCAGGAGTTTCACCTTACAGCTCCAGTGGCCATGGCAATCACTGTTTTATACTTTTTGTAACAAGAACCAGGGACTTCAGTCTTGCCCTTTTCCTACCCCCTTTCTTCTTTTTACTCCACCCACCCCTCCCCTGTTCTTCTCTTATCCCTACCACACTCAGTCCTTCGCTTTCAGATTTTACTAGGGCCCTATACCATTAAAAATACAAGGAAAAAAAGGAATTTTTACTTTAAGAATAACTCCTCCCCCTTTCCCAATTTTTACATCAAAAGATATTGTTAAATGCCATTCTCTTCCACATTTAGAGAACTGCAAATTCTCTGGAGAGAGAAAGGTGATTACTTAAGAGGTGAAGCATCTTAGAGCATTCAAAATAAGAAGTGATTTTGTACAGAGGATGTCATGCAGTAGGCTAAACGTCTATTTCCCATTCCTTTATTTGTTACCTCTGAGACCTTGAAGAAGTAGTTTCTAGTCTCGGCATGCCAAAGCTTCATCTGCAATTGAGAGCATTGGATTGATGATCTTCAAGGTCCTTCCTGCTCTAGCATTCACTGACTCTGCTATTTTTGACATATTGAATAATCAGAAGCAGCTAGTTTTAGTATCTTATTATAGCAAAAGTGGTAAAAATAATGAGCATGTACTATCAATGTGCATCTATGTCTTCTTATGTTTGAGTGAGGTTCCTGATACATAAACCTTGGCTGATAGTTTCTACTGAAAAAATCGTAAGTATTAAAGACACTCTTCTGAAGGTGTTCTCTCCAGACTCTCCTACAGGCAATCATGAGCAAGAGGGTTGGCATCATCGGAGCTGGAGTCAGTGGCTTGGCTGCCATACGGTGCTGTCTGGAGGAGGGGCTGGAGCCCACTTGCTTTGAAAGGAGCAATGATGTTGGAGGTCTGTGGAAATTCTCGGTGAGTGGCACATCATTGGAACACCAGTGAAAGGAGATGGGTTCCAGTGCAAATCAAATTTGGTCAATTCTAATTCAGATTTAGGAGGCAGGTCACAAAAGCTCCAGATCTGGAAAGTAAAATCTTACCTCTCCCATCATACTAATGCCCAAAAAACTATTTCACACCAGCAAAATGTGTCCTGACAAGGACATCTTCAGCTCATAAAACATCATCACCTGCATGGTGAAGTCCAGATCTCCAAGCTGTAAAGGGCACTAATGTTAGTAATTAGTTAAAAATGTACCATGGCCTTCCCAGGTAACTGAAACGATTCTATTCTTTATTGCTCTTAAATGCTAGGAACATGGTTGGAAAAGAGGCAAACAAACCTGGACTGAGATCCTGAGGTCAGAAGTCCTGAGTTCTAATTTCAACTTGTAGGTTTTCTAGGCAGATAGATTTCAGGCCAGTTGCTTTTGTTTCCCTGGACCTCAAATGCCCATTTGTCAAATGCAGAGGATATGATTCTATAATTAACTTACGTCTATTGAGCAGATAGAAATTATTATAGATGATGATTGTGTGTGATGTGCGTGCAGTTGTTGAATAGTCTATCGGCTCCAAATCCAAAGAGAAAATTTATGGTCTTTGCCATTTGGACTCACCGTAGAAATAATATAATTAGGAAATAGTCCTTGTAAACACATTTTTTTTTAAAATTTCAAAGCCAAGTTTGGAGAAACTTCTAGTTCTTCTGTCCTGAATTTCCCAGTCATTGTAATCAGTTGTAGATGATACATATTTGGCTTGAAAACATTATATTCACATCATTTGTCTTGTAACTACTTCCTGTCCTGGTCTCAGTTATTGCCCTGCCTGCACCAATAGCCTCCTCCAACAGAGTATATTAGTGCTAACTTAGAACACATCTTTATTCTTCTCCAAGCTTTTTTTTTTAAAAAATTGGTTTTGTAACCCTTAAAGCACTCCATGAGATATGAGGTCATTAATTTTTATTTCCCAGTAGGGGGTAATCAAGAGTTAATATTTTTCAAGAATTTAATTTTCCTTATTTACATTTGCTCAGGGAAATGTGGACAGCTTAGACTAAATCATAAAATGGCTTTCTACCATCTCCCTAGTAACAATTAAATTGTGCTTGAGCATCTATTCTGGTAGTTTGTGCTAAGTGCTGGAATGACAAATATGGAATACAATCACTCTTTGTAAATTGTTCCGTTTCATTTGATTAAGCAAACCATAATATAATTCCACAATCCTTTGATAGCAAATTGGCAAAAACTCATGTGATAGCAGAATCTCTTCTGAAATCATAAGGTTAAAAAAACGTGAATTGGATCAACATGAGGCTAAGGCTCACTTTCTGTTGTACAGCAGAAATTTTATTGCATTTGACAGATTGCTGCCCCAGATCTGTCTAGGAGTGTTATGGAGCGAAATCTAAAAATGTACACGTTCCAAAATATATCTGGCCTAAGACTTTTAAATAAGAGATTACATAATCACGACAACAAGATAGACCTTGTCACCATCAATTCAATGGACAAGTACCTCGAGCTTTTAGAAGAGGGTGGACTACGGAAATCTTAGTAGGTCAAAGTAAACCTCCCACAGGGATGACACTTAGCCTTGAAGGATAACCCCAGACAAGCAAAATAGAGGACACCCTGTGACACAACTCCTAGAGAGTGCATTTCCCAACAGAGTCTGCGAATGGCACTCCATAGACCTATGAAGGCATTGGCTGTGTATCAGCACCAGGTAATAGAGACTAACAATCAGGAGGCACAGAAAAGACAATGAATATGGTGTGTGCAGAGAGGGATCCATGAGTTAGCTAATATAGCCAGATCAGAAAGTTTTTATTTAAGGAAGCAATAATATGATACAAAGATCAATAACATACAAAGTTGGATTCTGAGTTATCAATAAGATGCAAAGTTGGATTCTGAGTTATCCACAAGAGGAAATTCCTCTTTTCCATAAGGTCATGTCTGTAAGCAATATTCTACTCAAAGGCCTGGTGAGGAGATGGACCCATACAAATACTGAAAACTTTAGCCCCCTCCACACACCCCAACCCTTCCTTCTTTTGTTAGAAAAGTTGCTTGGCACAATATATAATGAGAGGAATTTTTTTTTAACGTGTTACATAAGACTTTATCTTGCAAGCCTTTTTTAGAAGGTGTTCTAGCAGACAGAAACCTGATAATTCTGAACTTTTCACTATTTGCTTTTTCTGAGAAATGAAAACCAAATGGGATTTACATACTAGCAGGCTGAATGTGAGTGTGTCTTCAGTTTCATCCACTCCTAAATAGGGCCTCATGTCCTCAAAAGATTTTATTACTGCCTTAATAACAAGCTGCTTAACAGACAAGTGTGAAGACTCACGCCCATTATCCCAGCACTTTGGGAGGCTGAAGCAAGTGGATCACCTGAGGTCAGGAGTTCCAGCCTGGCCAACACGAAAAAACCCCATCTCTACTAAAAACACAAAAATTAGTCAGGTGTGGTGGTGGGTGTCTGTAATCCCAGCTACTCAGGAGGCTGAGGCAGGAGAATCTCTTGAACCCAGGAGGCAGAAGTTGCAGTGAGCTGAGATCATGCCACCGCACTCCAGCCTGGGCAACAAAGAAAGACACCATTTAAAAAAAAAAAAAAAAAAAAAGCTTAACAATAGGTTAGTAGCATTTTGATTGCAACAGCTGTAACCAGGACTATTTGAACTTTTTCCCACTCATTTATTCATTTATTCATTCGATGAATACATACTGAGTACATTATGTGTAGGGTACTATGTTAAGCATAGCTGCAGATAAGAGACCAGTCAGCACTGTAAAAGCAGTGAGAAAACAAGTATTAGAATAACTATAAGTGACTATATAATGAGGGCAGTAAGGATAATGGGAGCTTAGTAAAGCTAAAGATGATTTGGCAGTAGCTGAGAGGGAAGGTAAGGAAAGGCATGAGAAAGTTGAAGGCAACTTTTGAGCGTATTTCAAGGGCATATTTAGACAAGGAGATATGGGACTCATAAGCAGAGCTGGAATAGGAAAGAAGATCAAGGTAGACTGCTCAGATGCATGTACAACATTCTGAAATTAACCTCTGCCTTTACCCTCAAGTTACTTATGTTCTCGTGGGAAAGATGAGAGATGAACACAGTTATCATCTAAGACAGATGGTGCCCACAGCTGCTTGGATCTCTGGTTCTAGGGCAAGCTCCCTCAGCTAGAGGCAGAGCCTAAGTTGAATTTCCTCCTTACTGGCTCAAACCACACCTCATATTGAAATAATAAAAATGCATGCTCCCTGGAGCAACTGACTTGTTATATAATACATTTGTTTTCTGTGTTTGTTTGGAGAACAGTGTTTTAGGAAAAATTCCAAGGAGCTGTAGTGTACATACTCTTCTCTCCTTGTGTTATAATTGCCTGGGGTCAAGGGGCATAAAAATATTTCAAGATGGAAATAGTCCAAGGCCTTAGCATCTGTTTCCCAGAACAGAGCCTCACATTCTTTAACCAGGCTCCATCCCACAGTTCAGCCCTGCCTCCTTTCAATGGGCAGCTGAAAAAAAACGCCTTCCGACCTCTCCTCCTCCTCACAACCATCAGTAAAAGGCACTAGTTGTGGGTGAAAGGGAAGCACTCAGCCTGCCAAACTGCTGGGCCTGAGCCTTCACCCTTTTCCTGACCTCCACAAACACTTTTAAAAGTTTAAATTCCTGTGCTTCCATGCTTATGAGAAATACAGCAACCATGAATAGAGGAACATTGGGTTTTCAACTTCAGAAAAAATACTGAGGCTTCGGGCAGCCGCCTGCTTCCCCACTGGGACACAATCCTCTCAACCCTTTCCAGCACTTTTTGTCTCCCTCTTCCAGAGGTCATCTGGTGTGAGAGGGAGATACACATCTTGAATCCATCAGCAACGTGACATTCCATCTCTTTCCCCCATTGCACAAGAGTCCCTTCGGGACCTCGGAAGCAGAAGCTGCCAGCTCTGAAATGTATGTTCAAGGCAGCACATTGTGTGCACTTTTACCCTCCCCTCACGACTGAGAGGAAATGTTTATTTTCAATGTAGCCTTTGACTGCCTCTAAAAGATAAGCCACTTTTCAATTACACAGAGGCTTTACAACGAAGTGCCAAGATCTAACACATGTTCTAAGGGCTCTGGTTTCCTGTGTTTCTTTGGTGAGGAGTGAAGGCCAGCAACTGGTGAGCCAAAGAACAGGGTTCATTTACAACAGAGCAGTGGTTGTCAAAGTGTGGTTCCTAAACCAGCTGCATCAGCATCACCAGGAACTTCTTAGAAATGCAAACCACCCCAGACTCTACCCGAGACAGATTGAATCTGAAATTCTAAGAATAGAGCCCAAGAATCTATGGTCTAAGGAGCCCTCCAGGTGATTCTGATTATGCCAAAGTTGGGAAACCACTTCAATATCGGGTTGTTGCCAACAAAGAGTTTGCTAAACTCCAATAGCAAATATATAGGCTGGAAGTCAAAGCCTCCTGTAAACTGTTTTGTTTTTTGTTTGTTTGTTTGTTTTAACCTGAGTATAAGGTCAGAACCAGTGGTGGCACAGGAAAAAGCAAAAACCACTAAGTGACTATAAAGACAGAGCTAACACTGAGTGTAATTACAGCAAGAGGATTCACGTAGAAAGATCTCCAGTTCTGTGCCAGGTGCTACGCGAAGGGCTTTCCATTCCATATCTTACTGAGAGCTTTTAATTTTTGTTTATGCTTTTAAATATTAACAGGTTCTTTAGTCAACCAAGAATTAAACCGCTGTGTTCGCTGAAGGGAACACAATTCTTGGCTTTCTCTTTAAGCTTTCTTATTCTCCCTAGGACCACACAGAAGAAGGCAGAGCCAGCATTTACCAGTCTGTGTTCACGAACTCTTCCAAAGAAATGATGTGCTTTCCAGACTTCCCTTACCCAGATGATTACCCAAACTATATGCACCACAGCAAGCTCCAGGAATATATAAAGACATTTGCTCAAAAGAAGGATCTTTTAAGATACATACAGTTTGAGGTAGGGGCGTCATAACTTGTACTGTTGAAATTAATATACGTGTAGATTAGAGAAAAGGAGACAGCAAACTATTATAAAAATTAGAGCCAAATGTTTGGGCACCTCAGTAATCAAAGGTTGGCTCTGATTATAAAGCATTCATGCATTGATTTTTTTTTCTACTAGACTTATTAGTCCACTACTCCCTGAGAGCTTTCAGACTACCTTAGAAAATGGAGGCAACTATCCCGTCATTGTCCACTTTCCACCCTCATGCTCTGATGTTTTGGAAATAATCCAAAATTCTTTAGTATATATTAGGAATTTTGTCAGTTCAATGCCAACGAGTTGTGGTTCAAAAAACCACAGCATTTGGTAGGAATTCTCCCATTACATTATGAAAAGGTTAACAACTTAAATGGGAAATATAGTCATTGCCCCCATTTTTACCCACTCGGTTCGTAAGTTTTTTTTACTAAAAAGACTTAAGATTTCAGCATTGTTTCTGTGAGAATAATGTTTTACATTTGTTTGGGACTCTTTATTGAGCATTTCTGTCCATATGTTTGGAACTCAATTAACTGCTGTTAAATGCAGAACACATGCATATAGTGGGAAAAACAATCAGCAGAATTATGAACTGTGATGATATTTGCATCATTCTTTTACCTGGAGTAGTCCCAAATGTATAGTGAAAATAAAATTTTCCAATAGTCATTTTATTCCATTCATTCATTACATTCATTTGCTTCCATCACAGTATTAATATCAACAAACATTAATGAAGTTCCTACTGTGTGCTAGGATTGTGCTATGTGCTACATGTAAAAGAAAAAGAGGTCTAAGACTCAGCTCTCAAGAAGTTATTTCAAAATAAATATATAAAGAGTAAGTAATAAGATTCCAGTAACAATTTCAAACAAAGAGAAAACTTTTTAAAGCTATCTATGATTTGTTTATAAATAAAACAATGCTATGGAGATCATGAAGCAAGAGGCAACACTTTGGGGGAAGGTATTTTCTACAGGAGGTAAAATTTAGTTGTATTTAGTAGGTGTTTTAGATAAATGAGTGGCATGAGTACAATTAGAGAGGTGGGAAAATGCCCTGCTCATTTGGAGAACAGTGGGCAAACCAAGTTGGCTAGGAGGGAGATATATCTGCTAAGATGAGATATGGCCACATATATCAGTAAACTAGTGTGTAAATACTGTGATTTTGAAAAACAGAGGATTATTTTGCAACCATGTAAAACAAGTCCAAAGATGGGACACCCAGAGCTTCTGTGATGGCACCAAAGTCATCAAAGATTCAGCTTCACCCTTCTTAGCATGAGGCCTACATCATGAGGTTTGCCTTGTGGTCCGAAACAGTTGCTGAAGCTGGAGTCATCACATCTGCCTTCTAGGCCAAAAAAAAAAAAAAAGGAAAGAATGAAGGGCAAACGGATGTTCTCCCAGCTGAATCAGCTCCCCTTTTACAAATTCTCCTGAAAAACCTGTCCAACATTGTCTGCTTATATCTCACAGGCCACCCTAGTTGCACAGGAACCTGGAAAAGGCATCCCTTTGCTGGGTATGTTGTCACTCCAAACAAAATCAGGGTTCTGTTAGTAAGAATGAAGGGAGAATGGACATTAGGGAAGCACTCTGCAGCATATGTTCCAGAAAAGTCTGTGGGAATAACAGAAAATAAAACCAAAAGAGTACATTGGAACAAAATTGCATGGACTTAATAGTAATCGCATTTGAAATGTAGAATAAGTTTTAGAGGCTGTGAAGTAACAGAAATTGAGCAGGAGACATGAAATGAATATGGTCCTTTAGAAAGATTAATCTGACAAGCAGGACAAAGGATGGCTTGTAGGAAATGGGAGGTTGAAGACAGGCTAGTTATAGGTTTTTGCCATAGTCCATGCAAGGGAGTGATAAGAACTTGAATGAAGGCAGTGTTAGCAATCATGGAAAGAAAGCGTGAGATTGGGAGAGAAATTATTGTTTAAACATAAGGCAAGGATGGAGAAATAACAAGGAAAAGAAGTCATGGATTTGAAGCATAAGTGGCTGGGAGGTTCATGTCATCATTCAAAGAAATAAAGTCAGAAGCCAGTTTCAAAGGAAATTTAAGTAGGTCAATCAAAACCTGCTACATATGAGGAAGTATTAGGTGGCCCTCCAGATGGAAAGGTCAAGCTAAACTGGATAGAAGAGAAACCAAGGATAGATGTATTTGTATATTCATACCATGAAAGTTGCTAATATTTCTAAGGTAGAGTATTTATGCAGAGCAAAAGAGATGCCAACGATCAAACCTTGAGATAGTCCCATATTTATTGAGTAGATGGAACACGAGGTCCGAAAAGGAGGAAGTCAGTAGAGGGTAGCCATAAGAAAGTAACACAGATTTGTTAGATGACATCATTCACAAAAATATTCAGTGTGATTTACCCCTAAATCTACTAACTTGATGTCAAAAAGTAAATGTACTCCAGTGAGTAATTTTTCTTGTGAGATTCAAATACTCACTGAAGATTCACTGTGACTCCAATTTTAATATCTTTCTATACATCTCTGAATGACCAAGAGAGCTCATAACAGTTATTTCTTCCACAGAAACAAGGCAAAAAGGAAAAAAATTTTCACATACAGAATTGTAAATAGAAAAATAAATGTTCTGGTTTTCTTTAAGACCCTGGTTTCCAGTATAAAGAAATGTACCAGCTTCTTAGTCACGGGCCAATGGGTTGTTGTTACTGAAAAGGATGGGAAACAGGAATCTACTATTTTTGATGCTGTAATGATTTGTTCAGGACATCACGTATACCCCAATCTGCCAACTGATTCCTTTCCTGGTAAGTTTGAAAAATATATAATAATCTGGGGACTTTATATGCAAACCTCAAGAGTTAGAAACATATATTTCTATAGATGTTATATAATGATTATTCTTAAAGTCCCAAAGATTTCAAAAGAAAAAAAATTAAGTTTAATGATAGGATAGATGTAGTAATAAATAGCTTCACAAGTCCTTATATTAAAATAATCAAGGACCTGCAAGCCAGAGATCAGACAAACACAAGTTCCTATTTTACAGACAGTAACTGAAATATAAGTTCTGACAGCACACGGGATCTCCGAGCACAGTTACATTCAAAAAAAGGAGTCCAACTGCCAAATGGCTTATGTTATTTATAGGAGACTCCTAAGTTTCTAATTTCATCTTCATCCACAATTTGCAAATAAACTTTAGAAATCTCAGTGATTTGTGTGTGGGTACACGCATGGGTGTGTGTATAGCAGCACGCTTCGTTACCATCCAAAAGTGGCAAACCTCAAATAAATACAACATATAGGTGCCTTCCATGCCACAGGAACACAGTCTACTCAAAGATATTAGAGTTCCCATATCTAGGTATGATGTCTGTAGGCCAAGGCAAATTAAAGAGTGAAGGTTCAGAAGGAAAATAAGATTAAAATTCTTAATGTTAACAGGCAGTATATTTAATGTTTATGAGCATGGGATCAGAAAACCTGGGTTCAACTTATTATTCCACTAGTTCCTTACCACTTAACTTGTCTCAATTTCCTCATCTTTTAAAATAGGGACAATAGCCTACCATGCAGGGATGTTATCAAGATCAAATGGCTAAAACACGTAAAGCATTTAGCAGAGGATCTAGCCCACAGAGTTAACTCAATAAATATTAACCATTATTATTATCGAAACATAAATTCTCATGCCTTAAGACTTTTTAAGACACTAAAAGTAAGTTTTAGGGGGCTTAATGTCAAAAAATGCTAAATGGATAAATACACTTCAACTGGGGAATTTTTTAATTAAAACCGATAATAGGTTTAAAAAGACACAAAGAAAACATCTTCATAATTTCTGAAAATCAGTTCAAACCACTCACCATGTTCCACTTAGGCCTGGATCGGTTTCGAGGCAACTACCTCCATAGCTGGGATTATAAGAATCCAGAAGCCTTCAAGGGGAAGAGGGTCCTCGTGATCGGTCTGGGGAATTCGGGATCTGATATTGCTGTTGAGCTCAGCCGTCTGGCTACACAGGTACATGACATAAAGGTTTTGGGAAATAAACCTAAGGTAGGGCTGTGCTACTAAGTCAGCAGCCAAGGCACTAAGGATGGTACTTACATGTCACATCACAAGAGATCCACTTTTTGTATGTGGCCCTTTAAATCAAGGAGGACTTGAGACATCCTCCATGTGAAGCCAGGTAATGTGGCCCATGCTAGTAAGGAAGTACATTCCATTGAATCCAAAGATAAGTGCATGAGTGTGTGTATGTATAGGTGAGTGTGTATGTGTCTATTTCTTGTTTTCATTTTATATTCTGATCACCTCCAAATAGACTAGTTCCTGGTCAGACTTAATCTTTATTTATTTAACAGTATTAATTACAACCTATCATGCAAAAAGCACTGTGTTTACCACCCTGAAGTTCTGAAAGATATGCATGATTTGGTATTTACTAACATTAATTCAATCAACAGCAGGTGCTTAACAAATATTGGGCACTTACTATGCTTACTATGTGTCAGAACTATGAAAAACTAAAAATAAATGCATAAATAAGTTAAGCTAGTTCCTGACTTCAAGGAAGAGTCAATGGATGGAGATGAGGTTCGCAGGTACACACAGACTATTACCAAAGGAGGTAGTGAGTCTTCCAGTAGAATTAGGTGTGGCAATAGCAACACAGGGAAAAGAGAATCTAACTTAGCCTGGATAAGGTCAAGGAAGACTTCCCAGAGGACTCCAAGCTGAATCATGTATCACCGATAGACCCTAAAGAAACAACATATTTTTAAGAAAATAGGCTCTCAATAAATAAATTCTTAAAGGGATATAAATAAAACCTAAATTTTTTAAACTAAAAATTTCCTTCAGTTATCACAAAGTTAAAGTCTATTTTGCAAAGATGGTAAAATAGATAAGCAGCCAGACTTGTCTCAGGGCTGAGGCGGTTGCCATGGTTTGGGTTGCTCAGGAGAAGTCCTTGGGGTATGTGTATAGGGAGAACTGGAAAAGACAACCAGGGACAGAGAACAGAATTAAATCCTTGACATCTTATCAGCCTAATTTCAGCTAGAGATTTAGCTACATTTTTCCCCCACTTAGCCCACTATCACTAGCCACAGCCACTGGGGCTCACTGGATCATCTGGTCCCTACCAGACTTGCCATGTTAGTCTATGAGTACGTGAAGATTAAACCATCACAGTTGAACACAGAGCCCTATTGCTCTTAGAGGTATGGTTCTAATCCTTTCAACAACTACACACCAGCCCTCAGGGGTGGTGAGAGAGTCCTGTCTCTACTAGTTTAAATTTTAGACTTAAAAAAACTTTTTTTTTATTTTAAGTTCTGGGATACACGTACAGACCATGCATAGGTATGCATATGCCATGGTGGTTTGCTGTGCCTATCAATCCTTCATCCAGAGTTTAAGCCCCGCATGCATTAGGTATTTGTCTTAATGCTCTCCCTCCCCTAGCCACCCACTCTCCCGACAGGCCCCGGTGTGTGTTGTTCCCCTCCCTGTGTCCATGTTTTCTCATTGTTCAACTCCCACTTATGAGTGAGAACATGCGGTGTTTGGTTTTCTGTTCCTGTGTTAGTTTGCTGAGGATGATGGTTTTTATAGCTTCATCTATGTGTCTGCAAAGGACATGAACTCATTCTTTTTTATGGTTGCTAATCAATTTATTTAGACCCACCTTTTAAAAGTGTTCCTACTTGGATATTGAGGAAAATGCATGGAAGTGCCCAAAGAAGTGTGTTGTGTTTGCTTATTTCTTACAGAGTGATACTGAAATCTGTGTTGCCTTTCCCCACCAGGTCATTATCAGTACCAGAAGTGGTTCCTGGGTCATGAGTCGGGTCTGGGATGATGGCTATCCTTGGGATATGGTGTACGTTACCCGCTTTGCATCCTTTCTCCAGAATGTCCTTCCTTCATTCATCTCTGACTGGTTATATGTCCAGAAGATGAACACGTGGTTTAAGCATGAGAACTATGGCCTGATACCTTTAAATGGGTACTTAAAAATAGAATTTTTTTTTCAAAAATGGGGGCACTCATTTAAGTGAATTTATTCTCTCTAGAACTTACTTTTGTTGTCTCATTGAGCCTAGTAACATTAAACTAAAGGTTTCACAGGTGACAGGATATACCCAGAGACCATGCATGGCTTGGAAACCTTATTGAAATTAGTCCAGTACAGAAAGGGTATAGAAAAACCTGAAATGGAGATAATGCTGGCAGATAAATCACCCTGCCATGCATGATTCATTTGTGGTAGCTACAAGCTAACACATAGAACTTTGAGGGCTGAACAAACTTAAATTGGTTTTTTGGAAGAATATCTTGTCCATGCTTATGGGTGAAAGGGGATATCAATAATAATACCTGCTTCTCAAGATGGTTGTGGCATTCAGTAATACAAAAATATAAAAATTGCTTTGTAAATGATAAAGCTTTAAAAAAATTGGTTCTTCTTAGTCTCAAATTTTTTAATGTGCTTCAAAGGAGCAAATAACAAAATGGTGTTAATCAACATGTCTCAGCAAGTAGGACATCTCAAAACAAAAGTGCACACTTCTTCCACCCCGAAATGCTGACATTTTTGCAGAACCGTAAGGAGGCATGGAACACGTAAAGCAATGGAGAGTCACAGAACTAACACGGCCCGTAAGATTAGTCAGTTCATTTATTTACTTCTTTATAGAGACAAGGCCCAACACTTACTAATTAGGAAGGTTACTCCAGGCAGAAGAACCAGCATATCAATAGAAAAAAAGAATATTTAAGTTGATAAGAAAAGAAAGAACTGAGAAATTTTATCTCCTAGCCCATGCTAGCCAAAAGTTTCATTGTGTTTAGAGAAAGGTTAAGAAAAAGGAGGAACTGCAAATCAAAAGAACAAATGCCGGATTTAGGAGCTAAACTGTCAATCCAAAGCACTTATTCTACCAAGTCATGCAGACTGCTATAACTCTAAAAAAAAATGTTGATTTTGTGCATTTAACACTGGGGCCTGCTTGAGGGTAGAGGGTGGGAGGAAGGAGAGGATTAGAAAAAATACTTATCAGGTACTATGCTTACTACCCAGGCGACGAAATTATCTGTACACCAAACCCCTGTGACACAGTTTACTTATATAACAAACCATGGACCCCCAAACCTAAAATAAAAGTTTTTAAAAATTATGCTTAATATAAGTCCCATAGCTTGAGCTGGTTAAGATTTTTTTATCTTGTAAGAGTATCTATAAATTATATTTTGGCCTTTCCATTTTGACAATTAAAACATAGTTTTGGAGATTCATTCATTCTAAAAACTAAGCTTCCTTTTGGAAAGGATTCCAATTACCCAAAGTTTCTGGAGGGAGAAAGGGGGAGAAAAAACAGGTTTCATTGCAATCTATGTTTTGCTACCTTGTAAGGTAAAAGAAGAGGTTGCAGGATTAGATAGACAGAAAATGATATGGAAGTAGAGACACATTTCAGGATTTGCAAAGTTTGTGTCTGAGATACTTGCAGGAAATTCCAGAATCTCAAAGGAAACTTAAATCAAAATGAAATATATCGTCCTGAAAAATATTATTCCTAGAATTTTGGCAACTAAAATGCAATATCAACGTTGTTATACTTTTTTGTGGACACAGCTGATGAAAGAAAACCAAACATGGCAATAAAACTTCCCACCACTGCAAGTTTGACTTCCCCCATGTAAGCAAGACCTTAAAGTTATGATAATAGTGCACTTATAACAACAGTGCTTGCATGTACCAGGAACTGTTTAAAGTACTTTAAGGATAATTGGTCATTTAATTTTCACAACAACCTATGAGGAAGATTCCATCACCATCCCCAATTTTACACATAAAGAAACAAATACAGAAAAGTAACAACTAGTAAGAGATGGAGCTAGGTTATGAACCTGGGCCATTTGCTTCCAGAGTTGGCATTCTTAACCACTTTATGTCTGTAAATTAGTTTTATTCTCATTTAGGAAAGGAATTGCCATGAGAGAAGAGAGTTCAATAGCACTCATGCTGATGTTTAACTGCTCGATGTCATTTCAATGTTATGGGCTATTGCAGGTATGTCTTGGAAATGAGCTATTTACAGCAAGGATGTTTGCCTCTCATTTCTGTAGTTCCCTGAGAAAAGAGCCTGTGTTCAATGGTGAGCTCCCGTCCCGCATCCTGTGTGGCCTTGTGTCCATCAAGCCCAGTGTGAAGGAGTTCACAGAAACCTCAGCTGTGTTTGAGGATGGGACCGTGTTTGAGGCTATCGACTCTGTCATCTTTGCAACAGGCTATGATTATTCCTACCCCTTCCTTGATGAGACCATCATAAAAAGCAGAAACAACGAGGTCACCTTGTTTAAAGGCATCTTTCCCCCACTAATGGAGAAGCCAACCTTAGCTGTGATTGGCTTGGTTCAGTCCCTTGGAGCTGCCATCCCCACAGCAGACCTGCAAGCCCGCTGGGCTGCTAAAGTATTTGCAAGTAGGCGGGCCATTCTATCTTTCATTCATTTTATCAATGAACATTTATTGAACCTGTGCTATATGCAAAGCACTGTGCTAGGGATACAAAGAGAACAAGACAATCATGTTCCTTGACCTCTCAGAGCTTAAAACGGGTTGTGGAGGATGCCATAATAGGGAAATTTGGGGGGTTCTAGCGAGAGGAGTTGGACAGTGAGTTATTTTACACAGAGCAAACAGCATGCAGGAAGTCATAAAGGTGAGGAAAAGCATGAAATGTGTAAGGACCCAGAAACATTTTGGTGGGAAGGGAATATAAAGCAGAGGCAGGGAGTGGCAAGAAATACAGGTATATAAGTCATGTTAAAGAGCTTAAACTTCTCATAGGGATTTAGAAGGACTTTGCAAGATTTTAAGCAAGAAAAAACTAGCAGAGGATAACTGCAATGTCAGGCTACATTATGAAGGTTGGAAGGGCCCTGGTGAGTGTTGGAGGTATGCCAGAAACCTCACTGGTGTCAACTTCTGTCAGAATAACAAAGTCAGGCCACTCTGATTCTCGTGACAATCTTCTTCTTCCCTCCCTCTACTCTAGACCTCATGGTCTCCAGGGACTACAAGTAGTCTTATGTGAGGAAATCAAGAATATGAGGATGACATAGAGAAAGGCAATGTCTCAAATATATTGATTTAATTTACTCCAGTCATACTATTATTATCATTATTACTAAAAATGTTCTTTTACTCAAGTATTCTCCAAAATATTGAACAATATAGGTATAACTTACCCAACATAACTAATCTATAAAAACTTACACTATTGGTAATTAGTAAAACATAACAATCATGAAATATATATCTATTATCTAAAATTTTTGTGGATAAATTTCTATTTCACATATACCATGAAATATCATTATTTAAATAAACCCCATCATTAAATATTTTGTAAACGTGCTCCCTGCAAAATACTTCCATTGCCTTTTTCCTTTGAAAGGCACAACAATGCCAAGAGCCTGAGGTATTATGAGAAGACTGGATACAGTTCATAAACCTAGGACATTTTCATGAAGCAAATGGTATCATTTATTTATTCCACAAATATTTACTGAACACCTGCTATGTGTTAGACTCTAACCTGGCATTTAGGACACAACAACAAATGAAGCAGAACAAAAATCTGGCCTCGTACTTTCTAGCAGGGTGTCCAGCCAATATCAATCATAGGGTACTACCAGGCTGACATAAGAGCCTAACGATGACTGTGAAGTGTTCATGCATTGCAAATTTTAGAGCAACTTTCATCCATTGTTACAAAGGCAAATAAGTTACCATCATCAGTTAAAAGAAGTTGCATTGATGTAGTGAAATTTGCAAAAAGCTAAAAAGTGTCTACTGCCCCTTAAAACACTTTAAATAGCTGCAGAAGATCTTTAAAATCCTATGCTTCCTTCCATTTTCTCATTTTAAAATGCCAGAAACCTTAAAGGGAACTGTTTTACCAGATTCTTTCTTCAGAGAAGTTTTAGGAAGAAGATATAGAAAAAAAAAAAAGGAAGAAATTATTAAGCTATTATATGCATGAAGTGTACTGAGCACATATGTTGAGGATTAGGTCCTCCATAATGTTACAGAAATAAGAGACTGAGTGACTTGAAGCTACGACTGTCTCTGCTGTCCCTATCTCACTACAGGCCAGCTTTGCCATTCCCAAAGAAGGTCCATTAACTTTTCAGGTCTTTGTTTCTATGAACTGGTATTTTGCTAAAAATATCAAAGACAGCTCCTCTTGATACAAAAATTTTCAGGAATACAGTTCATAAAAACCAAATGAATTCCATCATATGTCATTATGCATTTCTGATGTCTTTGTGTTTTTCAATATTTTTCTCTTCATTTCTTTTCTAGACTCATGTACCCTGCCAACTATGAATGAAATGATGGATGACATTGATGAGAAAATGGGGAAAAAACTCAAGTGGTAAGCAATTGTACTTGCTAATAGAGCAAGTCCTAAAATGTGCCTTTATATGCAGAAAAACATTTATATGCTCTAAATATTGTCATTAGAGTTTACATTTTTCGAACACGTGCAATAATCAAACAATATTTAGAGAGTAAACAGTCATTACACTTCTTTTGTGTAACTCAAGAATAGAGGTTTTCTATCAGTGATAATTTTGCCCTCCAGAGGACATATGGCAAAATCTGGAGACACTTTTGGTCATTGTGAGTGGAGAGGGCATGCTACCAGCATCTTATGGGTAGATAACAGGGATTCTGCTAACCATCCAGCAATGCAGAGCACAG
This sequence comes from Macaca fascicularis, assembly GCF_037993035.2. NCBI lineage: Eukaryota > Metazoa > Chordata > Mammalia > Primates > Cercopithecidae > Macaca > Macaca fascicularis. The sequence continues at coordinate 28,769,221 of NC_088375.1, forward strand.
TCCACCAAAACAAATAATTATCTGGCTCAAAATGTCAATAGTGCTGAGGTTAAGAAACGACTCTATAAATGACTACAGTTGACCTTTGAACAACACAGATTTGAATTATATGGGTCCACTTCTACATGAATTTTTTTCAATTAACATATGGCAGGCTGGGCACGGTGGCTCGTGCCTGTAATCCCAACACTTTGGGAGGCTAAGGCAGGCAGATTCCCTGAGGTCAGGAGTTCGAGACCAGTCTGGCCAACATGGTAAAACCCTGTCTCTACTAAAAATACAAAAAAAATTAGCTGGGCACGGTGGCGTGCGTCTATAATCCCAGCTACTCAGGAGGCTGAGGCAGGGGAATTACTTGAATCAGGGAGGTGGAGGTTGCAGTGACCCGAGATCGCACCACTGCACTCTAGCCTAGGTGACAGAGTGAGACTCCATCTCGAAAAAAAAAAAAAAATTGCAATTTTTTGGAGATTTGCAGCAATTTAAAAACCTCAAAGATGAATTGTGTAGCCTAGAAATATTGAATAAATTAGGAAAAAGATGGCATGTATAAAATATATGTAGATACTAGTCTGTTTCATCATTTACTACCATGAAATATACACAAATCTATTGTTAAAAAATTAAAATTTATCAAAACTTAATGCATACAAACTCTAACAGACTATACATGGCACCATTCATAGCCAAGAGAAATGTAAACAAACAAAGATGCAATATTGTCATAATTGCATAAAATTAATGGTAGTACATGATGTACTAGTATAATAATTTTGTAGCCACCTCCTGTTGGTATTGCAGTGAGCTCAAGTGTTTTGAGTATCTACTTAAAATTCTGTGTGACATTAATTATTTTCACCTGAGCAGCTCATAGCTCCAGTAAATTCTGCATCACAGTAAAAAGTGATCTCTCAAGGTTCTCACATATTTTTATCACATTTAGTGCAATACCTTAAGCCTTTAATAACACCATGGGCTCCATATGAAGTGTCATTAATGATGTTGGAAGTGCTCCCAAGAAGCAGAGAAAAGTTATGACATTATAAGAAAAAAATTGAGTTGCTTAATATATACTATACATTGAGTTCTGCAGCTATAGTTACCCACCATTTCAAGATAAATGAATCTAGTGCAGCTATACCAGCAGTCATGACATCTTGCACTTTTTGTAAAATATATTTTTATTTTGTATTGAAAATGCGGCTTTTTATGTGGGTTCAGGATTGCTATAAGAAAGTATACATATAGATTCTAATATAATTTGAGAAAAAGTGAAGTCATTATATGACAAAGCAAAAGGAAGGTGAAGGATCGAAAGCTGGAAAATTTAATGCCAGCAAAGGATGATTTGATTATATTAGAAAGAGCTTTGGCTTAAAAAATGTCAAGATAACAGGAGACGTGCTTGCTAACAACCAAGAAGGAGGAGATGAATTTCCAGATGCCATTATGAAAATCATTGAGGAGGAAGGATATCTGCCTGAACAGATTTTTAATGCAGACAAAAGTGCCCTATTCTGGAAAAAAAAAAAAAAAAAAGCAAGTCACAAAGGCCATTTATTAATAAGGAGGAGAAGTGAGCACCAGGATTAGGGAGGGAAATAATAAGCTAACTACTGTTTTGTGCAAATGCAGTCAGATTTATGATCAGGACAACCCCTATCTATGAAGCTACCCCCTCAAGCCTTGAAGGGAAAAGGTGAATATCAGCTTCCTCTCTTTTGGTTATACAAGACCCTTTTTCTGGATTAGCTCTGTCAATGCTTTGTCCCTGAAGTCAGAAAGTCCTTGCCAATAAGAGACTGCCTTTTAAAGTTTTTTTTTGATATAGACAATGCCCCTGACCACCCAGAACCCCATGCGTTCAACATCGAAGGCATCTAAGTGGTCTAATTTCCCCCAAACACAACATTCTAATTCAGCCTTTATATCAGGGAGTCATATGGATCTTTAAGGCTCATCACATACCGTACTCTATGGAAAAGATTGTCAATGCTGTGGAAGATAACCCCAATAGAGAGAACATCATGAAAGTCTGGAAGGATTATACCACCGAAGATGTCCTAATTATTACAGAAAAAGCCATGAAAGCCATCAATCCTAAAACAACATATTTATCCTGGAGAAAACTATGTCCAGATGTTATATATGACTTCAGAGGATTTACAACAGAGCCAATCTTGAAAAAGATTGTGGATATGGCAAAATAAAAAGGCGAGGATGAAGGGTTTCAAGATATGGATCATGGAGAAATTCAAGAGCTAATAGACACCACTAATAGACACTTTTAATTCCACACTAGAGGAACTAAAAGATGACTTGATGGAGATGAGTGCTTCCAAAGCAGTGCCATATGAGAAAGAAGATATAGAAAAAGCCATGCCAGAAATAAATTGACATTAGATAATCTGGCAGACGGGTTCCAGTTATTCAAGACTGCTTTTGACTTCTTTTATAACATAGACCCTTCTATGATACAGGCACTGAAACTAAAGCAAATGATAGAGGAAGGATTACTACTATATAGAAAATCTTTATAGAAATAAAAAAGCAAAAGTCAGACGGAAATTATAATGTATTTCCATAATTACACCAAAGTGTCTGCCTCTCCTGCCCCCAATTCTACCTCCTTCATCTCTTCCACTTCTGCCACCCCTAAAACAGCAAGACCAACCCCTTCTGTTTCTCCTCCTCCTCCTCCTCAGCCTACTCAACATAAAGATGATGAGGATGAAGATATTTATAAGTCACTTCCACTTAATGAATAGTAAACATATTTTTTCTTCCTCATAATTTTCTTAATAACATTTTCTTTTGTCCAGCTTACTTTATTGTAAGAATAGCATTTAATACATATGATATATAAAATATGTGTTAATCAACTGTTTGTGTTATTGGTAAGGCTTCCAGTCAACAGTAGGTTAATAAGAGTTAAGCATTTGGGGAGTCAAAAGTTACACATGGATTTTTGACTGCAAGAGGACTCAATGCCCCTAACCCCTGAGTTCTTCCAAAGTCAACTGAATATAGGGAGTTTCTTTACTTTTTCAAACATTTAACATGGCGTTGATATGTCAACCTAAAGGAAAACACGGAGACAAATTTAATATAAAAAGAACTGATTTGGGCCAAGTTTGAGGACTGCAACCCAGGAGCACAGTCAAATTGCCCTGAATATACACTCCATTAGCAGCAGTTACAAGTAGGTTTTTAAAGGAAAAACAAGAGTCAACTTCTAAGTTGTTTACCAAGAACTTACATTAAAATTATGTAAGCTATTGATTGGCTATACACTGTTCTTTGTATCACAAATTCCAGGAACATGAAGATGATGGGTGAGACAGCTAGTCAGGAATCAAAATGCCTTTTAACAATTGCCCCCAGACATTGGTAGAGGGCAGCATGACAAGTCCCATACGCCTGGCTATCTGAGCTTGATAAATTTTGCATACCCCACATAGCGCAGACTACTCTGAGCTATTTTTCTTCTCTCACATTGAATGCCACAATGTAGTCACCCACTCAGGGCCTAGAGAAGAAAAGAAATGGAATCCTCAGATTCAACAAAACCTCCTCTGCTCAACTTCATCCAGTTCACAGAACACCTCTCAGAGCTGGGCACTTTTATGTGCTAACAATTCATGCAGTTTGATACCTTTTCCTTTAGAGCCCAGTAGGAATAAAGATGAGGAAACAGGTTAAAATGTTCATCTTATTGCTTAAATGATAAGCTGCTCTTCAGAGTTTCAAAAAGCAAATTAGGCCACGTTCCAACAAAAAGAACTATAGAGGCAGAAAGGGGGTGATCTCTTTTCTGTCATAAAAGGTAATGGCCAACACCCCTATAACAAAAGACAGGTTACAAGAGAAAAACATAACAGATTTATTATGTGCACATGTGTGCATAAGAGCCTTAGAAAACATGAACTCAAAGGAGGGCCAGTTCGTTCATGTTTAAATATTCTCTTCACTGGGGATAGGGGAGATGGAAGTGTAAAAGTAAATGATTTTTCAGAGGAAATTAATGAGTCCAAAGAACAGCAGCCCAGACCAAGTTTCTCTGTGCTTTGGGGGAGGTGTAATCACCCAACAGATTCATCTTGCTCACTGCCCAGAAAAGCTGATGCACTGAGAACAGCAGGTTTTTCCAATAGGGAGAGTTTAATAAACACACAGCTGTCAGAGGCATTTGAACCAGAGTGACTCCATCTTGAATAGGGGTTGGGTAAAATGAGGCTGAGACCCCTAGGCTGCATTCCCAGGAGGTTAGGCATTCTTAGACACAGGACGAGATAGGAGGGCAGCACAAGATTCAGGTCACAAAGACCTTGCTGATAAAACATGATTCAGTAATGAAGCTGGCCAAAACCCACCAAAACCAAGATGACGAAAAAAGTGACCTCTGGTCATCCTCACTACTTATTATATGCTGATTCTAATGAATTAGCAAGCTAGAAGACACTCCCACCAGCACCATGACAGTTTACAAATGCCATGGCGATATCAGGAAGTTACCCTATCTAGTCTAAAAAGTGGAGGAACCCTCAATTCTGGGAACTGCCCATTTCTTTCCTGGAAAACTCATGAATAATCCACCCCTTGTTTAAAATGTAATCAAGAAGTAACTATAAGCATACTCAGTTGAGCAGCCCATGCCACTGCTCTGCCTATGAAGTAGCCATTCTTTTATTTCTTTACTTTCTTAATAAACTTGCTTTGTTTACGGACTGGCCCTGAATTCCTTCTCGTGAGAGGTCCAAGAACCCTCTTTTGGGGTCTGGCCAGCTAAACAGAAGGACAGGAGTTTATTGCTACTCAAATCAGCCTCCATGAAAATTCAGAGGCTAGGTTTTTTTAAGGATAGCTTGGTAGTCTGGGGCTAGGCAATGGGGAATGTTGATTGGTTGGATCAGGGATGAAACCACAAGGAGTCAAAGCTTGTCTTCTGGTCTTCCTGGGAGGAGACCACATGACAAGATGAACCAGTCCGGGTAGTGCCAGCTGGCCAATCAGAATGCAGGGTCTGAAAAATATCTTGAGCACCAATCTTAGGTTGTACAATGGTGATGTTATCCACAGGAGCAATTGGAGACTTCTGACTGCATGACTCCTGAGCCCTAATTTCTTACCTTGTGGCTAATTTGTTAGTTCTACAAGAGCAGTCTGACCCCCAAGCAAGGAGGGGGTTTGTTTCTGGAAAGGGCTGTTACCATCTTTGTTTCAAAGTTAAACTATAAACTAAATTTCTCCCATGGTTAGCTTGGCCTATGCTCAGGAATGAATAACGGAAACTTGGAGATTAGAAGAAAGATGGAGTGATTACATTTTTTTCACAGTCATGATATTTTTAAAGGTGATTTCAGAGGTAACATCACAGGATATAGGAGACTGAAGGGAGGAAAGCATGTCAAACAAAGGCTGTCCTGTTCTGCAGATGAAACCTCACAGAGAGCAGCTCTCAGAGTCAGTAGCCTATGATGAAAGTTTCTCTGTCAGACATTCAGCGGTGCCTGACTCTCAGTCTCTCTCTCCTGCGAGTTAATATTTCCTCGAGTGGGCAAGGGAGGCCTCCGAGAAACCTAGTTTCCGTCTTCTGTTTACTTCCCTTTATTTTCCCCACAGATAAAAATCTCCTTCACAAAGGCAGCTTTTCAGGGCTATTTCTGTCTGCAGGCCCTCTGAATGGCCATCTCAAAATCTTTCGAGGAAGTATATATTTTGCAGTAAAATACTTTTTGTTTTCTTTAGTATGAAACAATGTATATTATTAGATTATAGAAGCATTAAAACCATCCATGATCCCACTTTTAAACAAACTAATCTGAAAGTCTAACATTGGGGCAGATTCTAAGCAATGTATTATAAAGAATAATGTGTTAATGAGTAAACTAAGTTAATTGGTCTCCTTAAACCAGAGGGTCAGTTTACTCCACACCACATGGCCAAAGGCAAAAGTCCAACATTACATCAAACTCAGATAGAGATTAGGAAGGAGGAGAAAAGCAGCTCGCTTAGCCAAAGAAAAAGCAATAAATTCAATTTTGTAGAAAAGGGGTGCATAAATGGAATTGCCATTTAAAATATTATTTTTCTGAAAGAAAACATAAGAAATTAATGGTCTTAATTGCAACTGTAACACTTATTGCAGTATGTTCTCTTCTTTCCTCAGGTTTGGCCAGAGCCAGACTTTGCAGACAGATTACATCACATATATGGATGAGCTGGGCTCTTTCATAGGGGCCAAGCCTAACATACCATGGCTCTTCCTGACAGATCCCCGCCTGGCCCTGGAGGTGTACTTTGGCCCTTGCAGCCCATATCAGTTTCGACTGATGGGACCAGGGAAGTGGGATGGGGCCAGAAATGCCATCCTGACCCAATGGAACCGGACAGTGAAGCCAACCAGGACAACAGTTGTCAGTGAAGCTCAGCGACCCCACCCCTTTTACAATTTGCTTAAAATGCTTTCATTCCCATTACTCCTTCTGGCTGCTACACTTACATTTTATTAATGAGAAAGTCTTTGAGGTCTCAAAGTTCAGAGTAGAAGTGTAATCACACAATACAACACACACACACAATCACAACATAGTTCCTCTCTCCTTTCCTGAAGATATGAAAATCAGTCTTGGCCCATTTGAATTAAAGTATAAGTAAAATGGAAAATACTCAGCCTCTCTCTCTGTTGGGAATCTGTTCTCTAAAAGGCTTTTCACATGCTGAATTGGCAAATTTGGGGATGCTTAAGACAAGACAGGAAGTTGAATATGCATGAGCATGGATTTTCAGGCTGAACAAAGTTTAATAAAATGTAAAGGCATTTTATTTTGTCCATTATAGTATATCAACCAAATGTATTTTTCATATTAACTGAAGTTCTTGACATTAAATCAACATAGAGAGTTAAGTTCATACCAAGACAACAACAAAGATAAAATGAACACATTGCTTAAAAGATACATACTGCCAAAGCTCTCCCAAGAAGAAACATATAACCTGAATAGACCTAAATCTATTAAAGTACTTGAATTTGTAGTTTAAAAACTCTTCCACAAAGAACAACAGGCCAAGATGGCTTCACTGGTTAATTCTGTCAAACATTTAAGAAGGCAGGAGACCAATTATACACAAAATTTTCCAGAAGATTAAAGAGGACAGAATAAACCTCAGCTCATTGTACGAGGTCATCAAAGCCCTGACACCTAAACAAGACAAACACAATCTAAAAATGTAAAATATAGATCAATATCCTTCATGAAGATATATGCAAAAATTCTTAACAAATGTTAATATAATCCAACAGTATATAAAATAAATCACATAACCAAGTAAGAATTATTCTGGGAAAGCAATGTTGGTTTAATAGTCAATGTAATTCACCACATTTGTAAACTAAAAATAAAAAACCATATGATCATCTCAATAGATGCATAAAAAGCATCTGACAAAAGCCAACGTCCATTCCTGAAGAAAATAACAAAGTGATAGAAGGAAACTTCAACATGAAAAAGAGCATCTATGATAAACCTACAACTAACATCATACTCAATGGTGAAAAACTAACTGCAGTATTTCTAAGATCAGGAATAATATAAAGGTCTTGGTTCTCACCACTTCTAGTCAGCATCCTACTGGGGTTTCTAGCCAGTGCAATAAAGAAAAAAAAAGAGAAAAGATATCAGAAGTGGAATGGAAGTAGAACTTTCTTTATTCTTAGACAACATGATTGTCTATGCAGAAATTTTGAACTGTACACAAAAATTACTAGAATAATTGTATTTCTGTATACTAACAGTAAATGGAAAAATAGAAAATTGTAAACTATTATTTATAACATCCAAAAATATGAAATATTTAGGATAAGCCAGCATAAGAAAGGTAAAATCTATACACTGAAAGCTAGAAAACATAGCAGAGAGAAATTAAAGGTCAAAATAAATGGAGAGATACACTTATCTTGGGTTGGACCACCAATATTGTGGTGATGTCAATTATCCCCAAATTGATCCATAGTTTCAATGCAATACTCCTAACATACTTTTTTATAGAAGTTTATTCTAAAATTAATGAGGTATTTAAAGGACCTAGAATTGTTAAAAATAACTTTGAAAAGCCCGGGCACAATGGCTCACGCTGGTAACCCCGGTACTTTGGGAGGCTGAGGCAGGCGGATCACCTGAGGTCAGGAGTTCGAGACCAGCCTGGCCAACATGGAGAAACCGCATCTCTACTAAAAATACAAAATCAACCAGATGTGGTGGTACATTCCTGTAATCCCAGCTACTTGGAAGGCTGAGACAGGAGAATCGCTTGAAGTGGAGGTTGTGGTGAGCAGAGATAGTGCCATTGCACTCGAGCCTGGGAAACAACAGTGAAACTCTGTCTCAAACAGAAAACAAAAAAATCTGGAGCACTAATACTACCTGACTTCCGATTTCAAAATTTCTTATTTTATGAAGCTACAATAATCAAGTCAGTATGTTACGTTGTGAAGATAAACAATAGGCCAATAAAAAAGAATGGGATGTCTGGAAATAGAATCGCACGATATAGACAAAGGTGAAAATTCAGTGAAGACTGGAGAGTCTTTTCAACACATGGTGCTGGAATCATTGGATATCATGCGATAGGAAAAAAAACCTTCAGTCAATACTTCGCACTATATATAAAAAGTAACTGAAAGAGTATTACAGAACTAAAACCCTAAAACATCCAGCAGAAAATGAACATCTTTGAGTTAGGCAAAAATGTCTTACATACACTACTAAATGCACAATATTCATTTTAAAAACTGTGTAAATTGGATGTCGTCAAAATTAAGAACAATTCTAATATTCCCTTAGGAAAGAATATAGTAAGTACATTGATGCTTATGACATCCATATTATTTGTATCTAATAAAAGCCGGATGAACATTCTAACTCAATTTGTCTAATTGGAGAGATGGATGAGACATAGTAGAGGAAGTTCAGACTTGAAAAGAAAAATGTATACCAAACTATCTCAGTTAGTTTTTAGAATATATATAATTTATCCCAATCAAAATTGGCTCAAACCAGATGTGTCTCCAAAGTATTCTCATGTACATGTGTGTATGTGAACACACATGCTAGTGTTGTGTTGTGTTTAGTATGATGCTAGATTGTATAACAGAAAGAGTCTGTAAGAATTATAAGCTGATTTTCCAAATATCCTATGCAAATATCTCTGAGTCCTCTGTTCAATCTGGGGACTACCAATGAAGACTAATCTGGAATCTTGGAGAGAGACACTTGGGAAGAACAAGAAAAATAATATTTTGAGTGGGGGTCTCTGTTTCTGGAACATGTTTCAGGGTGTGAGAGTCTCGTTCCCTCCTCAGACCTGGTACTAGAGGGATGCTCTCCTCAATCAAGACTGTGGTGAAAGTGTGGCTAAGTGGACTGCTGAGCCCTTCAGACTTAGTTTATTTGGGCCAACTAGAAACTTTTTTGTAATTCAGACTTCTTGATATTTTATTCAATCATACGGATAATATTACTTTGCACTAAATTGAATTTGATGGAATGCTGCTTATAACCTTTGTGTATTTGGTCCTGTGTAGTAAGTAGACAGAAGTATGGTTCTTCCCATCGTCTTTACCAACTATGCAAAATAAAATGAGAACAAAGAGCCATTAAGGAGTGACAAAAGGCGAGGGAGAATGCCAACTCAAAGCTAACTCATGCACCTCATTCTTCTGATTGGGCAGCCTGCTCATCCGTGAAATCTATGTTTGTGTGTATATACAATCTGTGACTGAATCTAGTGTAAGGACTATGCCAGACAAACCCATTAACAAACTCACTAAATAAAACTCTTTTACCAGGTGATTCCCAAAGACAATTACAGCTTTTCAATCAGATTGATAGCAAATCTCACAGTTAAAAAACTACTGTTTTACATCATGAGATACAGAAGAAACCATATTTTTAATGTTTCACTTTGCCTCTAAAATCCTAGCATAAATTAACATATTTTTAAAATAGGGTTAATAAAAGTGGTTTATACCTGGAATCCCAGCATTTTAGGAGGCCCAGGCACAAAGATTGCTTAAGCACAGGAATTTGAGACCAGATTAAGCAACATAGCAAAACCCTGTCCTACAAAAAAAAAAAAAATTAACATTAAAAAATTAGCCAGGTTATATGATTCAGATGTGTGTCCCCTCCAAATCTCATGTTGAAATGTGATCCCCAGTGTTGGAAGTGGGGCCTTGTGGGAAGTGATTCTCTCATAAACGGCTTGGTGCCCCCCCCAGGGTAATGAGTGAGTTCTCATTCTATTAGTTCACATGAGAGCTATTATAGTTGTTTAAAAGAGACTGGTACCTCCTCTCTTCTCTCTTGCTCCAATTCTAGTGCTCCCTTTCACACCGTGTGACATGCCTGCTACCCCTTCACCTTCTGCCATGATTGTAAGAATCTTGAGGCCTCACCAGAAGCAGATGTGGGTGCCATGCTTCTTGTACTGTCTGCAGAATGATGAACCAAAATAAACCCCTTTTCTTTATAAATTACCCAGTCTCAGGTATTTCTTTATAGCAACACAAAATGTGTAACTGGCAAAAGGGTCCTGCTGCTTGCCGCTTGTAGAAAGATGCCAACATAACAAGAGCAAAGTGTGACAGAGAAAGAGTGAGTTTTATGATCCATGTTAGCAAGAAGAGTGGGCAAAATTCTTTCCCCAAAATTTCCACTCTTCAATTTGTGGAAGGAACGCAGGGCTTTTTGTTTTGTTTTGTTTTGTTGTTTTGTTTTGTTTTGTTTGTTTGTTTTTAAGTGACAGGGGTTTGGAATGCAGGAGGGGAAGAGGGCTTAGAGGTGTCGAGTGGCATGATGTGCTCCAGTGGCTTATCTTGAATTATTGTTCCATTTGGTGAAGGGGCCAGTGCCATCCTGGACCCAACCAGGTTACAAATTAATTGCAGTCCATCTTGCAATTAATTTCTAGCCAAGGGTGAGTTTTGGCCTTGACTGAGAAGAGAATTCCAGAATTATTTTGTCCCTGTCAGGATCTGGCTCCCAAAGCTTCTAAGGAAATATATAACCAGGTAAGTGAGACTGGTGAGCACTTAACAAGCATCTGAGTTAATAAATGTGCATAAGGCATGGGAGCATAGAATGGGAAAAGAAAGGGAGTGGAGGTTCACAGCACATTCTAAGGCTGGATTTCTCCAAGTTATATCTTGAAACTGGGGAGAAAGGAGGAAAGAAAACAAAGTTTTAAAACGCACTTTGAACCCAAGCTGCTTGGTTAGAAATGGACTGATACATTAGGTGTGGTGGCATGCACCTGTAGTCCTAGCTACTTGGGAGGCTAAGGTGGGAGGATTACTTGAGCCCAGGAGTTCAAGGTTATAGTGAGCTATGGTCACACCAGTGTACACTAGAGCCTGGGTAACAGCAAGACTCTGTCTCTAAAAACTAAAAAAAATTAAAAAATAAAAATAATAGATACAGCATTGTAGTAATAGGAATTCACTAATGTTGATTCTCTTCTCTCTCTTATATTTGTATAGTGTCACATCTGAATCTTTTACAAACATTTATCTATTAATTTATATGGCATTTCCTCTGTTAATGTCACTCTGCCGTATTTTATAATGAGGAAATTGAAACTTTGAGGTAGTATAGAGGCAAAGCTAAGCCTCCTGCTTTCCAATCCAAGGTTCTCTCCAAGAACTATTTGGCTATTATTTTCTCTAAACAGCACATGAGATAATTGAGAGCCAAAATGACATAGTTATATCACTACTTATGCAATATTTTTCATATATGAAATAGGCGGTACTCTTCATAAATATAATTAAATGCATTGTGCCTATTTTATTGATCTATATGTGTATCTAATACACACAAATATGCATGTATGTATATAAAATGGGCACTATATATGTATATACTATATATGCATACGTATATAAAATGGGCACAATGCATTTAATCATACCTACAAAGAATATTACCCACTTCATAATGAGTAATAAGACGTGTGTGTGTGTGTGTGTGTGTGTGTGTGTGTGTGTGTGTGTGTCCAAAATCATAAAGGAGATGTGAAGGGACTAATGTAGAGAGCGAGAGAAATTTGTCCTGGTATCTCAAGAAAGGCTTCCCAGAGGAGGTGCCATTTGATTTGGACTATGAATATGCAGGAGAAGATGAAAAAGAGTATTCTAAGCAGAAAGAGTACATTCTTCAAAGACGTGGTAAAACAAGTTCAGTGCTAAGAGTAAAGAATGTAAACAGGCAAGTGGTAGAAAATAAGGATGAATAGGAAGCCTAGGTCAGACAATAAAGAGCTTAACATGTCATGCTGAGTTTGTAACTGATGATGTCTACCACAGAGATCTTAAGGAAATGGCGATGATATGACCTGAATTTTGTAGGAAGAGAGCTCTGGCAGTAGTGTGGAGGATGGACAAGTGTCTACCTGAATGTACAGGGTAAATGGAACGGTAGAATCAAGGAAAACATTACTGTTTCCATTGAGAAACTGAGTAGATCACAACTCTTCCATCTGAACTAAGTAATCCCAAAGGACTAGGTCTTGAGTACAAAATAGTGACAAAAATTAGGATGAGCTAAATTTGAGATGCCTGTGAAGATGCCCCCAAGAAAACTGGAAATCTGAATCTGGAAGGCAGAAAAGAGAGATTTCAGATTAGTATGGTTAAAAATAGCCACTGGAGCCACAGACAGGGATGAAACCAGCCAGGGAGAGGGTGTAGAACCAAACAGGAAAAGAAAGAAGTAAACGAAAGAAAGAACTGTAGAAGAAAATAAGAAAAGAACCCTAGTTGGGAAGGGGAAAAAACAGAATTAAGAAGGAATAATTAGAAAGGTAGAAAAGGAAATCAGGAGAGAGTAATGTGCAGGGGTATAGTAAAAGGAGTTTCAAGGAGTTAGTAAACCCAACAAATTGCCCATCAACAGGACAATTCCAAAATCCATCTGAAAGAATTATGAGGAAGAGGAGATAGGAGAAAAATGGCAAAGGATTTAAACAAAAAAAAATTGTCACGGGATGAAAACATGAAACATAAACATATTTTTGAAATTTCAATCTCAATTAACATAAAAAATGCAAATTCAAACAATAAAATGCCATTTTAACCCATAAGATTAGGAAAACAGATTTAATAGAAAATTAGCAAAGCTGGCAGGGTATGATAAAAAGTAGTCTTTCTCGAATGGTGATGAGTAAAAGAAAGCCAAAGGGAAGGGGAAGTGGCGGGAAGAGTGCTCCCTACTGAGAGGCCCCTATCTGCAAAGTTCTGGAGACAAGAAAAAACACGGCGCATTTGAAGAAATGGGGAAAATCCTTTATGGTTTCGAACAGAGTTGGGAGGGAAAAGGCTAGAAATGAGGCTGGAGAGGAAGGCAATGCCTCTAGTGATAAGGGAGATTCTTATACTAAATACTCAGCAGGGGTCTGGGCCTTACTGGGCAGCCACACAGATCAACAGGCAGGCCAGTTAGACATGGCACCTTGCTCTGTATCTACCAATCTCTTTAAGGACATAAACCACAATCTGGTTTATGCATTACTTTGATGATTATAATACTTTGATAATTAACAAATGTATATCTGGATGCAATGTCATAATATGGCTTTTTAGTAAAAAGTACTTGAAGGCAAAATGAATATTAGATTTAAAAATTTAAGCTACAAGGAAATGATAGCTGATATTTAAGCCACAAGGAAATGATAGCTGAAATTTCTATGCATATATTTAAAATTTACATCTTATATTGAACTGCAGTGACCTAGGTGCCTTCAACTGCCCTCTCCTTAGATTTAATAAGGTGTAGATAGCTTCACAGATTACCTTTTCTTACAATAAAAGAAGTATTGTGAGAGCCTTTATGACTACATTCATTAATTTCTCCTCTCTGAAATAAGACAACGTAATCTTCAGGTATTTGGTTTACTAATATGTCACAGATTCATCACCACCCCACCCAACTAATCATCAAATGAGTTTCGTAGCTAAGAACCAACTCATGTTATATACCTGCCTTCTTAATGTATTAAGAAAATCCTTAAGCTCCATTAAGCTTTGGCCACAAATGAGACATCCAAACCCAGATACCTCTGGGGACTAGACTGAAAAAATAAGTGAGTAAAGCAGACAGATTGCATATTAATCATTCTGTTGGCACATTAAACATAGAGAAATCATCCTTTACTTCCACAAAGATATTTGCAGGCCCAGGACAACAACCAGATTTTCTAAACTTTTTAGAGAAGCCTTGTATTGATATTTTCATCTGTAATTTTCTGGATTTTTAATGTTTAGCAACAACTTTTTAAAAAAGATTTGTAAGTCTTAGATGGGCTGGAGAAAACTCAGTAAGGGCAGATTTCAGCCGAAGAACCTGCAATTCAAGACCTTCTCCTTACCTTCTCTGGAAAAAATATGTATTGCCATCTTCCAGCCACCATTTTCAAGGTTCAGAGGGAGTTTAAAGCTCTCCTAATTTAACCCTTGGTTGATATTTGTGTTCTCTCTACAATATCCAGCCTCCTCTTTAACACCTCTTTGGACACAAAATTCATTCATTACCCTCTAGAGCAGCCTTCAGATAACTGACTGCCTCTGGCATTTACCCAGTACAGCCACCAATCATTCATAGTGGTGGACACCAGCCCTGTGACATAGAAAGAGGTTCAAATGCGGAAGTCACAGCTACCTGCTCAACAACTCAAAGCAAAACACTAAACTGATTCCAAACTAGAGTCTTCATAACTTAATAGAATATTTAAAAAGGAATATTTCTAGGAATTTGTTATATAGATATTTTTGCATAAATGCACAAAGATGGATGAACAAGGAAAATCATTGCAGTCTCACTTGTAATCATGAAAACCTGGAAACAATTCAAATATCTATAACAGTATAAAATAATATACAGTAAAACATTGAGATCAACCTATATATACTGACATGGAACTCTTTTCAAAATATATTGTTTAATGAAAAAAGCAAGTAATAAAATAGACAGTATTTCTTCATTTATGTAAAGTCCATGTATCTATGTGTATATAAATGTTATGTATACACAAAAGGAAATGTCTGAAAGCCAACTGTCATCAGTAGTTTTCTCTGAAAATTAGATTGGGGCTGGAAATGGGAGGAAGGAGTATGAACTTTGTGCTTTTGTTTCTACATACTTTTGTGTTGTTTGAGTTTTTTCAAGGAAGACATTTTCATACATGACTTGTTTTATATTTAAGAAAATAATTTTTTAAATAGGTATCATTTAGTCTAGAAAGCAATTGGTGAACCTTGTGAAGACAAGAGAAAAATGAAAGATTTTGTGTATGAATTTTAGTCTCAACTGCAAACTACTTTTCTGCGTTCTCAATGACACTACTTTGTCCTGTGTGTCATGTTACCACTCCCTGCATTCAGATGATTGTGTTTGTGCATTATATAACAATATTAATTGTGCTACTGCCAGAGAGGACTGTGACTAATTAGGTATACGCTCATTAGAATGTACTTTAGCAGAATACACAGTTGTAAATAAGCCAACAAAAGATTGAGTCCAAGTTGTGAACTTCTCCTTACCTTTCCTGAAAACAACATGAATTGTCATCTTCCAGTCACCATTCTCAACGTTCAAAGGGAGTTCAAAGATCTCAGCCTATGGATCTCAGCCTCTTTGCCCTGCACATGAGCAAGGGAAGAATAGTGGAATCACAAAAGTCCCCAGGTAATATATGTAATTTTTTTCATAATGCATCACCCAGATCAATGCTGAGATCTGGAAAGAGATGACCATAGGTTGTGATAATGCCTTGCCACCTCCCCATCTATCCTCCGCTCTGCTGCAAGTCTGGACACAGCATGTCCTGCTCAAAACCCTTCAAAGGCTTCTCGTCACCTTTTGGATAATGCCCAAACTTAACAGCAACTGAGGTCCTCTGTGATCTGGCTCTACTGTTTCTCATTTTTACCTCTTCCTTGCTCCCTCTTAATACTCTGGTAGCATTGGACTGGTGATATTTCCTAAACTCATACCATAATGATCCTCACCTCTTTTGTCCAATTCATGCTGTTTCCCTGGTCACAGATACCTTCCATCATCCCACACACATCTCTACCACCACAGCCTTGGACAACTCCTGCTCTTTGTTATTTATCTGTACTCTTTCTGCACAGTGGTTTTCCTGGGGACCATTGTCTTCATTCCTCTTTGCCCATAACTATCCTTACATATACATGTTGAAATGATTACTACAGTCAAGGTAATTAACATTTCCATCATCTCACCCTTCCCTAATTGGTGTGTGTGTGTGTGTGTGTATGTGGTAAGAGCACCAAAAATCTACTCTCTTAGCAAATTTCTAGTGTACAATACAATGATATCTGCAAGAGGCAGGCAAACGCGTAGGCAGACAGGGGCAGGTCCCTGGTGAAACCCCACCTTTAAGCCAAAGACAGTTTAAAGCCTGAAAGTCAAGCTACAAGTCAAATCTACAGACTGGATTGAGAACCTCTCTTCCCATTTGGTGCACTTTCCTCTGAATGATCCCTACCCTTCACCTATTTTACATATACCTACCCTTCCCTAATTGGTTTTTTACACTGCCATGCCCACTGAGTTGTGCCTTTGTTTTAACCTTTTTTGCATACTCACAAACCAATCACCACTCCCCAATCTGAGCCCATAAAAGCCCTGGACCCAGCCACACTGAAGGGGAGACCACCCAACTTCATGTGGTGGACCACCCTCATGGCCCCTGTTTGCTGAGAGCTGTTCTGTCACTTAATAAAGCTCTTCTCTGCCCTTCTCACCCTTCAATTGTCAATGTAACCTCATTCCTCTTGGATGCATGACAAGAACACAAGAATTGCTGAACACGGGTATGAACTGTAATACAGGTGGGCTGGGGCACTCCTGGGCCAGTCATGGGGTGAGCCAGTGTGCAAGTCACTGTCAAATGGGTAGAGTACCTACTGCAGCAGACCTGGGGCCGAGTCAGGCCCAGGTTGGGGCATCACCAGCCAGACACTTCCAGCTGGCAAAAGTGACTGAGAAAAATCCTCTGTCAGTGAAACTATTAACTATAGTCCACATGCTGTATATCAGACCTCTAGATTTTTTCATCTGACAAAACTGTAACTTTGTTTCTTTTTATCTACATCTCCTGATCTCCCCCTACCTCTGGTAACCACCTTTCTACTCTGTTTGTGTGTATTCCACATTTTTTAAGATGCTGCATGTAAGAAAGATGTGGAGTACTTTTTTTCTGTGGCTTATTTCACTTAGCATAATGTCCTCTAGGATCATCATGTTGCAAATGGCAGGATCTCCTTCCTTTCTAAGGCTGAATAATATTTCTGTGTGTGTGTGTGTGTGTGTGTGTGTGTGTGTGTGTGTGTGTGTATAGAAACCAGCCCTTTCAAAAGATTCCATGCCTGATTTCAACCAACTGCCTGACTGATAAGAGATCACCGACAACCACGGAGTGGTTCTGGCCAGTCTGCAGAGAAGGTGCAGTGAGGGTTTTGTGTCCTCGGCTTCACCTTTTGACATCAGAGGGCCAAAAATGCCACCCTTGGGTCATGCTAATCCTGCCATTTTTTGAACATGGGTCCCATGAAGGAAGATGAAGTTCAGTTGTGCACGTAAATGTTTCTCATTTCATAAACACTTATGATTCCTCCTATAGTATATTGAATTTGCATATTTAGCCACCCTGCTCAACATAAGTTCATGTTCCCTTTGCCCCACCTCCCCCCTACTCACAAAAGTGTCTGCTTCTAGCTTCTGGCCAAAGGCCATGCTTCCCAGCTGATCAGAAGGGCCACCCTTCAGGCTATAACCATTTACGAGAAATAAAGCTCTCCTTTACAAACTTATGAACCTTGTCATTCTTCAACTGACACTAGTATATCATGATCCACCAAGCTTAAAATCTTACAAATAACCTTTATTGTCTCTGTCCTCTTAGCTATTTGTAGTTATTAGGTCACCAAGATCTGAAAATAGACACATCTATGAGAATAGAAGAGGCAAAGTCAAACCACAAGATATCTATATTCTTCCTGAACTTCTCCCTATGTGAGCATTTGTGCACCTGCACTTGTGCACATGCACATGCATGCACGCACACACACACACACATAGATTTGAACATGAAATACATTGGGCTTAAAGTAAATAAGTTAATTCTGTTGGCAACCTGTTCTTGTTCCCACTTTACTTGACTATTCCCTAAAAGTACATCCAATTCAATGAAATGTTAGCAAATAATTCCAATTTTTCTATAGGAAGACAAAGGAATACACCTGACACCAAAAGGCAAATATTAATAAAAATTCCTCATTAGATCTGTTTCCTCTCAAATTCTTCTCAGATTACTTGTCATCCCCACCCTTTTATCAACCCTTCCTCCCGGGAGCTTCTCCATCCTTGGTTCCAAACTAACTGCCTCCCCCACCATCTACACACTGTAGGAAAGAAAAGATTGTTCACACATTGCAAGGTTCATAGCTGAGATCCCTATAACAAAAGACAGATTAACAAGAAAAAAGGCCAGGCATGCTGGCTCATGCCTATAATCTCAGCATTTAGGGAGGCCAAGGCAAGAGGGCTGCTTAAGGCCAGGAGTACAAGACAAGCCTAGTCGATGTAGCAAGACTACACCTACAAAAATAAGCCAGGTGTGGCAGTGTGTGCCTGTAATCCTAGCTACTTGGGAGGCTGAGGTGGGAGGATTGCTTAAGCCTAAGAGGTCAGTTGCAGTGAGCCATGATTACACCACTGCACTCCAGCCTGGGCGAGAGTAAGACCCTGTCTCCAAAAAAACTCAAAACAAACAATAAAACAGAAAAAAGAGAAAAGCATACACATCTATTTAATACAAGTTTCACATGACACAAGGGCCTTCAGAAATAAAGATCCAAAGAAACAGGGAACCACGTACATTTTAGCTAAGTTTGATGAAGTAGATAGTTGAGGAAAAGTATGATCAGACAAAAGGCGCGTGCTGCAATCGTCAGAGTAGGCAGACAGGCAGATATGAATAGGGCAGGATGGGGCCCCAAACAATGTCAGGTAACTGTCAGGCAATTGTCAGGCCATCTCCTCAGGAGTGATAAGTGGTCACAGCCAGTACCAGGGAGCGGAAAATTTCCTATCAAACAGGAAATATCTTGAGCTTGTGGGCAACAACTTCCCAATAAGAACTTAAAAATAGCAAACGTGTCCAGGCATGCACAGTAAGGGACAAAATGGCAACATTTCACCTTCTTCTGAGGACATGTGCAGGCATGCACAGTGAGGGGCAAAACAGGAGAGTTTGACTGGTACATAACCTTTCTCTGTATGCACTAGACTGGTAAGGGGAAATTACCTTAAAAGAGCATACACATGACTTCAACTAGCAAATAGCGCATGTGGCGCTTCCCAAACGCTGGCAAGTCACTACTTATGCTGCGATTAGCCAACAGCCTGCCCAAGGGGAAGGATGAGGGGAGGAAACTAAGAAGAAACATGAAACCGTAACTATAAGATTCCTCAGCCAACAATCAGGCGGGGCACTCAGTCTTTCAGGTTACCCACGTGATCCGTTCCAAGTATACTTTACTTCAATAAACCTTCACTTCTGCTTTAAATCTACTTCTGTCTCTTGGCCGAATTCTTTCTTCCACGAAGGCAAGAACCCAGGACTGTGAACCCTGCCCATACTCATTGCTGGTAACATAATGGAAATAGACTGTGGGCAACTTAGCAAGGCTGGTTTGTTCAGATTATTCTCTGTGTCCCTGTGTCTTCAGAGATAAGGATGCTCCTTTCCTCTGAATATAGGGAGGGTACCTCAAAATGAGGGACTTATTCAGAGGAAGGTCAAAGAATTATTTTATGGCCTGTTTCAGGGAAAAAAGACAGCAAGAAAGTCAAGGAGTACTTTCTGCTTGTGCTGTTTTCTCAAATGCCAAGCTGTCACATTTTGAAACAATGTATTCTCAATCCCATCACCACCAAGCTTCCACTCTTTTCTCATTAGAACAATTCCATTCTCTCCGGCTTTTTCAACTCAGTACCCTAACATCTCTTATCCCAGTTAACAAAGGATTATCCTTTGAAAACATCTGGGAATGGTCCACACAACTACTTTTCCTCATGTGTCATAATTTTTTGTCCTGTGACAAGTACATCCAGTACGGGCTTGAAAGGTAAAAGAAGCCATAAAGAAGCATCTGCAATCAGAAAGAGGTTGTAGAAAAGAAGAAAAAAGACAGCTATTTTGCTTTCTCTGCAGTTAGAGCCAAGAAAACTATAGTTAGAAAATTGGATTTTATTCTAAAATTTGGAGATTTTCCCCACTTCTCTTCTCTGGATAGATTATAATTCTATACCCTCATCTCAAAACTTTTAACATAGGCAGAACAACAGGTATTTGCATTGCTTTTAAATATCTGGTTGTGACAAAGCTTGTTGTTGATCGGACTCCCTGTTTCACTCATATATATTATAATGGTTTTGTTTTGTAAATGTGTTACACACAACAAAAATGTGATTGCTTCAAAATATTTATAACATATTGAGGAAATTCAGGACACACCACCCCAATGTAACTGTAGGAGACCAGAATATGCCACCTTAAGAATGCCTCTTTGGCACAAAAATTATTTAAAGTTGATTATTTTGAGAAACAGCAGACACAAGAGAAGCTTTAAAAACAGAAGATATTTTTGTAAGGAAAATTTGTATCTTTAAAGGAAATCTTAATTTGTAAGGGTATCTCCCTCTCTGTACCAGGAAGAGAAGGATTACTTAATTATTAGAAATTCTTATCAGGGGAAAAGTCATCAGCAAAAATCTGCATAATAAACCTTGTTCTTGTTTAACAGGCTTTTCTCGGTGTAATTTTTTTCTTGTCATAACTGAGTCTCTCTCACATACTTCTTTGTATCGGGGAACCATGGTATTTAAGCTCGAAGTCAAAGCCACCTGTTTCAGATCTACTCCAGGGAACTCCTCATTTTTCCCTGAAAATATATAGATAAGATATACATGTGATTAAACTTCTGTGTTTTTTTCTCTTATTAATCTTTTATTGCAAAGGTCTGTCCCAACTGAGAACTCATGCAGGGTAGAGAGAAAAATCATGTTTCTTCACCTGCAGCTCATTAAATGACTCAAAACAACATTTAAATAGGAAACCAATGAGGTGTTTAAGCAGGGAAGTAGCAAAAATTGATTTAACAGTATAGGAAAATAATTTTACTTCAAGGCAGAGAACGTGTTGTAAATGGGAAAGACTACAAACAAGAACACCCATTGAAAAGCCACTGCAACAATCCAGGCCTGATTTCAGCAATTCAGAAGTTATGACAATTTTGACAAGAATATGGCTGAAGTGTCCCGTTATCTATAAAAGGAATATTTCATAAACACTTTTGTAAGAGAAAGCTTAAACTATTATACAACACAAAATATTTTAAATACTGTGGAAGCAATCACATTCCCACAATTAATGTACTAGTTATAAACCATTACGTGCTTTTGAAAGTATATTCTTAAAAAACTTTCACTGGGCAAGAACTTGTCCAGTAGTTCAAGTGTGTACAATACCTGGCACACAATATGTACTCAATAAATATTTACTAAATACATACATACATTCATCATTTCTTTAAAAATACCACCCCATTCAGATACCACACCTATTTACTGGCTTTACCACCTCCACCTACCATCCCGCCTCCAGTTACTATGGAAAAAATGTCTTTTATCCATAGCATATTCTCATAGAATATGAGCTACAATCCTAGCATGTAAATATTTGAAAATAGACCAGAAATTATCTTTGACTTATAAAATTAAACAACATAATTTTAAATCACACAAAATATAGTAGGATTAAAAGTTAGGAATATGTCTGCAGAGAAGAAAGCCAGCAAAAATTCAAGTTGTTTGTTTTCCTAAACACTAGTCATATTGGAAATGTGTTGTGTTAAAAGACAAAATTACAACAAATCTAGTTTTACAGACGTTAATTGGCCTTTATTTGTGACTTTAGAACTGAGCAGCAGTTCAGTCCAAAAATGGCCCAGAATGTTCCACCCCACCAAATGTGTAGGTTATATTCGTAACTAGAGTAAAGGAAGTGACATACAGAAAACTGCAGTGAGGTACAGAGATAGCCCAATTGGTTATAGCTCACATCTGTCTTATTTGAACATGATTTGAACAATTGGCCGCCTGTGATTGGCTGAGATTCTGTTCCTAAGTTAGGTTTTCAGTTTGTTTAAGTGCTGAGTTGGGCTGCATTTAGGAACTCACACATAGGCCTCCTTGGGCCAATTTTAGTTTGTTTTAACAGTTGTTCATGTGATTTAAAGGATTTGATTAAACACAGTAAAGAACTTCCTGGTGGTGAGGACACCTAAAAGAAGAATGAGTGATAAAAAGAAATTCAGCATCTCCCTCTCTAGGAAGCTTTATAAACATACTAACTCCTTATAAGTCTCAGTAAATTTCTATGTAAAATTCATAATGTCATGGGTATAGTTTGAGCTAAAATTTACTTCTGCTAACTATGACTTCTGTTTTTAAGTTTGCAAAGTAAATAAATTAAGTGAAAAATATTTCAATGGGAAAACAGACTACTGAAGAAAACAAAATGCAATCAGGTACTATTGTAACATAAAATCCATAAACTTAGGAAATATAACAATTATAAACAATTATTTATTTGCAAAGAGAGTGCTCCCCAAGGTCCTCACCACACCAGGAAGTAATCATACTGCATTTATTTTTAAATAAATCATTATTCAAAGTTTTCACTAATTTTCACTGACATCCTAAAAGGTAAATACTAGTCAATCTCTTTACATTTTGTTTGTTTGAGATGGAGTCTTTATCTGTTACCCAGGCTGGAGTGCAGTGGTGTAATCTCAGCTCACTGCAACCTCCACCTCCCAGGTTCAAGCGATTCTCCTGCCTCAGTTTCCTAAGTAGCTAGGACTATAGGCGTTCACCACCACATTGGGCAAAATTTTATATTTTTAGTAGAGACAGTGTTTCACCATGTGGGTCAGGCTGGTCTTGAACTCCTGGCCTTAAGTGATCCTCCCGCCTTGGCCTCTCAAAGTGCTGGGATTATAGGCATGAGCCACCACACCTGGATAATTTTTGTATTAGTAGAAACAGGGTTTCGCCATGTTGGCCAGACTAGAGTCTCTTTACATTCAATTCAAAAAGTCACAAATTAAAACTAGTTTACATTAGAAACTATAAAAAAGCATTTAATCAAGGCTACTAGAAAGTAATTTCAAATACTAGCTATTTAAAGGACCAGGTGCCATTGAAAAGGATTGAAGCAATTTAAAGAGACAGGTGAGATTTAAAAGGATAGACTACATTTTAAAAGTTGGTCTTTGAAACGCATAGCTCTGAGTGAGAAAAGAAAAGGTAAAAGGAAGGAAGACAAACCCTGTGGCAATTTGCCAGTGAAGGGAGGAAGAAGAAAAAAGGGAAGAAAAAAATTAGGGTCCTATAAGACAAAAAAGAACCATAAAATTGGAGGATTCAAAACCCTTCCCCAATCATCATCATTAAAACAAGCAAAAGGAAAACTGCTAAATATCTGAACTTTTCTACTTTTTCAGAAGAGGGCACCACTAAATTAGGAATCTAGTAAAATATCCTAATTTCATAAAAACAAATAAGATAAAGATAAGCTATGTCCAGAGAGATAGGAGAGAGAGAGAGAGAAAACAAAGGAAGGAAGGAAGCAAGGAAGGAAGGAAGGAAGGAAGGAAGGAAGGAAGGAAGGAAGGAAGGAGGAAGGGAGGAAGGGAGGAAAGGAGGGAGGGAGGAGGGAGGGAGTTAAGGGAGGGAGGAATCAAAAGGTTTTCTAGAGATCCACTGGGAGAATTCTATTTATACCTCATTGGTCAGAATGGAGATTGCATGGTGACTTCTAAGTACAAGGGCACCTGAAATAATGATAAATACTTTTTCCAGCCTCTAGTGGAAGGTAAAAAGAGAAAAGTGAACTTGAAAACTTTTGGGTAACCAATAAACGGTATGTGTCATATCTCTTCTATAACTGAAATACATTACTTCCATGCTCATGCTTTATTAGTAATTCAGCTAAATGTAAAAGTATAAGCTGAAAATGATACTAACTTAGACTTTTAAAGTCATTGCCCCATTGCCTTCAAGCTTCAGTATTGTTAAAAGCCCATTGTTCATTCTACTTCCTGTCCTTTATATGTGACTTGTATTTGCTTTTCTGAAAGGTTGTGGAATCTCTTTATCTCTGGGGTTCTGAAATATCATGGTGAAGTGCCCTGGTTTTGAGTCCTTTTTATATTATCAGATCTGGAACTTTACCAGTTCAATTGTCACAAAGATCAAACCTCCAGTCTCCATCCAGGATGAAGGAAGGTCAGTCTCATAGTTGTTTGCAGAATGGGGATGAGAAATATCTGTTTCATAAACAGATCTTCAACTAATTCCTCTGTCATGTCCCATTACCAACATCTTTGCAGTTCCTGATGCCTACAATCACTCACTAAGCTATCTTAAAATCATCTGGCATGCATTCACTTTTTTCATGTTGGCATCCCATTTGCAAGCCCTTGGTGTTAGCTTTCTCTTTTCTGATAATTCATCAACTCACTTCTCACCTTCAAATAGTGTGTTGACAATTCTTTTCTACTGTAATCTCAATCTCTTACTTCATTTATCCTCTAAGTTTATGTCTTTTAAAAATACTCTTATTTTAGTGAGATTTCAAGAGGAAGCAGAGGCAAATATGTGTTCAGTCCACCATAATTAATCTGAAGTTCTCTCAACTTCAGCTATAGTATAAAGAATGAATTGGCAGGGGGAGGAGTAGAAGTGGTTGGAGTGGGGAGGTGGTGGTAAGTCAAGACTGAGAGTGAGGAGACAAGACTTTTAGTAAGAAGTGATGAGTATCTGAACCACAATAGTGGCAGGAAAAAGAGAGATAAGAGGACAAATTTGAGACAAACTACATTGATAGAAGCAACTGGAATTGGTAAGTGTTGGAAAGAAGTCCAAGAGGTACAGCACATAAGAGTAATTTGTGTAGGTTATATTTCAATAGTAGCAACAGTGAGCTTTAACTCCTGGCTGGGGTAATTGGAAAAAAAAATGGGTGAAATTTGATAGGTGGAGATGGAGGCAGGGCATTGTAAGTTAGATAATTAATCATGAGCATTTATTCATAACAAGTATTTTATGAAGGCTAGAACTTAGAATATTCTGAAATTGAAAAACTGTTGCTTTGACAAGCACAATTAGTATGTGTCTTCCTGAAGAGGGAACTGTGATTTGCCTTTGGGGCATATCTTCCCTTTGTTCCCTTTGCTCATTCCTCTATCATTTCAGTAATGACCATGTAAGACAAGTGCTCAGATATTTTACTTAGCCAAACCTGAAATCAGAATAAACCCAAATATCAATGCTTTATTTATCATGGGCTAACAATAAGTGTTGTGTTTGTGCTGTTGTTTTAACAGTTATATGTTCTCATGATTCAAAAAAAAATTTAAGTGAAAAAATCTTGCTCCTGAACAAGACGGCTGAATAGGAACATCTCCAGCCTCCAGCTCCCAGTGCAAGCGACACAGAAGATGGGTGATTTCTGCATTTTCAACTGAGGTACCAGGTTCATCTCACTGGGGACTGCCAGACAATTGGTGCTGGTCAGCTGGTGCAGCCCGACCAGCGAGAGCTGAAGCAGGGTGAAGCATTGCCTCACCTGGGAAGTGCAAGGTTCCAAAAGACGGGAATGCCTTTTCCTAGCCAAGGGAAAATGAGACATACAACACTTGGAAAATCGGGTAACTCCACCCTAATACTGCACTTTACCAAGGGTCTTAGCAAACGGCATACCAGGAGATTATATCCCACACTTGGCCTGGAGGTCCCCACACCCATGGAGCCTCCCTCATTGCAACCACAGCAGTCTGAGATCTAACTGCAAGATGGCAGCAAGGCTGGGGGAGGGGCACCCACCATTGCTGAGGCTTAAGTAGGTAAACAAAGCCACCAGGAAGCGCGAACTGGGTGGAATCCACCACAGTTCAAGGAGGCCTGCCTGTCTCTGTAGACTCCACCTCTGGGGACAGGGCATAGCTAAACAAAAAGCAGCAGAAACCTCTGCAGATGTAAATGACCCTGTCTGACAGCTTTGAAGAGAGAAGTAGGTCTCCCAGCACAGAGGTTGAGATCAGAGAACAGACAGATTGCATGCTCAAGTGGGTCCCTGACCCTTGAGTAGCCTACCTGGGAGACATCCCACACTAGGTGCAGACCAACACTTCACACCTCACATGGCTGGGCACACCTCTGAGACGAAGTTTCCAGAGCAAGAATCAGACAGCAACACTCGCTGTTCAGCAATATTCTATCTTCTGCAGCCTCCACTGCTGATACCCAGGCAAACAGGGTCTGGAGTAGACCTCAAGAAAACTCCAACAGACCTGCAGCTAAGGGTCCTGACTGTTAGAAGGAAAACTAACAAACAGAAAGGACACCCAAACCAAACCCCATCAGTTCATCACCATCATCAAAGACCAAAGGCAGATAAAACCACAAAGATGGGGAAAAAGCAGTGCAGAAAAGCTGGAAATTCAAAAAATCAGAGCGCATCTCCCCCTCCAAAGGAATGCAGCTCATCACCAGCAACAGATCAAAGCTGGATGGAGAATGACTTTGACAAGTTGAGAGAAGAAGGCTTCAGTCAATTAAACTTCTCAGAGCTAAAGGAGGAACTATGTACCCAGAGCAAAGAAACTAAAAATCTTGAAAAAAGAATGGAAGAATGGATAACTAGACTAATCAATGCAGAGAAGGCCATAAACAAACTGACAGAGATGAAAACTATGACACGAGAATTACGTGATGAATGCACAAGCTTCAGTAACCGACTTGATCAACTGGAAGAAAGAGTATCAATGAGTGAAGACCAAATGAATGAAATGAAGCGAGAAGAGAAGTCTAGAGAAAAAAGAGGAAAAGGAAATGAACAAAGCCACCAAGAAATATGTGATTATGTGAAAAGACCAAATCTATGTCTGATTGGTGTGCCTGAAAGTGATGGGGAAAATGGAACCAAGTTGGAAAACACTCTTCAGTATATCATCCAGGAGAACTTCCCCAACCTAGTAGGGCAGGCCAACATTCAAATTCAAGAAATACAGAGAACACCACAAAGATACCCCTTGGGAAGAGCAACTACAAGACACATAATTGTCAGATTCACCAAAGTTGAAATGAAGGAAAAAATGTTAAGGGCAGCCAGAGAGAAAGGTCGGGTTACCCACAAAGGGAAGCCCATCAGACTAACAGCAGATCTCTCAGCAGAAACTCTACAAGCCAGAAGAGAATGGGGGCCCATATTCAACATTCTTAAAAAAAAAACAAAGAATTTTCAACCCAGAATTTCATATCCAGCCAAACTAAGTTTCATAAGTGAAGGAGAAATTAAATCCTTTACAAACAAGCAAATGCTGAGAGATTTTGTCACCACCAGGCCTGCCATACAAGAGACCCTAAAGGAAGCACTAAACATGGAAATGAACAACCGGTACCAGCCATTGCAAAAACATGTCAAAATGTAAAGTCCATTGATGCTAGTAAGAAACTGCATCAACTAGCGAGCAAAATAACCAGCTAATATCACAATGACAGGATTAAGTTCACACATAAAAATATTAACCTTAAATGTAAATGGACTAAACGGTCCAATTAAAAGACACAGACTGGCAAATTGGATAGACTCAAGACTCATCAGTTTGCTATATTCAAGAGACCCATCTCACATGCAGAGACACACATAGGCTCAAAACAAAGGGATGGAGGAGGATCTACCAAGAAAATGGAAAATAAAAAAAAGCAGGGGTTGCAATCCTAGTCTCTGATAAAACAGACTTTAAACCATCAAAGATCAAAAGAGACAAAGAAGGCCATTACATAATGGTAAAGGGATCAATTCAACAGGAAGAGCTAACTATCCTAAATATATATGCACCCAATACAGGAGCACCCAGATTCATAAAGCAAGTCCTTAGAGACTTACAAAGAGGCTTAGACTCCCATTGAATAAAAATGGGAGACTTTAACACCCCACTGTCAACATTAGACAGATCAACAAGACAGAAAGTTAACAAGGATATCCAGGAATTGAACTCAACTCTGCACCAAGCGGACCTAATAGACATCTACAGAACTCTCCACCCCAAATCAACATAATACACATTCTTCTCAGCACCACATCGCACTTATTCCAAAATTGACCACGTAGTTGGAAATAAAGCACTCCTCAGCAAATGTACAAGAACAGAAATTATAACAAACTGTCTCTCAGACCACACTGCAATCAAACTAGAACTCAGGACTAAGAAACTCAATCAAAACTGCTCAACTACATGGAAACTGAACAACCTGCTCCTGAATGACTACTGGGTACATAACAAAATGAAGGCAGAAATAAAGATGTTCTTTCAAACCAATGACAACAAAGATACAACATACCAGAATCTCTGGGACACATTTAAAGCAGTGTGTAGAGGGAAATTTATAGCACTAAATGCCCAAAAGAGAAATCAGGAAAGATCTAAAATTGACACCCTAACATCACAATTAAAAGAACTAGAGAAGGAAGAGCAAACACATTCAAAACCTAGCAAAAGCAAGAAATAACTAAGATCAGAGAAGAACTGAAGGAGATAGAGACACAAAAAACCCTCCAAAAAATCAATGAATCCAGGAGCTGGTTTTTGGAAAAGATCAACAAAATTGACAGACCACTAGCAAGACTAATAAAGAAGAAAAGAGAGAAGAATCAAATAGATGCAATAAAAAATGATAAAGGGTATATCACCACTGACCTCACAGAAATACAAACTACCATCAGAGAATACTATAAACACCTCTACACAAATAAACTAGAAAACCTAGAAGAAATGGATAATTTCCTGGACACTTACACTCTTCCAAGACTAAACCAGGAAGAAATTGAATCCCTGAATAGACCAATAGCAGGCTCTGAAATTGGGGCAATAATTAATAGCCTACCAACCAAAAAAAAAGTCCAGGACCAGACAGATTCACAGCCGAAATCTACCAGAGGTACAAGGAGAAGCTGGTACCATTCCTTCTAAAACTATTCCAATTAATAGAAAAAGAGGGAATCCTCCCTCACTCATTTTATGAGGCCAACATCATCCTGATACCAAAGCCTGGCAGAGACACAACAAAAAAAGAGAATTTTAGACCAATATCCCTGATGAACATTGATGGAAAAATCCTCAATAAAATACTGGCAAACCAAATCCAGCAGCACATCAAAAAGCTTATCCACCATAATCAAGTGGGCTTCATCCCTGGAATGCAAGGCTGGTTCAATATATGCAAATCAATAAATGTAATCCAGCATATAAACAGAACCAAAGACAAAAACCACATGATTATCTCAATAGATGCAGAAAAGGCCTTTGACAAAATTCAACAGCCCTTCATGCTAAAACTCTCAATAAATGAGGTATTGATGGAACGTATCTCAAAATCATAAGAGCTATTTATGACAAACCCACAGCCAATATCATACTGAATGGCCAAAAACTGGAAGCATTCCCTTTGAAAACTGGCACAAGACAGGGATGCCCTCTCTCATCACTCCTATTCAACATAGTGTTGGAAGTTCTGGCTAAGGCAATCAGGCAAGAGAAAGAAATAAAAGGTATTCAGTTAGGAAAAGAAGAAGTCAAATTGTCCCTGTTTGCAGATGACATGATTGTATATTTAGAAAACCCCATTGTTCAGTCCAAAATCTCCTTAAGCTGATAAGCAACTTCAGCAAAGTCTCAGGATACAAAATCAATGTGCAAAAATCACAAGCATTCTTATACACCAGTAACAGACAAACAGAGAGCCATATCATGAATGAACTCCTATTCACAATAGCTTCAAAGAGAATAAAATACCTAGGAATCCAACTTACATGGGATATAAAGGACCTCTTCAAGAAGAACTACAAACCACTGCTCAGTGAAATAAAAGAGGACACAAACAAATCGAAGAACATACCATGTTCATGGATAGGAAGAATCAATATCATGAAAATGGCCATACTGCCCAAGGTAATTTATAGATTCAATGCCATCCCCATCAAGCTACCAATGAGTTTCTTCACAGAATTGGAAAAAACTGCTTTAAAGTTTATATGGGACCAAAAAAGACCCCGCATTGCCAAGACAATCCTAAGTCAAAAGAACAAAGCTGGAGGCATCACGCTATCTGACTTCAATCTATATTACAAGACTGCAGTAACCAAAACAGCATGGTACTGGTACCAAAACAGAGATAGAGACCAATGGAACAGAACAGAACCCTCAGAAATAATACCACACATCTACAGCCATCTGATCTTTGACACCTGACAAAAACAAGAAATGGGGAAAGGATTCCCTATTTAATAAATGGTGCTGGGAAAACTGGATAGCCATAAGTAGAAAGTTGAAACTGGATCGTTTCCTTACTCCTTATACAAAAATTAATTCAAGATGGATTAGAGACTTAAATGTTAGACCTAATACCATAAAAACCCTAGAAGAAAACCTAGATAACACCATTCAGGACATAGGCATGGGCAAAGACTTCATGTCTAAAACACCAAAAGCAACGGCAACAAAATCTACTGACAAAAGGAATATTAACAGAAGAAAATGTACACAAATTTATTAACTTCCACAGGAGTGGGGGTAAAAATCACATAATGCTTATCCCAGCATGCAATGAGGTACAGATGCTTGTATACCCTTTTCTTAGGTGACAGGGAGATGAGAAAGTGTGGATTTTAGGGTGACTATGAAATGATCTCTAGGGGGACCCAGTGGGCTTGAAGAACATACAATCACCTGGAATAAAGTATGTTGGGCCCACAGTGCAAACAATGGCTTATGACAAATCTGTCTAGGTGTGTTGACAGACTTCTGTCTTTCTTCCTGCAGTATGAGTTCAGTTAATGAAAACTAAGGGAAGGGGCCAAAGGTAATTGATTTCTTCTTTGGCAAATCTAGACTTCAGGCAGATAAGGCAACTGCAGAGAACAACTTCACCCTATTTTTTGGGAGAGCTTTGGGGGATACACAGGATTGAGATACAGGAAGAGAGGGAAGGTCAGAGAGATCCTAAGTCGTCGTCTTCAGTTCAGCATGTTAAAGTGCCATATTTTGGGGTATTGGTTTCTAAGTCCCAACATTTTCAATTTTATTATTTTGCTTCAATGAATAACCTCAGACATGAACCAGTTCACACACATCCAACTGTATTTGTAAAAGGCAAATATTTCATTTAGGAATAAAAATTGAGTGTTTTAGCAAAACTATAATCATGCAGACCCGGTAAAATGTTTAGCCTTGTTTTTCTGTTTTATTTTTTCATAAATCTGGAGCTAGACCAATGTATGCTTAAAACCAGTTTTTTAGTAACTTCTGTGAGTTTGTGTTTACTTATAATTTAACCTCTGGGAGACCAAAGTAGAATTGAGAACACAGCTAAAGAAATATGCAGGAAGTCCTCCGAGAGAAAAGAATGGGGTAGAATGATATCAGCCTTGGCAGCACAGTATGCACCAACTGTTGGAGTCACCCACATGGTGCTGAGGCTTTCTAACTTCAACTTTGGGATATCTCTACTGTCATTCTAACAGTCTACCCGTTTTTTGTTTTGCTTCACTTTGTGTGTTTTGTAGAGATAGGCTCTCACTATGTTGTCCAGGGTGGTCTCAAACTCCTGAACTCAAGCAATCCTCCTGCCTAAGCCTCTGAAAGTGCTAGAATAACAGGTATGAGCCACCATGCCTGGTATACTGTTATTCTATTATATTCTCATTCTATTAACCTATTATTATGTTCTGCCCTGACCATAGAGACCAAAGATATTCTTCTTTATGAGAATGGATTTTCCCTAGAGAATATTAAATTCTCATTATCAGCAGAATGGAGAATGGGATAATCCTCAGTCAGCACATGAGGTGGACATTGGAAATTGCCTGCATTTTACAGGCAATTTGGCCTTCACTTCAAGGTTAGTGCCTCCTAGAAGCTAAGGGAAAAGTTGGTGAGGGACTCTAAGGTCTAAGTTAAGTATATGGGCTATAAGAGAAGCCAATTCTGGGCTGGGCCCTGTGGCTCATGCCTGTAATCCCAGCACATTGGGAGGCTGAGGAAGATGGATCACCTAAGGTCAGGAGTTCAAGACCAGCCTGGCCTACATGGTGAAACCTGCCTCTACTAAAAATACAAAAATTAGCTGGGAGTGGTGGCATGCACCTGGATCTCCAGCTACACAGGAGGCTGAGGCAGGAGAATCACTTGAACCTTGGAGGCCGAGGTTGCAGTGAGCCAAGTTCATGCCCTTGCATTCCAGCCTGGGCAACAGAGCAAGACTTCGTCTAAAAAAAAAAAAAATGCAGCAGCAGCAACCAATTCTGGCCAGGCACAGTAATCCGAACACTGAAGCAGAAGGGTCACTTGACACCAGGAGTTCAAGACCAGCCTGGGCAACATGGGGAGACCTTGTATCTACAAATAATTTTTGTTTTAATTAGCCAGGCAGGGTGGCATGTGCCTGTGGTCCTAGCTACTCAGGAAACTGAGGTTGGAGGATCACTTGAGCCTAGGAGGTCAAGGCTGCAATAAGCTGTGATTGCAGCACTGCACTCCAGCCCAGGCAACAGAGTGAGTCTCGTCTCCAAAAAAAAAAAAAAAGAGAGAGAGAGAGAGAAGCCATTCTATCAATTCTTGTATCAATTGTAAGTTACTCTCTGATTGTACTGCTATCTCCAAGTTTCTCTTAATTCATAGCATTGACTAGTAATCAAGGAAATGCAACTTAAAACCACAATAAAATATATTTTCACATCTTAAAATCAGCAAACAAATTATAAAAGTCTGACAATATCATGTCAGATAGAATGAGAAGCAAAAAGAATCCTTCGCTGTTGCAGGGAGCATAAATTGGTACTAACGTTTTAGAAAACAATTTATCACCATCTAGTAATGTTGAGAATATGCATATTCTACAACCTAGCCATTCCACAGCTGGGCATGTACTCTGGAGAAACTCTTGAATTGGTACACAAGTAAACAAGTACAAGAATGTTTTTGTGTTGTTTGTATTAGAAAAAAATGGAGAGAATATAACTATCAGTGGGAAAGAGCTAAATGAATTGTAATGTATTTATATGAGGGACATTTTCAAATAATAAGAATAAGATAATAAGAATAAAATAAAGTTGCTTAAATTAGAAAACAGATCTCACAAAAACAACTATGAACAAAAAAGCAAGCTGAACAGCAATGCATATGCTTCAATAAATTGTTGTGATAATATAATGTCTTGAATCATATATATGACTTGGAATTTTCCTCTGTTAATGAGAACGTATTCTGGAGGCAAATACTCCTGCTCCCAATCCCCGTGCTGGGAGGTGATGGGTGGAAGCATGAAGGAAGAAAAATAATCCCCGCTGTTACATAAGCTCTCATTTAGTTAATTAATTGGATTAACATCCCACAACCTACTCCTTTTCCCACACATGCTTCCTCTGAGTTTGTCTGATACAGTGATTAAGAGCATGTCGTGCATAGATGGCCTAGATTTAAAGCCCTTCTTGTGTTTTCAGCATTTTACTTAATTATTCTGGGTATCAACTTTCTCACTGAAAAAAAATGCAGTTAACAAGATTTACTTTTCATTAACATTGTGGTAATAAGCAACTTAATCTAGGTAAAACTTAGTGCCTAGTAAATAAGTACTACATAAATGGTAGTGATTATGGAGCCTCTCACAGTTTCTACTGGTAAGAAGAATACCTCCCATCTCTGCTCCAGGCTTCTCTCATCTGTTCTGGGGCATGGTTTCTACTCTGGTTTTTCAAGACGCTCCCATGCAAATTCCGTATTTCAGAAATTTCATTGAAATCTAGTCCACGGTAGGTGAAGACCTCTTAGATATGATACCAAAAGCACAAACAAAATAAAAACAATAAAATGTACTTTATCAAAATTAAAACTTTTCTACTTCAGAGGAAACCATCAAGAAAGTTAAAAGACAATGCCTTGAAAGACAGAAAATATTTACAACTCATTTTTCTGATAAGAGAATTGTATATAGAATATATAAAGAATTCTCACAGCTCAGTAGGAACACGAAATGGGCAAAGGATCTAAATAGATTTATCCAAAGAAAATATACAAATGGCCAATGGGTATATTAAAAGGTGGTCAGTATCATTAGCCAGATGGTCAATAATAGGAAAATGTAAGCAAAACCACAATGAGATACCACTTCATATCTACTAGAAGGGGTATAACCAAAAAGAGAGTTGGAGAGGATGTCAAGAAACTGGATCCCTCCTACATTACTGGTGAGAATAAAAATTGTTAAATGTGCTTTATAAACAGTTTGGCAGTTACTCAAAATGCCAAAGATACAATTACCATATGACCCAGCAATCCCACTAAATATATACCCAAGATAAATGAAAACATATGTCCACACAAAAACTTGCATACAAACTTAGATAAAAACGTTATTCATGACAGCCAGAAAGCAGAAACAACCCAAATGTCTATCAACTGATGACTGGATAAATAAAATGTGGTATTCGTACAATAAAATACTATTGAACAATAAAAACAGAATGAACCACTGATACATGCTGTACTATGTGTGAACCTTGGAAACATTACACTGAGAGAATACAGTTTTTTTAAAAACTGTATAATTTCATTTATATACAATTTCAGAATAGGCAAATCTATAGAGGTGGAAAGTAAATTGGTGGTTGACAGGGGCTGGGAGTGAGGGGAGCTTGAAGCAAAATGGTGAGAGACTGCTGACAGATACAGGAGTTTTTTTTGGGGGGGGTGGGGGTGGTGATAAAAATGTTCTAATGTTGATTGTGATGATAATTGTACAACTCTGTGAATATTCTCCAAACCACTGGATTTTACATTTCAAATTGATGTATTTTATCGTATATGAATTATATCACAATCAAACTGCTTTTTAAAAATCTGATGCACAGAACACTTCCCCTTTCTCAGGGCTGTCATGGATTTAGTCCTTTTGTATAACTTTCTTACCACTTTAATGAGATTTTTGAAAGGCGTAGCAAATGTGCTTGCTCAGTCCACTCTTGATTCAGAAGCTTTGGAGGGATTATTTTTAAAAAGAACTGCCCCAAAAATGTACCGAGGACACACAGAAGTTATTGAACTATATACGTCACACAGGAAATGCAGATGAGTTCATACAAAAAAAAAAAAAAAAAAAGCTTGAGTCACGGGTGAGGGAAAAGAAAACCAGTTTGGTTTGTTATTTCTCTAAGGTGTAAGGCAACTTAATGAGAACTTGTTGGTTTGTTATTTCTCTAAGGCGTAAGATAACTTAATGAGAAAACTTGTCCTCACAACTCTGTGCTTCTCAAAAAGTACAACATGGTTTTAAAGAGTTTTCTGTTGAAATATGTAACAGAAACTTAAAAATGAAGGAGGAGCCTTTCCTAACTCCACTGGCTACGGCATCTGTGGGAAAAGTGTGGCTGGGTCTTGGAGGAGCCGCACCAATGGCCTCCGTGCTGTCCTACGAAAGCCTGGTCCACGCCGTGACAGCAATGACAGTTTTTTCCCCTGGATACAGCTAGACTTCGACTTCAGGTTGATGAGAAAAGAAAATCCAAAACTACACACATGGTGCTCCTGGAGATCATTAAAGAAGAAGGACTCCTGGCACCCTATCGAGGGTGGTTTCCAGTGATTTCCAGTCTCTGCTGCTCCAATTTTGTCTATTTCTACACTTTTAATAGCCTCAAAGCAGTCTGGGTCAAAGGTCAACGTTCTACCACTGGAAAAGATCTGGTAGTTGAGTTTGTTGCAGGAGTAGTTAAGGTGTTACTAACAACTCCACTCTGGGTGGTAAACACCAGACTGAAGCTGCAAGGGGCAAAATTTAGGAATGAAGACATTGTACCAACGAACTACAAAGGTATCATTGATGCTTTTCATCAGATCATTCGAGATGAGGGAATCCCGGCTTTATGAAATGGCACATTTCCCTCATTGCTGTTGGTCTTCAATCTTGCCATCCAGTTCATGTTTTATG
This sequence comes from Macaca fascicularis, assembly GCF_037993035.2. Taxonomy (NCBI): domain Eukaryota; kingdom Metazoa; phylum Chordata; class Mammalia; order Primates; family Cercopithecidae; genus Macaca; species Macaca fascicularis. The sequence continues at coordinate 28,805,415 of NC_088375.1, forward strand.
AAGGTTTAAAACAGCAGTTTTTAAAGAAACGGATGAAGCTTCTTCCTTGGATGTGTTCATCATTGGTGCAGTAGCCAAAGCGACTGCCACCAGGCTCACCTATCCCATGCACACAGTACAGTCAATTCTGAGGTTTGGGCGTCATAGACTAAACCCAGAAAACAGAACATTGGGAAATCTTTGGAATACTCTCTATCTTCTTCACGAACGAGTAAGGCGCTTTGGAATACTAGGACTCTACAAAGGCCTGGAAGCCAAACTGCTACAGACAGTCCTCACTGCTGCTCTCATGTTCCTTGTTTATGAGAAACTGACAGCTGCCACCTTCACAGTTGTGGGGCTGAAGTGTGCACACAAACACTGAGACTCCTTCCCATGAAAAATTCCAAAGATTCTCAAGAGGGAGGTTTCCTCGTGAGTGAAGAGAAGTGATTCTCCTTTGACTCTGGCTCCTGCCACCACAAATGTTACCCTCATTGGCTTGAAAAGCATCCAAGGGTGAACAGGGAGTTTGGCCAACTGGACCTGTTGTCACCTTGTCATGCTGACTGGTTGGATTTTGGGGTGGCAGTTGTACGAATATGAAAAAAAAAAACCTTGTTGAAAACCTAAAAATGAAAGTTTGTGTTTATTGGTTTTCTTAAGAGAAATGGACTATTTTGCTCTCATGTGTAATATTTTCTATTTAAATTTTTCTTAAATATACCAGCTGTTTTCTTTCCCTGAACCCTCCCCCAGGTTCTAGGACAATTTAATAACATGTAATTCTCCTCAAATACTTTTGTATGTCTCAGTGTTGGTGTTTTCCTCCCTAAAACTAACATTAGGGCTGTGCCATGGGCATGGCTTGACTTTTGTTGGGCTTTTGTTTTCCTGCTTAAGGAGAGGTGTCTTTTTAGGATATGAGAGATTTATTTTGTGAAATGAAAATTGCTCATCCAAAATGATTCTCTTATAAACTATTGGTAAATGTCACTTATTCATTAGTGTTTGACATAATTTTTAGAATATTTACTTTGAATCAATCCTGTCATTACGAAAGACTTGAAGTTTTGTGTCCGTCCTTACAAGCCCTGGTCAGTCAAGTCCCAGTAGATGGTCAAAAAAAAAAAAAAGGAGGAGGAGATACCAGGGCTGATATGTATATTGTTCTCATAATAGTATACACAATTAAGGGAGCTTGGACTCATCCAAGAATATTTCAGCGGGGTGACTATGGGACCTCTAACATGTAGAGGGGTGAAGGGGGCCAAAACCCTCTTATTCTTCTATAGTAACCAGAGTACTTTCAAATCCAAAGACTTCTCAGCATTTTTACGCCTATCTTAAAACTTTAATTGATAAGATTTCACATCTCAGACTCTAGATTCTTGCAGTTAGTGACATTACTCCTCTTTCACATGCTGCCTGAATTCCTCTCTTATCCACTAACAAGTGGTCATCTAACCTCTGTTTCAATACTTAACAGTGATAGGGAGTTCACTACCTTACAAAACATCTCACTCTATATTTGTGCAGCATGGTTGGCTAGAAAATTCTTCCTCACATTGAGACAAACTCAGTTTTTCTGTAACATTGACATATGTAGTCCTAGAGAGACTTTTGTTTCTACCCAAAATAGGCTTGTATGACCTTTTCCACATAGTAACCTTCTTGAAGGCAATTATCATGGATTTTTCAACATCTCCTCTAGGCTAAGCATCAGAAGTTTCTTCAGTGGTCCCTTATGTGACATGGCTTTAAGAAGTTCATGGCCATCTTGGTTATTCTTAAATTCTCTGGTAGCCAAGCCAAGTTTATTTCCACATGCAAAAAAGATGGATGGGTGGTAAGGCCTATGGTCCTGAACTAGTAAATGAATTAACATATGTGAAAGTATTTTTACAACTTAAAACACTTTGTAAACATAAGATACTGTTAAAACATATCTACTTCATAGAAGGCAACTTAGCAAAGCATATTAGAAACTTGCAACTCAAAATATGGTCTAAGGATACACCTGGCATCACTTGGAAGCTTGCAAGAAACAATTTCCGGCCCACCTCGTATCCATTAAATCCCACCTGCATTTTGACAAGATCTCCAAGTGTTTTGTTTGCACATTAAAGTCTGAGGAGCTTTGTAAGCTTAAAAATGTGCAAACACTTTCATTAAGCAGTCCTCGTTTTTAGGTATTTATCCTGAGAAAATGATTAGGTTACGTACACAGCATTTTTATAACAGCAAAAGCTTACAAAGAACTTAAAGGTCTACTAATAGAAAATTGGCCAAGGTGCTTTATGGTTCATCTATGGATACACCATTTGCCAGCCAAGGCTAACTCTATAAAGCAAACTGGTTCTTCTCAACTGGTGCTAGTGCCTAGAAGATGCCTGCTCCTCAGTTGATGCATGCTACCATGAACACAGGTGTATGTTTACTTGACACAAAAGGGCGTTAATATCCCCACATCAGTTATCCCTGGAGGAGAACTAAGCCATCTGCCTCAATCATCTTTTAAGGGTTCAGTCAGTTTAAAATTTGCTTCTATACCTCGGTATTTTCTTTTCTCTGTATGATGGTCAGGCACAATTATTTTTAACAGGGCTTCCATCAACATAACTAACTAGAGAAGACACTGCAAAGATAAAGTTGGAGAATTGTTAACAGGTTATTAACAAAATGTGTACCCAACTGTCAATGAAGTTGCTTGATTTTTTTCTTTTTTTTGTATTTTTCTTTTGTATCCTTTGTACTTATTTTTTAGAGACAGGGTCTTACTGTTACCCAGGCTGGAGTGCAATGGCACAATCATAGCTTGCTGCAGTCTCGACCTCCAGAGCCTTGAGCAATCCTCCCACCTCAACCTCCCAAGTAGCTGAGACTACAAGTGTATGCTGCCATGGCTGGCTGATTTTGTTTTGTTTTTTGTAGAGATGAGGTCTCACTGTGTTGCCCAGGCTGACCTTGAACTTCTAGGCTCAAACAATACCCCACCCTGGCCTCCCAAACTGCTGGGATTACAGGCATGAGCCACTGTGCCTGGCCTTTTTTTCATTTTAACTGAGAAATGTGTTCAGCTCTTCTGTTCCTTAGTCATTGATCATCACTTTTGTTGTATCTGTTAGTGTTGTCTTAGAGTTGCTGCACTTATTACAGAGAGAAGGCCTTTTATCACGACCAAATTTATTTTGGGAAATTTCAGGGAAAATGTTTTTCTAGAACATCTTATTTGACATTATAAAACAACTCTTCGCTCTTGCACTCCAGACCTCCCTTTCCAGTTTTCTTTTTCTCCATAGTGGTCATCACCACTTGTTTTATTTTATTGATGGACTGTCTGGCTCCCTCAACTGCAAAGTAAACTTCACAAGGGCAGTGTTTTGTCTCTTTTATTCATTGCTGTACCTGCAGTACTTAGAAAGTTTCTGGTATGTAGGAAGTGTTCAGTAAATATTTGTTGAATAAATTTATGTAAAATGTCTCAGGGTCCTTAGAGAAACTGGTCTTTCGGTTTGGAAAATAAAGTTCTTTACCTCATCAGTTAGACTCGTAAGGTATACAAGGGCTTGCTAGTCTCCTTAGCATGCTAATAACTGAAATTGTTAGCAAAGGTAATTATTCAGTTCTATATCAAGGCAAAAAGAGAGCAGTGGATAGAAAGATCTTAGAAGTCCCACTAGGTTCATCTAAGCCACCAAACACACAGGCAGAAAAATCAAAATAAGGTATGAGTCTGAACAGGGTGAGCAATCTAGGAAAAGATGAACACAGTATGCTAGGACCCAGAAATCATCAAGTCTATGAAAACTAAGCCAGAACAGAAATGTGAATTCCATAAGATCAGGGACATAATCTGTCTTGTTCATCCAGGCATGGTAATCTGCCAGAAATAGTGCTTAACTATAAGAACTGAATATTTGTTAGATAATTAAACCACCAACTAAATGAGATTCATGCAACCATGAAAAATCCTGCTATAGGTGCACAATATTGATATACTAGAAAGTTAAAAAATCAAGTTGGAAATTAGACTGCTGTTGCACTTTTGTTTGTGTGTGTGTATATCTATAAATAGGTGGAAGGATATACCAAAACATCAACAGCAGTTACCTCTGGGTGGTGAGGTTAGGAGTAATCTTAACCTTCTGGTTATTTATCCCTGTATGTTCATTTGTGAATATTTATTACATCATTATAAAAAGGATTTTTAAACTATCTGTATGAGTATCTATCGGTAAGGATTTTAAACTATCTGTAAGAGTATATGTTGCTACTGTGTAAGAGTATATGCTGTTACTGTAAAGATATTGCATCACTACTGTCGACCTCAGAGCATGCACCTATTGCCTAATTCTAGGACTTCTAGCTAAGTCTTTGGAGCTTCAACTGGAAGAATGCTGGAGGAGACGGAGCTCCTCCCATTTCTCACAGCCACCTCCTACTCTTAAAAACGCTTCCAACTGCCTCCCAGCACACAACCAAGGGAGAAAACTATTCTGTCAAGAGACGGTGCCAAAAGGCAAAAACAAAGGTAAGGTTGATCGCTGGGGAAAGCAGCTGAAAAGGAAAAGCTCAGAACTCTAGCTGGAAATTTGGCTCACATACCTAGTATGTTACTGCATAGTCTGGCTTTGTTGAATGCGTCGCTTTTAAATGTTAAAGCTAGATGTAAGCAAGGTGTGCAACAAATCCATAAGACAACTCAGCTTTTCTCAAAGGCAAGAAGAGAGCAGGATTTTGACTGGCTCTTTCTTCAATAGTGCTGCTTATTAAATTACCACTGCTACAATGTTTAAAGCCAATTACCTGACCACATCATAAGGATTCTCTTACCTGTTGTCCTAGTTAAGTAATGCCGATTGATCAACTCCTTGACAGGAACTGATGGCAAAGAAAGTAGCTGTGATCGGAGCTGGGGTCAGTGGCCTGATTTCTCTGAAGTGCTGTGTGGATGAGGGACTTGAGCCCACTTGCTTTGAGAGAACTGAAGATATTGGAGGAGTGTGGAGGTTCAAAGTAAGTGAGATTTTCTTGGGTCTTGAACAGGCTGTGTTATTTCAGGGTGAATCATGGTTACTGATGGGCCATATTGAGAAGTTATTAAACAACTTTGATCAGATTTTATTTCTATTTATTGACGTGGCCATAATGGAACTGAAGTCATAGGCTGGCATCTCTCCCCTGGTCAATACTAACCCAACCCAGGTAGCTGACCCAGGCATGTAAAATATGTCTTCTTTTGGATTCAGCAATTGTCTTACAGCCCATACTTTTGTCATTCTGTAATACACTAATATTAGAGAACATTTTACAAAAATAGAAGTAACAGGGATTCTTCAAGATATCACTTCTGCTTCAATTATTGAACCAAATTCTTCTTTAGAGAACATGTTCTTATCATTAGTATTTTTCTCTGACAAATGAACCATGTTTGTTTACTGAGCTTTATCAAAGACAGTCTAGTATAACTGCTGTGAAACTCTTTGTTAAATATGTTTTATTAATTAAAATGTATTCTATTAATCAAACCAAATATTGATAATGCTAGTTGTATGTATTAGTCCATTCTCATGCTGCTACGAAGAAATACTGAGACTGGGTGATTTATAAAGGAAACAGGTTGAATTGACTCACAATTCCACATGGCTGGGGAGGAACTCAGGAAACTTACAGTCATAGCAATGGGAGAGAGAGGTGCTGAGCAAAGGGGGAAAAGCCCCTTATGAAACCATCATCTCATTAGAACACACTCACTGTTGTGAGAACAGCATGAGGGTAGCTGCCCCCTTGATTCAATTACCTCCCACCGGGTCCTTCCCATGACACGTGGGGATTGTGGGAACTACAATTCACGATGAGATTTGGTTGGGGACACAGAGCTGAACCATATCGCTGTCCTTCACAATTTGTATAAAAATTAGAAAGTTGCATAGACAGCTCTAAGGATTTATAATTATTCCTTCCCACAACTTCTCAATAGGTAGTAGCTTACCACCTTCTAACTGTGAGATCTTGAGCAAGTTATTTACATCCTGTGTTTCAGTTTACTCAATTATAAATGGATATAACAACAGGAAAGTGTGATTATCTCATAGTGCTATTTTGAAGATTAAGGGAGATAATTCATATAAAGAACTTACATAAGTTTGGGACTCATAATATTCAATAAATGTTAGCTACTAACAATAACCATATATTTTATAGATGAGCAAACTGAAAGTGAGGGAGGTTAAGTGAGATGGCCAGGGCCACACAACTGGAGGAACTGGCCTTCAAACCAGGGCCTCTATGACTTCTAAACAGATAAGCCCTGACTTACAACCATTAAACAAAAAGTTTACGTTCAGACTCCAAAAGCAATGACTTTAGAATTATGTAATCAGGTATCTCTGAGATATTAAAACACATGTGTAAGATATTAAAACACATATGTAAAAGATTAAACAAAAGTTTATGTTCAAAAGTTTAATTATGTAATCAGGTATCTCTGAGATATTAAAACACGTAAGAATATTCCAGATGGGAGCAAAAGGTTTGACTACATGAAAATCAAACTCATATCAGCAGAGACCGTGCAAAGGGTTCTCACTGCAGGCTGATTAGTTAGGAGGATAGCAAGGTGATCCAGGACCTGCACGTGCTTTGTCAGTTCAAATTTAATCTCATGCCAACAGGGATCTTTTTTAACATTCAACATTAGGCTTCTCAAGTACATATGACCATAAACCACACCTAGAGGGTTTCTTTTCTTTTTAATATTTTTTTGAGACAGGGTCCTACTCTATCGCCCAGGCTACCATTCCCAGCCATGCAGAGTTTCTTAAAGATATTGACTCCTTTGGTTAAACAAACCTGCCACCAAAAAAAAAAAAAAAAAAAAAATTGATTCGTGGGCACCATCCCAGACCTACTGAATCAAAATCTTCTGGGGGTTTTTAATAAACATCTCAAATGAATCCTTTAAGTTTGGTAATTGTTACACAAACACCTAATTTAAAAATCTGATCATTCTACTATCTAAACACACTCAGAGTTAATGATGGAGAAGGGAGAAATGTATTCTTCTGTAAGACAGGTAGCTTTGCAAAAAGGAAAACAGCTTAAATCACATTCATTTCTTATTAAAACCTGGTGATTAACATCATTTTAGCTTTTCCTGGGATGGTGATATAATGTGCTGGTCATTCCTGTCTTAACCAAAGATATTTTTGTCCACTCTAGGTTCACATGTAGATTTCAGTTGGGAGTTTTTTGTTTTTGTTTTTGTTTTGAGACAGAGTCTCCCTCTGTGGCCCAGACTGGAGTGCAGTGACTCTATCTCCGCTCACCGCAGACTCCGCCTCCCGGGTTCACACTATTCTCCTGCCTCAGCCTCCGAGTAGCTGGGACTACAGGCGCCTGCTACCATGCCCGGCTAATTTTTTGTATTTTTAGGAGAGACAGGGTTTCACCGTGTTAGCCAGGATGGTCTCGATCTCCTGACCTTGTAATCCTCCCGCCTCAGCCTCCCAAAGTGCTGGGATTACAGGCATGAGCCACGGCACCCAGCCGGTAGATTCTTAACCTAAACAAGAAATGTAGAAATTACAGTTGTTCCTTGGTATATGCAGGAGATTGGCTCCACAACCTCCCTCCCCCAGTATACCAAAATCCTTGCAAGCTCACATCCCACGGACTTATTGTCAGCAAAAGAGATGAGAGTGAGCTTGAATAGTCTGCCAATAATATGATTTGATGAATTCTAGGAAGGTATTTTCTTCAGTAAAATACTTCTCCAACTATCCTATTGCCAGTATCTAAAATTTCAGATTAGAGATACCTTCCTATTCACTAGAAAAACTGGATTAAAACCTAATTAGACTTTATCGAATATTAAAGTTTAAGTATATAACTGTGGAACTTGTAACAGTATCACATTTCAAATTCCTCTTAAAACTATATCCAATAGAGGAATGTAAACTATTGTCTCCACTCAACGAAGTCAAAGAGTCCAAAGAGTCTCCCTTCAGAGTGAAACATAAAATAAGCAAAATTTCACAGGCTGCCTGCAGTAGGGCTATGTGAGGGTTTTGGTTACCAGGTGACTGAGTTTCAGGAAGGATGCTGGGAGCCCCATGCTCTTCCCTGGGAAACTGCCTCTTCACTACTCTACCATCCAGAAGCAATGTTTAAAATGGGTTATTAATTTTTATATTTATACAAATCCTTCTGAGATTACTTAACATATTTGGTGGTGACAAATTAACAATAAATAAGTAAATTTAAGAATCCTTGTCCTATGCCCAACCCAGACAACACAGAATTCTTCCAAACTCTCCAGCACCCCCTGGTGGCACATATGGACCGTGGGACAGGTAGGTATTTTTAGCTCTTTCTAGCAATGGGAAGCTCTTGGCAAGCATCACCTTCTTTTCTTCGCAATACTGCTAGGAAGTACGTATTATTATCTTTATTTACATATTAAGAAGAAACAGTTTTCAGATAAAGAATTTGCTCAGGGGAACATAGGTGGTGGGGAAAAAAAATGAGGGTTTATAATTTTGGAGCTCTCACACTTAATAACCTTGCTGAAGTATTGATAGAGGAAAACATGATCATCTTTCAACCACTAACCTTTGCTGCTTCCTTTATTGTTCCTAATACCTTGTAGTCACGTGGGAGTTACCATGTACATTTTTTTTTCTTTGGGTTTTCTTTTAATATTTGGATTTTGATCTCCTCCTTTTCCAGATGTATATGTTTAGTTATTTTAATTTTCACGTAATACTCTCTAGACATATCTCAATCTTGATTTTCTTCCTCTAAGTTCAATCTGAAATATCATTTTCTCTCTTAAAATACGGCTCCCCCAAGATCCAATATTCCAAACATATTGCCAATGAGTGTATACCCTTTACCCTGAAAGCAGCAGAAAAAAAGGTGGGAAATACCTGAGCCAGGGAGCTTAATTAGGGGTCTCTATCAGTGATCAAGGCCAGTGATCAAGGGGGACACCAGCCTAGTGAAAGATGACAGAAGATAGCAATACTCTAACAGAGATGTGGTTCACAAAGTTCATTGTGCAGAAGCAGCTAGGGAGCACTTCTAAAATACAGGAATCTGGGCTTTTTTTTTTTTTTTTTTTTTTTTTTTTTTTGAGATGGAGTCTCACTCTGTCACCCAGTCTGGAGGACTCTGGTGCAATCTCTGCCCACTGCAACCTCCACTCTCCGGCTTCAAGCAATTCTCCTACCTCAGCCTCCTGAGTAGCTGGGATTACAGCCTTGTGCCACCACACATCTGGACCCATCTTCTAATGCAACTGGTCCACTGACTGGCATTTGAGAATTGTAATTTTGCCTCTAACTATAGGACAAGGAAGTAAGAAGAGTTTCAAACATATTCAATTCGAGTAATGGAGCACATAGATGTAAGGTCCATCTAAAAGAGTGAAATGACAGAATCACAGAGTATTTTTAAAGAAAAGCATTTTATTACTTCTAACTGTTTATGATAACTACCCATGAAAGCAAAATTATTGATTGGTAAGGGTCAATATAATGATGTTTCATAAACAAAAAGTTTAATTTGTAAGTTTTTGTAATTCACATTTATAATAAGTGAATCTGTTTCTGCTTTATAAATTTGCTCCCTTAAGTAGATTAAATATTACCCTTATAATCTTCTTTAAACTTAGTTTACAACCTTTTCATTGTCATGAAGTCAAACATAAACTTCAATTCAGATCGTGATCAAAAGATCATAAATTCTAAATAAGTGCTATCTGAATTAACTTGGTTTGCTAGAGTTTTCTGACATTCTGAAAATTCTATATTAGAAGAATTCTTTATTATATGATCATTTATGTTAAAAAAAATTATGGCAAATTCTATATATAAGGAAATTCAGACTATCTATATTTATGCTTAAATGTTATCCAGGAAGTACGAGTACTTAAGTAAATATGTGAGTTAAATATATCGGTTTTGAAAACTGTCTCTGTCCTCCTCTTGATTGACAATAAACCCTCTATCTCCACTTTCACGTCTCTAAGTTCAAGTGCATTTTAATTCAATACAACAATAAGCTCCATAAAGATATAAACTATGTTTGTACGGTTAGCATCTTATCCCTAACTCCAAGCCCAGGCCCTGGTCAGGATAAGCATTTGATACATACTTGTCTATTCAATCAATGTTAATCATCTCTTCATAACTAGGAAAACTAGGCCAATTTTACCCAGATTTCTCTAAATACACAGACACCTACTTTAGCAAACTAAATGTAGAAAGAAGTACATATAAAGACAAGGGTTTCTTTTTTTAGCTGCTATTTACCAATTAACCCAACAATGAAAGTGTATCACTTGGCCAGGGCGCAGTGGCTCATGCCTGTAATCCCAGCACTTTGGGAGGCTGATGCAGGTGGGGATCACTTGAAGTTGGGAGTTCCAGACCCACCTGACCAACTTGGAAAAACCCTGCCTCTACTAAAAATACAAAATTAGCTGGGCATGGTGACGCATGCCTGTAATCCAAGCTACTCAGGAGACTGAGGCAAGAGAGTCACTTGAACCCAGGAGTGGGAGGTTGCGGTGAACCGAGATCATGCCATTGCACTCCAGCCTAGGCAACAAGAGCGAAATCCTGTCTCAAAAAAAAAAAAAAGAAAGGATTATCACTTGATCTTCAGAGAAAGAATTGTGAGGTCATTATTGTTTGCTGACAGACTACACAAGTAAAATAAAACCTCCCAAAATTTTGCCCCGGCCCTAAGATTACCGTAGGGCCTCAGACATCAAATCAGCTCTTCTCATCACTCAAAATTCCCTTAAAATTGACCTGATAGAGGAGCCAACCACATTTTCAAGCCAAATTGTTGGGTCTTTTAAAAACTAGCATTTTGGCTGTAGTATAACCGTCTTAGTTTAACTGATTCAAAACTGTGGCTGGCTTAGTAAATTTAACTCTAGTGGCCAATAATAATAGAAAAGAGATCAATATTCTTAAGTATGTATTTCGAGCCTGACATTCTGCTAAGTACTTTATTCACTCTCATTAAAGCCTTGGAACAATTGTTGCATGTTTAAGTTATTAGTGAGCCCCATTTTATAGAGGAAAATGAGGAAACTGACCTATGTAACTTGCTCATGGTCACGAAGCCATGAGTGGCAGAATTAGGACATCAACACAGTCAGTCTGACTCCAGAACCCTCCTATTTATCTCTACTCTATGCTACTTGTAAAATTATTTGGTCTTGGGGCTGGGCGCAGTGGCTCATGCCTGTAATCCCAGCACTTTTAGGGGTCGAGGTGGGTGGATTGCTTGAGCTCAGGAGTTTAGACCTGCCTGGGCAACATGGTTAAGACCTCATCTCTACAAAAAAAAAAAAAAAAAAAAAATAGCCCGTGTAGTGGCACATGCCTGTGGTCCCAGCTACCTGGGAGGTTGAGGTGGGAAGATCACTTAAGCCCAGGAGGTTGATGCTGCTGTAAGCCATGATCATGCCACTGCATTCCAGCTTGGGCCACAGAGTGAGACCCTGTCTCAAAAATAAATAAATAAATAAGATATCAGTGCTACTCACCTTTATCACTTGACAATGATTGATTTGTGTAAAGGGATTCAAATCAAAATGTGTCAAAATGTGCAAACTCCCTTCCTCCAAAAGTATTCATTTTAGAATACTGAAATTCTCTATTATGTTCTCTGCCCAGTGTCCCAGGGTTTACTGGTTTCTAAAGAGCTGGTGGGTGTATACAGCCTCCCCAAGGGGAATTCAGGAAGTAAGCTGGTTGTCCCAAAGACTGGCATTAAATAGGTAGAGACCCAGGATCCTAATATCTTGCAATGTGCCAAAATAATTGTCCCTGTGCCCAACCTCACCATTGCCACATCACTCCTACCCCTCACAGTGAGTGTTACAGGCAGGCAACAAACTGGTGTCATCACAGAATGATTGATGGAACACATAGACTGCACTCATCACCTAAACATTGTCATCACACCACAGCAACCAAAGACAATTGCATCACCCAGGGGTTAGATGTAGGAAGAGTAAAAAACAAACAAAAAATTTGAGTGTGTAATTATCACTATTGTATTTGATCCTTCAGGAGAAGGTGGAAGATGGCCGAGCAAGCATCTATCAATCTGTCGTTACCAACACCAGCAAAGAAATGTCCTGTTTTAGTGACTTTCCAATGCCCGAAGATTTTCCAAACTTCCTGCATAATTCTAAACTTCTGGAATATTTCAGGATTTTTGCCAAAAAATTTGATCTGTTAAAATATATTCAGTTCCAGGTAAGGTATTTTTGGGGAAATGGGTTTCTCTACATTGGTCCAGGTATTTAAATAGAAAAGTTATTCTGATAATGAAAGCAATTATGAATAAACTATCCCATTCTAAGTGTTTGTTGAAATATAACAACCTGATGTAAAACCCAAAAAGTAGTGTTATTACACTTAACGTTCCTGACATATGCCAATTGCATGATCACTTGAATTATTGGTTTCCTTGTTCAGACTATCAAATAACAAACAGAAGTTCTTTAAAAAAACTTATTTTGTAATAGAGCACTGTAATGAGAATGTACATGCCATGGTAAACTATGTGTATATTCAGGGAGTTAAAGGAAGACAAAAGTTTTTAAATGGGGGAAAAATACAATTACATAATTGTTTTGAAATAATTATATAAATATAAAGAGCAATAACAAGGGTGATGCCAGTCCAAGATTGGACAGTCACTGAGCAGATGTTCTTGTAGAAGTCATTTTTGTGTAAGATTATGATGGTCTTTCTGCAAGGTGGTGGTTTTTGTAGTCTTTTTTGTTACCAGGCACACACCATGAGAACCCACTCTTTCTGGCCTTTCCCACTTCTATTTGTCGGGTTTCTTAACATTAGTGACTCCATCTGGATTCTGACAGTTTTCATAAGAACTTGTTTTTCTTTTCTCTCTCAAGTCCTTACTCAGTATTCAACACCCTTAACAGACTGGTCCCACTGCTGAGTCAGGCCTCTTGCACGAAGCAGCGATGAGAAGGACACACTTGGCCCATGTTATCCTGGAGTAATTCTCAATGATGCCTTCTCTGTTTCTTCAAGACAACTGTCCTTAGTGTGAGAAAGTGTCCAGATTTCTCATCCTCTGGCCAATGGAAGGTTGTCACTCAGAGCAATGGCAAGGAGCAGAGTGCTGTCTTTGATGCAGTTATGGTTTGCACTGGCCACCACTTTCTACCTCATATCCCACTGAAGTCATTTCCAGGTAAGACCCGCAGGGATTCCCAGCTTTTTGGAGTAGGTTTACAGGTACTTTATATGTAGTTTAGATTGACAGGCAGGATTCATTGCTGCAACTAGGCACAACTTGGCTCAATAAGATTGAGATAGAGCTAAAAAGATGAAAGACACCAAACAGCATCTTTGTTTCTATCGGCCTCTGAGTCTTCATCACACATAGAACTCAGAGCCAACTTCCTTGGAAGTCACTAAATCCTCAGCAGAATTTTAGAGAATGCACATCAAACTGGTTCTCTGTTGGAGAGGCCCTTTTAGTCGTGTGCTTGCATTGGCCTTTTTCTACCCTGTCAAACACCGAGCCTTTTCCACAGGTCCATTCTCACACACAAGGGGAGCACTCCTAGAAAGAAATGCTTCTGCAGGTTAGTGATGGGGAGAGAAGTGCAAGAATAGAACCCTGCATCCACCTGTTCTGGTCCACCCAAGTCTTTCCTCAGAGAACACACTTCTTTCCCAAGGCCCTCAGGAAAATAGGTAATATAGTGGTTCATAGGCCAGGCTTCATATTAGAATCACCTGGGGGAACTTCTAAATCCCTGATGGCCTGGGGACCTACCCCCAAAGATTCAAACACTATGGAGTAGGGTTAGAGCAATGAAAGTTTGCTCAGGTGATTTTAATATATAGTCAGGATTAAGACCTGCTCATCTAAAGCAATTGTTCCCAAATAGAGTCACCTGGAGGGCTTTTCAAAGCACAAATTGCTAGGCCCCACCCTCCATATTTCTGATTTAATAGGTGCTATGGCTTGAATGTCCTGTCCAAAACTCATATTGAGGTTAATCCCCAATGGGGCAGTATGAAGAGATGGGGCCTTTAAGAGGTGATTGAGTCATAAGAGCTCTGCCCTCATGAATGGGTTAAGCCATTTCTGGATAAATGAGTTAATGGATTCTTGGGTTATCACAGGAGTGGAATTGCTGGCTTTATAAGAAGAGGAATAGAGACCTGAGCTAGCGTGTTAGCATGCTTGGCTCCCTCACTATGCAATGCCCTGTGCTGCCTTGGGACTCTGAAGAGTCCAAACCAGTAAGAAGGCTCTTAGCAGATTCAACCCTTCAACCTTGACTTCTCAGCCTCCACAATTGTGTGCCAAAATAACTTCCTTCCACTATAAAATATTCGGTTTCAGATATTTTGTTAAAAATAGAAGACAAACTAAGACAGTAGGTCTGGCATGAGGCTGAGAATTTGCATTTCTAACACCAGGCAATGCTGATATTGCTGGCCATGTGACCACACTTTGAGAACCAATAATCTAAAGATCCTTTCGAGCAACCCCACCGTCAATGGCAAATCCTTTATAAAGTCGTATGTTTCTGGGAAGTGTAATAGTAACTAGGAAAGGACACAGAGAAGCTTGTCTGTGATTAACCACCAGCAAGTCACTGACTTACACAATATGGAAACCAACTCCTATGTTCCTGGTTTTTAGTTTTAGTTTTTGTTTACTTTTGGAAAATAAGATTGCTAAATTGTATTCTAACTATTACACAATTATAATAGTACTTCATAATGTGCTTAAGAAATATTTAAGAGTATCTGATAAGTGATTTTTTTTTTTTTTTTTTTTTTTTTGAGATGGAGTCTCACTCTATCACCCAGGCTGGAATGCAGTGGCACAATCTCGGCTCACTGCAACCTCCACAACCTCCATCTCCCAGGTTCAAGCGATTCTCCTGCCTCAGCCTCCCAAGTAGCTAGGATTACAAGTGCATGACCACCCCTGGCTAATTTTTGTAGTTTTAGTAGAGACAGAATTTCATCATGTTGGCCAGGCTGGTTTCAAACTCCTGACCTCAGTTGATCTGCCCACCTTGGCCTCCCAAAGTGCTGGGATTACAGGCTTGAGCCACTACACCCTGCCTAATATGTGATATTAAAGTGTCAAGCGTCATTATATAGTCCAAAATAGTATAATGGGAAGCCAGAAGACAGTATCTGGTCCTGCAGTATCTGGTCCTGCTGTATCTGGTCCTGCAGTATCTGGTCCTGCAGTATCTGGTCCTGCTGTATTCATGACCATTTGTTTGTCTCTATCAGAGCCTCCGAAATCAAAATCAACCCCTTTGGTCCTTTTTTTTTTTTTTTTTTTTGGTGTTGAGACAGTCTCACTCTGTCACCCAGACTGGAGTACAGTGATGCAATCAGGGGTCACTGCATTCTTTACCTCCCAAGCTCAAGCAATCTTCCCACCTCAGTCACCTGAGTAGCTGGGACCACAGGCATGCGCCACCATGCCCAGTTAATTTTTGTTTTTTGTGTTTTTTTTGTAGAGACAGGGTTTCACTATGCTGCTAAGGCTAGTCTCAAACTCCTGAGCTCAATCAACCTGCCTAGGCCTCCCAAAGCACTGGGATTACAGGCCCCACCTGGTCTGGTACCTAAACTTTATGTGCTTTACCCCTTTAGAGAAGAGGCAAAACAAATTGACGGCAGAAAGGAAAAGTTGGCAATGCAGTTTTATTGAAATCAGCTTGACATAGTTGCTCTGGAGCTCAGACTTCTCTCTTCTTCCCCCTGAAGGTATCGAGAGGTTCAAAGGCCAATATTTCCATAGCCGCCAATACAAGCATCCAGATGGATTTGAGGGAAAACGCATCCTGGTGATCGGAATGGGAAACTCGGGCTCCGATATTGCTGTTGAGCTGAGTAAGAATGCTGCTCAGGTGCGATGCTCTCTGCTTACCATGTACCTGGAGGGGAGGAAGTGGGGATGCTATACTGGAGAACCCCAGCTATATAATCACGGCTCAAATCCTCATTAACTAGTTGGTTGGTAGCCCATTGTGGCATCATAGAAAATCTGGAAGTCAAGAAACCAGTTTACCTCCTAGCTCTGTCACTAACCAGCCATGTATCCTAGAGTGATTCATTTCACTTCTCTGGGCGATGGCTCCCCCATTTTTAAAACGTGAACTTTTGACCAGATGATTTTCCAGAAAGAGGCCTTTCATCAACATGGCTCACTATAGCCTTGACCTCCTGGGCTCCAGCCTTCCTTTCATCTCAGCCTCCTGAGTAGCTGGGACTACAGGCACATGCCACACCACACCCAGCTAATTTTCATATATTTGTAGAGATGAGGGTCTCACCACGTTGCCCAGGCTGGACTCAAACTCCTGAACTCAAGCAATCTGCCCAACTCAGCCTCCCAAAGTGCTGGGATTATAGGCATGTACCACCATACCGAGCCAAGACACCTTGTTTCTACCTGGATGTTTAATGAGAGGTTAATCTGTTCATATTCTGGAGAGTGGCTTTTAGAAATTTAGTGCATATTTGAATTATATTTGAAATATAATCTTCAGTTACCCAAATTTTATTAAAAGAAAAGATTAAATGGATAGTAGGTCTCTCAATTAAAATCATAGATATTTAGGTGCTTCCTGAGGCCTTCTAACCACTGTCCTCTTAGCACCTGCTCAGGAATGACACCAGCTGAGCTGCCAAAAAGTCAAACATTATACGATGCTGCTGCTGACAGTGGTGGTAAGGAATAGCAAAAAAATAAACTCCTTCTGCAAGGATAGACCTAGGCAAAGAAAGAAAAATCGCTAAAGGTCCTCTCCCAAAGCATCCCCTCTCAAGAAGGCCTGAACAAGATGCCAAATCACTCTTACACTAGCTCCCTCAGCCTGGTATCTCTGGCCACCCAAGGCTTACCATGGCCCTCTGCACAACGAACAAATCATTTTCATTCTGAGTCTTACACTTTTAGGACTCTAGATACCCAGCGGCAAAAGTTATAAGCAAACATGACGCCTGCCCAGCAGGTTAATGAAGGGGTTACATTGGGCCCTGTCAGAGTCATCCATCAGTCAGTGTCAGTCAGTACCAGCCTGGGAACAGAGCAAGTCACTAACACCAGAAGGAGATTTACTAGACCCAGTAAGTCTTCACTTTGTGAGAACAAACCTCTTATCACTTATCTCAGTGTGAAGAACAAGTGAGGGGGCAGGAACTGTGACAGCCTGGAGAGGAGCAGAGCTGGAAAGTGAGAGTACCAGCTCTAGGCTCTTTCATGCTGGGAACACCCACAAAGCCTAACAGTGTATAATGGGGCAGTATGTGAGGAGCTGATGTAGCAGTCAGCCAAGTGAAGATCCATCCTAGACTACTACATGTTGTCAGACCAGTGATTTGGACTTAGATCTCTTCATTCCAAAGATATCAAATCTTAGATGGCAAGAACCAGTTCCTTGTATGGGTCTTGCCCTACAGAAAGCCTTATGGTGCCAGATTCAGTATTAAGAAACTACCTTGGCTCTATTTGCATGCCTTACAGCTCCTTAAATAATCTTTTGCACAGAGTGCAAAAGACTTTGTTGCCATCTTCCTCTATCAGTGTAAATGCCACTAGGTGCCCCCTTTTTAGGAGGTACTTCACTTTTGAGGTCAATCATCTTTAAAACAGAGACTCAATAAAGTCTGTTGCTATGCATGTGATACATCAGCTACATAGTAGATTCCTCCTAAATATGTTATAATCATACATTTCCAGGATTATAATCATTCATCTGCACTAATCTCTTCAACATTTATTAGAGTAACAACATAAATCTATAACTATCATAAAACCTTTTACACAGAGTAATATACTCTCAAGCCTTCTGTGAAAAGACTAACCAGAGACTTTACAGGAGCTATACATGCTAGGAACAGAACTAGATGCATCTGAGTAACTTGAAATTATCACCTGAACTTACCAAAATTCTGAGTGTGCACTGCTCTGTTAAAAGAAATTCACCTTTATAAGGACACAGCACTCTCTACCACAATCCAAAAGCACCATTCAAGATCATATGGGATGGTGCTGCATCATTGTATTAATTCATTCTCATGCTGCTATGAAGACATACCCAAGACTGGATAATTTATAAAGAAAAGAGACTTAATTGACTCACAGTTTGACATGGCTGGGGAAGCCTCAGGAAACTAACAATCACAGTGGAATACACCTCTTTACGAAGGTGGCAGGAGCCAGAATGGGAGCGAAGGGGGAACCCCTTATAAAACCATCAGATCTCGTGAGAACTTACTCCCTATTAGGAGAACAGCATGGCGGAAACCTCTCCCATGATTGAATTATCTCCACTTGGTCCCGCCCTTTACACGTGGAGATTATTACAATTCAAGGTGAGATTTGGGTGGGGGAACACAGCCAAACCATATCAGTCATTTACATACTTCTGACCAAAAACCAAATCTCTGACCTTTGACCTAAAGCATGCGTCTCAGATAAAGCAGACTGAGCCTAAATCCTCACGTTTCTCTCGCTGTTGCAGCTAGTGTCACTAAGGCAGGTTAGACTCCCCTGCTGTAGGGAGGGTCACAACAGAAAAAGAGTGAATCAAACAGGCAGAGCATTCCATTTGAAACAGGGTTTGATCCTGAGGAAGAAGAGGGGACAGTAAATAACGGAAAGAGACACTAATGGAAATATTTTTGTATCTAATATCTAATCAAAGTATTGCCAAGTCAGCCTAAGGGCAACGGCAGGAGAAATTCAGAACATAGGTATATACCACACACAGACCAGCAATACAGGAATGCTTGGTGTAGGTGCTACTTCACAAGCTAAGAATTTAAGGCCCATCCCCACAAAATTTGTCTCCAAATTCTGGTTCACTCCAGACATAAGGCACTGTATGAAACTCCTCTTTTCCAGCCTAACTTTACAAAATAACAGCTAGCAGTACTTATCACTTGCCAGGCAATATTTCAAGTACTTTATATATACCACCTCATTTAATCTACACAAGAATGCCATGAGGTAGGTACTGTTAATACCCCCATTTTACAGAGAGAGAAACTGAGGCACAGATTGAAATCATTCACCTATGGCAACACAGATTGAAATAGTTCACCCACAGTAGTGTGATTTGGATTCAAACCCAAGCAGCCCATATCCAATCCTCTTAAGTAAATTGGTTACCTTGCAAGTGAATCTTATGTGTTTATCAAGTATAGCCTTAAACAAAACTCATTGGATGGTATGTGAACATTTAAGAAGCGGTTCAAATATGCATTTGGACAATGAGGGAGTAACAGTAAACACAGCAAAATATACATTTGAAAAGAGATTAAATGTACATTTTGGAAACGAGAAATCTTAGTAAACAAGGTGAAGAATACATCTGAAAGAGGATTCAGATGTGCACTTTAAGAGACAGAGAATCACAGTATAAGTTCACAGTTTTTAACTTTTAAAATACATATCAGGCACTATGGCTCATGCCTGTAATCCCAGCACTTTGGGAGGCTGAGGCAGGAGGATTGCTTAAGCCCAGAAATTTGAGACTGACCTGGGCAACATAGTGAGACCGTCTCTACAAAAATATTTTTTGAATTAGCTTGATGTGGTGGTCATGTCTGATGGTGAGGTGGGAGGATCACTTGAGCCTAGGCGGTCAAGACTGCAATGAGCCATGACTTCACAACTGCAGTCCAGCCTGAGTGACAGAGCAAGACCCTGTCACACACACACACAATAATAAAGTCTTTTAAGTATGGAAGGAAGATTATTTCCCTTGTTATTCTCCATCCAGAGATATGCAGATGCATATACTTATACTTATGTAGTCACTAGGCTATAATCACATGTTTCCAAGGATTATAATCATTCTACCTGCACTATAGAAGAAACTTAGGTGGGTGGAAAACATGAGAGGAGGGAGGAACTTTCTCTTAAGGAGCAGCAAACCACAACTGTAAACATGGGAAAGACTTGTGGATTTCATCATCAGAATTAGCCCAAAGACTTTCTCATGTCTGCATGAAGTTCTCAAGACTTTGTTGCAGTCTTCCTATATCAGTGTAAATGCCATGGGGTACCCCTGTTTAGGAGATACTTTACATTGAGGTCAATCATCTTTAAAACAGAATCTCTGTAAATTCTGGGGCTACACATGTGATACATTACCTTCGTAGTAGATTCCTCCTAAATGGGACAATGCCCTAATTTAAACTGCATTTCTTTTTGCTTGCCAGGTTTTTATCAGCACCAGGCATGGCACCTGGGTCATGAGTCGTGTCTCTGAAGATGGTTATCCTTGGGACTCGGTGTTCCACACCCGGTTTCGTTCTATGCTCCGCAATGTACTGCCACGAACAGTTGTAAAATGGATGATAGAACAACAGATGAATCGGTGGTTCAACCATGAAAATTATGGCCTTGAGCCTCAAAACAAGTAGAGTTATTTTGCTTTAGTGGTATACTCGTTGGTGAGCAAAGTTGTCTGAAGGTGTCTCCCTTAACAAAGATTCAAATTGCTAACGCAGTATTTCAAACTACAATCTAACAATATGAGTACCTTATAGGTCCTGGAGTTTGGATTCTAAATTTGTTCTGTATACCTTTAAAAAACACTTAAGAAGATGAAGCAAAAGTGTTACAAGCTGCTCCAGAAAGCAAAACTAGGGGAGAACTTTCTAATGCCCAGAGTTATCTAACATTGGAGAAAACTGTTTCAAGAGACTATGACCTGCCTTTCAGAGGGGTGTGGTGGGAAACACGTAATTCTCCATCTAATAATTTATGCTTTGCTAACCCTATACCATGAAGGTTCTTCCCATGGGCAACCTTGAAACACATTCCTTTTTCTTTGCTAAAAGACACATCTCTGTTGATGTCAGTTATATGTCAGTGATTTAAGCACAAGCAAATGTTATGAATGGTTCTTTTGCTTTAGTTGTTACAGGTTTCTTCCCTTAAAAAACAGAAGAGCTTCAGAATCTTTTAACAAATGCCTGCCATGTAACTACCATATTCTAAGATCGGACATAAGTGCCATGTATTGTCTATTAAAAAAAGAAAAAGAAAATGTTCTCAAATCTACAAAAAAATATAAGCAGACTTTGCATCAACATCCATGTTATTACTAACAGAGACTCCATGGATATTTGGGACTAACAAATATCACCAAACCTAATTTTATACATTAATTTTCACATTGATCCCTTCATAGGTTTCAAAAGTAGTAGAAATTTAGCAAATTTTTTCTTCCTTACTTATGATCAAATAGGAGTTAAATAAAACAGCAAAATAATAAAAGCTAGATAGCATGACAAAGGTTAAAAACAGAAATGGTATAATAACCACCATAATACTCAGGGATTTTGTCTAAGCCCTAGGGGATGCTTCCTTCTTTAAAATCTCTTTCACTCACATCGCCTACATGTTTTCCCTTATTTATTGATGGGAGGTATTTGTGACATGAGAATTAAGTCAGAAAATAAGGACTGGCACAGACAACCAGTTAAGTTAAAGTTTTACAGATATTTGAAAAGCTGTTTTATTTTCAGAGCCATACCCCAAAAATGTCAAGAGGGTTCAAGATTCCTCAGGAAATGATCCTTCAGAATGTTTTTCTTCTGT
Source organism: Macaca fascicularis (assembly GCF_037993035.2). Classification (NCBI taxonomy): domain Eukaryota; kingdom Metazoa; phylum Chordata; class Mammalia; order Primates; family Cercopithecidae; genus Macaca; species Macaca fascicularis. The sequence continues at coordinate 28,827,066 of NC_088375.1, forward strand.
ATGTCTCAGATACATTATGAAGGAACCTGTACTAAATGATGATGTCCCAAGTCGTCTACTCTGTGGAGCCATCAAGGTGAAATCTACAGTGAAAGAGCTCACAGAAACTTCTGCCATTTTTGAGGATGGAACAGTGGAGGAGAACATTGATGTCATCATTTTTGCAACAGGATATAGTTTCTCTTTTCCCTTCCTTGAAGATTCACTTGTTAAAGTAGAGAATAATATGGTCTCACTGTATAAGTACATATTCCCAGCTCACCTGGAGAAGTCAACCTTTGCATGCATTGGTCTCATCCAGCCCCTAGGTTCCATTTTCCCAACTGCTGAACTTCAAGCTCGTTGGGTGACAAGAGTTTTCAAAGGTAAGTGTGTGGGCAGGGGAGTGGCTAAGTGTTTCAGATCTGGTGAAGTTTATCAATAATGATAAGAATGTTGCCTGAGATAAAAAGGTTGCCAAGAAAAAGTTTGACAACCTTGGCTGCTCTCACAAGATTAGCTTTCTAAAAAGTTACTGGAGAATTCAAAGAATAACAAATACAGGAATCTGGTCATAATAAATACCTGCAATCATCCCTTTAAACTATTAGACTGTCAAGAGAATTTCAACTGGCATAAAGCTAAGTGCATGTTAACTTTTATTTGAATCGTGAGAGAATAAGTTTAAGAAAAACATCTGTGTCTCCTGGTGTTACCTATGTGGTGTTTAAAACGTTCTCAGCATATGTGCAAATCAATTTAACTCTTAATACCTGAGTAGCTCAACTTCACAAATCCCTACAAGTTATAAAATTATTAAAAGGTTTATTTCTGAGTGCCTGTGTAGCACTTCATACTCCTCAGAACAGTGTTATCTCCCTGCCTCCAGCGTTCAATTCTGTTCAGCTAGGTATTACTGAATACCTAGCCCTGCGCTGTGAACTGGTGGGACTGAGAGAAATTTAAACAGACCATTTCAACATAATACGACAAATGCTTTGATTGAGTAATATATGGAGTGCTCAGGGAAGGAGAGAAAGGGCACTTACCACGGTAGAAAAAGGAGAGGGCACATGATAAAGGAAAACGTCCTGGATAACTGCATTTTTTCAGGGGCAGAAAAGGGGATTGCCTGAACAAAGCATAGAGGCAATGATACATATGGAAAGGCACATTATATTTGACATTCCTAGAGCATGACATATGAGGCAGAGAGAGAAAAGAGATTACTCTTGGAGAAGGAGACAGGACACAGGAATTTTGTAAGACATGCTATGGCGCTTAGATTATAAATTATAGATCAGTTCTTCCCAAATATGGCTACACATGAAAATCATCTGATGGATCCTTAGGGACCCTGATTAAGTAAGACTGGCCAAGGGACCTGGAATATGCATTTTAGAAAGCTCTTCAGCCCGGGGCACCAATGGAGGGTTATAAGCAAGGAACAGGCATTAGCAGATTTACACTTTGGATAGATTGTTTCAGCAGTAGTGTGGAATATAGATTTGAAAGTGGGGAAAGACTACAGCCTCACAGATGAAAGAGAAAGTTACTGAAGTAACTTATGCTAAAATATGATGCATCCTGGGCCAGGGCAGAGATACAAAGTGGAAAGGAAGCCATAAGTGTGAGAAAGCATTAAGGGAAAAATCAGCAGGACATTATGATTGGTTCAGTGTGGGAAAGTCAGGGAAATAGAGAGGAATCAAGGAGGACTTACAGATCTCCGGCATTGGAAACCAGGTAGACAGTAGTGCTGTAAATAAAAGGGGGTATGCAGAAAATGATGCAAGTCTGGACAGGAGGGCTTCAGTGAGGAACTTAGGCCTGGACTGCTTGAGTATCAGATGTCTGATGACTCTAGGCAAGGGGACTTGACCATATTTCAACACATTCAAAGCTCAGGGGACATTTGTGGGCAGGCAATGTAATCATGAACTCACAATAATAACTCCTGCATCAATCTTTCCCTATCTCTACTGCCCGACTCTCATCTCTCACCAGGTTTATTTCAACAGCCTCTTTACCGGTCTCCCCAACTTTGGGCTTGCGTCCCTGGAGTCCATTTTCCTAAATTCAGCAGCCAGACAGATCTTTCCAAAAAATAAATCTGATCTTCTCACTTCATGCAGAAAACTTCCACAGCCTCCTATCACCTTTAGGATAGAGGCCAAACTGCTAGTCATGGCTGCCAGGCTTCCAGACATGCTTCCCTTTTCCAGCCTCTTCTCTTGGCCCTCTCCATCTTGTAGTCCATGCCGTAGACTGTGCTCCCTGGACAGCGTCACATGGAGTGCTATGGGAGTGGCACCCCATGAAGTTCAACAGCACAGAAGCCCTGACTGGTATGACATGGTTCAATGGCCAGAGTTTAATTTTAAGAATCAATAACTAGATAAAGTAATGATATTGACTCAAACTTACTATTCAAACCAACCTTTTATTCCTTAGGCTTGTGTCACCTGCCCTCAGAGAGAACTATGATGATGGACATTATCAAAAGGAATGAAAAAAGAATTGACCTGTAAGAATATTTTTTAATTCTTTAAATGAAGCAGTGTTTCTTGAAGTACAGTGATCTAGCTACTTACAAGAACCACCTAGATGCCTGATAAAATGCAAATTTCTGGGCTAGAGCCCAGATGATTGAATCAGAAACTCTGTGTGTGAGGCTAAAAATTGCATTTTTATCTTTTCCCTAAGCGATTCTTATACATACTAGGTTAAGAACCAAATACTTAAAGATAAGAATTGTACCAAATCAGAGCACTTCTCCTTGGCTTAATTTCATCTCAGTTCTATATGATGCCCATGTCAGATTCCGTAACTTCTCAAGCCACCTACACTCCGTGGTTAGAGAGGGAATGGGATGAGACGGTGGTGATAGTAGCTTGAATAGCTGTGAAAAGTTAGCTGGAGAATCCCCATCAAAATAAATTAGTAAGGGGTTGGTGTGAAGGTTCAAGGATTTGTACTTTATGATGAGGTAAAATGAGGTTCAACAGTGATCGAGTACCCTTGGAAAGTTGATTTGGGGTTCACATCAGGTGTAGGGAGTTTTCTCTTGTTCACATTCAATTTTACCTAACATTGATTATCTACTATATGTCATCCAGACTGCCAGGTACTTTAGTAATTTAACAAGCAAATATTAAGCATCTCCTGTGAGCAAGACACCAAGCTATGCTTTCATACGCATTATCTCATGAATCCCTGCCGCCATCCTGACTAGTATGTACTTGCCTGGAGATTTGCCACTGCTTAAAAAATGCCAAACAATGGTGATCATCTTGTCACATTTCTAGAGCATCCATGAATTCATGGCTCTTTGAGGGCCTATTCTCAATCTGAGATATGAGCCTCCTGGAACAATAAACTCATACTTTCCACCAGAGATTCATTCAAAACTCATTCATGTATTCACTCATTCCTTCATTCCTTTAGCAGTTTTGAATGCCTAATATTCTAGAAAACTGAGAACATTTTGTGAATATTCCCTTTTTACTTTCTTCACTAAGGTTTGGAGAAAGCCAGAGCCAGACGTTGCAGACCAATTATGTTGACTACTTGGATGAGCTCGCCTTAGAGATAGGTGCGAAGCCAGATTTCTGCTCTCTCTTGTTCAAAGATCCTAAACTGGCTGTGAGACTGTTTTTCGGACCCTGCAACTCCTATCAGTATCGCCTAGCTGGGCCTGGGCAATGGGAAGGAGCCAGGAGTGCCATCTTCACCCAGAAACAAAGGATACTGAAGCCACTAAAGACTCGGGTCCTGAAGGATTCATCTAATTTCCCAGTTTCCTTTCTGTTGAAAATCCTGGGCCTTGTTGCTGTTGTTGTGGCCTTTTTCTGCCAACTTCAATGGTCCTAGTCAGCATAACACTTTGGGCTTTATTATCTTGTCAGTCACTACCTCCTAAAGAATAAAAAAAAAAACTAGAAGAAAAAATATTAAATTCATGTTCTAATAATATATTTTAGAGTTAGGTAGTACAGGTGAGGGGGAAATTGTAGAGAATTAGCAGAATTGGGTCTATGTACAAAATCAAATTGTGTCATGCAATTTTGCCATTCCACGCTTCCCTCAGTTCACGAAAGTTACCAAAAAGTAAAATAAAATAAGACTGGTGGCCGGGCGCGGTGGCTCACGCCTGTAATCCCAGCACTTTGGGAGGCCGAGGCGGGCGGATCACAAGGTCAGGAGATAGAGACCACGGTGAAACCCCGTCTCTACTAAAAATACAAAAAATTAGCCGGGCGCGGTGGCAGCGCCTGTAGTCCCAGCTACTCAGGAGGCTGAGGCAGGAGAACGGCGTAAACCCCGGGAGACGGAGCTTGCGCTGAGCCGAGATCGCGCCACTGCACTCCAGCCTGGGCGACAGAGCGAGACTCCGCCTCAAAAAAAAAAAAAAAAAAAGACCGGCTCAGGTAAATAGTGCTGCCAGCCCTGATATACGGGAGTTGTATGGAAAAATAATAGAATTACACAGCATGAAAAGCAGCCCATGGTTTAAATTATTAGACAATTTAAATTGTGGGTAAATATTTAAGACTCCCAAACAATGTTTTTGATGGTCTTCTATCCACGCTACTTGGTAACAGAGTTCTCAGATGTTAGGTCATGTTTCATCTGCTCAGTCGGGGATCACTCAAACTACTAGAGAAAAAGTGAGAGGATAGATTTAGAAAACATCAGTAATTGCTCAGATGAACTTTTAGGACCTCATATTTAGAGCTAAGCAAATAGCCACATTTCCTATATTTTGACAGAAATACTGCTAGAAAAATTAAAATGTCATGATAGCTACCTAACAAATATAAATGTTTAATGCTTATCGTAGGCCAGACATTACGCTATGTGCACATCATATGTATTATTTCATTTAATTCTCACAACAATTCTGTGAGATGGTTACAGCTATTATAGTCATTTCACAGATGATGAAACTAAGATTCAGAGCAGCTGATATTGTGAGGCAGCTGGAATTGGAACCCAGGTTTGTTGAACTCTAGAACTAAAGATCATAATGTTGTCTTGTAATATATTTATTTACAAAACACTTCATTATTTATAAAGAATTTATTAACAGTTTATCTTATTTATACTCATATATCTGTTACTTTGGGAGGCCCTTTACATAGAAAACAGCATTCTTTTTGCCAAATATGACCAAATTACTTTTATTTATAATTTTTGATTTATATTTCAGCTAGATCTAAAAAGCATCTGAAGGAATTTACAATGAAAGATACCTATGCAATAACATTTAGGATAATCTTTGACATTTTGGAAAAATAAGAATTGAGGGAAAAAAGGTGTATCTCCCAAGTAGATGCAAAGCATTATATTGATTGACACTTGTATCTAACTCCAGTCTTACAGATAACCAAGGCAAAAAGCTAAATAAACAATATGTAACCTCTAACATTTGGTAAAAGGAAGTATACTGGTCTGTTAGGAGAGACAAACTTTTTTTTAGAATTGAAGTCTAAAACAAACAAAAGCAATTCAATGTCAATAGACATTGAGCAACGTAATAGACAAATATCTCCTAATGGAACATTTGCTACAGCTGCTCCTTCCATGAACTGTGCTTTGTAAAATGAGCTCTGTCGTGAGTCCAAACCAAACCCTTCCAAGAGAGAACAAAGGTCAGAGATGTTGAAGATTTCAACAAATTTCTCCTCTTATTTCTACCAAGCCTTTGTGAGCATTGTTCTTCATTTTGGCCTGGATTTCTCCCTCAGGGACCTAGAACAATGGAATGTCAGTCTCTGTAGTTAAATTTTTTTCTTTAAAATTCAATTAAGTTATACCAGGATTTACAGGCAAGATTTTTTTTCTTCATTGCTCCCATAAGCAAATTTGTTTTAAAAAATTGTAAATGAGGTATATACTTAGTTCTTGGTTAAAAAATATATTGCTTTGTTAAGTATTAAAGATTTTTTGTAAGCCATTGTATTAATAATACTAATAAAATCAAGCCTTTATAGCAAGGGTCAGTGAATTACTACTGCCTGTGGGCCAAATCTAGCTCACTACCTGTTTTTGTAAATAAATTTTTATAATAGTACACAGCCACATTCATTCATTTATTTTATGTGGTTGCTTTCAAGCAACATTTTTAGAGTTGAGTAGTCACAACAGAACCTATGTGACCCACAAAGCTAAAATACTTACATTCTCACCATTACAGCAAAACTTTGGCAATTCCTGCTTTATAATATGTAAGGCATTGTCCTGTTTTGCATAACTTGCCTTATTTTGTCATTATCACTACCCATTTAATAGCTATGGTTGTTTTCCTACTTCTACAGTGGAAGAGACTGAAAAGCATTTGTCAGGTTAATGCTAAATCAGTGTGGAAATATAGCTCCACGAGGAAAATATTATTAAATTTATGTCCCTAAAATTTTTAGAAATCTCTTGAAATCTTTCCAAATGTTCTGGTATCTTTGAAAAATGTAAATAGTTTATTTATAGAGAACCCTGCTCTGAGGTTGACTCAAAGGTTAAAGAAGACTCATCCATCTATCCTTCTGCCTCCATATATCCTGACCATCAAACTATCCCAGGAAAACCATCTAGAGTAGTTTGTTTCAAATTGTTAGCCACAGACCACCTACATCACAAAAACTCAGGGAGCTTATAGAAGTGAAGATTCCTGAATATAAATATAGTAATAATTCAGATCTGCTGAATAGACATCTCTGCTGAAATCCACAGTTTTCATAAGCTCCCCCAGAAGATTCCTGTGTACATTAAATCTAGAAACCGTTAGTCTGAAATCTCTCAAAAAATAAAAATAAAAACTGCTTTCAGAGAGTAGCCCACAAAATTTCCCATTCTTCAAGGACAGATTCCTCCTTCTGTTCAGTCTTAATGCTCTAGCTGCAGTTTACAATTTTTGTTCTGTAAAGAATGTTAACTGGTTATCACCTTCAATAGTTTCAATATGTCCCCCAAAGTTATGTGTTTGAAACTGGCAATAGTATTGGGAGGTAGGGCCTAATGAGGTGATTAGGTGAAGTCTCTGTCTTCATGAAAAGATTAATCCCATTATCTCAGGAGTGTGTTGGTTATAAAAGCAAGTTTGGCTCCCTCTTTTCCCCATACACTCTTTTTCCCTTCCGCCTTCTCCTTTGCCATGGGTGGACACAGCAAGAAGCCCCTCATCAGATGCTGGCCCCTTGGTCTTGAATTTCCTAGCCTCTACAACTAAGCCAAATAAATTTGTTTATTTTAAATAACCCAGTCTCAGATATTCTGTTATAGAAGCACAAAATGGACTAAAACACCACCCTTTTTCCAAAATCTCTCCTTGTGTTGGCTCCCTTTACTAGCGTTTCTTTTAACTATTCTCTTTATGATAGTTTCTTAATTTTTTCTATCAAAAGCTAAATATGGCACACTTGTTCTTTACAGAAAAATAAAGATATTTTAAATAAAATACTAGGGACATGGTATGTAATACAATTTGAAACAATAACTTGAAATAATAAAGATTGAAGATGCTTAACCCAGAAAGAATACAGCATCTACATTATAATGAGGATAAAAAGGGAAGCCTCTTTTGTATCATCAGTCTTTCATCCTGGAAGCTGCTGCTACTGACCTGCAACTTTGGCTGTTTCCAAGGGGGCAGAATGTGTTAACACTGAACAGGATTCACTTTCTTGTCCATTATGCCTGGTGACTAAATGGATTAATGAAGCTAAGTCAAAGGCTTCTAAGACTAAATTCTACTTAATCCAGGTCAGATATCAAAATAAGACTAAATATGCAAGGATTTTATTAAGCAAAATACCTGTATGAAGGAAAATAAGAGAGTATGCCAAGATTTGAGTGTGTCCCCCAAAAGTCCATGAGTTGGAACCTTAATTCCTCAATGCAGCAGTGTTGGGAGGTAGAGCCTAGTGAGAGGTGTTTGGGTCAGGAAGGTTCCAGCATCACGAAGGAATTCATGCAGCCACACCTTTCCTTTTCCACATGTCCACTTCCGCTTTCACTTCTCTGCCATGTTATACTGCAGATCAAGACATTCACCAGAGGCCAACTAAATGACAGCTTCTCAATCTTAAACTTCCCAGCCTTCAGCACTATAAGAAATAAATTTATTTTCTTTGTAAAAGAAATAAATTTCTTTTGCTTTATATATTCTGCTATAGTAACTGAAAGAAGACTAAAATAAAGGAGTGAAAACCTGGAAGAGTCATCAGATTGCAATACAAGTCTGATACTGAGTGAAAAAGAGAGGGAAGAAATGTTGGGTAGAAACATCTTAGACTGCTGTGCAGGCTAAGGAAGATTCAGCAGGAAGATTCACCATTGAGAAGTCTTCAAGCCACCAAAAGTGTCCCAAGTCTCTCTAACATACTTAGCCACTGGCTGAAAACAGCTCATAGGAAAGCAAGACTTTAGCACAAGCACAGAAGTGTATCTCAAGTACAGCAGTTGAAGAGCTTGGTCAATTATACTGCCTATACTAACTATATTAGAGATCCATGAGGCACATTCTCATGACTGCCACAGGTTTATCGCCTCCTTTGTCAATCAAAACTCTCTAATTGATCGTAACCTATCTTCCCAGCCTTACCTCCCACTGCTATGCCAACCATACTTGCTTTCCGGCCAAACCACATGACTCACTATTCTACAGAGATGGCTGCACTTGGTCTTGCTTTATGCTGTTGCAGGACTTTTCCTTAGTTCAACTAAAGATGGGGTTCTTTGTCCCCCAGCCATGAAAGTTCAGGCTCATAGACAATTTGAATGGTGAGTAAGACAGGGCTTTATTGAGTAAAAAGGAAGAATTAAAAGGAAACAGGGACTCTCCGCAAGGCCAGAGTCCCTTGCTAGGGTGCTTCCTGCCCTGGAGTTCAAACTCCAGGGTCCACACAGGAAGAGGAGGGGCCAGGCTCCTCCCTGCTACAAATGGTGCAAATTTTTGAGGCTCCACCCCAGTGAAGAGTCTGGTTGGAGTTTTTTCAGGGACCTTCTCACACTTGGCTGTCTCATTCTCCCTCTAAAGAAGTACATCTAACTGTGGTTAGAATAAGGATAAGGACAAAGACCAATCTTAACTGCTTCCTGCTGACAGGAGGCACTGTTTTGGGGAAACAGCAGACAGAGCTTCCTTAGAGGCCTATTTAAGGGTTCCTGGCAAAAGGGGCCATTGTCAGACGCTCTGGGTGCATGACCATTTGGAGTTTGATGACCTGAAGGCAAGGACAGACAAACCAGGTTATTAGAAAACATATATCTAAGCAAAACAAAGGGAGAGGTAAAGACAGCTCAAAAATTCCAAGGCCTTTTACCAGTTTGCACAGGGAGAGGGAGGCCAAAAGCCTGACTGCTTAAAAAAAAAAAAAAAAAAAGGAGAAAAGTAAAAAACTTCACCTTTTTGCCAGAATGTTGGGCTTCTGGGTTTCCTTCCCCTGAGTCCAATCCTAAGCCAACAAGTTTAAGGTTTGGGAAATTAACTCTTTCCAGTTTGGAGGATGCATCTGATGTGAGTGTCTCACAGTATGTAGATGCAATTACCTATTTGTGAAGAGAAAACTGAGGAGGAAAAAGGAAAACTTAAGGCAATTTTTAAAGGCGTCCCAGGGGTTCAGGATGCATTCGAAAGGGGTATAGACTGAAGATGAATCACTACCCATCTAGAAACAGAAGAGCAGGCATCTCTGGTTCCCTTCTTTCCCTAGCAGATACATGGGATACAGGAGGGAAAGAGGGAAGAATGTCCTCTTTTCATCTTCCATCCTTGCATCGCCAAGTTCCAGTGACCTTGGCAGGTGCTGCATGGGTTTTAAAGTGGCTTGCACTCGTGAAGCAGGGGGGCTCGGCGGGGAAGTCATCCACTCTTACCCATGTATGCCCTGTTTCCCCTGCTGTCAGTAGCCTTGGAGTTCCCTAGATCGCATTTATGCTATGGATATTAATATAGCCTTTATCCATGAAACAGGAAGCTTGGGCTTGGCTTAATCAGCAGAAATGAGTCAGACTCACCTGTGCTCTGTGCCTTTTAACATCTGTTGCTCTCTGCCCCTGGATTCCCCAGATCCAGTTTTCTTCCTAGGGCTTTGATCCAACACTTGGAATTGAGTCTGGGACAAGAATGTATCTTGGGGGTTACATGGACTCTTTATCATAAGCAAATGCTAAAGTGAGGCTGTGGAATTAAGTCCTCCTTGAACAAGGGAGAGGAAAGGACATCTTGTGACACATCCAGAAACTGGTAGCTGTAGTTATGCTTGCTGAGATTTGAGTTCATGGCGCTCTGCTTTGGTTAGCTCCCTTGGTCTTACTTTCCCAAAAAGAAAACCTCCAAGTCTGGGGCATGCTATTTATTCTCATCACCTGGCAGGATCTGCAGCATAATTGCTCAGAACTAAACTATTGATCCAGATTTCTATGTCACCTATCCCTTTTGTTCTTTCTGAGCTGCAGCCAGGGATTGCTGGTTGGTTCACAGGAGCAAGCAGGGTTAGTCTAAAACATAGGCAAAAACTCAAAAACAACTAATGAGTTTAGAATTTAGTGACAAATGTGTGATAAGTTTTAGAACATAATTTCTCTCTCTCCAGTCCTCATTTTTGTTAAGAAATCATAGGAATCAGTTGTTTAAATAGACTTTAGTCTTATACTTGGCCTGATTATTTGCATAAAGTGCAGCAAGAATAATTCGTTTTACATGGGTCTTTTAGACTGGCTTTGATGGAAGTCTGTTCAATGAGGAGTCTCAGATAAGACCTTTTAAAGCTGAGCCCATCCATGGGTTTGTATCCTTAAACACCTGTGATTTGGGTGATCCTCTCCTCTTAAGGTCCCAAGATAAACTTGGAGCTCCTAGACCTGTTAGAAAGTGACATTCTTTACTGATCACAGGTCAGGAACCCTGTACAGGGACTGTGTAGACAAGGGTATGAGGCCAGTTTCCCCACTGGGCTTTCATTGACTCTGTAAGTTGAGATTAACTCCTTAAAAGGAAGTATACCCTTCCAGTCAAAGCCTTGGTACAATAAACGCTTTCTCCAATTGTGTCCTGTTGCAAAAGAAAACTGGATTCTTATTACATGGATGCAAACAACTATATTGCCATAAGTTAAGAATACTCACAGATAGGTTCTAAATTCTGAAAGAACGGGGCAGAGAGAAACAAACATGCTCCAATTTTTGATAATAGGAGTACACATTGCTTAATTATTAAAGACCACAAATAGCTCAAAATAAGTTTCCTTGACTGAAAAACAAAACAAGGATCAGCAATATTACAAACAGAAGTCAAAAAGTTTGCTTCAGCTTTCTCAGTTCAGTCCATTTAGTTAAGTCTTGTTTTGCTTGATATTTGTGAACATTTCAGCTTTTTATGAGTCCTGTACATTTTCTTTTATTCCAATGTTACAATCTCTAAAGTTATCAGAAATCTGTTTTTGAGAACACCTGTTAAAGTTCTGTAACTTATTATAAAGAATCTTTTGAAAAGGATTAAAGCAAGACAACAATTGTCTGTGAATAATAAAATGTCCAGGGTAGTTACAGTTACAAACAAAATTGACAAAGAAGTTTGGTTATCTCCATGGTTTACAATAACATCACAATCTTAATACGATTGATAGCATACACTTAGACATTAGAATTTTAGAAATCCCACACAATATTGGAACATATATTAGCATTATTTACCAAGATTTAACCTAAAGAAGATTGAACATCATTTTGGCAATACCATGTACCCAAACATGTCAAATAATCCTGTTTACCTCTCTTTTCTGGACACTCTAGGGACCCTCTAGACTATCCAAAGAGTTAAGTGTCAGGAAAGACGATTTGGAAACTGAAGTTTGATTTTGGGAAGCCTATTAAATTTGTTTAAAGCACTTGATATTATGAAATAGAATTCCAGGTTACCATAAATTATTTATTTTGCCAAAATGATGACTGATAAATTTTAAAGAAGCAAAACCTTTTATAACCCTTTGAATTTAGTCAGTATGTTCACATAGAGAACCTCTTCAGCAAGATTAACTTCCACAATGCTTCTACCACTTGTTTGAATGTTCAGCTTTTCCTATCTAACTCAAAACAATCATTTAACCCAAGGCAAAAGTTTACATTTCCATGTCTTCTTATAACCTTTTACTAAAAAACACATTTTACTGTTCTTATGCATTTTACATGTAAATCTATTTTTATATTACATGATATAATGGTAACTCCTGGCAATTTTTAACTTTAATGTAAAACCTGCTAAATTGCTTTACTTGTGTGGTAAGTGCTGCCAAGGTTTGCCTTCTTAATCTAGGGCATGTTTAGTTCGATATATCCCCAGGCACTACCAATTGTGAAGCAGGCAAGACCGACAGGTCTCAAAACCCAAAAAGCAGTTTGTAACCTCAAAAAATTTAGCAAACCTTGCATCTGACCTGCATTTTACCAATAGTCTTAAGGGCTGTTTTTATTTATTAAAGATTAAGGTCAAGTGAACTGAAAGGCATCAGAGATTTTATCTTTCCTTTAAAAAATCTTAGATTCAAGTGTTTGCCCTTCTTTGGGCCAGATTAATTAGAGTCCTTTTTACAGACATTACACAAGTACACATGCAGACAAGCAGAAGAAAACCCAGTCACTGGGTGGGGACTTTTAAGAGACATGACTAGGAAAACATGCAGATATCAAATCAGAGAGGGCTCATCCCCTAAGGCAAGATTTCTAAGTGAAACCTTGCCAAGTGGTTACCAGCCACGCCTCAGGATGTAAAACAAAATGGAGGCTTGATTTCACAACAAAATCTTTGCAGAAAATATGAACGGTGACAGGTGTGGGGCCTGGCATGGTAAAAAAAGTCTTCTAAAATAAAAAACAAATTAAAGGTTAACTGCCAATGGGGTGAGGAAGAGAAAAGAAAAAAGCTTCAAAATGTCTGGGACAGACCCTTTTATTCTTATACAACTGGTTCCTGTACCAGGAGAAAAGTTTAATTACTGTTGAATAAAGTAAAACGCCTTAGCAGGGGAAGGTGAAGACTTTGGTGGTGCATGGTGGAAAACACCAGCCAGTTGGCTGTACACGACCCTTGGGCCATGCATTCCAGCCCCAGAAGGGAGGGGAGAGCAGTGGGGGGTTTCTGCTTGCTGGTCAGTCTCAAAAAAGGAAGGAAAAGGCCTGGGAACAACAGGGGATTGGGGAATGGTTCCCCCTACCCTCAGAAGTCTGAGGATGAAAAGGCTTAAAACCAACGGTGAGAGGTTTTGAGTCTCCATTTCACTTGCCACTTCTCAAGCCCCATGTTGGGTGCCAAAAATGTTATAGGGTTTTTCCTTAGTTCAGCTAAAAATAGGGTTATTTGTCTCATAGCCACAAAAGTTCAGGCTTTCAGACAATTTGAATGGTGAGTAAGACAGGGTTTTATTGGGTGAAAAGGAAGAAAAAAAGGAAACAGTGACTCTCCACAAGGCCAGAGTCCCCTGCTAGAGTGCTTCCCACCTGGCCATTCAAATTTCACACAGGAAGAGGAGGGGCCAGGCTCTTCCCCACTGCAAATGGTACAAATTTTTGAGGCTCCACCCCTGTGTGCATGCTGGTTGGAGTTTTTCTGGGGATCTCCTCCCACCTGGCTATCTCAATGCTACTCCACTATTGCCTCCTCAGCCTCTAATAGTTAAAATTCCATCCTTCCTACAATGCCTAGGTCAAATGCTGTTCTCCCTGAAGCTTTCCTGAGTCCCTCCAGCCAAAAATAGTCTCCTCTGCTTCTGTATTAACAAACCATTTTGTTTTAACTCTGCAATAATGTTTACCTTCTTGCCTTCTACTCTTAGGTTACCTTTGCAGTCTCTATAAAAGTTGCCTTACCTCTCTGGGACTTAGTTTTCTGATTTCAGCATATAATAGAGGGCAGATAATGACTAAAGTCTATCAAATCCAATATTCTATAATCCTAATTCATCCACTGTCAATGCTTTTATGGTGGTTAAATTGAATGTCATTTTATCATGGTAACTGGCACTTGTATCTAGAAGCCACATTGCCACTCTTTAGTACTGTAAAAAGTAAAGTAAAGTTTCCTCTTCAAAGACTTGCCTCTTTATCTAATTAGGAATAAATAGTAACTTCCCTTAAAAGCAAAATTTATTCAAACACCTATACTAACATTCTTAAATATCTGTAGCCATAATAAAGAAATCAATGTACTTTATGTTAGCTCTACAATTTAGCCTAAATATTTGCCTTGGCATGCTTATACTTGGCCTAAGGGATGAGACCACCCCTCATATTGTCTTATGCCCAATTTCTGCCTCCAAAGAAAGAAAAGGAAAAAACTAAAAGGTAGAAATGAAATCCACAAGCAGACAGCCCGGCGCCATACCCTGGGCCTGGTAGTTAAAGATTGACCCCTGACCTAATTGGTTATGTTATCTATAGATTACAGACATTGTATAGAAAAGCACTGTGAAAATCCCTATCCTGTTTTGTTCGGATCTAATTACCGGTTCATGCAGCCCCCAGTCATATACTCCCTGCTTGCTCAATCACGATCCTCTCATATGCACCCCCACAGAGTTGTGAGCCCTTTAAAGGGACAGGAATTGCTCACTCAGGGAGCTCGGTTCTTGAGAGAGGAGTCTTGCCGATGCCCCTGGCCAAATAAACCCCTTCCTTCTTTAACTCGGTGTCTGAAGAGTTTTGTCTGTGGCTCATCCTGCTACATTTCTTGGTTCCCTGACAGGGAAGCAAGGTGATTGGCCAATGGTTGAGGCAGCTCCTTAGGCAGCTTAAGCCTGCCCTGTGGAACATCCCTGTGGGGGACTCCAATGAACCGGAGTGACGCAGATCCTGAGAGTGCTCCCGGGTAGGCATTTGCCCCAGTGGGATACCTCACCAGAGCAGTGTGTGACAGGACCCTGTGGAGTATCAACGCAGTTGCTGAACACCAGGAAGGAACGGGCACTTGGAGTCTGGACATCTAAAACTTAGTAAGACTAGTCTTTGAAATTTACCCACTCCATTTGAGTGGAAGTATGGCCTGATCACACATGGCATGCCTTTATCAGCACTTTGGTTTTGGTTTGGTTTTGGTTTTGACTTAGTTTGAACTGCTTGACAGGACCAGTCTTAGGAACTTGCCCACTCTATTTGAGTGGAAGTATGGCCTGATCACCCACAGCATGTCTTTATTGGCACTTTGGTTTTGGTTTTGACTTGGCTTGAATTGCTCGACAGGATTGGTCTTGGGAACTTGCCTACTCTACTCCATTTGAGTGGAAGCGTGACCTGATCATCCACAGTGTTCCTGTACCGGCACTTTGGTTTTTGTTTTTTACTTGACTTGGATTGCTTGATACTTTGGTTTTGGTTTTGATCTGGCTTGGATTTCTGGAAACTCTGATTTTGGTTTTGATTTTGGTTTGGTACAAACTTCAAAAGTGTGTGTGTGCCCTTTTTACCATTCTTTGTTTTCTAGGGTGCATGTGGTGTGAGCGTGGTGTTTTGTCTCAAAGAAGCATAGATCAGGCACAAATAAGCCCACCCTACTAGGAACTATGTTGAAAAATTTCAAAAAAGAATTTAAGGGAGACTATGGAGTACTATGACACCAGAAAAACTTAAAACTTTGTGTAAGTGGGAATTGAACAATGAACTATGAGAACACTTGGACACAAGAAAGGGAACATCACACACCAGGGCCTGTTGGGGGTGGGGGGAGGGGTAGCATTAGGAGATATACCTAAGGTAAATGATGAGTTAATGGGTGCAGCACACCAACATGGCACATGTAAACATATGTAACAAATCTGCACATTGTGTACAAGTATCCTAGAACATAAAGTATATTTAAAAAAAAATTTGTGTAAGATAGACTGGCCAGCATTAGAGGTAGGTTGGCCTTTAGAAGGAAATCTGGACAGGTCCCTTGTTTCAAAGGTATGGCACAAGGTAACATGTAAGCCAGGGAACCCAGACCAGTTCCCGTACATAGACACTTGGTTACAGCTGGTTTTAGCTCCCCCAACGCACAGTGGTTGAAAGAACAGCAGCATAAGTGGCTGGCAGAAGCAAGGAAAGACCAGCAGAGAGAGAGAAAGGGAAGAGACAGAGAGGAAAAGAGGCAAAGAGAGAGAGGAAGAGACAGAGAGGAAAAGAGATAAAGAGGGAGCCAAGGAGAGCGAGAGAAAGAAAGAAAGAGAGAGGCAGAGAGAGAGAGAGGAAGAGACAGAGGCAAGAGGAAAGTCAAAGAGAGAGAGACAAAGTCAAAGAGAGAAAGAAAGAGAGATATACAAGTAGTTAAGAAAAAAAAAGTGGGGGGCGGCACCCAAGATGGCTGAATAGGAACAACTCCAGCCTCGAGCTCCCAGCCTAAACGACACAGAAGACGGGTGATTTCTGCATTTTCAACTGAGGTACAAGGTTCATCTCACTGGGACATGTCAGACAGCTGGTGCTGGTCAGTGGGTGCAACCCAACCAGCGAGAGCTGAAGCAGGGCGAGGCATTGCCTCCCCTGGGAAGTGCAAGGGGGAAGGGAATTCCTTTTCTTAGCCAAGGGAAACTGAGACACACAACATCTGGAAAATCAGGTAACTCCCACCCTAATACTGTGATTTACAAGGGTCTTAGCAAACGGCATACCAGATTATATCCCACACCTGTTCCAGAGAGTCCCATGCCCACGGAGCCTCCCTCATTACTAGAAGAGCAGTCTGAGATCTAACTGCAAGGTGGCAGTGAGGCTGAGGGAGGGGTGCCTGCATTACTGAGGCTTAAGTAGGAAAACAAAGCTGACGGGAAGCTCGAATTGGGTGGAGCCCACCACAGCTCAAGGAGGCTTGCCTGCCTCTGTAGACTCCACCTCTGGTGATGGGACATAGCTAAACAAAAAGCTGCAGAAATCTCTGCAGATGTAAATGTCACTGTCTGACAGCATTGAAGAGAGCAGTGGTTCTCCCAGCATGGAGCTTGAGATCTGAGAATGGACAGACTGCCTGCTCAAGTAGGTTGCTGACCCCTGAGTAGACTAACTGGGAGACATCTCCCACTAGGTGAAGACCAACACCACACACCTCACATAGCTGGGTACACCTCTGAGATGAAGCTTCCAGAGCAAGAATCAGACAGCAACACTCACTGTTCAGCAGTATTCTATCTTCTGCAGCCTCCGCTGCAGATACCCAGGCAAACAGGGTCTGGAGTAGACCTCAAGAAAACTCCAACAGACCTGCAGCTGAGGGTCCTAACTGTTAGAAGGAAAACTAACAAACAGAAAGGACACCCACACCAAAACCTCAACAGTATGTCACCATCATCAAAGACCAAAGACAGATAAAACCACAAAGATGGGAAAAAGCAGGGAAGAAAAGCTGGAAATTCAAAAAATCAGAGCACATCTCCCCCTCCAAAGGAATGCAGCTCATTGCCAGCAATGGAACAAAGCTGGAAGGAGAATGACTTTGACAAGTTGAGAGAAGAAGGCTTCAGTTGATCAAACTTCTCAGAGCTAAAGGAGGAACTACGTACCCAGCACAAAGAAACTAAAAACCTTGAAAAAAGAATGGAAGAATGGATAACTAGAATAATCAATGCAGAGAAAACCATAAAAGAACTGACAGAGATGAAAACCATGACACAAGAACTACGTGACAAATGCACAAGCTTCAGTAACCGACTCGATCAACTGGAAGAAAGAGTATCAGTGATTGAAGATCAAATTAATGGAATGAAGTGAGAAGAGAAGTGTAGAGAAAAAGAGTAAAAAGGAATGAACAAATTCTCCAAGAAATATGGGATTATGTGAAAAGACCAAATCTACATCTGATTGGGGTGCCTGAAAGTGATGCGGAAAATGGAACCAAGTTGGAAAACACTCTGCAGGATATCATGCAGGAGAACTTCCCCAACCTAGTAAGGCAGGCCAACATTCAAATTCAGGAAATACAAAGAATGCCACAAAGAAACTCCTCAAGAAGGGCAACTCCAAGACACATAATTGTCAGATTCACCAAAGTTAAAATGAAGGAAAAATTGTTAATGGCAGCCAGAGAGAAACATCAGGTTACTCACAAAGGGAAGCCCATCAGACTAACAGCAGATCTCTCGACAGAAACTCTACAAGTCAGAAGAGAGTGGGGGCCAATATTCAACATTCTTAAAGAAAAGAATTTTAAACCCAGAATTTCATATCCAGCCAAACTAAGTTTCATAAGTGAAGCAGAAATTAAATCTTTTACAGACAAGCAAATGCTTAGAGATTTTATCACCACCAGGCCTGCCCTACCAGAGACCCTGAAGGAAGCAGTAAACATGGAAAGGAACAACCAGTACCAGCCATTGCAAAAACATGCCAAAATGTAAAGTCTATCAATGCTAGGAAGAAACTGCATCAACTAACGAGCAAAATAACCAGCTAATATCATAATGACAGAATCAAGTTCACACATAACAATATTAACCTTAAATGTAAATGGACTAAATGGTCCAATTAAAAGACACAGACTGGCAAATTGGATAAAGAGTCAAGACCCATCAGTTTGCTTTATTCAGCAGACCCATCTCACATGCAGAGACACACATAGGCTCAAAATAAAGGGATGGAGGAATATCTACCAAGCAAATAGAAAACAAAAAAAAAGGAGGGGTTGCATCCTAGTCGCTGATAAAACAGGCTTTAAACCATCAAAGATCAAAAGAGACAAAGAAGGCCATTACATAATGGTAAAGGGATCAATTCATCAGAAAGAGCTAACTATCCTAAATATATATGCACCCAATAGAGGAGCACCTAGATTCATAAAGCAAGTCCTTAGAGACTTACAAAAAGGCTTAGACTCCCATTGAATAAAAATGGGAGACTTTAACACCCCACTGTCAACATTAGACAGATCAACAAGACAGAAAGTTAACAAGGATATCCAGGAATTGAACTCAACTCTGCACCAAGCAGACCTAATAGACATCTACAGAACTCTCCACCCCAAATCAACATAATACACATTCTTCTCAGCACCACATCACACTTATTCCAAAATTGACAACATAGTTGGAAGTAAAGCACTCCTCAGCAAATGTACACGAACAGAAATTATAACAAACTGTCTCTCAGACCACAGTGCAATCAAACTAGAACTCAGGACTAAGAAACTCAATCAAAACCACTCAACTACATGGAAACTGAACAACCTGCTCCTGAATGACTACTGGGTACATAACAAGATGAAGGCAGAAATAAAGATGCTCTTTGAAACCAATGAAAACAAAGATACAACATACCAGAATCCCTGGGACACATTTAAAGCAGTGTGTAGAGGGAAATTTATAGCACTAAATACCCACAAGAGAAAGCAGGAAAGATCTAAAATCGACACCCTAACATCACAATTAAAAGAACTAGAGAAGCAAGAGCAAACACATTCAAAAGCTAGCAGAATGCAACAAATAACTAAGATCAGAGAAGAACTGAAAGAGATAGAAATACAAAAAATCAATGAATCCAGGAGCTGGTTTTTTGAAAAGATCAACAAAATTGATAGACCCCTAGCAAGTCTAATGAAAAAGAAAAGAGAAAAGAATCAAATAGACACAATAAAAAATGATAAAGGGGTTATCACCACTGACCCCACAGAAGTACAAACTACCATCAGAGAATACTATAAACACCTCTATGCAAATAAACTAGAAAACCTAGAAGAAATGGATAATTTCTTGGACACTTACAGTCTCCCAAGACTAAATCAGGAAGAAATTGAATCCCTGAGTAGACCAATAGCAGGCTCTGAAATTGAGGCAATAATTAACAGCCTACCAAACAAAACAAGTCCAGGACCAGATGCATTCACAGCCGAATTCTACCAGAGGTACAAGGAGGAGCTGGTACCATTCCTTCTGAAACTATTCCAATAATAGAAAAAAAGGGAATCCTCCCTAACTCATTTTATGAGGCCAACATCATCCTGATACCAAAGCCTGGCAGAGACGCAACAAAAAAAGAGAATTTTAGACCAATATCCCTGATGAACATCAATGCAAAAATCGTCAATAAAATACTGGCAAACTGAATCCAGCAGCACATCAAAAACTTACCCACCATGATCAAGTGGGCTTCATCCCTGAGATGCATGGCTGGTTCAACACACGCAAATCAATAAATGTAATCCAGCATATAAACATAACCAAAGACAAAAACCACACGATTATCTCAATAGATGCAGAAAAGATCTTTGACAAAATTCAACAGCCCTTCATGCTAAAAACTCTCAATAAATTCGGTATTGATGGAACGTATCTCAAAATCATAAGAGCTATTTATGACAAACCCACAGCCAATATCATACTGAATGGGCAAAAACTGGAAGCATTCCCTTTGAAAACTGGCACAAGACAGGGATGCCCTCTCTCACACTCCTATTCAACATAGTGTTGGAAGTTCTGGCTAGGGCAATCAGACAAGAGAAAGAAATAAAGGGTATTCAATTAGGAAAAGAAGAAGTCAAACTGTCCCTGTTTGCAGATGACATGATTGTATATTTAGAAAACCCCATCGTCTCAGTCCAAAATCTCTGTAAGCTGATAAGCAACTTCAGCAAAGTCTCAGGATACAAAATTAATGTGCAAAAATCACAAGCATTCTTATACACCAGTAACAGACAAACAGAGAGCCAAATCAGGAATGAACTTCCATTCACAATTGCTTCAAAGAGAATAAAATACCTAGGAATCCAACTTACAAGGGATGTAAAGGTCCTCTTCAAGGAGAACTACAAACCACTGCTCAGTGAAATAAAAGAGGATACAAACAAATGCAAGAACATACAATGCTCATGGATAGGAAGACTCAATATCATGAAAATGGCCATACTGCCCAAGGTAATTTATAGATTCAATGCCATCCCCATCAAGCTACCAATGACTTTCTTCACATAATTGGAAAAAACTGCTCTAAAGTTCATATGGAACCAAAAAAGACCCCACATTGCCAAGACAATCCTAAGCCAAAAGAACAAAGCTGGAGGTTTCATGCTACCTGACTTCAAACTATACTACAAGACTACAGTAACCAAAACAGCATGGTACTGGTACCAAAACAGAGATATAAACCAATAGAACAGAACAGAGCCCTCAGAAATAATACCACACATGTACAGCCATCTGATCTTTGACATACCTGACAAAAACAAGAAATGGGGAAAGGATTCCCTATTTAATAAATGGTGCTGGGAAAATTGGCTAGCCATAAGTAGAAAGCTGAAACTGGATCCTTTCCTTACCCCTTATACAAAAATTAATTCAAGATGGATTAGAGACTTAAATGTTAGATCTAATACCATAAAAACCCTAGAAGAAAACCTAGGTAATACCACTCAGGACATAGGCATGGGCAAGGACTTCATGTCTAAAACACCAAGAGCAATGGCAACAAAAGCCAAAATTGACAAATGGGATCTAACTAAACTAAAGAGCTTCTGCACAGCAAAAGAAACTATCATCAGAGTGAACAGGCAACCTACAGAATGGGAGAACATTTTTGCAATCTACTCATCCGAGAAAGGGCTAATATCCAGAACCTACAAAGAACTCAAACAAATTTACAAGAAAAAAACAAACAACCCCATCAAAAAGTGGGCAAAGGATATGAACAGACATTTCTCAAAAGAAGACATTCATATAGCCAACAGACACACGAAAAAATGCTCATCATCACTGGCCATCAGAGAAATGCAAATCAAAACCACAATGAGATACCATCTCACACCAGTTAGAATGGCAATCATTAAAAAATCAGGAAATGGAACAGGTACAGGAGAGGATGTGGAGAAATAGGAACACTTTTATACTGTTGGTAGGACTGTAAACTAGTTCAACCATTGTGGAAAAGTGTGATAATTCCTCAAGGATCTAGAACTAGAAACACCATTTGACTCAGCCATCCCATTACTGGGTATTTACCCAAAGGATTATAAATCATGCTGCTATAAAGACACATGCACACGTATGTTTATTGCAGCACTATTCACAATAGTAAAGACTTGGAATCAACCCAAATGTCCATCAGTGACAGACTGGATAAAGAAAATGTGGCACATAAACACCATGGAATACTATGCAGCCATAAAAAAGGATGAGTTCGTGTCCTTTGTAGGGACATGGATGCAGCTGGAAACCATCATTCTCAGCAAACTATCACAAGAACAGAAAACCAAACACCGCATGTTCTCACTCATAGGTGGGAATTGAACAATGAGATCACTTGGACACAGGAAGGGGAACATCACACATGGGCATATTGTGGGGGAAGGGGTGGGATAGCATTAGGAGAAATACTTAATGTAAATGATGAGTTAATGGCTGCAGCACACCAATATGGCACAAGTATACATATGTAACAAACCTGTACGTTGTGCATATGTAGAACTTAAAGTATAATTAAAAAAAAAAAAAGAAAAAAGTGTACCTTATTCCTTTAAAAGCCAAGATAAATTTAAAACCTATAATTGTTCATTGAAGGTATTCTCAGTAACCCTATACCACTCCAATACCACTTTGTTGTCAGTGTAAACAAGGGCGTATCCCGAAAGCACTGAGGCCTTCCTATCAAAAATCCTTAACCCAGTAACCCACGGATAGCCCAAATGCATTGAATCTGTAGCGGCAACTGCTTTGCTAACAAAAAATGTTAAAAAAATAACTTTTAGAAGAAACCTCATTGTGAGCACACCTCACCAGTTCAAAAGTATCCTAAGGAAAAAAAAAGGGGGGGTGGAATTTATATAAAAAGAGTATTATATGGTAAATTCTTGTCCTGAAATAAATTAACTAGTTGTTTAAAGGAAGAAATATTTGTAATAACTCAGAAAGTTGAGGCATCTCAAAGAATTGTCTGCAAAAGTCAGGAAAGACAAAAATGTTATAAAAAAGAATTTATGCAAAAAAATATTGTATAATTTAAAAGTAACTAGGCCTCCTGAATGTAAAACTATTGAAAAATTTTTAAAAAAGTTTATGTGCAAGGTGTATAAAAAAAGTAAAATATACCTTTGGTAAAAGAATTATAAGGAAGCATAAGAATGTACATTTTTACATTAAAAAGTTCAAAAAATTATTGTTTTGAAGGTTTAAGCAAGTTTTAAAATGTTAATTGTAAAGAAAATTATGTGTGTAAACATATTACCTAAAGTTAAAGAAGTATCATCCAGTTTTTCTGTGAACTGGACATTAAAGTAAAAGCATAACAGGTTTTTCTTAAAGCACCAACCTGCTCTTTAGCAAAAATTATAAAAGGTTAAAAAGAGTCTATAAAATCTTACCTTATAATCAAACATTAAAAATTAGATAAATATATCTACTATTAAAATTAAGTTTAACATTAATACACTAATATAAAGATAAAATTTAGTGTATCTGGTATAAAAATCACATGAGAAGCATTGTTAAATGTAAAGTGGTATTTGGCTTTCTTTGGTTTAAAAACTAATAAAAATAGGTGTTAAAGGAAATATCTCAGTAAAAAGGCACAAAGGACTATAAAGTCCCCTGCCAAGGACCCCTCATTTAAAACAAAAGGTCAGTTTCTTAAGAATTATATACTTGGTTTATCTTCCACTTTCCTTTCTCTCAAAAACTAAACGTCTTCTAGTACATGTACCACCCTAGAATTTCAGCAAACCAGCACCGGCCTGAATATCACGTTCTCATCAAAGGGTGGAAAGAAGAAAAACTCGAGCCATCCTGGGAAGGACCCTGCCTTGTGCTGCTAACCACCAAGACTGTTGTTCATACAGAAGAAGAAAAAAAAAAAAAAAGGATGGACTCATCACACCTGACTCAGGAAAACACCACCCCCTCCAGAGTCATGAGCCATAGACCCAGGGGAAAACCCTACCAAACTAAAGCTAAGAAAAATTTAACTCTTTTCATCTAATCTATTACTCTTTCTTCTTTCCTCACTCTGTTGCTGACCATCTAGTTATTAACATAACCAAGTCAATTTTGACTCAAACTATTGCATTTAATGCTTGCCTTGTTATAACCTGTGGGGACTTGCCAAGTCAAATACAACTTTCTACTTCAGAAAAGTACTTCTGTCCCTCCTGACTCTCCTCAGACTGGGCATTAGTAAACTAGGACCATTTAATCTGGGGAGATTTTGATAAAGACCCCAGTGACAACCAGGAGCCTTGCCCCCTGATGTGGAGCTTTCATGATATAGTTGGTCCAAAATTCTGTGGACCACTAAAGAGCAAGGATGGACTGTCCCAACCAGTTTTTGTAATTTCCTAAAACCATACATTCATTTTACTAGAGGATCATAGAAGTTAAAGACTTAAAACAAACTTTAACAATTAAGACAGGATACCAAGATGCAAATGCCTGGTTAAAACGGATCAAATATTCCATCTGCACGATAAACAAAAGCAAACGTTAGGCTTGTGCACATGGCAGGCCAGAGGCCCAGATTGTCCCCTTTCCACTAAGGTGGTCCTCCAGTCGACCAGGTGTGGACTGCATGGTAGCTCTTTTCCAGGATTCTACAGCCTGGAGTAATAAGTCATGCCAAGTTCTCTCTGCTATAAACCAAAGTCTGGCACCCTGCAGGTCAGCCCCTGAGGGCCATCCAGCTTCTGTCTCCCAACACTAAGTTCACTTCATGTCTCTCACGACAGGAAGGAAACTTAGCAATTCCTTGGAGACCTGAAAGGATGCAGTAAGTTTAAGAATTTTCAAGAGTTTGTCAATCAATCAGCCCTTGTTCATCCCCGAGCAGATGTATAGTGGTATTGTGGTGGACCTTTACTGGGCAATGTGCCGAAAAGCTGGAGTGGCCCTTGTACTTTAGTACAATTGGCTATCCCTTTCACCCTGGCATTTCATCAACCAGAAGGAAAAAAGTAAAATAAAACATTGTAAAGCAAGAAAAGGCCCTTATACGTCTTTCGATTCTCCTGTCTATTTAGACACAATTGGAGTCCCACGAGGAATAGCAGATTAATTTAAAGCTTGAAATCAAATAGCTGCAGGATTTGAGTCAATATTTTGGTAGGTGACAGTTAATAAAAATGTAGATTAGATAAACTGCATCTATTACAACCAACAGCAATGAGTTTTTCATGAGTTAAAAGAAAAACTCATGTCGGCCCCAGCCCTGAGGCTACCTGACCTGACAAAACCCTTTACGCGGTATGTGTCAGAAAGAGAAAAAAATGGCAGTTGGAGTTTTAACCCAGACTGTGGGGCCCTGGCCAAGGCCAGTGGCCTATCTCTCAAAACAACTAGACAGGGTTTCCAAAGGCTGGCTCCAAGGTCTAAGGGCCC
This sequence comes from Macaca fascicularis, assembly GCF_037993035.2. NCBI lineage: Eukaryota > Metazoa > Chordata > Mammalia > Primates > Cercopithecidae > Macaca > Macaca fascicularis. The sequence continues at coordinate 28,852,349 of NC_088375.1, forward strand.
TAGCAGCAATGGCCCTGTTAGCACAAGAAGCAGATAAACTAACCCTTAGGCAAAACCTGAATATAAAGGCCCCCCCATGCTGTGGTAACTTTAATGACTACCAAAGGACGTCATTGGTTAACAAATGCTAGATTAACTCAGTATCAAAGCTTGCTATGTGAAAATCCCCACATAACCATTGAAGTTTGCAACACCCTAAACCCCACCACCTTGCTCCCGGTATCAGAGAGCCCAGTTGAACATAACTGTGTAGAGGTGTTGGACTCAGTTTTTTCTAGCAGGCCCAACCTCTGAGACCATCTTAAACATCAGTAGACCATGATCAGTACGTGGATGGGAGCAGCTTCATCAACCCCTGCAAAGTGACTCTGAAGAAGATGACAAGCCCTGCTCCAGTCACACCCGGCAGCTGACTGGTCCACGCATGGCTGAAGCATGAGAAAACTCAGTGCACGACCCATTTTCCTTAAAATTTGGACTTTTACAGTAAGGACTTCAAATGACCTTCCTCAGACTGAGGACTGTTCCCAGTGTACATATCAAGTCACTGACGTAGGACAAAAGGTTGCTACGGTCCTATTATTTTATGATTATTATAAGTGTACTGGAACTCTAAAAAGAACTTGTTTGTGTAATGCTATTCTATTCAAGCTATGTTGCCCAGGAAATGACCAACCTGATGTGTGTTAAGACCCATCTGAGCCTCCCGTGACCACAGTTTTTAAAATAAGATTAAGGACTGAGGACTGGTGGGGCTCAGAAGTGATATGAGTAAAATGTTAGCAAAACAGAAGAAAAAGGGGTGGCCAAACAAGTCACCTTAAAATTTGATGCCTGTGCTGTCATTAATAGTAGTAAGTTAGAAATAAGGTGTGGTTCTCTTAATTAGAAAAGAGGCTATATAGCACAAAATAAGTACATCTGTCATAAATTAGGACTGTGTGGAAATAAATATAAATACTGGTCTTCTGTCATTTAGGCCACTTGGATAAAAAAAAATGAAAAGGATCCAGTCCACCTTCAGAAAGGAAAAAATGACCCTTCCTGTACTAAGGGACAATGTAGCCCTTTAGATCTAGTAATAACAAATCCCCTTGATCCTCACTAGAAAAAAGAGGAGCATGTGACCTTAAGAATCTATGGGGCCGGACTGGATCCTCGAGTAAATATCTTGGTTCGAGGAGAAGTTTACAAACGCTCTCCTGAGCCAGTGTTTCAAACTTTCTATGATGAACTAAATGTGCCAGTACCAGAAATTCCAGGAAAAACAAGAAATTTGTTTCTGCAATTAGCCAAGCATGTAGCCCAGTCTCTCAATGTCACTTTATGTTATGTATGTGGAGGAAGTATAATAGGAGATCAATGGCCACGAGAAGCCAAAGAATTAGTACCTAGAGACCCAGTTCCTGATGAATTCCCTGCTCAAAAGAATCACCCTGATAATTTCTGGGCCCTGAAAACCTCAATTATTGGACAATATTGCATAACTAGCAAAGGAAAAGAATTCACTCACCCTGTAGGACAACTTAGTTGTCTGAGACAGAAACTGTATAATGATACCACAAAAACAGTCACTTGGTGGAGTTCAAATCACACAGAGAGAAGTCCATTTAGTAAATTTCCAAAGTTGCAAACCATGTGGACCCACCCAGAGTCCCACCAGGACTGGACAGCCCCCACTGGATTATACTGGATATGTGGGCATAGAGTTTATGCCAAATTACCTGACCAGCGGGCAGGTAGTTGTGTTATTGGCACTATTAAACCGTCTTTCTTCCTACTGCCCATAAAAACAGGTGAACTCCTGGGCTTTCCTGTCTATGCTTCCCACAAAAAAGAAGCATAGCTATAGGAAATTGAAAAAATGATAAATGGCCCCCTGAGAGACTCATACAATATTTAGGCCTGCTACTTGGGCACAAGACAACTCGTGGGGATACTGGACCCCCATTTACATGATCAACCAAATCATATGGTTACAAACTGTCTTAAAAATAATCACTAATAAAACCAGCAGAGCCTTGACTATTCTGGCCTGGCAAGAAACTCAGATGAGAAATGCTATCTATCAAAATAAATTAGCTCTCAGCTACTTGCTAGCAGCTGAAAGAGAGGTCTGTAAGAAATTTAACCTTACTAATTGCTGCCTACACATAGATAATCAAGGGCAAGTAGTTGAAGACATAGTTAGAGATATGATAAAACTGGCATATGTGCCTGTGTAAGTGTGGCATGGATTTGATCCTGGGGCCATGTTTGGAAAATGGTTCCAGCACTAAAAGGATTTAAAACTCTTATAATAAGAGTTATAATAGTAATAGGAACCTGCTTACTGCTCCCTTGTTTGTTACCTGTACTTCTTCAAATGATAAAAAGCTTCATCGCTACCTTAGTTCATCAAAATGTTTCAGCACAAGTGTACTATATGAATCACTATCAATCTGTCTTGCAAAAAGACATAGGTAGTAAAAATGAAAGTGAGAACTCCCGTTATTGAGAGTCTCAAAGGGGGTAATAAGGGAGGAGACCACCCCTTATATTGTCTTATGCCCAATTTCTGCCTCCAAAGAAAGAAAAAGTAAAAACTAAAAGACAGAAATGAAATCCATAAGCTGACAGTCTGGCACCACACCCTGGGCCTGGTAGTTAAAGATCAACCCCTGACCTAATCAGTTATGTTATCTATAGATTACAGACATTGTGTAGAAAAGCACTGTGAAAATCCCTATCCTGTTTTGTTCGGATCTAATTACTGATGCAGGCAGCCCCCAGTCATGTACCCCCTGCTTGCTCAATTGATCATGACCCTCTCACGCACACCCCCTTAGAGCTGTGAGCCCTTAAAAGGGACAGGAATGGCTCACTCAGGGAGTTCAGCTCTTGAGACAGGAGTCTTGCCAATGCTCCCAGCTGAACAAACCCCTTCCTTCTTTAACTCAGTGTCTGAGAGTTTTGTCTACAGTTCATCCTGCTACAGTCCAAGCAAGCATTAGATCATAGCCTGGTCCTCTTCCTTATTTGAAGGTGTTTTTACTTTTCTTAGAATTCCACAAGCTACTTCCCCCTTCCTTTGTTCTCCTCTGCCATTGCCTCTTTTGAAAAGTTCTAAGTTGCTAGCCAATCAGGACAAATACAGAATGTGAGGTCCCATTCCAACCAGTGGAAGTCAGACACAGCAGTAAGGTGGACACATCAAGTTATAAATGACCCTGTCTCCTTTTTTCAGTGTATTCTCATGGCAAAACTGCTGGCAAGTGTACCCTTTCTGCAGAAAGTATACAAATGGCCTTGCTGAGGAAATTAAATTTATTTTCAAGTGCTATTTCTTTACAGCACCAAAGAACAAGCATTTCAAATAATTTGGTGGCCTGTATAGGGATACATTCTCCTACAGAAGTGGTCTCCAGTCCTCTATCATGAAGAAGCATGCTCATCTGACTCATTGCAATGGCCTCAAGGATAAGGACTCAAGATCCATCCAGTGTGATGAATAAACCCAGATCCTCTGCAACACAAAAAAAAAAGGAAAAAGAAAAAAGAAAAAAAGAAAGTCAATAACAACAACAACAACAACAAAAACTGGCTGGCAATCTGGAGTAAAGGATCCTCACATATCATGTGAACTAAGAAACTCTGCACACAGACAAAAAAGAAAAAAAGAAAAGAAAAGTCAGTTAAGTATTTCCTTAGTAGTCAAGACTAAAGAAAAAGCCACAAGCCCCAAGACAGTAAAGCATTCCTTGGTTAAGACATACCAAAAAGACCATGGCGGGGTGGGGTGTAAATCATTCGTTAGTCAGGACTAAGGAAAAAAATCTGTTGGGGGTGGTGAAGTATTCCTTAGTCAAGACATCTTAGAAGTTAAACAGAAGTAAGAAATCCCCATTAAGAAAGAAGTTGAACCTCAGAAAGAAGTGAAAAATCGCCATAGGAGGGTTGAACCTCAAAAAAAAGAAAGAAATCCCCATTGATAAGAAGTTCAATCTCAAAAAGAAGTGAGAAATCCCCATTGGTGGAGGGGTTGAACCTCACAAAAACCTCTGGTGGTAAAAAAAAAAAAAATATATATATATATATATACACACACACACACACACACACACATATATATTCACATTCTCCTTTTCCTTCTTCTCAGGGAAAGAAAAGGTTAAGCTCCACTCCCACCGCTCACTCCCCTAGGGGAAAGGAAAGGAGAAAGAGCAAAAACAGCAGGTGTGACACCAGACAGCCAGGCACACCAAGAGTTAAGTCCCTCTCCCCAGCCAGGCTCTAAGTGAAAAAGAAGGCAGGGGCTGGCGCCAGGAGGAGAACGTGGGGGATGGCCCCTGGGGCCAGGACTGCAGCTGCACAAAACCCACCCAGTCCAAGAAACTAAGTCTAGGAAGAAAGAGGGGGAAAAAAGTAAAAAGGGAAATCGGAAAAAATAAAAAACAGGAGAAACAGATGACAGCACGTGCGCAGGGGTGGAGTCCATGCTGTGGCCTGGCCCTGCCTGTGGTAGGAGCTGGAGAACTCCGGAGGGGAAAAGGAAACAGAGGATGACAGAGAGGAAAGTAGAGTCCAAATGAGAGGAGACAGATAAATAGATGGAAAGAGTAAGTAAGAGAGAAACTAGAAGAGACAGAAATCAAAGAAAGACACAGAGGGTGAAACTACGAAAAGAAATAGTGTAAAAGGAAGGCAGAAAGTTAAGACAAGTTGAAGATCATCTGTGAAAGTCATAAGAAAAGTTATGGAAAGGAATTTATGCAAGAAATATTGTATAATTTAAAAGTAATTAGGCCTCCTGAATGTAAAACTATTTAAAAAACAGTTTATGTACAAGGTATGTATGAAAAATAAAATATACTTTTAATAACAGGATTATAAGGAGGCATAAGAATACAGATTTTTACCTACATTAAAAAGTTAAAAAACATATATTTTGTTTTAAAAGTTTAAGCAAGTTTTAAAATGTTCATTGTAAAGGAAATTCTGGGTGTAAACATGATGGCGAAAGTTAAAGAGATATCATCTAGTTTTTCTGTGAACTTGACGTTAAAGTAAAAGCACAATAGATTTTTCTTAAGCACTAACCTGCTCTTTAACAAAAATTATAAAAAGTTAAAAAGAGTCTATAAAAGTCTTACCTTCTAGTCAGACATTAAAATTAGATAAATGTCTACAATATTTTATTAAAATTACGTTTAACATTAATAGCACATTAATATAAAAGTTAAATTTAACTTATCTGGTATAAAATCATACAAAAAACACTGTCAAATGTAAAATGGTGTTTAGCTTTCTTAAGGCCCAAAGGTGGCTGGGTAAGTCACAAGGCCCCTCATCCCCAAGGTCACAGTGCACAGGGGCAGTGAAGGCCACAAGAAGGCCAAGACCTTAAGAGAGGGCAAGGCCACAGCATCCCCTGGGTGGTGCTGAGGGGGGATGGAGCAGGAGGTGTCACCATGAGGCCTCAAGCCCCAGGATATGCAGCAGAAATTACATACTTAATTTATCTTCCACTTTCCCTTCCCTCAGAACTAAAAGTCTTTTAGCACAAGTACCATTCCTAGAATTTCCAGTACACCAGCACCAGCCTGAAAACCACGTTCTCATCCAAAGATAGAAAGAAAAACACTCGAACCAGCCTGGGAAGAACCCTATTTTATGCTGTTAACCACTGAGATTGCTGTCCGCACAGCTGAGAAAGAATGGAGCCACCATACTCGAGTCAAGAAAACATTTACCTCTTCAGAATCATAAGTTACTGTACTAAGATCAAGCCCTACTAAGTTAAAGTTAAAGAAAGCTTAATTTTCATATACCTTCTATATTGCTTCCTTTCCTTTCCTTATTCTGTTACTAACTCCTTTGTTATTAATGTAACTAAGTCTGACTCACCTCAGACCATTGCCTTTAGTGCTTGCTCTGCCATACCTTGTGGAGATTTAAAAGATCAATGACAGTTAGCCTTTTCACATAAATATTTATGACCCGGCCCTCTAATGGACACAGTTACCCCTAGCACTCATCATTGTGATCACCGGCAGCCAAGACACCGATTTTCTGCTCCTGCAGCCTGGCAACCTTGTAGTAAATAGGACTACATCCTTTAAACTACTTAGGAGCGAAGTCGGACTTCCACAAAAAAGGTTTGCACAGATCTAAAACCCCTCATCTATTCCACCAAAAGGACTACCCTGTCTAACTGGCAGCATTATCAATGTAACCCTGTCCTTGTCTTTATCACCACCTCCACCTTAACTAACTCTAGACCAGCCCTTAGTCGCTTCTATGGTACGGAGATTGACATAAATGGAAAAGACCCCGTAAGTAGTTTTAAAATATGCATTATTCCCCCATCTTCCCCTTCTTCAGTAGCCTCAGTTCTAGATCCCACACCGGTTGCTCCTACATCTAATAATAAAACTAAGGTGTCTATTGTAAAAATAAGAGATATAAGACAGACCTTAGCCATCAAGACAAAAATATCAAGATGCAAATGCCTGACTGGAATGAATTAAATATTCTATTTGCACTTTAAATAAAAGTGATTATTATGCGTGTATGCATGGTAGGCCAGAGGCCCAGATTGGTATGTCCAGATTAGGACATACCAGCCAGATGGCCTAGAAAAATAAAATAACTTTAAATATAATATCAGCAGAAAAAGAAGATGTTTGTGTGTGTATGTGTGTCATAATTAAAATTTAATGTTATACCTTTTTTCCTAAAAATACTGCCTCTGACAGAATTATAACAAAAGTGCTATAAGAATTAACAGCCCTATCCAATAAACTTGCCAAAAATTATAAACAACCCTTTTCCTAAAATAATAGAACATTTGTTCAGTAGATAAAAAGAAATTTTAACTTCAATTCTCACCTCATTTGCTCTTGTTATTGGTGTACTTATTCTTGTACTCTGTTATATTATTCCCTACCTTCGAAGTTTTATACAAAAAACTTGTCTCTGCCATGATTACAGAGTTAACTCCTAACTCTCCTCCACCCGATTCAGAAAAATTACTTCTCTTAAAAGGACAAACAAAGCAATTAAGTCAAAACATATTAAACAAGTTTGAAGAAGAATTGTGAAATAAGAAGAGGAGGAATTGTAAAAAGTAGAGGTTCCTCTTGAAAGATTTTCTCCCCATCTGATTAGGAATAAATAGTAACTTCTCTTAAAAGCAAAATTTATTCAAAGACCTATACTAACATTCTTAAATATCTGCTAGCCGTAATAAAGAAATCAATGTACTTTGTGTTCTTAGCTCTTATAGTTAGCCTAAATATTTGCCCTGCATGCTTATACTAGTCCAAGCAAGCATTAGGTCATAGCATGTTTCTCTTCCTTATTTGAAGGTGTTTTTATTTTTCTCAGCATTCTACAAGTTACTTCCTCCTTCCTTTGTTCTCTTCTGCTTTTGCCTCTTTTAAAAAGTTCTAATGTGTTAGCCAATCGGGACAAATACAGAATGTGAGGTCCTGTTCTAGCCAATGGAAACCGGACACAGCAGTAAGGTGGATGTGTCAAGTTATAAATGACCCTCTCTCCTTTGTTCAGGGTACCCTCATGGCAAAACTGCTGGTGAGTGTACCCTTTCTGCAGAAAGTATAGAAGTGGCCTTGCTGAGGAAATTAAATTTATGTTCAAGTGTTATTTCTTTATGGCACCAAGGAACAAGCATTTCAAACAGTATGATGCTATTAAAATAAAAACTTTAGACAAGTTAAGTTTAGCATAATTTATTTGAGCAAACAAATGATTCATGAATTGGGCAGTACCCTGAACCAGTAAAGGTTCAGAAGACACTACCTGGCAATGTGGGCAGTCCATATTTTTAGATAGAAAAAGGAAGTGACATACCGAAATAGACTGATTTGTTCCAGCCTAGCACTTGCCTTGTTGGGACATGTCTGAGCAGCTTCCAGCCTGTGATTGACCAAAAGCTCAGTTGCTACTGTTGAGACTCAGTTGCTGGTTACAAGAATGTAGTCTTAAGGTAGGTTATATATGATATATATACATGTATTAGGTTATAGTTTGCTTCACGTAGAGACAGCTTTAGGCCAAGGGTTTTTTTTTTTTTTTAATTTATTTATTATTATTATACTTTAAGTTGTAGGGTACATGCGCATAACGTGCAGGTTTGTTACATATGTATACTTGTGCCATGTTGGTGTGCTGCACCCATCAACTCGTCATTTACATCAGGTATAACTCCCAATGCAATCCCTCCCCCCTCCCCCCTCCCCATGATAGGCCCCGGTGTGTGATGTTCCCCTTCCTGAGTCCAAGTGATCTCATTGTTCAGTTCCCACCTATGAGTGAGAACATGCGGTGTTTGGTTTTCTGTTCTTGTGATAGTTTGCTAAGAATGATGGTTTCCAGCTGCATCCATGTCCCTACAAAGGACACAAACTCATCCTTTTTGATGGCTGCATAGTATTCCATGGTGTATATGTGCCACATTTTCTTAATCCAATCTGTCACTGATGGACATTTGGGTTGATTCCAAGTCTTTGCTATTGTGAATAGTGCTGCAATAAACATACGTGTGCATGTGTCTTTATAGCAGCATGATTTATAATCCTTTGGGTATATACCCAGTAATGGGATGGCGGGGTCATATGGTACATCTAGTTCTAGATCCTTGAGGAATCGCCATACTGTTTTCCATAATGATTGAACTAGTTTACAATCCCCCCAACAGTGTAAAAGTGTTCCTATTTCTCCACATCCTCTCCAGCACCTGTTGTTTCCTGACTTTTTAATGATCGCCATTCTAACTGGTGTGAGATGGTATCTCATTGTGGTTTTGATTTGCATTTCTCTGATGGCCAGTGATGATGAGCATTTTTTCATGTGTCTGTTGGCTGTATGAATGTCTTCTTTTGAGAAATGTCTGTTCATATCCTTTGCCCACTTTTTGATGGGGTTGTTTGTTTTTTTCTTGTAAATTTGTTTGAGTTCTTTGTAGGTTCTGGATATTAGCCCTTTGTCAGATGAGTAGATTGCAAAAATTTTCTCCCATTCTGTAGGTTGCCTGTTCACTCTGATGGTAGTTTCTTTTGCTGTGCAGAAGCTCTTTAGTTTAATGAGATCCCATTTGTCAATTTTGGCTTTTGCTGCGTTGCTTTTGGTGTTTTAGACATGAAGTCTTTGCCCATGCCTATGTCCTGAATGGTACTACCTAGGTTTTCCTCTAGGATTTTTATGGTATTAGATCTAACATTTAAGTCTCTAATCCATCTTGAATTAATTTTCGTATAAGGAGTAAGGAAAGGATCCAGTTTCAGCTTTCTACTTATGGCTAGCCAATTTTCCCAGCACCATTTATTAAATAGGGAATCCGTTCCCCATTTCTTGTTTCTCTCAGGTTTGTCAAAGATCAGATGGCTGTAGATGTGTGGTATTATTTCTGAGGACTCTGTTCTGTTCCATTGGTCTATATCTCTGTTTTGGTACCAGTACCATGCTGTTTTGGTTACTGTAGCCTTGTAGTATAGTTTGAAGTCAGGTAGCGTGATGCCTCCAGCTTTGTTCTTTTGACTTAGGATTGTCTTGGTGATGCGAGCTCTTTTTTGGTTCCATATGAACTTTAAAGCAGTTTTCTCCAATTCTGTGAAGAAACTCATTGGTAGCTTGATGGGGATGGCATTGAATCTATAAATTACCTTGGGCAGTATGGCCATTTTCACGATATTGATTCTTCCTATCCATGAGCATGGTATGTTCTTCCATTTGTTTGTGTCCTCTTTGATTTCACTGAGCAGTGGTTTGTAGTTCTCCTTGAAGAGGTCCTTTACATCCCTTGTAAGTTGGATTCCTAGGTATTTTATTCTCTTTGAAGCAATTGTGAATGGAAGTTCATTCCTGATTTGGCTCTCTGTTTGTCTGTTACTGGTGTATAAGAATGCTTGTGATTTTTGCACATTAATTTTGTATCCTGAGACTTTGCTGAAGTTGCTTATCAGCTTAAGAAGATTTTGGGCTGAGACAATGGGGTTTTCTAAATATACAATCATGTCATCTGCAAACAGGGACAGTTTGACTTCTTCTTTTCCTAATTGAATACCCTTTATTTCTTTCTCTTGCCTAATTGCCCTAGCCAGAACTTCCAACACTATGTTGAATAGGAGTGTGAGAGAGGGCATCCCTGTCTTGTGCCAGTTTTCAAAGGGAATTTTTCCAGTTTTTGCCCACTCAGTATGATATTGGCTGTGGGTTTGTCATAAATAGCTCTTATTATTTTGAGGTACGTTCCATCAATACCGAATTTATTGAGCGTTTTTAGCATGAAGGGCTGTTGAATTTTGTCAAAAGCCTTTTCTGCATCTATTGAGATAATCATGTGGTTCTTGTCTTTGGTTCTGTTTATATGCTGGATTATGTTTATTGATTTGCGAATGTTGAACCAGCCTTGCATCCCAGGGATGAAGCCCACTTGATCATGGTGGATAAGCTTTTTGATGTGTTGCTGAATCCGGTTTGCCAGTATTTTATTGAGGATTTTTGCATCGATGTTCATCAGGGATATTGGTCTAAAATTCTCTTTTTTTGTTGCGTCTCTGCCAGGCTTTGGTATCAGGATGATGTTGGCCTCATAAAATGAGTTAGGGAGGATTCTCTCTTTTTCTATTGATTGGAATACTTTCAGAAGGAATGGTACCAACTCCTCCTTGTACCTCTGGTAGAATTCAGCTGTGAATCCATCTGGTCCTGGACTTTTTTTGGTTGGTAGGCTATTAATTATTGCCTCAATTTCAGAGCCTGCTATTGGTCTATTCAGGGATTCAACTTCTTCCTGGTTTAGTCTTGGAAGAGTGTAAGTGTCCAGGAAATTATCCATTTCTTCTAGATTTTCTAGTTTATTTGTGTAGAGGTGTTTATAGTATTCTCTGATGGTAGTTTGTATTTCTGTGGGGTCGGTGGTGATATCCCCTTTATCATTTTTAATTGCGTCGATTTGATTCTTCTCTCTTTTCTTCTTTATTAGTCTTGCTAGTGGTCTGTCAATTTTGTTGATCTTTTCAAAAAACCAACTCCTGGATTCATTGATTTTTTGGAGAGTTTTTTGTGTCTCTATCTCCTTCAGTTCTGCTCTGATCTTAGTTATTTCTAGCCTTCTGCTAGCTTTCGAATGTGTTTGCTCTTGCTTCTCTAGTTCTTTTAATTGCGATGTTAGAGTGTCAATTTTAGATCTTTCCTGCTTTCTCTTGTGGGCATTTAGTGCTATAAATTTCCCTCTACACACTGCTTTAAATGTGTCCCAGAGATTCTGGTATGTTGTATCTTTGTTCTCATTGGTTTCAAAGAACATCTTTATTTCTGCCTTCATTTCGTTATGTACCCAGTAGTCATTCAGGAGCAGGTTGTTCAGTTTCCATGTAGTTGAGTGGTTTTGATTGAGTTTCTTAGTCCTGAGTTGTAGTTTGATTGCACTGTGGTCTGAGAGACAGTTTGTTATAATTTCTGTTCTTGTACATTTGCTGAGGAGTGCTTTACTTCCAATTACGTGGTCGATTTTGGAGTAAGTATGATGTGGTGCTGAGAAGAATGTATATTCTGTTGATTTGGGGTGGAGAGTTCTATAGATGTCTATTAGGTCTGCTTGCTGCAGAGATGAGTTCAATTCCTGGATATCCTTGTTAACTTTCTGTCTCGTTGATCTGTCTAATGTTGACAGTGGAGTGTTGAAGTCTCCCATTATTATTGTATGGGAGTCTAAGTCTCTTTGTAAGTCTCTAAGGACTTGCTTTTGAATCTGGGTGCTCCTGTATTGGGTGCATATATATTTAGGATAGTTAGCTCTTCCTGTTGAATTGATCCCTTTACCATTATGTAATGGCCTTCTTTGTCTCTTTTGATCTTTGATGGTTTAAAGTCTGTTTTATCAGAGACTAGTATTGCAACCCCTGCATTTTTTTGCTCTCCATTTGCTTGGTAAATCTTCCTCCATCCCTTTATTTTGAGCCTATGTATGTCTCTGCATGTGAGATGGGTCTCCTGAATACAGCAGACTGATGGATCTTGACTCTTTATCCAGTTTGCCAGTCTGTGTCTTTTAATTGGAGCATTTAGTCCATTTACATTTAAGGTTAAGATTGTTATGTGTGAACTTGATCCTGCCATTATGATATTAACTGGTTATTTTGCTCGTTAGTTGATGCAGTTTCTTCCTAGCCTCGATGGTCTTTACATTTTGGCATGTTTTTGCAATGGCTGGTACCGGTTGTTCCTTTCCATGTTGAGTGCTTCCTTCAGGGTCTCTTGTAAGGCAGGCCTAGTGGTGACAAAATCTCTAAGCATTTGCTTATCTGTAAAGGATTTTATTTCTCCTTCACTTACGAAACTTAGTTTGGCTGGATATGAAATTCTGGGTTGAAAATTCTTTTCTTTAAGAATGTTGAATATTGGCCCCCACTCTCTTCTGGCTTGGAGAGTTTCTGCCGAGAGATCTGCTGTTAGTCTGATGGGCTTCCCTTTGTGGGTAACCCGACCTTTCTCTCTGGCTGCCCTTAAGATTTTTTCCTTCATTTCAACTTTGGTGAATCTGGCAATTATGTGTCTTGGAGTTGCTCTTCTCAAGGAGTATCTTTGTGGCGTTCTCTGTATTTCCTGGATTTGAATGTTGGCCTGCCCTACTAGGTTGGGGAAGTTCTCCTGGATGATATCCTGAAGAGTGTTTTCCAACTTGGTTCCATTTTCCCCCTCACTTTCAGGCACCCCAATCAGACGTAGATTTGGTCTTTTTACATAATCCCATACTTCTTGCAGGCTTTGTTCATTTCTTTTTCTTCTTTTTTCTTTTGGTTTCTCTTCTCGCTTCATTTCATTCATTTGATCCTCAATCGCAGATACTCTTTCTTCCAGTTGATCGAGTCGGTTACTGAAGCTTGTGCATTTGTCACGTATTTCTCATGTCATGGTTTTCATCTCTTTCATTTCGTTTAGGACTTTCTCTGCATTAATTACTCTAGCCATCAATTCTTCCACCTTTTTTTCAAGATTTTTAGTTTCTTTGCGCTGGGTACGTAATTCCTCCTTTAGCTCTGAGAAATTTGAGGGACTGAAGCCTTCTTCTCTCATCTCGTCAAAGTCATTCTCCGTCCAGCTTTGATCCGTTGCTGGCGATGAGCTGCGCTCCTTTGCCGGGGGAGATGCGCTCTTATTTTTTGAATTTCCAGCTTTTCTGCCCTGCTTTTTCCCCATCTTTGTGGTTTTATCTGCCTCTGGTCTTTGATGATGGTGATGTACTGATGGGGTTTTGGTGTAGGTGTCCTTCCTGTTTGATAGTTTTCCTTCTAACAGTCAGGACCCTCAGCTGTAGGTCTGTTGGAGATTGCTTGAGGTCCACTCCAGACCCTGTTTGCCTGGGTATCAGCAGCAGAGGCTGCAGAAGATAGAATATTTCTGAACAGCGAGTGTACCTGTCTGATTCTTGCTTTGGAAGCTTCCTTTCAGGGGTGTACTCCACCCTGTGAGGTGTGGGGTGTCAGACTGCCCCTAGTGGGGGATGTCTCCCAGTTAGGCTACTCAGGGGTCAGGGACCCACTTGAGCAGGGAGTCTGTCCCTTCTCAGATCTCAACCTCCGTGTTGGTCTCTTCAAAGCTGTCAGAGAGAGTCGTTTGCGTCTGCAGAGGTTTCGGCTGCGTTTGTTATTGCCCTGTCCCCAGAGGTGGAGTCTACAGAGACAGGCAGGTTTCCTTGAGCTGCTGTGAGCTCCACCCAGTTCGAGCTTCCCAGCAGCTTTGTTTACCTACTTAAGCCTCAGCAATGGCGGGCGCCCCTCCCCCAGCCTCGCTGCTGCCTTGCCGGTAGATCACAGACTGCTGTGCTAGCAATGAGGGAGGCTCCGTGGGTGTGGGACCCTCCCGGCCAGGTGTGGGATATGATCTCCTGGTGTGCCTGTTTGCTTAAAGCGCAGTATTGGGGTGGGAGTTACCCAATTTTCCAGGTGTTGTGTGTCTCAGTTCCCCTGAGACAAGGGATTCCCTTCCCCCTTGCGCTTCCCAGGTGAGGCAATGCCTCGCCCTGCTTCAGCTCTCGCTGGTCGGGCTGCAGCAGCTGACCAGCACCGATCGTCCGGCACTCCCCAGTGAGATGAACCCAGTACCTCAGTTGAAAATGCAGAAATCACCGGTCTTCTGTGTCGCTCGCGCTGGGAGTTGGAGACTGGAGCTGTTCCTATTCGGCCATCTTGCTCCGCCCCCTCTAGGCCAAGGTTTAATTTAACAATTCCCCTCTTTTATCAGCCTTTCAATTTTGAGAAATGGACCATAACCTAGGTCCAATTTTTTTCACCATCATAATGGACTTGTTTGGTCTTAGTATAAAATTCACAATTCACAATGTTGGATTTGTTGGATTATTCTTTAAGCTATCTTGATATTTTTGTTCTTCTAACTTTGTAATTCCAACACTTTGTGAGGCCAAGGTGGGTGGACTCCTTGAGCCCAGGAGTTCAAGACCAGCCTGGGTAACATGGCAAAACTTTTTCTCTACAAAATATATAAAAATGAACTGGGCATGGTGGTGCACACCTGTAGCCCCAGCTACTCTGGAGGCTGAGGTGAAAGGATAGCTTGGGTCCAGGAAGGGGAGGTTGCAGTGAATGGAGATCATACCCCTGCACTCCAGCTTAGGTGATAGAGCCAGACCCTATCAAAAGAAAAGAAAAGAAAAGAAAAGAAAAGAAAAGAAAAGAAAAGAAAAGAGAGAGAAAGACTCTTAATAGATACAATACATTATGAAAAATATTATAATGGTTATCAGGAGGAAAAATACAACAAATTAAAGTGCACTACTTAACAGGAGTCTCTACAAACCAAAATAGTCTCTACAGACCAAAATAAGCAATAATCAATTAAAGCAATAATCAACTTTAAATTGCTTAAAGTTCAAGCAATAATGAAGACAATTCAACAGTATTCAAATCCCATTGGTTATAGTCTTTGTTCAGGGCATGACGGTGATTGAGGGCCATAGTTAGTAGTAAAATGGCCTCCTTTAAAGAGGTGCCTCTTTCTGTAGTTAGCCTGGTAACACAAGTCATACTAGTCTGAAGACCTACTAAAAGACACATAAAGATTTTAAAACCTTGGAATATTAGCTCCAAAGATTAGGCTAAAATTAAAAATTAAAAAACCTTCCAAAGCCAAGCCTGCCACCCACCATTCCACCATTCAGGATACCTGCAAATCAACTGTTAGCTGCTCCTGTAAACACATCTTGTGTTCCTTTCCCTTGAGAAATTTCCTTGATGTATTTGGTGACAGTGTCTAGAGAAACATCAATATCAGCCACATTTTAAATTAAACTTTTTTTTGTAGTAGTAAAATCAAGAGAGAGATAAGTACAATATTCAGTTTTGTTTAGCTCTATGCACAAGTCCTGAATGTAGGCAAAGAGGAGATCTGCATGACATGCTCCATTAATGTTTTTGTTGAACATGTATGTTTTCATATACCTTTCAAAGAGCAGCTTCTATGCATCTGAACTTTTGGGAGGTCATATTGGCTACAAAATCTAAGTTTTTTCCTAATTTACAGACTATCTTCAAATTCTATACAACCAGCACCCCAATACTGCCAAGAGTGTGCCCCCAGTAACCCCACTGGAACATTTCCTTCAAGGAAACTAACTTATCTCCATCCATCTATTTCAAGGTTTGTGCTAAGTTTGGCTATTGATTGCTTTGGACTCTGGTTATGAAAGATGTAATGGGAACTTTCAGGAAAAGCTATTCAGAAGGTAGGAGGGAGGCAGGCCATATAGCAAAATCTGAACCAGTGAGGAGGATTAGGTAAATTCTCTGTAGTCCCAACGTAGGCCCTCAGGGGCTAGGAAAGATGGCCACCTAGTGGTGTTTGAGCAGAAGTCAGTTAAATTTGTCCACAAGTTCACGTAGCTCCTGAGTAAGGTACAGTGAGAAACTTACTCAAAGGGTATGCCGTAAGGGTGCATAACCATATTTAGTGGAAAAGGAACTTCCAGATTTAATTCAGTGGCATCATACAAGCAATTACTCATACCTACATTTGTAGTCCCCAGGTCTTGAATATGCGATGCCTAGAAACACAATATACCTTTTACAGATGTCACTCAGATACGTTTTCTATATTTGGTAACAATTAGGTTATTAATTGGAAAGTTCATGGTACTATTTCTAGTGAGTGTAGAAAAGCAAGTAGCAGCAATGTCTAGAATTTTAAGGAAGGCTTTCCACTCTTCCTCTAGGGCTTCATGATGACTCTCAATGGGAACACAGACATTGGCATAAGAGAAATTTTTTTCTGATATGATGGCATTAGCCTACAAACCCAACAATTGCTCTCATTTCCTTCTAGGGCATAAGCTTTTGATAAAGCCACCCACAGATTATTGTCCCATGAATTTTCCTTTAAGGAAAAGGAAGGGATTTATACAGCAGAAAACTAGGGGGAAAGGGGAGAAATAAGGCTTTCATGATGACAGAGAAATCTTAACCCATGATCTTAGGAAAGTGTCTACATCTAGGATATCATCTGCTTCAGGGGAAAAATTTCTCTGGTCATCTTTACCTTAATACAAGACACAAGACCCTGAGGTTTTGCTGCAGAGCAGAACTTAGTATAGTCCCTATCAAGGGGAGTCTTCCTCTGGTATCATTTCCAAAAGACCCAACCTCATTGTTCTAAATCATGAAAAGTCTGATTTTCATCAGTTTATGAGTTGCAAAGGGCTTTTCTTACCTAGTGAAAATATGCTTTGGCATAATGCATCAAAGCATGACACTACTGAGTCATGTCAGAGTTTACAAAAGCAGCAGATCCATAGGTTTTATTATTAATGGAATAAGCCTTGAAGTAACTATTTCGTAATTTCAAATATTTAATTTTGTAAGCAGTCAACCTAGATTTCTAGTGAGAATCAGTGTGATTACCATTAGTTGATAATACCTTTGACTAAGGCAATCCAATCAATGCAGTTAGCTTTGCCTAATGCCATTGTATTTATAATATCTTATTTAACTGTTTTACAACTTGTCCAGTGAAATTGAGAGGTGAAGCTGGCTGGGCTTCTGGGTCAGGTGGGGACTTGGAGAACTTTCCTGTCTAGCTAAAGGATTGTAAGCACACCAATCAGCACTCTATGTCTAACTAAAAGGTTGTAAACGCACCAATCAGCACTCTGTGTCTAGCTAAAGGTTTGTAAATGCACCAATCACCACTCTGTAAAAATGGACCAATCAGCAGGATGTGGGCAGGCCAAATAAGGGACTAAAAGCTGGCCACCCCAGCCAGCAGCGGCAACCCACTTGGGTCCCCTTCCACGCCATGGAAGCTTTGTTCTTTCGCTCTTCACAATAAATCTTGCTGCTGCTCACTCTTTGGGTTTGCACTACTTTTATGAGCTGTAACACTCACTGCGAGGGTCTGCAGCTTCATTCCTGAAGTCAGCAAGACTATGAACCCACCAGGAGGAACAAACAACTCTGGACACACCATCTTTAAAAGCTGTAACACTCATAGTGAGGGTCTGTGGCTTCATTCTTGAAGTCAGGGAGACCAACAACGCACTGGAAGGAAACAATTCTGGACACAAAATGAGTACCTCTATCACTGAAGATTTCTCTAGGAATGAATGATAAAGGAAACGATTTTTTTTCTTTTTCTTTTTCTTTTCTTTCTTTTTTTTTTTTTTTTTTTTTTTTGAGACAGAGTCTCACTCTGTCACCAGGCTGGAGTGCAGTGGTGTGATCTCAGCTCACTGCAACCTCCGACTCCCTGGTTCAAGCAATTCTCTTGCCTCAGCCTCCTGAGTAGCTGGGATTACAGGCACATGCCACTGCACCCAGCTAATTTTTGTATTTTTAGTAGAGACGGAGTTTCACCATGTTGGCCAGGATGGTCTAGATCTCCTGACCTCGTGATCTGCCTGCCTCGGTCTCCCAACATGCTGGGATTACAGGTGTGAGCCACTGTGCCCAGCCAAGGGAAACACATTTTCTAATAAAGTTAGCTATTATTATGGCATCAACCTTCCTGCATGGGACAGCTTTTATACAACCAGAAAACATGCATTTAATGTGTCACTTGAAGGAACTCCATTTGTAAGTGTTCAAATGATCTAGCACGTGTGTATCACCTGAAGTTTTTATTTTCTTATCAGATCTATGAGTTTGACAATTTATAACCAAAGTTGGTTATAAATTTTAGCAATTTTAAAAGAGTCATCCCATCAATATTTTTTCATAATTTGAATCATTTTATCTCTTTCACAATAAATATGGAATGCAGAACTCTTAATAATGGAAGCTTTAAGGACTCGAGAAGGACCAAGCAGCTGTCCAGACTCTTCATGAGTCCATGCTTAATATTGCATTTACTTCTTTTTAAATACCAATTTTGTTTCTCCAATTCAGGTGAATAGCACTGCTCATTAAATGGGTTATCATTGGTAATATAACAGTGATCAATCTTTTAAAGTTTATTCAAATCGCATATCTTAACAATTTTAGTACTGGCTGACTTAGCATAAAAGTCTGCCAAATCATTTCACTGATATCTAATTAATTCTTGTCCTGACATATGTTGGGTTCACAGTTTTATGAACCAGTCAATTTTTTTCATTAGATTTGTACCCAGTCCAATGGTATGATCTTAAAGTTATCAGAAACCTGTATTTGTCAGCGTCTTTTTCATGAATCTTCTTGAAGATGAAACACTTCAGGCTTATAGTTGCCCAGGAAAGTACCATAGTAAATAATTAACCATCTGTGAATGACAAGACTTAAAATTGCCATGGTCAAAAACCTGATGAGACCAGGCATGGTGGCACTTGCCTCTAATCCCAGCACCTTGGAAGGCTGAGGCAGGATGGTTGCTTGAGCCTAGGAGTTCAAGACCAGCCTGAGCAACATAGTGAGACCCTGTCTCTACAAAGAATACAATAATTAGCCAGGTGTGGTGGTGCATAGTAGTCCAGCTACTTGGGAGACTGAGGTAGGAGGATTGCTTGAGCCCAAAAGCCCAAGGCTTCAGTGAGCCATGATCATGCTACTGCACTCCAGTCTGTGTGACAGAGTGAGACTCTGCCTCCAAAAAAAGAAAAGAAAAGAAAAAGAAAAAGACCTAATGAAAATTCACTACAATAATGATGGAATTGATAAGGAAATGAAGTTACTTCTGTTTCATACAACATTTTAAGATAATAACTAGAATTATGAATACCAGCATTATACAAGGACTATTTTATTTCTATGAATTTCATACAATCTCCAAACCATATAGTAATAACACATACACACAAAAATAACCCAAAGAAGGTTAAGCATTACTTATTTTTGACAGTACTATTCATAATTTGATACATTATAATTTAATGTATCAAATAAGCCCAAAGAGCTTATTATCTATCTTTGTAAGGATGGGTATCCTTTTGATGTGTTCCAAGGGCCCATGTGGAAAACCCCAAAGTTAATTCAAGGTCAAGAAAAAGGTTTAATTTTACATTTTATTTTTGGGAAGTCTGTCCAAAATATCAAAGGTTTGAAACACTTGAGCAAAATATTTAACAGGATCATTGGTCACTGTGAATAGTAGTAATTTATTTAACCAAAATGATAATTAAAAGACTTCAAAGGCAAATATAGAGAGTTACATAGTTGTAGAAAAACTTAAGCTCTCTTAATAGAGAGGACTCAGTTCTCTTATGAAATCAAAAACCTAATAAAGACAGCATGAAGCACTGGACGTTATCTTAGTAAAATACAGAATATTTATCTCTTATACCAATTATCTAGAAGGGAAGGAAAAACCTATCATAATTTCCTGTTAGGAGCAGACCAAGAAAATGTTGTTTTAACAGAAACACCAAATTCTAGTTTTGTATCTGTGTACTTCTCACACTAATACTAAATTTTTAGAAAAACTTGAAAATAGTTCTTTCTAATCCTAGCTAGCCTGGTCACACATAAAATTTATTCCACATGATTCATCTTCTACATTGAAAGAACATACAAGAAAAAAAAGATTTATCTTCCACAAATTCTCTACAACTTTTTCATCCATTCAGTTTTTGCCCTGTACTTTACCTCTTCTCATTTTGGAAAAACCAGTTATTCTACTTCAGTACAAAAATTATTCCTTTTTCCTTAACAAAACATAACAGTCTCATATCTTATAGCTTTTCCTTATCAAAAGTAAATCTTACTTTCCTTGTATTCTTGCATATAGAATTGTTTCCATGATTAGTTCTAGTAATTTTACTTACATGTATTAATCAGAATTCTTAATCTTCAGTGACTTTAATTTCCAGTGAACATTAGGAAGCAAGCAGTTGTGAACAGTCTGTCACACCAGCAATCTGTAAATTGGCAAATGTATGACCAGTTTCTAGAAGCACATCCTTTCTCATAGTAGAATTTGTCAGTGTGTCATAGGAGATATTTACTAACATTCCCAAATATCCTTAGTCTCTCTGCAATAAGAACCTGTAGAGGAGGCAAAATTGCATGTCTATCCTCCTAATGGTTTGTTTTTGTTTGTTTGTTTGCTAGGCCTGAGAATTAAATTGTTGCTATTACAGTTTACCCTCAGCCTCAACTTCTCATTCTTGATAAGAATGTCAAAACTTCCTGGTGCAGAAAGAATAGTTTTTACATGAGAACTTCATCTTACATCCATTTAACTCACTTTTTTAACAATTTCACTTGGATTGTTGTAAAGGTTAAATATTAAGCAGCTAGTGATCATCTTATTTTTCTTGCTGATAAATTTTGTAATATAGACATAAAATAAATTTATTTTATTGGTAACCCTAGGTAGAAAAAGTCATGCATCTGTATTATATTTAGTACAGAAAAATCTGAAGACATGCCTATTTTAATTAAACCAACAGTATCCTAATTTATCAAAGATTACCCAAATCATGTGAACTTGAAAACTACTTGGGTTAGTTCTTATTTTTCTGAACAAATACTTCATTTATGTAAACACTTATTTTTCTTAAAGTCAATTAGAGTTATTTTACAACTTAATTTAGCAATATCATAAGTAGATAGAAAAATATCACACATATATATTATATAGAGAGACATATATAAACCTATAGACAGAAACAGATCTTGCAGCTTTCATTCTAAAATTTTAGCCATGTGCAATAATACAAGCTCACTAATTTATTAAAGAATATCTGGATCTAGGCTTGGAACAGTGGTTCATGCATGTAATCCCAGCACTTTGAGAGGTTGAGGCAGGAGAATCACTTGAGACCAGGAGTTCAAAACAGCCTGGGCAACATGGCAAGACCCTATCTCTACAAACGAATTTTTAAAATTACACAATTTGTTTAAAAGAACATCTGAATCCAAATATTTTCTGGTCATTAAAACTAGGATTTTTTGCCCAATGGCTAAAGTTTTTGACTAATATTTATGAAAAATACTTTTAAGATGTTTTTCATTTGCCTTCTGTAAGGAACATTTTAAAGAATCTTTGATCCATTTAATCTTTTAGATGCCTTTTTGTACCACTTACAGAAGGCATTCTTTTTTTTTTTTTTTTTTTTTTTTTTTTTTTTTTTTTTTTGGCTTTTTGCATTTGTTTTCTAATGCACTTTGCAAGTGAACAATTTTATCTAGATTAAAAGATCCCCACTGTAGTCACTAGTAAAGTTAACCCATCTTCCCCAAAATATACAGGTTCTGGGCCCAGAATTTGTGTACATAAATGTAGCCAGTATTGCAGAAAGTGGAGTCTCAGAATCCTAGAGTCCCAGACTCCTTTTTTATTTGAAAGGTACCTACTAAAGACCTCTAACTAGATCCAATCTAGTTAATTATTAAGTTCAATTTGATCCTAGACCTAGTCGACTAAAAAGTGCTCAAATAAAGTTGGAGAGTTTATAACAAAACTCCACGGAACTCAAATTCAGGACAGAATTCACCCATGACTCCAGTTGTTACAAGAGATCAATGGGCACAATGAGCCGTGGTGAGTATTTTTACTTTGTCACTCAGTGCTCCTGGGGGTCCCTGAAGGTCTACTCCAAATCCAACTTCTGACACCAATTGTCCAAAGAAAAGCTGTAGGCAAATTAAATTTAGCAGAGTTTATTTTAACAAAGAAAAAAAGTATTAATCAGGCAGCTCCCTGAACCAATAAAGGTCCAGAATACTTCACCCAGCAAGCCCCAGCAGGCAGTATTTATAGACAGAAAAAGGAAGTTATATACAGAAAGAGCCTGATTGGTCACAGCACAGCATTTGCCTTATTTGGACATGTCTGAGAAGTTTTCACCTGTGATTGGCTGAAAGTTCAGCTACTATAATTGGGCAAAACTCAATTACAAATATGCACTCTCAAGTTAGGTCATAGTTTGTTTACATTTTAAGTTAGAATATAGTTTCCTACAGAGGTATCTTTAGGCCAATTTAATTAACTAATTAAATTTATTGATTTAACTTATTAGATTAATAATTTATTAATTTTAACAATACAGTAATAACAATTAAACTTTGCCACCAAATCATTACTATAAGTCACTGGATCATTTTAGGTGTAGAAGGGAATGAACAGAATGCTCTTAGAAAAGAAAACAGAGGCTCAGAGAAATCAAGACACTGCCCAGGGTTACATGACCAGTCAAGTCTTCTGAATATTGTCTATTGCTGCTTCTACTACCAGTCCAAACAAACCATTGCAAGAACTGGCTACTCAAATCATGTAGATGACAGCTGTATATCTAAAATTTGTGCTTTAATACTTAGGTTTACATCTGTATGCTCCACATATTCTGGGAGAAGGATTTTAATTATAACTAGTAAAAAGAGTTTTATTGTTAGACATCCCTACACTTTGAGCTGCTGGCTAATAGAGTAATTGATTATTAAAGAGCAACAGTTTCTCTTGATGTTAATTTATTTCAAGTTTTAGCAACCTAAGTAACCTGGATAAAATACTAAAAGCCACTATACATTATAAACAATTCATTTTATTTAATTATATTTAATTCTGACAACCTCTTTTATGTATCAGGAAACTCAGAGACTCCGAGTGATGTGGTTTGGCTGTGTCCCCACCCAAATCTCATATCGAATTGTAATCCAAATTGTAATCTCCACATGTTGAGGGAGGCACCTGATGGGAGGTGATTGGATCATGGGGATGGTTCCCCAATGCTATTTTTGTGAGAGTGAGTGAGTTCTCACAAGATCTTGTTGTTTCATAAGTGTCTGGTGCTTCCCCCTTCTCTCTCTGATGCGGGAAGTCAGGGACCCCAAATGGAGGGACCGGCTGAAGCCATGGCAGAGGAACATAAATTGTGAAGATTTCATGGACATTTATCACTTCCCCAATAAATACTCTTATAATTTCCTATGCCTGTCTTCACTTTAATCCCTTAATCCAGTCATCTTTGTAAACTGAGGATGTATGTTGCCTCAGGACCCTGTGATGATTGTGTTAACTGTACAGATTGTTTGTAAAACATGTGTGCTTGAACAATATGAAATCTGAGCATCCTAAAAAAGAACAAGACAACAGTGATTTTCAGGGAACAAGGGAGATAACCATAAGGTCTGACTGCCTGCAGGGCCGGAAAGAACAGCATCATATTTCTCTTCTTGCAGAAAGTGAACAGGAGAAATATCGCTTAATTCTTTTCCCAGCAAGGAATAACCCTGGGAAAGGAATGCATTCCCAGGGGCAGATCTCTAAAATGACCGCTCTGGGAGTGTCTGTCTTATGCAGTTGAAGATAAGGGATGAAATACAGCAGTCTCCTGCAGTGCCGTCAGGCTTGCTAGGATTAGGAAATTCCAGCCTGATGAATTCTAGTCAGACCAGTTGTCTGCTCTCAAACCCTGTTTCCTGTTACTATGTTTATCGATGACAATGCATGCCCAGTGGGACATGGAACCTCATCAGTAATTCTAATTTTGCCCCGGCCTTATGATCTTGCTCTGCCATTTGCCTTGTGATCTTTTATTGCCCTATGAAGCATGTGATCTCTGTGACCCACTCCCTATTCATACACCCCTCCCCTTTTGAAATCCCTAATAAAAACTTGCTGGTTTTGCAGCTCAGGTGGGCATCATGGAACCTGCCAACACGTGATGTCACCCCCGGAGGCCCAGCTGTAAAATTTCTCTCTTTACTGTTTCTTTTTATTTCTCAGACCTGCCAACAGTTAGGGAAAATAGAAAAGAACCTACATTGAAATACTGGGGGCTGGTTCCCCCAATATCTCTCTTTCCTGCCACCATGTATCCTGCTACCATGTAAGATGTACCTTGCTTCCCCTTCACCCTCTGCCTGGGTTGTAGGTTTCCTGAGGTCTCCCCAGCCATGTGGAACTGTGAGTTAATTAAAACTTTATACATTACCCAGTCTCAGGTAGTATCTTTATAGCAGTGTAAAAATGAACTAATACACAGAGTAAACAACTTTCCCAAGTTATATGACTTACAAGTGGGCCCAGATGGGTTTTACTGCCAGGACTGTCTGACTCTCACCCCCGTGCTAAATGCTGGCATATAGGATGGTTAAACTGTTTTTTTAAATCATGTTTTATCTCTGCATTCTTCAGTGTGTGTCTTATATCCCAGATGGAATATTATGTTAATGTTTTGTTCTCTCTTTATATACAAAAATTACAAGTGATCCTCAACAATATTGAAAAGTTGATGAACTACAAATTGTCAAGTAAATTTCAGAAATGATTTTAAGATGGGTGTGGTGGTGCCCGACTGTAGTCACGGCTAGTTGTGAGGCTGAGGTAAGAGGATCACCTGAGCCCAGTGAGGCCAAGGCTGCAGTAAGCCATGCTTGCTCCACTGCATTCCAGCCTGGACAAGAGAATGAGACCCTGTTTCCCCCTCAAAGAATGGTTTTAATTTGTTTGTGTCCACATTAATAAATATTGTAATGATTTAGGTATTAAGGCATCTGTATAAAAAAGGGAACTGCATTTGTTCAGTAAAAATATCCTCATAAGTGCCTGAAGAAAAAAGTAGATACTTTGAAGGACCTTGTTTTGGGTGGAACTGCATTCCTCAGGATAACAGAAAGAATGTTCAAGTAATTTAGAAGAGGAATGAAGGAAAGAAATTAAGAACAAAAAGAAAGAATAGAGAGAGTGGGATAACAGAATGCTGTGTGGGTTCAATGTGACATCTCCCTGTGGCCCTTTGAATATTCAGTAAAGTTATTAAACACAAAAAAAAATATGTAGTGGAGGTGGACTTTTTGTGGAATTGAAAAGGAGCTAAGCTCTATACATAGATTGGTATAAGGCAAAACAATAACAGCACAATCTGAGGCCAATGCAGACATGGAGAAAGCCATGAAGTAGTAAGCAGAAGTCATGGGGAGAGCTGTGAAATTGACAGCATGCGCCTAGGTACAGGGAGATCCCAGCTGCTATCCAAGTTACATGAATCTCAAAAGAAGTCCTAAGGTTGCCTAAGCCTTAGAAAAGTTGCTAAAAAGTCTGTATCACATAAGAGACCAGCTTGGAGTTCTTACTTTTACAAGACTCATAGTATCATAGAAAGACCCAGATATCCCTCTTCAAGCAAGGACATATGGCTTGCAGTTTATTCATTTATTAAACATTTATGAAGCATCTACTACATGTCAGGCACTGTGCTATGTCTGGGAATACAAAAATGCACAAGAAAAAAATAAATGCAAACTTTTGAGCTTTAGTTAATTGAGTCCTGCAACTATTTACAAAGAACTTCTACAAATTTTATCCTACCTGATCCCCACCATGACAATGTGGGTTAGGCAAAGCAAAAATGATTAACCCCCTCTACAGATAAGGAGTTAAGGAACTTTGATTCCTCACTAGTATCCTTTCTGCTTCACTCAACTATACTATACTATTTTAAATATACCAAGGGGATAGAGCCAAGATGGACAACTAGAAACAGTGGCATTCGAAGGCTACTATTGAAAAACCCATAATAAGCATGTGAATCCTTCACTGGCAACCAAGGTATCCAGCTTCTCTCACCAGAACTGATTAGGATGCTGGTTTGACCCACTGAGAAAAGGAAGAACAGTGTGGTGTGGCGGCCCACCTGAGAGCCACTTGGGGTCAGGGAGCCCCCTCTGCCCAGCCAAGAGGGGTGGTGAGTGTGCTACCCAGCTGGGGAAACTGTGCTTTTCCCATGGAACTGTGCAACCCACAGATCAAAAAATTTCGCTTATGAACCCACATTACCTGGGTCTAGCATCCCAACCCCAGAACATGCAGACTATTAACAGCCTTGCAGCTGGAATCTGCTTAAGCCTACCAAGCTCCCAGAGGGAGGGGCGATCAGCATCATGGCTGCAGCTGCCTCCTGTCTAAAACATTTGAGCTCCTTGTGGGAGGGGCAGCAGCCAGCACTGGGACTCACAACTGCCTAACACACTGAGCTCCCTGGGTGGGCGAAGGGCAGCATCCATCTCTCTAGCCCCAGGCTATGCTTTTCCCCTGCTGGAGCCAGGGAAGCTGGACAGCTTGGTCTCAAGACTTGGCCCCCACAGCCCAACACATCAGCTGTGGCAGTCTGCAGCCAGAGTGCCTCTTCAGGCCTGACCCTGACCCATCCTTCTTCAATCGGTGGGGCTTCCTTGCAGGAACTCCAATAACTCCAGCCAGAGGCTCAGGGACAGAACGCAGATTCCCCTGGGCCTTAGCCACTAGGGGGAGATAGGGCCACAGTTTCTGCAGACCAGAAGACTTAGCCTTTCTTCCTGGTAGTTCTGAGGAATCCACACAGTCCAGATGAGTGTGTTTCCCCCAGTGAGGCACAGCCCCCTCCACCAAGGGACAAAATGGTTCACTAAAGGGGTCCTGTTCTCTATGCCACCCACATGAGTGAGACTCTCCAACAGCAATTGTCAGACACCCTATACAGAAGCAATCCTATTGGCATCAGGTTGGTTCCCCTAGAGGTCAGAGGTCCCAGATGAAGGAGCAGGCACCCATATTTGCTGTTTTCCAGCCTCCTTGAGTGATATCTCCAGGCACAGAAGCGAATCAGCGACCTGAAGTGAACCCCCAGCAAACTGCAGCAGCCCTGCAGGAGACCTGACCACTGAAAGAAAAACAAACAAGCAGAAAGCAACAACAACAGAATCAACAACAACAGCAACAAAAAGCCCCCACAAAAACCCCATTCAAGGGTCAGTGGCCTCAAAGACCAAAACAAGACAAATGCACAAATATGAGAAATAATCAACAAAAATATGCTGAAAACCCAAAAGGCCGGAGTGCCTCTTCTCCTCCAAATAATCACAACATCTCTCCATCAAGGGCACAGAAATGGACAGAAGATAAGATGGATGAATTGACTGAATTAGGCTTCAGAAGATGGGTAATAAAAAACTACACTGAACTAAAGGAGCATGTTCTAACCCAATGCAAAGAAACTAAGAACCTTCATAAAACGTTAGAGGAATTGCTAACTAGAATAACTAGTTTAGAGAGGAACAGGAACCATCTGATGGAGCTGAAAAACATAGGATGATAACTTCATGAAGCATATACAGGTATCAATAGCTGAATCGATGAAGCAGAAGAAAGGATATCAGAGTTTGAAGACCGCCTTGCTGAAATAAGGCATGCAGATAAGACTAGAGAAAAAGAATGAAAATGAATAAATGAAGCCTCAAAAAAATGGGTCTTCATAAAAAGAGCAAACCTATGATTTATTGAAGTACCAGAGGGAGACGAGGAGAATGGAAACAAGCTGGAAAAGACACTTCAGGATATTATCCCAGAGAACTTACCCAACCTAGCAAGACAGGACAACATGCAAATTCAGGAAATACAGAGAACACCACAAAGATACTCCACGAGAAGACCAACCCCAAGACACATAATCATCAGATTCTCCAAGGTCAGAATGGAGGAAAAACTGTTAAGGGCAACAAGAGAGAAAGGCCAGGTCACCTACAAAGAGATTCCCATCAGACTAACAGTGGACCTCTCAGCAGAAACTCTACAAGCCAAAAGAGATTGGGGGCCAATATTTAACATTCTTAAATGAAGAATTTGCAACCGAGAATTTCATATCCAGCCAAACTAAGCTTCATAAGCAAAGGAGAAATAAAATCCTTTCCAGACAAACAAATGCTTGGGATTTTGTTACCACCAGGCCTCCCGTGCAAGAGCACCTGAAAGAAGCACTAAATATGGAAAGGAGAAACTAGTACCAGCCAATGCAAAAACAAACCAAAATATAAAGACTAATGACACTATGAAGAGACTACATCAATTAGTGTGCAAAATAACCAAATAGTAGCATAATGATAGGATCAAATTCACACATAACAATACTAGCCTTAAATGTAAATGGGCTAAATGCCCCAATTGAAAGACACAGAGTGGCAAATTGGATAAAGAGTCAAGACCCATTTGTGTACCATATTCAGGAGACCCATCTCACATGCAAAGACATACACAGGCTCAAAATAAAGGGATCGAGGAAAATTTACCAAGCAAATGAAAAGCGAAAAAAAGCAGGGATTGCAATCCTAGTCTCTAACAAAACAGACTTTAAACCAATAAAGACCAAAAAAGATAAAGAAGGGAATTACATAATAGTAAAGGGAAAACTTCAACAAGAAATCTAACTATTCTAAATATATATGCACCCAATACAGGAGCACCCAGATTCATAAAACAAGTTCTTAAAGACCTACAAACAGATTTAGACTCCCATACAATAATAGTGGGAGAGTTTAACACCCTACTGTCAGTATTAGACAGATCAACAAGACAGAAAATTAGCAAGGATATCCAGGACTTGAACTCAGCTCTGGATCAAGTGGACCTAGTAGATGTCTAAAGAACTCTCTACCCCAAATCAACAGAATATACATTCTTCTCAGTGCCACATGGCAATTATTCTAAAATAGACCACATAATTGGAAGTAAAACACCCCTCAGCAAATGCAAAAGAATTGAAATCATAACAGTCTCTCAAACCAAAGTGCAATCAAATTAGAACTCAGAATTAAGAAACTCACTGAACTATATAATTACATGGAAATTCAACAATGCGCTCCTGAATGACTCCTGGGTAGATAATGAAATTAAGGCAGAAATCAAGAAGTTCTTTAAAACCAATGAGCTCAAAGAGAAAACGTATCAGAATCTCCGGAACACAGCTAAAGCAGCATTAAGAGGAGAATTTATAGCACTAAATGCCCACATCAGAAAGTTGAAAGATCTCAAATCAACACCCTAATATCACAATTAGAAGAGCTAGAAAAGCAAGAACAAACTAATCCAAAAGCTAGCAGAAGACAATAAATAACTAAGATCAGAGAAGAACTGAAGGAGACACAGACACACACACAAAAACAAATCTTTCAAAAAAATCAATGAATCCAGGAGCTAGTTTTTTGAAAACATTAACAAAGTAGATAGACTGCTAGCTAGACTAATAAAGAAGAAAAGAGAGAAAAATCAAATAGACACAATAAAAAAATGATAAAGGGGATATCACCACTGACCCCACAGAAGTACAAACTACCATTAGAGAATACTACAAACACCTCTACACAAAAACACTAGAAAATCTAGAAGAAATTGATAAATTCCTGGACACATACACCCTCCTAAGAATAAACCAGGAAGAAGTTGAATCCTTGAATAGTCTAATAACAAGTTCTGAAATTGAGGCAGTAATTAATAGCTTCTAACCAAAAAAAAAAAAAGCCCAGGACCAGATAGATCCACAGCTGAATTCTACCAGAAATACAAAAAGGAGCTGGTACCATTCCTTCTGAAACTATTCTAAACAATTGAAAAGGAAGGACTCTTCCCTAACCCATATTTTGAGGTCAGCATCATCCTGATACCAAAACCTGTCAGAGACACAACAAAAATAGAAAACTTCAGGCCAATATCTGTGATGAACATCGATGCAAAAATCCTCAATAAAATACTGGCAAGCTGAATCCAACAACACATCAAAAAACTTATCCACCATGATCAAGCTGGCTTCATCCCTGGGATGCAGTGCTGGTTCAACATATGCAAATCAATAAAAGTAATCCATCACATAAACAGAACCAAAGACAAAACCATATGATTATCTCAATAGATGCAGAAAAAGCCTTTGATAAAATTCAACATCCCTTCAAGTTAAAACTCTCAATAAATGAGGTATTGATGGAACATATTTCAAAATAATAAGAGCTATTTATGACAAACCCACAGTCAATATCATATTGAATGGGTAAAAGATGGAACCTTTCCCTTTGAAAACAGGTACAAGACAACAGTGCCCTCTCTCACCACACCTACTCAACTGAGTATTGGAAGTTCTGGCCAGGGCAATCAGGCAAGAGAAAGAAATAGAGCATATTTGAATAGGGAGAAAGGAAGTCAAATTGTCTCTGTTTGCAGATGGCATAATTGTACATTTAGAATACTCATCATCTCAGCCCAAAGACTCTTTAAACTGATAAGCAACTTCAGCAATCTCAGGATACAGAATCAATGTGCAAAAATCTCAAGCATGCCTTTACACCAACAATAGACAATCAGGGAGCCAAATCATGAATGAACTCCCATTCCCAATTGCTACAAAGAGAATAAAATACCTAGGAATACAGCAAACAAGGGATGTAAAAGACCTCTTCAAGGAGAACTACAAACTACTACTCAAGGAAATAAGAGAGGACATAAACAAATGGAAAAACATTCCATCCTCATGGATAGGAGGAATCACTATCGTGAAAATGGCCACACTGCCCAAAGTAATTTACAGATTCAGTGCTATTCCCATCAAACTACCATTGATATTCTTCACAGAATTAAAATAACTATTTTAAATTTTATATGGAATCAAAGAAGACCTGGTAGAGCCAAGACAATCCTAAGCAAAAACAACAAAGCTGGAGGAAACACTACCTGACCTCAAACTATACTGCAAGGCTACAGTAACCAAAACAACATGGTATTGGTAACAAAACAGACATATAGACCAATGCAGCAGAACAGAGACCTCAGAAATAACACCACACATCTACAACCATCTTACCTTCGACAAACCTGCCAACAACAAGCAATGGGGAAAGGATCTCCTATTCAGTAAATGGTGCTGGGAAAACTGGCTAGCCATATGCAGAAAACAGAAACTGGACCCCTTCTTATGCCTTATACAAAAATTAACTCAAGTTTGATTAAAGACTCAAATGTAAAACCACAAACCACAAAAATCCTAGAAGAAAACCTAGGCAATATCATACAGGACATAGGCATGGGCAAAGACTTCATGACAAAAACACCAAAAGCAGTTGCAATAAAAGCCAAAATTGACAAATGGGATCTAATTAAACTAAAGAGCTTCTGCACAACAAGAGAAACTATTATCAGCGTGAACAGGCAACCTACAGAATGGGAGAAAATTTCTGCAATCTACCCATCTAACAAAGATCTAATATTCAGAATCTACAAGAAACTTAAACAAACTTACAAAAGAAAAACAAACAATTCCATCAAAAAGTGGGCAAAGGATATGAACAGACACTTCTCAAAAGAAGACCTTTATGCAGCCACAACCATGAAAATAATCTCCACATCACTGATCATTAGAGAAGTACAAATCAAAACCACAATGAGATAGCATCTCACACTAGTCAGAATGGTAATTATTAAAAAGTCAAGAAACAATACATACTGGCGAGGCTGTGGAGAAACAGGAATGCTTTTATATTGTTGGTGAGAATGTAAATATGGCATGTATACACCATGGGATACTATGCAGTCATAAAAAGGAATAAGATCATATCATTTGCAGAGACATGGATGATGCTGAAAGCCATCATCCTCAGCAAACTAACACAGGAACAGAAAACCAAATACCATTTGTTCTGTCTCAAAAGTGGGAGTTGAACAATAAGAACACATGGACACAGAGAGGGGAGCAACACACACTAGGGCCTGTTGGGGGTGAGGAGTTAGGGGAGGGAACTTAGACGATGAGTCAATTGACGCAGCAAACCACCATGGCACATGTATACCTACGTAACAAACCTGCGCATTCTGCACATGTATCCATTTTTTTAGAAAAATAAAATATATATATAATACCATGTAATATCTTCTGTATTAAATACAAACCCCTTAGGCAGACTCAAGATAGAATTCTAAGTGATATGATAGATATGATAGTTTCTAACTTACAGTTGCAGGCTTTGTCACAAATATTTATCAAGCTATAAAGACGTTTAAAGAAATTCTAAAAAAGAAAAACATAAAAGTGGCTGCTATTTCCTCCAGTCCTCAGGTGGTAGATATGTGAGTCACTGAATCACCACTACTGGCACTAGAAAACTCCTTTCAAGCATAATAATTGGCCTTATATAGGCGTGCTTCTCCCTCCAACTCACTTTCACTGCTTTCATTCTGAAGGTGTGTTCTCAGAAAAAGAAAAATAATAACCTCAAGGTGTAAGGAACAGAGGGAATTACTTTCTTTAATGTGTGGCATTAAAAAACAAACACACTCACACCTTAGAGTGACAGGCATCTGTGGAGAAGCCCTGTGTAGGTAGGGGAACTTTGATGCTTTGAGTGGAGCAGGCAGTTGTGAGTTAAGGAATTGTGTTTGTCTTAACTTTGTTTTTTGTAGAGGGAAAAAAAAAATTGCATGGGATGGTCCAATTTTCAGACTAAGTAAATTCTAAGATCTTTTTCAGCTCTAAAATTCTACGGCTCTAAATGTGAATCATAGAAGTGAAATAGAATAAGGGAAGTGAGACTGAAGAAGATGGCTGACAACTCAAGATGAATGAAAGACAAATCTAACACCTGAAACCTTAAAAATACTTGATGATAACATCAGAAAATCTCTTATAGACATTGACTTAAGCAAAGACTTCATGACCAAGAACCCAAAAGCAAATGCAACAAAAACAAAGATAAATAGATAGGACTTAATTAAATTAAAAAGCTTCTGCACAGCAAAAGAAATAATTAGCAGAGTTAACAGACAACCCACAGAATGGGAGAAAATCTTTGCAATCTATATGTACGACAAAGGACTAATATCCAGAATCTACAAGGAACTCAAACAAATCAGCAACAACAAAAAAAATCTCATCAAAAAGTGGGCTAAAGACATGAATAGACAATTCTCAAAAGAAGATATACAAATAGCCAACAAACATATGGGAAAATGTTCAACATCACTAATGATCAAGGAAATGCAAATCAAAACCACAATGCAATACCACCTTACTCCTGCAAGAATGTCCATAATTTTAAAAATATAAAATTATAGATATTGGCATGGATGTGGTGAAAAGGGAACACTTTTACACTGCTGGTGCAAATTTAAACTATGGTACAACCACTATGGAAAACAGTATGGAGATTCCTTAAAGAATTGAAAGTAGTTCTGCCATTTGATTCAGCAATCCCACTACTGGGTATCTACCCAGAGGAAAAGAAGTCATTACACAAGAAAGATACTTGCACAAGCATGTTTACAGCACCAAAATTTTCAATTGCAAAAATATAGAACCAGCCCAAATGCCCATCAATCAATGAGTGGATAAATAATTTGTGGTATGTATATATATATATACACATATATATACACATATTTTTATATATATATATATATACACACACACACACACACACACCATGGAACACTACTCAGCCATAAAAAGGAACAAAATAATGGCATTTGCAGCAACCTGGATGGAATTGGAGACCATTATTCTAGAATGATACAATGGACTTTGGGGTCTTAGGAGAAAGGGCAGGAGGGAGGTGAGGCATAAAAGACTACACATTGGGTACAGTGTACACAGCTTGGGTGATGAGTGCACCAATATCTCACAAATCACCACTAAAGAACTTATTCATGTAACTAAACACCACCTGCTCCCTAAAAACCTAATGAAATAAAAAACACTTTTCTTAAAAAAAGAAGATGATTGAGAAACACAATGAAGGAGCCAAGAAACATCCCTCTAGTGCATTGGTCAATAGAGGCTTGGTATAATGCATTAACAACCAAGCCCCAAACCTCGTAACCTTGAAATAAAACAGAGACTATTTCGTGTATGTGTCCATTAGCGTAGACTCTGCTCATCACAATCACCAGGTATTCGGACTAATAGAAGAGCCATCTTGAAAGTTGCTGATTACCACACTGAAGGAAAAGAAAGTTCTATGAAATCTTACTGGCAATTAAGTGCTCTAGCCCAGAAAGGACACCTTACTCTAGCTCACAGTTATTTGACCAGAACTAGTCACATTTCTCCCAGCCTACCACTAGAGGGCCAAGAAGAACAATCCTACCATCTTCCCTGAACATAGGAAGTCCAGAATATTTCCTAAAGAACATTACTGTCTACCAATCTGGCTTCTTAGGGTCTAGGTCCACTCAAATAAGGGGACTAGATATCTTTCCTTATCCCATGGCCTAGAGTACAACTGACTAACAAAAATCCCTAAAAATAGCAGAAACTGAAGGTGCCACCAAAGGCCAGTCTTCTCATTTTTAATTACTACAGATCTCTTGCTGATTAGGGAAAATGAGATGATATAATAAAATCATCATGTTATTCTCAACCAACACTTTAATGTCCTATGATTCTCCTTATGCTAGCGGCATGCCTGGTAAGGCCCAGGGACAAGTCCCACCATTAGTGTAGCAAATCCCAATACCTTGATGGGTATAGGCTGCACACCAAGGTAAATTACAAATCAAACATCTGATTTTTAAAAACACACTTGAACTAATAGTCGTCTTAAAGGCTTACTTTCTGGGTATAATTAAGGTTGAAATCATTCAAATATTATTATTTTCATAGCTGCAGCAAAGCAGCTGAATTTCACAGAGCTAACAATGCTGTCTCTGTACTGAATACTTAATAAGCCAGAAATAAGGCAAAAGGTGAGCCCAATAAGCAAGCAACATACTCAGTGATACACAGGACCTCCAGGTCAAAGGGTTGTACCACGTTGAAAATCAAGGGAAAAGACATATTCTTTCAGAAATTTCTCTCTGCTTCAGTCCACCCACGTCTCATGGAGTTTATTGTCAGCACCTGTGGGAGTCATCTCAATGTTATGAACCAGCAAGAAAGACACCTTATCTGGTCCAGCAATGACAGCATCATCATCATCGTCATCATAATTACAATCATACATAGTATTTACTATGTATACACAAATCTCTTGACATAGATTATCTCGTCTAATCCCCACCACAACTATCTGATGCAGATGTTATTATGCCTGTTTTATTTATTTTTTAGAATTTTTTATTTTATTTTATTTATTTCAATAGCTTTTGGGGGAGCTTGTGGTGTTTTGTTACCTGGATAAGTTCTTTAACGGTGATTTGTGAGGTTTTGGTGCACCCATCATCTGAGCAGTGTACATTATATCCAATGTGTAGTCTTTAATTCATCACCCCCCACTCCAACGCTTCCCGCCAAGTCCCCAAAGTCCATTGTATCATTTTTATGCCTTTGTACTCTCATAGCCTAGCTCCAACTTATGAGTGAGAATATAGAATGTTCAGTTTTCCACTCCCAAGTTACTTCACTTAGGATAACGTTCTGCAACTCCATCCAGGTTGCTGTGAATGCCTTTATTTCATCCCTTTTTATAGCTGAGTAGTATTCCACGGTATATATATATACCACAAATTATTTATCCACTCATTGATTGATGGGCATTTGGGCTGGTTTCATATTTTTGCAATTGCAAATTGTGCTGCTATAAACAAGCATGTACAAGTATCTTTTTTGTATAGTGACTCCTATTCCTCATTTCCAAGAAAGCATCAGCTGCAGTAGTATAGGGAGAATGCAAGATTGCCCTAAGCTCTCCTGGATAAGTATTCATGTTTCTCAGGCTAATAGTCAAAACTATTACAAAGTTCAGCTGGAAGTTTCCTTCTCCCTGTGGTCCTTCCCCAACTCCACTGGCAGCCCTCCCCCTAAGGACCCCCGTGAGATAAAGTCAGAAATGACTTCCCTGGGCACCAAGAGTACCTACAGGGCTCTTTCCACTGCTTCTACTTTTATATTTTGTTTTGCTCTCTAAATTCATTTCAGCTCTAAGTAAGGTTAAATCCTTCTCCTGTGATCTGGATTTTTAGGTTCCCTAGCAGGGATGTGTGTTTGGGCACTCACAGTTTTTCGGCCGTCTCATGGAGTTTGCAGCGGCAAGCCACCTCTTTCAAAGGTTCTGTGAATTCTTTTGGTGTTCTTGGTATGTTCATGCAGTACTTCTTGGAGGAAAATTTCACTATGTGAGTCTCCACATGCTGTTCTCTCTGTGTGGAAGCTGCAAGTTAGTCCTGCCTCCTATCCACCATTTTCCAACAATCTGTCATTAACCATTTCAAAGTATAGGATTCAGCAGCATTTAGTACATTCACAATGCTTGTAACTACCGCCTCTATCCAGTTTCAAAACACTTTCATCACACCCAAAAGCAAACTCCATACTCATTAGCAATCCTTCCCCATTCCCTTCTTTCCCCAGCCCCTGGCAGTCACTTGATTATGCCTATTTTAAACTGAGGAAACTAAAGCTGAGAAAAGTTATACAATTTTTCCAACATGACTCTGATAATAATAGCTGGTGAACAGAATACTTGAACCTAGGACTTGTGACTCCCAAGGTCATACTCCTCCCACATACCTGTCTTTTATTTGCCAAGTGCTTGAGCAATCATCTGCACTTAAAAAGCCTTTACAAATTGAGTTTACTAATGTGAGTAATATATGATTTTTTAAAAAATAATAATTGTCTCTAAAGGTGAAATGGATCAAAGCCTTTAAAAGTGAATCTGTGGTGTAGCAACTGTTAACCTAGTTGTCTTATTTTATTCTCATCCCCTTAAAGAAAAAAACTGATGAACAAGTGAGGATGCTGGTGTAACTCCCTAACTTAGTTTACAGTCTGCAGGCAAAAGAGTGAGTCTAAAGTGCGTATCACCAGACAGTGTTTCTCCTAGCATTTCACTGTTGCGTTAATCAACAAGTTAAAATATAAACAACAGCTAACTTTGGGTTTCAAATTTAACATTACTTATCTCTTAGACCAGGTTCATCCACTGTGCTGCGGACTCCCAAGCCAGCACCGCTCATGCTGATTCATTTTGATTTCTGCTAATACCGGAGTCCTGTGTGGCAGAGCCATTGGCACCAGAAATTACAAGTACATAAAGTAAGTAAACAGATATAATCTTGGATTTCTTTGGATGAGGGAGGTGGGGCCTGGATTTTTCCTGTTTTGTTATTGTGCTCCAGGGAAGAACCACCTTATCACAAAGAAGCTTTCTCTGGCCAACCCTGGCTACTCCTTGGCCCAAAGTATAGGAGTAGTAAGGAGTAGTAAATGTTTGGATACTTACAATGGAACAATATCATTGATCCAACTGATTAATAATCTATCCAGCAGTATATTTACTTATGTCTTCCATGTACACAGGTAAGTATACTGCTGGGTAGATTATTAAGTGGTTGAATCAAATGGGAAAAACTTGGATTTCTAATGCAAGAGGAAAAGTCACTTTTTTTTTTAGTGCTTCCATCAGCAGCTTCTAATATTGTCTGAGATCATAACTTTTGAAGGGTGACTACCAAATGTTGGCATTTGGCACAAGTGGGAAGCAAAAGGCAAGCCCCTTTAGAATTTGACTAATCTGTTCTGTCATGTCATCTTTTTTCTGTTGTTAAAAGTGTTTCATGCTTCATTTTGTGCATTATGTCAAAATTTATTGATTTCCATGTGATTGGCAGATCTTTTTTACTAATCCCGCTCCAGCTAAATTCACAAGAGTATAAACATCAAGGATTTGAAAATCATTTCTAGATATCCAGGTCTATGCCATATGTTTTGCAGATGGAGAAACTGAGTCCCTGGCTTTTTCTTAGAGTTTCCCCTGCATCCTAGGGAACCTGCTCTGGCCTTGTTACTGGCACAGAGGATGTAAAGCCTGGGAGAACTTTTGTTATTTGCTTGTTGTGGTTAGGAACATTTGAGTAAATGAGGAGCTGCTGCTAGAGGACAGATATCCCAGAGTATGGCCCTCCTCGGACCCAAGTTTCTTACTAGCTGTGCTCCTTTGTTCCCAGGGACTAAGTAGGTACCTTCACCCACCCCAGCTGCCATCCAGCTGAATCTCTCTCTGATTACTCCTGAAATGTCACAACCCACTTGAGGACAGGGTATCATTGTGCAGTCTGCGCCAACCAGTATTCTGAAGTATTTTCATGCCCTAAGGTGTAGGGGTGTGTGTGTGTGTGTGTGTGTGTGTGTGTGTGTGTGTGAGAGAGAGAGAGAGAGAGAGAGAGAGAGAGAGAGAGAGAGAGAGAGAGAAAGGAAGGAGGAGAAGATGGGGAATGCATAGAGGACTGGATACAAATCTGACAGTGCCAATGGCTTCCTAGTAAATGCATAGGTGAGTCACACTGGAGACAGTTAAACATTGGCTAATTGATACAGTGCAAGGTTCAAATATAGCATCATATGCATTTTCTTGGCACCAGCAAATAAGATCTCCAGGGCAATAAAATAAACTCAGAAAGTAAGACTCTTGCCCAAGAGTTTTCAACTGGCTAGATTCAAGGAACCATTGGTATGTGAGTTCTTCACGGTGCCCCCAGACTATAGTTCCTCTTATTAAGTAGACAAAAACTTAATAATTATTTATGTTCTAACAACTTTATAGTTGTTTGAACAAGTAATATACAAACTAAAAGAAAAATAATATTTTTATTTCATTCTTAATCACAATTACTTAATAATAGGGTTTATGTACCTGCTGAGTTCTGCACAACCTCTGAAACCTTGGAATCAGATCAGACATGATCCCTTCACTTGTGTTCCACCTCGGTTTTCATGCAATACTTGCTTTTTGTCATAGCAATTGCCAAACACCCAGCTTTGCAAAGATATGATGTCACCAAATGGAACACAGTCTTATAAAATATTAAAACTGTTAACTACTTTCAGCTAATATTTAGCACAGTGTTCGACTGACATCAAGAATCACTGTGCTTCTTCAAAATTTTGAAATAACTCACGGTACCTCTGCAGTTTGGGAATGGCAGGCCTCACCTCATGTTCAGACCCCTCATGATCTATTGTCCTGCTAAACCAAAGCGGACACTCAATCTGACTTCAGGAAATTATATATTTGTATTTTACAACTTTAAAGTAGAAGAAGCAGTATAAAATTCACCAAAAAAAGGCATATTAGTTTCTAACCCTGTAGTTAAAAATCACTTTTATACAACCAATAGTGATTTCCCAACTCATTTAGTAATTTTATGTTGCTTAAGTTATTTTACTTCTTCTCTTATTCAATTCTCACCCATTAACATCTACCTTCCTAATTTAGTCCTATTTTCTTATTTTTATTACTTATTTCTTTTATATTTAGTCAGCTTTACTGAGGCTTTTCTCATTAAAATAATAATAAATTTATTTTAAACCTTCCAACAAAGGAATGACCAAATATTTATTAAATATCCATGCTGGGATGGGAAAAATATTAAAGGTAATTATTATAGAGATAGACACAAATCTTCTTGGAAGGCCGATAAATTTGCATAACTTCAATAATAGATATGGTTGAAGGCAACCTGATCTTTACCTTTAGTTAAACAAATTAAAGTAGTAGCAAAGGAAGGCAGAGTAGTTTACCTAGCTAGCTTGTTTACTCATATGATCTTAAAACTAACCTTTGATGTACCGCAGGTGCTTAAGTGCTTTTTACTCGGGAAGTCCATAATGTCAACTACCCTCTCATAGTGTTGACTCAAGCTTCTGTTAATTAATCTTACTGAATAAATGTGAGTCTGACTAGCTGATCAGGGTCAAGTCGCAACTGTTTACAGGACTCAGCAGGGAGCCTGTAAGTGGCTCCGACCCTCAGGAGAACTGACAGAGCAGAATACATGTGTGTCAGTGTACTTTGTTCATACGTCGCGGGGTCAGGGGTCTGCAAGGGACAGACTCCCCGCAGCTGGTGCCCCCTGGAGAGGAGTGCTGCCGCAGTTGGAGCCCCGTGTGAGGGGCGCTGCCGCAGTAATGACTTACTGATTACTCACTCACTTGACCGCGGGGTTCCTTTCTTCACCTTCGTTTTCGGGCGGTTCCTCGCGTTTCCTTCACAGCATTCCTCGCACAGTTCCTCACACAGGCCTCACATGCGTCACCAGCTGGGGCAGCACTCCTCTCGAGGGGCACCGGCTGTGGGGTGTCTGTCCCTTGCAGACCCCTGACCCAGTGACGGATGAATAAAGTACACTGACACAGATATTCTGAGTGTCCCAGGTCCTTACAGGCTCCCTGCCGAGTCGCGACTGTTTACAAGGCTCAGCAGGGAGACAGACTGTAAGTGGCTCAGACCCCCAGCTGGACTGACAGAGCAGAATATCTGTGTGTCAGTGTACTTTATTCATCCGTCCCGGGGTCGGGGTCTGCAAGGGACAGACTCCCTACAGCTGGTGCCCCCTCCAGAGGAGTGCTGCCGCATATCCACATAAGGAGCAATAACATTTTAAATGTTGTTTTTGCATTTGCACGTGAAATCACACTCCAATAAACAGCAGTGGCATGTCAGTGTACTTTTCACCCTAACAAAATCCCCTATAAAGTGTTATCAATCACTCTGTCTAAATGCAAAGCAGTCACTAACAAGAAATTATTTTTAGTTTAAATAAAAAGGGGTGTGAGGAGACAAAATTTTTTCTGAAGAAGCACACTTAAATATTTTAAACCACTTTGGTTTCCTCCAGGCCTCTCAGGTAGGCATGACCAGCTACAGGATGCGATGCCAGATCCTCTGATCCCACCCCAGGACCCCTGCCCTCCCATGAATGCTATATATATATATATATATATATATATATATATATATATATATCCATTTTAGCAGTGACATTCCCAGAGAGCCCCAGAGCTGTCAAGCTCCCTTCTGCCAGGGTGGGGATTCAGCCTGTCCTGTCATGTCTGGGGTGCCTATTGGCAGCCCCTCCCCCTATGCTTACTAATACAGTCCCTTCCCCATACCCATCAAAACTGGACCAACTGGCCTCGTCTCTTTCCCTGGGGCCAAAATTTAGGGGCCTCAGCCTCCCGCCATGCCTCTCCCCTTTCCCCCTGGCCTGTT
Organism: Macaca fascicularis; assembly: GCF_037993035.2. Taxonomy (NCBI): domain Eukaryota; kingdom Metazoa; phylum Chordata; class Mammalia; order Primates; family Cercopithecidae; genus Macaca; species Macaca fascicularis. Next base: position 28,893,493 of record NC_088375.1, read on the forward strand.
CTGTCCCTGAGCCCTGTGCCCTCCATCCATTCCATGGCTGGGAGTCAGTGATGCTGCCTCTGCCTTCTGATGCTGAACTGGCCTTGCTTCTACAAGTACGCTTCTCCCACAGCTGTGGCTGCAGGGACTTAACTTACAGGGAGGGGCCCATGGCAGCTGCCACCACAGCCACAGCTGCACTGTGCTTACCATGCATCTGGGGCAGCCTTTTCTGGCAGAGGCCCTCGTGTTTTCTCATCTTGCATTCCTCTCACTGTGGTTAAGGGGCGGGGGTGAGGGGACGGAAGAGAGAGGTCTGCCTACCACAGTCTGGGGCTTCAGGAATATGAGTTTGTTGATTTAAATGAATCTCAGTCTTTCAAATAAAAAATAAAAAATCGGTTTGGTTTCATATAATTGTCAATACTTGAAGGAGTGGTTGGAAGCATGAATTTTGATCTGAGAGTGAAGCTGATATTGATATTGTGTGCCTCCACATTCATGTGCTCTCATATTGGCTTTTCTCACGTTTGACAACTCAAATGGGAACATGGTGATACACCAAGCAGATCTGAACTGAAAACGTAAAGAAAAAACAAAATACCTTTCAGGGTGACTTTGAAACAGACTTTGTGTCCTTTTTTCTTTTCCTCTCTTTCTTTCTCTTATCGTCATTCTTATATTTCCCTACTTATTTCCTTCACTTTCTAAAATACAATCATTAAATACACATTTCTAGTTTACCCCATGGCTCTGATTCCAGATATACTGTGACTTTGTCTTCAAAAATAAACCCGAAATTTTCAAGGTAGATTACCACAAAAATATCAAATTAAACCCTCTACCTGTCCCATGAAAAATTCAAAAGACTGCCAGGCATGGTGGCTCATGGCTGTTGTGTCAGATACTTTAGGATGCAGAGGCAGGAGGATCACGTACGCCCAGACATTCAAAACTAGCCTGGGCAACATAGTGAGATCTCATCTCCTTAAAAATTAATAAGGGAGGCTGAGGTGGGTGGATCACCTGAGGTCAGGAGTTCCAGACCAACCTGACCAACATGGAGAAGCCCCGTCTCTACTAAAAATACAAAAGTAGTCAGGCGTAGTGGTGTACACCTGTAATCCCAGCTACTCGGGAGGCTGAGGCAAGAGAATCGTTTGAACCTGGGAGATGGAGGTTGCAGTGAGCCGAGTTCATGCCATTGCACTCCGGCCTAGGCAACAAGAGCGAAACTCCATCCCAAAAATAATAATAATAATAATAAGGAAAAGCCCCAGGGAGATTTACTGCTCAGAGAAGTCTGACTACATCTGGTCCAGCTAAGGTATGGTGGTGGCCTAGGGAGAAGGCTTCTGTTTATTGGATGTTTAACAAAAAGTTGTGTGATTTTTAAGACTAGTCAAATACAGTAGCGAGAAGGGGGGAAAAAGTAGAACAAGGAATTAAATCTGTAACCCTGTCACTGACTGGGAACAATCAGTTGAGATAGCTCACTACCTTTGGACTAGCCAATAAAAGATAATTTTGAGGAAGGAATGTTTGACCTAGGATATTAGCTTATAGCAAATTTTTACTGAGTTAACTTTTTTTTTTAAATGGAGTCTTGCTCTGTCACCCAGGCTGGAGTGCAGTGGCACAATCTCAGCTCACTGCAACCTCTGCTTCCCAGGTTCAAGCAATTCCCCTGCCTCAACCTCCCAAGTAGCTGGGAATACAGGTGCATGCCACCATGCCCAGCTAATTGTTTTGTATTTTTAGTAGAGACGGTGTTTCACCATGTTGACCAGCTGGTTTTGAACACTTCAAGTGATCTGTCCACCTCGGCCTCCCAAAGTGCTAGGATTACAGGCATAAGCCACCACCTCTGGCCTGAGTTAATTTTTAAATTGAAATGGATATAAGATGATGAATGAATTCATTTTACCCATCACAAAATCAACCCACTGCCAAATAGTTACACAACAGCTATTATAGACCAAGTGTGTTGCTAGGAGCTATAAGAAAATAAGAGACGAGACAAAGAAAATGCCTACTAACAGCTATTATAGACCAAGTGTGTTGCTAGGAACTACAAGAAAATAAGACATGAGCCAAAGAAAATGCCTACTTTGGGGAAACATATGCCTTATACATACAGAAAACTAATAGACATGATCGGTTCATCAACAACGTCTTGTGAATGATACACTGCGGTTGGTCTAGGAGTCAAGAGTAAGGCAAGCTCACTGTGGGGTCAAACAGCCTCACACGCCTCTGTGACCACCTCCAGCCCTAGTGACAGTGCTCCCTAACTCTAAAGTCCACTTTCTTCCCTCCTCTGCCCACTGAGGTCTATTCATCCTTCAAAATCTGGAGCAAATAGTACTCCTCTGTGTTGTTTCCCTACTAACCCATTGTCAGAATTGGCACCTCTTTCTTCGTGCTCTTATTGCAATTTGTACGTAAGACATATTTCTGTCTTAGCGTCTTACACAGAATCTTGTAATTATTTATTTTCATGTCTGACTTCCTGATCAGACTGATTGCTGCTCTAGAGAAAGCATCATGCCTTTTTCTTCATTTGCAATCCCAATATGCAGCCCTGGGCTTAGCAATATGGAAGCCACTGAGTGTTTGATGCCTGAACTCATCAGAGAATGAATCACAGATCTGAGTTGATAGAATCTTATAGGGCATTTGATTCCACCCTCTATAGGATCTGTTAATCTGCTTATAATACTTCCAAATATGTGTCATCTAGACGCTGTTTGAATAAAGCCAATTTTAGAGCTTGAAACACTGGAAGGGGCTATACGCAAAAATGTGCCTTTTCAGTTCCACCACTGGCCATAATTCTAACCTTTCTCTCCACGTTGATCCTTCAAACGTTTAAAGGCAAATGTTTACATTACTGAGTCAGGTGCTTAGATTAAGAGACTACTTAGATCCACTTTTGCAAAGTGAGCCCAAGGCAGTTCAGTCCTCTGCTCAAGGTGTCCACAGTTAGTTCACAGCAGATCCAGGTCTCCAGCTGTATTTCCCTCTTCTCCAGGCACTTGGAGTAGATAGTCCCTTCTTACTAAACGAGCCAGGTGCTTTCAGTCATCAGTGTGTACCTGAAGCTACATCCTAGGCAAGGAAATATATAACACTGGTCCTTCCCACACCAGGAGCCTATTCCTTCTGTCTGGGACAACCTTCTGGACATCCTTGCAGGATAAACACTACTAGCCTTTCTCCAGAGAAAAACGGCCCCCTCTACCGGCCTCCTCTCTAGTTTCAGGGGAGATAGGAAAATTGCCTCACCCTTTTTCTCAACCTGGCTCATAGAAATGGCTCCTCACCCTCCCCTAACACAAAGAACCTGCTTTGTTTCCTGCTGTCCTGCTGTGGGCACTAATGTCATGCTATGGTCAGACCTGCTGTCTTTATAGAGCCAGCATGCTTCTGTGCATAACTGCCAATATCATATGTATATATGCAATACCCTTTCCTTTTTCCTGGAATTGTTTTTCTCATTAAAGTGGATATTTTTTATCGAATGGCTACTATGTCGTACAAAAATGAGTAGCATTCAGCCGGGCGCAGTGGCTCAATCCTGTAATCCCAGCAGTTTGGGAGGCTGAGGCGGGCGGATCATGTGGTCAGGAGATTGAGACCATCCTGGTTAACATGGTGAAACCCCGTCTCTACTAAAAATACAAAAAATTAGCCTGGCATGGTGGTGGGCGCCTATAATCCCAGCTACTCGGGAGGCTGAGGCAGGAGAATGGTGTGAACCCAGGAGGCGGAGCTTGCAGTGAGCCGAGATAGCGCCACTGCACTCCAGCCTCGGCAACAGTGCAAGACTCCATCTCAAAAAAAAAAAAGAGTAGCATTCTATCCTATCTTGCGAATGAGTAAACTGAGGCTCAAAGGGGGTAAGTCATTTTCCTATGTCACCAAGTTGACTCATGATAGAGCAGGATTCTGAAACACATGTGTCTACCCCCAATACCCATACTTCAACTGCCTCTCTAAATGTGAGGTCACCTTACTCCTTTTGGGCCCAAAGAGGGAGAAATTATACAAGGTTTTTGATTTTATAGTGTCCATCAGGGCCTAAAACATGACTTCCCCTCAAAGGAATCTACTATTTCTTCCCCAATAAATTATATCTGGTTGCTACGGGAAGCAAGCAGCCCTACAACACTTTTACATGTTGTTTGAAAAAAGAGGACCTTTTTATTTCATTTTAAAAATTATTGAGTATTTTAGTCTCTATAGTTAGGACTAAAATATCCAATATTGACTAAAATATTGGATATTTTAGTCTCCATAGTTGAGCTGCTTCTCTCAGGTTCCTAATGCAAAAAAACAAAAGGTGCATATCCAGATTTGAGAAGAGATTTCACCTGTGAAATAAAAAATAGCAAATTTTTAGAAAAATTATGTCTTTGGGGGCACTGCACTTAAGAAACTTAGGGAGATAAAACTGTCACAAAAATATATTGGGGGGGAAAGCTAACATCATATAATTTAGTGTTAAATGTGTGTGCTACTGACCAGAAATGCTATAGGAATTAAAAGAACAGAGGATCATTGATGTGAAAGGCAGATGAAACCAGTTCTTGGAAATGCTTTTAAAGTTTCAATAACTTACAGCTACTGAGCACTTACTATGTGCCAGGAGCTATTTTGAGACACTTTACATTATTAACCCACTTGATTCTCACAAAACACTTCAAGGAAGCTACTATTGTTTTCTTTATATTTGTGAAACACAGAAGGGTTAATCTGTCCGAGATTACACCGTAGTAACTGACAGAGCTGGGCTTTATCTGAGGCAGCCTGGATCCAGAGCCTGGTTGCTTAATCAATGCACTCTATTGCCTCTCAGTGTTCTTACACATGTGTTATTAACACATGGCCTGGTGCCAGAAGATTCTCTGGCCCATCCCAGTAGTGACTGTGCCATGTGCCCTGGAGGTGAATCAGTATTCAACTGAGATGGGAGGGATGGCTTTGCATGCCTACCCTTCTACCACAAACCCTCCCTGGCAGCCACCCTCTCTCTCTCCCACTGGTGACCATCACTGGTGACCTGTGAAAGGGACATGCCAACAGCACAGCTGGGACTGTGGCATTGTGCCAGGGGCAGGATCACACAGGGCAGCGCTGCAGTAATACCTGTGGTACCACAGGTGTGGTGGCTCCTGGTCCCAACTCCATCCCACCAGCCGCTGTGTGGTGTTGGGTCAGGTCACCACACCAGTCTGAGCTTCAGTTTTGTATGTGATAAAGAGAATGTGTCTGACAAGGTGACCTTTTCCTAGTCTGCTGATCTGTGCAGTTCTAGGGCTGCAGAATGGAGACTAGAGACAGCAGCACAGTCTGAAATGCAAGACTCTGTCCAGTAAAAGGTCCAATTCCAGCAGCTCTGCCAGAAGCTACAGCCTTGACAACTGTACTAACATTTGGCACCAGTGCTGCATGAGGGGTGGGAACATACCAAGCACAGGGTTTACCTGTGACCTGAACATTTCTCTTCTCACATTCACACACCAGAGACCCGCTACAGAAGATTCAAACTGAGCAAATCGTCTAATCCTCCAAATTCTTTTTCCTGGCTTGTTAGAGCAGCCAAGGATGGGGTGGAGCTTATGAATAAAAAGCCTGCTTCATTTTTCCCATGCAGGAGAACATGGCCAAGCGAGTCGCCATTGTGGGAGCTGGGGTCAGCGGCCTGGCCTCCATCAAGTGCTGTCTGGAAGAAGGACTGGAGCCCACCTGCTTTGAGAGGAGCGACGACCTTGGAGGGCTGTGGAGATTCACCGTAAGTGAGGTTTCAACAACTTTGTCTATTGGAGAATGGCTTGGCAGCTGGGAAATTATACCTGTGCTTCTTTCACAAGGGTTGGTGGCCTTGAGGAAGGTTAGAAATGTCTGCTAAACAGGTGGCCACGAGGAGCCATTGATATTGTAAAAGAAACAGGACACGGGTGAGCTTGGGTGGAAGTCAGAACAGACTTGTACACTTTATCTAGAGCCAAGGGGAAGAAGTGTTTGCAAAGATGCCCAAGAAGTGTGGAAGAGAATGCGGTAACTGGGCCAGGCCAGGAAAGCTCCAGTAGCAGAGGAGCAGGACAAGGGCATCTGAAGCAAGGCCAGAGACGGCAGTGCTAGGGGCAAGAGCAAGAATTTCAGCCCCTGCCTGCAAGACTGAGCAGCTTTTACCTGCTTCTTCTCCCAGCCTGGCTCCATCTGCATTAAAGACTCAGGGCTGCATGTAGGATGAGCTCCATAATCAAGGGCCTGCTGCCCCGGCAATCCCAGTGCAGGCCAAGAACAAACAGAAGAAAAGAATGTGAGTTTTGAGTCTTTTTTTTAATTCCCTGAGCAGAAGAAAAGTAATACACTCAAGTCTCAGCAGGGTTACTGCCCGGACCAGAGAAAGGAATGAAGGGGTGAGGACCGAGGAAAGGGGACTATAAAGCCCACCCTTGCCTGGCCTGGGGTCCCATGAGCTCACAAGGGCCCTTCTTACAGCCAATGAAACCCCGAAGCTGGGCAGGGAAAATGTTCTCTGAACTCCGTGGCTCAGGCAGGGAAACATTTGCATCAAATCTTTCCAGAGTTTCTATTTTCCCTCCTTTTGAGCAAAAACATTTCCCATGAGCTTTAAATTTGCTGAGGAGAAAGCTGTCAGAAAGAGTGAAAAGAAGCAAAGTATCAGATAACCAGGCCTCAGATCCCCTGAGGGGCTGAGAGAAAGACACAGCATTTCTCTATTACAGAAGGGTAGAATTCGGAACTGAAATAAAAGTAATTCTTTTCTAGCTCAGTGAGTAAAACTCCAGAGAAGCCAAGGTTACTAGTTTAGCCACAGTCCTCCAGCATAGGCTGCTTGGCATCACATAAAGAACTGCATATCTTAAAGTGTACCCACCACCAAATGTGATCATCAATGCCCGGAGACTGCCAAAGAGGACCAGGTAAAAGAGCATGCCTCTTCTCAGGAATCAAACCACACATGTTCCAACAGGATGGCAGAAACCTGACACCTAGACCAAAAATCTCCCCCCTCCCACGTCCATCGAAGACATTACTAATCAAACATGATGCCTTTCCCCTAGGGAGCCTCAGAATCCTTCTTAACAACATGATTCCAAAGAAGCATACCTAATCAGTCAGGGTCAGGAGTTGGCTTGAAAGATGAAACTGCCTAACTAAATTAGCAGAGTTATTTAACTAAAGTAATCTCAATCAAAACAAAAACTAAACCTAAAGATCAAAAGCAGTACTTAGCCTCCTGCAACACCAGACATAAATGCTTCTTATATAGGTCACAGGCACCTAATCATTAACACTAAAAATCATTGATCTAAGAATCATGAGAAATGGGTCTAGATCCAGCTGGGCCCATTTCCAGTTGTGTAAATCAGGTAGGTCAAACACCAGTGCACAAAGCACAAAACACTGTGGGGGACACAAAAATGACAAGGATTCACCCTCCCCTCAGGAGCTGTTAGGCAGATGGAAGAAAGCTAGGATTTTGCAAGTCAGAAACAGTGCTGTGGGCATTTCATTAAGAGCAGGATGATAGCCACATTTAGGAAGCCAGAGAAGGCTTCACTGAAGAGGTAGTGTGTGATGGACTTTGAAAACTTTCAACAGGTAGACAAGATCAAGCAGAAGACACCAGGGAGGGTAGGGACAGTAAAGAAAAAGTACCGGGCATATTTGGAAAATTAAAATAGCTTTTTGGTGCATAAGGTACACGTAAGAGGAGGAATGGGAGGGAAAAGGGTGGCTGCATGTTTGGGCAAGCGGTTTACACTCAGTTTAAAAACAATGGGTAATGAGGAACAAAATTAAGGAGATCTCCTGGTTGTTGTGTTTGTTTTGTTTGCATGATGGGAAGACTCAAAGATTTTTGTGGGCAAATAGAAACTATCTGGATGACTGGAAATAACTGAGCACATAAATCCAAATTGAGACATGATCCTGGCAGGAAAAGGGAGGAGTGGAATTGTAGGCACAGGTGCAAGGGTTAGCCCTGGCAAGGTGGGAAGACAAGAGATACACCCTCCCCAGAGATTGGAGGGGAATGGGAGGTGAACATGGAGGAGAAATTTGGAGGTAGAGGAAGAAGGTATAAGAGCACGCACACCAGAGACCTCAATTCTATTGAGAAAATATGGCACCTGCAGAGGGTGAAGAGGGTGTAGGGATGGTAAATGGGGTTGGAGAATTAGAAAAATAGAGGTCAGCCAGGCATGGTGGCTCATGCCTGTAATCCCAGCACTTTGGGAGGCCAAGGTTGACAAATCACCTAAGGTCAGGAGTTCGAGACTAGCCCGGTCAACATGGCAAAACCCCGTTTCTACTAAAAATATGAAAATTATCCAGGCATGGTGGCATGCACCTGTAATCCCAGCTACCCAGGAGAATTGCTGGAACCTGGGGGGCAAAGGCTGCAGTGAGCTGAGATTGTGCCACTGCACTCCAGCCTGGGTGACAGAGCAAGACTAGCTCTCAAAAAAAAAAAAAAAGAAGAAATATTCTGGAGAATGCAATTGGACATCAAAAAGATGAGTAAGCGGAGTATCAAGCAGTAGCCAAGGTAAAATGGCACCCAACTTGCAAGTCATTCCAGCTCTATTACCTCATTTATAAAATGAAAACATGGGACCAGTATGAAACACATACAAAAGCTGAATTAGTAGGGGGCTTAGGAAAATCCACCCTCACCTGCATGCAGCAGCCTTCTCTTGACACTGCAGCCTTTTTAGGCACCTCTGTAATACCTTGAGATTCCTCTAAAGCTTGACTGGAAATTCCTAAACTAGGCGGCCTTAAAGGTGCATTCAGCTCTTACATGCAATGAGTCTCCTGAGTCTTTGTAGAGGCATTCCTTTTCCTCCTTCCCCAACACACACAGGCACACACACATGACACACACACACACACACACACACACACACACACACACAAAGGTTAGAGATGTCTTTGCACTCAAGGTAGGTGGCCCATTTAAAACTTTTAGAATTAAAAACCCTGCCCTGGCAATGGCTATGCTTGCCAGAAAGTGTTCAAAATGGAATTCTTATTGCCTTAGGGTGAAAGGGACCCTAATGCAAAAGTAGAAAGGCAAATTGCAGAGATCCAATAAAACACATGTGGAGAAAGTTTCCATTTCCAGATAGGGAGAGGGCCCAGAGAATGGAGACATTATAAATTACTGCATTTTGGCCAGACACAGTGGCTCATGCCTGTAATCCCAGCTCTTAAGGAGGCAGAGGCAGGAGGATAGCTTGAGCTCAGGAGTTCAAGACCTTCCTGGGCAATATAGCAAGACCCTGTTCTCCACAAAAAGAAAAGAAAAGACAAAAATAAATAAATAAATTACCGCATTTCATTGGATACTCACAAGGTCGTGACTCTGGCCTCTCCCAGCTACCACAGTTTTAAGGAAAAGAGAGATCAGGCAGGAGTTACAATGAAAAAGAAAGAACATCATACCCTGGGAAAGGAGAGAGGGTAGAAACCACTAAAAAGAAAAATGCTACAGGGATAAAGAACCACTTCTGACCCAAGTAGAGTCCGGGCATGCGTGTGGAACACTTCTCAGACTCTTCAGAGGGAGGGGAGGCTTAGGAAAGTAACACTGTAGGTTGACTATCACCGTTACAAAGTGATACTTGAAACAAAATTTGAGGAATTACCATCAAATATTACTTTCAGATCATTGTAGTGCAGGAAGAGACTTTGAAAACAGTCTTCAGGTAGAAGCACACAGACATCATCTAGAGGTGACTAACAGTACTGTGGGGTAGAAACACACTGGACTTCATCCTTCACCTCCCTGTAACATTTGCTGGGGCCCATTAACCCTCCCTAGAATGATGTCTTCCTCATGTACATCCAGTTCTTTTCCTCGGCACATGCACGCTTTCATTTATTCAACAAACATTGATTGAAACCCTACTATGTGCCTTACATACGACGTAGTTTTACATTCAGTGAGGGCAATGATGAAGTGTAAAAATAATTCACACTTATAAATCACTGAGGAATAGTTCCTCAACTATTTCTTCTTTAGGTTTGGCAAATCTGATTCCTGTGAACTTTCATTAAAATCCTTATTTCTAAAACGTGTCTTCATATATTCAATAAACATGTTTTAATTACGATCATCCTAGTGGGGTACCCCTGACAGGCCCCTATTCTCATGGAGCTTGCATTCTTGAAGGTTCCTCAAATTTCCTCTGAGGTTTCCACAGCTCTCCTGCGATATAGACCCAGGAACTGGACCCTGCCCTCCAGCGAGAGTCTGACTCTCACCAGGGAGAAGGGGCAACAAAGTAAACTGGGTGCCAGCTGTTTTAAGGAAATGAAAAGAAGGAAGAAATTAACATTCTTGGAGAACAGGAGACGTGAATGTTGTGTATATAGAGAGAAGGTCTCTATTTAGGGATGACTTTTATTATCACTTTATATCTGGTTTTTTTTTTTTTTTTTAATGAGAAAGAAAAGAACTGACTTGACAAAATTTTCTTCTCATTGCCTACACTCCTGCCTGAAGGACACAAGCTCAGGAAAATAAATTTCCATGGTAGCTGTGAAAGAATAATACAAATAATGATTAATATTATTGACAGCCTAGACGCATTGTTCCATTAGTACCATTAGCATGATACCATTGCTTCCTTGTTCCAATAGCATGATAGCTATCACTCCAATTTATCCTAGGGGATATATAATATTATTTTTCCAGCATATAGATATAGAAACTGAGAGAAGTTAAGAAAACTCCCAGATCACCCAGCTAAAAATGTAGACCTTGAGTATAAACCCAGGCAGTCTGGCGTTGAGGCCTATTCTGTTAAGAACTACATTGCATGCATTTCTGGAGTCTGTTTCACAGCTCAAGAATCAGGCCAACCCTGGGCTGTGTCTCAAGGAGTCCAAGCAAGTATGCCAGTGGTGATGGTCAATGCCAGTGGTGATGGTGACCTCCCCACTGTACTGCGGGACCAAAATGGACCAGAAGGACAGAAACCCCTCTGCTCGTGCTCTTAGTCTCTTCCCTCTTTCCACAGTTCAACCCTCCTCTCCTTTTTTCTCCACTCACCCATTTTTCTCTTCATGAAAACAAAAATCTTCTCCTAAGTGGCCCCATCCATTTTTAGAGGCATGTGTTTCCACCGTCAGAGTTCAAGGCAACTGCTGGACCCCCCAGGTACAATGCTCAGAGGATCTGCAGCGCGGGTGGAAGGGTGCGGGCTGGCTATTGAAGTCTGGCAGGGCCTGGAAATCACTGGGGCAGATTGCACAGTGAGGTGAACACTGGAGGTGAGGGCCCAGGTCCTACCAATACCATTCAGAAGGGGCATAGACTCATACTCTCTGTGTATATGCTAAATACTCCAGACCTTTTCTATTTCCAGGAGAAACAATCAGTGGAAGGAAAGAGAGACAAGAGTAAGTACTGGTCTTAGATTTTATCCTGAGGGCTAGGTTTCTTCTCTAAGCTACAGTTTCTCATATATTAACATCTGTGATACATTATTTCACAACAAGCTTCAGTGTTTCCTGGAAGCACTTCATCTTTCTGCCTTGACAATTATCTTCCTATGTTTTGAGAAACGGAAGGTTTCTTTTTCCCTTTGTTTTTGTTAGTTAATTGGCTTTAAGATTTCATAAAATAAATGGTTCCCTGGCTTATTCAGTTTCTATGAATCGCTGATATTTAAACATGCCATTATAAAATGCTTTAAAATTTTTAATTTATATATATACACACACACATTTTTATATATATTAAATTTATATATATAGAGAGAAAAAGTATATTTTGGGTATATTGAGTTAAATAAAATATACTCTTAAAATTAATTTCACTTGTTTCTTTTTACTTTTTTAATGTGGCCTCTGGTAAATTCAAAAGTGTTTATGTGGCTTCTATACATCCTATTGGGCACCCTAAAGCACTCTCACTGAAAATATGGTCCATGGGCCAGCAGCATCTGCATAGGAGCTTGTTAGAAATGCACAATCTCGGCCAGGCACAGTGGTTCTCACCTGTAATCACAGCACTTTGGGAGGCCGAGGCAGGCGGATCACAAGATCAGGAGATCGAGACCATCCTGGCTAACACGGTGAAACCCTGTCTCTAGTAAAAATTAAAAAAAAAAAAAAAATTAGCCAGGCATGATGGTGGGCACCTGTAGTCCCAGCTACTCGGGAGGCTGAAGCAGCCGAATGGCGTGAACCCAGGAGGTGGAGATTGCAGTGAGCCGAGATCGGGCCACTGCACTCCAGCCTGGGCAACAGAGTGAGACTCCATCTCAAAAAAGAAAAAAAAGAAAAGAAAAGAAAAAAAGAAATGCACAATCTCAGGCTCAGCCTGACTTACAGAGTCAGCATCCACATGTTAATAAGACTACCCAAGCACATCCTAACAAAATTAAAAGGTACTGAGCTACAGAGCTATGCTTCTCAAACAGTGAAGAACAATCAAGTTTTTTTCCAATTAATTGTAGACTGTTGTCAAATATAATAAAAAGAATTCTTAGAAAAATTAAAATCACACAAAGAAAAAATACAAAACGTAAATTTTAAATTTATAGAGTCAGAAATTATAAAATGAATTTCAGTAAGTGTCATTAAACGACATAGATATAAGAGAAAACAATTACAAAAAATGAACACATTGTTCTTTGAAACATAGGCAATTGACACAGAGAGTCATCATTATGCTTGTAACTTTTTGCCAAACAAATATTTTGTAAGAAATTGCAGTTCTGCATGTTAGACACTGGTAGACACATTTTAAATACACATTTTTATATTACTATTTAAGGTTTTTAATATGACAATTAATCTTGCTTCCTGGTTGTCAATTTACCTAATCTGGTTTGAATGGATGGCAATGCTCTTTGCAGGGGATAATATGTATCTAAACTATTTCTAAACATTGCTTAACAGCAGTCAAAGTAGAGAAAGGAGGCTCACGGAGCTATGTTGATTGAAATGAGGAAGAGATTTTTAAACCAGTCTCAGCAAGTTCAGGGTATTTTTTAACTGCTATCCAAAATGAAGCTGATAGTGCTATATTTTTTTTAATGTATCTTCAGTCTTTTATCCGTAACCAGTTCAAATAACTTATACTATAAGGTTAAATATAAATTATCTTTCAGTGAAAGCAAATGATTCCAGATTTAATGCACTTTTGGATGACAGTTTTCAAAATAACCTTAAAACGTCGCACATGATAATGCAGTCCTATGGCATATGACTATTACCCAACTCAAACTCATCACACAAGTTAGACAAAAACAAGACCGATTTATATCCTGTTCAACAAAACGGTGACCACATGCTTACATATTGAGCAATGCCAAATTATTGCTATAAAAGTTTCTAAATGCTTACTCTTGATTTCTGTAGTTACCCTGTAACAGACTGGTAACAAACAATTCATATCAGTATTACTCTGCAGACTATATTTGAATAACACTGCTTTAGATATTCCAGCTGAATAAAATATCAAGATTTAAATAGCCATCTTTCTCAACCATTTTAGCTGAGTTGGTGTGACGGGTGGGCCTCAGATAAGCAGGTTATAATCAACTCTTATCAGTCAATGAGATAAATAACATTAATTTAAACCACAGAGGTATATTTATAATTTTGTTATCTGTGATTGCTGTATATTTCATGCAGATACATGAATCTATATGTGATATCAGTTCATATCCTTTGCAGAAACAGAGAAAGCCCTCTGTATGTGAGGTTTATGCTCGTGTTTCTACTTGTTTGCATAAATTAAATAATTTTTATTTCACAGGAAAAATGAACTCTACATATGCAAGATGGTAAATAATGTTAAAATACAAGAACCTTTCCACTGAAATCAGAATAATCCTCCTTACCACTGCCCAAAAGACAGAGGCAATGTATATTAAAAACATTACTGAAACTGCTTATTATTTAACTTTGCTGTAGTCTTATGAGATATTGATATTTGCTAGTTATTTGAGTAAAAACTGGGGGTGGGAAATTGGTTAGTGCTATGCCACACACACAGTTGTCCAATCTGGAAACCTTTGACTGCTTCCTCTCTCAACCCCTAAATCTAATTGATTTTGCAATCCTATATGTTCTGCCTTACTGCCACCTCACAAATCTCACCTTTCTGGGTTCCAGTTGTCATTGCCTCTGCTCATGCCCTCATTAGCAATTAAGTGGATTTGTGTTTTAGGCTCCGGGCTAACGCCCCCTTCCTTCTGTCCCAGTCCCGTCTAATTCACCTTTTGTAGAACCAGAGTTATCTTTCCAAAATTTAGAAGTGATATGAATCACTTCTATATTTAGAACGTTCAGTAAATTGGCATAACCTTCCTGTAAAATCCAAATTCCTTAACTTTGGATACAAGATCCTTCATAATCTGAACCATCTTCTCCATAATCATTTCCAGAATACCCCATAAAACCAAATTACCTAGCAATTGTCCATCATTCAGATAAATACCATTTCCTGATTCTCATGTATTTCTCTATTATCCTGTGCTTGGCAGTGATACTGTGTGCATCTGGACAGGTGAGTTCTTCCCAGGCTTATTTGTGAGCATGCAATGAATGTTCATGTGTGTGCACTGTTTGTACAGGAACATGTTGAAGAAGGCAGAGCCAGTCTCTACAAGTCTGTGGTTTCCAACAGCTGCAAGGAGATGTCTTGTTACTCCGACTTTCCATTCCCAGAAGATTATCCAAACTATGTGCCAAATTCTCAATTCCTGGAATATCTCAAAATGTATGCAAACCACTTCAACCTTCTGAAACACATTCAATTCAAGGTAAGACACAGAACATCAGTTAGTAGTCAGAAAGTATTTCCTACATATTTTCTCTTCTCTCTCCAGCCTAGCCATGGGCTCTGTAGATGAGATACTAAACTGGCAATATTAATGACACCTGACTGGATTCATTTTCTCCCTATACTCACTCCCCACTTCAAGTAAATCTGGAGGTGGGGGTGGATACTTTGTGTAAAGATTCACAAGTATAAAATTTTAGTTTGCAATACTTATATCCAAGTATCTTAGGAAACCTAAAAAATATCAAGCCACATTTTCAGCTTGGGCCAAATGCCTACCCACATGGACACTGAGAACTACCAGCCCCTTTCCCCAGTCTCCTGTTTGGGTTTGTTTGTTTGTTTGTTTGTTTGTTTGTTTGTTTTGAGACAGGGTCTCACTTTGTTGCCCAGGCTGGAATGCAGCGGCATGATCATGGCTCACTGCAGCCTGGACTTCCTAAGCTCAGGTGATTCTCATACCTCAGCCTCCCAAGTAGCTGGGAACACAGATGCACACCACCACACCCAGCTAACTTTTTATATTTTGTAGCGATGGGGTCTCACTCTGTTGGCCACGCAATCTCAAACACCTGAGCTCAAGCAATCCTCCTGCCTTGGCCTCCCAAAGTGCTGGGATTACAGGCATGAGCCACCACTCCCAGCTCCCACTCTCTTCTTGACTATCCTTTCATAGGAATAAACATGTGCAGTGGCCCATACACAAGAGAACCTTGCTATGTGAAGGAAATCTTTTCTAGATATTCTTGAAAATAGAAAAATCTTTGAATATTGTTATTCTACAATGCCCCATTCCTCTCCCATTTCAGAGGTTAGAGACAGGAGGAAGGTAGTAGGGCAGGGACAAATGAATAATATATCCTTTTTGTCCTCTTTTTTTCCCCCTTTTTTTCTCTGTTTCCTCTCCAAGAAACATATGAAAATCTATGTTTCCCTTCTCCTTTCTCCCTCCCCTATCAGAGATGAGGATGATGAGGAATTCACAGAAAATTATACATAGAAAGCAACAGAAATGGAGACATTAACCAAAACAAGTGGAAAATAAAATTTACATTCACATTCCTGATCTTAAAAGCCCTCTGATAAGGTTTGGCTGTGTCACCATCCAAATCTCATCTTGAACTTCCACATGTTGGGGGAGGGACTCAGTGGGAGGTAATTTAACCATGGGGGCAGGTCTTTCCCATACTGTTCTCCTGATAGTGAATAAGTCTCATGAGATCTGATGGCTTTAGAAGGCAGAGCTTCCCTGCACAAGCTCTCTCTTTGCCTGGCGCCATGCACGTAAGACGTGACGTGCTCCTCCTTACCTTCTGCCATGATTGTGAGGCTTCCCCAGCCATGAGGAACTATGAGTTCTCCATTAAACCTCTTTCCTTTGTAAATTGCCCAGTCTCTGCTATGTCTTTATCAGCAGCATGAAAACAAATATAGTAAATTCGTACCAGTAGAGTGGGGAGTTGGTGAAAAGATACTGGAAAGTGTAGAAGTGACTTTGGAACTGTGTAACCGACAGAGGTTAGAGCAGTTTGCAGGGCTCTGAAGAAGAAAGGAAAATGTGGGAAACTTTGGAACTTCCTAGAGACTTGTTGAATGGCTTTGACAAAAATGCTGATAGTGATATGAACAATAAGGTCCGGGCTGAGATGGTCTCAGATGGAGAGGAGGAACTTGTTGGGAACTGGAGTAAAGGTGACTCTTGTTATAGTTTTTTGTTTGTTTGCTTGTTTGTTTAAAAGAAAAATCTGCAATTATTAGTTTATTAGTATCATCCAGGACTCAGATGTTCAGTATTCCTCCTGAAATTACATAAACAAATGCAAATGGAAAGAATCCAAGTCAAAATTCTGTAACAAAACAGCACTCCATCACAAAAGCGTGTAAAATTACAAGAATGCCATTTTAAAATACTGGCACTTTAAGAAAACCATAATCTTGAAAACCTCAAAATTGCCAAATTGTTCCCTAAACTGCTAAGCAGATAAACATGACTAATGAATGAGTTTGTTTTGTAAAGAAAAATCATTCAAATAAATTGAATAATTCATACTGAGGTGCAAAGTTTAAGTGTCTTCTTCCCTCCTATTTGGATTTTTGATGGGGCAAACCATAATATAGGAAAATATATGCTGTTTTGAATGTGACATCTTTGTTTTAAAAGTTGGCCCAATTAATTAAAAATACTTTTAATGGAAAGTCTCATTTCCTGAGCAGTCTATATTTAGATAAATGGGAAAAGACATCTATAGCCAGCATTTTTGTAGTCTCCACTGAGACTAATGTCAACAAAAAGTTTAATACAGCAGTCTTGTATTTTAAGCTCATGCTTTTGGGGATACATTCGCAGGTCTTCTTTAATGTAGGAACTGCAAGATATAACTGCCATTACATGGTAATGGGAGTTAAAGAATAGAGTCCTCATGTAAAGGTTAGAACATACTTTTCTATTACTCCTTCAAGGACAGACTTTCAAAATGTTTGATTCTAATAATCCCATGCTTTGAGTAGATTGATTACTCTTCAGTTTGTAAATATAAGCGGGCTATGTTAAATTTCTTAACTGATGAAGATTTTGGATGTTCAGTTATGGATGAAAACGATCTCAACTTAACTTTACCCCCATATGATATGCAGGGTGTGTAGGCAAAAGCTTTTTATTAGCTAACTATATGAAAGGATAAACCCTGTAATAATTCATGTGATTCAAAATGGGCAAAAGCAAAGACTAACTTCCCCTCAAGAAGAAAAATTTCAGACCTATGAAAAGGACAATAATACCAATAAAAAAACTGTATTTACTTAGAAGCATTCAGAATGTAAACAAAACAGCTGAAACTTTTTTTTTTTTTTTTTTTTTGCAATTACAGAGTGGTATTCAGTTAACAGAACAACAATTATTTCATATAAACTGCATCAGAGACAGCTGAAGATGAAAAAAGTACAACCCCCATATATAACTAATTTGTGCTGTGCACCAACAAGAACCTCCTTTAAATTTCCATGCCAATTTGCAACCCTCGTACTATACCAGGCAAGGTTAGTGGCTACTGAAAATACCACCAGGACAGGGCTATCTAAAGACACATTCGGTAGTGTGTTAACTATACAAAAAAAGACACTGTACAGTTTAAAAACAAATCCTACACAGCCTTACATTTCAATTTTTAAAGGAGTGAGTTGTGTACAGGGGGGTTAAATGCTTTATAGACAAGAAAAAAGCTGTGCTAGAACTAACTTATTCATCATCTTCTTCATCTTCATCTTCATCTTCTTCATCTTCCTCCTCCTCATCATCCTCTTCATCTTCCTTATCTTCCTCCTCATCCTTCTTTTTCTTGCTTTTTTCAGCCTTGACAAATCCCTTTTTTGCTGCATCAGGCCTTCCTTTAGCTCAATATGCAGCAATAACCTTTTTGTATTTTTCCTTCAGCTTCACAGCCTTCTTTTCACAAGGCTGCTTGTCATCTGCAGCAGTGTTATTCCACATCTCTCCCAGTTTCTTCACAACATCACCAATGGGCAGGCCAGGATGTTCTCCTTCCATATTTGGGTGATACTCAGAGCAGAACAGGAAAAAGGCTGAAGGAGGCCTCTCGGGTGCATTGAGATCTTTGAACTCCTTTCCTGTCGATAGGTTTTCATTTCTCTTTCATAACAGGCCTTGTCCGCCTTTGCCATATCTTCAAAGTTTCCTTTCTCTTTAGGAGACATGGTCTTCCACCACTCTGGGCACTTCTTAGAAAGCTCTGAGAAATTGACTGAAGCATCTGGATGCTTCTTCTTATGCTCCTCCCTACAAGTTTGCACAAAAAATGCATATGATGACATTTTGCCTCTGGGCTTCTTAGGATCTTCTTTGCCCATGTTTAGTTATTTTTCCTTAGCAAGGTACAGAGTTGCCCAGTGCCCATCCAGCTCTCACTTGCCCCAGCACTGTCTCTGTGGAGCTCATTGTACTGCCTCTTCTTATGTTCTAGCAATGAGACTGGTGGCATTTTGCTCCTGCCCTAGAGATTTGTGGAACTTTGAACTTGAGAGAGATGATTTAGGGTATCTGGCAGAAGACATTTCTAAGCAGCAAAACAATCAAGAGGTGACTTGGGTGCTGTTGAAGGCATTCTGTTTTAAAAGGGAATCAGAGCATAAAAGTTCAGAAAACCTGCAACCTGACAACGCAATAGAAAAAAAAAATCTTATTTTCTGAGAAGAAATCCAAGCCAACTGCAGAAATTTGCATAAATAACCAGGAGCCCAATGTTAATCCCCAAAGCAATGGGGAAAATGTCTCCAGGGCATGTCAGAGGTCTTCACCACAGCCCCTCCCATCACAGGCCTGCGGGCCTAGGAGGAAAAAGTGGTTTCATGGACCAGGCCCAGAGTCCCCATGCTGTGTGCAGCCAAGGGACTTGGTGCCTGAATCCCAGCTGCTCCAGCTGTGGCTAAAAGGGGCCAACATAGAGCTCAGGCAGTGACTTCAGAGGGTGCAAGCCTGAAGACCTGGCAGCTTCCACCTTGTGTTGAGCCTGCAAGTGCACAGAAGTCAAGAACTGAGGTTTGAGAACCTCCACCTAGATTTCAGAGGATGTATGGAAATGCCTGGATGTGCAGGCAGAAGTTTGCTACAGGGGCAGGGATCTCATGGAAAACCTCTGCTAGGGCAGTGCAGAAGGGAATGTGGGGTCAGAGCCCCCACACAGAGTCTCTACTGGGGCACTACCTAGTGGAGCTGTGAGAAGAGGGCAACCGCCCTTCAGACCCCAGAATGTCAGATCCATGTGCTTGGAAAAGCTGCAGACACGCAATGACAGCCTGTGAAAGCAGCCAGGAGGGAAGCTGTACCCTGCAAAGCCACAGGAGCAGAGCTGCCCAAGACCATGGGAACCCAACTCTTGCATCAGCGTGACCTGGATGTGAGACATGGAGTCAAAGGAGATCATTTTGGAGCTTTAAGATTTGACTGGCCTGCTGGATTTCAGACCTGCATGGGGCCTGTAGGCCCTTTGTTTTGACCAATTTCTCCCATTTGGAATGGCTATATTTACCCAATGCCTGTACCCCCACTGTATCTAGGAAGTAACTAACCAACTTTTGATTTTACAGGCTCATAGGTGGAAGGGACTTGCCATGTCTCAGTTGAGACTTTGGACTGTGGATTTTTGAGTTAATGCTGAAATGAGTTAAGACTTTGGTGGGGACTGTGACTGTTGGGAAGGCATAATTGCTTTTGAAATGTGAGGACATGAGATTTGGGATGGGCCAGGGGCAAAGTAATATGGCTGGGCTGTGTCCCCACCCAAATGTCATCTTGAATTCTCACATGTTGGGAGAGGGGCCCAGGGGGAGATAACTGAATCATAAGGGTAGGTCTTTCCCATGCTGTTCTCATGATAGTGAATAAGTCTCACAAGATCTGATGGCTTTATAAGGCAGAGTTTCCCTGCACAAGCTCTCTCTTTGCCTGACATAATCCATGTAAGATGTGATTTGCTCCTCTTTGCTCCTGCGGTGATTGTGAGGCTTCCCCAGCCACATGAAACTGTGAGTTCTCCATTAAACCTTTTTCCTCTGTAAATTGCCCGGTCTCTAGTCTGTCTTTATCAGCATTGTGAAAATGGACTAGTACATCCTCCTAAACAGATTTCCAAAGAGTATTTTATTCCACTTCCTTATTTTGCAATGGATACAGTAAAAATAAAGCATTATCATAATGAATATATGCAACATATAAAAATCTTCTTTTTAATGCATCAGAATTTCTGAATTTGAAGCACTTCCTTTACTACATGCTGCCCAAGACCTTTTTTATTTTGTTGTTGTTGTTTGAAACAAAGTCTCACTCTGTCACCCAGGCTGGAGTACAGTGGCAGGATCTTGTCTCACTGCAGCCTCTGCCTCCTAGGCTCAAGAAATCCTCCCACCTCAGCCTCCCAAGTATTAATAGCTGGGACTACAGGCACATACTACCATGCCCAGCTAATTTTTTTTTTAACTTTTAGTAGAGATAAGGTCTCACTATGCTGCCCAGGGCGGTCTTGAACTCCTGAGCTCAACCTATTCTCCTGCCTTGGCCTCCCAAAGGGTGGGGATTATAGGCATGAATCACTGTGCCAGGCACTAAGCCATTTTAGAACAATTTTTAAAAAGCTAGATGTTCGCCAATGTTTTAACAAGTAAACACAAGGCCAGGTGTGGTGGCTCACTCCTGTAATCCCAGCACTTTGGGGGGTCAAGGTGGGTGGATCACGAGGTCAGGAGATCAAGACCATCCTGGCTAACACGGTGAAACCCCATCTCTACTAAAAATACAAAGAATTAGCCAGGCATGGTAGCACGTGCCTGTAGTCCCAGCTACTCAGGAGACGGAGGCAGGAGAATCACTTGAACAGGGAAGCGGAGGTTGCAGTGAGCCGAGATTGCACCACTGCACTCCAACCTGGGTGACAGAGCAAGACTCCATCTCAAAAAATAAAAAAAGTAAACACAAATAGTTATTACTCAAATGTGATCTGTAGTTGATTTTGTTTGGTTTTGCTTCTCATTCCTTTCTATATATTCTAAATTTTTAATGACAAACTTTTTTGGGGTGGGGGACAGGGTCTCACTCTGTTGCCCAGGCTGGAGTGCAATGACACTATCATGGCTCACTGAAGCCTTGACTTCCCAAGCACAGGTGATTCTCCCTTATCAGCCTCCTGAGTAGCTGAGACTACAGGCATGGGCCACCACACCTGGCTAATTTTTTTGTATTTTTTTGTAAGGATGTGGTTCTGCCATGTTGCCTAGGCTACACATTTATTATTTTTATGATTAAAAATAAATATATTTTGAAGGATTTTAAACTAACTGAAAATTTAGTTTTAGAAAAAACAGTTGCAATACAAATGTAGAAACACAATAAGCACTTCAAATAGTATAAACCAAACAGTGAACCCATTAAGAGGGACTTAAGAAGCCTATATTATTTAAAACTTTAAAAAGAAAGAAAGATACGAAGCCTTTTGGTCAGTGAATAATTTATCCTTTTAAATTTGACTTGTCTGAGATTTATTGTACATATATTTCCTGAACTAAAGCCCAGTAATCATGTACATGTATGTACTCACTAAGCGCAAAAAATAGATTCTTTGAAATGAGGACTACTCCCAAAAAAATTCAGGCCATAATGTTAGCACTTTTCAATTGCTTTCTAGTTCTGGAAAATATTCTATATTTCAGCAACATATTCTATAAAACCTCATAAGCTAATATAACCAGGACCAAATTCGTGTTTTCAATTATATCTTACCCATGTATCTGTCAAAGGAATTACTGTTAGACAGCCCTATGAGAAATAAGGTTGCATAACAGAAAGAATAATGAAAAAGGCATCAGAAACTTAGGTTCTAATTCTGATTCTATCAGTGAGAATTTGAGCAAATCACTTAAAATTTTTGGATGCCACCACTTGTCTTAGATATCTCTCCAAGCTTAGACTACTTCCATCTAGGGAATCACGATTAGTCTGGTAACCTGATTAGGTTTCTAGGGTTATACTTATTAACTATGTTTATTCTGTGTTCTAGAACTTTTAAAATGTCATTGGTACATCAACTGGCAAGTGCTTAATTGACAACTGCTAATCATATCTGTGATTCCTTTTTCAGACCAAAGTCTGCAGTGTAACAAAATGTTCAGATTTTACTGTCTCTGGCCAGTGGGAGGTGGTCACTATGCATGAAGAGAAGCAAGAGTCAGCCATCTTTGATGCTGTCATGGTCTGCACTGGCTTTCTTACTAACCCTTATTTGCCACTGGACTCCTTTCCAGGTACAGCATTTTCTGTAACTAACTTTAAGTTTTCTCATGGGAGCCATTCTGATGCTTGATTGGTCTGGGAATGAATTCCTATGGCTGTTCCATTAAATAGTTAAAGTTGGGAGGTAACAGGAGGTTTTTTTTTGTTTTTTTGTTTTGTTTTCTTTTTTTCTAGCCAGCATTTTCTGGCCAGTTTTTGGTTTTCATTTGTTCCAAACAATCTATGAATACATAAGAGCAAAATGGATAACTTTATAAGCAGTTTTATGCTTTACCAAGATTCAGTGTCCCTCAAGTGACTGGTAGCACTCAGAAAGTCTCCTAAGACGTGGGATGCTTATACAAGTTGTTAACCTCAGCAGCAGGTACACATTGCCAAAGTTGAGTTTAGAGACCACAAAAGTCAATCTGTGAATAAAGAAAAAAGTGATTTTTTCTATTTGTTTCTTTTATGTGAGTGATAGCAATTAGATTAGAGGTTTACGGCACTGGTCAATAGTCAACAGGGAGATTAGTCTTGGGAGACAAGTTAAGACATCTTTGGGTCTCAGTTTCCTTATCTGCCTTTTGCAACCATGGTCATGTTAATCTATGCCAAATTTTAACTGGATTTTAACTCAATGGAACAGAAAATGTAACGGTCTGGTTTATTTCATCTGTAACAAGCATTCAAAAAGTTAAAACTTCAAGAAACTTTTCTCCAAATCATCTAATGATTGCCTAGAATGATCCCAAGACTCATCTTACCACAATAAATTTATAAACATGCTATGATTCTGGATCTGCCCCCAGAGGTCAGTCAGATCACGTTAGATTAGGATAAAGCATATCCTGAAAATTGCCAGAGAGTAGAATCATTGACTTGGAAAGAAGCAAGTTAAGTCTTCTTCCCAATGCAGGAAATTATTTTTCAGTAGTTTTGAGAGAGGTTCCATAGCCTCTTCTTGAACCCATTCAATAATGGACTCTCATCATCACAGAAGACAACCCAATTTTTTGTCATTCTTGCCTGCAGGGCAAGGCTCTGAGCAGCCATCCACTCCAAAATTCCAGAAAGGAGTACCTAGTCACCACAAGAATCCAGAAAGTTCCATGGCATAGGGAGTAAACTACATTCATTCAGCACTTACAGTATATTGCACTAGGTGCTAAGAATGTAGAGATGAATAAAGCAACACGTAACCTGTATTGGAGGAAAGAATTAAGTTTTATGGAGTCAGTGAAGAAATCACAGTCTACATATGACCTGTAGTGATTCCAATACCATAAACATACACCTCTCATGGTCCTGGATTTTTCCCCCAAAGTCACACAAGTTTACATCAGATTAAAATAATAAAGAACACCTGAAAGCAACTGAGCCAATGTGCTCAGTTTGAGTACAAGAGATAGGGACCCAGCAGGTATGAATTCTGGCGTATACAACCACCTAGCTGTTAGTCTTGAGTCTCCCACTTAACCTTTCTAAGCCTCAAATTCACCCACAAATTGAAGAGCTTGGATTACTTTAACCAACAGTATACATCACAAATCAAGCAAGAAGAGCTCTACAAGACTTGCAGTCTTTCTTAAAACCCATCTTATCCACCACTACCAATTTAAAATCCCTGGCTAAATGATTAAGGAGCCTTTGAGCTCTGAAATTCTGTGATTTTTAGACTTGAAGAGGAGTTCTCCCAACCTCTCTATCTCCTGACTTACAGCAGACTTGGCTTAGATGGCACATACTCCTTGCGATGGTTGTTAACTGTCATAAAAATTCAAATTCACTAAAGATGTTTAAAAATATGTATCACAAGCTCTAGAAGCAATTCCAAAGAAGTTGTGCTAAAAAGTCTTAGAAAAAATAATAGGTATCACAGTTAGAATAAACGTATGATTTCCCAAGATGACTACTTTTATCATTCACATATATACATTCTGCTATTTACCTTTTTTCTTTTTTATATACAATTGTTTTTTCTTAGATAGGATATTCTGCTACTTACTAACACAGCCACATTTACCTAGTGTAAGTTCTTACTCTGTCTTCCTGTGAGATAAGAGAAAATATTAGTCTGTTAAGAGACAGCTACAGAGTCTCATTTTTGTCCATTTGTGACCCCCCCCAAAAAAGCCCATCCAAAGAGAATCTAAAATAACATGAGATTCAGGGATAATTCTATGTTTCTGTTTAGACTTTTCCAGCTCTTTCTTCTCAACAGTTCTCTGATCCATATTGGGTTCCTGTGCTGAGTAAATATTCGAACTTTGTTACATCCTTGCTGAATTCCAAATGCTCTGTGTTGTGGTTAGGTTTTAATTTGGATTCATGTTAGATTTCTACTAATTCAAGGTGAGCTAAAGAGCCAGCAGGCCTTGTAAGGTCACTCCCCACAAGTATATACATTTTTCCCCTGATAATCTAGAGGTCTTATTACTTTTTTTAGGAAAAAAGAAGTTCTTTCTTTAGTACAGATTACTTCTGATTATGTAATATTGTCTTAAGAATATTTTCTGCTTAAATTATTGCTGTTAAAAAAAGGAGTATTTTCAAACATTCTCCATTCGTGTGATGTTTCAATAAGATTCAGCATCACAGCCTAAGGTATCCTATCAAGTTAGCCCAGTAGATTGAATCCTGGTGTAACTGACATACTTCCTTTTTCTCTGAGCCAACTCTGGCCCACCCAGCAAACTTAGCCTGAGTTACAGTCAGTCACCAAGTGAACTTCCCCAACTAATGTGAAACTTTGTGAATAGGGACAACATTTTATTTATCTTATTCCCCCCATACCATCTGGCACAGTACCAGGCATATAGCAGAGGTCAAAAAGTTTTCTGAAAAGAGACACTGACTCACAATTCCCTTAAGCTTCCTTGTCCTTGCTCCTTGCTTATGAAAATCTTATATAAATCAAGTGTTAATCAATAGAATATTATTGTCCTGTTGACTTTTATCAACCTTTAAAATGATAATAACTCCTTATACTTTTGCTTAATATGTCTTTATGCCACAATATTTCAACTCAGTAGTTAATTATCTAGTAAGTAAAACTGGAGGCCTATCTAGTGAGATGGAGTAATAACCTCCATTAAATAATTACCTGCCAATGTCTTGTAAAGTCATGTATTCATATTTCATATTTTCTCAGCCTTGAGAAAACTAGTAAAAATGACCAAAATCATCTGTCAAAAGAATATTATCAACTGAAAAATATTTATGTTTCATTCACTGATCCTGTAAATTCTCTATGTGACTTCTCTTTTATTTTCTATAGGTATTAATGCCTTTAAAGGCCAGTACTTTCATAGCCGGCAATATAAGCATCCAGATATATTTAAGGACAAGAGAGTCCTTGTAATTGGAATGGGAAATTCTGGCACAGACATTGCTGTGGAGGCCAGCCACCTGGCGGAAAAGGTACCATTCCTGATGTTACTGGGTGAAGAGCTTTATCTTAAGATGCATGCCTCAAGCAAATGGTGTTTGACACCATGATAAATGTTAAAGGAATAAAATGCCTCACACACACACAACAGATTACTAAAGAATTTAATTTTTACTGAATGTTCACAAATTTTTCTACGAATCACAGTTGTCATCTTTGCTCCAAAACCAACTTCTCTGACTCCTTTTTACTTTTTTTTTTTTTTTCCCCATCATTTTCCCAGCCATCCAACAAGAGCTACAGGACATATTTTTTCCCTACTCAGTCCCATAGGTCAGAACATTCTACCAACTTTTTCCTGCTACTATCTCCCATTTGCCCCTTCCTCTCCTTATTAATTACCAACACCCTCATCGAGTCCATACCACCTCACACTGAGGATATTGCATTGTCCCCCCAATAATAATTGTAGAAATAGTTAATATTTGTTAGGATTATTCTGTGGCCGGCACTGCAGTAAATGTGTTTTCACTGCACTACTTTAACCAATCATCAAAACAAGGCATTGAAGTAGGTACTGTTAGTATCCTTGACTGCACATGAGGAAACCAACGCTTAAAGAAGTTAAAGAACCTGCCGAAAATCTTATCACCAGCATGTGGCAGAGCCAGTTCTCAAACCCAAGTCTCTTTGACTCAAAGCCTACGTTCCTAACTATCCTCTTCTACCTGCTACCTTCAGGCATCTCAAGGGTTTTGCCCTGCATTTCATTTTTGCCTTGTACCACTACTCACAGGTCACTGCCACCCAGCACAAGCCATCTAGACCCCAACTACCAACAAACAAATCCTCAGAAAAGCCTGATCTTATTATAGCACTCTCATGCTGAAAAACCTCTAATTATTCTCTTTACCTGAAAAAAATAAATTACAGACGTAGTGGCTCTGCATCAGAGAGTTTTCTATAATCTGGACCAAATCTGCCATTTTAATTTTAACTTCTGTTTCCTGCATGATGATCAACTGTAGCGCTTTCCAGTTCCTGTCTTTAGTTCCGCTTTGATCACGCCACCCCTCTCTTTTCTGCAGAGCCCCTTTCTTTTCTATTATAATCTACCTTTACATTCCCAGATATCTCACTCCAACATGAAGTGATCTCTCCCTATTCAGAATTTATGTAATATTGTAATTTGCACCCCTCAGTTTTCACTTTTAAATTCTTAATATTGCAAATTACCTTTTATCATATATATCTTCTTTTCAACTATGCTGTAAACTCACTGAGGGCCATTCAGCTGACTAATATGTACTAGATGCTGGCATCTCATGTGCCAAACATTGTGCCAGGCTCTGGAGATACACTGGCAAACACAACCAACAAAATCAAGACACCCACTGTCATGGAGCTTATAGTTGTGGGAAAAACAGATGCCAAATAAACAAGTGTAAATAATTAGACCAATAATTTCAGAAGTGAAAACAGCTGTCAAGAAAAAAGGTTGGGAGCCTGTAACATTGATATCCGGACTTTCAAAACAAGGCTCGATGATTGATTCATTCATTGAAAGATTGTATTTTGTTGTTTTTTTGTTTTGTTTTGTTTTGTTTTGTTTTGTTATAGAGATGGGTTTTCGCCACATTGGCCAGGCTAGTCTTGAACTCCTGACCTCAAGTGATCCACTCACCTTAGCCTCCCAAAGTGCTAGGATTACAGATGTGAGCCATTGTGCCTGGCCCATTGACTGATGGGTTGATTGATTTGTAGAAACTTAGCAATTTGGTTGGCATTATCCTAAAGGAAGAGAAAGGAGGCCCTGAAACAAATATTAACATAGGCCCATCCACTGTGACCATCACACGTGCATATCATTATTTCTGTTTCTCTAATTGTTCAGAAATGTCTTCAATCAGAAAACATGCTTTGACATACATCTTATCATTTATCTATTAACAAAGAAACTCCCTGTAGCTTAGAAGATCATTCACATTTAGCAAAATGTTGTATCCAATTCTGCATCAAGACACAGAGAGGCAGGTTTAGTGCAAACGCCTCATGTCAGAACCACTGATGTATCTGTAGTTCTTGCCACCTCATTTCCAGTGTTGTCTTTCCAGCTCCATTATGAGGCCAAAGAAAATACATAACACAAACACAAACACGGATGCTGGAGCTGTGGCCATCATGCCCCAGTTTGGCGGCGGGGGGGGGGGGGGGGGGCGGCGGACAATCTGTTAAATTAGCTGTTTTGTATCAGCAAAGTAACAGCTTGCTTAACTATTTTCTTTGTAAGCAATTGTACAGGAAACTCCTTATTGTGCAAGTACTAAAACTATTAGCTTCATGAACTCCGTCAACTGGTAAACTCAAACGGCCAATGTTATAAAGAACAAATACCAAAAGTAATAGTAGTACAGAATTTATCAGTTAAGCCAATGGTTTGCACTGAAACTCTGTAGACAACTCTGATACTGCCATGCCCTGTTCTTACTGCCTACAATTATAGTGAGCACACTAAGTAGCAATCACTTGTTCATTGTTTCCTTAGATAGACTGTAGGTCCCTATGGTTTGCTAAAGGCTGGCAGATAATAAGTATTCAATAATATATCTTAAGGCATTTTAACACTCTAGATGCTCTGAATTCTAATCTCAAAAGGATTGACTTTAAAATATAAGTTAGAAGAACCAAGACTATCTTGTCAGGGATGTATTTTCAGAGTGGCAGACTTTTCAGCGCCTTTCCATTCATGGCACTTCTTGAATCTCTGGCAGAACCAGCCAGCCCTTTTCACAGTGTCAAATGAAGGAATGTCTTTGATTGCTTCCAGGTGTTCCTCAGCACCACCGGAGGGGGATGGGTGATCAGCCGAATCTTTGACTCAGGCTACCCATGGGACATGGTGTTCATGACACGATTTCAGAACATGTTGAGAAATTCTCTCCCAACTCCAATTGTGACTTGGTTGATGGTGCGAAAGATAAACAACTGGCTCAATCATGCAAATTACGGCTTAATACCAGAAGACAGGTAAATACCAGAAGAGAGGTAAAAGCCTCGGCCTTTCCAGCAGTCTTTACAAGCCGGGCAGTACCATAGCAACATGACTGAATGTGTTGGAACACTTGATACAAAGTTGCTCGATAATAACAGCTAACTGTTCTTAAGTGCTCAGAAAGTGAAATTATGTATTTCACCTTGTCAGCAACACTTTAAGTATTATTATAATAATCCTTTTATTATGGAGAAACTGAAACAGCAAAATTTAGCCATTTACCCAAGCTCGCTGAGTAGTAAGTGAACTCTGTGACCTTGCAAGTTACTTGAGCCTCAGCTGTAGCAAAAAGAGAATGATTTGTCTATGACTTTGTTGACAAAAGAAACACACTTGCCTAGTTTCACTGTGTGGGAAAAACCGAATCCCACAGTTGCCCCTCACCATCTCTCTAATGGTAGAGCCTTCTTCCCTTTGTCAAGATTGACCTTGGCCCCCAAAATGGTTCAGCTTATACAAGATCAACTCACAAAGTGTTTGTCTTGTGATTCCAAAGGTATAGCCAGAGAAAGATAATTCTGCCCTTGTTCCTTTAAATACATGCATGTTTCCCTTATACAGCTGCTTCCTAGGAAGACACTAGAGCTTTCAGAAGTTCTCATCTAATCTAGAAGTCCCTGGTTTCCCTTGTAGCCCTTCAGCTCTTAACCCTCTCTAGAATGACAGTGATAGATGAATGCTGAAAATCAACAAGAGAAACAGAAGTTAGAAAAGGTGCTGGCTTCCTCCTCAGGCTTGCAAACTCTAGTAAATGGCAAGCATATTTTATAATCCTTCTTGAACATTCATGAATCCCCTTCCACTGAAGTAACATCTCCCAAGACTTGCAGCAATCCTCGTCCAACCAAGGAGAGAGCCCCAGAATGAGAGAGGAAGGTAAAGAGAAGGGAGAGCTGGCTGCATTGTTCACTGACAGGTCTCCTCCCTGTCCATGTTTTTGTTTAGGACTCAGCTGAAAGAGTTTGTACTAAATGATGAGCTCCCAGGCCGCATCATCACTGGGAAAGTGTTCATCAGGCCAAGCATAAAAGAGGTAAAGGAAAACTCTGTCATATTTAACAACACTTCAAAGGAAGAGCCTATCGATATCATTGTCTTTGCCACTGGATACACATTTGCTTTCCCCTTTCTTGATGAGTCTGTAGTGAAAGTTGAAGATGGCCAGGCCTCACTGTACAAGTATATCTTCCCTGCACATCTGCAAAAGCCAACACTGGCCATTATTGGCCTCATCAAACCCTTGGGTTCCATGATACCTACAGGAGAAACACAAGCTCGTTGGGCTGTTCGAGTCCTGAAAGGTAAGTGGAAGAAATAGCAGGGCATGTGTTTTTGTTTGTCATGTGATTCTGGATACTGGAAATGTTGAGACTATTATCCGGCTTCTATTTAAAATAACAGAATCTTTAAAAGCAGGATGCATTCTATTGTTTGCTGAATTATACCATCATAATGATGTGTTCCATTACCAGCATAAATGGTATATCAGGGTCAAAAATATAGGCTGTGTCTAAGTCTACTGTTATATTTTTTCTTTTTTATTTTTAAGAGACAGAGCCTCACTATCTTGTCCAGACTAGTGTGCAGTGGCTATTCATAGGCATGATCATAGATTACTGCACCATCAAAGTCCTAGTCTCAAGCAATCCTCCTGCCTCAGCCTTCTGAGTATCTGAGACTACCGACATGCACACTGCGCCCAGCTACCTGTTATTTTGAATAAAACAAAATGACAGGTAACAGTTTTGTCAGTTGACTGAATCAACTGGCTCAATTAAAATTTTTAAACTCAAGCAACTGAATGACAAAATTCAGCCAAACTAGTTGTGAGATTCTGCTATGTCAAATAACTAGTGAGATGACCAGATGCTTATCTTTTCAGCTGATGGCATTATTACCAGGAGTCCCAACAAGTCAGCTCAGGCTGCTAACATTTTTGCCAGAAGGATCAATGAGTAGCTGGTACTGGACATGAAAGGAGAGCCATAGTAAAGCATCTTTATCCATAAGTCAACAGCTAGACCTAAACTTAAGTTGCATTTTGGGTTTTCATTTTAATCCTACAGGTGTAAATAAGTTACCACCACCGAGTGTCATGATAGAGGAAATTAATGCAAGGAGAGAAAACAAGCCCAGTTGGTAAGTTAGCTACTTATGGACCCTTTTTAAACTATAACTGAAATTGGTAAAAAAGAAAAAAAAAAGTAGAAGAGAGATGAAAGTTACATTGGAGAAAAAAAAAAGCATCTGAGACTTAGAAGAAAAATACTAGGAGAGCCTATTTAAGAAGAGAGAAGGGAAGGGGGAATTTAGAATTTTTAATGTCCCCAAAGTCATCACTTCAGCCCATAGTTTTCTAGCATCACATAGAGTTTGGATTCCAAGCCAAGTACTACATAATTAACCCTAATCTACCAGGTACATTATTCCATGCCTTATCCATAATCAGCAGGCAAGCAGTTGTACCTATTTACTCTGACACTAGAAGTGTCTGCTCATTCATTCATTCATTGAACAAGTCTTTATCTGCTCTATTGTTGCTTTTGCTTTCCATTTTTAATTGGCTGGAAAAAAGGAAAAAGAAAAATAAAATTTTGTGATATGTGGAAAATCACATGAAATGGAAATCATGTTGGCCGTAAATAAGATTTTATTGGAACACAGCCATGTTTATTAACGTACATATTGTCAATGGCTGTTTTTGTGTTACAGTACCAAAGTTATTTAGCAGTTGAGATAGAAACTGTAATGTGGTTCTCAAAGCCTGAAGCATTTACTGTCTGGCCTTTTTCAGAATAAAGTTTATTGACCACTTCTCTGTGGGAAAGGTTTTCGCTTGTGCTGTGCTCTGTGGCTACCACACAAAGCTGGAGTGAAATGAAAGGCTGATGGCCAGCAAAGTAGAGTCTTTGCCCTCCCCTCTCACTCTCAATCCAACCAAAACATTTCTGATTGTACCCATTTTGTTTTATCTGTTCATCTGTTTCTGTATTTGGTATACATTTTCACTTGAAATAAAGGTTCTGTGGCAAAAAAAAAAAAAAAAAAAAAAAAAAAAAAAAAAAAAACAAGTTTTAAAATCATTGCATCTAAGGAACTTACTATCACTCTCTTATTCATATATATTCCCAAACTTCAAGGGTTGATCTATCCTTGTCAAAGTACCAAATTCCAAAACAATAATAGCATTTTAGATGTCTCTTCTTTATCAACCTGGGATATGATCTGATCTTCATTATGGAACTCCAGTGTAATAGATAACTAATTAGAACTGCTATACAATGAAAATCTTGTCACGCATGTCAGCAAACAATTTTAGGGTCCAGGTACAGTGGCTCATGCCTGTAATCCCAGCACTTTGGGAGGCTAATGTAGGAGGATCATTTGAGCTCAGGACTTTGAGACCAGCCGGGACAACAGAGCAAGCCCCCATCCCAACAAAATAAAAGTTAGTTAGGCATGGTGGCTTATGCTTGTAGTCCCAGGAGGCTGAGCCAGGAGGATCGCTTGAGCTGAGGAGTTCAAGGTTGCAGTGAGCTATGGTCATGCCACTGCAATCCAGCTTAGGTGACAGAGCAAGACCTTGTCTCAAAAAAAAAAAAAAAAAGAAAGAAAGAAAGAAAGAAAAAGAAGAATTAATTAATTAATTAAAGCCTGATACGAGCATTTCAGGGAATTTTACCCTATGGATTTTTGTGGCTTTTCACATTATACAAATCACTGGATTTGTTATTACTGAATAATGGAATTTTATAAAGATTTAGAAATTTTAAAATGTATTTTCCTCTAGAAATTGCTAATTATTTCACAAAAGAACTAAGATGTATTATGAGCATTCAGAGCACCCATTAAAAGCCATATGTCTAAAGTATCTTTTGAAGGGACTCATCTTGATTTAAGAAACAGAAGGCGACCATTAGATAGCTAGGGAAACAAAGGGGAAAATGCAGAAACCACCCCAAATTCTGCAGCAGTATTTGTTTGCTTTGGGCACTTGTACTGGTTCTAAGATTATCATTATTAATTTTTTTGTCTTCACCTTTTCCCCCAATTTTCCTTTTATAAAGGTTTGGCTTGTGCTACTGCAAGGCTTTACAATCAGATTATATCACATACATAGATGAACTCCTGACCTATATCAATGCAAAACCCAAGCTGTTCTCTATGCTCCTAACGGATCCACACCTGGCTCTGACCGTCTTCTTTGGCCCATGCTCACCATACCAGTTCCGCTTGTCTGGCCCAGGAAAATGGGAAGGAGCCAGAAATGCCATCATGACCCAGTGGGACCGAACATTCAAGGTCACCAAAGGTCGAGTTGTACAAGAGTCTCCATCTCCCTTTGAAAGTTTTCTTAAACTCTTTAGCTTTCTGGCTTTGCTTGTGGCTATTTTTCTGATTGTGCTATAAGTGGAAGATTTCCTAAATGGCAGATGCACAGAGTAGATTTACAATGCTCCAATTCCTCTCTTACAGCAATATTGCCTTCACAGTTATAAACCATATTCACTAATAAAGGGCACCCTCTTGCTTCCCTGGCTGGCCCCAGGGCTACCACTGGTATTCCTGAGACTCTCCCAGCTCCACTGTGTCTAACGCTAGAGAATGATAACTAAGATTTCTGTTCATTTGAAGGTTGTTGGAAAGTTACAGGTTCATTTTAGAAAGAAAGCTGTTCTTGACAGCACTCTGAGCCATCATACCTCTTTCCCATGTAAACTATTTTCACAGATCTAAACTAAAACCCCTTACTTCACAAATGATTGTGTTGTGCTGAAATGGTGCTCTTCTTAGAGTATTGGCTTATTAAAAGTAAAAAAAAAACCTAGAAATTGATTGTTTCAAGTGATCTTTTGTTCTCTTATTAAAGGTTCAGAAAACAGAGAAAAAGATGAGAATTCTATGAATAAAGCCTGTAAAAGGATAGGGGGTTCAATGAGTTACCTTGAGAGTTTCCCAAAGGACTGTACCTGCCTGAGACTGTTCATTCCTCCAGAACACTCTTTATAACAAATCTGGTACTCCAGCTGGCCTCCCAAAGACCTCAGTCAGATTCCACAGAAAACCACCACCTCCATGGGCTCTTAGAGCAAGCCTCCAGCAGCCGAAGGAAAAATTCCGCCTGCTTAGATCCTCCTTAGACTACCCTGCTGTAAGAGGCAAATTGAGCTGCCTCCTTTGAAAGAGTCAGTGAGAACCAACCAAATTCAACTGGAATTCATTAGATAAAGAGCACAGCCAAGAAGCTTTTAACAGAGAGAAAGCAGGGAGAGGAAAAAAGGGAAAGAAAAAGAGGAACGAAAGCAAACATCATGTCAAAAGCAGCAGTTTTCAACCAAACTAGACCCAGCCTATCTCACAGTTACATCTGATGAAGATATGACTCATAACCAGGAAACGCTTTGCTTCACTTCACCTCGTGGCTTATATGGAAAACCCTGTGGGTAAACCTCACCTCACAGAGAGGTCCACAGTTTGGATGCAGGGACAAGATTCAAAAACTGTGGAGTCAGGAAAGAGTGAGCTCTATGGGGCCTGTATAGATACAGATCACTTCTCCCCAACTTTGGTTGGCTCTGCCAACTCTTCAGTATTGTTCCATTTCTTACTTTTCCTCGTGACCTATTTCACTCTTACCACAGAAACTCATGATGAAGAATTACCCCCACTGCATACAATCTAGATTACTCCTAGAAATGCTTTTCCCTCCATTGAAACAAAGCTGATATTTTAACTTTCCTCATGAAGCTGACTGGGGGGGAAGTTTAGCGCCCAAGGTGAAACAGAGAAGGATAAACTCCCCAGGCCACAGTGGCAAATCATGACACAAGCGGCCACCTGAACCTGATCATATCTAGTGCACTGGGAAACTGAATATACTTATGGACAATGACCAGATCGTTTACAGCAATAGATTTCTAACCCACAACCCCTGCAGCAATCAGCTCAGAACAGTCAGGACTTGGTTAATGAGTGCCAGCTTCTCTACTTGTTGCCCCTGCTTCTAACTCAGGAGTGACCAAAGAAAGCCAAATAAGCTTCCCAAACCAGTCCCATGTGATCTCTTACATCTAGTTAACCCACCTCCACCTTCCCCATGCCAACAACCACCAATGAGAGTACCTGAAGCCTTCCCTTTCTTTCACTATAAACACAAACACACACACATGCCAAACCTCCGCTGCTGCCTTTGAATCTATGCCAAACATTAGTGGTGGTGCCAGCAAAAACAAAACACATATTATGTAAAGACTACAGCAGTAATTATAATGCTGCACATTTTATACTACTTTAAAATTAATAAAATGCCAACTGTTATCTCACTTAATCCTCACAATAATTATGTGATTGGGAAGACGACTGTACTACATACACAATTTGACAAGTAAGAAAACTCAGACAAGGAGATGTCAATTGATTTGTCCCAGGTAACAGGTAAAATATGGCTGAGTCAGAACACGAGACTCCAGAACATACATCATAGGCTCTTTACCATTTAAGCCCACAGTCTCCAATGTCCAAATGACTCCAGAAGCCTTAGTAGTGATATCGCAAAAGCCGTATTACAAGAATGTTACTCCATAAAAGTATCTGTAGGTCTCTCTCCCTTTCTCACTCTCCCTATGAGTGTGTGTGGACCTGTCTGCCTGTCAATTGTCAATAGTTCATGCCGTGCCTAGAATTTCATATCTTTCCCTTTATATATACCTTTCATTTCTGAATCCATGGGTTTGAATCTCCACATGCATCTTTTTCCCTGCTTATTCCTCCCTTTTTTTTTTTCCTGACTATGGCTGTGCTAGGACTACTCTAGGACTATATTATAGAACAGACTCAAAAGAAAGAAAGGTTTCTCATTTCTAGTCTAGAAATTATTCCATGCACACTACTGAAAAAAGTATCATTTTTTTCTGTTCAGAAAATAAAAGAGTGAATTCTCATAAACCTAGCAAAATAAGAAATATGTAAAACATTTTGACATTACTCTGTTTCTTGCACACGATTTAAATCAGAAGAGCTTCTGAGGCATTTCATCACCAAGAATAATTTTACGTTTTCTGAAATTATTTTTAATGTCTATTAATAGTACCCCCTGCTAGATCAGTCTTAAGTAAAATTACCTATCTTCTCAGGTACCAATGCTCTGGGTCTTTCCACATCCTGTCACTTGGAGATGCTTGGAGAATAAGCCCAGTGCTTAGGAGCAAGGGCCCTGCCACTTACTAGCTGTGTGACCTTGAGCAAGTCACTTACTTTTCCTAAGCCACAATTTTCCCTTCTATAACATAGAAGTTATCTTCTGAACACTTATTTTGCCTCACAAGGGTGTTATGAGGATTAAATAGCATGATCCACATAAAGTACTTAGCATAAATACTGTACAAGGTATGTGTTCAATAAATGACAGCTATTATTACTATGTTACCTAAGCAAGATGTATGTTTTATCACCTGATTTATTTTTTCTAGGCCATAGACCTAGTTAGTTTCTCATAGGGCATTGACACCACAGTACGTCACAGGCCTCTCAAATGCAATATGCCCAAAATTAACCTCATTTCCCAACAGTCCTTATTTCCCCAACAGTCCTTACTTAACTATTGATGTCATCATCCTTATCCTCTGTAGGGAAATGAATAATTTCCATGAATAATTACACATTGACTAAGGACAATAATGAGGTTATCTGATTTTTATTCTATGGTAACTATTTTATAACTCAGTAAATTGTAGATAACTAATAGCAATGCAAAATAATTCTTGTCTATAGACATGTAGATAATGTCCAGTAGAAGTCTAATTGGCGTCCCTTCCCCACGGTGCGGATAACTAGTTTTGCCTCCATTTGCACATTCATTTCAACATTCCTGATTTATACATGTGCATTTTATCTTTAAATTTTCTTTTGAACTGATTGTAATGTCTTACCAATTTCCTTTTTAATAGTAAGTGAAATAAAATCTCTAACATGAGTCTATCTTATATTTGTATGAATCACCATTCTACTTTCTTTGAAAATTATCTTTTAACACCTCTTCCAAGGAATAGCAATACCATTTACTAATAGTTATGTTTCCACTGAAAGACATCACCTTTGAGACTCTGACCCTCATGCCTCATATCCAACAGTCTATGAGCCTTATCAAGTGTGTCTCTAACACAGAGCAAAGACCACTGTGGTACCGAGTGCAAATACATGGGCTGTAGAGTCAGATGGCCCAGGTTGAATCCTACTTTGCTGCACAACCTTGGGCTAGTTATTTAGTGTCTTCTAGCTTCAACGCCTTTATCTGTAAAATATTGAAGTAACACTTTAGCATTGCTATAACGGATAATTAATGAAGATAATACATGTAAAGCGTTAAGCCCAGTGCCTGGCATGTGGTCAGTGCTCACCTAAAGGTTAACTATTAATATCTCACAGACTTATCTCTCCCTTACCCTCCCTCCTTCCTCACTGGGTAGTTTAGGCCCATTTAATTTCTTGCCTAGGTTAGTGCTACCTGGCTTCCCTGTCCTCTTGCTAACATTTAGTCCATCTACTCCTGTCTCCCTGCTTCCCCCAGAATAATTTGTGGGTGATGCCATTCTCAGAAGCAGTCATAGTAAGAGGAGATAAAAATAAAGAGCTTCCTAGGTTCTCCTGACCTCAGTGTCCCTGTCTCAATCACTGCTTCCCAATTTAGGAAGTTTCACATGGGGGCTGTAAACAACTGAGAAAAACAACAACGTTTAGGGTTGTCCTGTCCCTCATGAGACAGAATACATTTTTTAACATACTCTAACTTGAGAGCACTTTGATTAAAAATGAATGAAGACTGCATTTAATTCTTCCTCTGAAAAAAGAAAACTTGGTTAGACATTTTAAAGTGGACCTAAATATTTTAAGCCAAAAGGAAAAATATGAGATCAGCCTCTATTATTGAGCAAATTTTCCTACAGAGTAAAACTTATACTATTTATGCATTATTTTTAATTTCAGACATTCATTTTTGTGGAAGTATAAGCAGCCTTTATAAAGAGTATGCTTCTTATTAGAGTTATAGCCAGATTAGTAAACAGAGAAGGAGCGAGTGCAATATGAGGTTAGAAATAGGAGCTGATCTTAAATGCCGGCAGCAAAGGAGAATCCATGTTAACAAAATGCTCCTCTGCAAAAGCCATACTATAAAATCAAGACATAAAAGGACTCAAAGGGAGATATTCCAGGCCATTAGGGGAGGAAAGTGGTCATTGTGGAATCAAAATGATACTAAATGTATTTAGGGGTGATTTGGCAATATTGTCCATAATTTTAAATACATGTATCCTTTGACACAATTATGTATCTCAGAGTCTATTCTATAGAAATTGTCATGTATACAAAGATATTTATACAACGATGTTCATTGTCATATTGTTTGTAAAAACAAAAAAGTGTTGTCAATGGAGGAAAATGATGAGACAAGTCTCATTTCAAGGTTGTGAAATTTATTTAGTTACTAAAGGGTGTTAAATCAGACATGGTAAATGCTCTGTTCTTTATAAGACGGCAGTTGCCAGCATATCTAGGATAATAATGGTAATGGTTATTATACAATAAATATCAGCATTCCTTTGTATACAGGTCTGGTTCTATGTCTTGAGTTTAAGCAGTCCACAACAGCTATCATCTGCTTCTAATCCTGTGTTAAAGGTTGGTGTTTAGTGAACTGGAGGCAAAGGTCTTTGGTGGGAGTTACAGTCCACTCAGGAGGTTGTGCCTTTTTAACATGAGAGATGTGAATCCATGAGTCTATACCCTCTAATTTTGTGGCATATGGATTAGTCAATAATACCTGGTACGGTACCCCTTCCACTGGGGTTGAAGGAAATCCTTTATTAGATGTCCTTTCCAGCAGACAAAATTTCTGAGTTGCAGACCATGACCAGGCACCTTATCTTCAGGGAGCACAGTGTGAAAAGCATTATTTACCAAATCTTGATTTCTTTTTTTTTTTTTTTTTTTAAGACGGAGTCTCACTCTGTCACCCAGGCTGGAGTGCAGTGACATGATCTCAGCACACTGCAACCTCCGCCTCCTGGGTTCAAGGGATCTCAGCACACTGCAACCTCTGCCTCCCAGGTTCAAGGGATTCTTCTGCCTCACCCTCCCAAGTAGCTGGAACTACAGGTGCATGCCACCACATCCAGCTAATTTTTGTATTTTTAGTAGGGACAGTTTTCAGCATATTGACCAGGCTGGTCTTGAATTCCTGACCTCATGATCCACCTGCCTCGGCCTCCAAAAGTGCTGGGATTACAGACATGAGCCACCGCACCTGGTCCAAATCTTAATTTTTTTTAAGATAATAAATGAGTCCCTCACAATATTGCTATATATCTCCCTTGAGAAGAGTTGGATTGGTTATGTTCATTCCCATACGCATGGGCCTTCCTCTTATAATTTCATAAGGGAAAAGTTAACGTTTTCCAAAAGGGGTGGATCACAGTGTAAGCAGCTTTGGGCCAGGGGGGTGAAATGCCTCTATGAACTTACCCAATTGTGTTTTAATTATTGCATTGGTCCTGTCTGCCAGGCCTGAGGACTGGGGATGGTAGGCACAATGGAAATGTTGAAATGTGGGTCAAATTTCACAAACATTTTGAATAACCTGGCCAGTAAAGTGAGCTCCCCGTCACTGTGAAGTTCACAGGGGACTCCCCACAGTGGGATAATTTTTTCTAGTAGAATTTTCCAACTGCCATGGCTGCTGTTTGCCTGCAGGGAAAAGCTTCAACCCAATGGGCAAACATGCAGACCATTACAAAAACATATTTCCAACCTTGAGATGATGGCAGCCAGAGAAAATCAAGCTGCCATACCTCAAAAGGTCCAGCCAGAAGTAAAAAATGACCCTGGGCCCCATGGAGGACCTTTCCTAAGTTATATTTGGGACAAATAGCACATCGAGAGTAACCTTTTTGTGCCACTGTGAAGGATGGTTTCCAGTAATATAGTTTACAACAGGGTATTATTTTATCTAGATTCCAATGGGTTAGATTATGAACATATTCCATAAGGGACACCTGACATCCCTTTGGAATAATGGGTTTATTATTAGGTCCACATCATATTTCACTTTCAAGGGAAAAGTATCCCCCTGCCTATTTCCAAGTAGATTTCTCCTCTGTAGGAGCTATGCTCTGGGTTTCTTTCAACATGTTTTTAAGTATTTAGGGTTTTATGGCCATTTCCCAAATTGGGACTGGTGGCTCAGATGCTGCCCTTTCAGCTGTAGCATCAGCCAGTAGGTTACCCTAACTTTCTTTGGTGTCTAATTTTGAATAACCTGGGATTTTTACAGTTGCCACACATTTTGGTTTTAGAATAACTTCTAACAGCTCTGATACTTTTTGTCCATTTTTTAATGGGTTGCCCCAAGGAGGTTAAATATCCTCTCTCTTTCCATAACATAACAAAGTCATGAGCAACCCCAAAAGTGTAGCAGCTGTCAGTGTAAATGTTTGCAGCCTTGTCTTTTTGCCAGTTGACAAGCTCGGGTCAGGGCAATCAATTTGTCCTCTTCAGCTGATCTGGTCTGGGGACGAGGACTGACTTTAATTGCCTCTAGTAAGGAAACCATAGCATATCCTGCTCTAAAATTTTCATCCTCTCCTCTTAAATAAGATCCATCTGTATACCATTCATCATTATCCAGTGGCATCTCCTGTAGGTTTGTCTTGGGGGAGAGAAGTCGGTCAGTCATCAGAACACAGTCATGGGGGGTTTCGTTGGAAGGGCCTGGCAAGAGAGTGGCTGGATTAAGATTATTACAGCAGGAAATTGTAACAGTAGGAGATGATAAAAGCAAAATTTCATAAGAGGCTAACTAGTTGACAGACAGATGTTGAGTATGATGAGAGTTTAGAAGGGCCTCAAAAGAATGTGGCACAAAAATGGTAAGAGGGGAACCCATAATTATATCTTCAACAGACTTGTACAGAAGGGTCATGACTGATATTCACACAAGGAAGCAGCCCTTGCACCACAGGGTACAGGTGTTGGCTATAACAGCTTATAGGTCTCTGATGATCACCATGTCTCTGGGTCAGTACCCTGGGTGCAGTACCTCCAGTTTCATGTACGAAAAGGGAGAAAGGCAATTTGGATGCCTTAAGCTGGGGCATTAGTTAGAATTTCCTTTATTTGTTGTAGAGTTGATTGTACCTCTGGAGTCCACCCG
Organism: Macaca fascicularis; assembly: GCF_037993035.2. Taxonomy (NCBI): domain Eukaryota; kingdom Metazoa; phylum Chordata; class Mammalia; order Primates; family Cercopithecidae; genus Macaca; species Macaca fascicularis. The sequence goes on from NC_088375.1 coordinate 28,934,739, forward strand.
AGGGGATCAGGTTGTTTATTTTTTAGGTATGCATACAGAGGTTGAGACATAAGGGAGAAATATGGTATCCAGTTTCTACAATAGCCTCCCAGGCCTAAAAATCCTCTAAGTTTTTTTTTAGCGATGGGCATTGGGAAAGCTAAAATTCCTCTCACTCTGTCATGGTTAATACTCAGTCTTTTGACCAAGATAATATGCCCCAAACACTTAGCTTGCAGTAATCATAGCAGAAGTTTGTCTTTGGACATTTTGTGTCCCTTGGTGGCTGTTTGAGTAAATATAGACTATCTTCCTGAAAGGATAGATAGTGTGTCTGGACAAAGGAGAAAGTCATCCACATACTGAATAAGTGTTGAGCCCTGGGGAAAAATTAAATCTAAATCACCTTTTAATATTTGGGAAAAGTAAGTGGGACTTTCTGTATATCCTTTGGGACATTGCAGTCCAATATATTGCTGTTCTTTCCAAGCAAAAGCAAACAAATACTGACTGTCTGGATCTACAGGAATACTAAAGAAGGCACTACAGAGATCCGCAACTAAGAAATACTGGCTGGTAGTGGGTTTAGCTGATAGAAGGGTATGTGGGTTTGGACTACTGGATACCTGGGTATTACAGTATTGTTTGTTGCCCTCAAGTCCTGCACAACTCTCTGTTCTCTCCCGCTTGGTTTCTTTACAGGGAACACAGGGCTGTTGCAGGGGCTCGTGCAGGGAATAATGAGGCCCCTTTATCAGATAATCTTGTATGATAGGGACAGTTCCATCTATGGCTTCCTGTCATAGAAAATATTGTTTAAGATTGGGCAGGGTTCTCTTTGGGTTCATCTCTACCTTTATTGGAGTGGCTGAGAATATTTTTCCTATATCTGTATTTGACTGAGACCATAAATGGGAGGCGACATCCTTGAGTAAGTGCTCTGCTTCTGGCGTTAAAAGGAAGATTGGGGAAGCTAGAAAGAGTTGTAATGTTTCCTGCTTTTTATTCCAATGTTTTCTCTTCCCCCCAATATTTCCTCCTCTGTCTCCATTTCATTTTCCCAGTCACAAGCTGATGTTTTAACATTACTAGTAGTAAATTGTGGTACATTGTCAGGACATTTTTTAATTTGGTATTTTTGGTACCCTGGCTCCAATTCTAAAAAAAAGTTCACCTTTTTATGAAAAAGAGTGAAAGGAATGAGGCACATCCCCCATATATCTCCCAACTTCCTGAGCCCAGCACAAACACATTCCTCCATATTTCTTTCAAACTTCAGAAAAACATCACCTGAGAGATCTCTGATAAGGAATGCTAAATGTAGAATGTTAACCAATTGTAATGCTGTAACCGAGAGGATTACCTTGTTCCCTATAACTTTACATATCCTGTTTACATCGGGCTATAAAAAGCAAGCATTCGCATTGTTCCAGGCCCTCCTGTATGCTGTGGAATGGAGGGACCAAGTTCGAACTTGTAGTAAAGATCCTTGCCGCTTGGCTTTGACTCTGGACTCTGGTGGTCTTCTTTGGGGGAACAAACGGTCTGGGCATAACAAGAGATATGGGCATTATGGATGTTGAGGAGATCACAGCCCAAAAGATTGACAGGGGACCCAGGGCATATAAGAAACATATGGGACCTACTGAGCATGTCACACTTAGAGCCTTCAGTGGAGGAGCTGAACCTGATGAACCGGTAAGGTACAGGTTTGGACTTCAAACAAAAGATTGTTTTATTAGACACACCCGCCATGAAAATTCTTTCATTACTCCAACAAAGGGGTTCTAATTAAGATGGGAGTTAGCAGAAATATAGTCACACCTGCGTCAATTAAGGCAGTTGTAAGCTTATGGTTTATTTTATTAGTCTCTCCCAATTTGTCTGTCAGGGTAGAATATTTGAAGAGATGAAACCCCTGCATTTCCTTGGAGCATCCCTCGTCTTCCAGAGTTGCATTTTCCTGCCTTTTCTTTCAGCCTAAGGCAATTCCTCTTAAGGTGTCCCAGTCTTTATAGTAGTAACAGACTGGGAGTGAAGAGTTCTCAGACTGAGGAAGCTTAGAATCTTCCTGCGGCCAAGAGGTTTGAGAAGTTAATTGTTTTAGCTGTAAATGCATAACTCAGGCAATCTTCTGTTTTTCCTTTTTTATCATAGTGTGGGCTAATTGGTCAGCTAGGTTAACTGGTTCATTAGTTCTGGCTATGGCCCAATTTGTCATGTGGTGTTTTACAAGGGTGGCTAAATCATCATCTAGTTCATGTAATTGAGAAATTTTTTGTCTGGGCGCAGTGGCTCGTGCCTGTAATTCCAGCACTTTGGGAGGCCAAGGCAGGCGGATCACGAGGTAAGGAAATCGAGACCATCCTGGCCAACACGGTGAAATCTTGTCTCTACTAAAAGTACAAAAATTAGCTAGGCATGGTGGTACGTGACTGTAATCCCAGCTACTTAGGAGGCTGAGGCAGGAGAATTGCCTGAACCAGGGAGTCAGAGGTTACAGTGATCAGAGATCACACCACTGCACTCCAGCCTGGCTGACACAGCGAGACTCCGTCTCAAAAAAAAAAAATTAATAAAGAAATTTGCATATAATAATGTATCATTTTTATTGTTTTTAAAGCAATTAGCTGACATACTGCAACGCTGTCTTAAAGTTTTATCAGAATGTGTGAAATAATCTAAAACTGATTCATTTGGGTTCTAGCAGCATTGTTGGATTTTATTCCAATCCATAACCCTTTGGAACACTGAAGGAATGCTATTTAAAAGAGCAGTGACTCGTTCCTGCATGTTATTACGCCTGTCTTCTGAATTCGGTGGGGCTGGTTCTTGCCATGCTATGGGGCCTTCAGGGGTCAAATCTACTATAGGATCTGACCATTATGCTTTTTCCAGCCATTCCTTAGCTTCAACTTCTGAGATCAACATGTGGACTAGCTGATAAAGGTCTGAATGACCTGGGTCATAGCTTCTGATAATGAGCTCAAATTCTCAGGCAAACCCAATTGGATATTTATGAGGGTCAGGAAATTCTTTATGCCTAGCAATCTGGCCTTTGACCAGGGTTGGCAGACAACCAATGGGCTTCCCCTACCTGTTATTGGTTGGTCCCAAAATGGGGTTATCATGAGGGAAGTCCCGGAGGAGTCCCCTTTTCCACATCTTCCAAATGAGATGCTGCACTGGGGCTGTCAGGTAATCGTCAGCGGGTGGGGTCTTTGAAGTCAGATTCCCACCTGCCTTGTGTTAAGCAAGTGTTAAACATGCAGGAGAAGTAGGGGACAGATCTGGTCCAGGAATTTCAGAGAGGTCAGAGTAGAGTGGGAGTGGAGGTGGAGGTGAGGGAGATGCCTCGGGGGAAGCAAGAGACCCCAAGGATTATCTTTAAGGGAGTTAAAAGATTAGAGAATTCTTGACTAGCATTTCTAACTTGTTTGTTCATCTCCTGCAGGGAGATGAGATGGTCTTTCCCACTTTTGCTACTTTCCAGATACGACTAAAAATGGCTCTCCCATTCTGGTTGTTTAGTTTTTGTCCCTCCGTTTTCCATCTTGGTTTGCAGGTACACTAATTTGGGCATCTCAAAAGATCCCCATTTAAGCCATTGTAATTTAGAAACTGCTTTAGTTATAGTGGTCCACTTGGTTAAATATTTGCGTGATGATTCACCATTAAGTATTTTGCATATACCCAGCCAGAGTTTCTAAAGGGGGAAGTTTATCTTCCGCAGCTGCTGAGGTCTTAGAGGCCTCATTCTCCATAATTTAGAGTTCCTCTTTGGATTTGACTAAGTCAGGACATGTGGAACATCCAAAATGTGCTGCTTGGAAACCTAGCTTTTCGGGGCCATTACATGCTGAACTTGTTTGGTCCACACATATTGCAGCTACCAGGCGCAATGTGTTGGGGCTCAAGGTGCAGGAGGGGTCAGTTCCTTATATGCACCTGCCAACTGAGATTAGAACCTAAGTATGTTCTTCTAAGGGGGAAACTTATTTAGAGCCACTGCACATCTTAGGAAGCATTTCTCCCAGACACCCTCACGTGATTCTCAGTCACCTGAGAATGCCTAGAAAGGCTAAGGGGAGCAAGGTGTTCTATTTCTTCAGAGTGGAAGATTCCACACTAATGAGCTAGAGGGTTTTGGTATTGGTCAAATCCAACAGGGGAAAGGATCGAAACATACACATACACAAAAACATAAACAAAACAGTTAAGCAAAACTCACAATGATCACACAAATTATATGATTTCTGAGTGTTCTAAGTGTAAGCAAGAAATTAACACCAGCTTGTTGTTAATGCTATTGTTAGTCATTTAAAAGAACTTGCAAGACAGAACCCCAAACCAGTCTCTTACCTAGTGATGGGGGCCCGAGCTGAAGACCACTCTCCATTGACACAGAAGCAGATGAGCTTGCCTTCCTTGATGGAAGCGAGTGGAAAAACTCCCACAATAAAGACTTTTTTTTTAACAGCATTCAAACTTCAGATCCCCAACTGAAAAACTTTGGAAGATTCCCTGGAGGAAAGAAGTCCCAGACTTTGGCAAATCATCCTATTGGTTTGGGCTCTGAGGTGCCCAAGCTAGTACCAAGCACCAAGAGGCAAACTGCAGCAAGCCAGGTATCTTTCACTCAGGATCCCTTTGTGGTTACCAGATGTCAATCAAGAAAAATGATGAGACAAGTCTCAATCATTTTATGAGATTTATTTGCCAAAGTTAAGGACTAACCCAGGAGACAGATCTATGCCTTTCTCCAAAGGTGGTTTTGAGGGGTCCAAATTTAAAGTGGAAAGGGCAGGATATTGAGAAGCACACAGTTTTCAGGTAAGTGAATTTTTTTATGTAAGATAACATAAAAGGAGCGGAGGAAAAATGCAGGAATCTGCATTTTACATAAGATAACACAGACAACATGAGGTAGGGGAACAAGCAGATATGCATTTAGGTCTGGTGAGCTGAGGTAACTGCACCTTATAAAGATAAGCTATCAATTTGCACTGCCGTGGTGAAGTTTTAACAATTCACTAGTAATTTCCTTGTGGGCAAAATATGGGGGAAGTGTGTAGCTCTTCATCTTGTAGCCATCTTATTTAGGAACTAAAAGGGGAAGGCAGATTTTCATGACCCAGTTCCCAGCTTGACTTTTCCCTTTGGCTAAATGTGTTTGGGGTCCCCAAATTAATTTCCTTTCTCAGTGTAAATAACAGTGTCTCTCAGTAGTGGTATGGAAATGGCTCCGTTGTCTGAGGATATACCCGTGGTTCTTTATCTTGCTCGAAGAAAGAATTCAGGACATGGACACACAAGGATTGAGTTTAGAAGTGGAAAGTTCAATAGACAAAGAAGAGAAAGAAAGCTTTCTCATGCTGAGAAAGCAGATTGCCCAAGAGAAGGTCTCCAGGTTTGGGGTGGAACACAATCAATTTTGCACAGAGGCTTGAGGAGACAGTGATTGATTTACCTTGGACCCAGAAAATTGGTTTGACCGGGTGTGCTATTTAAATAGCCATGAAAAGACTGGCCCTTCCACCCTAATTTTTTATTATGCAAATGTGGCTTCTACCTGGCGGTCACTATGACACCTGCACAGGTGGTGACAAGGAAAAGAGAGCACAAAACGCCATATTGAACATACCTGACTTCCAGGTACAACTGCTGGCATTTACATATAAAAGCTTATAGCTTGCATATTTATGCTTGCAGCTTGACTTTTCAGGCTGCTTTCTGTTAGGGAAGAAATGGTTTGGGGGCTGCTTTTTATTGAAGGAAAATTTCACTGAGAACTCTTTTACCCTTTCTAGTCGTCTAAAAATAATTTCTTAATAACTCCTGTGTTTGTATGGTTAATTTATGAAACATCATACGTCAAGAAACAGAAATTTCAAAGTTAACCAGCATGACAAGAAACAGTTGGTGGCTCACATAATTGGGAGTCCAGCAATAGGGAGGACTTCTGGGTTGACTTAATCCAGTAGCTTTTGTGACATTCCCTTAGAATGGGAATTCTCCACGTTTCCCTTGGATCTGCCCTTCTCCGTGGGCCAGCTTCATTCTCAGGGTAGTAAGTAGATAGGACCAAAATTTCAGACCACAATCTGCAGAAAAAGAGGGGGAAGTAATTCCAGGAGCCTTCCAGAAGGAGAATCTGACAGGCAGCTGCTTGTACCCAAAAAGTCTGTTTCTCCCTTTATCCTGGTCACATTGTCACTTCTCTGGCAAGTACATTTCCCAGTCTTCCTTGCAGTTTGTGTGGCCATGTGACGAAGTTCTTGACATAGAATATGAATAGCGATAATGTGTGCAATTTCTCCCTCATTTACTTAAAAAAGGAAATTTTTTACTCTAAACTTCTCACTTTCTCTTTTCTGCAAGCAGTCATAGTCATGGCAAGGTCAATACAGCCAGTCCAGTCCCATCCCTCTAGAACTCAAACACAGTATCCAGAGGCCTGGAGATTGCCAAATCTAGTTACCTTCACTGGCACCTAAACAGGCTGACCCAACCTACTGATACCACCACAGCAAGCACCCACTCACATGCACTACCAGTAGGCCAGGGGACTGGCCTACACAACCTGTCACAACCAACACTAAAACTAGCACAGACTGCGTGGGCTCCAGAGGGTTGCTCCACCATTGCTACTGCCATTGCTCACATCAAACCTGCTGCCTAGGAAGAGGAGAGTTAGACTCTACTAACAACCACACCCTAAGCCACTGAGGAAATCATAGATACTATGGATACTGTTTACAGCTGAAGAAATTATTTGGTGTCTACACTCCTGCATGCACCCAAAATCAAAGTAAAAGCACCCCATGCAACCAAAAATGTATATACATCTTCAGGGAAAATCCTCCCCAGCAAAAGCAACTTCAAGAAATTGGGAGAAGTTATTGTTATACCAGATGCAGAGATATCAATATAAGGGAAGAGAAAATGTGAACAAGGAAACAAGAACAAGGAAATATGACTCCCCCAAAGGAACACAATAATTTTCCAGCAACAGATCCCAAGCAAAAAGAAATTCATGAAATCCTGGATAAAGAATTCAAAATACTGAATTTAAAGCAGCTCAGTGTGATACAAGAGAATGCTGCAAATACAGGTTTCTCTGTACTGAAAAAAAAAAAACAGAGAAATCAGGAAAACAATTCAAGATATGAAAGAGAAATTTGCCAAGAGATAGATATTTTTTAAAGAACAAAAAGAAATTTTAGAAGTAAAAATTTATTGAATGAATACAAAATACATTTGAAAGCTGAACAGACTAATAACGAGTAGTGAGACTGAATCAGTAATAAAAAGTCTCCCAACAAAGAAAAATCCAGGGCTGGATAAATTCACAGCTGAATTCTACCAAATATATAAAGAAGGACTAATATGAATCCTCCTGAAACTATTGAAAAAAATGAAGAGGAAAGAACTCTCTGTAACTCATTCTATGAGTCTAGCATTTATCCTGATGCCAAAATCAGAGGACAAAACACAAAAATAAAACTACTAGTAACAGCCCTGGTCCTCAGCAAAATACTAGCAAATTGAAACCAAAAGTGCATCAAAAAGATAGCACATCATGACCAAGGGAGATTTATACAGGGATGCAAGAATGGTTCAACATACACCAATCAATAAACATGATACATCACATCCACAAAATGAAGCTGTCTCTGTAAGAGCCACTTGGTAAAAAATTAACTATAATGAAAATAAATCTAAAATGCGGAATGAAGGACAAAACCACATGATCATCTCAATAGATAGATAAAAAGCTTTTGATAAAAGTCAACATCCTTTCATGATTAAAAACTAGCAATAAACTCGGAATAGAAGGAACATCCCTCAATATAATAAAGGCCTTATATGAAAACCCACAGCTAACATCATATTGAATGGGGACAAGCTGAAAACCTTTCCTCTAAGATCTGGAACAAGACAAGGATGCCCATTTTCACCACTCCTATTCAACATAGTACTGGAAGTCCTAGCCAGAGCAACTAGACAAGAGAAAGCAAAAGAAGACATCCAAACTGTAAAACAGAATGTCAAATTGTCCCTCCTTACTGATGACACGATCTTACATCGAGAAAACCCTAAATATTCCATCAGAAAACTCTTATAACTGGTAAACAAATTAAGTTAAATTGCAGGATAGAAAATCAACATACAAAAATCAGTAACATTTCCATTCGTCAATAATGAACCAGCTGAGAAAGAAATCAAGAAAGCAATCCCATTTACAATAGCCAAAAATAAATAAATAAATAAATAAAACACTTAGGAGTAAATTTAATCAAGAAAGTAAAAGATATCCTCAAGAAAAACTACAAAATGCTAATGAAAGAAATTGAAGAGGACACAAATAAATGGAAAGATATCTCACGCTCTTGGGTCAGAAGAATTAATATCATTAAAATGATCATACTGCCCAAAGAAATCTACAGATTCAATGCAAACACTATCAAAAGGACAATGTCATTTTTCACAGATTTCAAAAAACAATCCTAAAATTTATATGGAATCAAAAAAGAGTCAAAAGAGCCAACGCAGTCCTGTGCAAAAAGAACAAAACTGGAGGCATCAGACTACCTGACTTTAAAATATATCACAAGGGCCGGGCACAGTAGCTCACGCCTGTAATCCCAGCACTTTGGGAGGCTGAGATGAGTGGATCACGAGGTCAGGAGATCGAGATCATCCTGGCTAACGCAGGTGAAACCCCGTTTCTACTAAAAATATAAAAAATTAGCCAGGCATAGTGGTGGGCGCCTGTAGTCCCAACTACTCAAGAGGCTGAGGCAGGAGAATGGCAGGAGGCAGAGCTTGCAGTGAGCCGAGATCACGCCACTGTGCTTCAGCCTGGGTGACAGAGTTAGACTGTCTCAAAAAAAAAAAAAAAAAACACACACACATATATATATGTGTATATATATATATGAAAAAATTTATATATATATATGACTACATTAACCAAAACAGCATAATATTGATATAAAAACAGACAGACATGATCAACGGACTAGAATGGTAAGTCCAGAAATAAATCCGTGTGCTTAAGCCAAATGATTTTCAATAAAGGCACCAAGAACATGCACTGGAGAAAGGACACCATCTTCAATAAATGGTGCTAGGAAAATTGGATATCCATATGTAGAAGAATGAAACTGGATCCCTATCTCTTCTCATATACAAAAATTAGCACAAAGTGAATTAAAGACTTAAACATAAGACTAGGCGCAGTGGCTCATGCCTGTAATTCCAGCACTTTGGGAGGCCGAGGCAGGTGGATCATGAAGTCGAGATCGAGACCATCCTGGCCAACATGGTGAAACCCTGTCTCTACTAAAAATACAAAAATTAGCTGGGCATTGTGGCACATGCCTGTAATCCCAACTACTCGGGAGGCTGAGGCAGGAAAATAACTTGAGGTTGCAGTGAGCTGAGATCATGCCATGAAAAGAAAAGAAAAGAAAAGAAAAGAAAGAAAGAAAGAAAGAAAGAAAGAAAGAAAGAAAGAAAGAAAGAAAGAAAGAAAGAAAGAAAGAAAGAAAGAAGAGAGAGAGAGAAAGAGAAAAAGAGAAAGAGAAGGAAGGAAGGAAAGAAGGAAGGAAGGAAGGAAGGAAGGAAGGAAGGAAAGAAGGAAGGAAGGAAGGAAGGAAGGAAAGAAAGAAAGAAAGAAAGAAAGAAAGAAAGAAAGAAAGAAAGAAAGAAAGAAAGAAAGAAAGAAAGAAAGAAAGAAAGAAAGAAAGAAAGAAAGAAAGAAAGAAAGAAAGAAAGAAAGAAAGAAGGAAGGAAGGAAGGAAGGAAGGAAGGAAGGAAAGAAAGAAAGAAAGAAAGAAAGAAAGAAAGAAAGAAAGAAAGAAAGAAAGAAAGAAAGAAAGAAAGAAAGAAAGAAAGAGAAGACAAAGAAAGAAAGAGAAAGAGAGAGAGAAAGAAAGAAGGAAAGAAAGAGAAAGAAAGAAAGAAAGAAAGAAAGAAAGAAAGAAAGAAAGAAAGAAAGAAAGAAAGAAAGAAAGAAAGAAAGAAAGAAAGAAAGACTTAAACATAAAACCCAAAACTATAAAACTACTAGAAAATAAAACAGGTAAAACACTTCAGGACATCAGTCTAGGCAAAGATTTCATGGCTAAAACCTCAAAAGCACAGACAACTGTAATAGAAATAGACAAATGGGACTATATTAAACTAAAAAGCTGCACAGCAAAGGAAACAATCAACAGAGTGAAGAGACAACCTATTGGATGGGAGAAAAGATTTGCAAACCATGTATCTGATGAGATGCTAATATCCAATAAACAAAAATCATAACAACAAAAACCACAGGCCAGGCACAGTGACTCATGCCTGTAATGTCAACACTTTGGGAAGCCAAGCAGGAGGATTGCTTGAGCTCAGATGCTCAAGACTAGTCTGAGCAACATAGTGAGACCTCATCTCTACAAAAAATTTTGAAAATTAGCTATGCATGGTGGTTTGTGCCTGTGGTTCCAGCCACTTAGGAGGTTGAGGTGGAAGGATCACTTCAGCCCAGGTGGTGAAAGTTGCAGTGAAGCCATGACCTAGACACTGCACTCCAGCCTGGGCAATAGAGTGAGACACTGTCAAGAAGAAGAAGAAGAAGAAGAGGAAGAAGAAGAGGAAGAAGAAGAAGAAGAAGAAGAAGAAGAAGAAGAAGAAGAAGAAGAAGAAGAAGAAGAAGAAGAAGAAGAAGAAGAAGAAGAAGAAGAAGAAGAAGAAGAAGGAGGAGGAGGAGGAGGAGGAGGAGGAGGAGGAGGAGGAGGAGGAGGAGGAGGAGAAGGAGGAGAGAAGGAGAGAGAAGAGAGGAAAGAAGGAAGAAAGAAGAAAGAGAAAAGAAGAAGAAGGAGGAAGAAGAAGAAGAAGAGGAAGAAGAAGAGAAGAAGAAGAAGAAGAAGAAGAAGAAGAAGAAGAAGAAGAAGAAGAAGAAGAAGAAGAAGAAGAAGAAGAAGAAGAAGAAGAAGAAGAAGGAGGAGGAGGAGGAGGAGGAGGAGGAGGAGGAGGAGGAGGAGGAGGAGGAGGAGGAGGAGGAGGAGGAGGAGGAGGAGAGAAGGAGAGAGAAGAGAGGAAAGAAGGAAGAAAGAAGAAAGAGAAAAGAAGAAGAAGGAGGAAGAAGAAGAAGAAGAGGAAGAAGAAGAGAAGAAGAAGAAGAAGAAGAAGAAGAAGAAGAAGAAGAAGAAGAAGAAGAAGAAGAAGAAGAAGAAGAAGAAGAAGAAGAAGAAGAAGAAGAAGAAGAAGAAGAAGGAGGAGGAGGAGGAGGAGGAGAAGGAGAAGAAGAAGAAGAAAAAGGAGGAGGAGGAAGAGAAGAGAGGAAAGAAGAAAGAAAGAAGGAAGAAAGAAGAAAGAGAAAGAAGAAAGAGAAAAGAAGAAGAAAGAAGAAGAGGAGGAGGAGTAGAAGAAGGATGAGGATGAGGAGGAGGAGAAGGATATATTGGTGTTTATTAATGAAAACTGTTCTTTTGTCCTTTCTGTGGGCTTGATATTGAGAGGTGAAGCCAGCTGGACTTCCTGGGTCGAGTGGGGACTTGGAGAACTTTTCTGTCTTACAGGAGGATTGCAAAACGCACCAGTCAGCACTCTGTAGCTACCAAGAGGTTTGTAAAATACACCAATCAGTGCTCTGTAAAAACACACCAATCAGTGCTCTGTAGGTAGCAAGAGGTTTGTAAAATGCACCAATCAGCACTCTGTAAAATGGACCAATCAGCCAGATTCTAAAAGTAACCAATCACGTGGAGGATTGAGAAAATGGCATTCTGATAGGACAGAAACAAGACATGGGAGGGGACAAATAAGGGAATAAAAGCTAGCCACCCCAGTCAGCAGCAGTGACCATTTCGGGTTCCCTTCCACGCTGTGGAAGCTTTGTTCTTTCACTCTTCACAATAAATCTTGCTGCTGCTCACTCTTTGCATCTGTACCATCTTTAAGAGCTGTAACACTCACCACAAAGTTCCGTAACTCCATTCTTGAAGTCAGCAAGACCAAGAACCCACCAGAAGAAACTAACTCCAGACACAACCTGAGGGCTTGTCCGGGATTTCACCACACAATGAGTACCATTGGACCACTTTGCTATTCTGTCCTATTTTTCCTTAGAATTTGGGGGCTAAACACTGGGCACCTGTCAGCCAGTTAAAAGCTACTAGTGTGGCTGCCAGACTAAAGACACAGGTGTCAGGCTTTCTAGGAAAGGGCTCTCTAACAACCCCCAACTCTTCGGAGTTGGGAGTGTTGGTTTGCCTGGAACCAGCTTCCACTTTTCCTGTACTTCTGGGCTGAGCCAAGGGTCGATAGAGAGGAAAGCCATTCAGCTCTGGGGTCCTGACAGAAAGTTGGTCGACCCTGCAGCCATGAGCAGAACTCTCAAAGTCACATTGCCCAAGCAAGACTCACCCAACTATCCTATCTATCCTGATTGCCTCCTGGGTCCTAACGGCTGTCAGACAAACTTTCTCCCGCCTCTCTTCTCTGAGGCTAGTCCTGCTTCTAAAAACCACTCCCTGTCTCTGGTGCTTTTCTAGGTTCTCCTATAAGAATGCTTTCTAGTATAAATTTCAGGACTCTGTTCCCTTCTTTAGGAACCCATCATCACCAATCAGAAAGACATAATTTTTGCCAAAGCCCCATCAGAGTTGGGGGACTATCTGGAATTTTAGGATCCCTCCTCAGACTAGCAGGCCTAACAAAAGCTATTCCCAAAGCTAGGATATGGGGAGCTTCAGAAATTATATCCTTCCTATGTCCTCGGAAGTGAGGACAAAAGGCATCACTCTTCCAACCCTAGAGATCTTTTCCCTCCCTCAAGATATGGCTCTCCCCTCCATTTTGAGGAATATTATCTTTATAGAACAAGGGTAAGGTCTCAATACTAACAAGAAAAAACGCTTAGGACTCTAACAGGTTTTCAAGAATGCATCGGTAAGGGCCACTAAATCCAATTTTTCTCAGTCCTCTGTGGTCTAAGAAGAAAGGCAAGGGTGCAGGTTTTCGAGAGTGCATCAACAAGGGCCACTAAATCTGACCTTCTTTGATCATCTTTGTGGTCTATGAGGAAAACTAGTGTTTCCACTGCTGCTTCGGTGAGTGCAACTATTCCAATCAGCAGGGACCAGGGACCATTGCAGGTTCTTGCAGCGGGGCAGGGGTGGGGGGAACAAACAAACCAAAATCATGGGTGTTTCTTTCTTTCAAATGAGAAACACTCAGGTATCAACAGGCTCACCCTTGAAATGCATCCTAAGCCAGTGAGACCAATTTGATCCACAAACTCTGAAAAAGAAACAGCTTATTTTTTTTCTGCACTATGGCCTGGCCCCAGTATTCTCTCTCTGGTGGGGAAAAATGGCCACCTGAGGGAAGTATAAATTACAATACTATCCTGCAGCTTGACCCTTTCTGTAAGACAGAAGGCAAATGGAGTGAAATACCTTATGTCCAAGCTTTCTTTTCATTGAAGGATAATCTACAACTATGCAAAGTTTGCAATTTATATTCCACAGGAGGACCTCTCAGCTTACCTCCATATCCTAGCCTTCCTATAGCTCTCCTTTCTATTAATGATAAGTCTCCTCTAATCTCCCCCACCCAGAAGGAAACAAGCAAAGAAATCTCCAAGGGACCACAAAAACCCCCAGGCTATCAGTTATGCTCCCTTCAAGCTGTAGGGGGAGGGGAATTTGGCCCAACCCAGGTACATGCCCCCTTCTCCCTCTCTGATTTAAAGCAGATCAAGGTAGACATGGGGAAGTTTTCAGATGATCCTGATGTCCTACAGGGTCTAGGGCAAACATTTGACCTCACTTGGAGAGATGTCACACTATTGTTAGATCAAACCCCAGCCTTTAATGAAAAGAATGTGGCTTTAGTTGCAGCCTGAGAGTTTGGAGATACCTGGTATCTTACTCAATAAATGATAGAATGACAGCTGAAGAAACGGTCAAATTCCCTATCGGTCAGCAAGCTATCCCCAGTATGGATCCCCACTGGGACCTCAACTCAGATCATGGGGACTGGAGTCGCAAACTTCTATTGACCTGTGTTCTAGAAGGACTAAGGAGAATAGGAAAAAACCCAGAAATTATTCAGTGATGTCCACCATAACTCAGGGAAAGTAAGAAAATCCTTCCGCCTTCCTTGAGTGACTACAGAAGGCCTTAAGAAAATATACTCCCTTGTCACCTGACTCCCTGGAGGATCAATTGATCCTAAAAGATAAGTTTATTACCCAATCAGCCGCAGACATCAGGAGAAAGCTACAAAAGTGAGCCCTGGGCCCTGAACAAAATCTGGATGCATTATTAAACCTGGCAACCTCGGTGTTCTATAATAGGGACCAAGAGGAACAGGCCAAAAAGGAAAAGTGAGATCAGAGAAAGGCTGCAGCCTTAGTCATGGCCCTCAGACAAACTAACCTTGGTGGTTCAGAGAGGGCAGAAAATTAAGCAGGTCAATCACCTGGTATGGTTTATTATCAGTGTGGTTTGCAAGGATACTTTAAAAAAGACTGTCCAACGAGAAACAAGCCACCCCCTCACCCATGTCCACTATGCTATGGCAATCACTGGAAGGCTGACTGACCCAGCGGACAAAGGTTCTCTGAGCCAGAAGCCCCCAACCAGGTGATCCAACAACAGGACCGAGGGTGCCCGGGGCAAGCGCCAGCTCATGTCATCACCCTTACTGAGCCCCAGGTAAGATTAACCATTGAGGGCCAAGAAATTGACTTCCTTGTGGACACTGGCATGGCCTTCTCAGTGTTAATCTCCTGCCCCAGATGACTGTCCTCAATGTCTGTTACCATCTGAGGAATCCTGAGACAGCCTGTAACCAGGTATTTCTCCCACCTCCTCAGTTGGAACTGGGAGACTTTGTTTTTTTCACATGCCTTTATTGTTATGCCTGAAAGTCCCACACCCTTATTAGTGAGGGACATATTGGCCAAAGCTGGAGCTATTATCTATATGAATATGGGGAACAAGTTACCCCTTTGTTGTCCCCTACTTGAGGAGGAAATCAACTCTGAAGTCTGGGCATTGGAAGGACAATTCAGAAGTGCAAAAAATGTCTGTGCAGTCCAAATCAGGATAAAGGACCCCACCACTTTTCCTTATCAAAGGCAATATCCCTTAAGGTCTGAATCTCATAAAGGATTACAGGATATTGTTAGACATTTAAAAGCTCAAGGCTTAGTAAGAAAATGCAACAGTCCCTGCAACACCCCAATTCTAGGAGTACAAAAACTGAATGGTCAGTGGAGATTCATGCAAAATCTTAAACTCATCAATGAGTCAGTAACTCCTCTATATCAAACCCCTATACCCTGCTCTCTCAAATACCAGAGGAAGCAGAATGGTTCACTGTTCTGGACCTTAAGGATGCCCTCTTCTGCATACCCCTGCACTCTGACTCCCAGTTTCTCTTTCCCTTTGAGGATCCCACAGACCACACATCCCAACTTACGTGGACGGTCTCGCCCCAAGGGTTTAGGGATAACCCTCATCTGTTTGGTCAGGCACTGGCCCAAGATCTAGGCCACTTGTCAAGTCCAGGTACTCTGGTCCTTCAATATGTGGATGATTTATTTTGGCTACCGGTTCAGAAGCCTCATGCGCTACTCTAGATATCTTGAACTTTCTAGCTAATCCAGGGTACAAGGCCCAGTTCTGCCTACAACAAGTCAGATAGCTATGTCTAATCTTAGGCAGAAAAACCAGGGCCCTCAGCAAGGAACGAATAGTGCCTATACTGGCTTATCCTCACCCTCAGAAGACAACCCCACAATCAGTGGCATATCTAAGTAAGGAAAGTGATGTGGTAGCAAAAGGCTGGCCTCACTGTTTACGGGTAGTTGTGGCAGAGGCCATCTTTGTATTAGAGGCTATCAAAATAATACAAGGAAAGGATCTCACTGTCTGGACTACTCATGATGTAAATGGTATACTAGGTGCCAAAGGAAATTTATGGCTATCAGACAACCGCCTGCTTAGATACCAGGTGCTACTCCTTGAGGGACCAATGCTTCAAATACACATGTGTGTGGCCCTTGGCCCTGCTGTTTTTCTCCCAGAGGATGAGGAACCAATCAAGAATGACTGAATGACTGCCAACAAATTGTAGCCCAGACTTATGTCGCCCAAGAGGATGTCTTAGAAGTCCCCTTAGCTAATTCTGACCTTAACTTATATACCGATGGAAGTTCATTTGTGGAGAATGGGATATGAAGGGCAAGTTATGCCATAGTTAGTGATGTAACAGTACTTGAAAGCAAGCATCTTCCCCCAGGGACCAGCACTCAGTTAGCAGAACTAGTGGCACTTACCAGAGCCTTAGAACTGGGAAAGGGAAAAAGAACAAATGTGTATACAGATAGCAAGTATGCTTATCTAATCCTACATGCCCATGCTGCAATATGGAAAGTAAGGGAGTTCCTAATCTCTGGGGGAACCTCCATTAAATACCACAAGGAAATCATGAAGTTATTGCATGCAGTGCAAAAACCCAAGGAGATGGCAGTCTTACACTGCCAAAGCCATCAAAAAGGTGAAGGAGAAAAGGTGAAAAGGCAGAAGGAAACTGTTGGGTAGATTCTGAGTCCAAAATTGCTGCCAGGCAGAACCTCCCATTAAAAATACCTATAGAATGTCCCTTGGTATGGAACAACCCTCTCCAAGAGATTAAGCCCCAATATTTCCCAACCGAAACATGGGGACTTTCACAGGGTCATAGTTTTCTCCCCTCAGGGTGGTTCACAACAGAAGAGGGAAAGGCACTCATACCCAAAGCCAACTGGTGGAAAATACTTAAGACCCTCCACCAAACTTTTCATATGGGTATTGAAAACACTCATCAAATGGCTAAATCCCTATTTACAGGGCCAAATCTCCTCCAGACCATCCAACAAGCAGTCAAAGCCTGTGAGGTATGCCAAAGGAATAATCCCTTGGTCCATCATAGGGCCCCTCTTAGGGAACAAATAATAGGGCACTATCCTGGAGAGGACTGGTAGTTAGACTTCACCCATGTGCCTAAGTCTAAGTGATTTCAATACTTATTGGTCTGTGTTGATACCTTTGTAAATTGGATAGAAGTCTTCCCCTGCAAGACAGAGAAGACTCAGGAAGTGGTTAAAGTCCTAATTCATGAAATAATTCCTAGATTTGGGCTTTCCCAAAGTTTACAAAGTGACAATGGTCCGACTTTTAAAGCCATGGTAACAGGGAATTTCCAGGGTACTAGGGATACCGTATTACTTCCACTGTGCCTGAAGTCCACAATCCTTAGCAAAGTCGAGAAGGCAAATCCCTGTAACCATGAATACCATCTTAACTTTCCAAGCCCCTCTATGCATCCAACGCAACCTGTTATCAGGCCTGCCCCCAGGGAACCTACTATCCCATCAGTGTAATTACATGCTACAACTTCAAGCCACAGCTGATTGTAGTAACTTCCGAGTCACCCCAACAGCTCCATTCAGATGGCTTGTCCACCTCTCAGGGCTTCCAAAAATCATCACCTCCTCCCTGCTTAACAAACAGTCCAGGTTTTGTAATGGCAAACATACTCCCTGCATGACCATTCACCCCCGGACCCTCTGCAGCAGCACCCACACCACTAGTGAATGCCTCCTCATCCCCTCTTTCAATTAATCTCTTGAATGGTTCCTAGTAGTTACAAAATGGTTTTTTCCCCAATGGGAAAATAGAACATGGGGAGCCACTCAGTTTGCTCCCAGTACCCCTTTCCAGCCACTCACCGGAGCCACCTTGGCAAGTACTGTAGGAGTATGGGAAAATGAAACCAACAAACTCACACACCTTTTTAACATACACATCCAGTTCTGTCTACCCAGCCAAGGCATATTCTTCTTATGTGGAACGTCAATCTATATCTGCCTCCCCACCAACTGGACAAGCACCTGTACCTTAGTCTTCCTAAGTCCCAACATTAACATGGCCCAGACCCTATCAGTGCCCCTCAAAGTTCAAGTCAATCAGCACAGGGCCATACAACTAATACTCCTACTTACAGGGTTAGGAATGGCCACTGCTACAGGAACCAGAATAGTAGGTTTATCCACTTCCTTTATCTTAATACCACATGCTCTCAAAGGATTTCTCAGACAGTTTGCAAGAAATAAAATCTATCCTTACTCTACAATCCCAAATAGACCCTTTGGCAGCTGTGACTCTCCAAAACCACTGAGGCCTCCTCACTGCTGAGAAAGGAGGACTTTGCACCTTCTTAGAGGACGAGTGTTGCTTTTACACTAACCAGTCAGGGTTAGTATGAGACACCACCCAGCGTTTACAGGAAATGTCTTCTGAAATCAGACAATGCCTTTCAAATTCTTATACCATCCTCTGGAGTTGGGCGACATGGCTTCTACCCTTTCTAGATCTCATGAGAGCATCTTGCTATTATTTGCCTTTGGGCCCTGTGTTTTTAAACTCCTTGTCAAATTTGTTTCCTCCAGGATGGAGGACATCAGGCTACACAGATAGTTTTGCAAATGAAACCCCAAATGAGCTCAACTCACAACTTCTACTGAGGACCCCTGGATCAACCCGCCGGCCCTTTGATGCCTCCAAAGTTCCCCTCTGGAGATATTACAACTGCAGGGCCCCTTCTTCACCCCTATCCAGCAGGAAGTAGCTAGAGCAGTCAATGCCCAATTCCCAACAGCAGCTGGGGTGCCCTGCTTAAAGGTTATATTGAGAGGTGAAGCCAGCTGTACTTTCTGGGTCCAGCAGGGACTTGGAGAACTTTTCTGTCTTACAAGAGGGTTGTAAAATGCACCAATCCGTGCTCTGTAGCTAGCAAGAGGTTTGTAAAATGGCCCAATCAGAGCTCTGTAAAATGGATCAATCAGAGCTCTGTAAAATGGACCAATCAGCACTCTGTAAAATGGACCAATCAGTGCTCCCTAAAATGGACCAACCAGCAGGATTCTAAAAGTAACCAACTGCAAGGAGAATTGAGAAAAGGGCATTCTGATAAGACAGAAACAGGACATGGGAGGGGACAAATAAGGGAATAAAAGCTGGCCACCCCAGCCAGCAGCTGCAACCAGCTCAGGTCCCCTTCCATGCTGTGGAAGCTTTGTTCTTTCACTCTTCACAATAAATCTTGCTGCTGCTCACTCTCTGGGTCCGTGCCATCTTTAAGAGCTGTAACACTCACAGCGAAGGTCCACAGCTCCATTCTTGAAGTCAGTGAGACCACGAACCTGTCAGAAGGAACTAACTCCAGACACAATATTTTTCATTTTAAAATTTTTTCTTTATTTCTTCTAAAAAAAAATGGGATACATGTGCAGAACATGCAGGTTTGTTGCATAGGTACACGTGTGCCATGGTGATTTGCTGCACTTATTGACCTGTTCTCTGAGTTCCGTCTCCTCACCTCCCACCCTACAACAGGCCCTAATGTGTGTCATTCCCCTCTCTGTGTCCATGTGTTCTCATTGTTCAGCTCCCACTTATGAGTGAGAACATGTAGTGTTTGGTTTTCTGTTCATGTGTTAGTTTGCTGAGGATGATGACTTCCAGCTTCATCCATGTCCCTGCAAAGGACATGATCTCATTTCTTTTTATGGCTGCATAATAGTCCATGATATTTTTTCAAAAGAAAATATTTGCTTCCAACAGAAGATTTTATATGAAAATCTGCATTTGCAGCTTTTACTGAAAAGAGCCTAAGGCTTTGCCATACTGGGCTCATTTTATTAAATAGCAACATTTAGCTGAATTGAATAGATAGAGAAAGTACTTTCCAGTCAGATCATATCTGACCCACTTTCCTCAAGTATGTTACCCTCCTCACTCCTGTAGGCATTTGCATGTGTAGTCACAAGCAAATGTGGTTTAGAAATTGTTCAGTGAACCATGTTGGAAAATATCCCTAAGCACAAGTACTAAAGATGGTCTGTTATGTTATCTTCCAAGCACACAGTGGAAGGAAAAAAATTAAGTTTTCTATTACTGCCACAGCTTCTATAATTACTACCTTTCTTGTGCCCTAGGTTAATATCTAAAATTAGCTTTATGCTTTCTCAAACACATTTCACCAGCTCCCTCTGCTGATCCAATCTGAAGGATAAAACAGCTTAAATTCCTTGTTAATTCCTGAACTTTAAAATCACATTTCTGGGGTCGGAGAACTCCAAGCATGAAAGAACTTGATGAGGTAATGGTCATCTAAATAACTTTCTCCTTTGGACAGCTCCTATGGTAATTCAAGCAAGAGTCAGGGTGTAGAAGTTTGTTTCCAAAAGTAGAACTCCAGTTTCACTGAGAAAGCTGATTTGGGGTGATTTGGCGCCCTCTACAGACTGTAATGGCAAGAGTGACGCTATCATGTGCTTCTCATAAGTTTTAGGGCTTTGCCAGAACTGTGACGTTGAGGAGGGTGGGGTAAAGGGGCAGGAAGGGTTTATGATCTGCCAATCCAACAGCTGTATTCTAACTCACCATTCGGCCCTCCCTTAAGATCACGGAAGTAGCACACTTGTCTCCTACACAACTTTTTTCTTGGTCGGTATACTTTCTGCTGTCACTAGCAAAGCAGAAAAGACGAATGGCTTTTGTTTTAAACTGAGGGCACTTTTACAAAAGTCATCTTTCCGTTTATTTTTCTTTTAGAAAAAAGAATTTGGGTTTTGAGCTTTAAAAAAAAAAAAAAGACAAACACTTTCCTTGCCTATTTGACTTTGAGAAATAATTTAAGTCAAAGAATCTGCTCTATGCTAACCAAGGTAAGTGTCCTGGATTTTTTTTTTTTTTTTTTTAATGGGGAAATGATCCAGAAACTGCTTTCACAAAAGATGAGTGTTCTTCTTTGAGTGTGTTCCTTAAGAATGAATGTGATTATCTTCTTTTGGGGTCTCTTGACTAGGGCTAAAGCAAGAGAATTAAGGAGAAAGTCAGGAAGCAAAGGGAAGTTGTAAGGAAACAAAGTTATGTTGTGGATGGAACCATCCAAAAGGAAGTTGTCAATGAGATAAACAGAATCATGAGTCTTTCAGTAACTCCAGGCTCACCTCTGATTTCATCTTATGAATGAGATGGAAATGCCAGCCATTGGGAAACAAAATACCCCACAGATGGTGTGAAAAAAAATACTGTAACACAGTAAGAGCATGGTAGGATGATGATAAGAAACATAAAATGATCAAATTCCAAATTCAAAGAAATCATAATTGATTACATGATTTGCAAATCACCCAAGTCTTTCCGTGTCTCATAAAGGATTCCTACATTTGCTCAGTCAGGTGTGGGCTGGGGTTTTCCGGTTGTTCAAAGGTCTAGTTCAATAGGTCAGGGCTCTTTCTGCCAAGGGACTAAATATAAGCAGCCTATGGCCAACATGGTGGCTCATGCCTGTAATTCCAGCACTTTGCGAAGCCAGGGCGGGCAGATCACTTGAGATCAGGAGTTTGAGAGCAGCCTGACCAACACGGTGAAACCCCGTCTCTACTAAAAATACGAAAATTAGCCAGGCATGGTGCTGCATGCCTGTAGTCTCAGCTACTCAGGAGGCTGAGGCAGAAGAATCACTTGAACCTAGGAGGCGGAGGTTGCAGTGAGCCAAAATTGTGCCACTGCACTCCAGCCTGGAAGACAGAGTGAGACTCCATCTCAAATAAATAAATATAAGCAACTTTTGAGCAACCAAGTACCTTATGAAGTCCACTTTATAGTTTACAGAGTTTGCACACACATGTTCTCCCAATCCTTCAAGCCTGCAGTATTCTCTCCTACCTTTGAATTCATATCTTTTTTTTTTTTTTTTGCACCAATTACTTGGTTTTCAGACATAAGAACAGTCCTTTCAAACTAGAAGGAAACAAAGAGAAAGCCACTTGAACCCTCTGTTTTACAAATGTGGAAGCACTGACTCAGAGAAATCGAGAATTTTGTCCAGGGTTACAAGCTAATTAGAGGCAGAAGCAGAACTAGAACTCAGATCTCTCAATTTCCAGTTCACTTACTACCTTCATCTACTGACTCGAGGCAAAATTTAAAATGGTTGCTCCCATTCAGAAATGTATAGTCTGTAAATATGGATTAATTTTAAAAAGTACAAATTCCCAATTTGTTTCTACTGCCTGTAGAGTCTCTAAGTCAGTCCTTAAAGTGCTTTTGCCCAGCACCTTTTTAACCCACAGCCCACTCTGTCACTAACTAGGTCTCTAGGCAGGGATAAACAGGCCAGGAGAGTGCAAGCATTCGTGCCTAGAGCATGCTGCTACCATAGGACTTAGCACAAGGTAGCATCAGTCTCTCCATATACAACATCTTAAGAGCAGTCATTGTCTTTTTTTAATTCTGAGACTTTACTACTATTTCTTAGTTGCAGCGTCTTGATTATCTTCAGGGCCCACGCTTGGCTTAGTACTTGCACTTAGAGGTACCCAGGGATATTTGTTGAATAAATTAATTTGCTGCCAGTCTATTCATGCCAGTATATTTTTCACTTTGGCAATTTAGTTAGCAGCCATTTCTTTTTATGTTATTATTGCAGAGAGAGAGCACAGCAAAGATCTGCCCGCCCCAGGCCTCTACCTAGTGGCCTGGAAATTCAAGTATTCTTATTGGTGGAGGCTATTTATTTCTGGTTAGAAGCTGTCTAAACCTCCTACTCCTCAACTCAAAGGAAAACACAGGTATGTCTGCCTACTCCTTTCCAAACTTGTTGATACATTTTATCTGTGAGAACTGTCTTTGCCAAGGAGAAGAAAAGGAAGAAAGGAGACAAGTAGGGAGGTAGAGAATGAACACTGAGTAAATATTTTGTGTAAGGCACTTTTTTTGTGTAAGTAATATCATGTTTTTTAAAACGCAAATAATCCTTCAACATAGGTATTTTTCTTATTTTACAAAGAATATATCTAAGGTTGCTCCAGTAGTTTGCTCTGGCCAGTTGGTAGCAGAGAAAGTTCGAATCCAACTCTGCTGCCTCCAAAATCCATTTTCATTGCATTCCCATATAGCCCTCTCAACTAAACGGGATTCCCAAATAAAAAGTCTAAGAGGAAAAATGATACCTTTTGTAATAGATAATGAAGCCAGGTATGGCAGTCTCAGCCTCGCAAAGGGCAAGGCAGCAAATACATTCTGAAATTGAAGGCCCTAGGAAATTCGTCTGATCCTCATTGCAAGTTCATGAGTCTGCCTTAGAGTCAGGTAAGTCTGAGGGTTCCTGGAGGACTCAGGAGTCTTTCTTTACTCCCTGCAGTCAGTAAATTCACTTTGACTCTGTGCCTTCTGATCTGGGGCTTCTGATCTGATTAAGAGGCAAGCTACAAAGCCATAGAGAAAAACTCCTCCAAGCCGGTCCCAAAGGTGCAGCAGCAAACCTGAGCAAAGATGAAGGAAGAGGCAGGAGCATCACTTGAACCCGGGAGGTGGAAGTTGCAGTGAGCCGAAATTGCGCCACTGCACTCTAGCCTGGAAGACAGAGTGAGACTCCATCTTGAATAATTAATAAATATAAGCAATTTGAGAACCAAGTACCGTATGAAGGTGAGGGAAACCACAGGATACCTCAGGCTCTCAGACCAACAGCATGTTCATGTCTTGGTTTCAGATCCTGAAATCCATACTCAGTGCAAACTCTGCCTCTTATTAGCAGTGTGGCCTTAAGTTGTTTCAAATGATTATGCTAATTTCCCATTTACTGGTCCTAATAGCTAAAAAAATATATGCTCTCTTGTTTCCCCAAGGCAAATACCACTGCGATAAGTGACATGAGACTACAAAAATCACACAGGGGTTATACAGCTAGATCTATCCTCAAAAAATACTGTATCTTCAAAGGCAAAGTGAAATGAGTTATATATGTTTCATAAAACAACAGAATACTTTGAGGTCTCAGCTATTGTTTGTGTGTCTTCTGAATTGGCCAAGGGGGTTGCAGGGAAAAGCAGCACTTGGAACTAAGTCCACATGACATATTAAGGGCCGCAGTGTGACATAAACTTGGTTTACTAGAATTAACTCAGCCCATTTGATTGAGGCAAAAGCAATGTGAGATGTGCAGAAGGCTAAATGATAAAATCCAGAAAAATTGGTAAAAACTGGTCCTATATCCCCATGTATATGTATGAGTACACTTCCTCCAGTTCCCATTGGCAAGCATGAGCATCCCCATTTCTAGCTGACATCGTCTTGGGCTCCGGAATATCCCTTATGACGTTCCTTGGGGACTTTGTTTTCTATTATGGTCAGTCTTACCTCTCCGCAAGGTTAAGAACCTCCCCTCAACCCATGTAATATCCTCGTTTTATGGCAAGGCATGGCCGTGACCAGCTATTCTTCAAGACTCTACATGCTTTGAATCAAAACCAACATTTCTACTGACTGAAATTCCTGGGATTCAGAGGCACAAAGTGATAGCAAAGAGCCCCTCTAATACTGAGAAATTCTAGCATCCCAATGGGGTCGAGGTACTGTCTACACTCTGAAATACTACAGATTGAGCACTCCTTATCCAAAATACTTGGGACCAGGCCGGGCATGGTGGCTTACCTCTGTAATCCCAGCACTTTGGAAGGTTGAGGCCAGCAGATCACTTGAGGTCAGGAGTTCGAGGCCAGCCCGGCCAACATGGTGAAACCCCATGTCTACTAAAAATACAAAAATTAGCTGGGCATGGTGACAGGCACCTGTAATCCCAGCTACTTGGGAGGCTGAGGCACAAGAATCACTTGAACCTCAGAGATGGAGGTTGCAGTGAGCTGAGATTGCACCACTAAACTCCAGCCTGAGTGACAGAGCAAGACTCTGTCTCAAAAATAATAATAATAATAATAATACTTGGGGTGAGAAATGTTTCAGTAGGATGAACATGGTGGCTCACTCCTGTAATACTAGCACTTTGGGAGGCCAAAGCAGGAGGATCACCTGAGCCCAGGAGTTCAAGACCAGCCTGGCAATATGGTGAGACCCCATTTCTATAAAAAAAAATTAATTAAAATAAATAAAAAATAAATGTTTGAGATTTCAAGTCTTCAGATTTTGGAATATTTTTATTGTACTTACTGGTTGAACATCCCAAATCTAAAATCTGAAATACTCTAGTGAGCATTTATTTTGAGTTTCATGTCAGTATTCAAAAAGTTTTGGATTTTGGAGTATTTCAAATTTTGGATTTGGGGGTTTAGGTTTTTCAACCCTCAATAGCTAAATTTAGTGGAGCATTTACTATGTAGCAGGCACATTTCTAAAACCATTCCGACATTTATCAGTCATCTAATCTTCCTAACAACCCTTTAAAGTCATTATTATTATTACTATTAAAACGGAAAAGTTCTCTGACCCCTTGCAGAACTTGCTACAGCAGTGTGGCTTGTTTGCATGTTCAAACCCCTTATAGGAAGGGGAACATGCAGATGGGCAGGTGCAGGAGCCAGGGCTAGTGCTTTTGGGCTCCGGCCCCCAGTAGGATCTACAGGTGTGTTAAAATTAATGCTCTTTTAGCAGTTGCCATTTATGGACAGCTAAGTATGAGCAGTTCAGTGGAGATTCAGGTGACACTCTTTTACACCCTGCCCACTTGGTACCCAGGTCCTTGTCCAAAGTCCAGGAAGAATCAGGTCACATGGACTTGAAGCATGGTGAATGCAGGTATTTTACTGAGTGGTGGCAGTGGCTCTCAGGGGACTTGTTGGGGAACTGGAAAGGGGATGGAGTGAGAAGATGATCTTCCCCTGGAGTTTGGCCATCCTGGGCCAATCCCCTCTCCAACCATCCCCAGTTGAACTCCTCTTGACATTCAAACACTCCTTCTCTTCTCTCCTTCTCTGCCACGCCGCTCTGCTCTGCCAGTGGAGCTTGGGGTTTATACGGGCATGGAATAGGGGCACGGTGGGCCAAAGTGGTCTTGGAAAAGGCAACACTGGGGTGCAAAAACAGGAATGCCTGTTCCCATTTAGGGCTGTAGGTTTCCAGGCTTGAGAGTGGGGCCTTTGCCAGGGAACTGTTCTCTTCTACTCAGTATTTCCTTGCCTCCTGTTGGTATTACTATTATTACCATTCACATTTTACAGATGAGAAAACTGAGGCATAGACAGGATAGTTAGCCTAAGATCACACAGTTAATAAGTAGTGAAGCCAAGACTTAAACCAAAACAATCTGATTTCAGAACCTGCATTTTTAAGCAGCATGTGATTCTGCTCCCACTCAAAGATGAAAAAAAAATGCATATATATCACTATAAAAGTTGAGTCTTGTGACAAGGGCTCCCTTCCAAACTTGTTAAATAAAGAAGTTCTGCTTGACTTTCCTCTAACAGAGCATACCATGGCCAAGAAAGTTGCAGTGATTGGAGCTGGTGTGAGTGGCATCTCCTCCATCAAATGCTGTGTGGATGAGGACCTGGAGCCCACCTGCTTTGAGAGAAGTGATGACATTGGGGGATTATGGAAGTTTACTGTACGTGGTTCACATCCTCTTATCTCTATCAGTCATGATCTGGCCATTTGCTTTGTCTCTGCTCAGACATGGTGGCTTTAGCCTGTCTTGGTGATCAAGTAAGGGAGTGGCTTCCTACAACAGCACAAACATGTGCGTAATGCAGTGTTAAACACTAGGCAGGATGCAGTCTGATTGGTGAGGAATCTTGAGAGTGTGCAGACTTGGGTCAGGGACAGTTGGAAGAGAGAGAAAAAAAGAGTTAAGTCTGATAGATAAGCATAGTATTGGACATTTATGATGATTTCTGGACCGTAGACTTTCTAAGACAAAGCTGCAGAGTGTAACATCAGGCAAACTGAATAGCATTGGTGAACATAAAAAAGATTACACTCTAGGGAGAATGGAAGTTGGCAACAGGGAGTGGAACCACAACCCCCAGACATTGTTCAGGTCTTTAGGAACCGAACTGGCAAGAGTGAGGCAGGGCCCCAGACCTTGGAAGGCCTTGCGGGAGGGGGAGGGTTCGCTGTCACATTTTCAGAATAGAAAGAACTCAGGCACTAACCAATCCTTCTTAGAAGTGGAATATTTAGGCTCGGAGGCTACACTTAGGTCCAGGCCACCTATTAGGTGACTTGAGCATCAGACAGTGGGGATGGAAGTGTTTAAATACCACCTGCCTCTGGTCAGGATTGGTGCTGGTTACTGGAAGTAGCAGAGTATCCAGTAGGGACTGAGGGATCTGCCCCAGTGGTGAAGTATAAGAAGGTATCAGAAGGTTTATGCCTGTAATCCCAGCACTTTGGGAGGCTGAGGTGGGAGGATCACTTGAGGCCAGGAGCTCAAGACCAGCCTGGGCAGCATAGCGAGACCCTGTCTCTACAAAAAATAGAATTAAAAACAAACAAACAAAAAATAAGATGGAAGCTAGGCAGGCCCAAGTACTAAATGCTATAGGGGAAAAGAATAGTGACATTCATTCAACAGGCATGAATGAGAGAAGCCTTCATAGAAGACATGTTGTTTGCTATTAATAGATCTCTGATGGATGATGAATAAAACAGAATAAGCAACTACATATAAGCAGGAGTAGTCATAACCCTAGGATTATAGTATACTAGGAGGAAAAAAACTTTGGTATATTGTTAATCTCATCAAGCCACCAAATGTTAATATGGAAGGAAAATATTGGGTCTGGTTTATGTAGCTTCTGCTATTTGGCCCCACAGTTGGTTTGGTTTACTTCTGCTATTCTAAAGTAATACAGATTAATTTTAGAAAACAATCTTGAGTTAAACAAATAGGGAAAAAAGGAAAAATATAAATTAAGTAACAATACTCGCAAATTAGTACTATTAAAATTTCAATGTAATTTCTCTCAGTCATAAATATACAGTTGTCTCTTGGTGTCCGTGGAGGTTTAGGTATCCCTTTGGTTTTGCCGTGGATACCAAAATTCACAAATGCTCAAGTTCCTGATAGAAAATGGCATAATAATATTTGCGGGTAGCCTACACACATCCTCCTGAGTATTTTAAATGTTCTCTAAGTTACTTATAATGCCTAATACAATATAAACGTTATATAAATAGCTGTGACACTGTAATGTTCATGGAATACTCACAAGGAAAGAAATATGTACATGTTCAATACATATGGAAGCATCCTTTATTTTTTGCAAATATTTTCCATCCTTGGTTGATTGAATCCATGGATCTAGAACCTACAGATACAGAGGGCCAGTTGTACTATTTTTTTTTTCAAAAATATTATCATAATATTAATTTTCACTCATTCAACAAGTATTTATGTCCTTCTGCAAGGACACAATGATGAATAAGATAGACAGGGACTCTGTCCTCCTTGCAGTCCGGTGAGAAACAGAAACAGTAAATAGGGAATTACAACACAGTGTCTTCAGGTTCGTGGTAGAAGTACAGGATGCAGCAAGGGCACATCAGCTAACTTATGCAGCTCTGTTGGGTCATGGATGACTTCTTAGAGAAAGTGACAGCTAAGAAAGAGGCTTAAGGGAGACACAGAGTTTAGCTTCAGCCACAAGAAGTTCATTGGTGTCTTTAATATAGACCTATTTGTTTTGTTGTTTTGTTTGAGTGATGGAGATTGAATCAAGACAAGTTGAGGACTTCATGACAAAACAGAGGCTACAGTAAATGGTTCTTCTATGAAGATTGAGATAGGATGAGAGAGACAGGGCTGAAGGGGACATAGGTTGAGAGGATGTTTTGTTTGTTTTTAAAATTAGAGTATTTTGTGCTGATGAGAAGGAGCCAATAGAGGGAGGTAGATTGGGAATATACGGAGACAATAACGAGAAAAATTAGTAAGGTATTCCCTGAGGAAAGCCAAAAAGGAAGATGCCCAGGGCATGAGTGGAGGGAGTAGCCATGCCAGTGGAAGAAGGAAAAGATAAACAAGACAGATAATGAGCCCTGCATTCATGGAATTGTTTAAGGACAATGTTAGTCTTGGAGAGCCCTATTTAATTTGGTTAGCTTCTTTGTGGTTTGAAAAATATATTGAATTTAATTATACAATCCCACCAATGATTTCTGATAATTATAGCATAGACACCTAATGCTGGGTTTCCTGGAACTCTTTAAAGTTACAAATAGTGGCTCAGTACAGTGGCTCATGCCTGTAATCCAGGCATTTTAGGAGGCCAAGTTGGGTGGATCACTTGAGGCCAGGAGTTAGACACCAGCCTGGCCAACATGGTGAAATCTTGTCTCTACTAAAAATACAAAAATTAGACAGGCATGGTGGTGCACACATGTAATCCCAACTATCTGGGAGGCTGAGGCATGAGAATTGCTTGAACCCAGGAGGCGGAGGTTGCAGTGAGTCAAAATCGCGCCACTGCACTCCAGCCTGCGTGATAGAGTGAGACTCCATCTCAATCGATCGATCAATAAAAATAAATAAAATTACAAATGGGACATTAATTGCTATAACCCCCCTCTCAGTGAGGCTAGCATGATCCACCATGATCTCTGTTCTCTTGCTCCTATCTCCATTATCCCAACAAGCTAACTATGCCTTCACCACAGGAATCTTCCAAAGATGGGATGACCAGGGTCTACAAGTCATTAGTGACAAATGTCTGTAAGGAAATGTCATGTTACAGTGACTTCCCTTTCCACGAAGATTATCCTAATTTCATGAACCAGGAAAAATTTTGGGACTATCTCCAAGAATTTGCTGAGCACTTTGACCTCCTGAAATACATTCAGTTTAAGGTAAGATTCTTTGAGTTATGGAAGATGAATTTGATGGGGCTGGCCTATTCAGCAATCTAATGAAAATTGGATGTTTAAAGTAAACTTTTTATTGATTTTATCTCTAAATAAATAGGAAGAAAATAAGGACTCCTCTCTTCTGCTGCTGCTCAAGTTTTACTCAGATAAATCATTAAAATACTGAATTGGGGACGGGTGCAGTGGCTCACACCTGTAATCATAACACTTTGGGAGGCCAAGGCGGGCAGATCGCTTGTTGTCAGGAGTTCAAGACCAGTCTGGCCAACATGGTGAAACTCCGTCTCTGCTAAAAGTACAAAAATTAGCTGGGTGTGGTGGTGTGCACCTGTGATCCCAGCTTCTCAGGAGGCTGAAGCATGAGAATTGCTTGAACCTGGGAGGCAGAGGTTGCAGTGAGCCAAGATCATGCCACTGCACTCTAGCCGGAGCCACAGAGTGAGACTCCGTCTCAAAAATGAAATAAAATAAAATAAAATACTGAATTTGCTGATTCATCCTCTAAATGCCAAACTCTCATTCAGGATGAAATTTTGACTTTTTTTAAGAGAGAAAAAAAGAATTTTGTTCACGAAGCCCATTGGGGGAAAAAAAAATCTAGACATCTGAACCATAGAAATTATAATAAGGCAAAACTAATTTTCCTAAATTTCCCAAAGCACCGGGCATTGTAACTCATCTCTTTCTCACCAGGAATAAAACACAACTGTTTCTTCCTTCTACTGAAAGATTCAAATGTCTCAAGTCAAAGTCTATATTGCCACCTTTGTGAGTCTACATAAGTTACTTAACTTCTCTAAGAAGATGATAAATCAATATTAATAGACCTCCTGTCATGGGACTTGGCCTACTGAAAGTAACAGACATGGTTACCACACCAGTCATTGCATGAGGTCCAGGGGTGTTGGTGACAAGTGAGTGTTTGTCTTTCACTTTTAGACCACTGTGTGTAGCATAACGAAGCGTCCAGACTTCTCCGAAACTGGTCAGTGGGATGTTGTCACAGAGACAGAGGGCAAGCAAAATAGAGCTGTCTTTGATGCTGTTATGGTGTGCACTGGACATTTCCTGAATCCCCATTTACCTTTGGAAGCCTTTCCTGGTGAGTCATTTCTACCTGAGACCATGCCTATGCTTCTGGGTTCTTCTAGAAGTAAACTTACTGATTTGCAGTTGAAAATACCTTCCCATGATTAGAGATAGCTTTATATTCACTCTCAAAAATGATATGTGCAAAATTACTTTAAAAGGTGTATAAGGCACTATGTAGGTGGTGTCGGGTCTTATTTATTAATATAAATGTTGTTATTATTGTTTGAGCTTTCTAATGTGTGTCTAATTGAAATTCAGTGATCAAGTAAAGCTCAAAACAACCAGGTCTGTCATGAAAAAGAAGAGGCTTTGATTTTAGGGATTAAATTACAGGTAATTTGAATCAGGACTGGCCTGTAATAGAACATACAGGAAATGAGAGTATTTTTTTTTTTTTTGAAGAAACAAACCAGAAATTAAACATGTAAAGCAATATATTCAACCTTCTCTAGAGTTGGAGGTTCTTGGACAAATAAAAATTTAAAAAGGAAAAAAAAGCAATATATTCACCCTTCAAAACAGTCAACACAATAATCATACAATTCTTCGGCCGGGCATAGTGGTTCATGCCTGTAATCCCAGCACTTTGGGAGGCCGAGGCAGGGAGATCACTTGAGGCCAGGTTGGAGACCAGCCTAGGCATCATGCTGAAACCCTGTCTTTACTAAAAATACAAAAATTATCTGGGCATGGTGACTCACACCAGTAATCCCAGCTACTCAGGAGGCTGAGGCACGAAAATTGCTTGAACCTGGAGGGGTGGCGGTTGCAGTGAGCAAAGATCATGCCACTGCACTTCAGCCTGGGCCACAGAGTGAGACTGTCTCAAAAGTAAATGAAAAAATAAATAAATAATCATACAACTCTTAAACCAGGGCTATCCACAAAAAGGAGTTTTAGAACCTTCCATTTGGAAATGCTTTTCACTGTGACAGCATATTCTTTTTAATAGACTCATGACTGTCAAATTGCCATCATTTGAGGTCAAAACCAATTATTTGAAAAGTCAAAAGCTATTCAAATTCAGTTGAGGGAAATAAAATTAATCAATTGAGGATTACTAAAATGTAATAAAGCTACTCTTTGTTACATATTAGTGGCCCTAACAGCAATTGAATAGGTGAGTTTTTTTGTTGGCTTTTTTTTTTTTTTTTTTTTTTTTTTTGAGACAGAGTCTCGCTCTGTCACCCAGGCTGCAGTGCAGCGGCCGGATCTCAGCTCACTGCAAGCTTCGCCTCCCGGGTTCACGCCATTCTCCTGCCTCAGCCTCCGGAGTAGCTGGGACTACAGGCGCCCGCCACTTCGCCCGGCTAGTTTTTTGTATTTTTTAGTAGAGACGGGGTTTCACTGTGTTAGCCAGGATGGTCTGGATCTCCTGACCTTGTGATCCACCCGTCTCGGCCTCCCGAATAGGTGAGTTTTTGAAATTTCTTCAAGGAATTAAAAGAACTCTTAAGGAAGGAAAACTGTGAAGAATAAAATATACAAACATTGGCAAAATGAATGAAAATACGTCTTATAAGTGTAATCACAAATTGACAGAGTATCCTATTCAAAAAGGAATCAAGTGAAAATTCAATACACTATTTTGCAAGGAAACACTATTATAAATGGTGGTTGGCTTCAGGCTTGCTGCTGATCTGGGGACTAACCACACAACTGTACAGTATTAAAGGAATATAAAAACACCTCTTAGCACATTCTCTATGGGAAAATGTGCTGTAAGTGCCAAACTATTGACATGGACACTTTCAGAATTTATTCTTTTCAAGTTTGGGATTGTTTACTCTTTATTCCACACTAAATTCAGTTCCACATAGACTCTATATATATTTTTTTTCTTTTTTTTTTTTTTTTTTGAGATAGGGTCTCATCTCGGTTCACGCAGCCTCAACCTCCTGGGCTGAAGCAATCTTCCTGCCTCAGCTTCCAGAATAGTTGGGACTACAGGCGTATGCCACCACACCTGGCTCATTTTTGTAGTTTTTGCAGAGACGGGGTCTTTCCATGTTGCCAGGGCTGGTTTCAAACTCCTAGACTCAAGGGATCCACCTGCTTTGGCCTTCCAAATACTGAGATTACAGGACTATAACTTTTTAAGATTCCGTTTCTGCTTTTAACTAACCACCACAGTCTCTTTCACAAATAGCTTTAGGACCTCCGTTGAAATGAATGTTTTCCTTGGGGACATTAACTCTTCTCTGCATAGAAAGTAGCAGGACTATTTCTACACTATTGAAAAAAATCCATAGAAATCGCAAGCTTTGTCTATAACATGTTACCACAACTGTTTGAAAGTTGACATTGCAACACATGCATACCCTTTTTAAAAATCCATATTGTCAACCTAATGGAAGAAACTGAGGCACATGTGATTTCGAACAGTTTACTTGAGTCAAAATAAAATTTTAAAGAGTTTCCTTGAGGATAGCTGCTTGGGAAACATTTCCAAGTTGCCTTGGGAAGTGCTCTGTTCAGCCTTTGTTACAAGCAGGTTTCTAAAGGGAACAGGGAACAAGTAGTGTGCAGATACAAAGTTGTTTGGCAGGAATTCTCATCAATTTACAGAAATAGCATTGATTAGTCATTGGCTGTACATTTTTGAACTATAGGCTACGAGTTATGACATCCAGCGTATAGCATTGTCAGGTTAATTTATGGCTACTTAATGTCAGTAAGTCCAGAGCCCAAAGAGCAAGTGTCTTCTAGAGGTGATTACTTAACTCAAGACGGGGAGTGACATGTGATTGCTGTCAAATTTCAATGGCTCTCTGGCCTGATAACTTAAAGGGGACTTGCATTCCTCAGATAAAGTTTCTTTTATTTCCAATATAAACTGACTTTTGCTGTTTTCCTGAATTAGTAGTTTTAATTTATCAAATATATTTCTTTTTCATTTTTTGGCACTGCATTGACATAATCATTGACTCAGAACTACCTACACATTCTCTATTTTTTCTTCTTCAGTATGTAATTACAGAGAATCTGTCATTTGCAAGTCGTTGTGTTAGGCAATATGAAAGATATAAAATCCATGAGCAAAGTTGAGCCCTCCAGTAAATTCCCTCCAGCAAAACCTCATAAGTGGCTGAATGTCCCACTCTCCAATGCATTTGATGCATATTCTGTTCCCACTTCTTGGAAAATTCTTTATGCTCCTCTTTTCCAATTTCTAATCATTCTTTAACAAATTCTCACTTTAAGAAAATCTCCTTCAAATGCCTTCACTGGCTCAGTCCAGGCTGGACGTCCCACTGGAGCCATCATAATGCCTTCTCTTCTGGAGGGGAGTATAGCATCATGCCTGACAGCTGAGATCCAGAGTCAGATATCTTGAGTTCCCATACGGGCTTTGCTATTTACCATATGGTCTCGGGCAAGTTGCTCAACCTCCCTGTTTTGTTCAGTTGGTTGGTTGGTTTTTGGTTTTTGTTTTTTTGCACTGCAATCTCAGCAGTGCAAAACAAAAACAAACAGGGAGGTTAAGCCATTTGCCCAGGGATTTTTTTTTTGTCTCAATCTCAGCTTTGACAAAATGGAATAATACTATGGTCCACTCTATGGGGTTGCTGTGAGGTTTAAATTTGTTAGTATAGACCAGGTGTGGTGGCTGATGCCTGTAATCCCAGCACTTTGGGAGGCCGAGGCAGGCAGATCTTTTAAATTCAAGAGTTCGAGACCAGCCTGGGCAATATGGTGAAAGCCTGTCTCTACTAAAAATACAAAAAATTAGCCAGGCATGGTGGCGTGCACATGTAGTCCCAGCTACTCTCAGGGCTGAGGCGAGAGGATCACTTGAGCCTGGGAGGCAATTACAGTGAGCTCTGATGGTGCCACTGCACTCCGGCCTGTGTAACAGAGCTAAATTCCTTCTCAGTAAATAAATAAGTAAATTTGTTAATACGTATAAAGTTCTCAGAGGCCTGGGACTAGCATAGCAACAGCTAAATAATTGTTAGCTATTTTCTGTTTACTTACCTATATCCCCATTGGAAGACAAAGTCTTTATTTATTTATTTTTATTTATGTATTTATTTATTTTGAGACAGAGTTTTGCTCTTGTTGCCCAGACTGGAGTTCGAAGGCGTGATCTCAGCTCACTGCAACCTCTGCCTCCCAAATTCAAGTGATTCTCCTGCCTCAGCCTCCCAAGTAGCTGGGATTACAGGTGCCTGCCACCACACCCAGATAATTTTTTTTTGTATTTTTAGTAGAGATGAGGTTTCACCATGTTGGCCAAGCTCGTCTCGAACTCCTGACGGAAGGCAATCCACCCACCTCGACCTCCCAAAGTGCTGAGATTACAGGCATGAGCCACCTCACCCAGCCCAGAGGACAAATTCTTTGAGGGTATGATGGGGCGCGGTGGCTCACACCTATAATCTCAGCACTTTGGGAGGCTGAAGTGGGCAGATCAATTGAGGCCAGGAGTTTGAGACCAGCCTGGACAACATGGTGAAATACTGTCTCTACTAAAAATATAAAAATTTTCTGGGCATGGTGGCAAGCACCTATAATCCCAGTTACTCAGGAGGCTGAGGCAGGAGAATCACTTGAACCTGGGAGGCAGAGTTTGCAGTGAGCCAAGATCACACCATTGCACTCCAGCCTGGGTGATAGAGCAAAACCCTGTCTCAAAAAAAAAAAAAAAAGTTCTTTGAGGGTAGGAACTGCCTTTTGCCCTCACATCCCTTAGACCTAGCATAGCACCTTAGGTGTTGAAAGTGTTGAAAGAACAGGCTGTATAAGGTATGACTATTAGCCAACTTTTTCCTTTAATATCCCTGCAGACCTGATCTGTGGGGCTTGTCCTTCCCTTGCCCCTGGATGAAATCTTAGGCGGTTTTCTGCTTATTCTCAGATAATGAAATGTCCTCTGATCATTCATTATAAGTCACCAAAACATACATATATATATATATATATGTGTGTGTGTGTGTGTGTATATATGTGTGCGTGTGTATATATATATATCATTTTCATAACTAAAATGTCCTGTTCATGCAATAGTCAAAATTTGCAACTGCATGTAATGTAAAAGCTTCTCCCCTCCACCATCTGGCACCTGCTATGAGCTGACAGCAATGTCAAGAAGAGACGGTGTGCTTGACTTCTTTCTTCCTCTGCCATCCTCTTCCCTGACAGAAATTTACAGGAATGGTGACAGAAAATGCCACAATTCCTGTAAATTTCCAACTCCTAGCCACTTCAACCTCAACCATTTTAGACCCTCAAAGTGAGCATGAGGCTAAGTAGGGATCACAAAACTAGCCTCACACACACAGTTTCTGCAAATTCAGCATAGTTGGTTTAGCACCTCGCTTGGAATGCGGGAACTATTGTTTAGTACCCAGCTTTGGGGACCTCAGTAGACAAAGAATCCTATTGCAACATTTTGTTATACAATCTACTTCTTGCCCAGGATGTTCAGCGTGGCATATAAGATGTTTCTTATTATTTGTGAGTTTGAGTTACTGAAGCAAGTGCTTTAAAAAAGAACACTCAAGCCTGTAATCCCAGCACTTTGGGAGGCCGAGACGGGCGGATCACAAAGTCAGGAGATCGAGACCATCCTGGCTAACCCAGTGAAACCCCGTCTCTACTAAAAAATACAAAAAACTAGCCGGGCGAGGTGGCGGGTGCCTGTAGTCCCAGCTACTCGGGAGGCTGAGGCAGGAGAATGGCGTAAACCCGGGAGGCGGAGCTTGCAGTGAGCTGAGATCCAGCCACTCCAGCCTGGGCGACAGAGTGAGACTCCGTCTCAAAAAAAAAAAAAAAAAAACACTCACATGGAATATAAGATTTCCTATGTTTTTAACAAGGCAGGTTGTAGTTACTCGATCAATGTTACCAAGTAAATGAATGAATCAACGACTGAATAGGAGGAGAATGATATATTCCAGAAGATAGTTTAATATTTGTACATTGATACTTCAAAGGCACTTGAAGCCTTAGAGAGGCAGTCTAGTCCTCAAAACTGCTGGACTTTGCTTTCGTATCCTTTGTCAATGCTTCATCTCATCTGTGATTCTGACCATCACTGGCCTCATCACAATTGTTTCCTCTGTCACCTCCCACAATTTCCACTGTTGCTGCTGCTGCTGTAAACACCCTTGCTTCCGCTATTCCTACCATTCTTAGTTTATGTGAATCTATGGTTCATATATAAATTACCCAAGACTGGGTAATTTATAAAGGAAAGAAGTTTAATTGACTCACAGTTCCACATGGCTCAGGAGGCCTCACAATCCTGGCAGAAGTGAAGGAAGAGCAAAGTCACATCTTACATGGTGGCAGGCAAGAGAAAGAGCATGTCCAGGGGAACTCCCCTTCCTAAAACCATCATATCTCATGAGACTTATTCACTATCAGGAGAACAGCATGGGAAAGACCTGCCCCCATGATTCAATTACCTCCCACTGGGTCCCTCCCAGGACATGTGGGGATTATGGGAGCTACAATTCAAGATTTGGGTGGGGACACAACTGAACTACATCAGTTTTTTATGTCTGCCAAAGAGATAATCACCAAAAATGAATCAAAAGAAGAAATATTTGTAGTCTTCCTTATATATGTAAATATCATTATAGCTGTTTGTGCTTCTATGGACAGAGTATTAGGTGCTTCATGAAAGATCAGTCAGAAACAAGTATAAATAACATAAGAATAAAACACAAATAAGCATACTGCATGATAACACATCAATGATAAAGCATAAAGTAAAATAAGCATAAAGTATAAGTAACATGAACTTAAATCACAAGAGTAATTACTTCATTTACAAAAGAGCTTACCACAGAATCTACCCTGTGGAGAATTTTAATTGAATCAAAATTTAATATGTAAACATATTATATACATAAGTCACATTCTGATAGAACGTATTTATTGGGCAAAGTAACATTCATCAACAACCTACTGTTTTTGTTTGTTTGTTCAAGATCTTTATTCAGTATCCAAAAGAAGATGTCAAGTAGGTATTTAGATACAAGTGTAGTGGTCTTGGGAGAAGCCACAGTTGGATATAATACTTATTGTAGATGAACTAGAAACAATCTACTTTTTGCCCAGGATGTTCAGCATAGTATATAAGATGTTTCTTATTATCTGTGAGTTTGATTTCCTGAAACAACTGCTTTAAAAGGGCACACTCATATGGAATTCAAGATCTCCTATGTTTATAACAAGGCAGTTTGTACTAAATCCACATCTGGACTCACAGTGTCCCAGGGGAGAGGGAGTTATATGCTTTTTCTACTCCCTGCCACTAGCAGCATAAGCAAAGGGCTGCCATAGTTGTGGGACTTAGCTTTTTCCACAGACCCTATCCCTGCATAGTGAGAAATTATAGCTTTAGATATTTCAGACTTTCTGATCTTTCACTCGTCTCAGGAATTCACAAGTTTAAAGGTCAGATCCTGCATAGTCAAGAGTACAAGATCCCAGAAGGCTTTCAGGGCAAGCGCATCTTGGTGATCGGTCTTGGGAACACTGGAGGAGACATTGCTGTGGAACTCAGTCGAACAGCAGCTCAGGTATATCATCTCTGAATTAATGCCCCTAATCCCATCATCAGTGATGGTGGCTAGAAAGAGGTATTCAAAACTATGAAGTACATTGGCCAATTGCTAAATTATGCAGACATAGAGTAAGTGGAAAAAAAAAAAAAACACTGAAAATCTTTAAAGCCACCCGCAGTCCTTTCTGAACTATTTAAAAAGCCATGCTTTACAGAGCTGAACCATCTCCGAGAAGGGTCTAGGAGAATTGTGTGGATGGCAGACCTCTAAGCATTTTTCAGAAGTGCTTCTTCAGAAACAAGACCATATAGGCAAATTACTTCACCCAGGTCAATTATTTTCTTTTTTACACTGTCCCTTTGTCATTCTGGCAAAATACCTATGTAAGAATAGAAAGGTCATTTTCTTGAATGTTTCTAAGTTCTCTACTAAAAGTCGTATTTGTACCTTGTTTCGAGATAAAAGCAACTCTTGCAAAACAAATATACATAATGATTTTAGAAAGTCTAAGACCAGATTCACAAATTAGAAATATATTGCACTTTAGCATAAATTAAAGGACAATGATTAGATCTGGAAAGACTAGATTTTGATTTAAAAATAAGTTAAAATTTCTTTTCTATACCTTCACTTTAAATTCTATTTTGCTTACATGTAAAAAAATTGCCAGAACAATTCCATGTATCTACAAATATTATACTTCTACATTTATAATTCTATAAACATAGCAAAATATTTAAGAGATATACAGATCTAGTAAAGTGATTTTGAGAACAATGACAGCAATAGGAACAGATAATCATATGTAGACCTATGTACAAATTCACCAATCCTCTATTGTTATAAGACCAAACTGGAATAAGATCATCTGAAACACACTGATGAAAAAGACTACAAAATGATGAACACTTATTTTTCCTTCTTGCCTTACTTTTTAGGTACTTCTCAGTACTAGAACTGGTACCTGGGTTCTCGGGCGCTCTGAAGATTGGGGCTATCCTTTTAATATGATGGTTATAAGAAGATACTATAGTTTTATTGCACAAGTTCTGCCTTCACGTTTTCTAAATTGGATTCAAGAGAAGAAGTTGAATAAGAGATTTAATCATGAGGATTACGGATTAAGTATTACCAAAGGGTACTTACATTTTTTATTTAGTAGAAAAATTATTAAATCAATATTTCTCATTATATTTTATTCAGAATGCAAAATGTTCAATAATTGTAATATTGCCTTTGTTTATTCTATTCTAAATCTATTTCCCTAAGACATTATCCAACAGGTACCATAGCAGTTCTTAAAATATGTGTATTCTCTCTCTGGTAGCAGAAGTAGTGATTCATGAGGCTGGAAGGAAATAAAAGATGAAAACTTTCATTTCCCGCTGTTACAAGTATCACATATTTTTGTCGTTGTTATTGTTGTTGGGGGTTTCTTGTGTTGTTGTTGTTGTTGTTGTTGTTGTTGTTGTTGTTGTTGAGACAGGGTTTTACTCCCGTCACCCAGCCTGGAGTTCAATGGTCCGATTTCT
Source organism: Macaca fascicularis (assembly GCF_037993035.2). Taxonomy (NCBI): domain Eukaryota; kingdom Metazoa; phylum Chordata; class Mammalia; order Primates; family Cercopithecidae; genus Macaca; species Macaca fascicularis. The sequence continues at coordinate 28,974,579 of NC_088375.1, forward strand.
ATTCACTGCAATCTCTGCCTCCTAGGCTCAAGCTATTCTTCTGCCTTAGCCTCCCAAATAGCTAGGACTACAGGCACAGGCCACCTCGCCCAGCTAATTTTTGTATTTTTAGTAGAAACGGGGTTTTGCTTTGTTGGCCAGGTTGGTTTTGAACTCCTGGTCTCAAGTGATCTACCTGCTTCGGTCTCCCAAAGTGCTGGGATTCTAGCCACCCCACTCAGCCAAAATGATATATTTTAATATACATCTGGATAGAGTTGCACATTGGCAAGTAAAAGAAAGCCTTTGAAAAGCATGTAAAGTCATTAAATATGATTTTTATTATACACTTGACCGAAATATTTTTCTTTGGTAAGACACCTTTTTTTTGTTTTTTGTTTTGTTTCTTTTTTGTCTGTGTTTTTACCCTTGAAATGTCTTTCAACTTATGAGGAAAACTACTGGCAAAGGATGATTTGATATGTACATTTTATAAAGACATTATGTTTGATGTGATTAGGTAGAATGATGGTCACACTGAAAATATTTATCAGTATAATTTTTTTTTTAGTGGAGTCTCACTCTATTGCCCAAGCTGGAGTGCAGTGGTGTGATCTTGGCTCACTGCAACCTCTGCCCTCCCTAGGTTCAAGTGATTCTCCTCCCTCAGCCTCCCAAATACCTGGGACTACAGGTGCAGGACACCATGCCCAGCTAAATTTTGTATTAAATTTTTATTTAAAGAGTTCCTTGCTAATTTCCTCTCTGACTAATGTCATTCCTTAGAGACCTAAGTAATGTGAGACCCAAAATTGATCATCAAATGGATTGTTGTACACTGTATGCTGACACTCAGAAAAGCATTGCTCCAGAAATTAATTCTAAGAGATAGAGAGTTTTAAACCCCAAGCAAGAAAGAGTAGGTTTAGTCATTTTCCACATGCCTTCTACTGAGAGCAGAAACACAAACCATGTTATAAACATACTAAGTCAAGTAGATGACTTTGAATTAGACATTGGTTAATTATCTTCCTTAGCTTGGCAGGTAATTTCCCTGAATTGACTAAATAAGTCATTTGCTGAAGTTTCTCATAAAAATAACTACAGTGAATAATTTTCTCCTGTGTGTCAAAGGAAAACAGCAAAATTCATCGTGAATGATGAGCTGCCAAACTGTATCCTCTGTGGGACAATCACTATGAAAACCAGCGTGATGGAATTTACAGAAACCTCTGCTGTCTTTGAAGATGGGACAGTGGAAGAAAACATTGATGTTGTGATCTTCACTACAGGATATACGTTTTCTTTTCCTTTTTTTGAAGAACCTCTTAAAAGCCTCTGTACAAAGAAGATATTTCTATACAAGCACGTCTTTCCCTTAAACCTGGAGAGAGCAACATTAGCCATCATCGGCCTTCTCAGCCTTAAAGGGTCCATCTTATCAGCCACAGAGCTCCAAGCACGATGGGCCACAAGAGTATTCAAAGGTACCGTGACTCTACTGAAAGCCCTCTCTTCGGATCTTAAAATTGGTGCCCTGCCATTTAGCTAAAATCAAACAGATGTGAACTAAAGTAACAAAATATTTTTAAAATTAATGTACAATTAATTGTATATGTTTGTAATATGATGGGTGTGCTGTGTCACTTAATGGGAAAAGAGATTTTGGCTCTGTGGGTGAGATAAATTTGGACAACAGAATATAATCAAATTTCTCAGATTAGCCAAAATTATTGAAGGCTTCATGATCCTATTCTAGCCTAGTCTAATCTATTTACTCCTAAATCTTTTCATTTAGTACTGAAAGTATAATTTTATATTGCTTCCAAAGAAAGACATTGGAATAGTATACACTATGAATGAAGTTGAGATTAGAGGCCCATAAAAAAATATTTTAGACACTGGAAATTACTTTCTGTCAATTATGCAATAAGTCAGAGCTATCACATAGATGCTAGAGTCAGAGCTACCGAGGTCGAATCCCAACTTTGAAATTCTTTAGCTTTGCAAGAACCCTTCTAAATCTCAGCCCCTTCATCTGTAAAATGGGGATAGTAAATCCTCTATCACAGGAATTTTGTAAAATGGATAATGTCTGCAAAGCAATTAGCACTGTACTTGACATATAACTAACGCTTATTAAGTAACAGGGTTTCTCTGACCATTGCTATTGCTATCATACCTCTCTGAAGTAGGGCAAATTTTAGATTAGCAAGCATTTTAGTTTTAAAGAACTGCAGTTTTCTTATTTTCAAATATAAACAGCCATAGCAATTGGGCCAATCAGCTATGCTGTAGAAGAATTCTGTTCTTAATGAATAAAAACAATCACCAATAATTTATAAATAGCATACAACATGGTATGCTAATATAACATGGTATTAAGTAGTGTTGACTTATATCAAATATTATATTCTAGAAATATAATAGATATCAGTCACACTTAAAACCGTACATTCTCTTAAGTTGGCAAAAAAAGGAAATGTTATTTGAATGGGGGGAGGGGAAAGAAGGCAGTTAGAAAATCTCATTTTATTTACATTACAGAAAAAAATTCTACAACCCTCCAGTAAATTACCACAAATTTCTGTTTTTTAAGGCCAATTAAAGTGTTTTCACAGCATTATCTAATTACATTAAAACCACAGAAGACTTCATTAACTACCTGGTTTTTAAAAGTATTTTATGGTGAGCTCCAAAATGGTTATTAGAATGATAAAGCTGACAAAAGAAAACTCGTTTAGCTCACACCATAGGAGTAATGGCATACTTCTCCCGAGAACTTCCAAAAAGTAATCTAGGAACAACCAATTAAATCTTGCTAGTTTTTTAGAGCATAAGGTGATCCTAGTGGAAAGCAGTCCACAGAGCTTAGTTGGACCTATCTCATTGGAAAGTAAACCTACACCCTGGGCCAGCACTTGGCACCTGACAAGGGCAGGACTGGCCAGAATGGGATGGCAAACAGGGTAGACTAACAAGGGTCACAAGTGGCGTGAGGTGGATGGGGACAGTGAAGGGGCAGGGGGTGGGGACAGAGTTTACATAATAAGAGGGAGTATGGATGTTCTAGGAACCCAGAAGACAAACTGAGATTTTAGTCTCTAGGGAAGCTGGACAACTGCGGAGAATTATCAGGGTGGAGGCTGTTAAGGAAGAATAAGGTTTAGAATTCAGAAAAACAAGAAGAGCACAGTCCAAGTGCTAAGACTGCCTAGACGGGAGATTGGGAATGAGCAGGTCCTCACAACAAAAGCAGACAGAGCCTGGGTGAGACTGACTGAGAAACTGCCAGGCCCCTTCCACACTTGAGGCTCCTTGTGTAACAAAAATAAAAATGTTCTAAGACAGGGTTACAAAGTGAGTTGTTTTTTAGAGACCAGTCCTCACTGTATTGCCCAGGCTGGAGTGCAGTGGCATGATCATGGCTCACTGCAGCCTCCATCTCCTGGGCTCAAGGGATTCTCCCACTTCAGCCTCCTGAGTAGCTGGAACTATAAGCCCATGCCACCACACCTGGCTAAATTTTTATTTTTTGTAGAAAGAGTGTCTTGCTATGTTTCCAGGCTGGTCTTGAACTCTTGGACTCAAGCAGTCCTCCTACCTTGGTCTCCCAAAATGCTGGGATTACAAGCATGAGCCACTGTGACCAGCCTAAAATGGGGTCATTTTAAGCGTTTACATCTAACCAACTAATAGCTTTAACATCAACACGCCACACACACACACACACACACACGTACAATGTGGAGGGTATACATACAATATAATATAAATTATATTATTTATACAGTGAAAGCAGATGAAGAGAGACAGGGCAAATGGCACAGGTGCAGGTGTCCGGTGAGTGTGGCGCAGGCTGACAGTTGGGTCACAGAAGCATCTCTCCTCACTATTCTGGCAGTGGAGTACCCTGGTTAACTGAGCTGGGAGGGGAATTTTTACCTCCAAAAAATTATTTTCTGTGCTGCAATTCCATTCTGAGCTTTGACTATCATGTGTTCTGAAGTTAGAGCAGTGGGAGGCTAGAAATGAGTGGGAGGAGAAGCTCAATAAAGGAAAAGCCACATGTGACTTCAGTGTTGTTTGTGATTGCTCCCACAGGACTCTGTAAGATACCTCCATCCCAAAAATTGATGATGGAGGCTACTGAAAAGGAACAGCTCATTAAAAGGTATGAAATGTAGCTTGCTCTAGGGAAAACTTATAGTGTATTCTGTTATTTAAAAAAGTATTCAGAGTATAAAAGCCATTCCTAGAGAAGCAGTATGGCAGGTTGGAAATAACTCCGCCTTAGGAATCAGAAGGATACGTTTTTAGTCCTAACTCTGCCACCAATCAGACATGTGGCCTTAGACAAGTCAGCTGGGGACACCAGGTCTTTTCAGCGGAACACACAGCCTGGCCCCCTACCGGTGGCAATCCTGTCTTCACTTAGCCCAGGAAATCTATTCTGCCTTCACTGTCTTCCTACCTCTCAGGCTGCTCTTTCTCTGTATTTGCTGGTATCGCCTCTTCCTCACTCCTAAAATTTAGTGAGCTCCAAACTTAGTCCTCAGGCGTCTTCTCATTCCTGTTTACACCCACTCCCAGGTGGCCTCATCCAGGCCCGAGGCTTTAAATACTGTCATATACTCAGGGCTCCCAAACTGTGTCTCTAATTCAAATCTTTCTCCAGAACTCCAGACTCCTAATCCCACTCCCTCTACATAGCTCCACTTAGATATTTAACACGTGTCTCAAATTTAATATGTCTAACAATGAACTCTTGACCCCTCCACCCCCATCTGTAAATGGGCTAATCGGAAACTTTTCCCCATCCCAGTTCATAGCTACTCATTCCAGTTGGTCAAAACCAAGTTCAGTCAAAAACCTTGGAATAATCCTTTTCTCTTCTTTTTTTCTCACACCCCATATCAGCAAATATTGTCAGCTCCTACCTGCCAAATAAATCCAGAATTCGGACACTTCTCACTACCCCTACTGCTACCACCCCAGACCAGACCACCAACATCTCTCATCAGGACACTTGCTGCCACCTCTTACCTGGTCTCCCTCCTTCCACTCTGTTCTACATTCTAGGCTTGTCACAGCATCAAGAGTGAGCCGCGTCACATTGCCCTTCTACTCAAAAGCCTCCGGTTGCTTCCTTTTCACTCCCAAGAGCCTCCCTGCAGCCTCTGAGGCCCACAGCACACCCAAATATTGATATGCCCTCACTGCCTACTGCTCTCCATTTCATCCGTGCTGCTTCAGGTGTCCCAACCTCCTACCTGTTCCTCAAACATACCAAGCATAACCCCCTCAGAACCTTTACGCTCACTCTTCTGTCGGCCTGGAATGTTCCACCAGACACCCAAAAGGCTCACTCTGTTTAAATGTCACCTCATAAGAGGCCTTCTCTGACAACACTATATGTGACAGCAACCCACCCTGTCTCACCATTGCCTTTCCCCTTACCCTCCTTTCTATTTCTCAGAATGCCCGTTATTACCACCTGATATATTACATATCTACTTCGTTGGGGTTTTTTTAATAATTTGCTCATTTCCCCCATTAGAATGCAGGCTTTTTGACAACAAGGACTTTGTTTTGTTCACTGTTGGATCTCCAGCACCTACAATGGTGCCTGGAAGGTGATAGACACTTAACGTTCATTTATTTATTTATTCACTGAATGAGTGAATGATTGACACTGGGACATCGTGAAAGTTTACTGACAGAAATAAGTAAACTTCCTGAAAAGTAAAACATCATGGAAGTTTACTGACAGGAATAAGTAATTAAGTAAGTTTACTGACAGAAATAGGTATGAATAATGCCTTCATGTTAATATATAATATGCTCATGTCTGTGGAAAGTTCAGTCCTTGTATACCAAGTATGGCCCTCTCAACTCACAATTCACACCAATAAAAAATTTAGGCACATATGATGCTTTCTGGTCATATTCATTCATTCAACAGCTATTCTGTTTGGACTGATCAGACATTGTCCTCACATCAAATCCAAGAACTGAAAAATTATTTAAAACGTCTCTTCCAATTGCCTCCTTTTATCATCTCTAGTAAAATTAATTAGCTTCACAGATACCCTCTGTAGATAAACTCCTTTAATTTCTTTCTTCCTAACCTACAAAAACATTCCCAAACATGGTTTGATTTCCCCCAAAAAATGTAACAAAATGATGGGAGGAGGGGTGGGTCTGATAACTTGAGAAATGCAGGGCAGGAGTGATTAATGAAAGGTCCTCCATCTTTTTTCCTCTCAGGGGTGTGATTAAAGACACCAACAAAGACAAATTGGACTACATTGCCTACATGGATGATATCGCTGCCTGCATAGGCACAAAGCCCAGCATCCCACTTCTGTTCCTCAAGGATCCCAGACTAGCTTGGGAGGTTTTCTTTGGACCATGTACTCCTTACCAGTACCGCCTTGTGGGCCCTGGAAAATGGGATGGAGCCAGAAATGCCATCCTGACCCAGTGGGACAGAACATTGAAACCTTTAAAAACTCGAATTGTCCCTGATTCCTCCAAGCCTGCCTCCATGTCACATTATTTAAAAGCCTGGGGGGCACCTGTCCTACTTGCCTCTCTTCTACTTATCTGTAAATCTTCACTTTTCTTGAAGTTGGTGAGAGATAAACTACAGAACAGAATGTCCCCTTACCTAGTAAGTCTTTGGCGTGGATGAACCTGATTGTTACCAGGGTTGCACCAAGTCATGCTAATTCTATCTCCAAGTATCTTGTGCATTCCTCCTCTGCTCTCGATCATAACTGCTATAAGCCAAATTTAGGCCCAGTCATCTCTTACTTGAATTATTGTATTGTCTTCTTTGTTTTCAGTACCCTCTTTCTTGCCACCCTTTCCAATGCATTTTCTACCCTGCTACCTCAGTGATTATTCTAAAATAAATATCTATGATATGATTTAGCTGTGTCCCCACCCAAATCTCATCTTGAATTGTAGCTCCCATAATTCCCACATGCCGTAGGAGGGAGGTAATTGAATCATGGGGGCAGGTCTTCCCCCATACTCTTCTCATGGTAGTGAATAAGTCTCATGATATCTGATGGTTTGAGAAATGAGAGTTCCCCTGCACAAGTGCTCTCGTGTCTGCCACCATGTAAGATGTGTCTTTGCTCCTTCTTCACCTTCCACCATGATTGTGAGGCCTCCCCAGCCATGTGGAACTGTGAGTCTGTTAAAACTCCCTTTCTTTATAAATTCCCAGTCTTGTGTATGTTTTTATTAGCAGCAATAGAACAGACTAATACAATGTGGTTTATTACTCTAAAGTAAATATATGGTTTATAAATATGCAGGAACCTCTGATTCCCATGAAGGTCTCAGTAGAAACAAAATGGCACTGAAATTAAGTTGAGAACATTTTTTTCTCTTAGAGACAGTCTCGCTCCGTCACCCAAACTGGAACACAGTGATACAATCATAGATCACTGCAGCCTCGAACTCCTGGGCTCAAGCTGTCCTCCCACCTCAGCCTTCTGAGTAGCTGGGACAATGCCTGGCTAATTTTTTTAAAGGTTTTTGTAGAGACAGTGTGTTACTATTTCTTTCTTTCTTTCTTTCTCTTTCTTTCCTTCCTTCCTTCCTTCCTTCCTTCCTTCCTTCCTTCCTTCCTTCCTTCCTCCCTCCCTTCCTTCCTTCCTTCCTTCCTTCCTTCCTTCCTTCCTTCCTTCCTTCCTTCCTCCCTCCCTTCCTTCCTTCCTTCTTTCTTTCTTTCAAAAAAATAGGGCCAGGATTTTGCTATGTTGCCCAGGCTGGTTTCAAGCTCCTAAGCTCAAACAATAATTCTGCCTCAGCCTTCCAAAGTGCTGGGATTACAGGCATGAGTTATCATGTCCAGCCTCACTATTTTTTCAGATCTGAGATCTTGAACTCTTGGGTTCAAACAACCCTCCCTCCTCCACCTCCCAAGTTGCTGGGATTACAGACATATGCCACCGTGCCTACCTGGAAATTTTAATACAGAGATTATTTTAAAAGATATGGGCAGAGTATAGGAAGATCATAGAGATAATGAAACACTCCCAGACTTATAACAATCGGGTACCTTTACTATCCATAGACCTAATGAGGCAAGAGAAGAAAGCAATTACTAAAGAGAAAAAGCAAGAACTATGTGGAGGGCCACCTAACAAGAGCAATGACCTTCAGCTGAATGACAAAAGCAGGTGCACAATGACTACAAAAGTAGAGATCCGGGGAAATAAAGTATCTAATCTTACTCTCTTTCCACTCTCTAATCCCTTGCTAGGGCTCCCCAATGGCCAAACCCAAATGAAAGTCAGAAGGCAAGACTGCCAACAGATTTTATCCACAGACATCAGGCTCCTAGGGCACAGAGCAGAGCAAAGATGATGGAGAGTATATATGGTGAGGCACACAAAAGGGATCCAGTTTAATCTTGTCACTCTCCCATATAAAATCCTTCATTTTCTATCTTGATTAGAGATAATAGTCCTTGGCTGAGCACAGTGGCTCACACCTATAATCCCAACACTTTGGGAAGCTAAGGCGGGCAGATCACTTGAAGTCAGGAGTTCAAGACCAGCCTGGCCAACTGGTGAAACCTCGTCTCTACTGAAAATACAAAAATCAACTGGGCGTGGTGGTGTGCAACTGTAATCTCAGCTACTCAGGAGGCTGAGGCAGGAGAATCACTTGAATCCAGGAGACAGAGGTTGCAGTGAGCTGAGATCACGCCACTGCACTCCAGCCTGGATGACAGAACAAGACTCTGTCTCAAAAAAAAAAAAAAAAAACAGAAGACATAATAGTCCAAATTCCTTAGCCTAACATAGAAGGCCCTTCATGATCTGAGTCCCTTTTCCCGGGTCAGCTGAATGCCTTTATTTCAAACCCTCCCATCCAGCACTACAAAACTATGGACTCTCGTAACTCCTCCCTTTGGCATCAGCTCTTGCCTGTCAGGCACACAAATCTATACCGTGCCTGACTGGTGAGATCCTATTTACCTTTCAAGAGAGCTCAGTGCTCTCATTCTATGCAGCCTTCCCTCAATCCCCAACACAGAAATGGTCACCGCTGTGCAGCAGCTGCACCTTGTGTATGCTCTGGTGCTGCTCTTTTCTCACTACAGTATCATTGTCTTTTTGTCTGTCACCTAACAAACGGTGAGTTCCTGAAAGGAATCATATCGTGTTCATCTGAAACACTGCTGGATACGAAGCATCGCTGAAGAACAATTTGATGAATCGACAGTGGCCTTGCCGGCTGGCACTCTTTGTTTGCCCTCTTCTACCTACATTCTTGTCTTATGCCAACATGATAAATTTCCTCAGCCTTGCAAACAAACAAGAACAGTCCACCAACAGCTAATGTTATAAGTAAAAGATAATCCATGTGGCAATTAGAAGAAATAGAACTATACAGTCTAGTACTTGCACAGGAGCCAAGTACACTGGTTAAGAGCACTAACTTGAGAATGAGAACTCAATTTGTTAGCTATGAAGTCTTGGCCATGTGACTTAGCCTCTCTAAGCCTTAGTGTCCTCATCCAGAAAACAGTGGTCATAATAGTGCCTACCTTACTGTGAACATTAAGGAGAAAATGCAAGGTGTTTGGTCCAAGGTAAGTTAACTATTAATAGCCGCAGAATCAGAGGACATTTTCTATTCTCTGAAATAAAGAAAGGACTTGAAACTACTGCCAAATCCCATTCCCTGTTGTGTAATCTGGAGGCATGGCCTTTGCTCTCCCTAGATTCTCTGGCAGCATTTTCCAGTTAACGATCGTTTTTGTTGTTGTTGCTGCTGCTGATGATAAATGGACATGTTTAATGATATATTGGTCTTCACAGAGATGACTACAGAGACTTTTAATCTATAATCCAGTAGGACACAACCATGCATCACAGACTAATTAGCCAGATGTAAAATAAACTAGCTTCGTACCACAACTACCCTATAAACATTGCAACTATTCTCTCCAAAATGACCCTAATCTTACTTGAAAACACCTGCTGCGGGGGAACCAGAAACCTAGCTATGTGACCAAAACTAAAAATTAAAGGAAAAATTGCAATTCACTAGTGAAAGCTGGTGAAAGCAGAGGAAATTCAGGGCCCTTCACTGTGCTGCTTTGATGTTACTTGTGTTCTTTTTGTCCCTCTTCTTCAGCCCATCCATTTTAGTTCTCAGTAGGTTTGAATAAGCCATCCAGAACTTATTCACTTCTTTGGAGCTCACCATAACGCTAATCTTCTTTTTCCCATCAGTAGTTCTTAACAGACACCTGTCTGAATACTGAAAGCCCACAACAGAAACTTTCTTTAGAATGGGTTTGTTTTAACCTCAGTTCTCAAGGAACAAATGGTACCAGGAAAAGTCCACTGTAAGTGAACCCATTTTAAATGAGAATCAAAACATCATAGCAAATAGTGTGGAAAAAAAATTAGGTTTGGTCAAAACTTCAACTTGAGAAATAAAACCAGAAATTATAAAAATAAGTTTGCTTTACTGTTTATTTAACTGAGTTACATTATAATTGGAACTATGTACCAGTGGGAACTGCCTAATTGTCTGACAATTTGTATTACAGCAAGATAAAACATTCTCCACTTTATACAACATTCTTTACTTCCCATTTGACTTTCAAAGCAAGATTATAAGATTGCCCTTTTTAAAAAAAGTTCACAGTTTTCACTGATTTTGCCAAGTAACTCAAATTTTCATTCTTTTATATTTATATCATTCTCTTTTGAATTTCCTGTCTTGTCATTATGCTTGCCAATTCTCTCCATGTTATTCTTATATTTCTTACATGATTTAACTCGGCAAGATCTAGACTTGCCAATGGCTTAACAGTTCTCCAGTATTCCTTCATCAACTTCAACATGCTTCTTAGTTGCAGGTGATATTGTTTGGCTGTGTCCCCACCCAAGTCTCATCTTGAATTGTAACTCCCACAATTCCCACATTTGTGGGAGGAACCTGGTGGGAGGTGATTGAATTATGGAGGTGGAGCTTTCCTGTGCTGTTCTCGTGATGGTGAATGAGTTTCACGAGATCTGATGGTTTTAAAAACAAGGGTTTCCCTGAACAAGCTTTCTCTTTGCCCCCTGCCATCCATGTAAGATGTGACTTGCTTCTCCTTCCATTCAGCCATGATTGTGAGGCCTCCCCTGCCATGTGAGACTATAAGTCCATTAAACCTCTTTCTTTTATAAATTGCACAGTCTCAGGTATGTCTTTACCAGCAGCGTGAAAGTGGACTAATACAGCAGAATATGTAACTTCTCTTTGCCGTTGATTTGAATCATATGGCCTGCATTGTCAGACAATTATAAGAGGCTGACCACAAACACATTTATGAAATACATTTATGGGAATGATATCTAGAGTAGACTGTACTGTCAAACAGTACTGTTGGATATGTGTTTGAGGAAAAGTAAACTTTTTTTTTTTCTTTTTTGAAGACAGGGTCTCACTCTGTCGCCCAGGCTAGAGTGCACTGGCATGATCACCACTCACTGCAGCCTTGACCTCTCAGGCTCAAGCTGGGACTATAGGCATGCACCACCATGCCCAGCTAATTTTTTCATTTTTTGTAGAAACAAGATTTCACCATATTTCCCAGGCTGGTCTCAAACTCCTTAGGTCAAGTCATCTACCTGCCTCAGTCTCCCAAAGTGCTAGGATTACAGGCATGAGCAACTGTACCTGGCCGAAAATAAACTGTTAAGTGGTCAGTTAATTTGTTCACTCGCCAAAACTTATTGAGCACCTAATATGTTCCAAGCACTATTCTAGACCATGAGGAAATAGAAGCAAATAGAAAGAGATAAAATTATTGACTTCATAGAATTTATAATCCAGTGTGAGAGGCAGAAAATGAACAATAAAATGTTTTATAGTGATCAGTCTTAAGAAGAAAAAGTAAGTTTAAGAGACAAAGGGTAGTGGGAGTTAGATAGCATGCTCAGATAAGATTTCTCTGAAGAAATGACTCTTGAAATGTTCTTACTGGAACTTGCATCATAAAGTGAGGATGTGACCCACATGAATATTTCACAGAAGGGTATTGTTTCTGAAAGACGAATCAGTAAGTAGGCCTGAGTCAGGGATGTTAGAACAGTGCTTTCCAATCTTGTTCACATTATGACACATAGAAGATTATGGTAATGGGCCAGGCACAGTGACTCATGTCTGTAATCCCAACACTTTGGGAGGCCAAGGTCGGGGGATCACTTGAACTCAGGCATTCAAGACCAGTAGGCAACATTGCAAAATTCCATCTCACAAAAAAAAGAAGATTATGATAATGAAAGAAGACATATGAATAGCCAATGAGCATATGAAAAAATGCTCAACATCACTGATCCTTGGAGAAAGGCAAATTAAAACTACAGTGAGATATCATCTTATACCAGCCAGAATAGCTATTATTAAAAAGTCAAAAAATAACAGATGGTGAGAACATGGAGAAAAGGGTAAATTTGTAGTACAACCTCTATGTAAAACAGTAGGGGCCGGGTGTGGTGGCTCAGGCCTGTAATCCCAGCACTTTGGGAGGCCGAGGCGGGCAGATCACCTGAGGTCGGGAGTTCAAGACCAAACTGACCAACATGGAGAAACCCTGTCTCTACTAAAAACACAAAATTAGCCAGGTGTGGTGGCACATGTTTGTAATCCCAGCTACTTGGGAGGCTGAGGCAGGAGAATCACGTGAACCCGGGAGGCAGAGGTTGCAATGAACTGAGATCGTGCCGTTGCACTCTAGCCTGGGCAACAAGAGCAAAACTCCATCTCAAAAAAAAAAAAAAACAGTATGGAGATTTCACGAAGAACTAAAAAGAGAACTACCATTTGATCCAGTAATCCCACTACCGGGTATATACCTATAGGAAAAGAAATTATTATATCAATGATTTCTGCACTTGTATGTTTGTTGCAGCACTATTCACCAACCTAAGTGTCCATAAATGGATAACTGGATAAAGAAAATGTGGTACATATGTATATGTGGGTGTGTATGTATGTATGTATATGTCTATATGTGCGTGTATGTCTATATATGTGTGTGTGTGTAGATACACATATCAGGGAATACTACTCAGTCATAAAAAAAATAAAATCATGTCTTTTGAAGCAACATGAATGGAACTGGAGGCGATTATCTTTTTTTTCCACATGTTCTAATGAAGGCCATTGTCTTAAGTGAAACAACTCAGAAACAGAAAGTCAAATACTGCATGTTCTCGCTTATAAGTGGGAACAAAATAATGTGTGCATATGTGTATTAGTACATTCTCACCCTGCCATAAAGAACTGCCTGAGACTGGGTAATTTGTAAAGGAAAGAGGTTTAATTGACTCACAGTTCCACATGGCTGGGGAGGCCTCAGGAAACTTAAAATCGTGGCAACAAACACATCCTTCTTCACATGGGGGCAGGAGAGGGAAGAATGAGAGCTGAGCAAAGGGGAAAGCTCTTTATAAAACCATCAGATCTTGTGAGAACTTACTCACTGCTACGAAAATAGCATGGGCGCAACCGCTCCCACGATTCAATTATCTCCCACTGAGTCCCTTCCACTACATGTGGGGATTTGGGGAACTACAGTTCAAGATGAGATTTGGGTGGGTACACAACCAAACCATATCAACATGGATATAAAATGTGGAATGAAAGACACTGGAGACTTAGAAGGGTGAGGATCGTAGAAGGGAGGGAGGGTGATGAGAAATTACTTAATATGTACAATGTACCTCATTTGAGTGATGTCTACACTGAAAGTCCAAGACTTTACCACTAACAATATATGCATGCAACAAAATTGCACTTGTATGCTTTAAATTTATACAAATAAAAAAAGAAAAATGACAATAATGTTTGTATTTCACACTGGGATAAGCTAGAAGGGATGTGGTTATCTGTGTGAGCACAGGAAAAACTGATCTTTTTATATATTAAAATAAAATTATTTAAGCAAAATATAAATATAAAATTTTAGGAAGAATATTAAATACAGAATTTATAATATACTTCCAAATAAATATTCACAGTTTTTAATTAAAACCTGAGCTAATTTCTGGAAACAAAAATTTTGCTATCATATTTTACACTTGAAATTATATACTTAATGCTTAAGATTTTTTTAATGATGAGCACTTCACATTCGGCAAGTTGGCATGAAAATAATATAAAACCATTTCATAGTCATTCAAAAAAAATCAGAGCACTTGAAATATGTAAATCCCAAGTGTGTTTTTTTTCCTTTTCTCCTATTGAAAAATGTAACATTTAAAGTTTTTTTGTGTTATAAGAATTGATTCAAATCCAATCAAATGTTTTTAAAACAAGTAATTTAGGATAAGACAAAGTTTAGCCATGAACATTGGCTCGCACCTGTAATCCCAATGCTTTGGGAGGTTAAAGTGGGAGGATTGCTTGAGGCCAGGAGTTCAAGACCAGTTTGGTCAACATAGCAAGACTAACTCTACAAAAAAATTTGAAAATTAGCCAGGTGTGGTGGCATCTGCCTGTAGTCCCAGGTACTCAGGAGGCTGAGGCAGGAGGATCCCTTGAGTTCAAGAGTTCAAGGTCAGGGACAGTGAGCTATCATTGCATGATTCCACATTTTCTATCCATTGCACTCCAGCTTGGGAAACAGAGTGAGATTCTGTCTCAAAAACTAAAAATGAAAATAAATAAGACAAAGTTCTAATTAGTAAAAGAAGCTAACTTACAGCATTCACCCTGCAGGTAGCTTGGATACACTAAAAGTGCATTTTAGCCACAGATACACAGAATTAACTACTATATGTGAAGATAGAAATTCCAAGCCACTGCTTTTACAGGACCAACAGGTTCATATACCTGCTGTGCAGTAACAGACTAGTACACCAAGACAGCAAGGTTTGCAATAAAGTGTTTAATGATCACAGGTGACTCACTGAGGAGAGAGGAGGGAGCCTCAAATCCATCTCCCCAAGGAGTTCTGGGATAGGGATTTTAAGGGAATTGTGGAGGGCAAAGTGCCCTTAGGGTCATTGATTGGTTAGGAAAGGAAGGTGAAATCATCAGGATGTAGAAACTGCATTCTTTGGTGAGTCAGCTCTTCTCAGAGTCCTTTAGACAAGCTAACATCAATAGTTTTTGTTTGTCTTGTTTTGCTTATTTTATATTAAGCTTTTTGTAGAAACAGAGTCTCACTATGTTGCCCAGGCTGGCCTCGAACTCCTGGGCTCAAGTGATCCTCCCACTTCTGCCTCCCAAAGTGCTGGATAAAGAAAATGTAGAGGCCAGGCACCATGGCTCATGCCAGTCATCCCAGCACTTTGGGAGACTGAGGCAGGAGGATTGTTTGAGCTCAAGAGTTCGAGACCAGCCTGGGTAACATGGCAAGACCCCATCTCTACAAAAAATACAAAAATTGGCCAGGCATGTTGGTGGATGCCTGTGGTACCAGCTACTTGGGGGGTTGAGGTGGGAGGACTGTTTGAGCCCAGAGGGTTGAGGCTGCAGTGAGTCATGATTGTACCACTGCACTCTAGCCTGGGTGACAAAGCAAGACCCTGTCCCTCACCCCCCCAAAAAAAATGTTTTTTGTGTGTGTATATATATATATATACTCTCTCACACACCATGGACTACTACTGACAACTGCCAACATTAGGCTGGCCATGGTGGGATTACAGGTATGAGCCACCATGCCCAGCCTAATGTCAGTAGTTTTATCAGCATGCAGGACACAAAAGAACATCTCAAATGGAAAACTTAACATTGCAGAGTGCTCAAGTTGTTAACTATAGAGCTGTTAAGGGGAACTATCATCTTGTGACAGGTCTACGTGATTCTGAGGCAATAGACAATTATGAGGAAGTAGGTAAGAGATCAAGCTGACCTAATGATTAATGCTAACTGTGCTGCAAGCTTGGTTTATTTTTGCTTCTTCCTGATTAATTTTACAAAATTTATAGGGACAGTTTTACAGACTGAAGTTGCACCTACCAGTAAGCCCTACCCCTCCAACACCCTAACCACCATCTCCACAAGGCACCTATCATAGCAACTTCACCAAGTCCACAACCCCTGTCCACAGTGGGGAATGGCATGCTCTGTAAGTCCTGCTAACGTAGATGCCTAGATGGTTCAGTTCCTTTTTGACAAAGCTCAAAGCAATCCAGGGAAATATCAAATGCAGGACTCACACACATATCACGCTGTTGCCAAAAGGGGACAATGTAGAGCCTACTGTCCAAAATGCTGCTCTAGGTCCCAGATTCCTGCCCAGGCACTCTGCCCATGGTCTTGCCTTACCAATCTGAGGGCTGAGGGGATCAATTTCTCAAGCATAGGGCCAACCCAAATGTCCATCAGTGACAGACTGGATTAAGAAAATGTGTTACATAAACACCATGGAATACTATGCAGCCATAAAAAAGGATGAGTTCCTGTCCTTTGTAGGGACATGGATGCAGCTGGAAACCATCATTCTCAGCAAACTATTACAAGAACAGAAAACCAAACACCGCATGTTCTCACTCATAGGTGGGAATTGAACAATGAGATCACTTTGACACAGGAAGGGGAGCATCACACACCGGGTCCTATTGTGGGGAGCGGGGAGGGGGAAGGGATAGCATTAGGAGATATACCTAATGTAAATGACGAGTTAATGTGTGCAGCACACCAACATGGCACATGTATCCATATGTAACAAACCTGCATGTTGTGCACATGTACCCTAGAACTTAAAGTATAATAAAAATAAATAAATTTTAAAAAAGGAAATAAATAAAAATAGAAAAGCACTCTTTAGTGAATATTTTTGTATTATGACGAGTTCCCTTTCCTACACAGTATTATAACTTTAGAGACTCAGATAATAAATCCCCAGATAAAGGAGTCTCTTTGTGATTATTTTCTACATCTCTTTTAGGTTATGCACTCTTCCAAGGCAGGAGTAGAAAGCAGCCTGACTAAAGCCAGCTCAATAGAGCAGTTCATTGAATTAAGTTTCTCCCAAGTCAACAAGGCTTCTAAAACTTTTCCAGCTGGGTGCAGTGGCTCATGCCTGTCATCCTAGCTACCGGGGAGACTGAGGTGGGAGGATCACTTGAGTCCAGGAGTTCCTTGGCTGCAATGTACAATGATGGCATCACCGCACCCCAACCTGGCAGAGGTGGGGCAGGGCTCGTTTCAAAAAAAAATCCTCCAGATCAACTGTCAGTAGATTGTGGGAACAGTCTAATGCGTGCTGCTATGGAAGAGGTCTTTGGGGCCTTCAGTATTTCCAATGCCTGTACCTCCGGAAACAAATAATGAGTCATCAATTCTTCTAAATCAGCAGGAAAGAACAGAAATCAACAATCAATGTTTATTGAAGGTAACATCCTTACATTCCAAAACTTCTAACCCATTGGGTAGAGAATAAGATGAAGCTGTTACTTTTCCAAACAGGGTCCAAAGTAGTTGATCCTCCCACTTTCCACTCCCCTACACACTCGATATCGTCTGTAGAGAGTTGGCGTGGTCCACAGGGTCTCTGCAACTCTCTGTGAAACGTACCCTTCTCTCTCTGCATCCTGTATGCTCCCAGATACACTTCTGCACTCCTCATGCGTCCTTCCCAAGAAAGGAACCCAATTAATGTAGTCCTGAGCCTCTCTCCATCCCTTTACTTACACTGCTTCTGTGTCTAGACATGTGCAGTGATTTGTCTGACTGGTAAATTTGGGGAGAATAACGCTCCCCACCAACTCTACACTCTTTCTGGTGGAGTGAGCCCGCCCACACAGAGCACACTCTCAATTCTGCTCCAGGCACAGGATGACGAATTTCCTAATTCTGAGGCTTAGTAAGTCATACATTCCAGCTTCATCTTTATCAGTAATAAAATGAATATTTTTGACTCAGTCTTTACTGTTTGTTTTACCTTATAAATTATCTAGAATCCATGCAAGGAAGATAGGTGTTATTCAGGGAGCAAGGACTCTCAGAGACCCCACCGTATACTAATGACACTTAATTGTACCTCTAATTCCCACTGCCTAGCTTTTCCATTGAAATCATAATTCTTTACAAGTACATCATCAACATGCCCCATAAAAACTTCCTTACTATTGCATTCCTTCCCTTTTATTTGTTGGCTTGCTACTTTATCAGCTTCCTGCCTCAAAGTGCTATCAACGTCCATTAGTAAACAACTTCACTCATTCTCCCTATACTGACTCTATGTTGGAAACAGAGATCAGTTGGCAGTAAAGGTTGACAGAAGACTGTATGGTTCTACCCTAATCCAAGCTCCTCTCATGCAGATGACTGTAAACAGGTCTTCCCACTTCTAGTCTTACCATCATATCAAATTACACCCATACTTAAAACCTTCCCATTGCACTTCTAATAAAATCCAAGTTCGTTATCATGTCCTATAAAGTTCTGCTTCATTTGGCCCTATCTCATTCCAGTCTCCTCTTCAATTTCTACTCTTCTTCACCTGTATTAGCTATCCTTTAATACATTTTACATGTCATAGGTTCCTTTTCATCCTTCAAGGCTCAGTTTAAAAGTCCCCTCCTTAGAGGGGTCTTCTTTGATGATCTATTTTAAACAGGAACTTTCCCCGTCCCTTTACCCTACCTTTGTTTGTGAACAATCATTGCATGTATTGGTTTCCTTCATAATACGTGGCATTATTTCGAGTTATCTGTGTGTTTCTTTATTATTTACTCCATCCTCCAATTTAACAGTCAGCACTATGAGTATAAGAACTTGTCTTATTTCTTTACTAAAGGAAGAAGCAGATAAACAAATGAATGAATAATGCATGCTTTTTTTTTTTTTTTTTTTTTTTTTGGACACAGTTTCACTCTGTTGTCCAGGCTGGAGTGCAGTGGTGTGATCTCGACTCACTGCAACCTTCACCTCCCGGTTTCAAGTGATTCTTGTGCCTCAGCCTCCCGAGTAGCTGAGATCACAGGTGTGCACCCCCAGCCCTGGCTAATTTTTTGTATTTTTAGTAGAGATGGGGTTTTGCTATGTTGGCCAGGTTGGTCTCGAACTCCTGACCTCAGGTGATCCGCCTGCCTCAGCCTCCCAAAGTGCTGGTACTACAAGCATGAGGTCACCATGCCTGGCCTGAATAATATATGCTTTTTAAAGCAAAGACATGACTTAGAGGTTCTACATAACTCCTGCAATTAAGATTTTTACTGTGATTCAGAATTCTTAAAATAAGTATGTGTTCTAAAGAAGCACTCTAAAATGTTTTTCCTGGAGTAGCATGGTGTCATTCTACATTTTCCTCTTTATTTGGCCTCCTGGTGCTCTGACAAGTTACTAGTATATAACTGACTCTCTAATGAGTATAGATCCTTTTGTGGAGTCCATAATGGTTATAAAATGGTCCCAATGTGTGCTGGTCACTGCCTTAGCTTAGTGGAATCCTTTGTGAAACACTGCTCTGCATAGATAACAGAGATATCAGTAATCGACTGGCCAAAGGCATGAATTCCACCAAACCATGTTTAATGTGTAAGGCCGGGGTAGAGAAAACTGTTTTCTTTGCAAATAGAGAAACTATGTACAAAAATACTAGTGAATGATAAATCTCTTATGTGAATTACTCAAGATACATATCACTTTTTTCTAATATCACCAATATTTAAATCTAAGACAAGTTTCTATATCTTTGTTTCTGTATCACTCTGCCTGAAGTCTTTGTATTCCTCTAAAGTAATCTGCCTCTCACCATAAAGTGTTTCCTTTTTTTTTTTTTTTTGAGTCACAGTCTCACTGTGTCACCCAGACTGGAGTGTAGTGATGCGATCTCGTCTCACCCCGACCTCCACCTCCCCGGATCAAGCAATCCGCCCACCTAACCCTCCCAAAGTGTTGGGATGACAGGCATGAGCCACCACGCCCGGCCCATAAAGTGTTTTGCAACTGTACATTATTATAGTCAAATAATTATATGTTGAAATTATTTGAATTATTATATTCAAATAATTTATACTTCTAAATATATCTTGTTTGGCTGATCTTAGGAGTCTGTAACTATCATTTTCACTCTTTTATTCCATCGTGGCCCATCCAGGTTTTCTGATCTATTTATTTCCAGCTGCAACTGGGTAGCCTTCCTCAGGATTAGAATATCTTTCCCCATTGATTGAGTGTAGTTGATCAAAACTATGAAGTTAGTGAAGAAAACTTCTTAAACTCTTCTTACGGCCAAACTGTCCACAGAAATATGTCACACTTTACTATTAGCACTTATGCTGTTACTGTCTGTCCCTGCATAACCAGGGATGAGACAGGCTTCCTTGCTTTGTTCTCTTAACTGAGCTAGTTTTCTCTCCAATTGCTCTTCGTGTGTGTGTGTGTGTGTGTGTGTGTGTGTGTGTGTGTGTGTGACATCCTTCCACATTTTCTGTCTTAACTAAATCAGTAATGGCTGATACTAAATAGTTGCACTTTTCTCTCTTTCAGTTTTAGGGCCTCATTTTCAATGCATACAACCCTCACTTACCTATAGCAAGTTCTGTGACCATCTGATAAATGTGCTTCATGAATTTCCATATGCTTATCAATCTCTTTAGAGAGTGTGGTCCCAAGTTATTTGTTCTAAGAAAATTCCTATGGCTGGCTGGTCATGGTGACTCACAGCTGTAATCCCATCACTTTGGGAGGCCAACGTGGGCAGATCACTTGAGATCAGGAGTTCGAGATCAGCCTGGCCAACATGATGAAATCCCATCTCTAATAAAAATACAAAAATTATCCAGGTGTTGTGGCGCACGTCTGTAATCCCAGCTACTCGGGAGGCTGAGGCAGGAGGATCACTTGAACCTGGGAGACAGAGGTTGCAGTGAGCCCAGAACGTACCATTGCACTCCAGCCTAAGCAAAACTTCCCATCTCAAAAAAAAAAAAAAAAGAAAGAAAGAAAGAAAATTCCTGTGCTTGCTTTAGCACCCTATGCTGCCTCTCGCCACTGACCGGGGATCACTGAGGAGAAAGAAAAACCTGAGTTCATGCTCACTGACATGCTCACTGAGCATTTTGAATCCCTGCTTCCCTCTAAAATCCTTCCTTGATGAATCATGTATGCCTGGGTCAGACAGGCCTCTCCCCATCTCCCCATCCTTGCTTTTCCCAGCTTGTAAGTAGATTCACTACTCTACCATTCCTCCTCCTGCAGGCTTCCTCTCCCCCTCCACTTTCTGAGTCAATGCTAACTGAGATGGAAAGCACACGGCAGTGTAACTTCAAACATGGCCCATGAACTACCTTCATCACAACCACCTGGGTGGGTAGTTTCAAATGCAGAGTCCTGAACTTCTGGCCTCTCCATCCTGAAAACTGTATATTTTAACAGATTTTCCAAATGATACATAGAGTTCTTATCATGTGCCAGACATTGTTCTAAGCACTTTATATACAACTAATTTAATACAACAACCTATGAGGTAAGGATGATTATTATCCTCATTTTACAGATGAGGAAAATAAGTTATATAATTTTCCCAAGGTCATAGCTACTATAGGATGCCACCAGAATTAAAACTGAGACAGGTCTTCATTCTGGAGTCCCCACACTTAACCATATATTACACTGCTTCACCCACCTAAAGTCAGAGAATCACAGACATTACAGATTAGAATGGAGGTTAGCTGCACACACTTCTCAAGAAAAACAACAAAGAACCTGAAAATAAGGTCATGAATGTAATTCTGAAGAATTTTTTTTTTAAAAGAAAAGGTCACATAGTCCTTCCAAGGATTGTTTTATTTTTTAGGAGAAGTTACCATTTTCTAACTTTTCTATTTACTATTAACTAGGGACTTTAACTTTTGTGAAGTTATATCGACTTGTAGATTCATGTCCAATAAAGACGCAAATGGGCCAGGTGCTGTAGCTCATGTCTGTAATCCTAACACTTTAGGAGGCCAAGGCAGGAGGATTGCTGGAGCCCAGGAGTTTGAGACCAGCCTGGGCATTATAGTGAGACTCCATCTCTACAGAAAATTTAAAAATTGATAGAGTGTGGTGGTGCATGTCTGCTGTCTCAGCTACTGGGGGGCTAAAATGGAGGATCACTTGAGCCCTGGAAGTTGAGGCTGCAGTGAGCTGTAATCATGACACTGCACTCTGGTCTAGGCAACAGAGCTATACCCTGCCTCAACAACAACAATGAAAAAGATGCAAATGAAATCTCTCCAGTAAAAGACATCATTCCAAAAGTTACAGTTTATTGCCGGGTAAGACATTAATCAGCTTTGTTTCTAACGTAGAAAATTTATTCTAACATTTGTTTATTTAATTCTCTATAAATACCCTTAAAATTAGCTTTACCATAGTACTTTTCCTCTGACTAATAAAATTATTAAATCTTTGACATGTGTTCACTCTATGTTTGCAAAAAAAGTTGATTTTAGCTTCTGAAAATTACACTTTTACACTCCAGACACGGGTAAATCATTTACAAGAATTCTTCTGACATAGTATTTTTCACAGTCAATTAAGTCTGGGGAGAACTGCTTGCTTGGTGCCAACTGCTGCTCCAAAGTAACTGGCAGCATGATGCCAACGAAAGGGCATGAAGTGAAGCTAAATGGGTCTCTTTTCTTTTTTTCTTTTTAGAGAGGGTCATACTCTGTCTCCCTGAATGGAGTGCAGTGGTGCGATCATAGCACAATGCACACACGGCAGCCTCTGACTCCTGGGCTCCAGGGATCCTCCCACCTCAGCGTCTGAGTAGCTGGGATTCTAGGTGAAAGCCATCATGCCCAGCTGTCCTCCAAAGTCTATGTGGTACTTCCTTAAATATTTAAATGGCACTCAGCCCTCCCCTGAACACTGATGCAGAAAGTTGCTCAAATCAGTCCCAAGTGAAAGTAGAACATTTTGTGATGGGCTGGAGGACCACAGCACAGGGGCAAATTTCCTGATAGAAGTCACCAGCCTAATTGAGTCCCAAGGACTAAAATGTCACTCAATTTCTTCAAGGCTGATTTCCATCAGTGAATTGAACATTCCAGTGACAGTCACTGCCTCAGTTGAAGGTAAGCTTGCCACCCATGTACTATGACTCAAATGTCAGCCTCTGTAATTAAGAGTTCTCCAGGGTCTCCCTTGTTTATTGCTTTTTGATCTTTTTTCTTTTTGTGGATACAGGATCTCCATATGTTGCCCAGGTTGGTCTCAGACTCCTGGGCCCAAGCAATCCTCTCTCCTCTGCCTTTCTGAGTGCTGGGATTACAGGCGTGAGCCACCACACCTGGCAGAGTCTGCTTTGAACTTCAGTCCACACACCAATTTTGTTCTCTTCTGCATACGTTTCCTACCACTACTCATACTTGATGCCTTCTCTTTAAGTTACAGGTTAAGATCAACATTTACTCAGTTTGACTCTTCCAGAGAAATAATTTTCATTTGCAACTACAAATATTTACCCATGGTCAGAATTAGAATCTCCCCATCTAAAGGTATATTTTTTT
Organism: Macaca fascicularis; assembly: GCF_037993035.2. Taxonomy (NCBI): domain Eukaryota; kingdom Metazoa; phylum Chordata; class Mammalia; order Primates; family Cercopithecidae; genus Macaca; species Macaca fascicularis. Next base: position 28,998,053 of record NC_088375.1, read on the forward strand.
CTGACAGAAGATTTTAAAATATGAAACTGATTCAAATGTAAGAAGGTATTATCACTAGTAATTAAGAACCTGGGTCAGGCGAGGTGACTCACACCTGTAATCCCAGCACTCCGGGAGCCTGAGGCAGGAGGATCACAAGGTCAGGAGTTCAAGACAAGCCTAGTCAAGATGGTGAAATCCTCTCTCTACTAAAAATACAAAAATTAGCTGGGCCTGGTGGCAGGCACCTGTAATTCCAGCTACTCAGGAGGCTGAGGCAAAGAATTGCTTGAAGCCAGGGGGTGGAGGTTGCAGTGAGCTGAGATCAAGCCACTGTACTCCAGCCTGGGTGACAGAGCGAGACTCCATCTCAAAAAACTAATTTATATGAGAGGTCAGTTAGGTATGCATTCAAGTCACCTAAGTAAGCAGGCAAACATAAGTCTTCATATTCTTGAGACTTTTCAAATGTCTCATCTGACACTGCTGAATTCTTTCTGGCATTTTTGCAATTTCAAAAAAGTATGAGCGAAGTTCGACCAGCAGGCCATATGCTGCCAACCAAAGCTTGCAATGCAGCTTAGAATTTAATTTCAGGAATCCTTTAATCCTAATAATGGAGAAACTGAGATTCACTTAGATAAACTCAGCCTAGACCTAGTTTGACCCTTGACAATCAACGATTTCTGATCAGGTCTCACAGACAGGGAAGGACCAATCAAGTGCAGAAGGCTAACCTGCCATGTGTACAGTTTATGGCAAGGAGTAATTGGAAAATCCAGTCTGAGCCTGGACTTGGGCCTTTATAAGGGGTCATGGTTCAAGCTGAAGCTGACAGTTTATCTCAGATCAGCAGCTATGAGTCTTGCACCTCCCTGGTTGAGAATGAAACACAGAAACCCCATCCGAAGGTCACCAACATCGAAGACCCAGGGGAGATAAATACGCAAAGTGAGGAAAAACCAGCACAAAACGGCTGAAAATTCCAAAAAAACAGAATGCCTCTTCTCTGCCAAAGGATTAAAACTCCTCACCAGCAAGGAAACAAAACTGGACAGAGAATGAGTTTGACGAATTGACAGAAGTAGGCTTCAGAAGGTGGATAGCAACAAACTCCTCCAAGCTAAAGGAGCATGTTTTAACCCAAGGCAAGGAAGCTAAGAACCTTGAAAAAATGTTAGAGGTATTGCTAACTAGAGTAACCAGTTGAGAAAAGAACATAGATGACCTGAAGGAGCTGAAAACACAGCACGAGAACTTCGTGAAGCATACACAAGTATCAACAGCTGAATCAATCAAGCAGAAGAAAGAATATCAAAGACTGAAGATCAACTTAATGAAATAAAGCATGAAGACGAAATTAGAGAAAAGAGAATGAAAAGGAATGAACAATGCCTCCAAGAAACATGGGACTACGTGAAAAGAACAAACCTACATTTGATTGGTGTACCTGAAAGTAACAGGGAGAATAGAATCAAGTTGGAAAACACTCTTCCGGTTATTATCCAGGAGAACTTCTCCAACCTAGCAAGACAGGCCAATGTTCAAATTCAGAAAATACAGAGAACACCACAAAGATACTCTTCAAGAAGAGCAACCCCAAAACACATAATCCTTAGATTCACCAAGGTTGAAATGAAGGAAAAAATATTAAGGGCAGCCAGAGAAAAAGATTGGGTTACCTACAAAGGGAACCCCATCAGACTAAAAGTGGATCTCTCTGTAGAAACCCCACAAACTAGAAGAGAGTGGGGACCAATATTCAACATTCTTAAAGAAAAGAATTTTAAACCCAGAATTTCATATCCAGGCAAACTAAACTTCATAAGCAGAGGAGAAATAAAATCCTTTACAGACAAGCAAATGCTGAGAGATATTGTCACTACCAGGTCTGCCTTACATGATCTCCTGAAGGAAGCACTAAACATGGAAAGGAACAACCAGTACCAGCCACTGCAAAAACATACCAAATTGTAAAGACCATTGACACTATGAAGAAACCACATCAACTAACAGGAAAAATAACCAGCTAGCATCATAATAACAAGATCAAATTCACACATAACAATATTAACCTTAAATGTAACTGGGTTAAATGCCCCCAGTTAAAAGAAACAGACTGGCAAATTGGATAAAGAGTCAAGACCCATCAGTGTGCTGTATTCAGGAGACCCATCTCACATTCAAAGACACACATAGGCTCAAAATAAAGGGATGGATGAATATTTATCAAGCAAATGGAAAGCAAAAAAAGTAGGGGTTGCAATCCTAGTCTCTGATAAAACAGACTTTAAATCAACAAAGCTCAAAAAAGACAAAGAAGGGCATTAGATAATGGTAAAGAGATCAATGCCACAAGAAGAGCTAACTATCCTAAATATGTATTCATCCAATACAGGAGCACCTAGATGCATAAAGCAAGTTCTTAGAGACCTACAAAAACACGTAGACTTTCACACAATAGTAGTAGGAGATCTTAACACCCCACTGTCAACATTAGACAAATCAGACAGAAAATTAACAAGGATATTCAGGACTTGAACTCAGCTCTGGACCAAGCAGACCTAATAGACATCTATAGAACTCTCCACCCCAAACCAACAAGATATACATTCTTCTCAGCACCACATCACACTTATTCTAAAATTGACCATATAATTGAAGTAAAACACTCCTCAGCAACTGCAAAAGAATGGAAATCATAACAGTATCTCAGATCACAGTGCAATCAAATTAGAGCTCAGGATTAAGAAACTCATTCAAAACCACACAACTACATGAAAACTGAACCACCTGCTCCTGAATGACTACTGGGTAAATAACAAAATTAAGGCAGAGATAAATAAACTATTTGAAACCAATGAGAACAAAGACACAACATACCAGAATTTCTGGGACACAGCTAAAGCAGTGTTTATAGGAAAATGTATAGCACTAAATGCCCACAGAAGAAAGCAGGAAAGATCTAAACTCAACACCCTAACATCACACTTAGAAGAACTAGAGAAGCAAGAGCAAACAAATTCAAAAGCTAGCAAAAGACAATAAATAACTAAGATCAGAGCAGAACTGAAAGAGATAAAGACACGACAAGCTCTTCAAAAAAACCAGTGAATTTGGGAGCTGGTTTTTTGAAAAGATTAACAAAATAGATAGACCTCTAGCCAGACTAATAAAAAAGAAAACAGAGAAGAATCAAACAGACACAATAAAAAATCATAAAGGGGATATCATTACTGATTTCACAGAAATGCAAACTACCATCAGAGAATACTATACAAACTTCTATACAAATAAACTAGAAAATCTGGAAGAAATGGATAAATTCCTGGGCACATACACCCTCCCAAGACTAAACCAGGAAGAAGACGAATCCCTGAAAAGACCAGTAACAAGTTCTGGAATTGAGGCAGTAATTAATAGCCTACCAACTAAAAAAAGCCCAGGACTAGATGAATTCACAGCTGAATTCCACCAGAGGTACAAAGAGAAGCTGGCACCAGGCCTTCTGAAAATATTCCAAACAATAGAAAAAGAGGGACTCCTCCCTAACTCATTTTATGGGGCCACCATCATCCTGATACCAAAACCTGGCAGAGACACAACAAAAAAGAAAATTTCAGGCCAATATACCTGATAAACATCTATGTGAAAATCCTCAATAAAATACTGGGAAAACGAATCCAGCAGCACATCAAAAAGCTTATCCACCACAATCAAGTCAGCTTCATCCCTGGCATGCAAGGCTGGTTCAACATTCGCAAATCAATAAATGTAATCCATCACATAAACAGAACCAATGACAAAAACCACATGATCATCTCAATAGATGCAGAAAATGCCTTTGATAAAATTCAACACTCCTCCATGCTAAAAACTCTTAACAAACTAGACATTGATACAACATATCTTATTATAGTAAGATCTGTTTATGACAAACCCATGGCCGTATCACACTGAATGGGCAAAAGCTGGAAGTCTTCCCCGTGAAAACCGGCACAAGACAAGGATGCACTCTCTCACCACTCCTATTCAACATAGTATTGGAAGTTCTGGCCAGGGCAATCAGGCAAAAGAAAGAAATAAAGGGTATTTAAATAGGAAGAAAGGAAGTCAAACTGTCTCTGTTTGCAGGTGACATGATTATATATTTAGAAAACCCCATCGTCTCAGCCTGAAATCTCCTTAAGCCGATAAGAAACTTCAGCAAAGTCTGCAGGATACAAAATCAATGTGCAAAAATCATAAGCATTCCTATACACCGATAATAAACAGAGAGTCAAATCATGAGTGAACTCCCATTCAAAATTGCTACAAAGAGAATAAAATACCTAGGAATATAACTTACAAGGGATGTGAAGGACCTTTTCAAGGAGAACTATAAACCACTGCTCAAGGAAATAAGAGAGGACACGAACAAATGGAAAAACATTCCATGCTCATGGACATGAAGAATCAATATTTTGAAAATGGCCATACTGCCCAAAGTAATTTATAGATTCAATTTTATCCCCATCAAGCTACCATTGACTTTCTTCACAGAATTAGAAAAAACTACTTTAAAGTTCATATGGAACCAAAAAAGAGCCCATATAGTCAAGACAATCCTAAACAAAAAAGAACAACTCTGAAGGCATTTTTCTACCTGTGTTCAAATCTATTACAAGGCTACAGTAACCAAAACAGCATGGTACTGGTACCAAAACAGACATATAGACCAATGAAACAGAACAGAGGCCTCAGAAATAACACCACACATCTACAACCATCTGATCTTTAACAAACCTGACAAAAACAAGCAATGGGGAAAGGATTCCTTATTTAACAAATGGTGTTGAGAAAACTGGCTAGCCATATGCAGAAAACTGAAACAGGACCCCTTCCTTACACCTTATACAAAAATTAACTGAAGATGGATTAAAGACTTAAATGTAAGACCTAAAACCATTAAAACCCTAGAAGAAGCCAGGGGTGGTGGCTCATACCTGTAATCCCAGCACTTTGGGAGGCTGAGGCGGGCAGATCACGAGGTCAGGAGATCGAGACCACCCTGGCTAACAATGCAAAACCCCGTCTCTACTAAAAATACAAAAAATTAGCTGGGTGTGGTGGCAGGCACCTGTAGTCCCAGCTTCTCAGGAGGCTGAGGCAGGAGAATGGCGTGAACCCGGGAGGCGGAGCTTGCAGTGAGCCGAGATGGTGCCACTGCACTCCAGCCTGGGCGACGGAGTGAGACTCCATCTGAAAAACAAAAAAAAAAACCCTAGAAGAAAACCTAGGCAATACCATTCAGGACATAGGCACAGGCAAAGACTTCATGACTAAAACACCAAAAGCGATGGCAACAGAAGCCAAAATTGACAAATGGGACCTAATTAAACTAAAGAGCTTCTGCACAGCAAAAGAAATATCATGAAAGTGAACAGGCAACCTACAGAATGGGAGAAAATTTTTCCAATCTATCCATCTGACAAAGGGCTAATATCCAGAATCTACAAAGAACTTAAACAAATTTATAAGAAAAAAACAACCCCATCAAAAAGTGGGCAAAGGATAAGAATAGACACTTCTCAAAAGAAGACATTTATGCAGCCAACAAACATATTTTTTAAAAGCCCATCATCACTGGTCATTAGAGAAATGCAAATCAAAACCACAGTGAGATACCATCTCACCCCAGTTAGAATGGCGATCATTTAAAAGTCAGGAAACAACAGATGCTGGAGAGGATGTGGAGAAATAGGAACACTTTTACATTGTTGGTGGGAGTGTAAATTAGTTCAACCATTGTGGAAGACAGTGTGGTGATTCCTCAAGGATCTAGAACTAGAAATACCATTTGACCCAGCAATCCCATTACTGGGTATATACCCAAAGGATTATAAATCATTCTGCTATAAAGACACATGCACATATATGTTTACTGACTCACTGTTCAAAATAACAAAGACTTGGAACCAATCCAAATGTCCATCAATGATAGACTGGATTAAGAAAATATGGCACATATACACCATGGAATAACATGCAGCCATAAAAAAGGATGAGTTCATGTCATTTGTAGGGACATGGATGAAGCTGGAAACCATCATTCTCAGGGGACTAACACCGGAACAGAAAACCAAACACCACATGTTCTCACTCATAAGTAGGAGTTGAACAATGAGAACACATGGACACAAGGAGGGGAACATCACACACTGGGGCCTGTCATGGGCAGGGGGCTGGGGAGAGATTGCATTAGGAGAAATACCTAATGTAGATGATGGGTTGATGGGTGCAGCAAACCACCATAGCACATGTATACCTGTGTAATAAACCTGCAAGTTCTGCACATGTATCCCAGAACTTAAAGTATAATAAGTTAAAAAACATATATATACATACATGTGTGTATATGTATACAAATATATACACAGGTGTGTATATATATACACACACGTATATAAGTAATATATATTACTAAAGGCATTTTATCTTCTGTAAATTATTATAGAATTCATATATTTAAACATAAAATTATAATTCAAATGAAATAATGCAATATTAAGAAGCATTTTGAGGCAAACCATGTTTCACAGGATTGTTCAAGGAAATTTAAAATAAATCAGTTATAATAGTCTTTTGCACAATATTAAAATGTGTTCAAAGCTCAGCATTATAGTTAGATACTTCTGTTATGCAATTTCTGGAAATTTATCTCCTCAAAAAGAAGCCCTTCAAGTGAAGGGGGAAATCTTTTTTTTCTTTTTTTCCTTTATGAGACAGAGTCTCTCGGTATCACCCAGGCTGGAGTGCAGTGGTGTGATCCCAGCTCACTGCAGCCTCCACCTCCCAGGATCGAGTGATTCTCATGCCTCAGCCTCCCGAGTAGCTGGGATTGTAGGTGTGTGCCACCACACCTTGCTAATTTTTGTATTTTTTAGTAGGGACGGAGTTTTGCCATGATGGCCAGGCTGGGGTTGAACTCCTGGCCTCAAATGATCCACCTCACTCGGCCTCCCAAAGTTCTGAGATTTACAGGCATGTGCTACCACGCCCAGCCTAGGAAATCAATTTTTTAAAAAAAGACTGAGCTTCATATATTGTACTTTCTACTTTAACAATAATACATATGATAACTTAAGAGGGAATAAATGAAGCTCAAAAGCATTTCTTTTCATTTTCTTGGCCCACCCATATGCATACATGTTCTAACACATTCACCTCTATGAATTGGGCTTACTCTAAGTGTTCAAGCTGAATTGTGAATCTCTATGGGAATAGTAATCACAGTGCTTACCATTTACCCTGCAGGAGAGAACCAGAACTATACCCCCTCTACATATGCATAGAGTTTATTTGAACTCATTTTACTTGTACCAAGCAATCTAACCTCCCTTGACCACTCTCAATTAACTTTCAGGTACCTGTGAGCAACAGTTGAAAAGGTCAAATGTAATGATACCTGACCACGGCAAATGCAGTAATAGACAAAAGCAGAGAAGAGGAACAACCAAAAGAGAAGAGAGAGAGAGGCAGAAACTCCATACAGGACGGTAGAGGCCCCTAGGTCATGTGGAAGAATTAAAACAGTTTCAATAGTCCTTGAGAACACCATCAACTTGAAAGACAGAAAACCAAACAACCGCAATAGCACAGCATTCCGGGGCATTTAACACAGGACACCTGAGCCTCTCAAGCAGCGGTCTGGGAGTAAAACAACGCATTATAGCATAGATCTGTCATCAAGGAATTTTAGTTGAACTAAATAATCATCTTTTGAGAATAAATTTGATTTCTGAAAGCAGTTAAAAATCACTTACTCGGCCAGGCATGGTGGCTCATACCTGTGATTCCAACACTTTGGGATGCCAACATGGGAGGATCACTTGAGGCCAGGAATTTGAGGCCAGCCTGAGCAACATAGCAAGACCCTGACCCTACAAAAAAAAAAAAAAATGTTTTTAATTAGCCAGGCACAGTGGTGTGTACCTGTAGTTCTAGCTACTTGGGAGGCTAAGGCAGAGGATCACTTGAACTCAGGAGTTGGAAACTCCAGTGAGTCAAGATCACACTACTGCACTCCAGCTTAGGAAACAGACTGAGACACTATCACACACACACACAAAAAAAAAATCACTTAGCTGCAGTAAGCAACTCGAAAAATTAAAAATTAAAAAAATTTGAAATCACTTAGACCCCAATCTGCATGAGTAAGATATGAAGACAAACTGAGAAATGTTGCTTCAATTAATAATAAAAGCTTTTGTGGGAATGTTTTATGGGACATAAAACAAACAAAACATAAATAAATAAATGCAAGCTTTGCTTGAGCTCAGGAGTTCAAGACCAGCTTGGGCAACATGGCAAAATCCTGTCTCTATAAAAAACATAAAAATTAGCTGGGTGTGGTGGCTCACGCCTGTAGTTCCAGCTACTCAGGAAGCTGAGGTAGGAGGATGGCTTGGGCCCAGGAGGCAGAGGTTGCAGTGAGCTAAGATCAAGCCACTGCACTTCAGCCTGGACTGATTCTGTCTCAAAAAACAAATTAAAAAACTAAAAATAAAAGCTGACATAATGAAACTGGTTTACTTTTGTGATTCCAAACAAGGAATTCTAAAAATGACTGGAGAAAGGATACTTGGTTAAATAAATAGACTGTCCACCTATTCGTTTTAAATTATTTTCTAGGGTGTTCAATGAAAAGCAGTCTTATTAAAACTTCTGGTTGAACATGGCAGGTGGAACACAGGTAATTATTTTTATTTCATCTCTTTGGAACCCCACGAAAACAAAAAATGAGAGACAACAGCAGATGAGCAATGTCATCACATTTTCAGTAGACAGAAAGCAGATGGAAGTATACTAACTAACAAAGTGGAGAAAGTTTACAACTTAAATCATAATAGAGATAAATACCATAAGAATCCACAGAACCTTAGAAAAGCTCAGGATTTAATAACATCCAGTACAGCAAAGGGAAAGGATGGAACAAGTGGACATAGCCAGATGGGCTCTAAATTTAGAGTATCTCTTCTGGTTTTATTTTTGTTTTGCTTTGAGATATGATCTTGCTCTTTTGCAGTGGCTGGTCTTGAAATCCTCTCCTCATGGAATTCTCCTGCCTCAGCCTCCCAAGTAGCTGGTATTACAGGTGGGCACCACCACATCGAGATTAAAGTCTCTACTCTGAATGAGCTCCAGATTGCTTTCCCCTGCCTGCACCCACCAACAGCTGGGCAGAAGTGTGGTCTTTTTTCCCTGGAAGATCTGAATGGCTCCAGAGAAAAATTCCTGGTACTAACTCCCAGCAAAGAAGTTAGGCTCTCAGCCTGATTACCTCACAATAAATCCTACTACTTAAAAAGTTCTCCACCAACATATAGAGCTGCAAATCAATTGTTTGGTGCTGTGCTCTAAAACATGCACAGAAGGTAAAGGGTCAACAGACATTTAAGGAGACCATCTAATAAAGAAGGTAGAGATGAAAAAAACACAGAAAAAAGAACTTGGAGAAAATAAAAATAATGCACAGGCTGCCGGGCGCAGTGGCTCACGCCTGTAATCTCAACACTTTGGGAGGCCAAGGCAGGTGGATCACAAGGTGAGGAGTTCAAGACCAGCTTGGCCAACATGGTGAAACCTCATCTCTACTAAAAGTACGAAAAAAAAAATTTTTTTCGTATTTTGTGGTGGTGTATGCCTGTAATCCTAGCTACTGGGAGGCTGAGGCAGGAGAATTGCTTGAACCTGGGAGGTGGAAGTTGCAGTGAGCCAAGATTGTGCCACTGCACTCCAGCCTGGGTGACAGAGCAAGACTCTGTCTCAAAAAAAATAAATTAAATTAAATTAAAATAACAACAGTGCACAAGTTAACATCAGAAGAACTGTTATCCATGTCCTCTGAGAGACAAAAGGTAGTATTGAATCCAAAAAACAAGAACAGAATACTATTGTAAAAGGAACAATAGAATGAGAAAAAGCTTGCAGAAATTAAAAATAGGAATGAAAATTCAGATAAAGATGAAGTGAAACAAAAGGTAAAATGGTGATCAATTTTAAAAAATTAAGAAAATTATAATATCTGTCTAGAAGATTGAACATTTGAATAACAGGACTTTCAGAGGAAGTCAGAAAGCAAGATAAAATTATCAAAGAAATAGCGGGCAAAGGACATGAACAGACACTTCTCAAAAGAAGACACTGATGCAGCCAACAGACACATAAAAAAAGTCTCATCATCACTGGCCATCAGAGAAATGCAAATCAAAACCACAATGAGATACCATCTCACACCAGTTAGAATGGCGATCATTAAAAAGTCAGGAAACAACAGGTGCTGGAGAGAATGTGGAGAAATAGGAATGCTTTTACACTGTTGGTGGGAGTGTAAATTAGTTCAACCATTGTGGAAGACAGTGTGGTGATTCCTCAAGGATCTAGAACTAGAAATACCATTTGACCCAGCAATCCCATTACTGGGTACATACCCAAAGGATTATAAATCATTCTACTGTAAAGACACATGCACATGTATGTTTATTGCCACACTGTTCACAATGATAAAGACTTGAAACCAACCCAAATGTCCATCAATGATAGACTGGATTAAGAAAATGTGGCACATGTACACCATGGAATAATATGCAGCCATAAAAAAGGATGAGTTCGTGTCCTTTGTAGGGACATGGATGAAGCTGGAAACCATCATTCTCAGCAAATTATCGCAAGGACGGAAAACCAAACACCACGTGTTCTCACTCATAGGTGGGAACTGAACAATGAAAACAGGGACACAGGGTGGGGAACATCACACACCAGGACCTGTCGTGGTGTTGGGGGAGGGGGGAGGGATAGCATTAGGAGATATACTTAATGTAAATGATGAGTTAACAAGTGCAGCACACCAACATGGCACATGTATACGTATGTAACAAACCTGCACGTTGTGCACATGTACCCTAGAACTTAAAATATAATAATAAAAAAAATTATCAAAGAAATAATACAAAGGCTCACTGAGCACTCAACACCATGAGTGAAACAAGCCTCAAAGCATGGCCCATTTTAAACATAGTTTAAAACAGAAGTTTAAGTGGCCTGTTACAAATATTAATGAGAATATCACATATAATAAATAGACACAGGAGTCCAGAGCTCAGGGAAAAGTCAGGCTTGGAGACAGAAATTATGAGCTCATGCCTGTAATCCCAGCACTTTAGGAGGCCAGGCAGGTGGATTACCTGAGGTCAGGAGTTCAAGACCAGCCTGGCCAACATGGTGAAACCCTGTCTCTACTAAAAATACAATTAGCTGGGTGTGGTGGCAGACACCTGTAATCCCAGCTACTCAAGAAGCAGAGGCAGGAGAATTGCTTGAACCCGGGAGGTGGCGGTTGCAGTGAGCCAAGATCTAGCCACCACACTCCAGGCTGGGCTACAAAGTGAGACTCTATCTTGAAAAATATATATGAAAATTGTAAGCCACACATTCCTACCAACTCTAATAGAAAAGGATACTATGTATAAATCTTAAACTCAGTCATCTTGCTTACTCTTGTCCCTGGATCTGTATCCAAGTGGAGATGCCTAGCAGGTAGCTGGATATTCATGTCTAGAGCTCTTGAGAACAGTGGGTGATATAGAACACGGCAGTCTGTAAATAAGTTACACAACAGTATGTCTTAAAATATTGTTCTATGTATTAACAGATTAACTCAAATCACCAGAAGCAATTCTAGGAGGGACCAAAATAATCTAGTACAAGTAAGCAGGTACTTGATGTTCTAGAAGGACTGCATATCACTTAGAAATCTTCCCTTAATATTATCCCTCTCGAATGAGCTTTGGGCAAGAATTTGATTCCCTACATATACGTAGTCGCTTGAGGAATTATCTCTCCACACATTGATGATCAATTCTGCCAATGTATACAGAAACATTTAGACAACGAGAGCCCAAATTTCTATACCATAGAGCTTGCCTGTAATACTTTTAGCCTAGACGATTCTCTAAGCTCATGTTACCAATTGTACAACAATGAGAGCCCAAATTGCTATACCATAGAGCTTACCTGTAATACTTTTAGCCTAGACGATTCTCTAAGCTCATGTTACCAATTGTAAAACTAGTTAAAGGAAAAAAGAAAAACGTCAATGAAGTGTTTTTATTTTCATCTTAGCATCTTACTTTGTGGTGGACTCTTCCAGATATTCTAATTGCAGCATGTAATCCTGGGTAATTAAATGAATTTGCCTGCTTATTTTGTATGGACCAACTAACTGTTGGAAATATCTACTGAAAATGAATATATAAAATAGTTATATTTTCTGGTCTCATGGATGGAAACTAAATAATCCATCACAAAATATTTAATTACAGATTGTATGGCTGGATGCGGTGACTCACACCTAATCCCACACTTTGAGAGGCCAAGGCGGGTGAATTGCTTGAGCTCAGAAGTTCGAGACCAGCCTAGGCAACATGGCAGAACCCCATCTCTACAACAACAACAACAAAATTAGCCAGACATGGTGGTACACACTTGTGGTGTCATCTACTCCAGGAGGCTGAAACAGGCGGATCACTTGACCCCAAGAGGCAGAGGTTTCAGTGAGCTGAGATTGTGCCACTGCACTCCAGACTGGGTAATAGAGTGACACTCTGTCTCAAAAAATAATTATTATTATTATTATTACAGGTTGTGAAAAATGCTTTGAAGGAACAGTCCAGTAGAGAGAATGACAGAGTAGTTATCAGGCCTCTTGAGCCCAAGCCAAGCCATCATAACCCCTGTGACCTGCACATATACATTCAGATGGCCTGAAGCAACTGAAGAACCACAAAAGAAATGAAAATAGCCGATTCCTGCCTTAACTGATGACATTCCACCATTGTGATTTGCTCCTGCCCCACCCTAACTGATCAATTGACTGTGTGACATTCCTTCTCCTGGACAATGAGTCTCAGGACCTCTGCACCCTGCACTTTGTGACCCCTGCCCCTGCCTGCAAGAGAAAACCCCCTTTAACTATAATTTTCCACTACCTACCCCAATCCTATAAAACTGCCCCACCTCATCTCCCTTTGATGACTCTCTTTTTGAACTCAGCCCACTTGCACCCAAGTGAAATATACAGCCTTGTTGCTCACACAAAGCCTGTTGGTGAACTCCCTTCACATGGACTTGTGTGAAAGTAACCTAATTTAAACTGTGAATGGGGTGTATCAAGGAAGAGCTCTTTGAGAAAGTGAGGTTTAAACTGAAACATAAAGAATGAGTAATAGCTCTTCCAATAAAGAGTGTAAGATTAGGCGTATTCCAGGCAGAAGTACAGCACGTAAGCATTCCCTGAGACAAAAAAAAGAGAGTACTTCACATTGCTGAAAATAGGCCCTTAGGGCTGGAAATCAGTTGGCAAGAAGATGGTCAGGGAAGGATTCTGAAGTCAAAGCCAAATAAACCAAATAAATGAAGATCTTATTAGGTCATGGTACAGAGTTCTGATTGTACCTAAGATAAGTATTGTAAACAAAAAGATGACATGATTTGATTTATGTTTCTAAAATTTAAAAAGTACTACAGACAGATTTTATAATAATCACCCACTTTAAGCCAGTTTAAGGAGTTTCAGTAAATTTACACACTTGTGCAACCATCGCTGCAGTCACCCAAAGTTCATTTGTGCCCATTTGTGCCTGTTTGTACCCACCCACTGCCCAAGGAAACCACTAATCTGATTTCAGTCTCAGTAAGTTTGCCTTTTCTAGAAATTTCTTTTTCTTTTTTCTTTTTCCTTTTTGAGACAAAATCTAACTCTGTCACTCAGGCTGGAGTGCAATGGCACAATCTCGGCTTGCTGCAACCTCTGCCTCCTGGGTTCAAGCAATTCTTGTGCTTCAGCTTTCCCAGTAGCTGGGACTACAGGCATGGGCCACCATGCCCAGCTAATTTTTGTATTTTCAGTAGAGATGGGGTTTCACCATGTTGGCCAGCCTGGTCTTGAACTCCTGGCCTCAAGTGATCCATCTGCCTTGGCCTCCCAAAGTGCTGGGATTACAGGTAGGAGCCACTGCACCCAGCCAGAATTTTCATATAAATTAAATACACTATGTGGAGTTTTGCATCTGACTTGTTCTTTTAGCACAATGTTTTTGAGGATCATCAGTATTATTGAAGCTGTCTTCACAAGGTTAACAAGAATTCTGGAGAAAAATGTAGTTATAATTAAGCATTATTCAGGTTGCACTTTGACCCACTTTCTTGTAACCAAAAGTCACATGACACTAGAAACTGACCATTTGCATCCCAGTTGTTCCTATAGATAGGATTTCTGATATTAGGATCATTAGGCTTTTGTTTAATAAATGCTTAAGCAGATCCTGAATTCCAGTGGAACAGCTGACAGCAACCAGATTAAAGACCCCAAGGAGGAACCAAGTCAGCATGAGAATACTTTCTTCATCTCCTGCCCCCATGACTTCACCCTGCACTCTGACCAATCAACAGTCTCCACACTTCAGCCCACCGTGAAACCCTTAAAAACCCTACCCCCGAGCTCCTCAAAAAGATGGATTTGAGGTTTCCTCCCATCTCCTTGTTCAGCAGCCTTATGATTAAAACTCTTTCTCTGCTGCAACCTGGTGTCTCAGTGCATTGACTTGCTGTGTGCATGGGGCAGTGAACCTATTACAATTACACTGTGTGTATCAACAGTTTGTTTCTTTTTATTGCTGAGTAGCATCTGGTGGTATGCATATAACACATGTTGTTTATCCATTCACCAGTGGATGGACATTTGGATTGCTGGCTATTACAAAAGACCACTGTGAACTTCATCTACAAGTATTTGTGTGGATATATGCTTTCTTTCTCTTGGCTAGGTTCCTAATAGTGGAATTTCTAGGTCCTATGATAAGTTCCTGCTTAACTTTTTAAGAACTTGCTGAACTGTTTTCCCAAGTGGTTGCACCATTTTGCATTTCCATTAGAAATGTATAGGGCTTTCCATTTTTCTACATCTTTACCAGCACTTTTTATTGTGTCTTTTTTATTTTACTCATTCTAGTTTGTGTGTGGTGGTATCCCTCTGTGGTTTTAGTTTACATTTCCCTAATCAGCAAAAACATTGAACATCTTTTCGTTTCATGTGTCCATTTGCCAGATGTATATAGTCTTTGGTGAAGTGTCTATTCAAATATTTTGGCCATTTTATAGATTGGGATTTTTGTCTTATTTTGAGTTATAAGAGTTCTTTATCTATTCTGGATATTACTCTTTTATCAGATACCTGATTACAAATATATTCTCCTAGTCTATGGCTCGCCTGTTTATTTTCTTGCTGTTTAGGAATTTGAATAGATGGAGAAATGAGTTTGCAGGTTATGCAAGTTATAAAGCTACTGCTTTAGTACAGGCAAAATATGTTGGTTTAAAAATGGGGGAAGTAAAGGCCAGGTGCAGTGGCTCACACCTGTAATCCCAACACTTTTGGAGGCCAAGGCAGGTGGATCTCTTGAGTCCAGGAGTTTGAGACCAGCATGGGCAACAAGGCAAAACCCCGTCTCTACAAATAATACAAAAATTAGCCAGGCGGGTGGCATGTGCCTATGGTCCCAGCTACTAGGAGGCTGAGGTGGGAGGATTGCTCGAGCCCAGGAGGTGGAGATTATAGTGAGCTGTGATTGCACCACTGCATTCCAGCCTGGGTGAGAGTGAGACCACATCTCAAAAAAAAATTAAAAATTAAAATTAAAAAGGTGGGCAAGTGAAGGCGGAGAACAACTGACAGATTACAGACATATTTTGAAGATGGAATCCACAGGACTTAATGACGAATTGGGCATGTGATGCAAAAGAGGTCTCAAAGATACTGCTGGTTTACTGGCATGAAAATAGATTGAAGAGACATTATTTTCTGATATAAGGGAGATGGCATGAAAATCAGATTTGAGACTCAGAAGGTTCAGAGTTCAGTTTAAAAACAAGAAAAATGAGGGCATGTAGTTTTAAGATCTTTGTGCAACATCCAAATGGAGCTATCCAGTGACGAGCTGGAAATGGAAATAAGGATCTAATGCTCAGAGACAAACAAACAAAAACCAACGTGCACACATAATTCTTTTTTTTTTTTTTTTTTTTTTGAG
This sequence comes from Macaca fascicularis, assembly GCF_037993035.2. NCBI lineage: Eukaryota > Metazoa > Chordata > Mammalia > Primates > Cercopithecidae > Macaca > Macaca fascicularis. The sequence continues at coordinate 29,014,159 of NC_088375.1, forward strand.
ACACAGTCTCACTATGTCACCCAGGCTGAAGTGCGGTGGCACAATCGCAGCTCACTGTAGCCTCCGCCGCTCGTGTTCAAGCAATTCTTATGCCTCAGCCTCCTGAGTAGCTGGAAATACAGGAGATCGCCACCACATCCAGCTAATTTTGTATTTTTAGTAGAGATGGGGTTTCGTCATGTTGGCCAGGCTGATCTCAAACTCCTGACTTAGGTAATCCACCCACCTTGGTTTCCCAAAGTGCTGGGATTATAGTCATGAGCCACCGTGCCCAGTCTCCAAATAATTCTATAGGCTAGATTCCTAGAAGCAGGATTGCTGAGGCAATAGATAAAATTTTGAAAGATACTACAAAATTATACTCCAAAATGGCTACAACAATTTATACTCCTTCTCTTTTCAGTGCCCCTTTTTTCACATCCCCACTAAATCCACATCTTTTTTATTAGCTCTTTTATATAATTTTCATCTCTTATTCTATAACTTAAAAATAAATGTGAAAAACAGAATCCTATTTTGATTCACATTTCCCTGATTTGGGGGTTGAGCAACTTTTTAAGTAGATGAACCGTTTTGATATCATCCTTTGTAGTTCCACAATTCTTATTTTTTGGCTTTTTTATTGTTATTATTGATGATTACAGGAGCTCTTTATGCTTTGTAAATATTAATTTTTATCTGTTATCTATGTTGCATGAATTTTCTCCCAGATTGTCTCTTATTTTGTTTATGGTAACTTTCATCATGAAAACACTTTGAGTTTTATTACAGCACATCTGTTCATCTATTTCTTTGCAGCTTCTGGGTTTGGTGCCTTGCAGGTGTCTTCACCTTTTGAAAATTACCAAGATAAGGTTGGGCGCGGTGGCTCATGCCTGTAATCCCAGCACTTTGGGAGGCTGAGGCGGGAGGATCACAAGGTCAGGAGATTGAGACCATGGTGAAACCCCATCTCTACTAAAAATACAAAAAATTAGCCGGGAGCGGTGGCAGGCGCCTGTAGTCCCAGCTACTCAGGAGGCTGAGGCAGGAGAATGGCGTGAACCCGGGAGGCGGAGCTTGCAGTGAGCCGAGATCGCGCCACTGCACTCCAGCCTGGGCAACAGAGGAAGACTCCGTCTCAAAAAAAAAAAAAAAAGAAAATTACCAAGATAAGCTTTGTTTTGTTTCATCTAGTATGAAACAAAATGCATTAACCTCTTATGCATTAACCTCTAAGTAATTTGGAATTTATATTATGTATGCTATAAGATAGGAATGAAATTTCTTTTCTTTAAATAGTAATTTACTTTCTCAATAGCATTTGTTGAACAATTCATTATTCCCCCATTGATTGGAAATGCCAACTTTAATATATTAACTTTCCATAAATACACACACATTACTGAATTCTTTCATTTTTAAATTTTTTGTTGTGACAGGGTCTTGCTGTCTCGCCCAGGCTGGTCTCAAACTCCCGGCCTCAAGCAATGCTCCCACCTCGGCCTCCTGAGTAGCTGGAACTACAGATGCAAGCCAACATGTCCAGGCTAATTTTTAAATTTGTTTTTTGCAGAGACAAGGTGTCACTATGTTGCCCAGGCTGATCTTGAACTCCCGGGCTCAGGCAATCCTCCTGTGCTCCCAGGGTGCCAGGGTTACAGGCCTGAGCCACCACTCTTAATTCTTCAAAGCTCATCTAAGACATTGTTTTTTTGTTGTTTTTGTTGTTGTTGTTGTTGTTGTTGTTGTTGAGACAGGGTCTCATTATGTTGCCCTGACTGGAGTGCAATGTAACGATCATGGCTCACTGCAGCCTCAACCTAGGCTCAAGCAATCCTTCCACCTCAGCCTTCTGAGTAGCTGGGACTATAGGTGTGCACCAGCTCACTTGGCTAATTTTTGTATTTTTTGTAGAGACAAGGGTCTTGCCATGTTGCCCAGGCTAGCCTCGAACTCCTGGGCTCAAGCAGTCCTCCCACCTCAGCCTCCCAAAGTGTTGGGATTACAGGTGTGAGCCACTGCACCTGAACTCAACATTCTTTTTTTACAATAAGAGAGTACAGTAATTAGACAATAGTTCCTGATAATAAAACATGGTATCAGCATATGTGTGCTGGTCTTTTTTAGCAGGGGGCCATGCACTTTGTTCAGAGAGATATGATGCCAAGTTATTATGGAGCAGCTGCTTTAATATGAGAGTGTAGACTACATTACATAACATTTTATTTTCAGCTAAGTTAAATATCTACTGACCTAGATTTTCATGATGCTATTAAGATACAGGCTTTACATGAGCTTCAGTAGCTCTGAGGGCTATATGTAGCTAAACAGCTACTTTCAGAATAGATTCCTGACCACAAAAATAAATGTCAAGGAAAGATCGATAAAAGCTGCAAAGAATTTTATGTTGCTTCTAAGAGATTTTGTCACAAGGTGATAAACGAGTAAGACCATGGTCAATAATGGGAGAGCAGTGCCTAAATCTCTCCTGCTTGTCCTGTAAACTATTTACCTGAGATACCCCAGCTGGAATTTGCCCAGGAGGAAACATACTGGCTAGCATTTTAGATGTAATAACTAGTGAATTAAAGGTGTATAATCTGTAGGGAATGGAGAATTGACCTTTAAAAAATAAAGTAGACCACACTTTAAGTCCCACCAGATGGGACCATCCTAATGGAGTTAAAATACAAGCAAGTGCTACAAATTAGAAACCATTATTTCACATGCCTTGAATATCCTAGAAATAGGAAGTTTCCACCAGACACTTTGTTTATTGGGACCATGCTATGTGAGAGTGTGTTCTCAAACTCAGCCAGAAAAATGCTTAGGGTTGAGATCCTCATTTGTTTCCTCCTATTGTTATATTCCTAAGAAAATAAAAGCTAGGATTTTGAGTCCATCTCCTAGTGTTCTAATTCAAAACAAAGCAATTTGTCTTTTTAAAATCTATAAAATAAAAATAGTTACCATTTCTTGAGCAATTACTTTGTGTCTACCAGTCAGAATCCTAAATGTTATACATTCATTCACTAATATTTACAATAGCCCTATTACACAAGTATCACTCTACCTGCCCACCGACTCCCCCATCCTTTTTTTTTTTTTTTTTTGGAGACAGAATGTTGCTGTTGTCACCCCAGCTGGAGTGCAATGGTGAGATCTCGGCTCACTGCAACCTCTGTGTCCTGGGTTGCAGCAATTCTCCTGCCTCAGCCTCCCAAGTAACTGAGATTACAGGTGTCCATTACAGGCTATAAATGAACTGACTTCCCACCTTCTAAGGATACAGCTAATTTTTTTTAGCTGAAGAACAGGGATTGTTTGCTTGGAGCCCCTGGAGAGATTGTTCCTCCCACGTCTTTACCACTAGAAACCACCCAAGAGTCCAAGCCAGAGAAAGAGGCTATAAATGAACTGACTTCCCACCTTCTAAGGATACAGCTAATTTTTTTTTTTATTTTTAGTAGAGACAAGGTTTCACCATGTTGGCCAGGCTGGTCTTGAACTCCTGAACTCAGGTGATCAACCCACCTCGGCCTCCCAAAGTACTGGGATTACAGGCATGAGCCACCCTGCCCGGCCCACTGTTCCCCTTTTATAGGTGAGAAAACGGAGGCTTAAAGAAGTTAAATGACTCCAGCTGGGCACAGTTGCTCACACCTGTAATCCCAGTACTTTGGGAGTCCAAGGCAGGTGGATCATTTGAGGTCAGGAGTTCAAGACCAGCCTCGCCAGCATGGTGAAACTCCATCTCTACTAAAAATACAAAAAAGTTAGCCAGGCGTGGTGGTGCACACCTATAGTCCCAGCTACTTGGGAGGCTGAGGCAGGAGAATTGCTTGAACCAGGGAGGCAAAAGTTGCAGTGAGCCAAGATCACACCATTGCACTCCAGCCTGGGAGAAAGAGTGAGACTCTGTCTCAAAAAAAAAAAAAAAAAAAGAAAAAGAAAAAGAAAGAAAGAAAAAAAGAAAAAGAAAAAGAAAGAAAGAAAGCAAAAATCCAAAGGTAAATCAGCTCCTATAAAGTGACTAGACAAGTTGCCCCAATTCCAGGTCAGATATCTGAGCTATCAAGACTGTAGGCAAAACCCACTATGCAAGGGTAAATCCAACCACCACCAGGAGAATGTCCCTTTGTTCTTTAGACTAGCCCACAGTTACCAAAGAGGAAGAAGTTTGGATTCACTTTCCTAAACTGAAACTAGTTGCAAGTGATTTCATTAATCTTGTGTTTTTCTAAACCAGCCAAGTATTTGATTCAAAACATCAAATCACACTCATCACTTACTCTAACTGGAACTCTGTTTCCCATCTATAAAATGTGCTAGATTGAATATGTCACACTGATTGTGTTCAAGAACTGTATAATTCTACAGCTACAGGATAATAGGAAGAATTAGCACAATGGCAGTTCCTGAGGGGGAAAAAAAGTCCCAGAATAATTATCTCACCATGAACTGAGAAACACAAACAGGTGGATGAATGTAAGAATAGTATTTAAGTCAAAAGAGGTACTAAGTTCAGGGCACTCTATACTTTCCAGCCCACATTCAGAATATCATAATCTGTTCTAAAAGACACTTTCTAACAATGACACTGATTGACTGAATGCAATCAGTAGAGGGTGACCAGCATGGTAAGGCATCAAGATACCGTGTGCTATAAAGAACATCAGGAGGAGTCTGAAGAACAGGGATTGTTTGCTTGGAGCCCCTGGAGAGATTGTTCCTCCCACGTCTTTACCACTAGAAACCACCCAAGAGTCCAAGCCAGAGAAAGAGGCTATAAATGAACTGACTTCCCACCTTCTAAGGAGCTAATGCCATCATGCCTTGTCTTCCTATTTACCTCAGTCATCCACAAAAGTCCAAGTCCCAAAATTTAGGGTCATCACTAGATTTTTCTCCCCACAGAACACTGTACATACCTGACTGGTCCAATCTTCTGTCCTTCCTGAGCCACACAAATATCTCTACTATGCCCTATGGAACTCACAGATGTCATCAACAAAACCCCCTCTATATGGGCCGGGCGCGGTGGCTCAAGCCTGTAATCCCAGCACTTTGGGAGGCCGAGACGGGCGGATCACGAGGTCAGGAGATCAAGACCATCCTGGCTAACATGGTGAAACCCAGTCTCCACTAAAAAATACAAAAAACTAGCCGGGAGAGGTGGCGGGCGCCTGTAGTCCCAGCTACTGGGGAGGCTGAGGCAGGAGAATGGCGTAAACCCGGGAGGCGGAGCTTGCAGTGAGCTGAGATCCGGCCACTGCACTCCAGCCTGGGCGACAGAGTGAGACTCCGTCTCAAAAAAAAAAAAAAAAAAAAAAAAAAAAAAAAAAACCCTCTATCCTCAAACACTTCTCTGTTTCCTACTCTGTGTGCTCCTCAATAATCCCTCTGAGTACACTGCTACACCTGGGTCCTCTTCATGTGTAATTTTTTTTTCCACATTCAACATATCACAATGCCCCGAGATGGTATAAATATCCTTGCCCCTCATTCTCATATACAAAAGTTTTACTCTTTAAAGAACATTCACCATAGGCAAAATACCCCCATTCCTTTTACCTTGATTTATTACTTGAAATCTTCATGTGAGTCTGTCTACTTTTTTTTAAATCACCTATTTGACCCGCTAGAATGTGATCTCTATGACGGCAATGTTTATATCCTGTTCACCACTATCACCACACCTAAAACAGTAACTGAAACATGATCAATGTTCAATAAATATTGATCAATATTCAATAAATGTTGAACAGATAAATGGCCCACTTGGGGCAATGAATATATAAGCATCTTTCTACCAAGAAAAGTGACTTCTCCCTTTTAGGAAAACAATCATAATTACATGAATTATGCATATGCTGACTATTTTGACATCTGAAAAAGTTTTGCTTAAAAGCATAGAATATCTGCTGTGACAGTTGGAATTTTTGACTGCCTAGTGTATTTCCCCTGTTTGTGACAACACTCCTAATTTCTTTTACAGAAAAGACCTTCTCCATTGTGTGCAGTCTTGACGAAACCATAAATCGAGGTTCTCTTGTCATCCCACCCCATCACACTATTCCCTTTCTCTGTTTCCCTTCTCCCTTCTTCTCGCTCTCTTTGTCTCTCTTTCACCAGGCTAAGAGATAGAATCACAACACAAGCCAGAATAATTTTTTCCCAGTACTTTGTTTATTGAGATTTGTAACTTAAAGGATTGAAAATGTGGGTGGTTAACTCCATGCGGACTCACCCTTCACAGTGCAATCCCTGATGGAGGCTCCGCTCCTGATTGTCCTGGGCTTGCTTCTGGCAGGCCTAGCAGCCCCTGCCCACGTCCACCTGAACCAGATCAGTAGCTTTCCCTGGGATAGCTGAGACAAAGGGAAGGATCCTGTGGTGATCAGAAGCCTGTCTCTGGAAGCCGACCAGTTTTTTTTTCGTTCCTGGGAACGTGATCGTCAGTGCTGAGGGCAAGACCAGTGTCCCCCTCAAATATCCTCTGAAGGTGGAATTAACTGTAGGGAAGGAAGTGGCTGGCTTCTGGGTCAAGATCTCATGCATGGAACAGATTGGCAGCTGTGCCTATGAAAACTTCTGTGATGTGCTTGATACTTTAATTCCTTCTGGGGAGCCCTGCCCAGAGCCCCTGCATACCTATGGGCTTCTTTGCTACTGTCCCTTCAAAGAAGGCACCTACTCACCATGAGTGAGTTCACTGTGCCTGACCTGGAGCTGCCCAGCTGGCTCAGCACCAGAAACTACCGCATTGAGAGCATCCTGAGCAGTGGAGGAAAGCATCTGAGCTGCATCAAGATTGCTGTCTCTCCCATCCTGGCTAACAAGGTGAAACCGGTGGCGGGCGCCTGTAGTCCCAGCTACTTGGAAGGCTGAGGCAGGAGAATGGCCTGAACCCAGGAGGCGGAGCTTGCAGTGAGCCAAGACTGCGCCACTGCACTCCAGCCTGGGCAACAGAGCGAGACTCCCTCTCAAAAAAAAAAAAAAAAAAAAGAATTGCTGTCTCTCTAAAGGGAATATAACATGGCATTAGCCACAGCAGAATGAAGGGATGTGAGGAAGGTTCCTTTTCCTTTGTCTCATGTGTGCCAAGGCCAAATTTTGACTCTCTGCCCCTCTTCAAGCCCCTTTCTGCAATGAGTCAGCTACCCTCACTGAAAACCATTTTGTGCCACTTACATTTTAGGCTGGGACAAGCAGCCCTGACCTAAGGGAGGATGAGTTGGACAGTTTGGTTTTTCTTTTTTTTTTTTTTGGAGACAGAGTCTCGCCCTGTCACCCAGGCTGGAATGCAATGGCACGATCCCAGCCCACGGCAACCTCCACCTCCCAGATTTAAGCGCTTCTCCTACCTCAGCCTCCTGAGTAGCTGGGACTACAGGTACACACCACCACGCCCAGCTAATTTTTGTATTTTTAGTAGAGACAGGGTTTCACCATGTTGGTGAGGATGGTCGCAATCTCTTGACATCATGATCTGCCCGCCTCAGCCTCCCAAAGTGCTGAGATTACTGGCATGAGCCATCGTGCCCAGCAATTATTTTTCTTAAATACTGTGCAGTCCAAAGGGGCCGAGCAGACATGTGAGTGGGGAAAGTCAGCTTGTGGGTGGCCATATTGCAACCTCTGATCTAAGACGGTGCATGCCTTCTCCTCTTAAAACAACTCCTGTGGCACCACTTCTCTCTCCACAGGGCCAAATCCATCGTGTCTGATCTTAAGGAGAAGGCTCTTCCAGTTCTAGGAGAGGTATGGGCAGCCTCTCATATGTGAGCTGTGGGGATTAGGAGGCTGCCTGCCCCAGTCTTGGAGTTCTGCAGGGTGAATGAGGCAGATGAGAAAGAGTTGGCCCCACCAACAGCTGCTTTGTGGAGCAGGGGTCCAAGGAAGATAAGGTGGACTCAAGGTCAGGCTGCCTGGATTCGTCCACCACCCTGTTATGCCATGACAACTTCTGAACCACATGTCGGACCAGAGTTATGGGGCTCATTTGAAGCCTAGAATAGCAATAAATATTTTTAACTTGCAAAAAGAAAAAAAAAGAAAAGAAAAAGGCAGGTGTGGTGGCTCACACCTGTAATCCCAGCACTTTCGGAGGCTGAGGTGAGCAGGTCACTTGAGCCCAGGAGTTTGAGACCAGCCTGACCAACATGGTGAAACCCCCTCTCTACTAAAAATACAAAAATTAGCCAGGCATGTGCCTGAAGTCCCAGCTACTCGGGGAGGCACCAGAATCACTTGAACCCCAGGGGAGGAGGTTGCAGTGAGCCAAGATCGTGCCACTGTACTCCATCCTGGACAACAGAGTGGGACTCTGTCTCAGGGAGAAAAAAAAGAGAGAGAGAGAGAGTTATTATTAACTCCTTAGGAATAACTAGATTGATACAAAAACTACTGTTCGTTTTTGTTTTTTGTTTTTTGTTTTTTTCCAGACAGGGCCTCACTCTGTCACCCAGGCTGGAGTGCAATGGTGTGATTACAGCTCAATGCAGCCTCAACCTTCCAGCCTCAAGCTATCCTCCCACCTCAGCCTCCTGTGTAGCTGGCACAACAGGCACACACCAAGTCCAGCTAACTTTTGTAATTTTTGTAGAGACAGAGTTTTGCCATGTTGCCCAGGCTGGATTGTCTTTTATATTTAGTTATGTTTAATTATACGTGATAAATGCTATAGAGTTCTCATTAAAATGAACTATAGCGAATTTTTAAGTAAAAAACAATTTGCATAATATATTTTTAAAATAAGCACTCCTAAAATAATACTGTGTATTTTCATCAGTTTATTTGTATAAACATGTATATAAATGGATAAATAAAGACCCCAAGGATATATGCAAACTAAAAATAGTAATTAATTATGTAGAAGAAAAAATTGGGGGAGTCAAGGATGACTGTAATTTAATCTGTCATATATATCATGTGAACTTAAAAATATAATTTTAAGAAGAAAAAAATTTTAAGTATGTGCAGAGGTACAAAGTCTGATTTTGAACTCCTTTAAAAATATACAAGTGCAGACATAAAAGCTCCATGGGGTGACGATAAAATTGTAAAGGCTTGTGTGCTATTACCATGAGTGTAGGATGACCAATCATAGTGATTTTCCCAGGGCTGGTCATCTTACATAATGGTATCCCTTAGAGTAAAAAACAGTGTTTTTTTCTTAAGTTTGGCAGGATAATTGCTGGTATATGTAGTAAATGAAGTTTTGGGGAACTCAGGCTTTTTTCTAATGCCTGGGGATTGATAATACAACCAGCCTATATAACATTGATTAATTTAACAAACAGCAATTCATCGTTTGTTGTATGTCATCACTATAATAGTGATACAGGAGATAGAAAGAAATCAGATAGACAGATAGATAGATAGATAGATAGATAGATAGATAGATAGATAGACAGACAGACAGACGATAGGATGAAGAGACTTCCCAGCAGAAAACTTTCTAACAAAAAGCAGCTCAGAAATTACTCCCTTTCTAACCTCATGCAGTTCAAAGAAATCACTTCTCTTGTAACAAAGAGCAGCCTGGAAGATCAGGCTGTAAAACACAGATAAGCAATCTGGACACAGAGTGGGAAGCTTCCTGGTGGTCACCAAACTTCACAAACGTACAATGGGCCCCAGTAAAAACAGTGCACCTTAATAAGCACATTCCTTTCCCTTTCTTTAGCCTAAGATAGAGAAGCTGGAAGCATGCACTGGGTGGGGGATGTCTGCAGCTGCAAGAAGGTGCCTGGGAATGGGCATAGAAACTCTCCCTCCCCTTTTAGCACACGCAGATAAGCAGCAGCAGAGCAGCACAAACTAAGAGCCTGCCTGCACAATCAAAGAATGGGGTGGGGCTATTAGAAACTCTGCTCTATGCAGGTGGCATGCCTGGTCCTAACCGGTTCTTCAGGCCCTATGGAGATAAGACAACTCCCTCCCTCCCATCACTAGCCCATTTTTAAAAAACCCTGACATTCTTTTTTTTTTTTTTTTTTTTTTTTTTTTTTTGAGACGGAGTCTCGCTCTGTCGCCCAGGCTGGAGTACAGTGGCCGGATCTCAGCTCACTGCAAGCTCCGCCTCGCGGGTTTACGCCATTCTCCTGCCTCAGCCTCCCCAGTAGCTGGGACTACAGGCGCCCGCCATCTCGCCCGGCTAGTTTTTTGTATTTTTTTTTTAGTAGAGACGGGGTTTCACCATGTTAGCCAGGATGGTCTCGATTTCCTGACCTCGTGATCCGCCCGTCTCGGCCTCCCAAAGTGCTGGGATTACAGGCTTGAGCCACCGCGCCGGGCCAAAAACCCTGACATTCTTACTACAATTTGCAATTGGTTTGGACCCCTCTCTGTGACAGAGAGCTCTTCTTTTTCCTCACCTTTTAAACTCCTGCTCCAATCTCATTCTGTATGCCTCTGCATCCTTGATTTCCTTGGCCATGAGATCAAGAACCTTGGTATTTACCCCAGACAATAAGGCTGTTTCTGTAGTTCCTGAAGATCCTATAATAAGTGAGGCACAATCCCTTTATTTAGTTTTGTTTGTTTGTTTGAAACGGAGTCTCGTTCTGTCACCCAGGCTGAGGTCCAGTGGTGGTGTTCCCAGACCAAACCAAGGGTCGGGTTGCTTATTCTCATGGCCCAATAACGAGATGCAGATGAACTGGGAGAGAAGAGAGTTTTTATTTCTGTAACTGATTACAGGGAGAAGGGCTGGAAATGATCACCAGACCAACTCAAAATTACAAAGTTTTCCAAAGCTTATATACCTTCTAAGCTATATGTGTACGTGTAAGTGTGCATTCACCTAAAGACATAAGCGATTAACTTCTTTTAACCTATGACTAAGATCTGAGTCCTGAAGATCTTCCTCTGGAGCCTCAGTAAATTTACTTCATCTAAATGGGTCCAGGTGCTGGGGGGATTACTGTTATCTTGTCTCCTGCTAAGTCATGGAGGTTTGGGGAGTTACTTTAGTCCCCAATAAAGCTTGTTTGTGGAGGCCTGGAGAGTTTCTTCAGGCCCACAATAAAACTTGTTTAATCCTGAACAGGTCCTGTTAAGAATTCCTTCATTATCCTGTCATGCTTTAAGGCCTAAGAAAAGCCTAGGCAAAACTCTTGGTGGGCTTTTGTCACATTCCAGACTTTGTACAAGGCCACTAGCTCTTTCAGCTTTCAATATTTAACTTAACCCCTCAGTCAGTGCTGAGACAGCTGTTATGGAGGCCTACATCAGTGGGACCTGGCCTGCCACAGTGTGATTACCGCTCACTGCAGCCTCGATCTCCTGGGCTTAGGCAATCCTCATGCTCAGCTGAGACTACAGGCACACACTGTCATGCGTGTTCATGTGAAGAGACCACCAAACAGGCTTTATGTGAGCAACAAGGCTGTGTTTATTTCACCTGGGTGCAGGTGGGCTGAGTCCGAAAAGAGAGTCAGCAAAGGGTGGTGGGATTATCGTTAGTCCTTATAGGTTTTGGGATAGGCAGTGGAGTTAGGAGCAATGTTTTGCTGGCAGGGGGTGGATCTCACAAAGTACATTCTCAAGGGTGGGGAGAACTACAAAGAACCTTCTTAAGGATGGGGGAGATTACAAAGAACCTTCTCAAGGGTGGGGGAGAAACAAGTCACCATGGTGGAATGTCATTAGTTACAGCTATTTTCACTCGTTTTGTGGATCTTCAGTTGCTTCAGGCCATCTGGATGTATGTGTGCAGGTCACAGGGGATATGATGGCTTAGCTTGGGCTCAGAGGCCTGACACACACACACACACACACACACACACACACACCACCACCACCACCACCTTTTTTTTTTTTTTTTTGGAGAGATGGGGTCTCACTATGTTGCCCAGGCTGGTCTCAAACTCCCGAGCTCAAGTGATTTTCCTGCTTCAGCCTCCCAAAGCACTGGGATTACAGTTGTGAGCAGCTTCACCAAGCCATGGCACAATCTTTATCCTCAAATACCTTAGCATCCTAAGAAGAAAACACACAAGTAAGCAGGTAACCCGAAGACAGTATTAAGTGACAGGTAAGTAGAAGGAGCTGAGGGAGCACATGGGTGGAACATCTAACAGCCTCAGGAGAGCAGAGAAGCTTTTCTGGAGGAAAGCACGAAGGCAAAAACAAAAATTGTGTGAAGGTCAACCCCACAGACTGCCAGATGTTTCCGCAACATCTCTATGACACCTGTATTAGTCCATTTTCACACTGCTGTAAAGAAATAGTGAGAGTAGGTAATTTATAAAGGAAAGAGGCTTAATTAACTCACAGATCCACATGGATGAGGCAGCCTCAGGACATTTACAAAAAATGGTGGAAGGCAAAGGGTAAACAAGACAGCAGGAGAGAGAGTGAGAGTAGGCACAGGAAATACTGCCACTTTTAAAGCCATCAAGATCTCGTGAGACTCACTCATTGTCAGGAGAATGGCATGGGGGACATGGCCACCATAATCCAGTCACTTCCCATCCTCGACACGTGGGGATTACAGGTCCCTCCCTTGACATGTGGAGAATACAATTCGAGATGAGATTTGGGTGGGGACACAGCCAAACCACATCAACACCTCTCCCCGCCTGGAGCTTCCACAGTAGCAATTGGTGTTACAATGATCTCTGAACTCCCCAAATATCTGCTTAGAGTTCTTAGAGGCAGGACCTGCTCCATCTTACTTTGTAACTACTGCAAGGCTGCCATGTGTGAATGAATAAAGAGCTTTTACTGACCAAAAACAAAATGTAAGTGATGGAAAGTATTAAATCATCATATGGGCCAGGCACAGTGGCTCATGCCTATAATCCCAACATTTTGGGAGGCTGAGGCAGGAGGATTTCTTGAGCCCAGGAGTTCAAGACCAGCATGGGCAACATAGTGAGACCCCATTTCTAAAAAAACAAAAAAATTAAAAATTAGCTAGGCATGGTGGTGCACACCTGTAGTCCCAGCTACTCAGGAGGCTGAGGCAGGAGGATTGCATGAGCCTGAAAGGGTGAGGCTGCAGTGAGTCATGATTGCACCAGCACACTCCAGCCTGTATGACAGAGTGAAACTCTGTCTCAAAATATATCTTTAAAGACTTTTTAAATCATCATGTGTTATGTCTAAGGGCAGGAAGCAATAAGTAAATAAATAAATAAAATAAAAATAAATCATCATACGACTGGAAGCATCTTTCTTTCTTAGTAATATATAAGATAATGGTGAGACCAGGTGCAATGGCTCATGCTTATATTCCCAGCACTTTGGGAGGCCAAGGCAGGAGGATTGCTCGAACCCAGGAGTTCAAGACCACCGTGGGCAACATAGTGACACCCCCATCTCTATAAAAAAATTAAATTGAACAAATTTTAAAAGATAATAGTGCATCTTAAATTGGTGGCATCTTAGATTCAATTAAATATGGTATTTTTAAAAGGATCACTGTGGTTGCAGTGTTGAATAAAGCCAGTAAGGGAGGTAAGGAGGAAGGGGGAAAATGAGAAAAGCATAGAGATGATTCAGGATGCCATTGCAGTAGAGAAATGATGGTGACTGGGATCAAAGATGTAGCACAGTAGAAGGGAGAGATTGTCTGATTCTGAATGTATTTTTGAAGGGCAGTTGATAATGGACAGCAAGAACTGGGGTGTGAAGGAAAGAGAAGACTCAAGGATTAGTTCAAGATTTTTGACCAGGACAACTGGAAGAAGGGAATTGCCATTTTCTAAACTTTCAAGTTCAGAGCCACAACTTGGCCACTAACAATCTGAGTAACTTTAGAAAAGTCTTTACCCTTCTCTGAACCTCAACCTTCACAGTTGTACATGAGAGATTTACACCAGATCAAAGTTTCTCAAACTGTGTTCGGTACAGGTGCCTTAAGATGCTTCTCAGGAGATAGGAGAAAATTCAGCCAAACTGGATTATAGGCTGTGTATAGTAGGAGTCCACATAAAGTTGTGTTTAAAAACAGGAATTAAAAGTATTTGAAATAACTCTATGCCAGGTGCAGTGTCATGCACCTGTCCCAGCTACTCAGGAGGCTGAGGTAGGAGGATCACTTGAGCTCAGGAATTTGAAACCAGCCTAGACAACATAACAAGACTCTGTCTCTATAAAAAATAAAATAAATAATTAAAAACATACAGCTACCATAATTTGTTAATGAAAATACACTATAAAAGATGTAAAGTGTAACTACAATAGCATAAAATGGGATAAGGGAGAAGTAAAAGTATACAGTTTTTGTATGTGCTTGAAGTTAAGCCGTTATTAACATAAATTAGAATGTTATAACTATAAGATACTTTATGCAAGCCTCATAGTAACTACAAAGAAAAAATCTCTAGTAGATACACAAAAGATAAAGAAAAAGAAATCGAAGCACACCACTACAAAAATTCAACAAATCACAAAGGAACACAGCAAGATTAGAAGAAAGGAACTACAAAACAGTCAGTAAACAATTAACAAAACGGCAATCACAATTTCTTACCTGTCAACAATTACTTTAAATGTAAATGGATTGCTGGGTGTGATGGCTCATGCCTGTAATCCCAGCACTTTGGGATGCCAAGTCAGGTGGATCACCTGAGGTTGTGAGTTTGAGACCAGCCTGACCAACATGGAGAAACCCCGTCTCTACTAAAAATACAAAATTAGCCAGGCATGGAGGCATATACCTGTAATCCCAGTTGCTTGGGAGGCTGAGGCAGGAGAATTGCTTGAACCCAGGAGGCAGAGGCTGTGGTGAGCCGAGATCATGCACTCCAGCCTGGACAAAAAGAGTGAAACTCTGTCTCAAAAAAAAAAAAAAAAAAAAAGTAAATGGATTAAATTCTCCAATCAAAAGACAGAGAATGCCTAAATATGTTTAAAAAAGAAAAAAAGGTTTAACCATATGCTGCCTATACAATTAAATCATAAAGACACATTTAGACTAAAAGTGAAGAGATGGAAACAGATATTTCATGTAAATGGAAACCAAAAGAGAGGAGGAGTGGCAATATTTATAACAGACAAAATAGACCTTAAGTAAAAAACTGTAAAAACTAGATTAAAATTGTCATAATATAGTGATAAAGGGGTCAAGTTATCAAAAGGATATGATAATTTTATTTCAGACATTTAGAGAGAAGGATATAACAACTGTAAATATATACACACCCAACACTGGAGCTCCTAAATATATGAAGCAAATATTAACAGATCCAAAGAGAAAGATATATTGCAATACAATAATAGTAGGAGACTTTCATACCCTATTTTCGATAATGAACAGATCATCCAGACAAAAAATCAATAAGGAAACATTGGATTTGAACTACACATTAGACCACGGGTATCCAATCTTTCGGCTTCCCTGAGCAACATTGGAAGAAGAAGAATTGTCTTGAGCTACATATAAAATACACCAACAATAGCTGATTAGCTAAAAGAAAAAAAGAATCTCATAATATTTTAAGAAAGTTTATGAATTTGTGTTGGGTCACATTCAAAGCTATCCTGGGCTGCACGTAGCCCACAGGCCATGGGTTGGACAAGCTTGCTTTAGATCAAATGGACCTGAATGACATACATACGACAATACATCCAACCCCAGAAAAATACACATTCCTCTCAAGTATACACACAGAACCTACTCCAGAACAGATATGTTAGGCCACAAAAGAAGTCTTTAAAAATGTAGTCCAGGGGCAGTGGCTCATGCCTGTAATTCCAGCACTCTGGGAGGCTGAGGCAGGCAGGTCACTTGGGGTTAGAAGTTTGAGACCAGTCTGGCCAACCTGGTGAAACCCTGTCTCTACTAAAAATAAAAATAAAAATAAAAAATTTTTTAAAAGACCAGGTGCCTGTAATCCCAGCTACTTAGGAGGCTGAGGAACGAGAATTGCTTGAACCTGGGAGGTGGAGATTGCAGTGAGCCAAGATCATGCCACTGCACTCCAGCCTGGATGGCAGAGGGAGACTCTGTCTCGGAAAAAAGAAAAAAAAAAAAAAAAAGAGGAAAAAAACCTAAGAGGGTGCAGTGAGAAAGAAAATGGCAGATAGGAGACAGGACTAACGTGCAGCTCCCACTTGGATGAACAGAACAGCTTGTAGAGACTCATATCGTGAAATTTTGCTCCAAGAACCACTGCAGGAACATATCAGGAAAACTGAAAGAATTCACAGACCCTCTGAAAGAAGCAGTTTGCTGTTGCAAACTCTATGAGACAGTAGAAAAACTGTGAGTTCCCAACGTGTGAGAGGGGGAAAGCCTGCCTCCAAACACACATCCCCACTAGGGAACCTGAAAATCCAGATCACAGGAGAAGAATTTAACTTTACCTAGAGCTAAAACAGATTTAGGGAGCTGAGCAAAATTTAAAAAGTAGAAAAAGCAGCAGGAAAAGCCTTGTAGGCACTCCCAGTCCCCAGTTTGAGCTCAAGGAAACCATCCCTAACTTTATCTCACAGGGGTCCTTGGGGAAGGCCAAGCCAGAGGAATTAGGGAAGGGTCAAAGGGTGAAAGAAGATTCTAGCTGAACTTTTTAATAATTTTGACCAAGCACGAATTTTTCTGAGCAGAATTCAGGGTGTGAACAGGAAGTGCAGATAGGAGCTCAGAAGCTACAGCCAAAGGTTTAGGCAGACAGGGAGGGGGGCAAGGCCTGAAAGTCCTGCTAGCCTTCTCAGGAGGGAAGCTTACAGCCTGGGGCAAGAGCTCAGCCCTGCATGCCAGCTGCCTGAATATAAACTCGGTGCTGTTGCCAGGGCACAGCAGGAATGAGACTGGCCTTGCTGGCTGCACGGAAGTTGGAGGAAGCCAATCACTGCTGGATTTCTCCCATTTCCCTGGCAACCAGGATGACACAGCAGAGGCAGCCATAATCCTCCTGGGAACATAATTCCATTGGCCTGAGAACCACACCCCCCATACCGGACAGTGGCCTCAGCAAGCCCCAAAGGAGAGTCTGATCTCAGATTCATCTAACCCTGCCCCCATCTGATAGTTTTGCTCTACGTGTCCCGATGGTTGAAGACAAAAGACATAAACTCTTGGGAGCTCTATGGCCCTGCCCATCACCTGAGAAGCCTGAATACTTATCCTGACCAACATAGGGCAAGCTTATATCCCTCTTCTACCACAGCTAGTGCTCTCTTGAAAGCGCCACTTCCTAGCTGGAGGTCACCCAACTGAAGCCATTATAGCAACTCATAAGAAAACAACCCTGCTCCAAAGAAGGAGAAAAACAACAGCTAATTCCACTGCCTACAACATGGCTAACCAGAGGTTCCTGAATCCGTCCACATGACAACTTCACTGCTAGGATTACCAGCATTCAAGAAAAACAGTGCACTAAACAAAACTACAACCAACGATTCCTGCAGAGTCCACTTCACTCCCCTGCCACCTTCACTGGAGCAGGTGCTGGTATCCACAGCTGGGAGACCTAAAGACAGATCACATCACAGGACTCTTTGCAGACAATCCCCAATACTAGCCCAGAGCCCAGTAGCTCTGCTGGGTAGCAGTAACAATCACTGCAGTCCAAATCTCAGGAAGCCCCCATCCCAGGGGAAGGGAGAGAACACCACATCAAGTGATCACCTGGTGGAACAAAAGAACCTAAACAGCAGCCCTTGAGTTCCAGATCTTTCCCCTGAAATAATCTACCCACATGAGAAGGAACAAGAAAAGTAACTCTGGTAATATGAAAAAACAAGGTTCTTCAACACCTCTAAAAAGTCACACTAGCTCTCTATCAATGGAACAAAACCAGCAAGAAACCTCTGAATTGCCAGAAAAGGAATTCAGAAGGTTGATTATTAAGCTACTCAAGGAGGTACCAGAGAAAGTGTAGGGTCCAGCCCTACTGGGCCTGTGGATTTTTCTCCTCATGTGCGGAGATGAGAGATCATAGAAATAAAGACACAAGACAAAGAGATAGAAGAAAAGACAACTGGGCCCAGGGAACCGCTACCACCTAGACTGAGAGACCGGTAGTGGTCCTGAATGCCCGGCTGCACTGTTATTTATTGGATACAAGGCAGGGGGCAGGGTAAGGAGTGTGAGCCATCTCCAGTGATAGGTAAGGTCATGTGAGTCACATGTCCACCGGACAGAGGGCCCTTCCCTGTTTAGTATCCAAGGCAGAGAGAGAGAGGGGACAGCTCACTTCATTATTTCTTCTATGCATTTCAAAGACTTTCGCTAATTCTAAAGTACTAAAGTCTTTCACTAATTCTGCTACTGTTATGTAGAAGGCAGAGCCAGGTGTACAGGAAGGAACATGAAAGTGGACCAGGAGCATAAGGGCTGAAGCACAGCATCACAGGGAGAAGGTTAGGCCTCTGGATGGCTTTAGGCAAGCCTAACTGATGTCAGGCCTTCCACAAGAGATGGTGGAGCAGAGTCTTCTTTAACTCCCCCAGGGGAAAGGGAGACTCCCTTTCCCGGTCTGCTAAGTAACAGGTGCCTTCCCAGGCACTGGCACTACCACTAGACCAAGGTCTGCTAAGTAACAGGTGCCCTCCCAGGCACTGGCGTTACCGCTAGACCAAGGAGCCCTCTAGTGGCCCTGTCCAGGCATGACAGAGGGCTCACACTTGTCTTCCCATCACTTCTCACTATGTCCCTTCAGCTCCTATCTCTGTATGGCCTGGTTTTTCCTAGGATATAATTGTAGAGCAAAGATTATTATAATATTGGAATAAAGAGTAATGCTACAAACTAATGATTAATAATATTCATATGTAATCATATATATAATCTATTTCTGGTATAACTATTCTTATTCTATATATTTTCTTTATTACACTGGAAGAGCTTGTGCCCTCAGTCTCTTGCCTTGGCACCTGGGTGGCTTGCCACCCACAAAAAGGTGAAAACCAACTTAAAGACATTTTAAAAACGATACAGGATATGGATTTAAAAGTCTCCAGAAAAATAGATATCATAAAGAAAACACAAACACAACTTCTAGAAATGAAAGACACACTTCGAGAAATACAAAATACACTGGAAAGTTTCAATAATAGACTAGAACAAGTAGAAAAAAGAACTTCAGAGCTCAAAGACGAGGCTTTCAAATTAACATAATGAGACAAGACAAAGAAAAAATGAATTTTTAAAAAATGAACAAAGCTTCCAAGAAATTTGGGATTACGATAAATGACCAAACATAAGAATAATTGGTGTTCCTGAGGAAGAAGAGAAATCTAAAAGTTTGGAAGACATATTTGAGGGAATAATAATTTTTAAAAAGCTTCCCTGGCCTTGCTAGAGATCTAGACATTCAAATGCAGGAAACTCAAAGAACAACTGGGAAAGTCATCACAAAAAGATCATCACCTAGGCACATAACCACCAGGTTAAAGTCAAGACAAATGAAACCACCAGGTTAAAGTCAAGACAAATGAAATAATCTTAAGAGCTGTGAGGCAAAAGCATCAGCTAAAACATAAAGGAGAACCTATTGAATTAACAGCAGATTTATCAGTAGAAACCCTATAAGCCAGAGGGATTGGGTCCAGTCTGGAGTACAGTGGCATGATCTTGGCTCACTGTAACCTCCTCCTTCCAGGTTCAAGCAATTCTCCTGCCTCAGCCTCCCAAGTAGCTGGGATTACAGGCATGCACCACCATGCCCAGCTAATTTTTGTATTTCTAGTAGAGATGGGGTTTCACCATGTTGGCCAGGATGGTCTTGATCTCTTGACCTCGTGTTCCACCCCGCTCGGCCTCCCAAAGTGCTGGGATTACAGGCATGAGCCACCACACCCTGTCTGAGGTCCTATCTTTAGCCTCCTTAAACAAAATAATTATCAGCCAAGAACTTTGTATCCAGCAAAACTAAGCTTGATAAATGAAAGATAAACTCTTTTTCAGACAAATGCTGAGATAATTCTCCACTACCAAGCCAGCACTATAAGAGATGCTAAAAGGAGTTCTAAATCATGAAACAAAACCGAAAAATATACCAAAATAGATCTTCCTCAAAGCATAAATCTCATAGGGCCTATAAAACAATAACACAGTGAAAACAAAACAAGGTATTCAGGTAACAACTAGCATGATGAATAGAACAGTACCTCACATCTCAATAGAAATGTTGAATCTAAATGGCCTAAATGTTTCACTTAAAAGATAAAGAATGGCATAATGGATAAAAATCCACCAACCAAGTATCATCTGTCTTCAAATGACTCACCTAACACACAAGGGCTCACACTGACTTAAGGTAAAGGGGTGGAAAAAGATATTCCATGCTAATGGAAACCAAAATCGAGCTGGAGTTGCTATTCTTATATCAGACAAAACAGACTTTAAAGTAATGATAGTTTAAAAAGGACAAAGAGAACATTATATAATAATAATAGGATTAGTCCATCAGGAAAATATGACAATCCTAAATATACATACATCTAACACTGGAGCTCCCAAATTTATAAAACAATTACTACTGGCTAGGTGTGATGGCTCACACCTGTAATCCCAGTGCTTTGGGAGGCCGAGGCAGGCAGATCACTTGAGGCCAGGAGGTGGAGATCAGCCTGACCAACATGGTGAAACCCTATCTCTACTAAAAATAGAAAAAATATCTGGGTGTGGTGGTGCATGCCTATAATCCCAGCTACATGAGAGGTGAAGGTTGCATTGAGGCAAGATGGCACTACTGCACTCCAGCCTGGGTGACAGAATTAGACTGTCTCAAATAATAATAATAACAATAATTACTACTAGACCAAAGAAATTATATAGATGGCAACACAATAATAGTGGGGGACTTCAATACACTACTGACAGCACTAGACTGAAAGTCAACAAGACAGAAAGTCAACAAAGAAACAATGAACTTAAACTATGCCTTAGAGCAAATCCACTTAACAGATATTTACAGAGCATTCTACCCAACAACTCAGAATTTACATTCTATTCTTCAGCACATGGAACATTCTCCAAGATAGACAATATGATAGGCCATAAAACAAGTCTCAATAAATTTAACAAAATTGAAATTATATCAAGTACTCTCTCAGAACAAAGTGAAATAAAATTGGATATTAACTCCAAAAGGAACACTCAAAACTATACAAATACATGTAAATAAAATAATCTGCTCCTGAAAGATCCTTGGGTCAACAATGGAATCAAAATGGAAATTAAAAAATTATTTGAACTGGGCTGGGCATGGTGCCCAGAACTCACCATGGGCACGTCTGTAATCCCAGAACTTTGGGAGGCTGAGCTGGGTGGATCACCTGAGGTCAGGAACTTGAGACCAGCCTGACCAACATGGAGAAACCCTGTCTCTCTTAAAAATACAAAATTAGCCAGGCGTGGTGGTGCATACCTGTAATCCCAGCTACTCGGGAGGCTGAGACAGGAGAATCGCTTGAATCTGGGAGGTGGAGGTTGTGGTGAGCTGAAATTGTACCATTGCACTCCAGCCTGGATGACAAAGCGAAACTCCATCTCAAAAAAAATTATTTGAACTGAGTGATAATAGTGACAAAACCTATCATAACCTCAGGAATACAGCAAGAACAATGCTACGAGGAAAGTTTATAGCATTAAATGCCCACCTCAAAAAGTCTGAAACAGCACAAAGAGACAATTAAAGGCCACACCTCAAGGAACTAGAGCAACAAGAACAATCCAAACCCAGTAGAAGAAAAGAAATAATGAAGATCAGAGCAGAGCTAAATACAATTGAAACAAACAAACAAACGGCAACAAAAGCCAAAATTGACAAAGGGATCTAATTAAACTAAAGAGCTTCTGCACAGCAAAAGAAACTACCATCAGAGTGAACACGCAACCTACAGAATGGGAGAAAATTTTTGCAATCTACTCATCTGACAAAGGGCTAATATCCAGAACCTACAAAGAACTCAAACAAATTTACAAGAAAAAAACAAACAACCCCATCCAAAAGTGGGCAAAGGATATGAACAGACAGTTCTCAAAAGAAGACATTCATACAGCCAACAGACACATGAAAAAATGCTCATCATCACTGACCATCAGAGAAATGCAAATCAAAACCACAATGAGATACCATCTCACACCAGTTAGAATGGCGATCATTAAAAAGTCAGGAAACAACAGGTGCTGGAGAGGATGTGGAGAAATAGGAACACTTTTACACTGTTGCTGGGATTGTAAACTAGTTCAACCATTATGGAAAACAGTATGGCGATTCCTCAAGGATCTAGAACTAGAAGTACCATATGACCCAGCCATCCCGTTACTGGGTATATACCCAAAGGATTATAAATCATGCTGCTATAAAGACACATGCACACGTATGTTTATTGCGGCACTATTCACAATAGCAAAGACTTGGAATCAACCCAAATTAAGAAAATGTGGCATGGGGGGCGGAGCAAGATGGCCGAATAGGAACAGCTCCAGTCTCCAACTCCCAGCGCGAGCGACACAGAAGACCGGTGATTTCTTCATTTTCAACTGAGGTACTGGGTTCATCTCACTGGGGAGTGCCGGACGATCGGTGCTGGTCAGCTGCTGCAGCCCGACCAGTGAGAGCTGAAGCAGGGCGAGGCATTGCCTCACCTGGGAAGCGCAAGGGGGAAGGGAATCCCTTTTCCTAGCCAGGGGAACTGAGACACAAAACACCTGGAAAATCGGGTAACTCCCACCCCAATACTGCGCTTTAAGCAAACAGGCACACCAGGAGATCATATCCCACACCTGGCCGGGAGGGTCCCACACCCACGGAGCCTCCCTCATTGCTAGCACAGCAGTCTGTGATCTACCGGCAAGGCAGCAGCGAGGCTGGGGGAGGGGCGCCCGCCATTGCTGAGGCTTAAGTAGGTAAACAAAGCTGCTGGGAAGCTCGAACTGGGTGGAGCTCACAGCAGCTCAAGGAAACCTGCCTGTCTCTGTAGACTCCACCTCTGGGGACAGGGCAATAACAAACGCAGCCAAAACCTCTGCAGACGTAAACGACTCTGTCTGACAGCTTTGAAGAGAGCAGTGGATCTCCCAACACGGAGGTTGAGATCTGAGAAGGGACAGACTCCCTGCTCAAGTGGGTCCCTGACCCCTGAGTAGCCTAACTGGGAGACATCCCCCACTAGGGGCAGTCTGACACCCCACACCTCACAGGGTGGAGTACACCCCTGAGAGGAAGCTTCCAAAGCAAGAATCAGACAGGTACACTCGCTGTTCAGAAATATTCTATCTTCTGCAGCCTCTGCTGCTGATACCCAGGCAAACAGGGTCTGGAGTGGACCTCAAGCAATCTCCAACAGACCTACAGCTGAGGGTCCTGACTGTTAGAAGGAAAACTATCAAACAGGAAGGACACCTACACCAAAACCCCATCAGTACATCACCATCATCAAAGACCAGAGGCAGATAAAACCACAAAGATGGGGAAAAAGCAGGGCAGAAAAGCTGGAAATTCAAAAAATAAGAGCGCATCTCCCCCGGCAAAGGAGCGCAGCTCATCGCCAGCAACGGATCAAAGCTGGACGGAGAATGACTTTGATGAGATGAGAGAAGAAGGCTTCAGTCCATCAAATTTCTCAGAGCTAAAGGAGGAATTACGTACCCAGCGCAAAGAAACTAAAAATCTTGAAAAAAAAGTGGAAGAATTGATGGCTAGAGTAATTAATGCAGAGAAGGTCATAAACGAAATGAAAGAGATGAAAACCATGACACGAGAAATACGTGACAAATGCACAAGCTTCAGTAACCGACTCGATCAACTGGAAGAAAGAGTATCAGCGATTGAGGATCAAATGAATGAAATGAAGCGAGAAGAGAAACCAAAAGAAAAAAGAAGAAAAAGAAATGAACAAAGCCTGCAAGAAGTATGGGATTATGTAAAAAGACCAAATCTACGTCTGATTGGGGTGCCTGAAAGTGAGGGGGAAAATGGAACCAAGTTGGAAAACACTCTTCAGGATATCATCCAGGAGAACTTCCCCAACCTAGTAGGGCAGGCCAACATTCAAATCCAGGAAATACAGAGAACGCCACAAAGATACTCCTCGAGAAGAGCAACTCCAAGACACATAATTGCCAGATTCACCAAAGTTGAAATGAAGGAAAAAATCTTAAGGGCAGCCAGAGAGAAAGGTCGGGTTACCCACAAAGGGAAGCCCATCAGACTAACAGCAGATCTCTCGGCAGAAACTCTCCAAGCCAGAAGAGAGTGGGGGCCAATATTCAACATTCTTAAAGAAAAGAATTTTAAACCCAGAATTTCATATCCAGCCAAACTAAGTTTCATAAGTGAAGGAGAAATAAAATCCTTTACAGATAAGCAAATGCTTAGAGATTTTGTCACCACTAGGCCTGCCTTACAAGAGACCCTGAAGGAAGTACTAAACATGGAAAGGAACAACCGGTACCAGCCATTGCAAAAACATGCCAAAATGTAAAGACCATCGAGGCTAGGAAGAAACTGCATCAACTAACGAGCAAAATAACCACTTAATATCATAATGGCAGGATCAAGTTCACACATAACAATCTTAACCTTAAATGTAAATGGACTAAATGCTCCAATTAAAAGACACAGACTGGCAAACTGGATAAAGAGTCAAGACCCATCAGTCTGCTGTATTCAGGAGACCCATCTCACACGCAGAGACATACATAGGCTCAAAATAAAGGGATGGAGGAAGATTTACCAAGCAAATGGAGAACAAAAAAAAGCAGGGGTTGCAATACTAGTCTCTGATAAAACAGACTTTAAACCATCAAAGATCAAAAGAGACAAAGAAGGCCATTACATAATGGTAAAGGGATCAATTCAACAGGAAGAGCTAACTATCCTAAATATATATGCACCCAATACAGGAGCACCCAGATTCATCAAGCAAGTCCTTAGAGACTTACAAAGAGACTTAGACTCCCATACAATAATAATGGGAGACTTCAACACTCCACTGTCAACATTAGACAGATCAACGAGACAGAAAGTTAACAAGGATATCCAGGAATTGAACTCATCTCTGCAGCAAGCAGACCTAATAGACATCTATAGAACTCTCCACCCCAAATCAACAGAATATACATTCTTCTCAGCACCACATCGTACTTACTCCAAAATCGACCACGTAATTGGAAGTAAAGCACTCCTCAGCAAATGTACAAGAACAGAAATTATAACAAACTGTCTCTCAGACCACAGTGCAATCAAACTAGAACTCAGGACTAAGAAACTCAATCAAAACCGCTCAACTACATGGAAACTGAACAACCTGCTCCTGAATGACTACTGGGTACATAACGAAATGAAGGCAGAAATAAAGATGTTCTTTGAAACCAATGAGAACAAAGATACAACATACCAGAATCTCTGGGACACATTTAAAGCAGTGTGTAGAGGGAAATTTATAGCACTAAATGCCCACAAGAGAAAGCAGGAAAGATCTAAAATTGACACTCTAACATCGCAATTAAAAGAACTAGAGAAGCAAGAGCAAACACATTCGAAAGCTAGCAGAAGGCTAGAAATAACTAAGATCAGAGCAGAACTGAAGGAGATAGAGACACAAAAAGCTTTCCAAAAAATCAATGAATCCAGGAGTTGGTTTTTTGAAAAGATCAACAAAATTGACAGACCACTAGCAAGACTAATAAAGAAGAAAAGAGAGAAGAATCAAATCGACGCAATTAAAAATGATAAAGGGGATATCACCACCGACCCCACAGAAATACAAACTACCATCAGAGAATACTATAAACACCTCTACGCAAATAAACTGGAAAATCTAGAAGAAATGGATAATTTCCTGGACACTTACACTCTTCCAAGACTAAACCAGGAAGAATTTGAATCCCTGAATAGACCAATAGCAGGCTCTGAAATTGAGGCAATAATTAATAGCCTACCAACCAAAAAAAGTCCAGGACCAGATGGATTCACAGCTGAATTCTACCAGAGGTACAAGGAGGAGTTGGTACCATTCCTTCTGAAACTATTCCAATCAATAGAAAAAGAGGGAATCCTCCCTCACTCATTTTATGAGGCCAACATCATCCTGATACCAAAGCCTGGCAGAGATACAAC
This sequence comes from Macaca fascicularis, assembly GCF_037993035.2. Lineage (NCBI taxonomy): Eukaryota > Metazoa > Chordata > Mammalia > Primates > Cercopithecidae > Macaca > Macaca fascicularis. The sequence goes on from NC_088375.1 coordinate 29,040,171, forward strand.
AAAAAAAGAGAATTTTAGACCAATATCCCTGATGAACATCGATGCAAAAATCCTCAATAAAATACTGGCAAACCAGATTCAGCAACACATCAAAAAGCTTATCCACCATGATCAAGTGGGCTTCATCCCTGGGATGCAAGGCTGGTTCAACATTCGCAAATCAATAAACATAATCCAGCATATAAACAGAACCAAAGACAAGAACCACATGATTATCTCAATAGATGCAGAAAAGGCTTTTGACAAAATTCAACAGCCCTTCATGCTAAAAACGCTCAATAAATTCGGTATTGATGGAACGTACCTCAAAATCATAAGAGCTATTTATGACAAACCCACAGCCAATATCATACTGAATGGGCAAAAACTGGAAAAATTCCCTTTGAAAACTGGCACAAGACAGGGATGCCCTCTCTCACCACTCCTATTCAACATAGTGTTGGAAGTTCTGGCTAGGGCAATTAGGCAAGAGAAAGAAATCAAGGGTATTCAGTTAGGAAAAGAAGAAGTCAAACTGTCCCTGTTTGCAGATGACATGATTGTATATTTAGAAAACCCCATTGTCTCAGCCCAAAATCTCCTTAAGCTGATAAGCAACTTCAGCAAAGTCTCAGGATACAAAATTAATGTGCAAAAATCACAAGCATTCTTATACACCAGTAACAGACAAACAGAGAGCCAAATCATGAATGAACTTCCATTCACAATTGCTTCAAAGAGAATAAAATACCTAGGAATCCAACTTACAAGGGATGTAAAGGACCTCTTCAAGGAGAACTACAAACCACTGCTCAGTGAAATAAAAGAGGACACAAACAAATGGAAGAACATACCATGCTCATGGATAGGAAGAATCAATATCATGAAAATGGCCATACTGCCGAAGGTAATTTATAGATTCAATGCCATCCCCATCAAGCTACCAATGAGTTTCTTCACAGAATTGGAAAAAACTGCTTTAAAGTTCATATGGAACCAAAAAAGAGCCCGCATCTCCAAGACAATCCTAAGTCAAAAGAACAAAGCTGGAGGCATCACGCTACCTGACTTCAAACTATACTACAAGGCTACAGTAACCAAAACAGCATGGTACTGGTACCAAAACAGAGATATAGACCAATGGAACAGAACAGAGTCCTCAGAAATAATACCACACATCTACAGCCATCTGATCTTTGACAAACCTGAGAGAAACAAGAAATGGGGAAAGGATTCCCTATTTAATAAATGGTGCTGGGAAAATTGGCTAGCCATAAGTAGAAAGCTGAAACTGGATCCTTTCCTTACTCCTTATACGAAAATTAATTCAAGATGGATTAGAGACTTAAATGTTAGACCTAATACCATAAAAATCCTAGAGGAAAACCTAGGTAGTACCATTCAGGACATAGGCATGGGCAAAGACTTCATGTCTAAAACACCAAAAGCAACGGAGGCAAAAGCCAAAATTGACAAATGGGATCTCATTAAATTAAAGAGCTTCTGCACAGCAAAAGAAACTACCATCAGAGTGAACAGGCAACCTACAGAATGGGAGAAAATTTTTGCAATCTACTCATCTGACAAAGGGCTAATATCCAGAACCTACAAAGAACTCAAACAAATTTACAAGGAAAAAACAAACAACCCCATCCAAAAGTGGGCAAAGGATATGAACAGACAGTTCTCAAAAGAAGACATTCATACAGCCAACAGACACATGAAAAAATGCTCATCATCACTGGCCATCAGAGAAATGCAAATCAAAACCACAATGAGATACCATCTCACACCAGTTAGAATGGCGATCATTAAAAAGTCAGGAAACAACAGGTGCTGGAGAGGATGTGGAGAAATAGGAACACTTTTACACTGTTGGTGGGATTGTAAACTAGTTCAACCATTATGGAAAACAGTATGGCGATTCCTCAAGGATCTAGAACTAGATGTACCATATGACCCAGCATCCCATTACTGGGTATATACCCAAAGGATTATAAATCATGCTGCTATAAAGACACATGCACACGTATGTTTATTGCGGCACTATTCACAATAGCAAAGACTTGGAATCAACCCAAATGTCCATCAGTGACAGATTAGATTAAGAAAATGTGGCACATATACACCATGGAATACTATGCAGCCATCAAAAAGGATGAGTTTGCGTCCTTTGTAGGGACATGGATGCAGCTGGAAACCATCATTCTTAGCAAACTATCACAAGAACAGAAAACCAAACACCGCATGTTCTCACTCATAGGTGGGAACTGAACAATAAGATCACTTGGACTCAGGAAGGGGAACATCACACACAGGGGCCTATCATGGGGAGGGGGGAGTGGGGAGGGATTGCGTTGGGAGTTATACCTGATGTAAATGATGAGTTGATGGGTGCAGCACACCAACATGGCACAAGTATACATATGTAACAAACCTGCACGTTATGCACATGTACCCTACAACTTAAAGTATAATAATAATAAATAAATTAAAAAAAAAAAAGAAAATGTGGCACATATACACCATGGAATACTATGCAGCCATAAAAAAGGATGAGTTTGTGTCCTTTGTAGGGACATGGATGCAGCTGGAAACCATCATTCTCAGCAAACTATCGCAAGAACAGAAAACCAAACACCACATGTTCTTACTCATAGGTGGGAACTGAACAATGAGATCACTTGGACTCGGGAAGGGGAACATCACACACCGGGGCCTATCATGGGGAGGGGGGCGGGGGGAGGGATTGCATTAGGAGTTACACCTGATGTAAATGATGAGTTGATGGGTGCTGATGAGTTGATGGGTGCAGCACACCAACATGGCACAAGTATACATATGTAACAAACCTGCACAATATGCACATGTACCCTAGAACTTAAAGTATAATAATAATTTTTTTAAAAAGAAACAAACAAACAAAGAAAACAGATAAATGAAACAGAAAGCTGGTTCTTTGAAAAGATGAAATTGACAGCCCATTAGAAAGATTACTCAAGAAAAGAAGAGAGAAGATTCAAATAAGCTCAATGAGAAACAAAATGGGATATATTACAAACGATATAGCAGAAATACAAAAGATCATTCAAGGCTACTATGAACAGCTTTATGTTCACAAACTAGAAAACCTAGAGGAGATGGAGAAATTCCTGGAAATATACAACCCTCCTAGATTAAACTAGGAGGAAGTAGAAACTCTGACCAGACCAATAGCAAGCAGCAAGACTGAAATGGTAATTTAAAAATTGCCAACAATAAAAAAATGTCCAGGACCAGATGGATTTACAGCTGAATTCTATCAGACATTCAAAAATAATTGGTACCAATCCTACTGAAACTACTCTAAAAGATAGAGCAAGAGGGAATCCTCCCTAAATCATTCTATAAAGCCATTATAACCAGCTGAGCATGGTGGCTCATACCTGTAATCTAAGCACTTTGGCAGGCTAAGGGGGCGGATCACAAGGTCAGGAGATCAAGACCATTCTAGCCAACATGGAGAAACTCCGTCTCTACTAAAAAATACAAAAATTAGCCAGGTGTGGTGGCTCTTGCCTGTAATCCCAGCCACTCGGGAGGCTGAGGCAGGAGAATCGCTTGAACCAGGGAGTCGGAGGTTGTAGTGAGCCAAGATCGCTCCACTGCCCTCCAGCCTGGTGACAGAGCGAGACTCCATCTAAAAAAAAAAAAAAAAGTCAGTATAACCCTAATACCAAAATTAGGAAAGGACAAAAGAAAAAAAGAAAACTACAGACCAATATCCCTGATGAACATAGATGCAAAAATCCCCAACAAAATACTAGCTAACTGAATCCAACAATATGCCAAAAAGATAATGTAGCATGATTAAGTGAGTTTCATACCAGGGATTCAGGGATGGTTTAAATATAGAAGTGAATGTAATACACCACATAAACAGAATTAAAAACAAAAATCATATGATCATTTAAATAGACACAGAAAAGCATTTTATAAAACCCAGCATTCCTTTATGATTAAAACCCTCAGCAAAATTGACATAGAAGGGATACCTTAAGGTAATAAAAGCCATCTACAACAAACCCACAGCCAACACTGTACTGAATGGGAAAAAGTTGAAAGCATTTTTGCTGATAACTGTTACAAGATAAGGATGTTCATTTTCACCACTTCTATTCAACATAGTACTAGAAGACCTATCCAGAGGAATCAGACAAGAGAAAGAAATAAAGGGCATCCAAATCAGTAAAGAGGAAGTCAAACTGTCACTGTTTGACAAATATGTCAAATATGATCATATTCCTAGAAAACCTAAAGACTCATCCAAAAAGCACCTAGATCAGATAAATGAATTCAGTAAAGTTTTAAGATACAAAATCAATGTACACAAATCAGCAGCACTGCTATACACCAATAGCAACCAAGCTGAGAATCAAATCAAGGACTCAACCCCTTTTACAATAGCTGCAAAAAATAATAATAATAAAATACTTAGAAATATACCTAACCAAGGAGGTGAAAGACCTCTACAAGAAAAACTGTAAAACACTGCTGAAAGAAATCATAGACGACACAAACAAATGGAAATACATCCCATGCTCATGGATGGGTAGAATCAATATTGTGAAAATGAAAATATTGCTAAAAGCAATCTACAAATTCAAAGCAATTTCCATCAAAATACCATCATTATTCTTCACGTAACTAGAAAAAATCCTAAAATTCATAAGGAACCAAAAAAGAGCCAGCATAGCCAAAGCAGACTAAGCAAAAAGAATAAATCTGGAAGCATTTCAAACTGTACTACAAAACATAGTTAACAAAACAGCATGGTACTGGCATAAAAACAGGAAAATAGACAAATGGAACAGAATAGAGAACCCAGAAATAAATCTAAATACTTACAGCCAACTGATCTTCAACAAAGCAAACAAAAACATAAGTGGAGAAAGGACATCCTATTCAACAAATGGTGCTGGGATAATTGGTAAGCCACATATAGAAGAATGAAACTGGATCCTCATCTCTCACTTTATACAAAAATCAACTCAAGATGGATCAAAGACCTATATCTAAAACATGAAACCATAAAAATTCTAGAAGACAACATTGGAAAAACCCTTCTAGACATTGGCCTAGGCAGAGTTCATTACCAAGAACCCAAACGCAAATGCAACAAAAACAAAGATAAATAGCTGGGACTTGTTTAAACTAAAAAGCTTCTGCACAGCTAAAGAAATAATAAGCAGAGTAAACAGAAAGCTCATAGAGTGGGAGAAAATATTTACAAACTATGCATCCAACAAAGGACTAATATTCAGAATTTACAAGGAACTCAAGCAAATCAGCAAGAAAAAAACAAACAATCCCATCAAAAAGTAGGCTAAGGGTTGGGCTCAATGGCCCATGTCTGTAATCCCAGCACTTGGGAGGCCAAGGTGGGTGGATCGCTTGAGCCCAAGAGTTTGAGACAAGCCTAGGCAACATAGCAAAGCTCTGTCCCTACAAAAAATATAAAAGTTAGCAGGGTGTGGTGGCTTGTGGGTGTAGTCCCAGCTACTTGGGAGGCTGAGATAGGAGGATCCCTTGAACCCAGGAGGTGGAGGTTGCAGTAAGCTGAGATGACACCACTGCACTCCAGTCTGGGCAACAGAGAGAGACCCTGTCTCAAAAAAATAAATAAATAAATAAAATTAAAAATGGAAAAGAAAAAAAAAAGTGGGCTAAGGACACGGACAATTTTTTTTTTTTTTTTTTTTTTTTTGATGAGACGGAGTCTCACTCTGTTGCCCAGGCTGGAGTGCAGTGACACAATCTCAGCTCTCTGCAACCTACACCTCCTGGGTTCAAGCGATTCTCCTGCCTCATCCTCCTGAGTAGCTGGGATTACAGGTGTGTGCCACCACGCCCGGGTAATTTTTTTTGTATTTTTAGTAGAGATGGGGTTTCACCATTTTAGCCAGGATGGTCTCAAACTCCTGATGTCATAATCCACCCGCCTCAGCCTCCCAAAGTGCTAGGATTTCAGGTGTGAGCTATTGTGCCTGGCTGAAGACAATTCTTAAAAGAAGATATACATATGGCCAACAAACATATTTTAAAAAATGCTCAACATCACTAATTATCAGAGAAATGTGAATCTAAAACCATAATGTGGTACCACCTTACTCCTGCAAGAATAGCCATAATTTAAAACTAAAAAAAAAAAAAAAAAACTGATATTGGCATGGATGTGGTCGAAAGGGAACACTTTTACACAGCTGGTAGGAATGTAAACTAGTACAACCACTATGGAAAACAGTATGGAGCCTCCTTAAAGTACTGAAATTAGAACTACCATTCGATCCAGGAATCTTACTGCTGAGTATCTACTCAGAGGAAAAGAAGTCATTATATGAAAAAGACACTTGCACATGCATGTTTATAGCAGCGCAATTCAAAATTGCAAAAATATGGAACCAGCCCAAATGCCCAATCAACCAACAAGTGGATAAAGAAAATATAGTATATATATACCATGGCATACTACTCAGCTATAAAAAGGAATGAAATAATAGCATTCGCAGCAACCTGGATGAAGTTGGAGACCATTAATATAAGTGAAGTAACTCAGGAATGGGAAACCTAATATCATACGTTCTCACTTATGATTGGGAGCTAAGCTGTGAAGACACAAAGGCAGAAGAATGACATAATGGACTCTGGGGACTTGGGGAGAAGGGTGGGAGAAAGGTGAGGAATAAAAGAATACACATTGGGTACAGTCTACACTGCTCAGGTGATGGGTGCATCAAAATCTCAGAAATCACCAATAGAGAATTTATCCATGTGATTTAAAACAAGAAGAAAGAAAGAAAACATTGAACTTGGAGTACACTGTAGACCAAATGGACCTAAAAGACATAGACAAATATTCCATCCAACAGTAACAGAACATACATTCTTCTCAAGTGCACACAAAACATTCTTCAGAATAATTCACATATTAGAAGGAGATTGGCATTAATAACCCAGAGAGCAAATGGAAAATAGCAGCAGGAGGGGCAGGGGTAGTGGTAGCAGGGGTGATAGATGTGATGTTGGACTATAGAAGGGAAAGAAAGAGAAAAAAGTTGATGATTTTGAATAAATTGCATGAATACCCTGCCTTTAGTGATTAAAAGAACACTTATTTTTGGCCAGGTGTAATCGTTCACACCTAGCACTTTGAGAGGACAAGGCAAGTGGATGGTTTGAGCTTAGGAGTTCGAGACCAGCCTAAGCAACATGGTGAAACCCATCTCTACCAGAAATACAAAAATTAACTGGGCATGGTGGCATGCCTCTCTGATCCCAGCTACTTGGGAGGCTGAGGCAGGAGGATTGCTTGAGCTCAGGAGCAGAGGCTGCAGTGAGCCAAAATTGAGCCACTGCACTCCAGTCTGTGTAACAGAGTGAGACTCCATCTCAAAAAAAAAAAGAAGAAGAAGAAGAAGAACACGTGTTTTTGTAAAAAAAAAAAAAAAAAAAAAAAAAAAAAAAAAAAAAAAAAAAAAAGAAAAGAAAAGAAATAAACCAGGGAGAGGGATACAGTGCTGGGAGAACCAGATGCAATTTAAAATCTTGTACATATCTCCCTAAGGTTATTATATGCAAATATAATAATATATAACATATTAGACTTTATATTCACTCTAATATTACAGACAACACATCACCTGTTATATTTATTATATTAACACTGTGCAATATAGTGTGTAGAATATAATGTGTTGTATGATAACATGTAGGTAATAATAACATATAGTTATATTGTATAATAATTTATATATGATAATTATTTTAAAATTAAGAGGACTAGGCCGGGCGCGGTGGCTCACGCTTGTAATCCCAGCACTTTGGGAGGCCAAGACAGGCAGATCATGAGGTCAGGAGATAGAGACCATCCTGGCTAACATGGTGAAACCTCATCTCTACTAAAAATACAAAAAATTAGCTGGGCGTGGTGGTGGGCACCTATAGTCCCAGCTACTTGAGAGGCTGAGGCAGGAGAATGGCATGAACCCGAGAGGCAGAGCTTGCAGTGAGCCGAGATCGCACCACAGCACTCCAGCCTGGGCGACAGAGCAAGACTCCATCTCAAAAAAATAAAAAATAAAAATTAAGAGGACTAAAACTATATCAAGCATCTTTTCCAACCACAACGATATAAAATTAGAAATCAACAACAAGAGGAATTTTGGAAAATTCAAAAATATGTGGAAATTAAACAACATGATCCTGGACAAACAATGGGTCAAAAAAGAAATCAAAAGGGAAATTTTAAAATAATTTAAGGCAAACAAAAATGTAAAAACAACATACCAAAATGTATGGGATAACAGCAAAAGCAACCGTAAGAAGAAAATTTATAGCAATAAATGTCTACATTGAAAAAGAAGGATCTAAAAGAAAAAGAAAACAACCTAACATTACACCCCAAGGAACTAGAAAAAGAAGAACAAATTAAGCCCAAAGTTAGAAGAAGGAAGTGTTACTGGTGGGTCTTTGCTCTTAGAGCTCCCAACATGGTGGCGGGCCATTCCCAAGATGGTGGCAAGCCTTCTGTTCTCTGACCTGGGGTTCTTGGCCTCACAGATTCCAAGGAATGGAACCTTGGGCCATGCGGTAAGTGTTATAGGTCTATTAGAAGTCATGGGTCACGGAAGAGAACCATGGAACCCAGCAACTAGTGTTCAGCTCGATTAGGATGAACTTGGGCACTTAGCCATGCAGGAATAATGGCAAGCCTCTAACCCAATCGAGAGCAGCAATAGGTGCCTCGCTGGATCAGAAGCACAGCAGACACCCTGCCAGATCCTGAGGGGTGGAAGTCAATGGTGGGTCTGTGATGGTGGAGTTCAGCAGTGGTGGATGGCAAGTGAAAGCTCAGCTTGAGCCAGAACAAACACGGACAAGAAGAGTGTGCAGTTGCAAGATTTAATAGAGTGAAAACAGAGCTCCCATACAACAGGAAGGGACCCAAAGGGGGTTGCCCAAACCAGCTCAAATGCCTGGGTTTATATCCCGATCATTGTCCCTCCTCCTGTGCTCTCAGGTGATAGATGATTGACTATTGCTTTACCTCCTGCTTTTAGCCTAATTGCTATTTTAGTGAGCTGAGTTACAAGCCCAGTGTTTAAAGGTGGCTGTGGTCACCTTCCCCAGCTAGGCTTAGGAATTCTTAGTCAACCTAGGAAATCCAGCTAGTCCTGTCTCTCAGAAGGGAATAAAATCTGGGCAAAAATAAATGAAATAGAGACTAGAAAAATAATAGAATCAAGAAAACTGAGTTGATTTTGTTAAAAGACAAACAAAATCAACAAACCTTTAGCAAGACTAAAAAAAAGATTCAAATCAAATCAGAAATGAAAGATGAGACATTAGAACTGATACTGTCGAGACACAACGGATTGTTAAGAGACTAATACGAACAATTATATGCCAATAAATTGGATAACCTAGAGGAAATGGATAAAGTCCTAGAAACATACAACTTCCCCAGATTGAATTATGAAGAAATAGGAAATCTGAATAGATCAATAACGAGTAAAGAGAGTGAATCAGTAATAAAGTCTCCCACCAAAGAAAAGCCTAGGACCTGTTAGCTTCACTGCTGAATTCTACCAGACATTTAAAGAACTAATGCCAATCCTTCTCAATCTCTTCCAAAAACCTGAGGAGAAAGGAAGACTTCCAAATACATTTTACAAGGCCAGCATTACCCTGACACCAAAGCCAAACTAAGAAACTACATTAAAAAAAAATGACAGGTGCAGTTCCAAGATGGCCGAATAGGAACAGCTCAGTCTACAGCTCCCAGTGTGAGCAAAGCAGAAGAAGGGTGATTTCTGCATTTCCAACTGAGGTATCAGGTTCATCTCACTGGGGCTTGTCAGACAGTGGGTGCAGGACAGTGGGTGCAGTGCACCAAGCAAGAGCCAAAGCAGGGCGAGGTATTGCCTCACCCAGGAAGTGCAAGGGGTCAGGGAATTCCCTTTCCTAGCCAAGCAAAGCAGTGACAGATGACACCCAGAAAATTGGGTCATTCCCACCCTAATACTGCGCTTTTCCAATGGTCTTAGAAAATGGCACAGCAGGAGATTATATCCCGCACCCGGCTCGGAGGGTTCCACGCCCACGGAGCCTCGCTCATTGCTAGCACAGCAGTCTGAGATTGAACTGCAAGGTGGCAGCTAGGCTGGGGGAGGGGCGCCTGCCATTGTTGAGGCTTGAGTAGGTAAACAAAGCAACCAGGAAGCTCGAACTGCCTGGAGCCCACCACAGCTCAAGGAGGTCTGCCTGCTTCTTTGTGATGGGTGCGAACGTCTTCCTTTAGCTCGGAGAAGTTTGTTATTACCGATTATCTGAAGCCTTCTCTCAACTCTTCAAAGTCATTCTCTGTCCAGCTTTGTTCCGTTGCTGGCGAGGAGCTGCATTCCTTTGGAGGAGAAGAGGTGCTCTGATTTTTAGAATTTTCAGCTTTTCTGCTCTGGTTTCTCCACATCTTTGTGATTTTATCTACCTTTGGTCTTTGTAGATGGTGATGTACAGATGGGGTTTTGGTGTGGATGTCCTTTCTGGTTGTTAGTTTTCCTTCTAACAGTCAGGACCCTCAGCTGCAGGTCTGTTGGAGTTTGCTGGAGGTCCACTCCAGACCCTGTTTGCCAGGGTATCACCAGCGGAGGCTGCAGAACAGTAAATATTGCAGAACAGCAAATGTTGCTGCCTGATCCTTCCTCTGGAAGTTTCGTCTCAGAGAGGCACCCAGCTGTATGAGGTGTCAGTCAGCCCCTCTAGGACGTGTCTCCCTTTTAGGCTACTTGGGGATCAGGGACCCACTTGAGGAGGCAGTCTGCCCATTCTCAGATCTCAAACTCCATGCTGGGAGAACCCTACTCTCTTCAAAGCTTTCAGACAGGGACGTTTAAGTCTGCAGAAGTTTCTGCTGTCTTTTGTTCAGCTATGCTCTGCCCCCAGAGGTGGAGTCTACAGAGGCAAGCAGGCCTCCTTGAGCTGCAGTGGGCTCCACCCAGTTCGAGCTTCCCAGCGACTTTGTTTACCTACTCAAGCCTCAGCAATGGTGGACACCCCTCCCCCAGCTTTGCTGCCGCCTTGCAGTTCAATCTCAGACTGCTGTGCTAGCAGTGAGCGAGGCTCCGTGGGAGTGGGACTGTCCGAGCCCGGCACAGGATATAACCTCCTAGTGTGCCATTTGCTAAGACCATTGGAAAAGCACGGTATTAGGGCGGGAGTGTCCCAATTTTCCAGGTACTGTCTGTCATGGCTTCTCTTTGTTAGGAAAGGGAATTCCACGACCCCTTGTGCTTCCCGGGTGAGGCGATACCCCACCCTGCTCCGAGGGCTGCACCCACTGTCCAACAAGCCCCAGTGAGATGAACCCAGTACCTCAGTTGCAAATGCAGAAATCACCCATCTTGTGCGTCACTCACACTTGGGGCTGTAGACTGGAGCTGTTCCTATTTAGCCATCTTGGGACTTCCCTGTTTCTTGTTTTGTTTTGGAAAGACAGGGTCTCACTCTGTCACCCAGGCTGTAGTGCAGTGGCATGACTGTGGCTTATGGCACCCTAGAACTCCTGGGCTCAAGCAATCCTCCCATCTCAGCCTCCTGAGTAGCTGGAACTACAGGCAGGCACCACCACATCAGGCTAGTTTTTTCAAAATTTTTTGTAAAGACAGGGTCTCACTATGTTGCCCAGATTGGTCTCAAATGTGTGGACTAAAGTCATCCTCCTGCTTTGGCCTTCCAGTGTGCTAGGATTAAAAAATCAAACTCATGGAAACAGGGAGTAGAGTGGTAGCATCAACAAAAAGAGTTGAGCTCTGTAAAACATTTGAAGACATTTATTCTAAGCCAAATTTGAGTGACCAATGGTCTGTGACAGTACCAGGAGATCCTGAGAACATATGCCCAAGGTGGTAGGGCTACAGTTTGGTTTTATACATTTTAGGGAGACATGGAACATCAATCAATGCATGTAAGATGTACATTGCTTCAGTATGGAAAGGCAGGACAACTAGAAGGAGGTGGGGGGCTTCCAGATCACACACAGATTCAAAGATTTTCTTATTGGCAGTTGGTTGAAAGAGTTATTATCTAAAGACCTGGAATCAATAGAAAGAAATGTCTGGGTTATGATAAGTGGTTGTAGAGACCAAGATTTTAATCATGCAGATGAAGCCTCCAGGTAGCAGGTTTCAGAGAGAATAGATTGTAAATGTTTCTTATCAGACTTAAAGACTCTGTTCTGTCAGTCTTTTTTTTTATGGACTGCTTCATGAATTTGCATGTCATCTTTGCACAGGGGCCATGCTAATCTTCTCTGTATCATTCCAAGTGTACTATATGTGCTGCCAAAGCAAGCACTATTTTATCAGTCTTAAGGGCTCTGTATTGTCGTTAATGCTGGTCAGCTGTACCTGAATTCCAGCAGGGAGGAGGGCATAATGAGGTATGCCTGATCCCCACTCCCCATTATGGCCTGAACTAGTTTTTCAGGATAACTTTGGAATGCCCTGGGCAAAGGGGAGGACCCATCAGTCAGCTAGAGGGTTTAGAATTTTATTTTTGGTATGCAGTGTTTACCAGGGCTGGGAATGGAGGTGACTGGGGAGGAGGAGGAAATGGGTAGACGTTGGTCAAAAGATACAAAGTTGATGTTAGGAGTAATAAGTTGTGGAGATCTGTTGTGCAACAGGATAACTATAATTAATAATAAGGTAGAGTATATTTGAAAATTGCTAGAGAGTAGATTTTAAATGTTATCTTCACACATTTAAGTATGTGAGATGATGAATATGTCAATTCGCTTGATTTAATCATTCCACAATGTATTCATATATCAAAACATCACGTTGTACACCATAAACATATACAATATGTTATTTGTCAATTAGAAAATGAATTACCAGCCTGGGCAAATAAGCAAGACCCTGTCTCTACAAAAAAAAATAAAACAAAATAATTATCCAGGCATGGTGGCATGTACCTGTAGTTCCAGCTACTCAGGAGGCTGTTGCAGGAGGATCCCTTGAGCTCAGGCAATCAAGGCTGCAGTGAGTTATGATCCTGCTGCTGCATAACAGTCTGGACAATAGACCAAGACATTGCTTCTAAAAATAAAAAATAATAATAATTAATCAACTTTAGAAAAGAAACAAATAAAAACAAGAATCTACTGGTAAAATGGAAAAAAACTTACCATCCTCTTACTTAGATGACCTATGAAAGCCTTTTCATTACAGCTCTAGAGTTATATAATCAAGTTAAAAGTTGGTGATTTGCATAAGTGGCATTAGTCTGGCTCTATCACATCACTGCAACAGTGTGGCAGGCCTACATAACAACTGTTTTAGTACTGATTGACTGGTTAAGTTAAATATTAAAAGCTAGTGCCCTTGTACAAATGCTGCAATATAACAAAAGCCCACCATGAGTTTTGCTTAGGCCTTTCCTTAGCCTTAAAGTATGACAGAATAATGAAAGAATTCTTAACAGGGCCCATTTAGGATTGCACAAATTTTATTGGGGGTCTGAAGAAACTCTCCAGGCCTCCACAAACAAGTTTATTGGAAATTTGAAGGAACTCCCCAAACCTCTGTGATTTAGCAGGAGACAAGATAAGTGCAATCACCCCAACACTTGGCACTTGGACCCATTTAGATTAAGTAAACTTACTGAGGCTCCAGAAGAAGGTCTCCAGGACCCAGACCTTAGTTATAGATTAAAAGAAGTTAATCACTTAGTTATAGATTAAAAAGAAGTTAATGTCTTTAGATGAATGCACACTTATACAAAAACATATAGCGTAGAAGTTATACAAGCTCTGAAAAACTTTGTAATTTTGAGTTGGTCTGGTGATAATTTCCAGGCCTTGTCCCTGTAATCAGTTACAGAAATAAAAACTGTCTTCCTCCCCAGTTTATCTGCATCTCGTTATTGGGCCACGATAAATAGCAGCCTGGCCCTCAGTTTGATCCAGAAACAACAGGAAGCAGAAAGATTGAGTGATTTTGTTGTGACCCATCACAAAATCAGTATCAGTACTGTGGTGGTGATTTTTTTATTATTTTATTTTTTCCAAAACAGGGTCTCACTCTGTCACCCAGGTCGGAGTGCAGTGGTGAAATCTCAGCACACTGCTACAACCTCTGCCTCCTGAGTTCAGGTGATTCTCGTGCCTTACCCTCCCGAGTAGCTGGGACTACAGGCACATGCCACCACACCCAGCTAATTTTTGTATTTTTAGTAACAACAGGGTTTCACCATGTTGGCCAGGTTGGTCTTGAACTCCTGGCCTCAAGTGATACACCCTCCTCAGTCTCCCTGAGAGACAGGACTAGCTGGATTTCCTAGGCCAACTAAGAATCCCTAAGCCTGGCTGGGAAGGTGACCACATCCACCTTTAAACACGGGGCTTGCAACTTAGCTCACACCCAACCAATCAGGTAGTAAAGAGAGCGCACTAAAATGCTTATTAAGCAAAAACAGGAGGTAAAGAAATAACCAATCATCTATCACCTGAGAGCACAGTGGGAGGGACAATAATCGGATGTAAACCCAGGCATTCCAGATGGCAATGGCTACCCTCTTTGGGTCCCCTCCCTTTGAATGGGAGCTCTGTTTTCACTCTATTAAATCTTGAAACTGCACTCTTCTGGTCCAACACCGCTGGAGCTGAGCTTTCCCTCGCCTTCCACCACTGCTGTTTGCCACCCCTCGCAGACCCCGGCTGACTTCCATCCCTCAGGGTCTGACAAGGTGTCCGCTGTGCTCCTGATCTGGCGAGGTGCCCATTGCCACTCACAATCGGGCTAAAGACTTGCCATTGTTCCTGCACAGCTAAGAGCCCGGGTTCATCCTAATCGAGCTGAACACTAGTCACTGGGTTCCACTGTTCTGTTCTGTGACCCATGGCTTCTAATAGAGCTATAACACTCACCACATGGCCCAAGATTCCATTCCTTGGAATCCATGAGGCTAAGAACCCCAGGTCAGAGAACACAAGGCTTGCCACCATTTTAGAAGCAGCCCGCCACCTTCTTGGGAGCTCTGAGAGCAAGGACCACCTGGTAACAACCGGAAGTGCTGGGATTACGGAAGTGAGCCACCACGCTGGTCCTGTGGTGGTTATTCTAACAAACCTCTGTGTGTGCTTGTGGGAGAGAATCCAGTGTAGGATTGCTCTGACAGTATAGCAATGGATTATTTTAACATTATTTCATTATTTGTCTCTCCTTGGAACTAAATTTGAAGTTTCAGCAGTGGGTCTCCTTTCAATAGTTTATTCAGATTTCAGTTCCTTTCATTCCTACTTAGAGCTTTCTGGCTCTAAAGGCAAATTTCTGAGTTATCTGAGTGACTCATTTCAGGTGAGTAGGAACAAAAGCAAAACAGGAAATAATTACAATAACAAGGGCCAGAGACACACCTATAGGTGATAAGACTGGTAACAAGTCAGTGTCTTTGTAGAACACTTAATTTCTGAAAATGTTGCATAACATTCACGCTCATCTGGTATTTTAACACAGTGTTTCACTTTGGCATGGTCTGTTCTTATGTGACTAAAGAATTCCTGAGTCTTCTATTTGTTTGTGCTGTTTTCCATAAAAGGAAATGCGGGTGAGAAATAGTGAAATGGCTCCATCCAGATAGTTAAAGCAATATAGAGTTGCACACAACTAAACTCACCTTAAGATAAACGGACATTGATGTTTTGGTGCTCTAAAATTGCTCCAAAACATTCTTTGTAAGTTATGCATACTTTTTAAGGGTATTTATTAGCTGTGGGCCTCAGACAAGTGGTTTAACCATTCTGTGCTTCCGGTTATTGTGTTCGTTTGTTTTCCCTCTCTCAGCAGAATCCTGTTTCTTTATCTGTAAATTGGAGTAATAACAGTACCTTCTTCAGAAGGATGTAATAAGGACTAAATTACTAAAGTGCTTGCAGCAGTGCAGAGCAGTACATAAAGTAAGGACATGTGTACTAGCTATCATTGTTACTGTTGTAGAAAAAAACAGGTTCTTGTCACATGACCAGGATAATTGAGGCACAGGGACACACTGTAAGGTTAGTAGGGCAGGGTTTATTGAGTGAAAAGAAAAAAAAAAGAGATAGAGAAAAACAGGAACTCCAGCAAACTGAGAGTCCTTCTAGCAGGTTCTCCCCCTCAAAGATTGAATCCCAGGTCACCACAGGAACAGGAGAGGCCAGGATCCTCACCACTACAAATAGCGTGAACTTCCTGAGGCTTCACCCAGTCCTCCCAGTGCACAGGTGGGCATTACTCAGAATCAGTTGGGAAAAGGCAGGCTTCATCCAGACCAGCAGTCTGGTTTTTCAGCCTTCAGAGTGTTTTAGGCTTGAAGGAGGGGTTTCACTGGGAGACTCTTGGCTGCCTCCTATCTCTGTCATTACTGTGTCCATACTGAAGAGTCATCAATAAGACAGATGGGCAAGAGATTGTGACTTCATTTTAAAAAACAAGAGAGAGAGAGAAACATCTTCACTGCCACCCCACCCCCCAACCCCCCTCCAAAACAAAAAACTTCCAACAGCTACGGGTAAAACTGAGACAGAACAGACCCCTCTTTGAAGCCTGTAGGTCCACTCCCCTCACCCCCCGGTCCCCTCCCCTCTCCCTCAGCATGGAAATGAAGGAAAATCTTGAGTTCCTTCAAGGGAAATTCTAGACACCTAGCTAGCCTTGAGAAGTAAATGAACAGCTTGTTTGGAGGCTGAGGCAGGAGAATCGCTTGAAACCAGAAGGCAGAGGTTGCAGTGAGCCGAGATAGTGCCACTGCACTCCAGCCTGGGCAACAAGAGTGAAACTCCGTCTCAAAAAATAAAAATTAAAAAATAAATAAATAAAACAATGGCTAAGGAAGTTACAGTCAGATGTTTTGTTCTCTATAGAAACTAAAGATCACACCTTAAAATATGTCTCTGAATTGTCGGAGACCCACATCCCCACCAAATGGATCTGCTGGCACACAGAGCTCAACTAAGGGGGAACGGAGGACTGAACTCTGATGGCTGTTCTTCTGAATCTCTTCCTGAGGGGCCTGAAGGAGGTCACACTCACAAGTCAGAGCTAACGTTCTTTTCTGCTGATCTCAAATTTTTGTACAAAGCTTAACCTCTTTAACCAATCGCAAATCAGAAAGTCTTTGAGTCCAGTCTGGGTGTGGTGTGTCACGCCTGTAATCCCAGTGCTTTGGGAAGCCAAGGCGGGAGATAGGTCAAAGACAGGAGATCAAAACCAGACTGATAAACATAGCAAGACTCCGTCTCTACATAAAATTTAAAAATTAGCCAGGCATGGTTGTGCATGTTTGTAGTCTCAGCTACTTGGGAATCTAGAGGAAAAAGGATCAGGCCTGGTGCAGTGGCTCAAGCCTGTAATCCCAGCACTTTGGAAGGCCGAGGCAGGTGGATCACCAAAGGTCAGGAGTTTGAGACCATCCTGGCCAATGTGGTGAAACCCCATCTCTACTAAAATTACAAAAATTCCGGGCGTAGTGGCAGGCATCTGTAATCCCAGCTACTGGGAGGCTGAGGCAGAAGAATTGCTTGAACCCAGGAGGCAGAGGTTGCAGTGAGCTGAGATCGCACCGTTGCACTGCAGCCTGGGCGACAAGAGTGAAACTCTATCTCAAAAAATAAATAAAAATAAAAAGTAAGGCGAGAGGATCACTTGAGCCCAGGAGTTCAAGATTACAGTGAGCTATGATGACACCACTGCACTCCAGCCTGAGCAACAAAGCAAGACCCTGTCTCATAAACAAAATAAAACCAAAAAGCCTGCCTGTACAGGATATTAGTGACACAGTGTTAGGGACCATAGGTTTTTAGGCTCCCACGCAATAGAAATTGACAGGAGGCCAAGCAAGTTTCCCAAACACAGCTTTGTTAGGGGCTTATGCTCAAACACAAGGGAAAGAGCACTGGAGTGAGGAGTTCTCCAGCTGGCTCCCCAAGGACAGGTCTTTCTGGTGTTTTAAGAAGGGTGACGTGAATAAGCACGAGGTACGCAAACGTCATGACATGTGTGGGGTAGAACACAGGGTGTGCAGACACAGTGCGAAATCATTTTAGTACACACATCACATGATCAAAAAATGGCAAATAAGCCCTTCCCTGGGTGGAGAGTTTAGTGTAATAATGAGGCAACTCTACAGGGTAAAGATCATCATTCTTCTGGTCTTGTATTTGTGTGGATGATAGAGTTGACTTCCTTGACTAAGACTTAGGGTGGGATGCTGCCTATCTTAGTTTCTTCAAAGTCCTGAGATCAGTGGGTATGGTGCCTTGAGTAAGATGATGGGATGCTACTTGTCTTCCTTTCTTCAAGGTCCCTGGGTCAGCAGGTAGGACAGAAAAAGAGGAAAATTATGTATTAACGGGGGTGGAGGGACCAAGTCCCGTCCCTAATCTGTCTCAATATTAGGACAAGTGCAAGGCCGTCTTTGCATTAAGCCTTCTGTTAAGATGCTAAGGAGCCCTAATGGGGCAGAGAGAAGGTAAATTTGGCTGGGATTCCAGAACGGGCCAAGTAAGTTTCTGAAGTGAGCAGGGAGAGAAACATCTTGGGAAATCTTGGAACTTTAGGGGATAGTGAAAGAGGTGAGGTATTGAACTTTCTTCTTTCCTCTCTCCCCTTACCCCTGAATTACAGAGGATGGGAAAAAAGTTGGTTATAAAAAAACTGGAGCTGCTTTACCCCCAGCCTGCCGGAGTAATCATTTTAAAATGTAAACTCTTAAACTCTCCTTTTTACACCCTTTAATGCATTCCCATTTCACCCAATAACACTGATCATTATTTTGGAATGAATTAATGGGAGAGGGAGTCCGACATGATGAATAAATGTAGTCCTTAGAGAGAGATGGATTTATGAAAACACTGCTGGCAGGAAGGACAAACCTTTGCTCACAAGTTACAGTCTGGGATTTTCTTATTCTTTCCTCTCAAAGCCCTCATATTTTCTCCTCCTTGCCTATTCCGCATTCCCAGAGGAGCTTGATCCCCTCAGGACAAAGCTGGAGAGGGCCTCTGTTGAGTCAGTTCCAGCCTCTCCTGTTTATGACCTCAAGAAGCTAGTGAAAACCTGTCTCCCAAGTCAGAGTGCCTTACATACCTAAAGGCTCACCTAGGTCAGAACATGCACAGATAGGATCCCTTATTGTTCAAGCACAGACAAAGCAACATAGCCCAGCAGTCAGGAGCACCGGCTTCACAGATGCATAGAGCAGAGTTGGAATCTTAATCTGGGCACTTCCAAGCTGTTAATAAACCTTTCAGAATATCAGTTTCTCGTCTGTAAAAGGATGACAGGAGAACCTACTTGAGGGTTGTCAGGATACTTAAATGTGATGCCTGGCACATAATAAGTACTCAGTAAATACTGACTATTGTTAGTACTAAAATCATAATTCTAGAAGCTAGATACATAACTTTCTCTCTCCCCTCTCACATGCAAGAGAATGGAGCACAAATGTTCTGTTTTTCTACTCGCCATGATAAAATTGAAGCTAGTTACAGTATTTAAAAAATAAACATAGTTCCCTTCATCATAGTTAACTTCAGCTGGTGTAACACAGCAGTCCCCAATCTTTTTGGCATCAGGGACCAGTTTCATGGAAGACAATATTTCCTCAGCTGGGGCTGGGGCTGGGGCTGGGCGTGTAGTATTACAGGCATGAGCAGGGCAGGAGACGGCTCTCCCCCACCCACTAGGAATGTCAAGTGATGGTTCAGCAATTATCACATTGCTTCTCTAAAAATGATAATTAGGCAGCCAGGAGAGGCAATCTCCTGATGGTCCACACCTGTTAACATTAAAAGTGTTCATTGAATGCAGACCTCGTGGAGAAGCAGCTTCTGGGGCATGCATGTTAAGAGAAAAAATAGCAGGCTAGGCACGGTGGCTCGCACCTGTAATCCCAGCACTTTGGGAGGCCGAGGCAGGCAGATCACAAGGTCAGGAGTTAGAGATCAGCCTGGCCAATATGGTGAAAGCCCATCTCTACTGAAAAATACAAAAATGAGTCGGGCGTGGTGGCACTGCGCCTGTAGTCCCAGCTACTCAGGAGGCTGAGGCAGGAGAATCACTTGAACCCAGGAGGCAGAGGTTGCAGTGAGCTGAGATCATGCCACTGCACTCCAGCCTGGGCAACAGAGTGAGACCCTGTCTCAAAAAAAAAAAAAAAGAGAGAGAGAGAGAGACAAAATGGCAAAGTATGATGTTTCAGGGACACACGCCACCGGAAAAAGGAAAAAAACTTCAGATGAGCATGTGTATAGCTCCCTAAACCCCCTGTGTGTGCTCAGTCCCAAAGAGTAAGGAAAGCACTGCACATGTGGAAAGCCCACCCTAAGGAAAGAATCTTGGGAAAGAGGTGAGCCTTTAAAATCCTAAGATCATGGTTCAATGGGGACTTGATATTCTTTTTCTCTCTTTGACCTTCAGGCACCCACTTGGATCTCTTCCGAGGGCTCTTTTCTTTATTTCCTGCCTTAAAGCCTTTTTAAATAAACTTCCATTCCTGCTCTGGAACTTACCTCGGTCTCTTTCTGCTTTATGCTCCTCAGCTGAGTTCTTCCTTCTGAGGAGGCAAGGACTAAAGTTGCTGTAGACCTGTATGGACAGCTGCTGGTAACTCAGGGTAACTCTGATCTCTTCCACGCTAACAGGGTGGGGTGGGGGCGGGCGGGGGGTGGTGGGCAGAAATGGTTTCTGGATGAAACTGTTCCCCCTCAGATCATCAGGCATTAGATTCTCATAAGGAGTGCACAACCTAGATCCCCTGCATGTGCAGTTCACAATAGGGTTTGTGCTCCTATGAGAATCTGAGGCTGCCACTGATCTGAGAGGAGGCAGAGCTCAGGCAGTAATGCTCACTTGCCAGCTGTTCACCTCCTGTGGTGCAGCCCGGTTCCTAACAGGCCAGACTGGTACTGGTCCGCAGCTCCGGGGCTAGGAACTGCTAGTGTAACAGTTTATGTCCCCTGGGCCAGGACAGCCTGTGGAAACAGCTAGGAAGACAGGGTTTCTATTGTTTCTACCAACCCCAGCCCCTGCCCCACACCCACTACATCCACATTCTGGGTATTTCTAACTTAGATCTTATTTTCTCCTCAAAGAAAGGGGAATCGGTAAAGGGTGAGGTAGCTCACAGATACTTGGGTATCCTCCCAACCTTGTCTGTCAGCTTCCCGGTCACTACAGATGGCTGCCACCTCCTGACCCATCTGTACACTCCAGTCATCACTCACCCAAGCCTCACCATACTGCTTCACAACAGCCTGGCTTCTTGTGAACAGCCCTACCCAGGTAGATCTGCTTCTTTCTTTTATTATTATTATTTTTTTTACTTTGTTTTTTCTTTCTAATAAACCTTTTGCACTCCTAAGATCTGCTCTCTTCCAATCTGTCTCTGTCATTGCTGCTGGTACCCAGCAATCGGCTTGCCTCACCCCCATTTTTTAGGCAGAGCCTGAGCTGTTTCTCAGAGGTCTCAGAAGTCCCAGCCTGTTCCAGCCCCAGTGTGCAATAAGAAATATTGTTGTTGGGCCAGGCGTGATGGCTCGTGCCCATATTTCCAACAACTGAGGAGGCTGAGGCAGGATGATTGCTTGAGTCCAGGAGTACAAGACTAGCCTGGGCAACATTGCGAGACCCAACCTCTAAAAAAACAAAAAAGAAAAGAATTACAATTATGAAGTTAGTTGTGGGCTTGTAATAAATTTTTTTCTTATTTTAATTTTTTTAAAAAAGAAAAGCAATACAGTTGTCTCCGGTTATCTATGGGGAATTGGTTCCAGGACCCAATAGTGGATACTAAAGCCAGCAGATGCTCAAGACTCTTACATAAAATGGCATAATATTTGGATATAACCTACACACATCCTCCGCAGAGGATGTATATACTGTATATTCTTTTTCCCCAGAAACAGCCAGGAAGAACTTCCATATACTTTAAATCATACCTAGGTTACTGATAACAACCAATACAAGTAAACGCTATGTAAATAGTTGTTATACTGTATTGTTTAGGGAATAATAACATGACAAAAAAAGTCTGTACATGTTCGGTACAGACACAAATTTCTTTGGAGTATTTTTGATCAGTGGTTGGTTGAATCTGTGGATGCGGAACTCATGAATACAAAAGGCCAACTGTCTATTGTTTTTGGCTTTCATTCCAGCTTCCTGACACAGAGCTCCTAAATTATTCTAGTTTCCTTAGTGTTAAGGGTGACAAAAGCATCTTTTGTTATAATATTTGTCTTTTGTACAGAACTCCTAAAACTCTTGGAGTTTTCTAAGTGATCGAAGTTTCTTTTGTTACTCTTAATAAGCCCTTTGGCTCACAGCTGAGTGTGTGCTAACGAGGTGACCTTAGGGTGGAGCCCCTAGATAGCCGCAGGATGGGGTCAGTCACTGGAAAGACTGAGTGAGATGCAATAAGCTTCCAGGTTGCTGAACACTTGGAAGTACTGGGAAGGAGGGTGTTGTGCCAGAGAGGGGATGGAAGATCTACAACCTCATACCTTATCCTATCCATCTCTTCATCTGGCTGGTCATCTGTATGCTTCCTTTTATCCCTTATAATTGGAAAATGTAAGTAAAGGATTTCCCTGAGTTCTGTGAACCACCCTACCAAATTAATGGAATCCAAGGAAAGGAGATATGGGAACCCCGATTGATTGATTGATTGATTGAGATAGGGTCTGGCTCTGTTGCCCAGGCTGGAGGGCAGTGGTGCTATCTCAGCTCACTGCAGTCTCAACCTCCTGGGCTCAAGCAGTTCTCCCACTTCAGCCTCTGGAGTACCTAGGTATACAGGTATGGGCCACCACACCCAGAAATTTTATTTTATTTTATTTTATTTTTCTGTTGTTGTTGTAGAGATGTGGTCTCACAAAAGACCTGTTGCCCTATTGCCCAGGCTGGTCTTGAACTCCTGGGTTCAAGTAATCCTCCCCCTTAGGCCTCCAAAAGTGCTGGGATTACAGGCATGAGCCACCATGCCCAGCTGGAACCTCAAACCATAGCCAGTCAGTCAGAAGTACAGGTAACAATCTGGGACTTGCAATTGACATCTGAATGGGGGACAGTCTTGTGGCACTGACCCCTTAACCTGTGGGATCTGACACTAATTCCAGGCAGATAACATCAGGATTGAATCGAATTAGAGGACACATAGTTGGTGTCTGCTGGAAAATTGTTTGGTGTATGCAGAATGTTGGGACAACTAAGTTCCTCTTCAAAGCCTCAACTTCCTGGTCACAAGCTGTAAAAGTTTTAAATCAACCCTACTCCCTTCGTCCCCCCTTTTTCTCTTAGCAAATCATGCATTTACCCTATTTGAGAAGGTTTAAGTCTCAGTCAGTTGGGATCAGCTTAGATTGTGCATCCAACCCCAGTCAATAGGGGAAGGACACAGAAACAGGAACTACGTTAGAGTTAAAAGCTCCTTCCCTCCTTTGTTCAGTGTGCTCTTGAGAATGCATCAGGCACAAGCAGCACCCTTCTGCAGAAGTGAAGCTGCCTTGCTGAGAAATTTTCCGTCTAAGTGCTGGTTTCTTTTGGCTATGCCAAGCACTTGTTTCTAACACAGAAAATCTCCACATAAGTGGTCACAGAACTGTTTTGTGATATGTGAGAGTAAAGAGGTAAAACAGTTTGTTTTTGACTTTATACCCAGAGAATCCATTTCCTTCCCGCTTCCTGAGATCCCAAGAAACCCACCCTAAATCTCCTTGACCCCTTCTCATGCAACGTTGGGGTAAACAACATTTCTCCCTCCTTCAGTTGATCTTCCAGCCTCTGGGGACAGATGCATTCCCAAGTAGCATCAGCAACTCTCCTCTGGGGATCTTGCTAAAACTGTAATAATCACAACCCCTTATTAGTCTATTTCCTTAACCCATACATAACATTCTACATTTAGCCCGTTTTCTCCAAAAATGTAGTCACCCTTGTGATTTTGTAAATTTAGTAAGTTTACTGAAAAACTGGAGAGGAATTATATCACACACAGTAGTTTTCCTACATTTGGTACCTCTGCCCTCTCTCGCCTCTGGCTCCACACTGCTCTCACTGAGAAACCTCTCCAAGTAATGGGCCTTTTAGGAGGTACACACTGAGGGGGGGAAGAGAACTGCCCCTAGGTTGACTTGCCTTTGTAAAAGGAAAATAAATCTTAGGGCCCCAAAATCACTAAGCTAAAGGGAAAAATCAAGCTGGGAACTGCTTAGGGCAAATCTGCCTTCCATTCTATTCAAAGTCACCCCTCTGCTCACTGAGATAAATGCATATCTAATAGCCTCCTTTGGAGAGGCTAATAAGAAACTCAAAAGAATGCAACTATTTGTCTCTTATCTACCTATGACCTGGAAGCCCCCTCTCCACTTCAAGTTGTCCCGCCTCTCTGGACCAAACCAATGTTCATCTTACGTATGTTGATTGATGTCTCATGTCTTCCTAAATGTATAAAATCAAGCTGTGCTCTGATCACCTTGGGCACATGTTGTCAGGACCTCCTGAGGCTGTGTCATGGGTACGGGTCCTCAACCATGGCAAAATAAACTTTCTAAATTAACTGAGTCCTGTCTCAGGTATTTGGGGTTCGTACCTTCTCCAGTGCCACTGAAATTATGATGATTAAAACATCCTCAGAACTGTGCAGATATATATTCTGTATTCCCCTCTCTTAACCACTTGAGCATGGCTTGAGATACAGTGTGAGTTCCGTTTACCTCCTTTTCTTGCTCTAGAAAGAGCTTTCTGGGTCTTCTGGATCTATTTCTATTTCTTTATTACCTCTTACCACTAGCAACTTTTACTTTCCAATTTCAATTTTTTTCTTTTTCTTTGGCCAAGGCCAGTCTTTAGCATAGCTAACTGAGGGGGCAGGGGGCAGGGTTGTCTCCTAAAATAAGAATAAAATGGTGCTAAAGTTTTTCAAAAACTTTATATTAGTTTATAATTTATCTTATTTGCCTAACCATATAAAGGTAAATTCAGTTAAATTTGTTTAGCAAATACTCAACACACAGACACACACACAGCACCATACCGAGTACATTGAGGGATATGTTGGGGGGGCAGAAAACGATTCCCCAAAATATGGCCATTGGCTTGCTGAGTGCTTTTGAAAATTGAAAGGCCTCAGTGAAATGGGATAGTTCCCTTGACCCCTTTGCAGGACTCATGAAGGGGGTGGCTCATTTACTCAGCCCACAGCTCTGAATCCCTTGTGGGAGGGGGAGCTTACGGGTGGGCAGGAGCAGGGGCCAAGATAAGTGCTTCTGGGAGCCAACAGGAGCGGAACCCCATGTGGCCCCTGGCAGCATCTTGGGGGGTACCTGCAACCCCTAGAGCCTCAGAGGGTGCATGTCACAGTGTGCTCTTTTAACTTTGCTGTCTACAAATGGCTTAAGTGTTTAACAGCTGGGTGTGACAGCCCTCTGTATACTGAGCTCTTGTTCGGCATGCAGAAAAATCAGGTCACATGAACGAATTGAAGGTGGTAAATGTGGGGGATTTTATTCGCTATGAAAGTGACTCCCAGCAGGATGGGCAGCTGGAAAGGGGATGGAGTGAGAAGGATGGAGTGGGAAGGCAGTCTTCCCTTGGAGTTCGGCCAGCTTAGTTCCATCCCCAGCTGAACTCTTCTCCAAAGTCCTGCTGTCAAGTTGTCCCTCTGAAGTCAAGCTGCTTCTCTCCAGTGTCCAGCTGCTGCTTCTCTTCTCTCCTTCTCTGCTGTTCCGCTCTGTTGCTCTGCCAGTAGAGCCTGGGGTTTTTATGCGCACAAGATCGGGGCGGGCAGGCCAAAAAGCAACATTAAAGTGGGAAAACAAGAATGCATGTTCTCACTTTGGGCAGAAGTTCCAGGCTTGAGGTTGGGGCCCTCGCTGGGGCTGCCCTCTTCTATCCAGTATTTCCTTGCCTCCTATGCATTTCATCAGAATAGGTCTCAGAACCAAAATCGCTCTCTGACTTTTCCCCGCCCCCTGGTCTCTCTAATCCTCTTTTCCAAGCCACCAGGAGGGAATCTCTCGGGAATTTCCTTATCTGATGAAGAAAGCATCTTTCCAAAAGAAAGGAAATTGTTTTAAGACTCCCTCCCTAGAAAATCTCACGAAATAACCAGGAAAGATCAACCACCAGAGAGTAAAAGAGACCAGGGGTCTGCATCATGTCCAGACAGAATTTTCATCTATTTTTCTGAGGGCAACTTCAAGAGATTACCTGAGGGGCTTTATCTACATAATAATAAAAAACCTTTGTTCTGCCCCTCAACTTTGGAGTTACTCCCAGTCAGCTCCCAAAGAGAACCACAGTCTGAGCACTGGGCCTCTTCATTCCTCCATCCCTCCCCCCGCCATGAAACAGTGTATAGAAGCTTCTGTACTGCTGGGTTGTTGGGTGATCACCGTGTGATTCTCCCCCTGTGCCCAGCACGTTAATAGATTCTGTGTGCTTTTATCCCATTAATCCACCTTTTGTCAGTTGCTTTTCAGAAAACTTCATGGTATTTTTTCTTTTTTTTTCTTTCTCTCTCTCTCTTTCCTTCTTTCTTTCTTTTCTTTCCTTTCTTGACAGGGTCTCACTCTGCCTCCCAGGCTGGATAGCAGTGGCTAGATCTCAGCTCACTGCAACCTCCATCAGTTCCCCCACCTCAGCCTCCCTAGTAGCCAGGACTATACGCATGTGCCTCCATACTTGGCTAATTTTTTTAAATTTCTGTAGAGATGAAGTCTCACTATATTGCCCAGGCTGGCCTCAAACTCCTGGCCTCAAGCAATCCTCCTGCCTTGGCCTCCCAAAGTGCCCAGCTTCAGAGAAACTTCAAAGGGCTGAGGGCAAGTTTTCCCTTGGCCCCTACAGATACAAATGCAAATGTGACTGAGGCTGTGGCCTCCTAGAGCTGATAGTCTGATAGAAAAAATAAGACACAGAGAACTAGAAAACTCGGAAATCCATGGCAAGTGATGTTAGAGAGGGACTAGAGGCAGAGGGGATAAGGCTGTCTGGAATGTCCCACAGGAGAAACAGAGGAAGTCTTTGAGGTCAAAGTATCATTTTATCTGGGCTCCTAGGGTACATTTTAAACCATAAAAACCCTGAGCATTTTGCAGGTGCAAGGCTCAATATCAGCAACATCGTTGTTCAGGCCTAATATTGCTTTCGATAATCGGTGATTCAGTCAGTCTGGGAAATCCCAGTGATAACACCGCAGAAGTCTGAGAACAGGTTTTCTGAATTGAGAAGGCACGTAGGACTCGAACCCATGCAGAGGCCGGTGAGGTGGCTCACACCTGTAATCCCAGCACTTTGGAAGGCCGAGGTGGGTGGATCACTTGAGGTCAGCAATTCGAGACCAGCCTGACCAACATGGTGAAACCCCATCTCTACTAAAAATACAAATCAGCCAGGTGTGGTGACACATGCCTGTAATCCCTGGTACTTGGGAGGCTGAGGCATGAGAATCGCTTGAACCCAGGAGGCAGAGGTTGCAGTGAGTCGAGATCGCACCACTGCACTCCAGCCTGGGTGACAGAGCGAGACTCCGTCAAAAAAAAAAATAATAAAATAAATTAAAAAACACACGCAGAGCAATATATATTTCTATTCTCTCCTATTTGACTATTCAGATGAGTCAGGAAAAGGAGTGTTAAGACTGCTGACCACTCTGTACTCCAAATTTGCTCTCTAAGGATTATAGTCTGGAAAGTTAACGATCAGTTTATTCAACATGATTCAGACTTGGGGAACGCAGATCACACCGCCTCAACTCACAAAACAGGTGACCTCATCATGTTCTCTCCAAGTCCCCGATGTACAAAAGCATAGAAACCATGCATCTTAGGCTTCCCAAAGCAGTCCCAGTTTTATATAATCTTCCTCTTTTGGATGAAAACAAAAACATGTAACCAAATGTAACTTATGTTTTGCGGACTTGATATATACATAAATTCAAAATTAAAGAAAAATATATTTTGTCAAATTGTCAATCCTGATTTTGAGTACCATATACAGAAGAAATGACGTTGATTTCTCACTCTAGGGAAGAGTGAATCAGGGCCTGAGGAAGAGGGAAACAATTAAATGTGAAAGATTACTGTCTATAAAAGAGTATATTGATATTCATACGAGCACTTACTGATGATCTAGCAGATTCAAGAAAATTCTAAGTAATGAGAGGAGATATTATGCCTTTGAATAAAATAGGCTCTCTGGCACCTGAGAGCTCATAAACTGGTAGGGAAGACAGTTTACACAAACATCTTTAATATAAAAGAGGGCTTGAGAAGTACTACAATTAAAGTGCCAAGTATTGTATTGGGAGTAATTAGGGAGGGGAGTGTTTGTTTCAGTTCATTCTCCATACTGCCACCAAAATGAACTTTCTTTCTTTCTTTTCTTTACTGAGACAGAGTCTTGCTCTGTCACCCAGACTGTAGTGCGGTAGCAAGATCTCAGCTCACTGCAGCCTAGACCTCCCAGGCTCCAGTGACTCTCATGCCTCAGCCTTCTGAGTAGCTAGGATTATAGGCATGTGGCACCACGCCTGACTGATTTTTGTATTTTTAGTAGAGACAAGGTTTCACCATGTTGCCCAGGTTGGTCTCAAACTCCTGGCCTCAAGTGATCTGCCTGCCTCAGCCTCTGAAAGCACTGGAATTATAGGCATGGGCCACCATGCCCAGCCAAAATAAACTTTCTTAAATGGTAACTTTGGGCCAGGCACAGTGGCTCACACCCATAATCCCAGAACTTTAGAAGGCCGAGGTGCGTGGATCACTTGAGGTGGGGAGTTCGAGACCAGCCTGGTCAACAGGTGAAACTCCATCTCTAGCGAAAATATAAAAATTGGCCAAGCATGGTGGCATGCACCTGTATTCCCAGTTACTCTGGAGGCTGAAGAACAAGAATTGCTTGAACCTAGGAGGTGGAGGTTACAGTGAGCCGAGATTACGCCACTGCACTCCAGTCTGGGTGATACAGAAAGACTCTGCCTCAGAAAAAAAAAAGAAAGAAAAAAAAAAAGTAATTTCATCATGTCATTTCCTGGCTTAAAAATTCTCAGTGACTCACCAACACCGTCATGAAAAAAGACCGAACTTGGCTTTCAGAGCACCTGTCTCATTTCTGAACTCTTCCAGCCATAAACCATTCCACCCCAACATTCTTAACAATTTGTAAACATGCTTATTCCTTTAAAACTCTAGACATTTGCACTTTCATTTTGCTTACAATCTCCCATTTCCTCCTCCTGAACTCTCAGCACCTCTACTCTACCCAGCTTGGCCTACATCCAAATCATCTCTTGAGTTTCAGTGAAGACCTCAATCAGGAAGCTTTCCTTTATCTCAAATGGAGTGTGTACTTCTGCCATTAACCCACACGTGTCCCTCCACTATACTTTTAATTCTACATTGCTCTGTCTGCTGTTTTTCACAGTGCAGGCAAATAATATAACATTATATTAAAAAGTAAATTTTGCCAGGAACAGTGGCTCACACCTGTAATCTCAACACTCTTGGAGACCGAGGCAGGCAGATCGCATGGCCAAACCCCATCCTGTCTCTACAAAAAATACAAAAATTAGCTGGGTGTGGTGGTGCACCCCTGTGGTCTCAGCTATTCTAGAGGCTGAGGCAAGAGGGTGGTTTGAGCCTGGGAGGTCAAGGCTGCAGTGAGCTGAGATCGTGCCACTGCACTCCAGCCTTGGTGACAAAGGGAGACCCTGTCTCAAAAATTAATAAATAAATGAATAAATAAGTAAATTTTAACAGAAAAAAAAAACAAAAAAAGTTAATATTACATTGTGTTCGTTTATCATACTCTTACACTAAACTTTTTACATACACAAAGACAGCAATCCTGTCTTTAATTCATTTCTGTGTTCATTAAGTATCTTACATTGCCTGAAATATAACTAGTTATTTAATAATCATTTGTCAAGTGAGTAATTAAGGAAATTCTTCACTATGAAATCCTCACTTACCAGGCTTCAGCCTGCATCAGCCTAAAACTCCTAAGAGATAAGGTCCACAACTCGCAATCTAAGTCCTTTAATGCACCAGCCTCAGCATCCAGACCTCACCATCTGACTCCACCTTGAGACTTAGGGCCATCCCACATAGGGCCATTATAATTGTTCAATCACACTAGCTATCACAGAGTTGGCATAAATGACCAGGAACAAAAACATATTTTTCCCGATACCCTCCTTCCCATATTGCTTTATTATTCCTTCCCTCCCATACCTGTACC
The DNA here is from genome assembly GCF_037993035.2 of Macaca fascicularis. NCBI lineage: Eukaryota > Metazoa > Chordata > Mammalia > Primates > Cercopithecidae > Macaca > Macaca fascicularis. The sequence continues at coordinate 29,070,467 of NC_088375.1, forward strand.
CTCTTAGCATCCCAAATTCATAGAATACTACCTCAATTCCTAGTCATGATTAACACTCAGCTTTGGCTCAAGAACATTTCCCCTACAGCCTTGTTAATGTGGTCGGCCTTTTCCCCACCCTATATACCCAAAGGTGGGTAAGTGAGGTTAGGATTTTCCTCACTCCTAATAGCACTTTCAGGTCTTCACTCTCCTTAAAGTGTCACTGCCCTTTTGAGAGTTATTCTTTCTCTGACATCTGTTTATTTTACATGCTAACATTCTTGGAATACTTGGTAGTTTCAATGTCCAGTGGATAAGCCTTCTAACACTCTAGTTTCCTAGTTTCTTGATGCCTGCAACTTCAATAATTACTGTTTCTCCTTCATTCAGCTACTCATTCTTGTGATCATTTCTGAACCTTGACATCATCTGGAATTACTTTATTAACCCATTAATTATATTCCAAACTATAATAACTCATCCTCCTATTAGGACTCTCATCTTTCAAGCACCCACTAGACAGTCCTTTTGACTCTCACAAGACAGTTCTTCTACTTCTTATTCTTTCATTTCTCCCAATCTTCTCCCAACCTCTTTTCCTTCTGAACCCAGGATACTCTTATGTGGTGGATCACATGCACAATTTTTCATGAACAGCCTTGATTCCAAGGCATACCTATCTTTAAATTCTGGGTCAATTCCACAACTGCCTTCTCTACTCTTACACTGGGACAATAAGCACAATTGAATAAAATGATACTCATTATGCAAATGTACCACTAAAAATTAACAACCCTCAACCTCAATGAGGTCTTTTAGCAATTTCTCCTATTCCACTTTAAAGATTAATCTAAACCTTAGCCAATTTTATCAACTCCCCACCCTTTTTCACTTCTATCAAGTGACCTTCATCAAATTTCAACCAAGCCACATACCTGTAATTTTACCTAGATTCTCCCTAATTCTCACCAACTTCTCTCCAATTTTAGAGAATAAGACATTCCTCTTTCTTAACTGCATTCCCTGTTGCCCTACAAAGAATGCTGCCCCTTCACTTAGCTATCTCTCTCCTGCATTACCTTAGCCCAGGGGGATGTCAAACTTTTTCTGTGAAGTACCACATAGTTAATATTTTAGTCTTTGTAGGTGTGTCAGGTTGATTTTGCAATAAAGAAAATTTTGCCACTATAAAGAAATTGTTTTGTCACTATAAAGAAATTCCTGAGGCTGGGTAACTTAAAAATGAAAGAGCTTTAATTGGCTCACAGTTCTGCAGGCTGTACAACAAGCATTGTGCTTCTGGTAAAGCCTCAGGGAGATCTTACTTATGATGGCAGGCAAAGCTGGAGCAGGCATGTCTCATGGCGAGAGTGGGAGCAGGAGAGTGAAGGGGAGGTGAGGTGTCACACTTTTTTATTTTATTTATTTATTTGGAGACGCAGTCTCTCTCTGTCACCCAGGCTGGAATACAGCGGTGCCATCGGGGCTCACTGCAGCCTCGACCTCCTGTGCTCAAGCCATCCTTCTACCTCTCTGAGTAGCTGGAACTACAGGCTTAAGCCACCACATCCAGCAAATGTTTTTGATCTTTTTTTTTGTAGAGATGGGGTCTCACCACATTGCCCCAGGTTAGTCTCAAACTTTTGGGCTCAAGCAATCCTTCCACCTCAGCCTCCCACAGTACTAGGATTACAGGCATGAGCCATTGTGCCCAGCCTGTCACACTCTTTTAAACAACCACATTTCTCTTTTTTTTTTTTGAGATGAGATGGAGTCCTGCTCTGTCATCCAGGCTGGAATGCATTGGCACAATCTCGGTTCACTGTAACCTCTACCCCCCAGGTTTAAGCAACTCTCCTGCCTCAGCCTCCCAAGTAGCTGGGATTACAGGCATGCATCACCGTGCCCGGCTAATTTTTGTATTTTTTGTAGAGACAAGGTTTCGCCATGTGACCAGGCTGGTATCAAACTCCTGACCTCAGGTGATCCACCCACCTTGGCCTCCCAAAGTGCTGGGATTACAGGCGTGAGCTACCACGCTCAGCCTAAACAACCACATTTCAAGTGAACTAACTGAGTAAGAGCTAACTTATCACCAAAAGGATGGTGCTAAACCATTCATGAAGGATCCTCCATTATCCAGTTACCTCCTACCAGGCCCCACCTCCAACACAGGGATTATATTTCAACATGAGATTTGGAAGGGACAAATATCCACACTGTATTAGTAGGCCTTACTATCTGTCACAACTGTTCAACTCTGCTGTTATAACGTGAAAACAATCGACAATATATGATAAATGTGTGGCTGTGTTCCAATAAAACGTTATGGACAATGAAACTTGAATTTCATATTTCACATGAACAAAATACTGTTTTTAAAGATGTAAAATCCATTCTTACTTCAGGAGCGATACAAAAACATTCAGTGAGCCATATTTTGCCTCCCTTAACCTGGCCTATAACAGATTCTCAGAGTGAGGTCTCAACAGCATCAGCATCATGTGGGAATGTGTTAGAAAGGCAAATTTTCCTGTCCCACCCCGGATCTAGGGAATCAGAAACTCTGGGCCTGCAGCCAAGCAGACTAAGGCCTAACAAGCTCTCCAGGTGATTCTGATGCATACTCAAGTTTGAGAACTACTGTCCTCTAAACAAGTTCAAGTCTCTCCTTCAAAAACAGGTCTTGACTTTGCACCTCAAACTTTTTCTCATTTCATCCAAAATTTCAAAATGGTTAGTTGATTCTTGCTGGCTCCATTTTCTCAGCATAATTTACCACATGTTTATAAAATGAGAGTAAGAATACCACCAAGTGGTTGTCAGAACTACATAAGATGATTACAGGTGGGAATTCCACATAGGAAATTCTTCATGTAGTAAAGAAAGGTGGAAAGGATTTTAACTGCACAGCCCAGGGAGGAGAAATATAGAAGGAATACCGTCTGCCTCTCCATAATCCCCTTGCCCACTCCTCATCATGGAAGAAGAGTGAGCTGATGGGTGAGTCTGGGAAAAGGAATGAAACCTGTTTCGCTTACAGGGGCAGCTGGAACCTATTCAGCCTCTCTGTGCAAAGTAGAAAGAGGCGCCTCCTCAGGGGAACACAGTCCTGTAGAGCAAAGCTTGGTGATTGAAAGGTAACCCATGGAAATAAGAATAAGATACAATTTATCCAAGTGGACAGAGCCCTCAGGGACACTGTTGGGTCCTGTTTGCTCGTCTTCTGCTGGTTTCCCTCGTTTGGTTTCTAAATGATTGTGGTCTGTTAATTTCCTAAAGTCTCTGTAAATCACCCCTCAGCCTCAATGAAACCATGAAGTCTCTTTGATAGAAACTTTTAAACAGGTGCAGTGGCCTATCGGCAGCGGGGTCCTGTACTTGCCCAAGATTGCCAGGACAATTTTCCCCAGTGTTCAGTTTTTCCATCTACTGACCAATATAGCAATGGTAAAAGTATTGTGTGGGCCGGGCGCAGTGGCTCACACCTGTAATCCCAGCACTTTGGGAGGCCGAGGCAGGCGGATCGCAAGGTCAGAAGTTCAAGACCAGCCTGAACAACATGGTGAAACCCCATCTCTACTGAAAATACAAAAATTAGCTGGGCGTGGTGGCACATGCCTGTAATCCCAGCTACTTGGGAGACTGAGGCAGGAGAATCACTTGAACCCAGGAGGCGGAGGTTGCAGTGAGCCAAGACCACACCACTGCACTCCAGCCTGGTGACAGAGCGATACTCTGTCTCCAAAAAAAAAAAAAGTATTGTGTGGAGTGTGTTGTTTGAAAATATAGGTGCTTGAATTTCCATTTTTCCTGTTCACTAAGATCGTAATTGCAGTATTTAATGCAGACAGCGGTCATGCCATCATCTTTGCTTTTGGAAAAAAAAATGACTGACAAAAACAAAGCAGCGTGAAGAATGTGCCAAGTTAGAGCTACATTTGAAGTGCTCATGGAATGTTAGAGGAAATAGGAGAATCAGAGAAGTTCTCACAAAACTGTAAGAAATATATTGCTTTTTTTTTTTTTCAGAGCTGGGGGTCTCACTGTGTTGCCCAGGTTGGCCTTGAATTGCTGAGCTCAAGAGATTTTTCTGCCTTAGCCTACTGAGTATCTGGGACGACAGGTGTACACCACCGTACTTAGCTAATAAGTAGCATTTTTATGGGTGGATAAAAAGACAAAGGAATTCCAAGTGAGGACACAGCATGAGAAAAGTAGGGGGAATAATCTGGGGTAGTTGGAGCACAGAAATATTGAGAGGTGGCATGGTTGAACTTGACAGCCAAATCCTGAATCTTTATGTGTCACAGAGTTATCCCTTGGTATCCACGGGGGATTGGTTTCTGGACCTCATTTTATATGAGGGACTTGAACATCCATACCAAAATCCATTGATGTTTGTATTAGTCCGTTTTCATGCCACTGATAAAGACAAACCCAAGACTGGGTAGAAAAAGAGGTTTAATTGAACTTACAGTTCCACATGGCTAGGGAGGCCTCAGAACCATGGTGGGAGGCGAAAGGCACTTCTTACATGGTAGCAGCAAGAGAAAAATAAGGAAGATACAAAAACCGTGATAAAATCATCAGATCTCGTGAGACTTATTCACTACCATGAGAACAGTATGGAATGAGGAAGATGCAAAAACCATGATAAAACCGTTAGATCTCATGAGACTTATTCACTACCACGAGAACGGTATGGGGGAAACTGTCCCCATGATTCAAATTATCTCCCACCAGGTGCCTCCCACAACACATGGGAATTATGGGAATACAATTCAAGATGAGATTTTGGTGGGGACGCAGAGCCAAACCATATCAGTGTTCAAGTCCTTCATATAAAATGGTATAGTAGGCCAGCCACGGTAGCTCACGCCTGTAATCCCAGCACTGTGGGAGGCTGAGGCAAGTGGATCACCCGAGGTCAGGAGTTTGAGACCAGCCTGACCAATATGATGAAACCCCCATCTCTACTAAAAATACAAAAATTAGCCGGGCGTGGTGGCATGCACCTGTAATCCCAGCTACTCGGGAGGCTGAGACAGGAGAATTGCTTGAACCCAGGAGGTGGAGGTTGCAATCAGCCGAGATCACGCCTTTGCACTCCAGCCTGGGCAACAAGAGCAAAACTCCATCTCAAAATAAAATAAAATAAAATAAAGTGGTATAGTATTTGCATATCCTTCTGTATACTTTAAATCATCTTATGGTTACTTATAGTACCCAGTGCAATGTAAATGGTATGTCAATAGTTGTAACACCTCATTGTCTAGGAAATAGTGGCAAGAAAAAAGTCTATCCAAGCTCAGTACAGACACAACCATTTTTTTTCTCTTTTTTCTTTTCTTTTTTTTTTTTTTTTAAATATTTTTGTCTCATGGTTGGTTAAATCCACAGATCTGGAATTCATAGAAACAGAGGACCAACTGAACTAAGCCCTGTTAGGACTGAGACAATTTAAGTGATTCCTTTATCTTTAATGGATTTAGTGGCGTACTTGGAACATAGCAGCAGATTATTAAATATTTGTAACATGAAAAAAATGAATGTGTGAAATTTCGTTTACTTATACTTAGTTGAGTCAGGTGGTCTAACAAACTGTAAGAAGTCCCAGCAGATGGAGGAGGCAGGAAGTCAAACTAGAAAATTTACATGTGAGTTGTTGTTTATTGCTTGATGAGCTCATCAGATGAGTCAGAAATCATTTTCCCAATATTCCTGTAATACATTCAGATGACAAATACAAAACTTAATTTGCTTCCAACAACTTCTTTAAAGGAAAATAATTATGGCCAGGCACGGTGACTCACACCTGTAGTTCCAGCACTTTGGAAGGCCAAGGCAGGCAGATCATGAGGTCAGGGGTTTGAGACCAGCCTGGCCAACATGGTGAAACCCTGTCTCTACTAAAAATACAAAAATTAGCCGGGCGTGGTGGCGCTTGCCTGTAATCCCAGCTACTCAAGAGGCTTGGGCAGGAGAATCGCTTGAACCCAGCAGGCGGAGGTTGCCATGGGAGCCAAGATTGCGCCACTGCACTCCAGACTGGGCAACAGAGACTCCGTCTCCAAAAAAAAAAAAATTGTAAAAATAAATCATGTTTATTTCAGAAAACTTGGGACATATCCTACAAATTATAATAAAGACTGTTCAAATCCCTGTAATCTCATCAAGTAATGATATAACAGTATAACAATATTTTCTCATGTCATAAATATTCTTTGAAAGTATGATTTAAATGCATTTTCCGCAAATGCATACATCAGTTTGTTTTCTATTTATTTAACCATTCCTCTATTAGTAGACATGTAGACAATTTCCAAATATTCATTACACCTTTGTAAATGTATCTTTATTATTATTATTACTATTTTTTTTCTGAGACAGAGTCTTGTTCTGTCACCCACCCTGGAGTGCTGCAATCTCTGCCTCCCGGGTTCAAGTGATTCTCCTGCCTCAGCCCCCTGAGTAGCTGGACTACAGGCGCCTGCCACCACACCTGGCTAATTTTTTGTGTTTTTACTAGAAACGGGGTTTCACCGTGTTAGCCAGGATGGTCTTGATCTCCTGACCTCGTGATCCACCCACCGCGCCCTCCCAAAGTGCTGGGATTACAGGCGTGAGCCACTGCGCTCAGCCATAAATGTATCTTTAAATATAACTCTAATAATTTTCACAGTGAAGAGCCCTAAAAATACCCTTAAAACCCTATTAAAAACAAAAGGCTGGGCACGGTGGCTCATGCCTGTAAGTCCCAGCACTTTGGAAGGCCGAGGCTGGCGAATTACTTGAGGCCAAGAGTTTGAGACCGGCCTGTCCAACATGATGAAACCCCGTCTCTACTAAAAATACAAAAAGTAGCTGGGTGTGGTGGTGCATGCCTGTAATCCCAGCTACATGGGAGAGGCAGGAGAATCACTTGAACCCGGGAGGCAGAGGTTGAGTGAGCCGAGATCTCGCCACTGCACTCCAGCCTGAGTGACAGAGTGAGACCCTGTCTCAAAGATAAAAATTTAAATTAAAAAAAAAAAAACTCTTAAAGACAAAAGAAGTTGAAAAAATGTAGCTATACTATATGTATAAAATAGTTTAACAGGCTGGACGCAGTGGCTCACACCTGTAATTCCAGCACTTTGGGAGGCTGAGATGGGAGGATTGCTCGAGGCCAGGAGTTCCAGACAAGCCTGGTCAACATAGCAAGACCCCATCTCTGTTTAAAAATAATAATTTAAAAAGAAAAGGAAAAATAAAATAGCTTTACAGTAGAAATCTGTAGGCTCTTCTAAAAATAACAATGTTTAACACATTTTCAGTCAAAATTCCACCTGAACTTCTTTTTTTTTTTTGAGACAGTGTCTTGCTCTGTCACCAGGCTAGAGTGCAGTGGCATGATCTTGGCTCACTGTAACCTCTGCCTCCTTGGTTCAAGCAATTCCCCTGCCTCAGCCTCCCGAGTAGCTGGGACTACAGGGACCCGCCACCTCACCTGGCTAGTTTTTTTGTACTTTTTAGTAGAGATGGGGTTTCACCGTGTTAGCCAGGATGGTCTTGATCTCCTGACCTTGTGATTGGCCTCCCAAAGTGCTGGGATTACAGGCGCGAACCACCATACCTGGCCTGAACTTCTTATAAGTGATTAATATTCTTTATTTGGTGTAACACATAAACTACACTAAAATGCCTTTCAATAATTGAAAAGTAGAATTTTAGGTAGGGCTCACTCCTATAATTTCAGCCCTTTGGGAGCCCAAGGTAGTAGGATTGCTTGAGCCTAGGAGTTTCAAACAAGCCTGGGCCACAAAGTGAGACTCAGTCTCTACATAAAATTCTTCAAAAACCAACCTGGCATGGTGGTGCCTGCCTCTAGTCCCAGCAACTCAGGGGGCTGAGGTGGGAGGATGGCTTGAGCCTGGGAGGTTGATCCTGCAGTGAGCTGTTTATCATACCACTGCACTCCTGTCTGGGAGACAAAGCGAGACCCTGTCTCAAAAAAATAAAAAAGAAAAAGAAAGAAAGAAAATAAAAATAGCATTTTGGATACCAGGAATTCTAATTAGATTGATATAATTAAGACCAAAAATATAAAGCACACATTGCTACCTTATCTTCAGCCCTTGCCCTTAATAGGCTAATGAACACAAATTAAAACACAAGTAATTCTTGCTTGATTCTGAGACAGTGAAGGGATTTCCCCAGTATTTAAATGTATTCATATATTCATTTATATAACTATATAAATCAAAACATAAAACCAATTTCTAATTGACTTTGTGATGGCATTCTCCATCTTTGTGAAAAGTTTAACATTACTAATCAAGTCCAAACTTATCTTTAGAAGAGGAAACAGTGAGAGCATTTACTGAATTGGAATTACTATCAAAATTCAAGAAACAATTGTATTCATTTAACCATAAGCCAGACTTAGTTAAATCAGGACTGTCCAACAAAAATATTCTGTCAGTCATTAATGATCTGAATTCTGGTGTATGAGATCAATTAAATTATGACACACATTTAAAAAGTCATGAGGCTGGTCACAGTGGCTCATACCTATAATCTCAGCACTTTGGGAGGCCAAAGTGAGAGGATTGCTTGAGTCCAGGAGTTCAAGACCAGCCTGCACAACTTAGCAAGCCCTTGTCTCTACAAAAAATTAAAAATTAAAAATTAGCCAGGTGTGTTGGCATACGCCTGTAGTCCCAACTACTCAGGAGGCTTGAGGTGCGAAGATTGCTTGAGCCCAGGAATTTGAGGCTGCAGTGAGCCTTGGTTGTGCCATTGCACTCTAGCCTAGGCAACAGAGCAAGACCCTATCTCTTAAAAGAAAAAAAAAGTTATGAGACATTTCTGCTTTGTAATAAGGCAGTGGCCAATTATTACTTATTAGGAGCTTTTTGAGATAAGCTATCAAGTCTGTCCTTTCTGTTTCCTTCTTAATGCCTGTGAACATCATTTTTGTTCCAGAGATGATTTCTAGGGAATCTCCGAATAGTTCATCAGTGTCTCTTCTCCCCAGGTGATGCCTTTTTTCTTACTAATGTCTGTGAGAGAGAATCCAGTGAACTCATCTGTTTTCCAAAGAGACCATGAAGATTGGACCCGTGTGGCACTGAGCACACTTCTGAACAAAAGTCTTCTGCCTTTCTCAGCATCACCCATATTTAATCTCTCATCAATGGCACTATGAACGTTCCCACTTGGAAACTGGACAGCCCATTCTCTAGGACTCCAGCTGGATTTTGAGGGGAATGTGACAAATTGATTCTGAAATGAACGAAGAATAGCTAAGACACAAATAGCTAAACTAATTTTGAAAAAGAAGAGCAAAGATAGAAGACTTTTTTCTACCAAATATTAAGACAAATCACATTCACAGAAATAAAAATAATTTAATACTGGCACAAGAACAGATAGGCTGGGCGCCGTGGCTCATGTCTGTAATCCCGGCATTATGTGAGGCCGAGGTGGGTGGATCACCTGAGGTCAGGAGTTCGAGACCAGCCTGGCCAACATAGTGAAACCCCGTCTCTACTAAAAATACAAAAATTAGCCACATGTAGTGACTCCAGCCTGGACAACTCCAGCCTGCACTCCAGCCTGGGTGACAGGAGCAAAACTCCATCTCAAAAAAAAAAAAACAAATAAAGAACAAATAGATCAGTAGAACAAAATAGGGAGTCCCAAAACAAACCCATGTGCATACTGAAACTTCATATATCATAGAAATGGCATCTTTAATCAATGAAGAAACAAGGGTAGATTTTTGTTTTGTTTTGTTTTTAGTGAATGACATTGGGAGAGCTGGTACATGGAGAAAAACCCAGTTGTATTCCTGCCTCATACCATATACAAATATTAACTGTAATGGATTCCTTTCATCTGAAATGGAAATCAATGAAGATAAGGAAAGTATAGAAGAATATCTTTGTGACTTTGAAATGGAGTTGTTAGTAAGAAAGGCCTGAAAATCTTACGATAAAGGGAGAAATTTGTGGATTTTACAAAAACACCACAGTTTCTTTTCAAAGAAGACTATCATAAATAAAGTTAGGGGACAAATGATAGCCTAGAAGAGTATATTTGCCACCTATACAACTCAGGAACTGTTATGTAGAATATACACAGAAATTCTGTAGATCAAGAAGCAAAAGACATGAAGTCCAGTAGAAAACTAGATGATGGAGTTTGGATGTACATCCATGCCCATGAAACGTAATCCCCAGTGTTGGAGGTGGGACTTGGCAGGAAGTGATGGGATCATGGGGTCAGATTTCTCATGAATGATTTAGCACCATCCTGTTGGTGCCGTCCCCACGATAGTGACTGAGTTCTCACAAGATCTGGTCATTTAAAAATGTGTGGCACCTCCCTCTCTCTCTTGCTCCTGATCCCATCATGTGAGATGCCTGCTCCCTTTTCACCTTCCACCATAACCTAAAGCTTCCTGAGGCCTCCCCAGAAATGGATGCCTTTGTTATGCTTCCTGTAGAGCCTGCAGAACCATTAGCCAATTAAACTTCTTTTCGTTATAAATTACCCAGTCTCAGGTATTTATTTACCGCAATGCAAGAACAGCCTAATACACTAGACGAAGGATAAAATAGGCAAATCACAGAAGAAGGAATCTGAATGTCTAGCGAATCTATAAAAAGATCCTCAAACTCTCTAGTGAGAAAAAAATTCAAGTTAAAATAACAATAAGATACCACTTCACAGAAATGTAAAGGGTTAGTAATATCAAGAATTCGTAAGAATTGGGAGGATGGGGTAACCTTGGACTGTAAACTGAGGAAGCCATACTGGAAAGTGACTTGCCAGTATTTATTGCAACTTAATATGTTCCAGAAATCTCACTCCAAGGAAACTTGCACACAGGTATTAATGGGAACAGATATGAGAATGTGCGTCTCAGCATTGTTTGTAGCAGCAGGAGCTTGGAAAAACCTGGGACATGATAGGCAGGAACAGAACTCCATCATATGTGATATATGTATTCAGTTGAAAACTGGGTAGTAGTCAGAATTAATGGACCAGACATACACTCAGCTATCTAGCTAACTCTTGAAGACATAGTGTCAAGTGGGAAAATGTAGGAAATGAAACCAAATCTGTATCAAAGTACCAGTGAAAATTTAAAACACTCTAAGCAACACATAATTTCCAAGCATACTGGTGATGCCTGTGAGAGAGAGAGAAAAAATCAGAATGGGCATCAGGAATAAAGAGAAAAAAGAAGGCCTCATATAGACCTGTGATACTAGAGCATAATCAATATTATTCTTTCCGTTGCTTATGGGAAAAAAATTAAACAGAACAAATTTGGAACTATCTTTGATTCCTTTGTTTCTCTCCTACCCATCATTCAATCCCCTCATCTTCCAAATATATGCAGAATTAAATAATTTCTCATCTTTTCCATCAATGCCCCTCTGGGCATAGTCACCATCGCCTATAGCCTAATTACTGCAACAGTCTCCTAATCACTCTCTTTGCTTTTGTATCCACCTGCCTTTGGTCTATTTTATTTTCTTTTCTTTCTGGTTTTTTGTTGTTGTTGTTGTTGTTTGTTTGTTTGTTTTTTGTTTTTTGTTTTTTTTAGACAGAGTTTCACTCTTGTCACCTGGGCTGGAGTGCAATGGTGCAATCTCAGCTTACTGCAACCTCTGCCTCCTGGGTTCAAGACGTTCTCCTGCCTCAGTCTCTGGAGTAGCTGGGATTATAGGCTCGTGCCACCACAACTGGCTAATTTTGTATTTTTAGTAGAGGCAGGGTTTCACCATGTTGGCCAGGCGGGTCTCGAACTCCGAACTTCAGGTGATCCACTCGCCTCAGCCTCCCAAAGTGCTGGGATTACAGGTGTGAGCCACCATGCCCGGCTTGGCCCATTTTTAATGAAGCAACAGGAATATACTATTAAACATAAGTCTGATCACGTCAATTTCTGTTTAAGATCCTCTGGTCTCCTACTTCACTCAGGATAAAAGCAAAGGCCTAATGGTCCACAAGGCCACATAAGCTTGAGCCCAGTGCCTCAGGCCTTATCTCCTAATACCTTCCTTCTGGCCAATCCCTCATGCCACACTGGCCACCTGTTACCCTAGAATATACCAAACACACTCTGGACTCAGTTCCTTTGCAGATGTTTTCCCTCTGCCTGGAATGTTTTTTCCCTAGAGTTCTAAACAACTTGTTCCCTCACTTCTTTCAGATCTTTATTCAAAAGTCTCTATGAGACCTTCCCTGGCCACACTATTTAAAATTGCAACCTTCTAGCAGACAAAAGATCTGAACAATGTGAACAAAGCACATGAACAGATAATCTCACCAATTAAGAAATACAAATGGTAAATCAGCACATGAAAAGACACTCTACATCATATGTTATCAAGGAATTGCAAAGTGAAACAATAATGCAGTGACACACCTATTGGAATAGCTAAAATCCAAAAACCTGACAATCCCAAATGCTAGTAAGAACGTGGAACAACAGGAATTTTCAACCATTGATGGTAGGAATGCAAAATGGCACAGCTACTTCAGTAGGAAGTTTGGCAATTTCTCACAAAGCTAAACACAAACTTACCGCATGATCAGTAATTGCACTCCTAGGTATTTATCCGAATGAATTGAAAACTTACATTCACACTTAAACCTGTACATAAATGTATATAGTAGCTTTATTCATAATTGCCCCCCCCAAGAAAAATGGAAGCAACCGAGATATCCTTCAACATGTGTATGGATAAAGAAACCAAGGTACATCCATACAATGGAATAGTATTCGGTGAAAAAAGAAAGGCGCCATCATGCCACAAAAAGACATGGAGGAAAATGCATATTTCCAAATGAAAGAAATCAGTCTGAAAGGCCATACATGTAGGATCCCAACTATGTGACATTCTGGAAAAGGTGAAACTGTAGAAATAGTAAAAAGATTAGTGGCTGTCAGGGGTTAAAGTATAAGAAGAGATTTATAGGTGACAAACAAGGGATTTTGAAAGCAGTGAAATTATTCTGTACAATACAAAATGGTGGTAAACAATAATACTCATTTGACAAAACCCACAAAACTATACAACACAAGAGTGAACTATAATGCAAACCATGGAGTTTAAGTTATTAATAATACTAACGTGTCAATATTTGTTCATCAGTGCAGCTAATGTATCATACTAATATAAGATGTTTAATAATATGGGAAACTGTGTTAAGGAGGGGTGTATGTGGAATCTGTACTTTCTGCTCAGTGGGTTTTTTAAATTTTTTTGTAAACTTTAAACTTTTCTAAAAAATAAAGTTTTAAAATTAAACAGAAAAAAACATTGCAACTCTCCCCACATCCCACCCCACCCAGCCACCTAAACACAAAGGTAAGTTCCACCAAGACAGGAAATTGTTTAACATTTTATTTTAATATAACTCAAACTTAACAGAAAATTTGCAAGACTAAGTCCAGAAATTTTAATATACTTTTTTTTTCTTTTTCTTTCTTTTTTTTTTTTTTTTTTTTTTTTTTGAGACAAGGTCTGGCTCTGTTGCCTAGGCTGGTGTGCAGTGGCACAATCTTGACTCAACCTCCGCCTCCTGAGCTCAAGCCATAGTCCCACCTCAGCCTTCTAAGTAGCTGAGACTACAGGCACCCACCACCACACCAAGCTAATTTTTGTATTTTTGTTAGAGATGGGGTTTCACCATGTTGCCCAAGCTGGTCTAAACCTCCTGAGCTCAAGCTATCCGCCTGCCTCTGCCTCTCAAAGTGCTGGTGTTACAGGTATGAGCCACCGCGCCTGTCCAAGAAATTCTAATATACTTTTTATCTAAATTCATCAGTTGTTTATTTTCTACCCCTTTGGCCCACTTGCTTTAACATTTCCCTCCCCTCTCATATATATATACTTTATACTTTATGTATTCTTTGTATTATTACATGTGACATGTGTAATTACAATATATGATAATTATCCAAATCTGCAACTGAAACAGCCAGTCACTTTTTCAATGTAAATATTTTGGGAAAGTTGTACCTTATTTGTGCAGAACTGTCCAGCAAAAGTGAAACGCATTCAAATCCTTAGCCTGCTCAAATAGAGCCAGAGTGATCAATGTTTCATTCCTCAAAGGGTATGTCAGATCCAAGAACAGCATCACGGTTTTCCACGCAACAGTATACATAATGAAGGACTCTAACATCTGGGAATCTTTCTTTCTACACTTTACTGAACAAAAAAGTCAACCACTGCTTTCCTCAGTTAGATACAAGCACCATTCTAACAATTCCAGCATGCCATTTTTATATACAAACAGCCTACAGGGAGCAGCACATAATAACATTATCCTCTTCTCACCTCCCACTCTCTTCTAACGGATGAAACACTAAAGCAAGTGAACAAGTGGATAAGCCAATTTAAGAAATTGTGGGAGATGTTTAAAACCTGTTTGGGCATACAAAAGTGTCCAAACTGTCAGGCCCTAAAACCATAAAAAATCTTGGTTCTTATCTGAAAAGTCATGGTACTTAGAATCCATACTAGCCAGTTTGCATTTAGCCATATGATTAAGTGACATTGTTAGCTCTCTTTCCATGTAGGCATTCACAGTTTCTCAGTCTTTTTTTTTTTTTTTTTTTTTTTTTTTTGAGAGGCAGAGTTTCACTCTTGTTGCCCTGGTTGAAGTGCATCTCACCTCACTGATGAGGTGATCTCGGCTCACTGCAACCTCTGCCTCCTGAGTTCAAGTGATTCTCCTGCCTTAGCCTCCCAAGTAGCTGGGATTACAGGTGCCCTCCACCATGTTCAGGTAATTTTTAGAGACGGGGGTTTCACTATGTTGGCCAGGCTGGTCTCGAACTCCTGACCTCAGGTGATCCACCTGCCTTAGCCTCCCAAAGTGCTGGGATTACAGGCTCTTTTCTCAGTCTTTAAAAAAAGATGAATACCTTACTTTGCAAAGTAATTGAGTGTCAGGAAGATTTGTTTTTAAATTATGTATTTTTAGATAAAATTGTAATTGAAATAAACTATTGGCCCTAGCAATCTGAAGGAATCTTGCAATAAACTTAATTAGTTACTAGTAAGTATTTAGTTAGGTCAACTTGATGCTTTGTACTCTGCTGTTTGAAAATATATTTATATTTATTCACTTTGTAATTATCTGCTTCCCCCGCAGAATGAAAGTGCGATAACCTCAGGGACTTTTTTTGAAAAAAGCTTTTTCTCTGCTTTATCCATTGTTTCTATTATATGACAAGAGTTAAATAAATATATGCTTAATGAATAAAAATGTGCCAGCAACTAGCCAAATGTTTCCTTTTTCTCCCTCTAGAAAGCCACCTGA
This sequence comes from Macaca fascicularis, assembly GCF_037993035.2. NCBI lineage: Eukaryota > Metazoa > Chordata > Mammalia > Primates > Cercopithecidae > Macaca > Macaca fascicularis. The sequence goes on from NC_088375.1 coordinate 29,085,788, forward strand.
GTGTATCTTTGTCTGCCGCAAAATCCCAAACTGCTTTTCTCTGACTCACTGTAGCTTTGCTTTATGGAGATTAAACAGAAGTTCACTAACAAATTACCTCAAAATATTCCCATGGCTACAGTTGGCTTGTGTCATGAAAGTTATTCCTTGGGTATCTTACAGTATTCCTTTGATAAAACTCTAAGCCACCACAAGAGATGAGTTTAGACTAGCTGACTACTGTTGGGGTCCGTGCCGGGGGTGGTGGAGAATGAAAGAACACACAAAAGACAAAGACACACAGAGAACATGGCGGCCGCACTCAGAGCCTCCGCCTCACTTTATTTATACTCCATAAACCCCACGTCAGCAGAAAGAATACAATGCAAAACAAACTTTCTTTTCCCAGATGTAACCTTCTACTCAGTTCTTTGTTTCTATGCTCTTCCTTATCTGCCCGCCTTCTTGGCGCCTACGGGAGTTCATTAAAAGTTCAATGGGAGATATTGTCCTTGAGCCCTATCTATTCTCAGCATACTATTTTCAAAGGCCCCTGCATTTCCCCCCTTTTTTTTTTGTTTTGCCTCAATCCTAAAAAGGTAGCCCATATTTATTCTTGTGTTTTCTTTTGTTTTTGGACGTGACGGAGGGAGCATCGAATCACCAAAAGAAGTAGACCCAATCCAAGTGCCCAAAGCAATATACTTCCAGAGATTGTAGAAATCCATGTCTTCATCTGGGTCCATGAGTTAAAGGCATCAAGGCGCTGACCCAGCTCCTGAAGGGTTACAGTTCCGGACAACACATGTAATTGTTGTTGAAATGCTTCGGAAATGTTCTGAGTGAGCTCTTGGATGTCCAAACTAATATTTTTATGGCCTACTAATAATTTTCGGATTACAGTCCAATTTTGAGAGATGTTAAAAGGCACAGGCGTTACACAAAATTGAGTGGAGTTCCAATCACATTGTAATGTCATCCGAGTACTGAGTACAGTGAGCTGATCTCCAAGCCATGTCAATGCTTGCTCCATGTTGTCCAATCTTTCAGCAAGTTAAGAGTCAATGTTTTGTTGTTGAAGCCATAACCGGTGAGATTGTTCATGCCATTGCTGCATAAATTCAGCATTTTGTATGCTTTGACGAAGAGTGAGTCCGGCTATGGCTGCAGTGGAGACGATGGCGACAAGGCTCATCACCGAGGCAATTATAAGTCCAAGGGCACGGAGGGTTCGCTGGAGAGAAGTCCAAATATAAGTCTCAAGAGGTGATGCCCCCCATGGTCGCGTAAGGTTAACAGGTAGCCAAATTTCCTTACGAGCCCTGAGGATATAAATATCCCCAGTAAAGTTGTGCCACCAGGAATGATTGAGGCAAGACAAAAATGTACACGTATCTGTACAATTAACAATCCCCGTAATATTATCCCATGTCAAATTTCCTGCTAATAATAGGTAGGGCTTACGGACACAAGCAATAATATATCAGGAGGTATTCCGATATAACTGAATATGAAAGGAGTTATTCGGGTTAGAAAGATTAAGGGGCATATTCCCCACAAAAGTGCTAATGGCATCGCCTGCAACTAACAACTTCCAAAAATAACTCTGTACTTCAGGCCTCCTTCACGCCATACCAAGGTTTCATTACTGTTAGCAGCAATACTTTTATTTACCCAGTGTCATTTCAAAGGTATGTGACTAAATTTTGTTTGAAAATCACCGTGCACACTTCAATCAGTTATTTGCATCCCATTGTATTCTAATAAAATCCCGGGTTTAGTTCCCCGACATTGTTGTCACTCCAGCACCTCAATATTAGGAGAAACCTCTAGAATAGGACAAAAAAGTAAAGAACTAGGAATAGTTTCATTACTATATACAGTATGATTATATTAAAAACTTCTAGTTACAATAATAACAGTATTAGCAGCCACATGACTATGATTATAACGAACAGCCCAAGCTTCATGCGATTTTCGGAGACAATGAGGACTATTTCCCATACATATTGGAAGTCCTTCCACTCCAAATTGGTATGTGCTGATTATAATTCCTGTTTCCCGTTCTATATTGTCCTTGTCTATATAGGGGGACGGCATCCAAGTAGTGTCATTGGTGAAAACCTTAATTTCCACCTCCCCCCAGGCGACTCCCTGATACAAGGGCGGAAAGGGAATATAAGTCCAATATTCATACAAAGCCTCACTAAGAGAAATAAGTCCCCCACCGAGGCACATCTAACAAAGGAAGAAATGCATGCTGAATCCAGTTTTCTTTTCAACAGGGTTTCAATCATCTTGTAGGAAACCACTCAGGTCCGCTCCCTGTAAGGACAAGAGCATAGCCCCGTCCCTGTTTTAGAACTTGCCCTTGAACATACTTACCTTCTTCATTAGGATACCAAACCTTTAAACTGTCAGCGGGGACTATCACCGAGGGAGTTGAGGAAAGATGGGTTACGACAGCAGAGTCTTGCAATTGTCTCCATTGATTCAAAAAAATTAAGGTAAAAAGAACCTTCAAAATCTGGTTTCAAAATCTAGTTTCTGGGGGGCTCATTTCCCCCTTTTTGTTTTGTTTTAATAGTTAAGTTTTTAAAGTTGTCCGGGCGCGGTGGCTCAAGCCTGTAATCCCAGCACTTTGGGAGGCCGAGACGGGTGGATCACGAGGTCAAGAGATCGAGACCATCCTGGCTAACATGGTGAAACCCCGTCTCTACTAAAAAATACAAAAACTAGCTGGGCGAGGTGGCAGGCGCCTGTAGTCCCAGCTACTCGGGAGGCTGAGGCAGGAGAATGGCGTGAACCCGGGAGGCGGAGCCTGCAGTGAGCTGAGAGCCGGCCACTGCACTCCAGCCCGGGCGACAGAGCGAGACTCCGTCTCAAAAAAAAAAAAAAAAAAAAGTTTTTAAAGTTAAATTTGCACGCTCAATGATGGCTTGACCTTGACTGTTGCCCGGGATACCGGTGATATGTTGAATATTGTATTGCTGTAAGAAAACTTGTAATTTACGAGAGACATAGGCAGGGGCATTATTAGTTTTAAGTATGAGGAATGCCCATGATGGCAAAATAAGCTAAGAGATGAGTAATAACAGAAATGAGAAAAGGTATCAATGGTATGATGAACATACTTTAATCATCTAAAAGAAGGGACACCTCGTGGATTAACCCCAGGATGGAAGGATGGAATGCTCAAAGGAGCACAGGAAGGACAAGCTCGAATAAGAGAACGAGCTTGTTTATAAGTTAAATGAAACCATCGTTGAAGGCCAGAACTATTAGTATGATGTAGAGTATATTTTTGTTCTGCAGCATGTAGGTGGCCTATTAAAAGCAAATCAATCTGAGTATTACCATGAACTAATGGTCCAGAAAGTTGAGAATGAGAACGAAGATGAGTGATGAATAAAGGAGCTCGACGTTGGCTCAAAGTAAAGGATAACAAAGAAAAGAATTTCTGAAGAGAAGAAGTAGCACAAAGAGGTAAAGTGGCCTGAGAAATATAAGAAGTAACATAAACGGCGTATTGAGAATCACTAACAATGTTACAACCAGTAGTAGGGAAATCAAGTAAGATCATCAGAACAGCAAACAATTCTCCCTGTTGCACCGAGGGATAAGGATAAACTGTAACTCAAGATTGATGAAGCTTCTTGCCAAGAATCAGAAGTTGCAAGAAGATAAGTGATCTGACTATGAATGAATTGAGAGATAATTAAGGAAGGATCTCCTCCCCAAAGTTGTCGACAGTGATGCTGTCCTTTGATGATCAGTTCAGCTAAACGATCGATATAAGTAGCCAAGCGTTTAGATATTTTATTGGACAAAAAGATCCATTTTAGTGGTCAATTAGTTTGATGAATCATTCCTGTGGGAGAAGGTAAAGTATGAAATAAACAAAAGGAAGGGCCTTTTGAAGTTGCTCTTCAACAAGCTGGAGTTCCAGTAAAGCCAAAGGAGTTAAATGGCATGAGTTGTCCAAGTGACTGTCTCCTTCTAGAATAGAAAAAAGATGTTATAACTGATATGTTGGTATTCCTAAAACAGGACGCATCCAATTAATGTCTCCTAGAAGCTTTTGAAAATCATTTAATGTTTTTAAATGATCACGTCGAATTTGAATTTTTTGGGGTCGAATATTTTGTGCCCCCAAGGTATAACCTAAATATTGAATAAGAAAATCCAGTTAAATTTTTTCTGTGGCAATATTAAGTGAGTAGAAAGAAAGCTGAGTTTGTAATGATACAAAAGCATCTTGCTGCTTTTCTCTGGTTTTAACTTTGTGGGATAAGGGCAGGATTAGGAAGACCAGGTTGTAAACTTTCCCTAGGTTTAATGTAAACATTTATAGTTTTAAGACAAGACAAAGACGGGAATTCCATGCAGAAATACGTGGCTTTATATTCCTCTCAGCCATTTGTTTTTTGACTTACTCTTTTAGAGTCCTAAGTATTTCTTTAAATAATGGTCACTGTTTCACCTAAATAGGAGTGGTGGCTATGAGTTTAAAGGATTGTAGCCCATTTTGAACATCTTATTTTTGGCAGCTGAGGAAATATGAGGAATGTTTTAAAAAGCAGCAAATTGTTGTGAAAGATCTTGTTCCCAAAAATTAATATTGATAGGAACAATATAAAAATAAAAAAAAACACTTGACCTTGTTGACCTTTAGGATCGACACAGGTTAAAGGTTCTACATCTTGATAAATCACAGAAGCAGCACCCAAGCCAGTGAGTATAACTGAAACTTGTCTTTTTTCCCATTGTATAGGCCACTAATTTAAACAAATAATAGACATATTCACCCCCATATCAATTAACCCTTTAAAAACTATTCCATTAATATGCAATGAACATAAGGGCTTTTGATTAGAAACTAAAGTTTCCCAAAAAACAGTTTTTTCTGTGCTACCAAATCCTCCCTATTGAGAATACGTTCCCCTGCCTCTAGGCGTATAAATTGTGAAACTTGTACCATAATAAGAATTTTATTAGTAACATCAAGATCAATGATTTCTGGAATCATCATTAACTTCCGTATAGCACTGTTGTTTTGACCTAACAAAAGTCCTACATGTCCTTTTGGCAAAGGGTCACACACTCTAATAGCTAATTTATATACTCCTCTATTAGGAGACAAAGTATAAGGCTGAGTAATAGCTAAGTCAGCAGCGGCGCTCTGCTTAGTTGCCGCATAAAGCTGAGAAACTGGGGTGAGGTGTGGGATCCTTAAGGAGGACTTGAATTTATTCCTTAATGTTGTAGGCCATTGCTCACTGAATATTGTAGTAGACTTGTATTGTAATTGTTGGGGCCCCAAGCCTGTGGGCCCCGACTCCCGTTTCCCAGGAGAGGAGACAGTAAATTTCCACTTTTATCAGTTTTGGAACGACATTTATTTGTCCAATGTCGACATTTACCACAATATTTGAACACCTCTGAAGGCAGCTTTCTGCCTTGAGGGATAAAAGTGTTCAATTTTTATGACATTCTTTTTTTTGAAATGTCTAGGTTTACCACACTGCAAACAAACACCTTGTTTGTTATTTCCTTTTAAGGCTTTAGACAAAGCTCCAGCAAATAATTGAGCATCATAAATAGCCCCTCCAACACTAACACAAGTTTTAATATATTTATCTAAATTGGCCCCATTGGCCTTTAACGATTTTAACAATTTTTAACAGTCAGCATAAGCATTTTTAAAAGACAATGTTTGTAACAAAATTTTTGAAGCAAGGCCAGCACCCACAATTTTGAAGACAGCAGCCTGAAGACGGGCTACGAAATCTGAATATAGTTCATTTGTGCCCTGTAAAATCTTCACAGAGGAAAGGGAACATTTTCCTGTTATCTCTACCTTATTTCAGGCCCTTAAAAACAAAGTCTTGATTTGAGTAAAGGCAACATCATCTAAACCAGCCTGAGCATTAAGAGTAGCATATTGGCCCGTGCCTGTGAGTTGTTCCTCAGTGAGTCCAGGGGGATCACACATAATATTTTTTCTAGCCTATACATGTGCCTTGTTCATTTACCAGCTGTGCAATTGTAACCACTGAGAACGATCAAGAAAAGCCTTCCCCAAAGTCTTCCAGTCTATAGGAATCATCAAATTTTCTGATGAAAAAACATCAAGAAGACCAAGGATAAAAGGAGATTGAGATCCATAGTTAGAAATGGCAGCTTTCATTTCTTTTTAAAAATTTAATTTGTAAGGCATTAAATTGGACATTATTGCCACCATTTGAAAACTGAGCATTAGGAGCAAAAGAAGCACAAATAATTGGAAACAGATCCAGCTCCTTAAATTTTTTTTTTAAATTAAAAGTATATATAATATATAATAATACTCATATCCCCAAATATAAAGAATCTCAACATATTAATAAGAAAAGGCAAATAACCCAACCAAAAGTAGCAGAACAAAGAAATGACAATAAACCTATATGTCTAACATCATTACTCACTAGGAAATATGTATATTAATACCAAATTGAGAATCATTACATACACAATACAATGGTTAAAATTTAAAAACACAGAAAATATCAAGAGGTAGTTAATGTGTTAAGCAACTCGAATACTCAACTTCTGTTTGGAGTGTAAATTGGTGGAACCTATGCACCCCTATAACATAACAATTTCCTAGCTGGGGTTATTAATACTATATTAATATTAATAGTTAATATTAATGTGTTTATTGACTATTGAAATACTCATAATATTTTAACAAACAATAAGATATACATATACACTGGTTTTAACATATTAAACAGGTGTTTAGTATAAATTTAAAGTATGTCTGATGTGAACAGGGCTTCAACTTTGCCAAACAAAGGCAAAGATAAGGAAGCCGGGGAATTAGAGGCTCTGGAAAATCCTCTTTTAACAGGGCAGAAGGAAAAGAAACAGGGAAAGCTCGCAAAGGTGAATTAGAAGAATATATCTGTAATATTTGTTGAAGCATTTCCATAATACTCTGCATGTCAGAATTTCCCTTAGAAGAAGGAAGAGCTGGCTTTTTCTCTTCTCCCCCTTTTGCTACCCCCCCATCCTCTGTTATCCTGGCACAAATGGGCTTCATTTCAGATTTATTTTTTTTCCAAATCCTCAGATACCTTTCCTCCTGTGGCTACATTACCACACCCTGAATCAGTCTCAAGTAACTCTAATGTCTGAGTGATAGAGTCACACAAGGTCCACAATTTTAGAGGCATAATATCCCCTAACTGGAGAGCTCTAAGCAGAGTTTTTACTACCTGTAACCATTCTCTGCGATTCAGCTGCACTTTAGTCTGATACTGAAACCAGTAACAATGTTGTTCAACATGGGCAAACAATCGCTTCAAAGTCTTTTTCTTTCACTTCTACTCCTATAGACAGCAATAGTCCTTGAAACAGCCGTAAATATTCTGAGGCCAGAGAGATGGAATTCCCCATAATGAAAGCTTAAGAAGGTTCCCCTTAACAATATCTGGGCCTTACCCGCCCCTAGGGGGTTCCCCTTCTTGTTCTCCCCTACTCACCCGTGCTGACCCTGCTCGCTGCGCCACTTGTTGGGGTCCGTGCTGGGGGTGGTGGAGAATGAAAGAACACACAAAAGACAAAGACACACAGAGAACATGGCGGCCGCGTTCAGAGCCTCCGCCTCACTTTATTTATACTCCATAAACCCCACGTCAGCAGAAAGAATGCAATGCAAAACAAACTTTCTTTTCCCAGATGTAACCCTCTACTCAGTTCTTTGTTTCTATGCTCTTCCTTATCTGCCCGCCTTCTTGGCGCCTACGGGAGTTCATTAAAAGTTCAATTGGAGATACTGTCCTTGAGCCCTATCTATTCTCAGCATACTGTTTTCAAAGGCCCCTGCAGACTACCCTTGGACAACTTTAGAGATTGTTAAATTACTATGTTAAAACCAAGAATCAATAGTTACTTTGACATAGATTGGGTTATCCCCCAGTTCAAAATATGAGCATCAGCAGATGCACAGAAATGCTGAGCTAAGCTTGTCATTCTTGAAAGCAGAGCCAAATGGGGATTTTCCTAAGATACAGTCAACCCAGAAAGGGAATTAGGCAATTTTAGCCCATCTATTTCATCCTCTCTCTGCTTGCATAGTGATTCACAGAAGCAGGAACAGTTCTGACAGATGGTGCTTAGTAGAACAATTGGTTTGTATGTATTTAACCTGCTCAAAGCACCAAACCTCCCTCTTGCTATCATCAGTGCCTCTCCTGCCCAAAACCTTACCCAGATTTCTTGGTGCTTCTTTTCTTGTGAGAGACTATCTCTGATGTCATTTTGACCTGATTTCATTCAGATGGAAATGGTAGGAAGTGCTTTCCAAACTTGCCTAATCCTGAGAATCATCTAAAATATTTATTTTGAAATGCAGCTTCCAAAACAACTACCAAAATAACTATAGCTGAATCAGCATCCTGAACCTCCCGAAAAGCATTCAAAGCAACGTGAAAAACGACAATAAAACACAAAAACAGATATACAATTTCTACACCAATGTTTATACCAGTATTATCCGCAATAGCCACAAGAAGAAAGCAACCCACAAGATGAATGCTTACATGGAAAGAAAGCTAACAATATCACTTCAGATATTCAGCAACAGATGAATAAAACAAAATATAGTATATGCATACGATGGAATATTATTCAACCTTAAAAAGGAATGGCATTCTGATACATTTTACAAGATGGATAAACTAGAAAGACATTGTGCTAAGTAAAAAAATAGGCCAGACACAAAAGGAAAAATATTGTATGATTCTACTTATATGAGGTACCTAGGGTACTCAAATTCATAGAGACAGAAGGTGGAATGGTGGTTGCCAGGGACTGGAGGAGGAGGGAACGGGTTGGTGTTTAATGGGTAGAGTTTCAGTATGGGATGATGAAAAAGTTCTGGAGTTAGATGGTGACAGTGATTGTACAATGATATGAATATATTGCCAGCACAATAGCTCATGCTTGTATTCCCAGCACTGTGAAAGGCCGAGGTGGGAGGATCGATGGAGCCCAGGTATTCAAGACCAGCCAGGGCAACATAGCGAGAACTTGTCTCTACAAAAAATAAAGGTCCAGCTCCTCAGGAGGCTGAGGTAGGAGGATTGCTAGAGCCTGGGAGATTGAGGCTGCAGTGAGCTGTGATTGTGCCATTGCACTCCAGCCTGGGTGACAAAGCAAGATCCTAGATCAAAAAAACCCAAATGACGTAAATATACTTAATGCCACTGAACTGCACACTTTAAAATGGTTAAGGCCAGACATAGTGGCTCACATCTGTAACCCCAGCACTTTTGGCTGGCTGAGGTGAGAGAATCACTTGGGGCCAGGAGTTTGACACCAGCTTGGGCAACATAGCAAGACCCATCTTTATTTATTTATTTAGAGACAAGGTCTGGCTCTGTCGCTGAGGCTGGATTGCAGTGGTCTGATCTAAGCACAATGCAACCTCCGCCTCCCAGGTTTAAGCCATCCTCGTACCTCAGCCTCCTGAGTAGCTGAAACTACAGGTGCACCCCACCATGCCTAGCTAATTTTTGTATTTTTTGTGGAGACAGGGTTTCACCATGTTGCTCAGGCTGTTCTCAAACTCATGAACTCAAACAATCCACCTGTCTTGGCCTCCCAAAGTGCTGGGATTACAGGTATGAGCCACCACACCCGGCCTAAGACCCATCTTAAAAATAAATGGTTAAAAGAGTAGATTTTGGCTGGACATGGTGGCTAACACCTGTAATCCCAGATCTTTTTGAGAGGCTGAGGCAGGTGAATTGCTTGAGCTCGGAAGTTCAAAACCAGCCTTGGCAATATAGTGAAATCCCTTCTCTACAAAAAATTTAAAAAAAAAAAAATTAACTGGGCACAGCAGTGCACACCTGTCATTCCAGCTCCCAGCTATTGGGGAGGTTAAGGTGCGAGGATGGCTTGAGTCCAGGAGGTGGGGGGTTGCAATGAGTAAGATTGTCTCCACTATCTCCCAGGAAAAAAAAAAAAAACAGGTAGATTTTATGTTACATATATTTTATCACAATTACAAAAACAAACAAATGCACACTCCATTTTCTTTTCTTTTCTTTTTTTTTTTTTTTTTTTTTTTTGAGACAGTCTCGCTCTGGCACCCAGGCTGGAGGGAAGTGGTGTGATCTTGGCTCTCTACAACCTCCGTCACGCCAGGTTGAAGCAATTCTCCCACCTCAGCCTCCCGAGTAACTGGGATTACAGGCATGCACCACCATGCCCTGCTAATTTTTGTATTTTTAGTAGGGGTAGGGGTTCACCATGTTGGCCAGCCTGGTCTTGAACTCCTGACCTCAGGTGATCTGCCCACCTCGGCCTCCCAAATTGCTGGGATTACAGGTGTGAGCCACCGCACCTGGCCAAAACCCTCCATTTTCAGTGAGACTAGGATAAAATAGATAAAATCTGCAGACTCCAAAACACCTATTAGGGCAGCTAAAAATAGCTGAGACTGGGCAAAAGCCTTATGACAGAAAATGGAGAGAAGAAATTTGAAGGGTGATGAGAGGTTCTTTTTATTCGAGCTCAGGAAATACCTGGGTGGGGGTCACTTTCTGAAAGCAAGGGGGCCCAGTCTGCAGTTCGAAGGCATATCACTTCTTTGCGAAAAGGGTTATGGGAAGTGGGGTAAGCAAGGCTCTTAGCAGAAGCCCTCCTGGACATTGTGTGATCCAGAGAAGCAGGCATGTAAGGACTACCTAAAGAATTACACAGATAATTCAAACAGATAGGACTGGTGTATTTTTGCTGCAAAGGAGAAAACTTTTGGGTTGTAAAGTCTCAAAGGTTACCCTGTCTCACCTCTTTTGCTATGCAATAATCTCCTACAAATAGTTAGGTTAATGGAAATCTAACTCGGGCAGGCATGGTGGCTCATGCCTGTAATTCCAGCACTTTGGGAGTCTGAGGCAGGAGAACTGCGTGAGTTCAGGAGTTTGAGATCAGCCTGAGCAAGAAGGTGTGACCCTGTCTCTACAAAATTTATTTTGTATTATTAAAAATTAGCCAGGAGTGGTGGCATGCATCTTTGGTCCCAGCTATACCAGAGACTGAGGCAAGAGGATTACTCAGGCCCAGGAAGTTGAAGCTGTAATGAACTGTGTTCATGCCACTGCCCTCCAGTCTGGGTAACTGAGTGAGACTCTGTCTTAAAAAAAAAAAAAAAAGTAAAAAGTAAGAAGACAATCTAACTCATTCATTGTTAGGCAATAAAAAACAAAAAAAAATCTGGCACTGAAAGCATTGATACAAGCATACCAAAAGAAAAATTTTGGGCCAGGCTGGTGGCTCACGCCTGTAATCCCAACACTTTGGGAAGCTGAGGTGGGCAGATCACCTGAGGTCAGGGGTTTGAGACCAGCCTGGCCAATATGGTGAAGCCCCATCTCTACTAAAAATACAAAAAATTTGTCGGGTGTGGTGGTGGGCACCTTTAGTCCCAGCTACTTGGGAGGTTGAGGCATGAGAATCACTTGAAACTGGTAGGTGGAGGTTGCAGTGAGCTGAGATCGGGCCACTGTGCTCCAGCCCAGATGACAGAGTGAGACTGTGTCTCAAAAAAAAAGAAAAGGAAAACTGAAAAAAATTACAAATTTACCAATGAACAAATCATACTAACCAGGAGAATAATAGCTATCAAAAAACAGATGAGGCTGGCCACAATGGCTCACACCTGTAATCCCAGCACTTTGGGAGGCTGAGGCGGGTAAGTTGCTTGATCCCAGGAGTTTGAGACTAGCCTGGGCAACATGGTGAAACCCTATTGTCTCTACAAAAAATACAAAGATTAGCCAGGTGTGATGTCACGTGCCTGTAGTCCCAGCTACTCAAGAGGCTGAAGTGGGAGGATCGCTTGAGTTTGGGGAGTTTGAGGCTGCAGTGAACCATGATCCCACTACTGCCCTCCAGCCTAGACTACAGAGAAGAAAGAAAAAGGAAAGGAAGGGAGAGGAGGGGAGGGGAGGAACAAGGCAGGAAAGGAAGGAAGGAAGGAAGGAAGGAAGGAAGGAAGGAAGGAAGGAAGGAAGGAAGGAAGGAAGGAAGGAAGGAAGGCAGGCAGGCAGGCAGGCAGGCAGACAGACAAGACAAGACAAGAGAGAAAAGAACTAGGCTGGCCGCAGTAGCTCACACCTACTCCCAGCACTTTAAGAGGCCGAGGCGGGCGGATCACCTGAAGTCAGGAGTTCGAGAGCAGCCTGGCCAACATGGTGAAACCCTGTCTCTACTGAAAATACAAAAATTAGCGGGGCACAGTGGCGGGTGCCTATAGTCCCAGATACTTGGGAGGCTGAGGCAGGAGAATAGCTTGAACCCAGAAGGCAGAGGTTGCAGTAAGCCGAGCTCCCACCACTACACTCCAGCCTGGGGGACAGAGTGAGACCCTGTCTCAAAATGAAAAAATAAAAATAAAAATAAAAGGAAAGAAAAGAAAAAGAAAAAGAAAAGAACTCTGGGAAGAAATGATGAGAAATAATAGGAGGTAACATGTGAACTAAAAGTACAGGAAAAAATAAATAAATCCAATAAGAATCAGGATGAAATTAGAAGGAGCACAAGAAAAGTGAAATACAGGATTCAAAAGAATTGGAGAAAGATGATAGAGAAAACAAATTAAGGAGTGCCAACATTTGCATAATTGAAGCCCTTGCAGTTGTAGAAGTGTTGAGACTGAGGTGTCGGCAGACATGTTTTGTTTGGATCGCACGTTATTTATAACTGTGTGTGTAATTAAATGCCATCACTTAACGACCGGAAGATTTCACCCCCAAAAAATTCTATTTGGCTTCTTTCAAAAACATTAGAACCACTATAACACCAAAACTGCATTTCTGCCTAGCCTCAGTTGCATAGAGCCAATCAATAGCTTCTGCCACTTTAATGTAGCACAAATTCACCCAGACATCCACAGTCTGCACTGGACTCTCACCTCCTGCAGACATTTGGGGATCCTGGTATACACAGTGTGATAAGGTAGTTTTTAAAAAGCACCTCTCATGAGAGCTGGTCATTTTAAAAAAAAACACACCAAAAAAAAGCATGAATGGGCCAGCCACGGTGGCACACACCTCTAATCCCAGTGTTTTGGGAAGCCTAGTTGGGCAAATCACATGAGCTCAAGAATTTCAGACGAGACTGGGCAACATGTTGAAACCCCATCTCTACAAAAAATACAAAAATTAGCCAGGGGTGATGGCACACGCCTGTAGTTCCAGCTACTTGGGAGGCTGAGGTGGGAGAATCACTTGAGCCCTGGAGGTTAAGGCTGCAGTGAGCTGTGATCATGCCACTGAACTCTAGCCTGGGCAACAGAGCAAGACCTGTCTTAAAAATTAAATAAATAAAGGTAATAAAAGAAAAATAATAAACCTCCATCTCCTCACCTGCAAAATGGCCAGACTACCTGTCTTATAAGGGTTTCGTAGGAGAGTTTAATGAGAAATGCACATAAAGCTCAAGAGCAATTGTTAACAAATGATAGAAAAAAAAGACCAATTAATCATTAGAGGCCAGGCATGGTGGCACACGCCTGTAATCCCAGCACTTTGGGAGGCCGAGGTAGGTAGATCACCTGAGTTCACGAGTTCAAAACCAGCCTGATCAACATGGTGAAATCCTGTCTCTACTAAAAATACAAAAATTAGCAGGGCATGGTAGCATACATCTGTAATCCCAGCTACCCAGAAGGCTGAGGCAGAAGAATCGCTTGAACCCGGGAGGCAGTGGTTGTAGTGAGCCAAGATCGTGCCACTGCACTCCAGCCTGGGTGACACAGTGAGACTCCATCTCAAACAAACAAACAAAAAATTGAAAACACAATTCTAGAACTGCAGGTGGAATCAGAGCTATGGTCCATGGATTGGAAAGACAGTGTTGTACAGGTCTGTCCTAGATTTAGGACTTTATGACTGACATGTCAGAACTTCTCCTCTAGCTCCCCATCTCCATGTCTCTAAATCCCTAAGAGTTAACAGAGAGAAAGAGCCCAATAAATGTGTAAGGAAGGAAGAAAAGGAGAAGGGAAGAATGAGTGAAGGAGCTGAAAAAAAGAACAAACCCAAGATGGTTTCTTTTACTTGTAAAGTAGAAGAAAAAGTAAGTTTCCAATTTATCTCAGTTTGTTTCAGCCCACCCATCCCCATCCCTCTGCCAATAAAAAATGTTAACTAAGGCATACAGTTACATTCTATACTCCCAGTTCCAAAGAAAAGATTTTAAAAAGACACACTTAGTCAGGTTGACTGCAAAATAAATCTCTACGTCTCCCTGAGTAAGATACTATTTGGATAATATTTAATAGAGATATTTGTTATACCTAAATCATAATACTAACAACAACCAACAACAACAAAAAAGTGATTACAACTATGATTTAGTGTAAAAAGCCTCAAATAAAAGATGATTTTTGTGTAAGGGGGGGCCAATTTACCCTTTTCTGTTGTAAAAAACATATATAATTAACTTTTGAATTCTCCACACAAGCAGTATTCAACCCTGTAAACACCTTTGGTTCATGCTTCTGCTAAATACATGCTCTAGTAGCCACATTTATTTAATTTAATTTCTTCAGAACATCCTGTTTTGTGTTTTTGTTTGTTTGTTTTTTGTGATGAGGTCTTGTTCTATCAACTAGGCTGGAGTGCAGTGGTAAGATCTCGGCTCACTGCGGCCTTCACCTCCTGAGCTCGAGCAATCCTCCCTCCTCAGCCTCCTGAGTAGCTGGTACTACAGTTGCACATCACCATGCCCAGATAATTTTTCTATTTTTTTTGTAGAAACAGGGTCTCACTATGTTACCCAGGCTGGTCTTGAACTTCTGGCCTCATTTAATCCTCCTGCCTCTTCCTCTCAAAGTGCTGAGATTACAGGCATGAGCCACTATGCCCAGCCACATTTTCCTTTTTTAAAATAGGATGTCAAAATGGAAGTTTTAAGTCTTCCCAATGTTCTAATACCTGAATACCAAACTATGTTTGGCTTATTCTGTTAGCATGTTCCTGATTTCACTTCTTTGTAGCTGAGGAAAATAGTCATATTAAGTCTGAAACTGAATTAACTCTCATTTTTTAAAAAAGCTGGGTGAGTTAAATTCCCAACAGTTTTGATTAATAAGATATTTTATAATGTCATAAATACTGGAAGCAAGAGCATAAATTGTCTGGCAACAACTAGGTCATCTTTTACTACAAATAAATATTATTGCCAGCAGATTTCAAAGATTCACTTAAGTCTGTAAGGTAGGTTCTTGAATGTGACTATTTGGCTGAAAACTCTAGATTATTCTTGGAAATAAACTAGCACCAGGAGAGACAATGTTAGCACTAAGGAACATATTCATGAAGCACCAAAGTATGTGAGCAGTGGCAAATCCATATGAGTCTGAAGCAACCTCAATTCTTGCCTCGACGGAGGAAAGAATATATCCAAGTGACATAAGGTAGAGGGAGGGACCAAGGCAAGTTTTAGAGCAGGAGTGAAAGTTTATTAAAAAGCTTTAAAGCAGGAACCAAAGGAAGTAAAGTACCCTTGGAAGAGGGCCAAGCAGACAACTTGTGAGATTCAAGTGCATGGTGTGACTTTTGACTTGGGGTCTTCTGTTACTTCTCCCCTGATCCTTCCCTTGAGGTGAGCTGTCCGCATGCACAGTGGCCTGCCAGCCCTTTGGAGGGGCCACATGCACAGTATGTTTACTGAAATTGTACACATGTTGACCTGAGGCATTCTTCCCTTACCAGCTAAGTGTTCCTAGAAGGAGGTCATGTGCCAGTTAAACTCTGCCATTTTGCCTCTTAGGGCACATGCTTGAGCCCACTTGCCTCACTCCTGAAATCTTATAGGGAAGTGGCTGATCACCAGCTTCAGGTGTTATTTATTGGGAGACTGCCTTTCCCTGGCACCAGCTGAGACCAATTATTATTTTATAGAGACAGTTTAACAATTACCTGACCATCACCTAATGGTCACTTGACATTACTGGTAGGGGCATTACCCTCTCCTGTCCTAGTCATGTCTGACTACCTACTGTAACAAAAGTAGCAGACGCTTGGCAGGAGAAGGAGTGCTATGAAGAGTATTCTATTATCATATGAAGGAATAGGTATGGGGTTCAAAGTCACTTGCCATTAAGTGCATATGTTTTTAACGTCTAATTGTTCTAACCAAGGGATAATTGTGGTCCTTATTTCCATGAAGCTATGCTCAAGGACACATAGAACTGGAAGATTGTTGAGCTCATCCCGTCCAGTTTGCTCATTTTACCATAGGAAACTGAAGATCAGAAATGTGGTCTGCTCCTAGTGACCAGATCACAGGGTCCTTTTGAATCCCCTTACCTCAGCAGCAATTGCACCAAGCACACATTATTTGATAAAAAGGTGATGAATTTATGTTCATGAACAAAGAATGAATAGTGTCATTATCATCATTTACATTCTAGATGTGCTTCAGGGAAAAGGTGTTATGCACTGAATGTTTATGTCTTCCCAAAATTCATATGTTGAAGAGTTAACCCATGATGTGATGGTATTAGGAGGTGAGGCCTTTGGGAAGTAATTAGGTTTAGATGATGTCATGAGAGTGGAGTCCCCATGATGCAATTAGTGCTCTTATAAGAAGAGATACCAAATCAAGCATGCGCTCGCTCTCTCTTTTTCTGTCCAGCATTTGAGGATACAGCAAGAAGATGGCCATTGCAAGCCAGAAAGAGAGCCCTCACCAGAAACCAAACTGGCCAGCACCTTGATCATGGACTTCCCAGCCTCCAGAACTGTGAGAAATAAATGTCTGTTGTTTAACCACACAGTCTATGGTATTTTGTTATAGCAACCCAAGCTGACTAAGACAGAAGGTTTGCCAAAAGAAAGATTTCTAAAAGAGGGTGAACCCAAGCTGACTAAGACAGAAGGTTTGCCAAAAGAAAGATTTCTAAAAGAGGGTGAAGTAAAAATATAATGTAGAATATATCCTGGAGAAAACCCTTTTAAAGAATATTTTATTGTGGAAATCTTTTTAATTTGTAAAATGAGAGAATATAATGAATCCCTATCACCACTTTAAACAGTTATCAATATTCTGCCATTCTTATTACAAATGCATTCCCCTACATTCTTTTTCATTTTGCTTTGTTTTGTTTACTGGAATATTGTTCTTTCATTTTTTTATATTAGTTTTTTTATTTTTATTAACTCACCACCATACTAATCAAGATGGTATTTTTTTTTTAATTGTTAATTTTTTGTTTTTTTGTAAATTCAGATTTAGGCCTACAGAGAAGATGGTGGAATACATATACTGTTTATTTGTTTGTTTGAGACAGTCTCACTCTGTCACCCAGGCTGGAGTGCAGTTATGTGATCTTGGCTCACTGCAGCCTCCGCCTCCCAGGTTCAAACGATTCTCATGCCTCAGCCTCCCGAGTAACTGGAATTACAGGCGTGTACCACCACCCCTAGCTAGTGGTGGAATATTTTTAAAGCAAAACCAAGATTTTGCATGATTCTTTTTGTTTTCAAGACACAGTCTCACTCTGTCACCCAGGTTGGAGTGCAGGTATGCGATCTTGGCTCACTGTAACCTCCATCTCCCAGGTTCTAGTGACTCTCATGCCTCAGCCTCCCGAGTAGCTGGGATTACAGGCGTGCACCACCACATGCAGCTGATTTTTATAATTTTTTTGTAGGGATGGTGTTTCACCATGTTGGCCAGGCTGGTCTTGAACTCCTGGCCTCAAGTGATCTGCCTGCCTCAGCCTCCCAAAGTTCTGGGATAAGGTGTGAGCCACCATGCCCAATCCTTTTTTTTTTTTTTTTTTTTTTTTTTTTGAGACAGGGTCTCACTGTGCTGCCCAGTCTGGAGAGCAGTGGTGTGATCATGGCTCACCACAGCCTCAAACTCCTAGGCTCAGGTGATCCTCCCATCTCAGCCACAGGTAGCTGTGGCTACAGGCACACACCACCACACCTGGATAACTTTTTGTATTTTTTGTAGAGACAAGGTTTTGTCATGTTGCCTGGGCTGGTCTTGAACTCCTGGGATCAGGCAATATCCGCCTGCCTTGGCCTTCCAAAGTGCTAGAATTACAGGTATGAGCCACCACGCCTGGCCTTTTGCATCATTTTTACTTATAAATATTTCTACAAGTATCTCTAAGAGATGAGAATTTTTTAAACAACGTAATCACAATAACTTTGTCATATCCCATAACATTAACAAGAAATCCTTAGCTAGGCTAAGATCTAGTCCAGGAGAAACTTAATTTTATCAGAGCATTCATAAATGGATCGAGTTTTCAAGTGATAGATTTTCAATGAGACTAAGAATTTTAAAAGGGGGAAAACTTTCAAAATTAAAATTGCAATCTTATTCTTTCTCATATTGCTCTGCAAATATAAATCCGGGCACTCAGACTACAGAAGAGGTTAAAAATAGCCCTATGAATCAAAACCATTAATCATATCCTGTTATTTTTAGTTATCTGTTTCTTCCTGACGTTTTAACCCAACATCAGTTTAATATATTTAATCATACTTTTTAAAAAAGAAAAATATTTTAGATCCATCATGAAAAATTTTGATCAAACGATAAATTTAAAGCTAAAGCAGGATGGTTGTCAAAGCCTGTGTCCATAACTTTGCATGAGACACTTAGTCATTTGGAAAGGCCTGTGTTAATAGTCTGTCCTATGACTCAATTATCTCCCACATAGAGATAATACAAAACACCCTTAAGATAACTCACACCAAGGCCGGGCACAGTGGCTCACGCCTGTAATCTCAGCACTTTGGGAGACCAAGGTGGGTGGATCACCTGAGACCAGGAGGTCGAGACCAGCCTGGGCAACATGGTGAAACACTGTCTCTACTTAAAATACAAAAAATTAGCCAGGCCATGGTGGTGGGCACCTATAATCCCAGCCACTCGGCAGCCTGAGGGAGAAAAATCTCTTGAAGCTGGTGGAGCAGAGGCTTCAGTGAGCCGAGATTGCTCCATTGCACTCCAGCCTGGGCAGCAACAGCAAAACCCTGTCTCAAAAAAAAAAAAAAAAGCAAAAAAACCTCACACCTAAAAATAAATGTAAAAATCACAAAACATAAATGACCGTTGGGTCACAGACGACATTACCCTCCATACTAAAAGCAGACACTAATAATGGCAATTTTGAGATAGCCTATAAAACACATGGCCCAGGGCCAGGGCACGGTGGCTCACGCCTGTAATCCCAGTACTTTGGGAGGCCGAGGCGGGCAGATCACCTGAGGTTGGGAATTTGAGACCAGCCTGACCAACATGGTGAAACCCCGTTTCTACTAAAAATACAAAATTAGCCAGGCGTGGTGGCGTATGCCTGTAATCCCAGCTATTCGGGAGGCTGAGGCAGAAGAATCACTTGAACCCAGGAGGTGGATGTTGCAGTGAGCCGAGATAGCGACACTGCACTCCAGCCTGGGTGACAGAGCTAGACTCCGTCTCAAAAAAAAAAAACCAAAAAAAAAAATGTGGCTCTGAGTAAACTCTAAGTACCAGTATTTTATTTTCACTAAAATGTTTAGAAAGATTCTTTCACACATAAAAGATGCTCAACAGTATTTGTTGATTCGAATTAATATTGAAACTAAAATTTTCCAACATAGCAAGTATTGAATTTCACATTATGTAAAATGTAATGGATATGCATTATCCTGTATCCTGGAACTGAGTAGGGAAAAAAGGTTTCACTTTTCTTTTCTTTCTTTTTATTCATTCATTCATTCATTCATTCATTCATTCATTTGAGACAGTGTCTTGCTCTGTTGCCCAGGCTGGAATGCAGTGGTGTGGTCATAGCTCACTGCAGCCTTGATCTCCCATGCTCAAGCTATCCTCCCACCTCAGCCTCCTGCGCAGCCAGGACCACAGGCACACACCACCACATCTGGCTAATTTTTAATTTTTTTGTACAAAGTCTCCTTATGTTGCCCAGACTGAGAAGCTTTTTCTTATACATTACCTGGACATTACCTGCTGTCCCAAATATTTACATTTATATATTCATATTCAGTGTTCACGCTGAATTTGTGCTTGTAGGGTGGAGACATACAGCATCCCTACATTACCCCCATTCATAACTTCCAGGACTGTCCACAGGATGAGCGATGATGGGGACATTTTCTGGAAATTGATAGAAAGGCACTTATCAATACTTCCTGTTTATATATCAGTGAAGTGTTGGTTTTTTTTTTTTTTTTTTTTTTGGAAGAACACCCTACTTGGTAAGGATGTCATACCTCTCCAGAAAATTCTACTGTTGCCCTAGACCTAAATACATAGAAAAAAAAGAAAAGAAAATTCTATTTGCACCCTTTTCTAGCCTGAAATTTACCAGAGCTACATAGAGTTTACTTATCACATGTGTTCTAATTACATACCAGCATATATAAAAACACAAAATATCAGCCCACATCGTTTTCTACCAGCACACTTTCACTCCCAACAACAGTCGCATGATAAAGTAACAACACATGACCCTCCCCCGAAGTTTTAGGCTATGTTTTGCAGGAAGGATAATATGGGCAAATAAATTCATGTTAACCAGAACAAAAAACAAACCAAAAAACAAAAAAACTAATGTACCTTGATGCAGTTTTCCTTATAAGTTATGTTTATTCTTCTCCCATTCATCTTTGTGAATAGAAACAATGCCTTCATTAGTTTGCTCCCTCAGAAGAGTGTATCGGAATCACACGAAGAGTTTTTTTAAAAAAAAAACCAGTCCCCAGGATTACCCTTTATCAGGAACTTCAGAGAGTAGGACTCAAGAATCTGTTATCTTAACAGTTCCTCAGATGCTTTTTCTGTTGACCAATACCAACAACATGTGAGAATTACTGCCCAGGGTACCTAGAGCAGCTTACACATATAGTAGTTGTATGTAAATGTTCAATGAATGAGTAAATAAACAAATGAATCAAAACTGGAAATGCACCGGGCTCGGTGGTTTACACCTGTAATCCCAGCACTTTGGAGGCTGAGACGGGCGGATCACTTAGGTCAGGAGTTTGAGACCAGCCTGGCCAACATGGTGAAACCCTGTCCCTACTAAAAATACAAGAATTAGCTGGGCATGGTGGTGGGCACCTGCAGTCTCAGTTACTAGGGAGGCAGAGGCATGAGAATCACGTGAACCCTTGAGGTGGAGGTTGCAGTGAGATGAGATCGTGCCATTGCACTCCAGCCTGGGGGACAGAGCGAGACTCTGTCTCAAAAACAAAAATAAATAAATAAAAATGTATTTGAAACACTGTGGAAATGAGCAACTCTGTGAGCTCTGACCACACCCGAGGCCTATTGGTCTATGAGTCTTCTAAGTATCTTGCTTCTTACATCATTTGGCCAGATAGATGCTGGCTCAACTCTGATCTGTGTTGCCTTATTCCATTTCACTCCTGAGCAGCCAGCAGGACCCTACCTCAAAAAACAAGCTGCTGAGTGTGTGGCTAACGCCTGTAATCCCAACACTTTGGAAGGCTAATCCCAGCACTTTGGGAGGCCGAGGTGGGCAGATCACCTGAGGTTGGGAGTTCAAGACCAGCCTGACCAACACAGAGAAACCCCATTTCTACTAAAAATACAAAATTAGCCGGGCATGGTGGTTGCATTCCTGTAATCCCAGCTACTCAGGAGGTTGAGGCAGGAAAATCACTTGAACCAGGGAGGCTGAAGTTGCTGTGAACTGAGATTGTGCCATTGCACTCCAACCTGAGCAGCAAGAGCGAAACTGTCTCAAAAACAAACAAACTAACTAAAAAACAAAAAAAAAAAAAAGAAAGAAAGAAAGCTTTGCCTTATTTATCTCCGGACTTGTAAAGTAAGGAGATTGAATCCTAAATCCCAGTCCGCAGAAATGCCTACTGGCATTCAATATATTGCTAAAATAATTAATTGGAAAGCCATTAGGCTGAGAAGGCTGCAGTGCCTTGGGTTCCTACATAAGCAAACCAAAAGCCCACTCAGTGTACACAGTAAAACAAAGTATAAGCTTAACCAATCAGAAACCACAAACTGGCTGGGTGTGGTGGCTCATGCCTATAATCTCAGCACTTTGGGAGGCCAAGGTGAGCGCATTTGCTTGAGGTCAGGAGTTTGAGACCAGCCTGGGCAACATGGTGAAACCCCGTCTCACTGGGCATCGTGAGCATGCAACTATAGTCCCATCTATTCAGGAGGCTAAGGTGGGAGAATCTGTTGAGCTTGGGAGGCTGGGCAGAGAGTGAGCTGTGATTGTGCCACTGCCCTCCAGCCTCAGCAACAGAGTGAGACCCTGTTTCAAAAAGAAAAGAAACCACAAGCTAACCGTTAGAGACATTAACAATCATAAACTACCAACTCTAACCTCTAATTCGGGACTTTTCTCTTTAACCAAATATTTTATTTGTCTTGCTTGTGTGAGCACCTTATAAAAATTTCCTCATGTTCCCTCAGTGGAGCCCTGAATCATTTGTGATCTAGTGCCGCTTAATTTGTGAATCACTGAATGTTTAAATAAACTCATTAAAATGTTAAGGTGCTGAGGGCCAGGTGCCCTAGTTTGTGCCTGTAATCCCATTTACTTGAGAGGCTGAGGCAGGAAGATCATTTGACCCCAGGCGTTGGGGCTGCAGTGAGCTATGATTATACCACTACACTCCAGCCTGGGTGACAGAGCAAGATCCTGTGTCTGAAGAAAAAAATAAATAAAAATTTTATCTTGCTATGTACTGTTTACTTTGTATATGCTAGGCATAGCAGAGGATACAAAATAATTATAAACTTTGATACCTGCATGTATTAGTCCGTTTTCACACTATTAATAAAGACATACCCAAGACTGGGTAATTTATAAAGAAAAAGAGGTTTAATGGACTCACAGTTCCACATGGCTGGGGAGGCCTCACAATCATGGCAGAAGGCAAGGAGGAGCAATGCCATGTCTTATGTGGCAGCAGGCGAGAGAGAGTGTGCAGGGGAACTGCCCTTTATAAAACCATCAGATTTCCAAAACTTATGCACTCACGAGAACAGCACAGGAAAAACCCACCCCCATGAGTCAATTACCTCCCACCAGATCTCTCCCACAACACATGGGGATTATGGGAGTTACAATTCAAGATGAGATTTGGGAGGGGACATAGCCAAACTATATCACTGCCCTTGGATACTTTTTACATGTAATGTTGGAAAGAGGAAAAAATGTGTCATATCCTATGCTAAGAACTTTTGTTGACATCATTTAATTCATTCCTTGGAGCAATTCTATAAGAGGTGTGGTGGGGGGTGTATTATTATCTCTATCTCACAGGTTAAAAAAAAAGAAAAAAAATCCCACAAAGCCTCAAGAGGTAAAATACCAGCTAAAGGTTATATATTGGCACAATTTGAATTTGAACTTCCCTGGCTCAGAACCCAAGCTATTGTTACTAACCAATTATACCTGCAAGTGCAATGGAAGTTACTACCCATTCAATATCTACCCAAGAAATATAAAGTATGCCTTTACTGTGCACTAGGCCCTGATGTAGATATAGATCACACATGGCAGACATTTAATAGTCACAGCAATGAGTGTTATGAAGGAAAACTGCAGGATGTTACACAGTAGCCTGTAACCAGTAACTTATCTTGGTCTGTTAAAGGAAAAATTACTCTGACACTTGTTAAAGACAGTAAAGCTGACTTTATTGGAGGAGGGCCATGGCAATGGGTATAGAAACGACTGTAATGAGGTCTTGCAGTGGGGGAAGGAGACTGGACTCAACTCTGACTCCAACAAAAACAAGGGAAATTTGTAACAAGTAGCGAGATGGGAGTCAGTGGTTGGAAAATTACTTAGAGGGAACATCAAGGATAAGGGGATTTCTAGCTAAATCAACTTCATAGGATTATTGTTGAGGTTAGCCTAGAGTGGTAAGATATGGGGGTAATGAGATACCAATGGTGGGGAATTTTTCACTAAATTGATTTAGTGGGATTTTTGTTCAAACTGGATTCTATGAGGACAGAGAGGGAAACCCAGAGAGGTTTATTCAAGCAGAGGACTCAGAGGAAGCTGATTAGAGTTTTGGCAAAAAGAGAGTGTCTTTGGCAGGTCTAAGGATTCAGCAAGTAGCTGAATCCTAAATCCAGCAACTCTACTTTTTTTTTTTTTTTTTTTGAGATGGAGTCTTGCTCTGTTGCCCAGGCAGGAGTGCAGTGGCGCGATCTTGGCTCACTGCAAGCTCCACCCCCTGGGTTCACACCATTCTCCTGCCTCAGCCTCCCAAGAGTAGCTGGGACTACAGGTGCCTACCACCACTCCCGGCTAATTTTTTTCTCTTTTTTAGTAGAGACTGGGTTTCACTGTGTTAGCCAGGATGGTCTTGATCTCCTGACCTCGTGATCTGCCCGCCTCGGCCTCCCAAAGTGCTGGGATTACAGGCATGAGCCACCGTGCCCAGCCACAACTCTACTTTCTAGTTTCATGATCTAGGGGAAGGAACAGTTTATTATCTGCAACATAAGGGAAATAATGCAAATTCTAAGTTTTGTGAGGCTTACCAGATAAAATGTCAAAAGCACAAAAACCTAACAAAAAGTAAGCGCTTAATAAACATTACTTAGCAATTACTTTAAACATATATATTAAATACATATTACATTTAAATATTCATTATGATCAGGTCTGGAGAAAATTTAAGATGATGCAAACGCAGGGATAAAAGCAGATGAAAATGAGGAGTAGAAACAGAGGAAGGAGCACAGGCAAAGGCCCTGAGGCATGAGAAGCAAGGCATCACGGAACTCGGTTTTAAGGTCCAGTCCTGCCTGGCTGAAAAAAAGAGAACCCTGCCAGGGGGAGCTGGAAAGATGGGTAAGGGACACACCAAAATGTCAACATGTATCAACTTATATACTTTAATTTTTAATTTATTATTATTTTTTTAAATTGAGATGAGGTTTTTGCTATGTTGCCAAGGCTGGTCTGCAACATCTGGGCTCAAATGATCCTCCCACCTTGGTCTCCTGAGTAGCTGGAACTACAGGCATGCACTGCCACACCAAGCTGACCTGTATTCTTTAAATATACACAGCATACTGGATGTCATATATACCTCAACAAATCTATTCAGCGTAATAAAATTGTAAGAAAAAATAAGTGACTTTGATAAAGACAAAGGTAAAGACAGCAAAACAAAATAGCAGTGACCTTAATAGTTTACTTAAGTGGGCCGGGCGCGGTGGCTCAAGCCTGTAATCCCAGCACTTTGGAAGGCTGAGACGGGCGGATCACGAGGTCAGGAGATCGAGACCATCCTGGCTAAAACGGTGAAACCCTGTCTCTACTAAAAAAATACAAAAAAACTAGCCAGGAGAGGTGGCGGGCGCCTGTAGTCCCAGCTACTCGGGAGGCTGAGGCAGGAGAATGGCGTGAACCCGGGAGGCGGAGCTTGCAGTGAGCTGAGATCCGGCCACTGCACTCCAGCCTGGGCGACAGAGCGAGACTCCGTCTGAAAAAAAAAAAAAAAAATAGTTTACTTAAATGACATATGGTGGTGACTTGGATTACAATGGTGGCAACTGGAATGGGGAAAAAAAATAAGGGCTTGGCAATTGATTAGATATAGTGGATTTTCAGAATAAAGGAGAGAATGACATCTGGTGGATTTCCCTGATTTCTGGCTTGAGCAAACTGGATAGATGATGGTATTGCAGGCTGGCTTCCTTGGGGTAACAGTCAAATTAGCATGCAGAACACTAACTAGCATGTTTTAGGGACCACCAGGGGAAAAGAGGAGAGAGAAGCAGAATCAGACAGACTGAGCAGTTGATCTATGATAAGTCCCAATAAAGGCCTTTGCCAACAGTACATGGAGTTCTGAAACTGAAATGTCCCTTCAGAATGGTCCTCAGATGAGATAAAAGGCCCAGATCTTTGTACCCTCACACCAATCAGTCATTTAGATGGTGGACACCTCTGAAAAGAGTTGTGACCTTGGGCAAGGCAGTTCTCATTAGCTGAGGCAATCTCAAAAGAAGGCTCAGTCTCAAAGAGGGCCATTCTCACCCAGCACTCCCAAGAACTCTAAAATAAGTCATTCCTTCCCCAAGAGGGACCGGGCAGCACATCTCAGTGTCCACCGCCGTTGGTGGTTCTCTCACTGAGACACAGAATCCTTATTTCTCAAATGCGTAAAAACTTTACATATTTTAAAAATACAAGGGAGGCATGGTGGCTCACTCCTGTAATCCCAGCACTTTGGGAGGCCAAGGCGGGAAGATCACTTGAGGCCAGGAGTTCAAAACAAGCCTGGCCAATATGGCAAAACCCCATCTCTACTAAAAATACGAAAATTAGCTGGGTGTGGTGGTGCATTCCTGTAATCCTAGCTACTTGGGAAGCTGAGGCAGGAGAATCAATTGAACCCAGGAGGTAGAGGTTGCAGTGAGCCAAGATCGTGCTACGGCACTCCAGTCTGGAAAACAGAGCAAGACCTTGTCTCAAAATAAAATAAAATAAAAATCCCAAACAAACAAACAAACAAACAAAACCACAACCATCAGTCAAGTGCTATACTAGTTTGTTAATAAAATTTTAAATTTGCAGCTAGACACATGCCTGTAATACCAGCACTCTGGGAGGTCGGGGCAGGAGAATCCCTTGAGCCCAAAGTTTGAGACCAGCCTAAGCAACATAGTGAGACCCCCATCTCTACAAAAAAAAAAAAGAAAAAAAAAGAAAGAAAGAAAGAAAAGAAAAGAAAGAAAGAAAAAGAAAAGAAGGAAGGAGGGAGGGAGGGAGGGAGAGGGGAAGAAAGAAAAGAAAAGAAAAGAAAAGAAAAGAAAAGAAAAGAAAAGAAAAGAAAAGATTAGCTGGGCAAGGTGGTACACACCTGTAGTCCCAGCTTCTTGGGAGGCTGAGGCAAGAGAATCACATGAGCCTTGGCAGTTGAAGCTACAGTGAGCTGTGATCAGCCACTGCACTGTAGCCTGGATGACAAAAATAAATACATTTTACATTTAATGGTCACAAATGGGTTTTAGAATGCTTGCCTTCTGAAATCACATCATTGCAAGAATAAATCCCTAGTTTCTTAAGAGAATCATGATGGAGTTTCTGTGGAAGCAAAAACAATCCGAGGAAACAATACAGCCCTGCCTACTTCTCTCAACGTCTACTGCAGGATTCAAGCCTCCTCTCACTACTCCTTGGATTATCGTTATAGCCCCTAACACAGCTGCTCCTGTGCCAGGCAAACCATTCTTCACATTTCAGCTAAAGAAAGGTTTCAAACACTAATCATTTATAGCTCCAGCAGCTAGCACAATCACTGGTACATAGTTCACACTCAATTAATACTTGTCGAAGGAAAAAGTCACTAAGGAATAATATACATTAAGCTGTATTTCCTATGTGATATCAATAAAATTTACACATTTTATCTAGACTATGTAATATCCCAGTTTAAATCTAATCATTGGCTCCTATTGCCCTCAGTCATACAAACTCAGTTTACATGACTTTTTGCAGTCTGGTCTCTGATCATCTCTGAAGTTTTGCTTTTTGGCCCCCTTTTTCACCTTCCCCCCACCCCCTCCACCTCTTCCCTTTTACTTTAGGAACAACAGAGCTATCAAGCTGCTTTTTAAAATCCTCAAACATGCCATGTTCCATTTGGCTTTTGGGATCTTTCCATACACTGGTCTCTCTGCCTGAAACATTCTTCACCCTTCACTATATGCAAGTTAACTGCCTCCCTTTCCCCACAGCTTGCCCCATCACTTCCTGTCATATCTACACACACACACACACAGACAGAACACGCCCTCACTCATAACATATATCCATATGCGTATCTAATTCCTATAAACTGTTGGGGATGAATTCTGGGCAGAAATGTAGTTATAAGCATTAATTAGGCTGCACTATGACCCACTTCCTCATAAGAGAAAGTCTCGTAACACTAGATACTGACCATTTGCACCTCGATATTTCCTACTGATAGGATTTCTAACATTAGAATAATTAGGCTTTTAAGAACCGCTTAAGGCTGGACGCAGCTGCACACGCATGTAGTCCCAGCACTTTGGGAGGCTAAGGTGGGCAGATCACCTGAGGTCAGGAGTTCGAGACTAGCCTGGCCAACATGGTAAAACCTCGGCTCTACTAAAAATACAAAAATTAGCCAGGTGTGGTGGTGGGCGGCTGTAATCCCAGCTACTTGGGAGGCTGAGGCATGAGAATCACTTGAAACCAGGAGGCAGAGGTTGCAGTGAGCTGGGATCTCACCATTGCACTCCAGCCTGGGCAATAAGAGCGAGTAAGAGCGAGACTCTATCTCAAAAAAAATAAGAACTGCTTAAACAGATACTGAATTTCAAACAGAACAGCTGACACCAACTAGTTTAAAGATCTCCACAGAGCAGCCTAGTTAGCACGAGAATACGGTTTCTTCATCTCCTGCCCCATGACTTCACTCTGCACTCTTCAACCCATCAACTATCTCTACACTTCAGCCCACTCTGAAACCCTTAAAAACCCAAGCCCTAAACTCCTCACAGCCATATGATTAAATCTTTCTCTGCTGCAACCCTGCATATTGACTTGCAACTGATCTATTATGGCTACATTCCCTGACCCCCACCGTCCCTGGAAATTTGGGTTAGGTGCCTTCCTTTGGACTCACATGGCACTTTTAATTCTCTCATCAGAGAATTTATCACCTGTGATGGTTGTTTTTCTTTGTCAACTTGGCTGGGCTACTATGTCAATATTTGGTCAAACATTATCCTGAATGTTTCCATAAAAGTGGTGTTTTGTTTTGTTTTGTTTTGTTTTGGAGACAGAGTCTCTCTTTGTCACCCAGGGTAGAGTGCGGTGGCCCGATCTTGGCTCACTGCAACCACCACCTCCCAGGTTCAAGCAATTCTCCTGTGTCAGCCTCCCAAGTAGGTGGGATTACAGGCACGTGCCACCACACCTGGCTAAATTTTGTATTTTTAGTAGAGCTGAGGTTTCACCATGTTGGCCAGTGTGGTCTCAAACTCCTAACCTCAACTGATCCACCTGCCTTGGCCTCCCAAAGTGCTGGGATTACAGGCATGAGCCACTTCATCCAGCCTATAAAAGTGTTTTTGTTTTGTGGGAGGGGGTGGGGGGGTGATTATATTAACTGTAAATGGATGTATTTTGACCTCCATAATGTGGGTGGGCCTCATACAATCAGGTGAAGGCCTAATAGAACAAAGACTGACCTCCCGCAAAGGAATTCTTAAGTATGGCAGCCTTTTGAGTTAAACTACAACTTGGTCTCTTTCCTGTCTCCAGTCTGTTGACCTATACATCCTATTGGTTCTGTTTCTCTGGAGGACTTGTCACTTTTAATCATAATTACTTATAATTTCACCCCACTCTCATCCCACTTGAATAGAATCTCCTGAGAACAGAAATTTAAACTGTTTTATTCATTTTTATGTCTTCTGTAGCCTGATATATCATGCCTTTTGTTTTGTTCTGTTCTGTTTTTAGACAGAGTTTCACTCTGTTGTCCAGGCTGGAAAGCAGTAGCAAGATCATAGTTCATTGCAGACTCAAATGCCTGGGCTCAAGAGATCCTCCAGCCTCAGCCTCTCAAGTAGCTGAGATTATGGGCACACACCTGGCTAATACATAGGTAATAGGGAATATTGTTTTATGTTTTTTATGGAATATTGAAATGAAGAGTTTCATTTCACTGCAATTCACCAAGGCTGTTAAATACTTTGAGATATCTTTTCTCAATTCTCTTTCAATCACTATTCTCCTTTCTCTCTTCTATCAAGACTGTGCCCTATGAAGTTAACAATGGTCCAATCTCCAGAGTATTGCACTAATTCCCATTTGAAGCAATTATCTCACTGAGACTCTCAGCAACTCATAGAAATATTTCTGAAATAATCATTTAATTAACCCCAGCAGACATAAGAATAGAGAAGAGAAAGAGAAACAAACAAACCAAATAACCAAACTAGGTACAAGCTACTGGTGACATTGTAACATATAAAATTCTCTCTTCTACCACAAGCCTAAAAATTATTCAAAATACCTAATCCCAATGGTAACCAAAACATGTACTATCAATCCTCTCTTAATTACTATGAAGCAATAAAAGATTTGAAATCGGATAGTTTTATTTATACATATACCTAATTGGTTGGGCAGCAGATACATAAAAAGTTTCCTCTACTTTAAGAAATGCTACAAGCCCCAGACAGAGTTTTAATTTTAGAAATAATTATTGAGCACTGTATTCATATTGATTAGTAATATCTCAAGGATTTGCTTTTTGGCCTAAAAAAAATCAAGAAATTACAATATTCTGTACCTTCAATTACCACCTGGCTATTTTCCTTTTGTAAATTTTTCCTGTTCTGCCTTTGTTGTGACCCCTTTCCCTTTGTGATCTTCCCCTTAGAATCGGTGCCTTTTATCGCTACTCATTTCCTGACTCAGGTGAACTTACAGCCTAAGGTAAAAATGGGAGACAGCAAAGTTTGTTTTCTCCGTCTCTCCCCTCTTTCCCTCCCTTCTGCCTGCAGCTCTGTGAGGGACTAAATCTTCCAGATATTCTGTGCTTATTAACAACACAGCACCCTCTTGACTTGGAATCCATAGCTGTAAGAACTTAGTTTCTCCTGTCAGCTAAGAAAACTCTTGGAAAATTTTTGGTGGACAGTAAATGCCAGGTAATCCAGACTTCATTAATTTATGACATAAGAAATAAATACAACTTTTAGCCAAACTGTCCCCTTTATTCAATCATAAAAAGAGTTTGCTAAGACAATAAACAGACTGGTAATTAAAATATTTATCAGCTGGGTGCAGTGGCTCACGCTTGTAATTCCAGCACTTTGGGAGGCTGAGATGGGTGGATCACCCGAGTTTAGGAGTTCGAGACCAGCCTGGCCAATGTGGTGAAACCCTGTCTCTACTAAAAATGCAAAAATTAGTTGGGTGTGGTGGTGGGCACCTGTAATCCCAGCTACTCGGGAGGCTGAGGTAGGAGAATTGCTTGAACCCAGGAGACAGAGGTTGCAGTGAGCTGAGATCACACCACTGCACTCCAGCCTGGGGGACAAGAGCAAGACTCCATCTCAGAAAAATAAAATAAAATAAAATAAAATATTTATGCTATTTGGCCTGCCACAGTGGCTCATGCCTGTAATCCTAGCACTTTGGGAGGCTGAGGCGGGTAGATTGCCTGAGCTCAGGAGTTCGAAACCAGCCTGGGGAACACAGTAAAACCCCGTCTCTAAAATAAAATAAATAAATAAATCAATAAATAAATCACCTGGGTGTGGCAGCACGCACCTGTAGTCCCAGCTACTCGGGAGGCTGGGGCAGGAGAATGGCTTGAACCCGGGAGGCGGGGGTTGCAGTGAGCCAAGATCACACCACTGTACTCCAGCCTGAGTGACAGAGTGAGACCCCATCTCCAAAAAAAAAAAAAAAAAATTATCCTTTTATATATAATGTAAAATTTTACATATAATGTATAATATAAATATTATCATGTATTTAATATCTAGCCCCTCACAAGTTGGCCAAAGGCCTTTTTTTTGGGGGGGGGAACAGGGGGAATGGAGTTTCGCTCTGTCGCCCAGGCTGGAGTGCAGTTGCAGGATCTCAGCTCACTGCAGCCTCCGCCTCCCAGGTTTAAGCAATTCTCCTGCCTCAGCCTCCTGAGTAGCTGGGACTACAGGCGTGTGCCACCACGCCCGGCTAATTTTTTTTATTTTTAGTAGAGATGGGGTCTCACTGTGTTAGCCAGGATGGTCTCAATCTCCTGACCTCAGGTGATCTGCCTGCCTCGGCCTCCCAAAGTGCAGGGATTACAGGTGAGAGTCACCACGCCTGGCCCATTTTTTTCTTAGTTTTTGTTTTTCCGGACCCCCCAAAGGTGATTTGTTGAAGCACTAGCAATATTTTTCTTATCTTTATTAGCAAATGTACAACATCTGTTGATGTTTATAAACTGAGATTACATTTTCATGCAGTATTTGGGTATTTTGGTTTTCCTTACACCAGGCTTATCATGTTTCACAGTTTTTAACTAAATATGGTTTGCTGGATCATTGATAAAAAGAAAACAAAATTGTCAAATGCACCTAAACACTTAAGAAACACAACTGCTGATCCTTTTGTAGTTCATAAGTGTGATGATTCGGTGTTCACATGCATGTATGAGATGTGCCGCCCTCAAACCTTGTTATGACGTGGTCCATTCCCCATCCGATGTGAAAATTTAAAAATTTTAAACAAAGAAGAGAGAAAAAAGGAAAATTACTACTAATAAAGTATGATACTTTTATGATCATTTTGTTTTTAACTACCATAAAATTTCAGTGCCTACAGGATTATGGAATCAATCACAATGAGAAGGGTAGAAACTCAATAAAATAATTAGCAAATAAGGCTGGGCAATCACAAAGCAAATAGGTCATACTGTTTGGAGAGTGAATTCGTTTTCAGTAAGAAACTAGTTTGCTTGATTCCACACCACCAATTGGAAATTTGATAATGTTACCCTAAAATGGTTGTTTAAATAGAAGCGTTGTAAATTAAATGAGAAGTTTTCATTCCATCTGTCATGAAGACATTTTTAACAAATTTGTCTACAATGGTGGAGTGTCAGGAGAAGTGCAAATAATCCAAGTCAAAGTAAACTATAAAAGAGTATTAGTTGGCTTTAGATATTGTACCAGTACAAGGAGACTTCAGTCACATTTTCCCCAATAAATTGGAAACAAAGGCAGTAAGACTGCTCTCTAAAAGTTAAACTTTAAGATCACATACATAGCTAGGAGCAGAAATAAGCAAAGCCACCTTTAAAACACACACTGGTTTGATTTAACTGTAACTTGATTTTTCTTGAAATAATATTGCTAAGCGGTTTGGGTAGCCATGGAAACAGAGAAAGTCACATACAGGGGCACTTTAGGGCCAGTGGCCATCCAAGTGCTAAGGAGAGAAAGAGTACAAATCAACAGCTCAGCAGGATGTCCCCACCATATTGGAGATCAGTGCAGCCATTGGAAATTGAGAACTACTATTTTCAGAACAAAATTGTCCTGTTGTGAAGATAGATGAATCAAGAAAAGTCTATACATATAACTCCACTTGTTCAGAATAGGTGTTCATCAAGCAACCTTCTGATAATACCTTGGTTTCCTGAATAGGTTTGGCTACACAGAAAATGCACTCAGAGGGGCCAGATACAGTGGCTCACACCTGTAATCCCAGCACTTTGGGAGGCTGAGCAGGCGAATCACATGCGGTCAGGAGTTTGAGACCAGCCTGGCCAACACGGCGAAAACCCGTCTCTACTAAAAATACAAAAATTAGCCTGGCATGGGGGCGCCTTTGTGTAATCCCAACTACTCGGGAGGCTGAGGCAAGAGAATCACTTGAACCTCGGAGGTGAAGGTTGCAGTGAGCCAAGATCACGCCACCTAGGCAACAGAGTGAGACTCCATCTCAAAAAAAAAAGAAAGAAAAAGAGAGAAAGAGAGAAAGACAGAAAGACAGAAAGAAAGAAAGAAAAGAAAGAAAGAGAGAAAGAAAGAAAAAGAAAGAGAAAGAGAAGGAAAGAAGGCAGGCAGGCAGGCAGGCAAGGAAAGAAGGAAGGGGGGAGGGGGAGGGAAGGGAAGGGAGGGGAGGGGAAGGGAGGGAAGGGAGGGGAGGGGAGGGGAGGGGAGGGAAGGGAGGGGAGGGGAGGGGAGGGAATGAGAAAATGTACTCAAGAAAAGACAACACCTTGGGTCCATGCTGGAACACTGGAGACATTCTCTTTCTGGCAAAAAGTTAAAAAAAAAAGAAAGAAAAAAAAGTATTGGCTTTGCAGTTGTGAGTGTTCAAGCATATAAATTAAAGCTCTTGGAAATTAATAACTTAATACATGTCAGTCTTATGACCTTGGTTAATTTAAGTTCATCTGATTGCTGAAGTTGTTCTCCATTGCTCAAGACAGATGTTTTGGCTGGGCGTGGTGGCTCATGCCTGTAATTCCAGCACTTTGGGAGGCCAATGCAGGAGGCTTGCTTGAGCTCAGGAGTTCGAAACCAGCCCAATCAACATAGCAAGACCTCGGCTCTACTGGGGGAAAAAAAAAAAAAAAAAACAACGCCAGGTGTGGTGGCAAGCACCTGTAGTCCCAACTACTTGGGAGGCTGAGACAGAAGGATTGCTTGAGCCTGGGAGGTTGAGGCTTCAGTGAGCTGTGATCGTGCCATTACACTCCAGCCTTCGTAGCAAAGTGAGATCCTGCCTCAAAAAACAAAGAAAGATGTTTTTTGTGACCAGGACACTGTAGACCAGATCCTAGAAGATTGTAGAAATTCACTAAAGTAATGCTTCCTTGTCCTCTTGTGGATGATCAGTGGGCTTTCCCCTGGCAATGACCCTATATCAATAAGAAAAACTTTTTCTTTTCTTCTTTTTAATTTTTTTGAGAGTCTCGCTGCAGCTTCAACCTCCTGTGCTCAAGTGATCCTTTTGCCTCAGCCTCCCAAGTCCAAGTAGCTAGGACTACAAGCATGTGCTACTATGCCTAGCTAGCTTTTTTACTTTTTAATTTTTTTTGCAGAGGTAGGGTCTCACCATGTTGCCCAGATTGGTCTCGAACTCCTGGTCTCAAGCAATCCTTTTGCCTTGACCTACCAAAGTATTAGTATTACAGGCATGAACCACCAAGCAAGCCCAGACTTTTCTACTTCAAATTAAATCAGTGGGGAGGGAGGTGTTCATAATTTACCTCTGTTTATTATTTCATTTATTTTAATAATGAATGAAATAAATGCTACAGTGATAATTCCATGGACATACACCAGCTACTGGCGGGGAAGATCGTTCAGACCAGAAGTGGTAAGAAATCCTTGAATTTTTAAATAAGTCATAGGTAGTTCACAAAGAGGACAAAAGATACCATTTACTAAACATTCACCACCTGTTCTGACATAATATTATCATCATTATAGTCTCCCACTTCCAGATACACTCATCTGCCTATGTTACACTTGTGGTAAAAGCCAGCATGGGTGAACTTTACTATTCAACGGAGCTGAACACTGTGCTGCAGAGATCATATAAATAAACTGAATGGCTTATTTCACATCCATAATCAGGAACTTAAAAAGTGCTCTCAGTAGCCCATGTTACTCTGTTCCTCACACTAGTTTTACTTTCACTCTCTGTGATAACTTTCCAATACACCAAGACTTCTCAGCTTGCCCCCAAATTCACTGAGAACATACTGGCAAACTGCTGATTCAACCATTTACACATCCACCCACCAGACATAAGAGGGCTCATTTAACTGAGGCTTATTATCATCTTGTAAATGTGCTCAATTTAAGACTTCTTGGAAAGGTCTCAGGTCCAAGCTTCGTCCTGAAAAGATAATTCTGATTGCAGAAACTCCCTCCGTCCAGCAGGAAGCGCCAGCACCCTCTGCCGGCGTCAGGTCGCCACGGAGGCCTCACGTGATCCGGCCGTCTCTGCGCAGGAGTGTGGTCTTGCGGAGATTTGCCCTACGTACTTAGCGTCATGACGTAGTACGTAGGGGCTGGCTAGCCGCCATCTTGCTTCTTTTTCTCTCTCGCTCGCTCGCTCCCTCTCTGGAAGCTGCGAAAGTGCTTTGGCGGTTTGTCCATCCGCAGCTTCGGCTTTTCCAGTCCGGTGGCCCTTCCGGCCACCCCTTTAACCCCAGCTTTCCCTCCCCCTTCTTTCGATCAGAGATCGGCGGAGACCCTAGAAGTGCGCAAACTTGACACTCACCCACACCGGTAAGGAAAGCGAGGGTGTGGGGGCCGCGATCAAAGAGGGCCCCGTCGGGAACGGCCAGCGTGCGGCCTGGGGCGTGGGAGCGCACCCAGACCTTGGCGCCCGCAGGCTAGGGGGCAGCGTGGAGAGGGCCTTGGGTCCGGGCATCTCCCTTCTCTTTGATTACCATCATCTCTGTGTTTGGGGAAGTCGGCCTCCAGCTTGGGGAGCGGGAAACCGGAGTCAGACCCGCCCCATGTGGTCTGCAGCGGGAGTTCTGGACCGGTCTGTCTTGCTACCACCCAGACCCCAGTCCTGGCCCTGCGAGGGGATTACGCATGTTGCCGGGTAAGCGAAGGGGTTTTCCGTCTTCCTGGACTGGCGGACGTGCAAGTCTTTTTTTTTTTTTTTTTTTTAAGTGTGGGGTATGTGTTCCCCCAAACAACTGAAGGACTCAGCCGGGGCCTTCACTCTCTCTCTCTTCCTGTGTAGTGAGGGTGGGACTTGCAATGAGCAATGTATAGGAGGGTCTGGATTAAAGACCTGATGAGATGAGAGGCTCTTCGGGGAATCAAGACCAACCCTACTTCCGCTAGGGAAGTGCTGCCCAACTCCAGAGGAGGATTTGGGTAGTCTTTTCACACTCTAGGCCGCTCCATCCTCTAACTTGCGTGGTAAATCTCGGTAGGTCCCTGTCTTTGAGATAGCGTTGGTATTGGTGGTGTTAGGGTAAAGGCCCCGTTTTAGGACTGAAGAAAAGGGCATGGGGCCAGTGGAGACGTTGATAGAGGCTTCCTTCCTTTGCATGAGATGAATACCTTTAATTTAAAGGGATGTATGTGTGTTTTGACATTATTTGGCATCTTTTGAGGGTCTGACATGCCTGATCTTTGCTGGCTTATAAAGCTACCCGGATTTCCGCATTGGCTGGTCTTCAGCCTGGGTTCATATTCATACCTCGTTAGAGTACTTAGAATTGTACAGTAGGCGGCTCTGCTGTAAGATTTTCATTTGGAATGCACCAGAAGAATCGGAGGATTTTTGATTGTTGAGTACTTAATAGCTTACCCTGCAAATAAAAATAATACGGTGATATTAAGCACCTACCAAGCCTAACCCCAGCATTTTTCAAAACTAGGTTTCACCTCCCATATTGGTAATTAAGATGCTGCTTTGACTGGAGCCATTTTTAGGTGTGTGTCACAGATGCACTGCAGCATCTTTTCTGGCTCACCCCAAATGCATTGATCCCCTAAAAAATTAGGAATAGATTGAATTTGAATTTTGTCTTTAGCATGTAGTCAAATAGTATTTCTCTCCTTTTCTGTGAATGGATTTTCAGAATATAGCCTTTTTAAGTGATTTTGTTTGCTCTGCTTAGCTTATGTGTGGCTG
The DNA here is from genome assembly GCF_037993035.2 of Macaca fascicularis. Taxonomy (NCBI): domain Eukaryota; kingdom Metazoa; phylum Chordata; class Mammalia; order Primates; family Cercopithecidae; genus Macaca; species Macaca fascicularis. Next base: position 29,122,986 of record NC_088375.1, read on the forward strand.
TTCTCCATTAGGTGACCCTTTGCTATACACTGAGCACAGTAATAAGCCCTTTTCATACATATTTTTTTTAAATCCCCGCAACAGACCTTTGAGGGAAATGGTAATTTTGATCATCCCCATTTTACAGATGAGGAAATGAAATCTGAGAGAGTAGTCTGACCAAGGTCACTTAGCGGTTATTGGTAGTATTATGTAGGTTCAATTCCATACTGTCTGAACCCAAAGGGGATGCTCTATACCTTCAACCTGCCTTGTAAATTATAAACTGTAGTAACTAAATAAGATAAAGCATTATTAACTGGTAGTTTTTCTTTAGCTTGACTAGTTTATGAACATGGTTGCATGCTAAGGTTAAAGTGTTGCAAGTTGTAAAAATGGATTATATCCACTTTGGAGGTGGGGTAGAGGCTAATTTTTTTGCGTCCCTTTCTATTTGAGTGCTTAGAGATAACTTAAAACTAACTCTACCATGTCATAGATACAATTTCTAAATTTGAGCATCTGACATATTATTGGTAGAATACTCCCTCATCTGTAAAATGGTGATGATAATAGGACTTTCCTCAAAGGCTTATTATAGGAGTAAAAAAAGATAATGGATAATATATGTAAAGGACTTCTTACTATGCTTAGTACATCGTAAAAGGTCAACTAATAACGGGGGGAGAATGGTAGGATATTAGTAGAAGAAAATACTCTCTTCCAAGCAATAAATAATCTGTATATTCTCAGGGTGATGTGTATATTTCTTTAGGTATATAAGAAAATTTCACCTCCCCTTATCCCTAATATATCTATTTATATGCAGGATTTTGCTGCTTAGCCATTTCTTTATGCTCTACAGTAAATATCCTTGGGATGAGTATCTTGTTCATAGCTGAAAATGCAGAAGTTCTGGCTCATTCCAGTCCCCTGTCTTCTTCTTACCCCCACTCCACACTCTTTACTGATAAGATTATCCCTGTCTCCCTCCAAGTGTCACCCCTAAACACTGCTTCAGTTTGTTGAATCAGGTAACTTGTGTTTTGGATGCTATTTATGTCATATTTATAAATGACAAGGATTGATGATTGGTGAAATGTTACATAAGTTAGTACAGAATTGTATTCTTACAGTGAAGGAGATAAAAAAGTTGTATCTGAGTTATGACATACTTTTGCTTCGGTAAAGCGTGATTTTGTCACCTTATGAATAGGACAACACAATGAAAGCTTATCTCAGTCTATGTTAATTGTTGCTTACAAGTCTGAGAGTTACTATGTTAGTTTTCTGAGTCACAACATTTTAAATTCCTGGCTAATCTCATTGATGCATCAGCCAGAACACCTTTGTGGATAAATGCGTTCTATAGAGAGAGGGTAACTTTAGTAAATTTTCTATTTAAGAGACAGACCTAACTCTGTTGCCCTGGCTGACCTCTAACTCCTGGGCTCAAGAGATTCTCCTGCCTCAGCCTCTCAAGTAGCTGGGACTAGAAGTGCCTACCATTGCTCCCAGCATTGCCAGTTACACTTCTAGTCCTTATTTTCCTCCAAGTTATCAGAAAGCATGTTTTGGGGCCTGTGACTACATGCCAGCAAATCCAGTCAAACAAGGGCTGTTACTTAGTTTCAACAGGAAATTTTTGTCTGATTGGCAGACATGATTGGCTGATATCTAAGAGTCTGAACAAAAGATTGCAATGAAATTATTACGTGAAATATAGTCAGTGTGATATACTCACCCCTGTGTGGTGCTGCTATGTCCTCAACATTAAGGGAAGATGGGATATCATTTGTGGAGCACGTCTGGTATTAAAAAAACTACTGGATATTATGTATGTAGCATACTACATAGCAATACATAGTACCTAGTAATTTTTCTATTTTCTGTGTTCTGATATTAGTTTGTTTTCCTCTACTAGACTGTTTCCATGTCCTCATCACCTTGTATGGTGGTTGGCGTATACCTAGAGTTTATATGTTATTGAATGAATGAGGGTCAGAAACACAAAAGAATAGACCCACAAGATTAACTGATAAATATCTTATTGGAGCGAAAGGAAATGCTGTCAGGTTTTTTCCTTTACCTCTAAGAATAGTATCACAAGTAACCTTCAAAGAGTTTGTGTTAAATAGCATGCATTGTGAGATTTATTTACATCTGATTTTTAAAATTTTTAGCTTATTCAACAAAGATTAAATATTCTTTTAATTTTGTAAGGCCCAGTGAATCAGAGCAATATGGCATTTGGTCCACTCCCAAGGTGTTCACAGCCTTGAGGATTAATGTTAAAAGTTATCTTGTAATCTTTGGATTCATGCTAGAAGATTAAAAAAGTGTATTAAGAAGGTAAGGGAAATTTGGTGCAGAAAATTACTGATAGTACAGATTGAGTGCCTAGTTGATTATAAGTGAAACAGTGATGGCTAAGAAAAATCAAGAATAATTGTGATTATTATTTCTTGAGCACTTACTATGCCATGTACTAAACTATTTTGTGAATGATCTATTTAAATCCATACTGCAGAAAGCCAAAAAGGAAGAGATTTAAGTAATTTGCTCAAAGTTACTTAGCTTCTAAGTGGTAGAAATGGCATTTGAATTATTGATCCAGAGCCTGAGTGCCTAACTCAACTACATGGGTTTCCTAGTGGCCGGTATTTTCCAAACTTAAATCATTCACAGTTTCTGCTTCGTCTCAAACCACCTGCCTGTTACTTAATATTTTTCTTCAACTCAATTTGCTGTCTTTTAATTGAATGAATTTAAAAGAAATTTTTTTTTCTTTTTTAGATGGAGTCTCACTCTGTTGCCTAGGCTGGAGTGCAGTGACGCTGTCTTGGCTCACTGCAACCTCTCCCTTCCGGTTTCAAGTGATTCTCCTACCTCAGCTTCCTGAATAGCTGGGATTACAGGCGCCCGCCACCACGGCTGGCTAATTTTTGTATTTTTAGTAGAGATGGGGTTTCACCATGTTGTCGGGCTCATCTCGAACTCCTGACCTCGTGATCCGCCCACCTCGGCCTCCCAAAGTGCTGGGATTACAGGCATGAGCCCCCGCATCTGGCCGTTTAAAAGAAAATTTTTATGATTATTTGGCGTTAGCATCCCCCCAATGTATTTTAAAATAAACATGATTTTACATAATTTTCTATGGATCACTTAAAATCATCCAATATACTACCAGTCTTTGTATTCCACCCTTTGGGACATTACTGCTATAAGAAATGAATACTGGATAGGATCAGGCCACAGTTACAGTTAATGAAGGTCAAAAGCCTAGAATGGAATAGATTGATAAAATAGGAAATGGCAGCATTACAGGAATAGAGATATGAATTAGAGTCTTAACCACATACTTGAGACAACCACTTTCACGATAAACTGCAAAGGAGTAGGTTTATTTAGATAGAGAAATGTAATAGGATGTCTAGGACAGTCTGTGGCAAGGGAAAAACAAGACAAAATAAGGAAGCCACTATAGAAATCGGGGCAGAAGAGAATAATCTAAAAACAGGATTATTAGAGCTAAATGTAGCAGAGTTCAGAAAAATATGTGACACGTAGTCTTTGGATTCGGCTGTGAGATCCTTGGTGACCTTAAAATAATCTAGGTCAAGTTACAAAGGTGAAAGGTTAAAGGGGTAGGAGGAAAAATCTCTTGATTTTTAGATATATTGAATACTCAAAGTGGACTCTGGACTAATTGTTTTAAACAATTGTTTTAAACCTAGGTTTAGTCCTTTTTGTCACTTTGTGCCAGCTGTTAATTTTGGGGCAAGTTAACCTGGCTTAAGTTTTAAATATGTTGATTTATGATATAAGGATAATATCCATTTCCCCTATCTCAGAAGACTGTACTATATTTCTATATATCTTCTGAATTTAATATTCTTTAATATTACACAATATCAAGACATGGGTCTTGACCATATTTAAAGCAGAAAAGAGAACCATGAAAAGGGAAAATTAAAGATAAAGGGAGGATAGGTTCCCTATGAGGTTGGAAGATCCCTTCTGAATAAATCTTGAGTGTGAAGGATAAGAGATGGATGCATGTATGTGGTTGGAGAATGGGTATCCAAGTTAATAATTCATTTTTTTCTTCGCTGTTTGCCAGTGAACAATCTGAAGGTACAGGGCTGCTATATATGGTTGTGCAGCTTGTGTACTGCCCAACGACGCTGGACTGAAGGAAGCAACAAGTCAGCCTGTGTTCTGCTTACAGAGTCCTGTGCCCTAGCTTAGGCCTCCCAGAGGAAACTGCGCCTCCACTTCTCCTCTCTCCGAGGCGTCGGCTCCTTGCCAAAAGTTTCTGTATTTCCCCAGAAGGATGTATTTTTCCTAGTTACATAAAGGCCCTATGGAGACCAATGGATACTCTGAAAGACTCCTTAAGGAGACATATTAAGGATACATTTAGAACAACATCAAAAACAATTGGGAAATTGGAGAAATGGTCACTAAGGAGCAAAAAACTTTGAACTTTTTGCTAAGATGGGTTAGGTGGTTGGGCAAGCACAGAATTCTAATTTACCCAGTGTGCTTTAAAAATGTGTGTTGTAGGCCGGGCGCGGTGGCTCAAGCCTGTAATCCCAGCACTTTGGGAGGCCGAGACGGGCGGATCACAAGGTCAGGAGATGGAGACCATCCTGGTTAACACGGTGAAACCCCGTCTCTACTAAAAAAAAAATACAAAAAACTAGCCGGGCGAGGTGGCAGGCGCCTGTAGTCCCAGCTACTCGGGAGGCTGAGCCAGGAGAATGGCGTAAACCCGGGAGGCGGAGCTTGCAGTGAGCTGAGATCTGGCCACTGCACTCCAGCCTGGGCAACAGAGCTAGACTCCGTCTCAAAAAAAAAAAAAAAAGGTGTATTGTAGTTTATTAAATATTTTTATTAACCAGGAAACTATATTAAATATCATAGTTTATTGAATTTCAAAGAGGAGCGATAAGAGTAAAACAATACTTAACACAATTTAATCTTACCCAAAAACTTTGTAATTTGGGGGTTTAAATTAAAATTTAGATTTTTGGTCATGTGGCAAGTAGTTTGATATATAAGTAACTTTTTAATGTTAGGTTTTACAATTAAAGCTATATAAATTTTATGGCTCTTAATTGAAGAAGCACAATAGGGAAGGTACACAGTTACTTCTGAAGGTTAGGAAAATGGAACAGAGGAATTTTATTTTGAAACCAGAAAGAGGACATTGAAAACAAAGGAGGCTTTAGACAGGTGAATTTTAAGTTTATATTTAGAAATTTGATTTGTGGTGTACAGTTCTATAAGTTTTAGTACATACGGATTTTTGTAGTCCCCACCACAACTAGGATACAGAATGTGGAAAGATAAAACATCTCCCAACTGTAGAACTAGAGTCTTCTGGCATTTGGGAGACAGGGAAATTCTCTTGAAGCAATAGCTATTAAAGGGGGATGGAAAAAGCCAAGAATGGCCTACGCATGCTGATTGGTTTTCTGATCAGACAGAAAAAATATTTTGATTATACTGTTATATTTATGACAAACTTGAACATAGAAAGAATGAAAGTAGGAGAAAGAAAAAGGAGTTGGATGTGGTGGCATGTGCCTGTAGGCTCAGCTACTTGGAAGGCTGAGGTGAAAGGATCTCTTGAGCCCGGGAGTTTTGGAGGGTAGCACACTATGTGCTACATATGGATTGAGTGTCTGCACTAAATTCAGCATCAATAGGGTGTCCTGGGAGTAGGGGACTAACAGGTTGCCTGAGGAGGGGTGAACTGGTCCAGGTTGGCAACAGAGCAGATTAAAACTCCCATGCTGAGCAATAGTGGGATAGCCACTGCACTCCAGCCTGGACAACATTTAAGGTGACCCTGTTTCTTATTAAAAGCAAGGCGGTAGGGACATTTTTATTTATTTATTTATTTATTTATTTTAAGACAGAGTCTCTCTCTGTCACCCAGGCTGGAGTGCAGTAGCGCAATCTCGGCTCACTGCAAGCTCTGCCTCCCGGGTTTTAGCAATTCTCCTGCCTCAGCCTCCTGAGTAGCTGGGATTACAGGTGTGTACGAGCATGCCTGGCTACTTTTTGTATTTTTAGTAGAGATGGGGTTTCACCGTGTTGGCCAGGCTGGTCCCGAACTCCTGACCTCAAATGATCCACCTGCTTCGCTATCCCAAAGTGCTGGGATTACAGGCATGAGCCCCCGTGCCTGGCCGGGCCGGGGAATTTAAAAAAATAAAATAAAATAAAATAATAAGGGAAGGAAGGAGAGAAAGAAGGAAGGAAATAGGTTTACATGTTTTAAGATTGGATATTTCCGTGGTAGAAGAAGAGAGCCAATGATATGGAGGGATGTTAACCAATTCTCTACAGTTAATAAATTTAAAATTAATATTCTGACTTTTAAAGGCAACCCTTTGGTCATCCGAAAGATTAACTGTAATTCATGATGCTAGATGAGCATCTTGGAGCAAATACTTCTCTTTCAATCCCATAACATTCAACATACTTTGGCCTTGCAAAAAATCAGTTAACTGGGTGGGGTGGCATGTGCCTGTAGTCCTAGCTCCTCAGGAGGGTGAGGTAGGAGGATCACTTGAGCTCAAGTTCAGGGTTGCAGTGATGGCACTGCTGCACTCCAGCATGGGTGATAGAGTAAAACTCTTGAAAAGAAAAATAATACATAAAGGTTGACTAAGAAACTATCTGTGCTTTGGGCCTGAAGCGATGGCTCACCCTGTAATCCCAGCACTTTGGGAGGCCAAGGTGTGTGGATTACTTGAGGTCAGGAATTTGGGACCAGCCTGGCCAACGTGGTGAAACCCCATCTCTACTAAAAATACAAAAATTAGCCAGTTATGGTGGCAGGCGTCTGTAACCCCAGCTACTCAGGAGGCTGAGGCGGGAGAATTGCTTGAACCTGGGAGGCAGAGATCCTGCCACTGCACTCTAGCCTGGGCAACAGAGCAAGACTCTGTCTCAAAAAAAAGAGAAGAAATTATCTGTGCTTGGGTTTTTCTTTTTAATATATTAGTTTTGCAAATATTGATTACCACTAAATAAGCTTTTGTTATGGGCTTTACAGTATTCTAAGAGCTTTATACACACTTTGTTAATTAAATCTTGTAATAGTGTTGGAGTAGATATTATAGCCCACCCAGGTAAGGAAGTAAAAATTTGTTGAGATTAATTTGCCGGTGGTCACCTAGCTACTAAATATTAGAGCTAGAATTTAAACAAAAACAGTTTTAAGAGAAATAGTTGTGTAATTTTAACAATTTTAAAATACGTAAGTTGTTAAAAAGAATGCCCTGGCAATCACCTCATTAAGTAATCGGTAGACAGACAGCTGTAATTTTTAAGGACAGGAGTTTTTAGTACAGAAAATTTGATAGCTACATTTCTGTTCTGATTGTTAAGGCTTTATCCTGCTCCGGAAACTTAATTCACATGTTTCAGGTTCCAGGAACAGTCTGAGCCCTTCCACTATCCTAATTAGAACTCCAACAGATTTATTTATATTACACTTTGTTTTTTTAAAAATGACCATTTTGGATGTTTTTGCTGAACTGCTATTTGTAGTAAAAGAATTCAACATATGGTGGTATTCTTAGCTTTACTATTATAGTGGCGAATGTACTCTTAAAATATTTGACCTTAGAATTGCTAGTTCATTTTGACTACTAGAAATGGAAGAGACCTTATAAGTGGCCAATTCAACTTCTTACTCAAAGCAAGAATTATCTTTATAATATTTCTGACAGGTAGTTCTGGTGAGGGCTCTTCCTAGGTTGTACACAGCCACCTTCTGACTGTATTCTCTAATGGAGAAGAGAGCAAGCTCTGCTATCTCTTTTTATTAGAGATACCTCATGGCCCACACAACCTCATCTAAATCTAATTACCTCTCCAAGGCCCCATCTCCAAATATCAGCCCAGGGGATTTAGGGCTTCAACATACGAATGTCAGGGGGCACCCATCAGTCCATCAGCACCCCGCCCCGTTTACGATTTATAGAGCATTGGTTCTTATGCCTTTTGGTTTTTTTTGTTTTGTTTTGTTTTTGCAGGGTCCCTCCCTGCCTCCCAGGTGCAAGGGATTCTCCTGCCTCAGCCTCCCTAGTAGCTGAGACTGCAGGTGCATGCCACCACCCCCAGCTAATTTTTGTATTTTTAGTAGAGACGGAATTTTGCCATGTTGGCCAGGCTGGTCCTGAAGTCCTGACCTCAAGTGATCCACCTGCCTTGGCCTCCCAGAGTGCTAGGATTACAGACGTGAGCCACCACAGCTGGCCTGATTGTTTTGTTTTTTACAAGTTACAAAAATAATACAAAGAATTCCCATATTCCTTCATTCAGATTCCCCACTTGTTAATATTTTACCATATTTACCTTATTTTCTATATAGTATGCACATAGGCACACACACACACCCTGTGTGTTTGGTTTTTAATGTCTGCTGTCTAAACCCTGTCATCACCAGAAACCTTAATTAAATTTATTTCACAAGCTCTTGTTATTACTTGTACTACAAAATGACATTTCTAGCAACAAATCGATACATTTGGAGCGTGTGTGTGTGTGTGTGTGTGTGTGTGTGTGTGTGTGTGTGTTGTTTTGTTTTGACAAGGTCTCACTCTGTTACCCAAGCTAGAGTGCAGTGGTGCAATCATTGGCTCACTGTAGCCTCAACCTCCCAGGCTCAAGCGATCCTCCTGCTTCAATCTCCTGAGTAGCTGGGACCACAGGCATGTGCCACCACATCCGGCTGTTTTTCTGATAGAAACAAGGTCTCTCCATGTTGCTCAGGCTGGTCTCAAACTCCAGTGCTCAAGCCATCCTCCCAACTCTGCCTCCCAGAGTGCTGGGATTACAAGCATGAGCCACCATGCCCCACCAATACATTTGTTAATAGAGATGTTGCTGTGTTTTGTTGCTATTGTGTTTTATCTTTGGTATCTTATTCTGTATTGTAATGCAGTACGTTTGATAATGAAAACATGAATCATTTAGGGTCTCTTAAGTGACTTTTATTGTTTTATATTTCAGTTAATTTCTTTTTTTTTTTTTTTTGAGACGGAGTCTTACTCACCCAGGCTGGAGTGCAGTGGCTCAATATCGGCTCACTGCAACCTTTGCCTCCCAGATTCACGTCATTCTCCTGCCTCAGCCTCCCGAGTAGCTGGGACTACAGGCACCTGCCACCACGCCCGGCTAATTTTTTTTGTATTTTTAATAGAGACAGGGTTTCATCATGTTAGCCAGGATGGTCTTGATCTTCTGACCTCGTGATCCGCCCACCTCAGCCTCTCAAAGTGCTGGGATTACAGGCATGAGCCACCACATCCGGCTTGTTAATTTCTTAAAATGAAAGTTCAATCCTGATTTTTTAAATAATGAGATTGTGTTGGGCACTGGCTTTGAAGTCAGCCTGGATTTAATCTTGACTCTACCACTTTCCAGCTCTGTATGTTTTGAGCAAATTACTTTACTTCGCTAAGATTGCTTCTTCATTGGTAATATTCAGTGATTTAGGCTTTAAGCCCTTCTTAGTCCTAATCTGGTATTTATTTTTATTTTTATTTATTTATTTTGAGACAGGGTCTTACCCTGTTGCCGAGGCAGTAATACACTGGCACAGTCATGGTTCACTGTGGCCTCAACCTCCTAGTCTCAAGCCTTCTGCCTCAGTCTCCTGAGCATCTGGGACTACAGGCATGTGCCACCAGGCCTGGCTAACTTTTATTTTTTGTAGAGATGAGGTCACCTGTTGCCCAGGTTGGAGTTGAACTCCTGGACTCAAGTGATCCTCCCACCTTCGCCTTTCAAAGTGCTGGGGTTACAGATGTAAGCCACTGCACCTGGCCCTAATCTGGTATTTTTATGTTATACTATGTCTTTAGAGCTCAGATTTTGGTGGGGCTGTGGGGGGATACAAGGTCTCCCTCTGTCACCCAGGCTGGAGTGCAGTGGCATAATCATGGCTCAATGTAGCCTCAACCTCCTAGGCTCCAGTGATCCTCCCATTTTGGCCTGCTGAGTACCTGGGACTACAGGCAGGAGCCACCATACCCGGCTAATTTTTCTTTTTTCTTTATCTTTTTTTCCTCTTTTTTAAGAAAAGACAAAGTCTTGCTGTGTTGCCCAAGCTGGTCTTGAACTCCTGAGCTCAAGCCATCTTTCTGCCTCTGCTTCCAAAAGTTCTGGAATTACAGGCGTGAGCCACTATGCCCTGCCAATAATTACTATTTTATTGCTAGAGCTTTTAGTCAACCTTACTGAAATCACCAGTCCTTTCTGCTCTCCTCATTATCTTCTGACTTCCTCTCTTAGTCCATTCATGCTGCTGTAACAAAATGCCTGGGACTAGTTAACTTATAAATAACAGAAATTAATTTCTGTTGGTACTGGAGGCTGGAAAGTCCAAGATCAAGGTACCGACAGGCAGGATCTCAGCCTCCAAGATGGCACCTTGTTCATGTCCTCAGGTTACAGAAGTGCATAGCTGGTTCCCCTCCAGCCCTTTCATAAGGCATACATCACATCCATGAGGGCAGAGCCCACATGGCCTAATCACCTCCTAAAGACCCCACCTCTTAATAGTGTTGCATTGGGGGTTAAGTTTCAACATGAAATTTGGAAGAAACATAGGCATTCAAACCATTTTCTTTCACTGTCTGGATTAGACTTCAGTAAAACATTACTCAAGAAATTCTGGCAGTATCTTCATCCACCTTGCTTTTCTTTACTAATTTACTAATTACTGATGCAACTGTAATCTCTGATTCAGTCCAGCTGCTTTTGTGCTTTCTACCACTCCCGACTCCCTAGATGTCCTACTGGACATTGAAGAGAATCATAACTGTACAAACTTGGGAATACTGTATACCCCTGCTCCCCAGCTTCTACTAGACTTTCTTTTTTTCTGTTTTTGAAGGGGAGACTGGGTCTTGCTTTGTTGCCCAACAGTTGCTATCATCGCTCACTGCAGCCTTGAACTCCTGGGTTCAAATGGCCCTTCCACCTCAGCCTCCTGAGTAGCTGGGACTGGGACTATAGACGTACTCTACCATACCCGGCCAATTGTTCATTTTGCGTAGAGACCAAGATCTCTCACTAAGTTGCACAGGCTGATCTGGAACTCCTGGGCTCAAGCATTCCTCCCTCCTTGGCCTCCCAAAATGCTGGGATTATAGGCGTGAGCCATGACACTCAGCCCTACTAGGCTTTCAGTGCTTCTTGCCAATGTCTTGGCTTTCACATTCTCCCATTTGCTTTTCAAACTTTTTCCAGCCTCCTCAAATTTTTAAACTCTACCTCCACTCAGTGGATGGGGAAAGCATGTCTCTTGTTCATCTGTTCCTAGCAGTGCGTGATATATGGTAGACCCTGGGTAAATATTTGTATGATTGAATAGTGGAACTAATCATTTTGAGTTTGAAGTTCCAACAAGAAATGTAAGTGATGTTTTGTAGACCATTAAAACTGTGTATCCAAAGATTGTAGCTTGAAGGAAAGTTTTGAGAATTGTGTTTACTGAAAATATTTGAAGCAGTGAAGAGCAGATGAAATGGCCAAAGGAGAAAGCACTTATTAATAGAAAAGGGAGAGATGGGCTGGGCACGGTGGCTTATGCCTGCAATCTCAGCACTTTAGGATTACTACTCAGGAGGCCGAGGCAGGTGGATCACTTGAGGTTTGGAGTTCTAGACCAGCCTGGCCAACATGGTGAAACCCTGTCTCTACTGAAAATACAAAAATTAGCCGGGCCTGGTGGCAGACACCTGTAATCCCAGCTACTCTGGCAGCTGAGGCAGGAGAATCGCTTGAACCCAGGAGGCAGAGGTTTCAGTAAGCCAAGATCATGCCACTGCAGTCCAGCCTGGGTGACAAAGTGAGACTCAAAAAAAGACAAAAAAGAAAAGGGAGCGATGGCAAGAAGAGACAGAAAAAAAGTTAACGAGGTTGAAAGCTGTCATAGTCATGGAAACCAGAGAAAATGGTTTACACAGAAGCTATTTACCTTTTATATTTATATGTGATACTTGACTATTATCAATTAGTTAATACACATTATTTCTTGATTTACAAATGTTCTGTAAAACACTTTTAGAGTATACTTCTCTGGAAATTGTTGTAATTCATTTTTAATGTTAACTACTTAAGTCTGGGGGGGCACTGTATTTTCCAGGGGAACTGAACTCATCATGAGAATAATGAGGAAAGAATAGTAAACAGAGCTTGGATATTTAGAAACCCATTGTGTCCAGAAAGAAAGTTACGTCATTTAATTGAATTTAGCAAATAGCAATTTGCTGAAGTATGGGGGTTATTTTTCCAAATATACTAAATTTTCAGTATTACTTAAAATTAAAGTTTTCTTTATTAAAACTAGAATCTTATAGTTTTGAGTACCAAAGGAATTTGAGAGACCATAGCTAATCTCTTTAACAAATGTGGAAACCACTTAGATTTTTTCCTCCAGATTTTCTCTCTCTTTTTTTTTTAATTTAAATTTTTTTATTTTTAGAGACGAAATCTTGCCGTGTCACCCAGGCATGAGTGGACTGGTGCAATCACAGCTCACTGCAGCCTTGAACTTCTGCTCAGGCTATCCTCCCACCTCAGCCTCTTAAGTAACTTGGACTACGGGTGTGCGCCACCATGCCTGGCTACTTTTTAGTTGTTTTGTTAGAGACAATCTCACTATGTTGCCCAGGTTATCTCCACAGAGTTTCAATCTATGATAGCTATCCTTTCATGAAAAACATCCTTTTGTTATCACTGTTAAGTGTCATTCTTTGATTTTAAAAGGTTAATGTAAATATTATAATAAACCGTTGCCTTCCAAATTTCTTTTAGACCTTTTGGAAACAGTCTGCTTTAAAAGCCCTGGCTTCCTTTTTTTTCCTCCTAAACTTCTTCTTTCATTTCAGTACTTTTTGTTCTTCCCCACAAAAACAAAACTGTTACAAGGTAATATTTGCTGTTCAAAATATGGAAAATGCAGATGCACATGTCTTGTTTTGTTTTGTTTTTTTGAGACAGGGTCTCACTCTCTTGGCCCAAGGTAGGGTGCAGTGGTGCCATCATGGCTCACTGAAGCCTTCCTGTGCTTCAGCAGTCCTCCCACCTCAGCCTCCTGAGTAGCTGTGACTACAGGTGTGCACCACCATACCCAGCTAATTTATTTATTTTTGTAGAGACAGGATCTCACTACCAGTTCAGTCTGGTCTTGAACTCCTAGGCTCAAGTGATCCTCCTGACTTGGCCTCCCAAAGTGCTGGGATTACAGTCATGAGCTACTGTGTGAACAGGGCTCACTACAGCTTTGACCTCCTGGACTCAAAGCAGTCCTCCCTGCCTCGGCCTCCTGAATAGCTGGGACTACAGGTGCCCACCACAACGCCCTGTTAGTTTTTGTATTTTTTGTAGAAACAGAGTTTTGTCATATTGCCCAGGCTGGTCTCAAACTCCTGAGCTCAAGTGATCTGCATGCCTTGGCCTCCCAAAGTGCTGGCATTACAGATGTGAGCCACCACTCCCAGCTGAGGTGTACTTGTTTTGATACATCTAATTACAATGAAAAATGCTAGTTTCTTACCAGCATTGCTCAGTTGGTCATAGACCCTTGAATTTAAAAGATGATTTTCTCTTCCCTAAACAGAGAAAGAAAGGTGTGTTATTCAGAAGGTTTTGTTTTTACAGGCTGATCCTCTGCCCTTAATGATTGAGAGTTTTTGATACATGGCAAGTAGGACAGTAATATAAAAAGTACTAACATTGTAAAAGTAATAAAAAAGCTTTTCAAAATTAAAATTGATGTAGGTAGAGGATATACTTCTTTTGATATCCTCTGTAACTGTGTGGATGGGTTTTGAAATCAGAGCTGGCAAGCTGAAGACGAATGCTACTGAGCTTGCTGTTTCAAGGGTTTTGGGATTACTAATTATGTAAATTGTACCATTTTGTTACTTAAATGTGGTTATGCTGAGTGCATCTGTGCCTACTCAGCAATTGAGATTTTTTTTAACTAGCTTTTTCCTTCAGTGGGTTTTCTTGGCCTTAAAACCTTTTTTGTTTTTTTGTTGCAAATGAGAGATGGGGTCTTGCTGGTATTGCCCAGGCTGGACTTGACTTTTGGACTCAAGTAATCATCCCACCCCACCTTCTCAGTAGTTGGGACTCCAGGCATATACCACCACACCCAGCTTTTTTTGTGGCATTTGGAATAAACTCAAGGATAACACTTCTAATCCAAGGCTCTGCAAAATGTGACTTTTGCCTACTCTGATTTCGTCTCCTGCCAGTCTCCCTGAAGCATGATCAGTGAATGTTCATGTAAATGTGTTTGTAGGCCGGGCATGGTGGTTCACCCCTGTAATCCCAGCACTTTGGGAGGCTGAGGCACGTGAATCACCTGAGGTCAGGAGTTCAAGACCAGCCTAGCCGACATGACAAAACCCCATCTCTACTAAAAATACAAAAATTAGCCAGGCATCGTGGCACATGCCTGTAGTCCCAGCTACTTGAGAGGCTGAGGCAGGAGAATTGCTTGAACCCAGGAGGCGGAGGTTGCTGTGAGCCAGTATCACGCCACTGCACTCCAGCCTGAGCAACAGAGATTCCATCTCAAAAAAAAAAGAAAAAAGAAAAGAAACTGCCAAATTGTTTTTCAAAGTGATTGTGCTATTTTCATTTCCAGTTCTTCCATATTCTTGCCAAAACCTCATATAATCATTCTATAATTTTAGCAATTGTATTGATTGTGTGGAGGTATTTTATTTTGGTTTAAATTTGCATTTCCCAAATACAAATGATGCTGAGTGTATTAGTTTGTTCTCACATTGCCAAAGACATACCCAAGACTGGGTAATTTATAAAGTTAAGAGGTTTAATTGACTCACAGTTCCACATGGCTGGGGAGGCGTCACAATCATGGCAGAAGGAGAAGCAAAGCCAGGCCTTACATGGAAACTTCCCTTTATGAAACCATCAGATCTCTTTAGAATTATTCACTATCACAAGAACAGCACGGGAAAAACCCACCCCCATGATTCAGTTACCTTCCACCGGGTCCCTCCCATGACGTGGGAATTGTGGGAGCTACAATTCAAGATGAGATTTGGTTGGGGACACAGCCAAACCATATCACTGAGTATATTCATATGCTTACCTGCCATTTGTATATTTCTGGTGAAGTGTCTCTTCAAATCTCCTGCCTCTTTTTAAAAACTGGGTTGGTTGTTGTGAGAGTTTTGTATATATTCTTGGTAAAAGTTCTTTCTCAGATTTATGATTTGACAGTTTTTTTTTCCAGACTCTAGCTTGTCCTTTATTTCTCAACAGTATCTTTCAAAAAGCAAAAGTCCAGTTTATAAATTTCATTTTTTATAGATTTTGCTTTTGGTGTTAATAGCCAAGAAGTCCTTATCTAACCCAGTGTCACAAAGATTTTCTCCTGTATTTTCTCTGGAAGTTTTACAGTTTCAAGTTTTACATTTTGTCTATGGTTCATTTTTGAGTTGAGTTTCATATATGGTGTGAGGTGTGAATCAGTGTTTTTTAATATTATGTACATGTAATTGCTCCAGTATCATTTTTGGGAAGACTGTCCTTTATCCACTGAATTTCTTTGCATTTGTCAAAAATCAAATGCTTATATGTATATATATTTCTAGACTCTGTTCTGCTCCACTGATCTATTTGTCTTATTTTTACACCAGTACCACATTGTCTTCATTGCTGTGCCTTAAGTCTTGAAAGCAAGTACTATTCACCTTTCAATTTCATTCTTTTCAAAGCTGGCGGGGTGGGAGTGGGGGTGGGGGCGGTGGTGCTATTCTAGAGGCAGACCATTTCTTTATAAATTTTAGAATCAGCCTGACAACTTTTTTCCTCCAATAAATTTCTTCTGAGGTTTTGTTTGGGATTGCTTTGAATTTGTAGATAAATTTGAAAATAATTGACATCTTAATATTGAGTCTTGTGATCCATGAACATGGCATATGTTCTTATGCCATGTTTATGTAGCTTTTTAAATAATGTTTTGTAGTATTCAGTGTGTAGGTCTTACATATCTTTTGTCAGATGTATCCCTAAGTATTTCTTTTTTCTTTTTTTTTCTTTTCTTTTTTCTTTTTCTTTCTTTTTTTTTTTTTTTTTTTTTGAGGCAGAGTTTCGCTCTTGTCGCCCAGGCTGGAGTGCAATGGCATGATCTCTGTTCACCGCAACCTCTGCCTCCCAGGTTCAAGCGATTCTCCTGCCTCAGCTTCCTGAGCAGCTGGGATTACAGGCACGCTGCACCACGCCTGGCTAATTTTTGTATTTTTAGTAGAGACAGGGTTTCTCCATGTTGGTCAGGCTGGTTTCGAACTCCCAACCTCAGGTGATCCACCTGCCTCGGCCTCCCAAAGTGCTGGAATTACAGGCATAAGCCACCGCACCTGACCGTGTTTCATTTTTTATTGCTATTACAAATGGCACTATATATAATTTCTGTTTCTAATTGTTTAGTACTGAATACAAATACAATTGAATTTTGTGTGTTGATCTTATATGCTCTTGTAAGCTCCCATCTAGTAGGTTTTTTTAAGATATCATCAGGTTTTCTATATATGTGATCGTACAATGCTAACTATTAAAGACAATTTTACTTTATCCCTTCCAATTTGATTTTTTTGTTGTTGTTTCCTATTTTGCTGGCTGGAACTTGTAGTATAGTGTTGAACAGAAGTGTTAAGAGAGAGTAGATATCCTTGCCTCATTTCTCTTCATTGAAAGGAACAGAAGGGCAAGCATATTCAAACTTTTGACTGTTCCCTTCTATTCCTATTTATTGAGGATTTTTGTTTTGTTTCTGTTTTTCAAATAAGGACTGGGTTGGTTTTTGTCAGATGCTTTTTCTGCATCCACATCATGCACTACATAATGATGTTTCAGTCAACAGTGGGCCGCATATATGACAGTGGCCTCATAAGATTATGGTACCACATTTTACTGTACACTTTCTATGTTTAGACATGTTTCGATATACAAATATTTTACCTTTTGTTACCGTTGCCTACAATATTCAGTATAGTAACATGCTGTGCTGGTTTGAAGTCTAGGAGCAATAGGCTATACCATATAGCCTCGGTGTTCAGTAGGCTATGCCACCTACATTTGTAAGTACACACTATGATCACACTGGTGAAAAGTAGAGCCAGAGTTTCACCATTTTGGCTAGACTGGTCTCGACTTTAAGTGATCCATCCATCTCAGCCTCCCAGAGTGCTGGGATTACAGACATGAGCCACCTTGCCCAGCCAATTTTGTCTTTATTTTTGAAAGATGTTTTGTTGCATGTAGAATTCTGTTTTTATTTTTTCTTTCAGTACTTTAAGCATGTAGCTCTACTGCTTGCACCTTTTCCCATGAGGATTCTGCTGTTACTCAGTTTCTCTATATGTAAAGTAACTATTTTCTCTTGTTACTTTTAAGATTTTCTCTTTATCATTGGTTTTGAATACTTTGATTATGATAGGCTTTGGTGTGGGTTCTTCATACTTCTTAGACTTGGGCTTTGTTGAGTCTCTTGGGTCTGGGTTTGCAGTTTTCATCAAATTTGTACCATTTTAGCCATTATTTTTTCAGCTTGTCAAGCCCCTCTATGTGTAACACCAATTACACATAGATTAGGCTGTTGGAAGTTGTCTTAAGGTTCACTTAAGGTCCTTTTTTTTTTTTAAGCTTTTTTCACTTTATCTTTCCCATTGGATAGCTTCTATTGATGGCTTCAGATTCACTGTTTTTTTCCTTTGTGTGTGTGTGTGTGTGTGTTTAATGTTTAATTTGGAAAGGGGAGTTTTCTTTTTCATAAAGGATTGCAACCTGTAGTATTCTTACCTTTGGCAGTGTCTAATAATGCTAGTAATACCAATTGGTGAATTTTTTTCTCTACGTTTTGATGTCTTTTATGTCTATTTGTATTCAATCTTTAGCTTGTCGAACATATAGAATACAGTTATAAAGTAGCTTTTTCTTAGACAAGGTGACATAAGAAAAATAACTTAACATTCTTGTCCACTAATTCTAACATCAATAGTCAAGACTGGGTTGGTTTCACTTGCTTGATTCCCCCCACCCCAACCCCACTTGATTCTGGGATTCAGTTAAGTTACTGGGAAACTGTTTGATCTTTTCAAGTGTGGCTTTAAGGTTTGTTAGACAAGCCAGATGTGGTGGCACATGCCTGTAATCCCACCTACTGGGAAGAACCGAGTTGGGAGGATCACTTCAGACCAGCTTGGGCAATGTAGTGAGATCCCATCTCATTTATTTAACATAAAAAGAAGAAAAGATTTGTTAGACAAGATCAGAGCAGTATTTACATTAGGGTAATTTTCACCCACTGCTGGAGGCAAGGCTTTGCTCAGTACTCTACCTGGGTTGGGTGCAGTGGCTCACGTCTGTAATCTCAGCACTTTGGGAGGCTGAGGACGGTGGATCACCTGAAGTCAGGAGTTCGAGACCACCCTGGCCAACATGGTGAAATCCCATCTCTACTAAAAATACAAAAATTAGCCGGGCGTGGTGGCAGACGCCTGTAGTCCCAACTACTTGGGCGGCAGAAGCAGGAGGATCACTTGAACCCAGAAGGCAGAGGTTGCAGTGAGCTGAGATCGCACTACTGTACTTAAGTAGCCGGGGCAACACAGTGAGACTGTCTCCAAAAAAAGAACAACTCTACCTAATGCCTGGTGAAGCATGTCATGTCATCTTTTTAGTCTTGTTTGTGAAACAGGTACTATTCCCAGCCCTTTATGAACTTTAGGCACTGTTCCCCTCTGATCCTCTCAGGTCTTTCTTTGCTGGCTTGTTAACAATATTAATTCTTCCAGTCTGTGAATGTGGGCGATCTTTACATTTATTTGGGTCTTCAATTTCTTGTATCAATTGTAGTTTTCAGTGTACAGGTATTTTGCTCCCTTGGTTAGATTTACTCCTAAGTACTTTCTTCTTTTTGATGCTCTAGTAAATGGAATCGTTTTCTTGATTTCCTTTTCAGCTAGGTTGTTATTGGTGAAAAGAAATGCAACTGATTTTTGTATGTTGATTTTGTATCCTGTTGCTTTACTGAGTTCATTTATTAGTTTCAACAGTTTTTGTGAAATTTTAGAGTTTTCTACTTAAAAGATCATGTCATCTGCAAACAGGGACAGTTTTACTTTCTTTCTGATTTGTGATGCCTTGTATTCCTTTTTTTGGTCTGATTGTTGTTGCTAGTCCTTCCAACGCTGTGTTGAATGGAAATGGTAAAAGTGGACATTCTAACTGTGTACTAGATCGCAGGAAAAAGCCTTCAGGTTTCTCCCATTGGTTATGATGTTAGCTGTGGGATTTTTATAAATGACCTTTATTATGTTGAGGAATTTTCTTCTGTACCTATTTTGTTGAGAGTTTTTATCGTGAAAGGATGTTAAACTTTGTCACACGGTTTTCTGCATTTATTGAGATGATCATTTGGTTTTTACTTTTCATTCTGTTAAACTGTGGTATATCACATCGATTTGCATATGTTAAACCAGTCTTGCATTCTAGGGATAAATCAAACTTGGTCCTGGTATTTAATTGGTTTAACATGTTATTGAGAAGGATTGGTATTGTCTTTAAGTAGGGAAGTTAAGGTTCATTTTATGATTCTTTTAAGCTTGAGTGTTCTGTGATGGCTAGAGTTAAATCGGATATTCTATAACCCTGTGGTTAAATTGTGTATTACTACTTTGTTTTCCTTTGTAAGAATATGGAAAAGCTGAACTTGGCATTTTATTTTGATTTTTATTTAGTTGTAACATTGGACATTTTAATACGCTTGCTCACTAATATTTCTCTAGTGAATTGTCTGTTCATAGCTTTACTCTTTGGGCTTCTTTGATTTGTTGAGTTCTTATAGCATATTTACATTTTGTCAAGTGTTGATTATTTTGTACACTGACCATCAATTTAATTTTTTTTTCTTTTTTTTCTTTTGTTTTGGGGGGGGAGACAGAGTCTTGCTCTGTTGCCCAGGCTGGAGTGCAGTGGCGCGATCTCTGTTCACTGCAAGCTCCGCCTCCCAGGTTCAAACCATTCTCCTGCCTCAGCCTCCCCAGTAGCTGGGACTACAGGCACCCGCCACCATGCTTGGCTAATTTTTTGTATTTTTAGTAGAGACGGGGTTTCACCGTGTTAGCCAGGATGGTCTTGATCTCCTGACCTCACGATCTGCCCGTCTTGGCCTCTCAAAGTGCTGGGATTACAGGCATGAGCCACGGCTCCGAGCCCAATTTGATTTTTTAACCATTATTTTTCTGTTATGCTGGACAGAATGTTTAGTAGGCTTGCTTCTTAAAGTTTTGCTATGAAATAGATGCCTGTGTTCTAGTTAAAGGTGAAGCTTCATTCAAAACAAAGAAATGTAAACAGGCAGTGTGGGGATATATTCCTCAGGAGTACTGAGCAGAAGGTAATGAGTTAGTAATTAAAGCCAAAGGAGCTAATGAGATTTCCTAGACAAGAGTTTAGATAAGAAGGGAAGTGGGGATAGGATGAAGAGCACCAGAGGAAAGATTGACCTTAAATGGAATGAGAAGAAAGATAAACTTTATGTATTGCAGTGGTTCTCAAACTACTTTCAGTTAGAATCACCTGAAGAATTTTTTTTTAAAAAGAGTTGATGCCCAATTGCCCCCCTGCCTCCAGATTTGTATACAGCAAGAGTTGAGAATCACTGCTTAGAATATATCTGCTTATAATAAGTCAGTAGGTCTTAACATTTTTGTAAGTCTTAGAATCAGTCTGGAAGACTTGCTGTAAAGAATGCTGGGCCCCTTCCTCAAGAGTTTCGAGTCAGTAGGTCTGGGTTGGGACCTGAGAATTTTCATTTTTATCCTATTTCTAGAGAAACATGGTTTCTGTAGAATCACGTCTCAGAAACGTTGTTCTTTTTTTTTTTTTTTTTGAGACGGAGTCTCAGTTTGTCACCCAGGCTGTACTCATGATCTCGGCTCACTGCAACCTCCACCTCCTAGGTTCAAGTGATTCTCCTGCCTCAGCCTCCCGAGTAGCTAGGATTACAGGCGCCTGCCGCCATGACTGGCTAATTTTTGTATTTTTAGTAGAGACAGGGTTTCCCCATGTTAGCCAGGCTGGTCTTGAACTCCTGACCTCAGGTGATCCGCCTGCCTCAGCCTCCCAAAGTGCTGGGATTACAGGCGTGAGCCATCGTGCCCGGCCGGAAACATGGTTCTGTGAACCGCAGTAGCAGTAGGTGTAGGAAGGAAAGATTGGATGTTAGATACAGGTTGGTTTGGAGATTTGCTCCTAGAAAGTTTAAGGAGTTCTTTTCTCATGATGTTGCTTTCTCTCTAACATACAGAAAGGGTCTCCACCGAGAGTGTTGCATGAGTAGTAATGGTATTCAGAAAAGTCCAAGATTTGAGGATCCTTAGTTAAATAACTTGAGCAAGTTGACTGTTTTTCTTGATACATCAGTTCCTTTTTTTTTCACCTGATGAAACAGCTCTTTGAATTTTAATTTTGTCAGGTAGTGAATATTTACTGTTCTCTTTTGTCACTGTAGATGAATATTCTTTCTATATCTTTGTGCATGTTACTGGTAAATTTGCCAATAGGATAGATTTTGGTAGTACATTCTCTTTTCACAACATCATCATCATCATCATTAGCGCTCTTGGGGTATAATTAATTGTATACGTTCTTCTACATGTAGTGGCAAATTGTATTAGTGTAGTCCTTTTGGTTGCAGGTCAGTCTTTTTTCAGGTTGCCGGTTGTCTCAAGGAAGGGTGGTTTATTGTAAATGTATATATGGAAAGCGAAATGGTTATCTACATTGTTATGTGGGAGGAGGCAGCACAGTGTAATGGATTGAACCCGACACCCTGGTTTCAAATTCAATCTAATTTAGTCTTTATGTGTAAAAATCAAGATAGTAGCTACACCATAAAGTTGTTAGACTGAAATGAGATAATAGATGTGAGAATGCCTGATAAATTTTATGGAACTATACAAACGTTGGGTGGCATTTTACATGCATATAAAATGACGTCTCTGCTGATTCTGTAATTGACAAATATAAAACTAACAGATGAAACGAAATTTATAAAAGTAAAGTGGATATAGGCTTTACTTTGATGCTTTCTGCGTGGTATACCTATTCTATACTATCTTTGGCTCCCGTGTTTCAGTTCTCAGTGTTTTTAGCGATTGATTGTTTCTGTGGTAGAATTAGCCATCTTCTACCCTACTGCTACACTAACCCCTCAAAAACAAAAACAACCCTTAGTTTGATATGTGTCTACAACTTCATTAAATTGAAGGGAAATAGTAGGAGACATAATTTGTCTTTTTCTCCTATTTATTAATAATCTAAGTTAGGGTGCATCACCAAGATGAGGGTACATTAGCTCTAAAGATGAGGATTCTCTTTGTATTTGAATGCTTATGAAAATATTATTTATTTCTACAACTTCTCATATGTAAGGGAACTTTATATATGCTTTGGAAAAAATGCATACTGATTTTTGAATATTTAGTCCACAGCGATGAAATAGGTTATTTTTATGTACCTTGTGTTTGTGAGATGTTTTACCTTTTACAAAATGAAGAGAACAAAGAATGTTGTTTCTGTTCTAATCTGTTAAATTAATAGAGCTTTGTTGGGCACATATTGCCTGATGATTTAGGAATGTAGTATGTAGGGGAATGAAGATGTCCTCCTGTCATTTGGATTCCATGTGCAAAGGTTGATGTCAGTCATTTCAAGCATATTAAATTGGATAATATGTCTTTTTAAAATAGTCTCAATAGGCTCACTGTGTTTGAACTATTCATGTCAGCATGGAATTGTAACCCTTATTCTCTATGATAGAGTTAAGCAGTTATAAACCATATATAACTGATATATTTCACAAGTGCATGATAGCTTGTTATGATCAATTTTGTTGTGTATTGGTTATTGGAATTTGACAGTATTAAAAAGTTCTGTGAAATTATTGATATGGGAAGTTTTTTCTGAATTTCTGTGAACATTTGAATTTACTGAGTTTTTCGTCTTTATTTTTCTTTCTTATGTACATCTTAAGGACTGGGGTTTTAAGGGGTGTGGCAGGAGGTTTTGGACTCGATGAGTTTCCACCGAAATGTCGGAGAAGTCAGGCCAGAGCACAAAAGCAAAGGATGGGAAAAAGTATGCAACACTCAGTTTATTTAATACTTACAAGGGGAAATCATTAGAAACACAGAAAACCACAGGTGAGTAAAATCAAGTGACACTTATGTTTTTCGTGGTTTGTTTTGTTACCATAAGTGATACACGTGCTGCTATGAGAAACTAGGATGTACCCAAGTTAATACCACCCTATTTACATTTGCCTTTTTATGCATGCACGCGTTTTTCAGAGAATGTGTGATAAACATCTTGTAATGGAAAATTTATACTTTCATAGAGCCCTTTAAAAATATTTTTGTTTTTCTCTGTTGTCAGCAGGAAAAAAGAACTGTATGGCTCTAAAGGGGAAACTCAGTCAATGAGATTGATAGGCACAGACCTATATGTTAGTGGGAATTTAGTATCTTTTTAGTTATAGACTAGACAAAGTCCTATGTTTCATGTGTGTGTGTGTGTTAGATACTGTGACCTAGTGAGTATAGTGAAAACTGAAAATCATGTATGGCATATTAACAGTATTCTTTATGAACATAAAATCAATACATTTATTCTCTAACATTCGAAGTTTTGAGTTTGAAATAGATTGTCTGAAAAAATATCAGCATTATCAGTGTTTTCTGTAGTGTATTGAATTGCATTGTTAGAATTTTTAAGGAATCTGTTAAATGCTGTTAAATGGCTTGATTTCGACACTGAATTGTGTTGCAACTGTAGCTTAGTTTTAAACTTATTATCTTAAAATATATGAATGAAAATCATTCAGGGATTGCATTAATTCCTATTTTTCTATATTGTTTGAGGAATAATATGGGTAATAAAATAGATGTTCTAAGAAAGTTGATGTTATTGATCTTTAGTTGCAGCTCGACATGGATTACAGAGTCTTGGAAAAGTCGGTATTTCACGGCGTATGCCTCCACCTGCTAACCTCCCGAGTCTTAAAGCAGAAAACAAAGGCAATGATCCTAATGTAAATATTGTACCTAAAGATGGCACAGGGTGGGCATCAAAACAAGAGCAACATGAAGAAGAAAAGTGAGTCAAAGTCTGTTAAAGAATGAAGCCCTTCCCCTTTCATTGTAGGGAACTTATGTTTGAGTACCTGCTATTTACTAAGTGTCATGCTGTCTGTATTACATATTACATATTTTATACTCTTTAAAGTCTTTTTACTATAGTAACTTTTGGTTAATTTTCCCTATTACAAGTATTTCTATTTGTCAGGGTAGAACAGATGACAATTGCAAATCACAACCTTGCTTATATCATAGCCTTTATTAGGCTCCCCCTTCTCTTAACTACCACCAACTCCAGTATTCCCTTTCCAATATGATTAAGAGTTGACTCTGATACCTAAATTTCATGATACTAAGGGTGTCTGTCTGCCAATTTACTGTGTATCTCTAGCACTGAAATTGCCTGATGTTTCATAGGTGCTCAAGTAATAATTTGTATATACTCTAGCAAGAAAGCTAGGATAGAATTAATAGTGTCCATCTTAGTCATCGTTCTTTCAACAACTATTTAGACTTCTGTGTGTCAAGGATTTTGCCAGGCTTTTAGCTAATTGAATGACCAAGCCTAAATAGTGGTAATTTTAAAAAATAAGATAAGCCATTGGATACTTGATGTTTTCTTGCCTATCTCTTATCAAAATTCTATACTCCTGCCTGGGGAGATTTGTATAGTAAATGTGACTACTTCTGTAGAAATTTATCACATACTTATGCTTGTTAGCTGTAGTAAAATTATTTTATAGTATTGAGTCAGTTATAGGTATGAGTGTACCAGAAGTATATTGCATTTTGTGAGCGTCTTAACTACTTTCTTATTTTTAAGCATTACCTCATTACAAGAATTGAATAAAACTGTACAGCCTTTCAAAATACCTTTTACTCACGTGAATGTATTAGGCAGATTGCTGTTACCTCTTTGAATAACAGTAATAAGTACAGTGGTGATCCCGTTGACTTCCAGGTGGAGAGTTTGCTTAGCTTTAGCCCTCAGCTAATTTCACCATTCCAGACTGTATGTATGTTTATACTGCTATTTTTAATTATAAATGTTCACTTCTTCAAAGCAGA
This sequence comes from Macaca fascicularis, assembly GCF_037993035.2. Taxonomy (NCBI): domain Eukaryota; kingdom Metazoa; phylum Chordata; class Mammalia; order Primates; family Cercopithecidae; genus Macaca; species Macaca fascicularis. Next base: position 29,148,251 of record NC_088375.1, read on the forward strand.
TATTTGTTAACTATGTTCCATTGAAAGTGTGTGTGTGTGGTTTTTTTTTTTTTTTTTAAACAAAATGGAAAACAAGCAAAACTCATCTCATTGGATTATTCAAAGGCAGAGATGAAAGGGGATAAAAATAGCCATAAATCATTTAAAGGAATGTTGCAGAGAGAAAACATTTATAGGAGATTTACCAATGAATAAACATATAGCCAAAATAATTTGTACACAGATTTACCTTAAATATAATACTGATTTTATTTACACGTACAGTATCTGAAATAATGGATTCATATTTTTTTTTAAGAACACCAGAAGTGCCACCAGCACAGCCAAAACCTGGGGTTGCAGCTCCCCCAGAAGTAGCACCTGCTCCCAAATCATGGGCCAGTAACAAGCAAGGTGGGCAAGGAGATGGTAAGTGGACATTAGTTGGGGAAACTGCCTAGGCTTGATAGTTACTGAACAGCCATGCAGGAGATAAAGGGTGAACTGTGTTTTGGTAGAGCCATAAAGCATTGTTAAAGGATATACTTTCGAGGCTCTTAAAAGGTTTTTTAAAAAATCTCTTGGGCTAGCTAAATTCCAGTGTCAAGAGCCATGCATGAGTCAATGATACTGGTTAAGAAAAGGAGTCTTTAAGATACCCTCTGCCCCACATTATTTTATCTTTACATCTACATATCCAAGCAAAGCTTGTACCTTCAAAGTATCCAGCCATTGCATAGTTTGTGAGAAACCATACTCATTTTTCAACTGTGTCCCCAACTTCTCCTGTTTCCGACATGCTGCCAGGATTTCCTGAGAGAAGAGCTAGAAAGTAGCCATAAAGCACCACTGCTGTAATATTACCCTTTTCCCCAAGGAATGATGGAATCCCCAGCAGAATTTAGTTTTCCTACTTTCAAAACAGGGACTGTCTATAAAACATTCTATGGAAGAACCGATCTGGGCCCTCAAGCTAATAAAACTAGCTCTTTTAATTTAAAAAAATAGGTAGATAGGAAGTTGGGTGAATAGTGAGGTGCAGTCATCTCAGCTGTAAATTAAATCAAAGTAAAGTAAATGAAGCAGTAAATTAAATAAAGGCATTTTAGCCTCATGTTGAGCTTGGAGTCTTTATTCATCAAACACTATTTCAGTAATATGATTTGAACGAATTCTGAGAATTCTTAGCAAAGGAATTTGATGGGTATTGAAAATGTAAGGAGTTGTAATGAAAGAGAAACAAGAGAAGCTCTTCACTTGCATGGTCATCTTAAATGAGTCCTCTGGAATGGTGCTGGAAGATTACTGTCTTAGACTTTCATCTCCTCATGGCTGATCATTAGCTTTTCAAAGGAGTCTAGATGAATTTTAAAGATTTATGGCTATGAACAGTCATCACTGAAATGTGGAATAATTTATGAGAAAGAGGCAGAGAGCTCTATCCTGGAAGGGTGGCTTGTATTATCTTCAGTATAAAAGTTACCTTTAATTTTTTTTTTTTTTTTTAATCTATAGGAATCCAAGTGAATAGTCAGTTTCAGCAAGAATTTCCCAGCCTGCAGGCAGCTGGGGATCAGGAAAAAAAAGAAAAGGAAACAAATGATGACAACTATGGACCTGGACCCAGTTTACGCCCACCAAGTAAGAGTACTTTCTCTTTAATACAAAGTGAGATCATATTTGTATATTATCTTGCAATACAACCTCCTGCTTGCTGTTGTATGTATGATTTGCCTAGTTTGAAAAGGCATACTTAGTACTATAGTCACTTGCTACTCAGGTGTGATTTTTGCAGCGACAGTATCAACATAACTTGAGAACATGTTAGAAATGTGTAATCTTGGCCGGGCGCGGGGGCTCAAGCCTGTAATCCCAGCACTTTGGGAGGCCGAGACGGGCGGATCACGAGGTCAGGAGATCGAGACCATCCTGGCGAACACGGTGAAACCCCGTCTCTACTAAAAAAATACAAAAAACTAGCCGGGCGAGGTGGCGGGCGCCTGTAGTCCCAGCTACTCAGGAGGCTGAGGCAGGAGAATGGCGTGAGCCCGGGAGGCGGAGCTTGCAGTGAGCTGAGATCCGGCCACTGCACTCCAGCCTGGGCGACAGAGCGAGACTCCGTCTCAAAAAAAAAGAAATGTGTAATCTTGGGCCTTGCATCCAACTTCCTAAATCAAAATCTACATGTTAACAAGATGTCCAGGTGACTTTCATGTATATCAATGTTTGGACTTTTCTATATTAGTAAGTTTTTGAGCAAGCTTTGAGCAAGTTTTGAGCAATACTTAATACTGTATTAATATTTGGTGATTCCTCACTTTCTGAGCTCAAACTGAGGAAACAAGTAATTTTGGATAGTGAGGGATAGTTTATGTACATTACAAAGCAAAAACTAAAAATAGAAGTATAAAATTTTTGAGGGATTTTTAAATGTCTTCTTAATTGTGATAGCTTCATATTGTCATTACCAAGTATCTTAAAGTACCTTGTTTACATGGGGAGGTTCATCTATGACAGAAGTGTTTACAAATTCCATATTTCTTTTTTTTTTTTTTTGAGACAGAGTCTCGCTCTTGTCACCCAGGTTGGAGTGCAGTGGCGCGATCTCGGCTGACTGCGAGCCCCGCCTCCCGGGTTCACGCCATTCTCCTGCGTCAGCCTCAGCCTCTCGAGTAGCTGGGACTACAGGCGCCCGTGACCACGCCCAGCTAATTTTTTATATTTTTAGTAGAGATGGGGTTTTGCCATGTTAGCCAGGATGGTCTCGATCTCCTGACCGCGTGATCTGCCCGCCTCGGCCTCCCAAAGTGCTGGGATTACAGGCGTGAGCCACCGTGCCCGGCACAAATTCCGTATTTCTAATAACCTGATATATTTTATATTTTTTGGCTCTTATCAGATCTAAATAAATCTAAATTTTATTTTTATTTTTCAAGCGTCATAATGTGGTTGGTGCATTTGTATTAGAAATAGATGTGCCAACTCCTCTTTTCTTGTTCAGTTGAATTTTCAGTTATCTATTGCTGCATAACAAATTTAGCAATGTAAAACAACAAACTGAACTATACTTATGATATCCCACTGTATCTGAAAGTCAGGAATCCAGGATCAGCTTAGCTTGAGGTTCTGGCCAAGGGACTCCTCTCTCAAAGCTGCAGTTAAGCTGTCTAAAGATGACTTGACTGGGGCTATACTTCCAAACTGGTGTAGCTATTGGCTCTTTACTTTCATGGTCTCTTAGTGGAGCTGCTTATGACATGGCTTTTGCAGAATAAATGATGAGAGACAGATATCCTCCACCCAAGACAGAAGCCCACAGTCTTTAATAACTTAATCTGGAAAGGGACATGCTATCACTTCTGCCATATTCTACAGGTTACACAGACCAACCCTGCTATATTGTGAGAAGAGACTACACATAGTGTAAATACCAGAAGATAAAGATAATTTGGGCTATCCAGGAGACTGGTTATCATGCAGTGTTTCTTAGCAAAACCACCTAGCTGTTTTATTTGGTTAAGTGTAGTTACACCAGATAATTTCACACAGTCCGTTCACTTGGGGGCATCTGTAACTAGCAATGATATACTGGAAACAGACAAATGAGAATATCACTGTCAACCCTTCCAGATTGTAGAAGTCCCATCTTCCTTCCCTCAGGAAACCTCAGGTGTGTCACTCTGAAACATGGCCATCTGATATAGGGAGAGCAGTGATTTTCATCTCTATACCAAATATTGTTAAAGCCTCATAGAGAAGTTCTAATATTTTCTTCTCCCACCCCAGTATTTGCTTGTGGTGACACCCTCTGAGGTACATCCTCTCCACTTTGGAAGTCACTACTACCCAAACACCTTGAAAGCATTAGTAGGACCTGGATTCGACTTTTCCTGCTCTTTCACTCTGCTTACTTGCTTTCATGTTCCTGAAATGTGCCTGGTTTGGTTTCACTTTGTTCCATTTTCAGATTTTTATCTTTTTCCTTTTTTCTCTGCTTCCATACTAGATGTTGCTTGTTGGAGAGATGGTGGTAAGGCTGCTGGCTCACCTTCGTCATCTGATCAAGATGAAAAGCTCCCTGGCCAGGATGAAAGCATAGCTGGAACATCAGAGCAAAATGATATCCTCAAAGTGGTGGAAAAGAGGATAGCTTGTGGTCCTCCACAGGCTAAACTGAATGGACAGCAGGCTGCTCTCGCTTCCCAGTATAGAGCTATGATGCCTCCTTATGTGAGTATTGTTAAATGAACAAGCAGTCAAACAAGAGGCTTTTGATCTGGGGTCCGAGGAGCGAATTGTTACAGGGAAAAGTTTAGGTCTTTATTTTCGTTAACATCTAACTAAAAATTAGCATTTTCTTTTATTGTATGGTGTATTGTGAGAAGGGACTACACGTGGTGTAAATACCAGAAGATAGAGATCATTTGGGCTATCCGGGAAACTGGTTACCAAGCAGTGTTTCTTAGCAAAACCACCTAGCTGTTTTATTTGGGTAAGTGTAGTTGTACCATATAGGAAACAAATCACAGAACTATCAGCAGTGTCTTTATTATTAACAGAGATTGTAGATATTTTCATATCACATTACATTCAACATTACTTCAAAATAATTATTAGACCCATAGATAATGATCTAATAAAGAAACACATACATTACCATACCACAGATTTATTTTGTAAATACAGAGAACAATTACACTAAAATTCTGTTTAATATAATTGTTTTTCTTTGCAATATTTTTGTATTTTACATTATGCATTTAAAATGTTTTCCTGAGAGGAAGTCCATAGGATTCATCAGACTGCCAAAGGGGTGGTTCATGGAAAAAAAGATAAAGAACACTTGCTGTAGTTTCAAGGTTTTTATTTGTGTGCTTTTAATATTTTTGTCAAACTTTTTTTTGTTTTTTTTTTTTTGGAGACAGAGTCTTGCTCTTTTGCCCAGGCTGGAGTGCAGTGGTGTGATCTCAGCTCACTGCAACCTCTGCCCCCTGGGTTCAAGCAGTTCTTGTGCCTCGGCCTCCTGAGTAGCTGGAATTACAGGCATGTGCCACCACGCCTGTTTTTTTGTTTGTTTGTTTGTTTGTTTTTAAGTAGAGTTGGGGTTTTGCCATGTTGGCAAGGCTGGTTTTGAACTCCTGGCCTCAAGTAGTCTGCCCACTTTGGCCCTTCAGAGTGTTGGGATTACAGACATGAGCCATCTCGCCTGGCCTTTAAACTTTTTTTTAATGGAAAGTTTTAAACATCTGCAAAAATAAAGATAACAGTGCAGTGAATCTGCCTCTTTTCCCACCACTTTTCTTTTTGGAAACAGAGTCTCGCTCTGTCACCCAGGCTATAGTGCAGTGGCATGATCTCGGCTCACTGCAACCTCTGCCTCCTAGGTTCAAGCAATTCTCCTGCCTTAGCCTCCTTAAGTAACTGGGATTATAGCCGCCCACTACCATACCTGGCTAATTTTTGTATTTTTAGTAGAGACAATTTTGCCATGTTGGCAAGGCTGGTCTTGAACTCCTAACCTCAAGTGATCCACCCACCTCAGCCTCCCGAAGTGCTGGGATTACAGGTGTGAGTCACCATGCCTGCTCTTTTCCTACCACTTTGGATTACGAAAGCAAATCCAAGATATTTCTATTTTAGTAAATATTAAATATTTAGTAAATATTAAATATTTCATCAGTAAATATTTCTATTTTAAAGGATAAAGACTTGGGGAGAAAGTTTGCAATGCTGTTATCATACCTTAAAAGAAAACTAATTCCTTGATATTCTTGAATATTATGTTAGTGTCCCAGTAATTGTCTCATAATTAGGATACAGGCAACATCCATTCCTTGAGATTGGTTCATACTTCTTTTAAGAATCTTGTTACCTACAGATATCTCCATCTCCTGTTTCCTTTGGTGCTTATCTGTTTTAATTTGTTAACCTGTAAAGTTCCTCAGATTTTGGATTTTGTTGATTCTATCTTTAGTTACATTTAATACATACTCTTACACCCACGCCTGCCCTCCTGCCACATTTTCTAAATTATTAGTTAGATTTGGTGTCCTCGTTCTTTGTTTACTGTCAGCCCAATGTAAAGTTGTAAAGCAAGTCACATGTGCCTGGATACATAAATTTACTTTTCCAGGAGACTCATTACTCTCATAGGAAACAAAAATCTAGGTCATATTTATTTAGTTTGTTTAACTTCTAATATTTGAATCCTAAATATCCATCATACTTTCCATTCCTTCATATTGGTGGTATTATTTTAAAATATGGAATGCTTCATAAATTTGCATGCTATTTTTATGCAGGGACTGTGCTGATCTTCTCTATATTCTTCCAATTTTGCTGCCAAAGTGAGCATATACATTACTATTTTTAATCATTCTAGACTAATAGAGGGAAATGAATGATTAAGTACAATTACTTGTTAAATGTTTTTTGCTCTGATGCCCAGGCTGGAGTGCAGTGGCACCATCTCGGCTCACTGCAGCCTCCACCTCCCAGGTTCAAGTGATTCTCCTGCCTCAACCTTCCAAGTAGCTGGGATTACAGGGGCACGCCACCACACCCAGCTAATTTTTGTATTTTTAGTAGAGACAGGGTGTCACCATGTTAGCTGGGCTAGTCTTGATCTCCTGACTTCAGGTGATCTATCCTCCTTGGCTTCCCAAAGTGCTGGGATTACACGTGTCAACCACTGTGCCTGACCGTTAAATGTTTTCCTAAAAGAAGTTTAGGAGTATGCTGACCTGGCCTTGAAAAATGATTTATACCCATTAGAAATGGGTAGGAAAAAAAATTCCTTTTTTCCTAATCATTTTCAATTTGCGCTACCAAAGATCCCTGAACTTTCAGGTGAAAGGGTAGGATAGGAAAGAGGGGAGACCAAGTGGGCATCATTCCCACTTTCATCAGCGATTATATTTGAATAATGTGTTCCGCTAATTAACAAAAACATTTAAATATCACTACTATATACTGAGAATTTAAAATTTGTTTCTATAATGAATTTTCTGCCAAATTCCTAGACGTTAAGCATTTAAGACCACATGAAATTATGCCTGGAATGACCAGATGAAGGATTTAATGCAGCTTTAGCTATGAACATATGCCTCCAGTAGTGTCTTTATTAACTTCAGTATAGAAGTGTGATGCTACTGAAAATTCTCCAGAGTATCCCTCAAAGTTTCCCCAGCTGAGTTTCAGCTGTTGCTGGGCTTAATTAACATTGCTTCAACTGACTTAAGAGAAATTTCTTCTTTTTCTTCTTCTTCTTCTTCTTTCTTTTTTTTTTTTTTTTTTTTAAAAGTCGAAGTCTCACTCTGGCGCCAGGCTGGAGTGCACTGGTGCTATCTCAGCTCACTGCAACCTCTGCCTCCTGGGGTCAAGTGATTCTCGTGTCTCAGCGTCCTGAGTAACTGGGACTACAGGCGCACCCACCACACCCAGCTAGTTTTTTTGTATTTTTAGTAGAGACAGGGTTTCACCATGTTAGCCAGGATGGTCTCCATCTCCTGACCTAGTGATCCACCCACCTCAGCCTCCCAAAGTGCTGGGATTGCAGGTGTGAGCCACTGCACCTGGCCCAGAATTTTCATCTTTAGACAGCATAATCATATAAACATCCTTGCTTCAAATGTAAGGTAATTTTCTTATCTAACACATAGTTACTACTTTCTTTTTAGAAAAACTAGTCTTCTATTTTAGGATATAAATTGTGTTTTTACAGTAATATAATTTCATATTATTTACATAATTTTACTTGGATATAAGCAAATAGTAAATGACCAAGCTATTCTTTGACACTTCCTCCCTTCAAAATCATAGGATGAATCCCTTGGTGTTATTTGTTCTCAGAATCTATCTTATGTCTCCTCTTAAGTTTAGTTTCCCAGAGCCAAGTTCCTACAGAGAATAATATCTGGACCTGTTTGGGACTGTTTATAATGATCATTTGTGCAGTAATTTGATTGAGAATTCACCTATGCCATATCCGTAGAAAATTTTTGGGTAGCTCTCTGTCCCCCTTTTCCAACTCAGTTCCTTGGATTGTGGACTGTCCCTTAAATTTATCTGAACTGAGTTCTTCCCTACCCCTGCTACCCCTACTTTTTTCTATTTGAGGTGCTGGGGCTGGGGACTGATGTTATCCTCCTTATCCACAAATCTGCCTCTAATTATTCTACTCCTGCTTATGGAGAAAGGCCTACAGCATCTGCTTTTCGAATATTTTCACTTTGCTGTTTGCTGGGGTACATGTGTGTATATATCCTGTTGATGCAGTTACTTTAATGTAATTTATATCTTATTGATACAGTTACTTTAATGCAATTTTACATTACATATCTCGATACAGTTACTTTAATGTGTACATACCTTGTTAATACAATTACTTTAATGTAATTTTATCAATATAATGCAGAAGTCTTTCATATGATGTGCTCTAGTTATTCTATTTGTAAAGAGTTGGTAGAGGCAATGGCCTTGGAAATGGGTTGCTATTGAGGATGAATGATGATCTATGCTAGCAGGTAACAGTCATTAATAGTTTTATTCATTTTAATCATTGTTTCTATAAATTATAACTTCAGGCCTAGGCTCAGATTTTTATGTATTTATGTGTGTGTGTGTATATAGATATATATAATTTTTTAAAATAACTGGGTTGCTAAATTTATCAAAATTTTTTGTTTCCTTCATTCAGATGTTTCAACAGTATCCAAGGATGACATATCCTCCTCTCCATGGTCCCATGAGATTCCCACCTTCTTTATCTGAAGGAAACAAGTAAGGCTATTAAATGATTAAAGTCTGTAAGGAATATGTATATGCTTGTTAAGATTTCCTAAAGGTGGAGTGGATTGTGTGATTTTGAGTTGTGTAATTGATCGTTTTCCTGTCCTCACAGTACAGTTGTCATTAATAAATAATTGGCTAACTCTTATAAGACAGACCAGATATAATTCATTCTTTTAAACATTTAAATTAATTTACATAGGATTTTGAAAACTGAAAACCAGGCCGGGCACAGTGGCTCAACCCTGTAATCCCAGCACTTTGGGAGGCCAAGGTGGGTGGATCACAGGAGGTCAGGAGTTCAAGGCCAGCCTGGCCAGCATGGTGAAATGCTGTTTCTACTAAAAAAAAATACAAAAAATTGGCCGGACATGGTGGTGTGCACCTGTAATCCCAGCTACTCGGGAGGCTGAGGCAGGAGAATTGCTTGAACCTGGCAGGCGGAGGTTGCAGTGAGCCGAGATTGTGCCACTGCACTCTAGCCTGGGCGACAGAGCGAGACTCCATCTCGAAAAAAAAGAAAACTGAAAACCATGGTCCTAAAATTGATGACACTTGTTTTTCTCCTCTTCCTTTCATGTTATGGACTCCCCCCCCCCTTTTTTTTTTTTTTGGCTTATTATGTGAGACTTGATCATCCTCTTGAATTATTTTCCTCAAAATTACGTGTTTTGAAGTTAGTTTTATTCATATTGTTATCCTTTAGCATATATTTGTTTTATCTTAAATGTTTGAGAATTCTTAAAAACTGTGTCAGCTGTTACTTAAGAGTTACGTATTATCCTATAATTACGTATTAATATTAATTTTTTCATACACGTCAATGCAGAACATATTATATATCTTGGTGTAGAAAACACTAATGTCGAAATGAACTAAATTCCAATCTTTTAGTATTCTCCCAATTTAGTATCATAAACTTTTGTGTCTTTTCCATGACCTGCCTTTCATTAGAGGCCTCCGAGGAAGAGGCCCACCTCCTTCATGGGCCTCAGAGCCTGAACGCCCATCCATTCTTAGTGCATCAGAACTGAAGGAGCTTGATAAATTTGATAACCTAGATGCTGAAGCTGATGAGGGTTGGGCAGGTAAGAGGCAAAATTAATTAAGTGCTTTAAATTGTTAGATGCTTTCAAGCAGCCAGTCTGAGTTTTCCTTAATTTAATAGGTGCTCAGATGGAAGTAGATTATACAGAGCAACTGAATTTCAGTGATGATGATGAACAAGGAAGTAACAGTCCTAAAGAGAATAACAGGTAAGTTGTGGTATGTTTTACTAATAACAGTATGAAATTTGTTGATACAATATTAACTACTTATGCAGAGAGGCTTTATTAACAGACAATTGTTATTTGTAGAATTTATATATTCTCTGAAGTTTTACTAAATAGAAGGTGATTAATGAGCTAGATTAATACAGTATACAGCTAATCCGTTAATTAAAATGTGTTGCGTCTCAAGAGAGTTGATTTAAAAACTTTATTAGGGTCGGATGCAGTGGCTCATGTCTGTAATCCCAGCACTTTGGGAGTCCGAGGCAGGCAGATCACTTGAGGTCAGGAGCTCAAGACCAGCTTGGCCATAATGGTGAAACCCTGTCTCTACTAAAAATACAAAAATTATCCAGGTGTGGTGGCACATGCCTATAATCCCAGCTACTCAGGAGGCTGAGGCAGGAGAACCACTTGAATCTGGGAGGCGGAGGTTGCATTGAGCTGAGATCATGCCACTGCACTCCAGTCTGGGTGACAGAGCAAGACTGTATCTCAAAAAAAGATATTTAGGTATTTAGCACCTAGTTTGGAGATCTTTTGAGAATTGGTATTAGGAACAATTTTAAACTGTTACTTGCTTGGCCTGATCCATATTTATAAAATTGGAGAATAATTCCCTGGGTAACTACAGCTGCTTCAGGTCCTCGATTTCTTAAAACTTAGTAAACTGCATTAGGGCCTTAGAAAATGGGGAGTTTTTTGTTTCTTTTTCCTTCATTCTGGAATATTGGAACACCAGTCAGGAATATATGGGTTATATATCATAAATGTTGGGCTTTTAAAATATATGAAAGTTTGTAAGCACATTTGACATAATTTTTCAGTTATGGCATTGTGACAAACAATTGTTTTATGATCATGTAAGAGATACCTGTGATTTGCTGTGGCTTTGAAAAAATACTGTAATTTATCTTTTTATTAAATCAGAATAAATTAGAATGCAGTTAAATAATAATTCCAATATTACCCAGTTATATTTGGATTATATTTCTTACATAGAGGAGATAGGAAATTATGTGATTATATTCTTTGGCCAGGATATATGCCTGACGTGTGTGTTTAGATTTGACAAATACTGTATTGCACTTTCATAGTATATATTTATTGAAAGAAGAAATTAGCACTAGTAGGTCACATACGCATCTCATTCCTTAATACATTCCCCCCGGGAAACCATACCGAAATAATTTTTTTTAATTGCCAAAAAAAATGTATGTACTTATGATAAGTTGGTCCACTTTATTTCTTCTGCATTTTGATTTTTCAGTGAGGATCAAGGTTCAAAAGCCTCTGAAAACAATGAAAACAAAAAAGAAGCAGATGAAGTTTCCAACGCTAAATCATCTTCTCAAATACCTGCCCAACCATCAGTAGCAAAAGTTCCCTTTGGGAAAGGACCTTCATTTAATCAGGTTTGTTGGACTCATGGAGATCCTTGTTATTTCAAGGATTATCTTGAATTAGTCTTATCACTGAGTGGAATGGGACTTAGGAAAAGGGAACTGTGTATTTTTTCTTGAATAGTCTTGAATCTATCATAATTTTTATTGCATTTAACCAGAATTATCAGTAGAGTAGCTAAAATTATCAAGTGAAAACTAAAGCTTCACCCTTTTCACCTTATGATACAGCTCAGTCATAGCAAAGTGTAGGGATGACATTTTTCTAAAATAAAATAAGCATTGCTGAAGTGCTTTACGGTTTATTGAATACTTAAATACTAGTCATTCTTTTTGTGTGAATGGTACACTATCTGTAGGGAAATCACATAGTGAGTAGGGACATCTAAAGTCTGAATCATTTTGAAGAACATTGTGAATGAAGGGAAATGTGTGTGCAACAGATATTTGAACCTACTTCTGAGATGGTAAACGGTTGCAAAAGATGCATTATAAACTGGGAATAAAAAGGGCTACTTTCAAGGGAGTCCGCTTATCTCTTTATTAAGGAATCAGTATAATTAGCATGTATTTGTTGGATTCATACAAAATAGATGGAGGAACTTGTCCCTTCTGAGGGCTAAAAGGAGGTAGCTAACAGTTTCTTTGACAGGAAAAAAAGTCAGTAAGAAGTGTGACTAAGTAGCATAATCATAGAGGGTACAAAATAAATTCTTCGAGAATTCATTTAAGGTAGAAAGCTGCAGAAGACTAAGTACTTGAGCTAATTCTTAAGCATGATTTAGCCAGTATACAAAGGGAATATAGCTATTATAAGCAGTGGAAACACATGTAGAGAAGTATGAGAAAACATGGCACATTCAAGAAATTCTAAGTAGTTTGATGGGAGAGAGGTAGACTATATAAGAACCACTTCTTAAAAATGTATGCTCTACAATGGTTTTAATCTTAAGGCATTGATGATCCATTGAAGAATAAATTTATGAACCCTGAAAAAGAATAATTTTTAAAATAACATTTTAATAAAATTTTTTGTGTGACTTTTTACTTATTGGCATAATGGGGAATGAGAATTTTTCGTGAAAGAATAGAGGAATAGATGGAATATGTCTTTGACTTTTTTTGTGACAGTGGTATGTATATTAGCAAGTGAATGTTTCATATATTTTGTTCCATTATGTTTTAGATTTTAAGATCTCATATTTTTAGTTTGCCACTAGAAACGAATTGAGCTTACATAAATAAAATTTAGTAATTAGAGGTATACCTCTCCCCAGTCAGATTTTCTGGATCAGAATTCCAGAACAGTTAGACTAAAATTCTTTTTTTCCCTCTTGAAACAGAGCCTTGCTGTTTCACCCAGGCTGGAGTGGAGTTGTGTGATCTTGGCTCACTGCAACCTCCACCTCATGGGCTCAAGAGATTCTTGTGCCTCAGCCTCCCGACTAGCTGGGACTACAATGGTGTGCCACCACACCCGGCTAATTTTTGTATTTTTAGTAGGGAAGAGGTTTCACCACGTTGGCCAGGCTGATTTTGAACTCCTGGCCTCAAATGACCCACTGGCCTCAGCCTTCCAAAGTGCTGGGATTACAGGTGTGAGCCACCATGCCTGGCTAAAATTTTTGTTTTAAAGTGCATTTGAGATTCTAACCTTGTTGAAATAGCAGAGTGATTCCATAAAAAGTAATCTTGTAATGAGTGATATGCTTTTATTTAAAAATAGAGAAGGAGAAAGATGTTTAGGAATCTTGTGATATTGAGAAAATCAGTACATTGAGAAATATTTCTTTTTTTTTTTTGAGATGGAGTCTTGATCTGACTCCCAGGCTGTAATGCAGTGACATGATCTTGGCTCACTGCAACCTCTGCCTCTCAGGTTCAAGCAATTCTTCTGCCTCAGCCTTCCAAGTAGCTGAGATTACAGGCGCACACCACCATGCCCGGCTAATTTTTGTGTTTTTAGTAGAGATGGGTTTCACCATGTTGGCCAGGCTGGTGTCTAACTCCTGACCTTGTGATCCACCCGCCTTGGCCTCCCAGAGTGCTAGGCTTACAGGCGTGAGCTACCACGCCCTGCTGAAATATTTCTAATAGATATATTTTTCCTTTTTCTTTGCTTTTTTGAGACGGAATCTTGCTCTGTCACCCAGGCTGGAGTGCAGTAGCACGATCTTCGCTCACTACAACCTCCACCTCTCAGGTTCAAGCAATTCTCCTGTCTCAGCCTCCAGAGTAGCTGGGATTACAGGCGCCCGCCACCACACCTGGCTAATGTTTGTATTTTTAGTAGAGATAGGGTTTTGCCATGTTGGCCAGGCTGGTCTTGAACTCCTGACCTCAGGCGATCCGCCTACCTTGACTTCCCAAAGTGCTGGGATTACAGGCGTGAATCACCACACCTGGCCGATATATTTTTTTTTATATGTTTATTTTTTAAGTAATTCTTTCAGGCTGGTGCAGTGGCTCACACCTGTAATCCCAGCAGTTTGGGAGGCTAAGGCAGGCAGATCATTTGAGGTCAGGAGTTCGAGACCAGCCTGGCTAACACGGCAAAACCCTGTCTCTACTAAAAATGCAAAATTACCCGGTCGTGTTGGCACACACCTGTAATCCCAGGTATTTAGCAGGCTGAGGCATGAGAATTGCTTGGCGCTGGGAGACAGAGGTTGCAGTGAGCCAAGATCATGCCACTGCATTCCAGCATGGGCGACAGAGCAAGACTGTCTCCAAAATAATAACAGTAATTCTTTCTTCTTTATAATAGGAACGTGGAACGTCTTCACATCTGCCACCACCTCCAAAGTTGCTTGCACAGCAGGTAAATTTTAACTAAATGCTTGTTTATGGATTATATGTTTTATTTGACCTTTTGTTTTGTTTTGGTGGAAAGACACCAAATTTTTTATTTAAAACTTTTATGAAACAGTTACTAACTTTTTACCTTGTGACTCTTACATGTCTTACTCTTCATCCTTTTCATTTTCATTCTCAGTTGATAAGCATGCTCCAAGTTTCACTAAGAAAATAAGAAGTAGCTAGGAGATAACTTTTTTTTTTTCCATTTCACTGTATACTTTTTCTTCCTATTGTTTTTGCTGCTAAGGACACTTTTTTACTTTGTTCCTTGTATCCTTTTCCACTTTTGATAATGTTATCTCTCATCTTTTCAGAAAAACAACTTCACAAAGACCTCTCTGTTAACATTACTCCATCCCACTGCCTTCCATCCCATTGCAGTGTCTACCCTGTTTCTCTGTTCTCCATCGGTGAAATTGTTTTAGTGAGCTATTTATACTTACCGTCTTTTGCTGCTCATTCTTTCATTAGCACTCTCCAGGCATGCTTTCTTTTCCCACTCTACCTTTGAAACTATTATTATCAGAGTCAATGATGACTTCCATCTTGACAAATTCAGTTTTCTTGTCTTCATCTCATTTAAATCTCAGCTGAGTCATTGACATAGTTGATTACTCCATCCCTCTTGTGTATATGCATATATTTTTAGAGACAGGGTCTTGCTTTCTGGCCCAGGCTGGAGTGCAGTGGTGTAATCATAGCTCACTGCCACCTGGACTCCTGGGCTCAAGGGGGTCCTCTCACCTCCCCAGCAGCTGGGGCTACAGGTGCACACCACCACACTGGGCTAATTTTTTGCAGAGACGGTCTCGCCTTCATGTCCAGGCTGGTCTTGAACTCCTAGACTCAAGCCATCCACCTTGACCTCCCAAAGTGCTGGAATT
Organism: Macaca fascicularis; assembly: GCF_037993035.2. Lineage (NCBI taxonomy): Eukaryota > Metazoa > Chordata > Mammalia > Primates > Cercopithecidae > Macaca > Macaca fascicularis. Next base: position 29,163,437 of record NC_088375.1, read on the forward strand.
ACAGACTTGAGCCACCATCCCTGGCCTATCCTTAAAACACTTTTTTTCCTACTTGCATCTGAGACACCTCACTATTTAGTTTTTCTTTGCTTTGTATTCCTTCTGGGCCTCCTACACTTCGAGTGTTGGAGAACTAAGTCTTGTTCTCAGTCTGTTTTAAAAATCTGTATCCTTTTCCTTGGGAATGTCTTCTATGAGCTGATGGCATTCAAATGTACATTTAGGCCAAAAAGCTTTGCCCTGACTTTTAAGAGTCATATATTCAACAATCAACTCAACATCTCCACTTGGATCTCTAGTAAACAGCTCAAATATGTCCAAACCATAACACACACCCCCACTTACCCTATATATCCACAGTGCTGCTTCTCCTGTCTTTCCTATTGCAGGTAATGGCATTATTATTCACATATTTGCTAAGGCTGAAACTTAGAAGTTACTCTTAACTCTTTTTTTACCCTACATCTAGCTTTATCAGCAAAATGTCACCTCTACCTTCAAAATATACACTGACTGCTCGCTACCACCTCTTACTTCCCTTTGAACTATTGGAGTGGGTTCTTGACAGATACTGCTTGCCTCTTATGCTGCCTGCTCACTTGCCGCCTTCATCCCATATTCTCCTGTAGTAGTTGTTGTCTTTTTAAAACTATGTATTAGGTCCATTACTCATTGTTCAGGTCCTTCTCATGATCTTTCAGATCTCTGTCTACTTTTCTAATTTCATCTGCTGTTCTCACCACATACACATTGATCTTCCTGACTTCTTTACTTGTTCTTTCTTACAAGCAGATTTTCTTTTCCTGAAATCCTTGTTATGATCAGGATCTCCAGACCTTCTCTAATCACCCTACTGGGATATCTGCACGTATCACAACCATCACCATCATTTCCAGCAGTCCCTCTCCTCATAACCACTGAAAGCTCTTTATAGCATTTCTGCATACACAGAAGCTAAAACTAAAACATGTAGAAAAAAGTATAGAAGATCAAGTGTTCATGAACTTGGAGCTGACAAAGTTTTCTTTGATAAATAAGACCTTGGCCACGAATTAGAAAGGAAAAACAGTTGGTCAGTTGGACTTTGAAGAACATTTCCCAAAGAATGCAAAGATATGTTGCAGAAAAAAATCTTCCTAATACATCTGACGAAGGACTTGTATCTAAGCTTTTCTTTTTTTTTTTTTTTGCAGCAGGGTCGTGTTCTGTTCCCCAGGCTGGAACACAATCTCAGCTCATTGTAGCCTAAACCTCCTGGGCTCAAGCGATCCTCCTGCCTCAGCCTACCAAGTAGCTGGGACCACAGGCATGCGCCTCTATGCCCGGCTAATTTTTTATCTTTTTGTAGAGATTGGGTTTCGCCATGTTGCCCAGGCTAGTCTTGAACTCCTGAGCTCAAGCAGTCCTCCTGCTTTGGCCTCCCGAAGTGCTGGGATTACAGATGTGAGCCACCATGTCCAGCCTGGGCCGTTTTTGTTTTTGTTTTTGTTTTTTTTAATATCTTACAACTCAATAATAAGTAGTTAAACAAAAAGACTTGAACATTTGTTTCAGAAAAGAAAATGTAAGAATGCCCAGTATGCACATGGAAAATTACTCAGTATCTTTAGTTATCAGGGAAATGCAAGTTAAAATCACTGAGATTTTACTACACTGCCAAAATTAAAGACTGATGACACCATGTGTTGGCAAGGATGTACAGAGCAGCTGGCAAACTTATCCATTGGAAAACCTTATAACCACTTTGGAAAACAGTTTGGCAGTTTCTTGTAAATGAAATATATATTTACCCTATGACACAGGATTTCCACTTCTAGCTGTTTATCCAACAGCCATGAAAACGTTCATTTATGCAAAGACTTATGCATGAATGTTCATAGCTGTTTTATTCATAGTTTAAAAACTGGAAGGGCCGGGCGTGGTGGCTCACGCCTGTAATCCCAGCACTTTGGGAGGCCGAGGTGGGCGGATCACAAGGTCAGGAGATCGAGACCATGGTGAAACCCCGTCTCTACTAAAAATAGAAAAAATTAGCCGGGCGCAGGGGCGGGCGCCTGTAGTCCCAGCTACTCGGGAGGCTGAGGCAGGAGAATGGCGTGAACCCGGGAGGCGGAGCTTGCAGTGAGCCGAGATTGCGCCACTGCACTCCAGCCTGGGCGACAGAGCGAGACTCCGTCTCAAAAAAAAAAAAAAAAAAAAACTGGAAGCAACCCACATGTCTATCATACATGAAACAGCATGCCCACAATGGAATACTATCCAGCAGTAAAATGGAGCAAACTACTCATACATAAAATAACCTCACTGCCATTATACTTAGCAAAAGAAGTTTGTATAAAAGATGAAAGAGGCCGGGCGCGGTGGCTCAAGCCTGTAATCCCAGCACTTTGGGAGGCCAAGACGGGCGGATCACGAGGTCAGGAGATCGAGACCATCCTGGCTAATATGGTGAAACCCCGTCTCTACTAAAAAAAATACAAAAAACTAGCCGGGCGAGGTGGCGGGCGCCTGTGGTCCCAGCTACTCGGGAGGCTGAGGCAGGAGAATGGCGTGAACCCAGGAGGCGGAGCTTGCAGTGAGCTGAGATCCGGCCACTGCACTCCAGCCTGGGCGACAGAGCGAGACTCCGTCTCAAAAAAAAAAACCAAAAAAAAAAAAAAAAAAAAAAAAGATGAAAGAAAGGACAAACAAAACTATACAAGGTTAGGGTCGGGGTGCTTGGGGCCACAGGGGGAGGAAGAGGAGTGATGGAAATGCTGTGTCTGCATTGGAGCAGTGGTTACACAGGTGTATCATTTGTCCAAACTCATCAAACTATACACTTAAAATATGTGCAGCACGTTTTAAGTAAATTTTACTTCTCTGAAGTGAATTGTGTAAATTAGGTACTTATATATTTGGTTTTTCAGCTTATCTCTGAGCTGTGGATGAAGAAACTCAGCACCAGAGAACTGAAGTAGTTTGCACATGATAGCACTATTAGTACATGGTAGTCTGCATTCATTTAAAAAGACGTTCAGTCAAGTGTTTTCGTTGTATCATTGTTTAATCTTTTTGTAAGCATTCCAGCTGGGTTACATACGGCTTTTAAGATTTCTTCATCCTAGTAGCTTTAAAAATCAGTATGTTAAAGAAATTTTTTTGTTACTTTTATTGTTTTTGCATTGTTGCAAGCAGTGATTTTAAAAGCTGTCATTGTTTTATAACACATTAATGAAAATTCAGTCATTGAAACTTGGATCTTTCAGATGATCCTCCCATTCTCCACTCCGGGTTCTAGATAGTTTTTCTGGATCTTTCAGTCTAAAGATAGAACTTTTCTTCACCCAGACTAATTTGTAGGAATTTCTTCTTTGGGGTATCATTACAGCACTGTCTCTGTCTTTTTCACCTTGCTTCTTTGGCTCTGTGCTTTTTACCCGTAGCTGTACCTTAATTTTCTCAGAGCTAACATGCCATCATTTTGGATATTTAATACCTTCGTTTCTCTCTCTCAGGCATTCCAGCTGTGGCAGCTGCTTCCAAAGCATTCATGCTAAATTTCCTTTGTCTCTAACTAGATTTTGAGATTCACTGTTGTGCTTCTAATTTTATTCAACAAATACTGAATGAGCAACAATGTCTGGCACAATAAATAGGTACATACTCAGTAAACATTGGAGAGCTGGATTAATCTGGTCTTAGTTTGGTGAATTATCTAGATGTAATATATTTCCCATCTTATGTGTTTTCATTTTAATGTGTATGTTCATCAGAGAAATTTCTGATACTTTTGTGGGATTTTTCCTTCTCCATGCCTGATACCCAATGTTAGTCAGAAATAGAGTTGTCATACTCATCTGATACCTTAATGTTTCAGCATCCACCTCCAGATCGACAGGCAGTACCTGGAAGACCGGGCCCCTTTCCCTCCAAGCAGCAAGTAGCTGATGAAGATGAAATATGGAAGCAAAGACGAAGACAACAGTCAGAAATTTCTGCAGCAGTAGAACGTGCTCGTAAACGGCGTGAAGAGGAAGAGCGAAGAATGGAAGAACAAAGGAAGGCGGCTTGTGCAGAGAAACTGAAACGATTGGATGAGAAGCTTGGCATCCTGGAAAAACAACCATCTCCAGAGGAAATTAGGGAAAGGGAGCGAGAAAAAGAACGGGAGCGTGAGAAAGAACTTGAAAAAGAACAAGAACAGGAACGAGAGAAGGAGAGGGAAAAAGAGAGGGAGAGACAGCAGGAAAAGGAGAAAGAGCTGGAGAAGGAGCAGGAAAAACAAAGAGAAATGGAGAAAGAAAGAAAGCAAGAAAAAGAAAAAGAACGGCAGAAAGAAAAGGAAAAAGAACTACAAAAGATGAAAGAACAAGAAAAGGAATGTGAGCTGGAGAAGGAAAGGGAGAAATTAGAGGAGAAAATTGAACCCAGAGAACCTAATTTGGAGCCCATGGTAGAAAAACAAGAAAGTGAAAACAACTGTAATAAAGGTTTGATACTCTTCTTCATTCTCTTTTATAAACTTTACAAAGAGCTTTTTGTTGGTTATAGTTTGGGGGTTGTATATTTTAAATATATGTCATCAAAATAAAAACGATTGTTTTATGATAGCATTTCCAGTACAAAATATGGGCTAGAGCCATGCTTTCTAATTCTGTATATGAACAGACATCCCTGAAGTGTTTCTCAGTTATTAGATGGGCTTCATTTCTGTTTTATCTGCAGAATTGTATTGACTTCCTAGTCACATGTACTGATTCTCCCCCTGCTTTTTTCTGACTCCAAGACATTTAACTAAACAAAATCTCATTTGTTCACATGCATGAATACCTCTAAAACTGAACTGGCATAGAGCTTAATGAGAATGTTGGATTATCATCATTAAATGACTGCACCTAGCTCATAATTTCAGGTTTGCTGTTTAATCAGTTTAAACATGCAAGCTTCCATGGTGTAGTTGATATGCTATTAAACTGTAGTTTCCTAGAGTAATTATACTTTAAAATAAAATTCTTTTTCTAGATCTAATCAACTTTTTTGTTCTTCTCCAAGTTGGCTTGTAGACTGATTAATGGCATTCAAATATAGTATAAAGTCTTGGCAAAGTTAAAGTTCAGGGTTTTTTGTTGTTGTTGTTTTGTTGTTGTTGTTTTTTGAGACAGAGTCTCACTCTGTCTCCAGGCTGGAGTGCAATGGTGGAATCTCAGCTCACTGCAAACTCTGCCTCCCGGGTTCAAGCCATTCTCCTGCCCCAGCCTCCCGAGTAGCTGGGACTACAGGCGTGTTTCACTGCAACCAGCTAATTTTTGTATTTTTAGTAGGGACGGGGTTTCACCATGTTGGCCAGAATAGTCCCGATCTCTTGACCTTGTGATCCGCCTGCCTCGGCCTCTCAAACTACTGGGATTATAGACGTGAGCCACCGCGCCTGGCCTAAAGTTTAGTTTTAATGAACGACTTGAATTAAAATAGAAATGCAGTTTTATTTCAGTGTATTTTCTGATGTGGAAATATTGTAAGTTTTCTAACCTGACCTCTCATGCTCTTTTCTACAAGGCACTGCTGCTTAAAATAATAAGAATGTGTTTTTAAAAATAAAGTTTTTATTTATATGCAGGGTTACCTTCAAACTTGGCTCTTAATGTAACCGTAAGAGTATGAGTATTTTATCTTTAATTTTTTTTATGAAATAAAGGCCATATGAAATAAAGGCCAAAAAGACCTTCATGGATCATTTGTTAAGACTCTAAGATTTCAGATTTTTTTCGTAGTAATCAATCTAGAGAAACTGTGCTATTGATAGTGGGCTTATATTACATAAGTACTTATGAAGATTGCTCGTAACACCAAAATAGTGAAATAAAGTGTTCACAAGAGAAAGGAAAACATTATCATAGTTTAATAAGTTTTATTTGTGCTTTTATTTTCATTCACATTTTATATATTCTCAAGGCAAGCTAATTTTAGCTTGGTTTAACAGTGAGATATACCCATGTGATTTTTTTCCCCCCTCAATTCTGATACTAGACACATACAATTTTTTTGTTTGTTTTAATGCTCTCTGAGATGTTCTCAAGACACATGTGATTTTAAAGTCAGTGCCTATGTAGCTCTTCTTCTTCCAGTGTATTATTTTCCCTTTCAACGTTCTTTTTTTTTTTTTTTTTTTTTTTTGCTGTGTTGCCCAGACTGGTCTCAAATTCCCAGGCTCAAGTGACCCTCTCACCTCAGCCTCCTGAGTAACTGTTATTACAGTCGTGCACCACCATGACCTGCTCACTCTTTTACAACATTCTTAATATTGAATATAATCCAAGCAATAAAAATGTTATTTGTGATTCTTAACAGCATGCTTTTACATTGGGAGATAATCTTCCATTTTAAATTCATTACTAGTCATTTGAGAAAAGAATTGTAATAAGCATGGCTTTGTAATTGTGACAAATGACATTCTAGAATGAATTATGTTTGAAGATAACTGGTGATCACTCTGTTGTCTTCAGACTTAAACTCATTAGTTTTCCTTATAGATAATAGTCCCTTTATCCAATAAATAACTAAACTCATTAGTCTTCCTTATAGATTATAGTCCCTTTATCTAATAAATAACTAAATAAACCAACATGCTCTCTTTTTAAGTGTTTGTAGGCCATTTGTGTTTTCATGTAGATTTTAATGAACTACCAGTAAATACTGACAATTACATTGATGTTTATTGAAACAAAAAATAGGTAGAGTTGGAAATGTTTCATTATTTAAAAAAAAATCAAACATAGATTTTATATGATGAAGCATTTGGATCTCTGCTCTCCATCTCTAAGAATGCAGCTTTTAGGAAATCTAAGGTTTTGATAATCTAATGTTACCTCATTGATAACTACCAATGTTAAAGTAGAAAATAATGTTTTAGGGTGTGGAGGATATTTTCTTCCTCATTAACTTTTATTATACCTCAGTCTGTGTAAAAACCATGTGTTTGATAAGTGTCATAGATGAATACCTTTCACCTTTTCTTTGAGCAGAGGAGGAACCCGTTTTCACTAGACAAGACAGCAATCGCAGTGAAAAGGAAGCCACACCAGTGGTGCATGAAACAGAACCAGAATCAGGGTCTCAACCTCGGCCGGCTGTATTATCTGGCTATTTCAAACAGTTTCAGAAGTCTTTACCTCCACGATTCCAGCGGCAGCAGGTAATGATAAAAATATTTTATCATGTATGTCTGATTGAAATGGTTATTATGCAATAATCTGGGAAATTAGACATAAAACTTATAATGCATAAAGCACACAAAGTTCCCTTGAAATTATTTTTCTTTGTAAATAAAAGTTAATGTGGGTTTTACCTTGACCTTCTGTGTCATTCCTTTTGATCTTCTGCCTCATTTATAGACACCATCTTCCATTTCTAGGAGATAGATTATACAGTGCTTGAGTATAAGGTAAAATGTTACAGTTCATCTTTCAATCTTTTGTCTTGCCAACTCTGTTAAATATCTTTTGAACTCTTACTTTTCCTTCAAGGATTCAAAACAGGTGATTATTTTGTGATATGATTGATTATATTAATTTGTCATGTGGAACTAAAATCTCAAGATATGGGATCTTACTTTTTCAGGAACAGATGAAACAGCAGCAGTGGCAGCAGCAGCAACAGCAAGGTGTACTTCCACAGACTGTTCCTTCACAACCATCCAGTAGTTCTGTCCCTCCTCCACCACACAGACCTCTTTATCAGCCTATGCAGCCTCATCCTCAGCATTTGGCTTCTATGGGTTTTGATCCAAGGTGGCTCATGATGCAGTCCTACATGGATCCTCGAATGATGTCAGGCAGACCTGCTATGGATATTCCACCCATTCATCCTGGTCAGTTGAATTTGCATTTATAGTTTTACAGGATCAAAATTTTTTTTTCCCTGCTTTGAGTTTCAGTTCCTTTGAGAGTTGTAATCTAGGAAAAACTTAAACCTCTAGATTTTTAATCAAAATTACGTAACTTTCAGCATCAAGTAATTAAATATCTGACACTCATATTGCTTATGTGGCAAGAACAAAATACTACTTCATTTCTGTTTTGTGAGTATTATTTAAAACTTCAGATGGAAATAATTATGTCTTATTAACAGTATCTGTTATTGGCTACATTGTTTTTCTTCTTTAAAGTGTTTTCGGCATTTGAATTTTGTCCATACATTATATCTGTTCTTTTTCAAGTTCCTCTTCCATCATTTACCAACCTAACACTTGCATTTCCTTATAGGTTAGAGGGAAAAAAAAAAGTGAATTTAGTAGTCTTTTATGGAATCCATCAGAATAAATCTAGATAATCTATTACCAAAATGTTACAGAGGAAAATTTAGGGATGATAAGCTGATCACAAATCATGATTTTTAAATTTATACTGGTATTTGGAAATTTAAGTGGCATATTTTGTAGAATATTGACCAACTAAGGTAGGTTAATGGAATTTAGGAAAGAATTTTCTCTGGAAGTTATGGTATAATTTTCATGATGTTTGTATTGACATCCAGAGTCACAGTACTTGGTGTCTGATTTTTATATGCATAATATTTTATTTCTTTTGAAGTGAAACAGGCCGCTATTGTGATTTTGCTGATTTTGCTTCCTCAGTTCTTAAATGCAATTTTTATTTAACAGCAGTGATAAAATTTCATTCACAGAACAACCCTTACATAATTTCCACCAATCTTTTACTCAGGAAAAAAATGCTTTTAATATGGAGAATTCCATGTAACAATTAGTAATCTGTATTATATGTCTATCATGATTTTGTTTCTTTCATTTTTCAAAAGCCTCATTTCACCTTTTTCTCAACTTTCATTACAGGAATGATTCCTCCTAAACCGTTAATGAGAAGAGACCAGATGGAAGGGTCACCAAACAGTTCTGAGTCATTTGAGCATATAGCTCGATCTGCAAGAGATCATGCAATTTCTCTTTCTGAGCCTCGTATGCTGTGGGGGTCAGATCCCTATCCTCATGCTGAGCCTCAACAAGCAACTACTCCCAAAGCAACAGAAGAGCCTGAGGATGTAAGGTAATAAATTATTTCAATTTAATAGACTATACAGAATATTTTGGTAAAAGGAAAACTGTATAGTGTTTCTGAAGATCATTCCAATTTAGGACTGAAGCATAAATCTGGTTTCCTTCTATTTAATTTAGCATACTGCACTTACTCTTTGGACATATTCTCTGTATTCATTAGGGCATTTTGTAACCTGGTTTTGTACTCAATTGTATGCTGTAATTTAGTATTAGATGTTGAAATTGGTAGGTTCTTTTTTGAGATAGGAACTTGCTCTGTTTCTCAGGCTGGAGTGCAGTGGTGTGATCTCGGCTCACTGCAACCTTCACCTCCCAGGCTCAAGTAATCGACTCACCTCAGCTTCCTGAGTAGCTGGGACTATACGCGTACACCACCACACCGTGCTAATCTTTGTTTTTGTTTGTTTGTTTTTTGTTTTGAGACAGAATCTTGCTCTGTCTCCCAGGCTGGAGTGCAGTGGTGCGATCTCAGCTCACTGCAAGCTCCGCCTCCCAGGTTCACGCCATTCTCCTGCCTCAGCCTCCCGAGTAGCTGGGACTACAGGCACCCACCACCACGCCCGGCTAATTTTTTGTATTTTTAGTAGAGACAGGGTTTCACCATGTTAACCAGGATGGTCTCGATCTCCTGACCTTGTGATAATCTTTGTATTTTTTATAGAGATGGGGTTTTGCCATGTTGCCCAGGCTAGTCTTGAACTCCTAGGCTCAAGCAGTCTGCCTGCCTTGACCTTCCAAAGTGCTGGGATTACAGGCGTGAACCATCATGTGCAGCCATTTGGGATGTCTTTATTGTAGAGTAGGTGTAAAGAAATTTAAGTGTATCTACAATGCTTATATAATCTAGCTAGATGTAATTTTTCCATTTTAACAGTATTTTAGGGAACATTTTTAAGGCCAAGATAAGGAGAAATATAATAATACAAAGTTGACTTTGAAATGGCACACAATTGGTGATGACTGTAATAATTTATAGCCATCCAGTTAGAACTTCCTGCCCTTTAATGGGGTGTGTTTTTTTTGTAATGTTTTATAATTATTTGTAATTAATTGGGACAGATAAGCTTACTCTAGTGTACTCTTTCATTCTAGGTGGAAATTACTAATCTTGATAGATTAGAAATTCACATCAGCATGGTCTTAACTTTGTTTTTCCTTAAGGAATAAACTTCATTTATTTATTTCTATTTTTTATTTTTATTTTTTGAGAAGGGTCTCGCTCTGTCAGCCAGGCTGGAGTGCAGTGATGTAATCACAGCTCACTGCAGCCTTGACCTCCCAGGCTCAAGTGATCTTCCCACCTCAGCCTCCTGAGTAGCTGGGACTAAGGCATGTAGTACCATACCAGGCTAATTCTTGTATTTTTTGTAGAGACAGAGTTTTGTCATATGGCCCTGACTGGTCTCAAACTCCTGGGCTCAAGTGATCCTCCTGCCTCCCAGAGTGCAAGGATTACAGGCGTGAGCCCCTACTCCAGGCCCTTTATTTTTTTATGTTTTATTTATTTTTTTTTTTTTGAAGCGGAGTTTCACTTTTGTTGCCCAGGCTGGAGTGCAATGGCGCCATCTCAGCTCACCACAGCCTCCGCCTCCCGGGATGAAGCGATTCTCCTGCCTCAGCCTCCTGAGTAGCTGGGATTACAGGCATGTGCCACCATGCCCAGCTGATTCTGTATTTTTAGTAGAAATGTGGTTTCTCCATGTTGGTCAGGCTGGTCTCAAACTCCCTACCTCAGGTGATGCGCCCACCTCGGCCTTCCAAAGTGAGGATTGGGATTACAGGCATGAGCCACCACACCCAGCCCCATTTGTGTTTGTGGTAGAAACCACTTAGAACATTAGATCTATCCTCTTAACAAAAATTTAATTATATAGTACCATGTAGTTAACTGTAAACACAATGTTATACAGCAGATCTCCAGAACATTTTTTTATCTTGCATGACTGAAACTTTATACCTATTTCCTATTTTTACCTTCACCTGTATTTCCTATATTATACCTATACCTATATTTCCTATTTCTCCCTACTCCTAGCCCCTGGCAGCCACCATTATGGTTTCTGCTTTGATGAGGTTGATTACTTCACGTTCCTCATGTAAGGTATTTGTCCTGACTGACTGACTTCACTTAAGCATAATGTCCTCAGGGTTTATCCATGTTGTAGCATATGACACTATTTCCTTCTTTTTTATCCCTGAATAATATTCTGTTGTATGTGTATACCACATTTTCTTTATCCATTCAGCTATTGGATATTTAGGCTGTTTCCACCTCTTGGCTACTGTGAGTAATTCTCCTCTAAACTTTTTATATAGCGAGAGAAAGATTCTCATTATGGTTAAGAGTCTTTGCTTTCTGTTTTAGAGGTATTATTTTGCTATATACTTCACGTGGGGAAGATTGCTTTGTTGGTTATACCTTTGAATTCTTATCATCATAGGTCTGAAGCTGCGTTGGACCAGGAACAGATTACTGCTGCTTATTCTGTAGAACATAATCAATTAGAGGCCCATCCAAAGGCAGACTTTGTCAGAGAATCAAGTGAGGCAGAAGTACAAAAGTTTTTAAGCAGATCTGTGGAAGATGTTAGACCTCACCATACTGATGCGAATAATCAATCTGCTTGTTTTGAAGCACCTGATCAAAAGACCTTACCCACTCCACAAGAGGAGCGGATTTCAGCTGTAGAAAGTCAGCCTTCCCGGAAAAGGAGTGTTTCCCATGGATCTAACCATATGCAAAAACCAGATGAGCAGAGAAGTGAACCATCTGCAGGCATTCCTAAAGTAACCAGCAGATGCATTGATTCAAAAGAACCAACAGAAAGGCCAGAGGAGAAACCAAAAAAGGAAGGCTTTATACGATCTTCCGAAGGACCAAAACCTGAAAAAGTATATAAATCTAAATCAGAAACTCGTTGGGGCCCACGACCAAGCTCCAACAGAAGGGAAGAAGGTAATGATAGACCTGTGAGAAGATCAGGTCCCATTAAAAAACCTGTACTTAGAGATATGAAAGAGGAACGGGAACAGAGGAAGGAGAAAGAAGGAGAAAAGACCGAAAAGGTGACTGAAAAAGTAGTTATAAAGCCTGAAAAGACGGAAAAGAAGGATCTTCCTCCTCCCCCACCACCACCTCAGCCACCAGCACCGATTCAGCCACAGTCAGTTCCACCACCAATTCAACCAGAAGCAGAGAAATTTCCTTCAACAGAAACTGCAACTTTGGCTCAAAAACCATCTCAGGATACTGAGAAGTCTCTGGAACCTGTGAGTACTGTTCAGGTAGAGCCTGCAGTTAAGACTGTAAACCAACAGCCTGTGGCAGCACCAATAGTCAAAGAAGAAAAACAACCTGAGAAAGTCATCAGCAAAGACCTTGTTATAGAGAGGCCTCGACCAGATTCAAGACCAGCAATTAAAAAAGAATCAACTTTACCTCCCAGGACCTACTGGAAAGAAGCTAGAGATAGAGATTGGTTTCCAGATCAAGGATACAGAGGTCGAGGCCGAGGTGAATATTACTCCAGAGGTCGAAGCTATAGAGGTTCTTATGGAGGGCGTGGCAGGGGTGGTAGGGGACACACTCGAGATTATCCTCAGTATAGAGACAATAAGCCAAGAGCAGAGCATGTACCCTCAGGGCCTCTCAGACAGCGAGAAGAAAGTGAAACACGGAGTGAGAGCTCCGATTTTGAAGTTGTCCCCAAAAGAAGACGACAGCGGGGTTCAGAGACTGACACAGACAGTGAAATTCATGAAAGTGCAAGCGACAAGGATAGTTTAAGTAAAGGCAAACTTCCCAAAAGAGAGGAACGGCCTGAAAACAAAAAGCCTATGAAGCCTCAATCTTCTTTCAAGCCTGATAATCATGTTCGAATAGATAATAGACTGCTAGAAAAGCCTTATGTAAGGGATGACGATAAATCTAAACCAGGCTTTCTTCCTAAAGGAGAGCCTACAAGGAGAGGCAGAGGGGGAACATTCAGGCGTGGTGGGAGGGATCCTGGAGGCCGTCCATCACGCCCTTCCACTTTACGAAGACCAGCTTATCGGGACAATCAGTGGAACCCAAGGCAGTCAGAAGTTCCTAAACCAGAAGATGGAGAGCCACCAAGAAGACACGAGCAGTTTATTCCTATAGCAGCAGATAAACGACCTCCAAAATTTGAGCGAAAATTTGACCCAGCTAGAGAAAGGCCTCGAAGGCAGCGTCCTACCCGACCACCAAGGCAAGACAAACCACCTCGATTTAGACGGCTAAGAGAGAGGGAGGCTGCTTCAAAATCAAATGAGGTGGTAGCAGTGCCCACAAATGGCACAGTTAATAATGTGGCTCAAGAACCAGTTAATACGATTGGGGATATTTCTGGGAATAAGACACCAGATTTATCTAATCAGAACTCTTCAGATCAGGCAAATGAAGAATGGGAAACAGCTTCTGAAAGCAGTGATTTCAATGAGAGGCGAGAGAGGGATGAAAAAAAAAATGCTGACTTGAATGCACAAACAGTTGTAAAGATTGGAGAGAATGTTTTACCGCCAAAGAGGGAAATTGCAAAGAGAAGTTTTTCAAGTCAGAGACCAGTAGATCGTCAGAATCGACGTGGCAACAATGGTCCACCCAAATCAGGAAGGAATTTCTCAGGTCCTAGAAATGAAAGGAGAAGTGGTCCACCATCAAAAAGTGGGAAGAGAGGGTGAGTACTTTGTTTTAAATACAGTTGCTTCCGCACCTTTAAAGAAGCTTAAAAGTAGAGTTCTTGGTTGAAGAGCCAGTCTAGATAAAGGACCAAAAAACATTGTTCTTCCCAAATGCTTTATTCTCTGTTCTCAAAGTGTAAGGGTGCTTAAGGAAGAGAGGCTAAGGTGTCTTAGGAGTCTTTCCCTGCTAAGTTACATTTTCCAGAAGAGTCCTCTTGGAAACTTGTAGCTTTGGGAAAATGTACGCATCTAGGGAGGGACGTGTACGGTGTCCTTATTTGGTAAGTATCTGATGAGTAACCCTCCCTTCTTTCTCAGTTTCTCCTTATAAACCTCTAGTGCTACACAGGTGTCCTCCAAGGTTTAAATTAATGTTATAACCGTATACTTTATCACTCAATACTGGTTTCTTGAGAATTAGTGTTGAACATTAAGGATAAATTGTATTCTTATCTTGGGTTGCGAATCTATAATCAACAATCATCTATAGAGAGGCCCAGAAAACAAATCCCTGTTCTACTGCCAAGGACACCAGTAACATAATTGCCATGGCAATGGATTTTTTTAAAGAATTTTTCTCAAGTAAGCTAAACTTGGCCTGTTTTTTTAAGTATTAAGATGTTGGGCTGGGCGCAGTGGCTCACACCTGTAATCCCAGCACTTTGGGAGGCCGAAGCACGAGGTCCTCACACAAGGTCAGGAGATTGAGACCATCCTGGCTAACACAGTGAAACCCCGTCTCTACTAAAAATACAAAAAATTAGCCAGGCATGGTGGCAGGCGCCACCGGGAGGCGGAGCTTGCAGTGAACTGAGATCGTGCCACTGCACTCCAGCCTGGGCCACAGAGCAAGACTCCGTCTCAAAAAAAAAAAAAAAAAAAGACGTTGGTTATAGTAAGCTAGTATTGATTTCTTTAGTATTAGAAAGCATTATAAAGTAGCAGTTAAGATTCAGAATGCCTAGGTTCAAATCTAGGCTCTGATACTTTCTAGTTGCTTACCCTTTGCATCCTCACCAGTAAAATGGGGAGAAAATAATAGCACTTAATGTGTGAAGATACTAAGATGATACTTGTGATGCACTTAATACTTGGTATATAGTAAGTAATCATTATTATGTGTGCCCTGCTTTTAGAGCAATTGCCAGGTTTGCAGCCTGAGCTGATAAGAATTTAAGAATTTATTTGGACTGTATGGTATTAATCTGAGTTCCTTAGGTTTACATACTTAGCACTTCAGGTTACTATACTCGTAAGGTATATTTGTCTGTTTTCTGTTGATATAACTAAATACCTGAGACTGGGTAATTTATAAAGAAAAGAAATGTATTTCTTGCATATCTCTTGGCTGCAAAGTCCAAGGTTGAGGGGGCCACATCTTGTGATGGCCTTCTTGTTGGTAGAGACTCTGCAGAGTCCCAAGGCACCATGCTTATCACATGGTGAGGGGGCTCACAAGAGATGGCAGGACTGGCTTTTATAACAGACTCATTCATGATAACTAACCAACTCCCTTGATAACCCATTCATTAACCTGTTAAGGATCAATCCATTCAGAAGGGCAGAGCCCTCATGACATAATCACCTCCCAGAGTTCTCACCGCTCACCACTGCTGCACTGGCATTAGGGACCAAGTTTCCAACACATGAACGTTTTCTTTTCTTTTTTTTTTTCTGATGGGGCAGGTGGGGGATGGAGTCTCACTGTCACCCAGGCTGTAGTACAGTGGCACAATCTCGGCTCACTGCAACCTCCACCCCCCTGGGTTCAAGCATTTCTCCTGGCTCAGCCTCTCTAGTGGCTGGGATTACAGGCGTGCACTACCATGCCCAGCTAATTTTTGTATTTTTAGAAGAGACAGGGTTTCACCATGTTTGCTAGGCTGGTCTCGAGCTTCTGGCCTCAGGTGATCTGCTCACTTCAGCCTCCCAGAGTGCCGGCCCCACACATGAACTTTTGAGGGATACGTTCAAACCACAGCATTAGAGAAGATATACTTGCTCTTCCAGATAATTTAGAAAGAGGAAATTTTTACTTGGAATTTGATTCCCTTAAAATTCCAAGAGAATCAGGATAACCAAAATAAATAGAATAGTTTATTTCCTGTAACCAAACAATTAGAATTTTAAGTAACAATACTCAAAGTTTTGATATGATTTTTGTGCCATGTAAATCTCAACTAAGTAGCAAGATTTTTGTGCCACCTAGATAGGTAGCAACAACTTTGAACCTATGGAAATGGCAGTGACGATTATAATTAAATGTTTTATAAGAGCACCATGTAGAAGAAATGAAGTCATTCCTAAAATGTTTGAGGTTATGGCCAGGGACATGGTAAGCTTTTATCTTGAGTAATACTATAGGCTAGGATGAAAATGTATTAGTAAACCCATTTCCCATGATCCTTTTCACTTGGAAATTTTAAAAAATCAACCTGAAATTATTCTTTTAGGAAATAAGAACTGTGGGGGATACATTTGGTTTGTGAAGTGAATTATTTCTATATTAAGGTTTTTAAAATAATTATATCAATGTGTAAATCTGATTACTTTTTTTAAATCTACATAGTTGTAAATATAGAATGCTTTTTAAAAATTTTTATTTTCATATGCTGCCCACTTTTGGAGAGCATCCATTTGTGAATACTTTGAACTTGCTTGGATCACAGAAATGTTCTATAAACAGTGTTAATTAGCTCATTTATAATATGATAGACAAATAGATTCTTTAAGAACTTCAGGTATAATTAGAATTCTAGAATTTAATTACTGGAAAGAACTCTAGGGAGCTAGTCTACTTTCTTGGGAAACCCAGTTTTAGTAAGGTTGTATTCAACAAAAGTCACTAATGCTTGTTTGGTTACAGTTAGTTTTCTATCCCAGCAGTGTTTCATCTTAGAATGAACTTTAGAAACTGCCAATAAGAGCATTTTTCTTTTGTTCGGATAGGTGGAAATAGTAATACCTCAAGTCATCTTTTTGTAGGCCATTTGATGACCAGCCTGCAGGCACAACTGGGGTTGACCTCGTCAATGGCAGCTCTGCACACCATCAGGAAGGAGTACCCAATGGTACAGGACAAAAGAACTCCAAAGATTCTACTGGGAAAAAAAGAGAAGACCCCAAACCAGGTCCTAAAAAACCTAAAGAGAAAGTGGATGCTCTGTCTCAGTTTGATCTCAACAATTATGCAAGTATGTCTTAGGTTTCTTTCATTTTATTTATTTATTTGTTACATTTTAAAATGTAGATGCCACAATTAAAGAAGTTTTCCAAGAAGGAAAGAGTTGGACATTCAAGGTATACATAGTGGCTGATTATGAAATACTAACTAATTGAACTTAAACTAAAATAACTCCAGCTTTTAGTGTAGCCTTGAATGCTTAATAAAATTTTTATTAAAAATAATCCAGTAGCATTGCACTGTTCTTCCAAAAAAGAGGAAGAAAATAACACTCTAGTTTGCCAGATTTGAGAAAGCACAGAAATTTGATTCTTAGTTATATTGGTATAGATGTATTATTAAAAACAAAAGGAACTAAATGTTAAACTTGGTGAATTATGTCCTTGGTAAAATTGGTGTCTAAGATACAGCAAATACAAAATAAATAATAGGACAAGAGGCAGTGTCACTGTGGGTAACTGGGAAAGCCATGAAGTAATAGAGGATCAAATGTGAAAGATAATACAAGCAACAAGAAAATACTAGATGAGGAAACAGACAAGGAGTATCTGTGTATAGACATTTATACATGTAAAATGTACTATTTGCCATTCATTTGGATGAAACTGGAAATACTGAATAAAATCGAGATATTTACTAAGTTAAGACCAGATAGCTCAGATAGTAGTAATAATAGTAGTAATAGGAAAGTTGGGTTAGTTGCGGTTATTCTAGTATGAGAGATGTAGATGAGGTTTTTCTTTCATCTGCCTAATGGTTATTTGTACATATTAAGCCCTGATTTGAGCACAGCTCATGGACATTATTTTTTGACCAGTGGTTCTCAAAGCGTGGTCCCCACATCATCAGCATTACCTGGAAATTTGTGAGCAATGCAAATTCTTCATTGTTTGTTTGTTATGAGACAGAGTCTTACTCTGTTGCCCAGGCTGGTGTGCAGTGACACAATCTCGGCTCACTGCAACATCTGCATCCCAGACTCAAGCAATTCCCCAGCCTCAGCTTCCCGAGTAGCTGGAACTACAGGCATGAGCCACCATGTCCAGCTAATTTTTTGTTGTCGAAGAAATGGGTTTTCGCCATGTTGTCCAGGGTGGTCTCGAACTCCTGAGCTTAAGCCATCCGCCCGCCTTGGCCTCCCAAAGTGCTGGGATGACAGGCGTGAGCCACTAGGCCCGGCGCAGTGGCTCAGGGCTGTCATCCCAGCACTTTGGGAGGCCGAGTTGGGTGGATCACCTGAGGTCAGGAGTATGAGACCAGCCTGACCAACATGGAGAAACCTCGTCTCTACTAAAAATACAAAATTAGCCAGGCATGGTGGCGCTTGCCTGTTAAAAAAAAAAAAAAAAAAAAAGACATAAAAACAGATAAAAATTATATTTCTGAAGTGGTGATAGAAATTAAGCTATTCACTTCAACTCATTAAAGTTATCTTTAAGAGTTAGTCACCTTTAGTTCTTTTTCCTGGTAACATTATTTTTAAGTAATATGCCTAACCTAAAATGGTAAAAAGAAGAGGGCACTGGAAACTAAAATGTAGTGTTCAAATTTTCCATAAATGCTACATGTAGTTGAGTGAAATAAGGAAGTTGAAATAATAAGATAGGCTTTACGCACACACATTTTAGTGTAAGTGAAAAACTGAGATGATATTAGAATTATGATGAGGTCTTTCCATCAGTCTGAAGTAATGTGTGCATGACATCCTTTGAAGTGTTTGACTCAGACATTTCATTGACATGAGAATATGCTTCATTTTACAGAGTTCATGATTTTTAAAAGGATTTTAAAAACAAGTAGACTTGTCTTATAAATCAGAATCAACTGGGGTTTTTTTTCTTTTGAAATCAAATTTCCTTTTTTTTTTTTTTTTTTTTTTTTTTTTTTTTTTTTTTTTTGAGACAGAGTCTTACTCTGTGGCCCAGGCTGGAATGCAGTGGCATAATCTCAGCTCACTGCAACCTCCACCTCCCCAGTTCAAATGATTCTCCTGCCTCAGCCTTCTGAATAGTTGGGACTACAGGCGCGTGCCACTATGCCCAGCTAATTTTTTTTGTATTTTTAGTAGAGACAGGGTTTTACCATGTTGGCCAGGCTAGCCGTGAACTCCTGACCTCATGTGATCTGCCTTCCTTGGCCTCCCAAGGTGCTGGGATTACAGGTGTGAGCCACCATGCCCAGCCAGTTTCTAAGGAGTGAAAGCCAGTAGTCATTTTTCATTTCATCTCTCAGTGTATGTTAATGCTAAGTTTTAACTATTTTAGAAGAATTGTTTGTAGATAGTTTCTCTCACCAATTCCCTGATCATACCTATGTTGCTATACCTAACAAGTATCACCTTCCCTTGTTGCTGTACCCAACAAGTTATCACCATCCTGAATTGTATACTTATTGTTTCCAAGAAAAATATTTTTATTGTATGTGTAATTTCCAATTAAAATATTGTATATTGTTTGAAAATTAAATAATTTCTTTAAATTGCTTCACTCTTTCTCGATACTTACACTTATTGTTCAGATATTATACCTATAATAAAAAATTACATTACCTGAAGTAATTTAATTTTTCTTGGAAATATTATTTGATGGATTTATATTTCACGTACTGACTGGGATATAGGATAATTTTAAGATAGACAAAGTAGTGGTTAGTGGGAAAAGAAGTTGAAAAATGATCTTGAGTTATTCATCACCTAGATGATTTTGGTATGTGTTCACCTATGCCATCTTACATTCACACGCAGCTTACACATTTATTTATTTTAATTGATTGATTGAGACAGGGTCTCGCTCTCCCAGGCTGGAGTGCGGTGGCATGATCTCAGCTCACTGCCGTCTCAACCCCTCCAACTGAAGTCATTCTCCTACCTCAGACTCCCGAGTAGCTGGGACCACAGGCGTGCACCTAGCTAATTTTTACATTTTTTCTAGAGACAGGGTTTCACTACGTTGCCCATAACACATTTATTTTTTAAAACTCCACACTGTAGACAAGGGTCTACATAAAACAGAGACATTAAGAGTCATAAGACCATCTAGGCCGGTCATCTTACCTTAAATCAGCTTATTTCATTTTTTAAAACATTATTTATTTATTTATATGTTTGGTTTTAGAGTAGAGACAGGGTCTCCCCATGTTGCCCAGGCTGGTGTGAAACTGTTGGCCTCAAATGATCCTCCCACTTCGGCCTCCCAATATGCTGAAGCACTAAGCCAGTTTATTTCATTTTTTGAAAAAGAAAAATAATAGTAACAGCCACCTCTTAGAATGGTTAGATGCAAATGAGGTAGAATGTTTTGTAGATCTTTTAAAGCACTATACAGATCTGAGGCTAAGAGATAGAGGTTAGTTCATAGGAAAATTTTGATTTTGTTTCTTTTTTAAGGCATTACCACTATATTACTTAACTATATCATTTAAAACGATATTTTTAGGATTTTTTGGACAGAGTCGTACTCTGTCACTCAGGCTGGAATGCAGTGGCATGGTCTCAGCTCATTGCAACCTCCACCTTCCAGGTTCAAATGATTCTTGTGCTTCAGCCTCCCAAGTATCTGGGACTACAGGTGTATACCACCACACTCGTCTAATTTTGGTATTTTTAGTAGAGAGAGGGTTTTGTCATGTTGGCCATGCTGGTCTCGAACTTCTGGCCTCAAGCAGTATGCCCATCTTGACCTCCAAAAGTGCTGGGATTACAGACGTGAGACACTGCACCTGGCCAGTTTTAGGATTTTTATTTTTAACTTTTAAGTGTATGAAATCTTTTCAAATCTTTACAATGAATGGCCATGCTATAGGGTGGGAAACATTTGAAAAACAGAAAATATCTTAAATCCTTTTCCACACCCACAGGTGTTGTTATAATTGATGATCATCCTGAAGTAACAGTAATTGAAGATCCCCAGTCAAATTTGAATGATGATGGTTTTACTGAAGTGGTATCCAAAAAACAACAAAAACGTTTACAGGATGAAGAACGCCGAAAGAAGGAAGAACAAGTCATACAGGTTTAAATCTGGTTTCAACTTGTTGCTGGTTATTTACATTTGTTGCCCAAAGTGTATCAGCAAATGTTCAAGGTTTTTATCTACTTGTAATGTCAAGACTGTATTCATTATTCAGGTGTTAAGAGTGACATCATCTTCCCAACTTTAAATCATTTTGACCGGAATCAAAGGAAATTTTAAATAAAATATAAGGACTGTAGCTCCTTATATTTTGACTTATAGCAAAGACCATCTTTTTTTTCTTTTTTTTTTTTTATACTTTAAGTTCTAGGGTACATGTGCACAACGTGCAGTTTTGTTACATATGTATTCATGTGCCATGCTGGTATGCTGCACCCATTAACTCATCATTTACATTAGGTATTTCTCCTAATGCTATCCCTCCCTCCTCCTCCATCCCACAACAGGCCCTGGTGTGTGATGTTCCCCTCTGTGTCCAAGTGTTCTCATTGTTCAGTCCCCACCTATGAGTGAAAACGTGCAGTGTTTGGTTTTCTGTCCTTGCGATAGTTTGCTGAGAATGATGGTTTCCAGCTTCATCCATGTCCCTACAAAGGACATGAACTCATCCTTTTTTATGGCTGGATGGTATTCCATGGTGTATATGTGCCACATTCTCTTAATCCAGTCTGTCATTGATGGACATTTGAGTTGGTTCCAAGTTTTTGCTATTGTGAATAGTACTGCAGTAAACATACATGTGCTGTGTCTTTATAGCAGCATGGTTTATAATCCTTTGGGTATATCCCCAGTAATGGGATGGCTGGGTCACATGGTATTTCTAGTTCTAGATCCTTGAGGAATCACCACACTGTCTTCCACAGTGGTTGAACTAGTTTATACTCCCACCAACGGTGTAAAAGTGTTCCTGTTTCTCCACATCCTCTCCAACACCTGTTATTTCCTGACTTTTTAATGATTGCCATTCTAACTGGTGTGAGTTGGTATCTCACTGTGGTTTTGATTTGCATTTCTCTGATGGCCAGTGATGATGAGCATTTTTTCATGTGTCTGTTGGCTGCATAAATGTCTTCTTTTGAGAAGTGTCTGTTCATATCCTTTGCCCACTTCTGATGGGGTTGTTTGATTTTTTTCTAGTAAATTTGTTTTAAGTTCTTTGTAGATTCTGGATATTAGCCCTTTGTCAGATGGGTAGATTGCAAAAATTGTCTCCCATTCTATAGGTTGCCTGTTCATGCTGATGGTAGTTTCTTTTGCTGTGCAGAAGCTCTTTAGTTTAATTAGATCCCATTTGTCTGTTTTGGCTTTTGTTGCCATTGCTTTTGGTGTTTTAGTCATGAACTCCTCGACCATGCATTTGTCCTGAATAGTATTGCCTAGGTTTTCTTCTAGAGTTTTTATGGTTTTAGGTCTAGCATTTAAGTCTTTAATCCATCTTGAATTAATTTTTGCATAAGTTGTAAGGAAGGGATCCAGTTTCAGCTTTCTACATATGGCTAGCCAGTTTTCCCAGCACTATTTATTAAATAGAGAATCGTTTTCCCATTTCTTGTTTCTGTCAGGTTTGTCAAAGATCAGATGGTTGTAGATGTGTGGTATTATTTCTGAGGCCTCTGTTCTGTTCCGTTGGTCTGTATCTCTGTTTTGGTACCAGTACCATGCTGTTTTGGTTACTATAGCCTTGTGGTATAGTTTGAAGTTGGGTAGCGTGATGCCTCCAGCTTTGTTTTTTTTGCTTAGGATTGTCTTGGCAATGCAGGCTCTTTTTTGTTTCTGTATGAACTTTAAAGTAGTTTTTTTCCAATTCTGTGAAGAAAGACATTGGTAGCTTGATGGGGATGGCTTTGAATCTATAAATTACCTTGGGCAATATGGCCATTTTCATGATATTGATTCTTCCTATCGGTGAACATGGAATGTTCTTCCATTTGTTTGTGTCCACTTTTATTTCGTTGAGCAGTGGTTTCTAGTTCTTGAAGACGTCCATCACATCCCTTGTTAAGTTGGATTCCTAGGTATTTTATTTTCTTTGAAGCAATTGTGAATGGGAGTTCACTCATGATGTGGCTCTCTGTCTGTTATTGGTGTATAAAAATGCTTGTGATTTTTGCACATTGATTTTGTATCCTGAGACTTCGCTGAAGTTGCTTATCAGCTTAAGGAGATTTTGGGCTGAGACGATGGGGTTTCCTAAATATACAATCATGTCATCCGCAAACATGGACAGTTTGACTTCCTGTTTTCCTAATTGCTACCCTTTATTTCTTTCTCCTGCCTGATTGCCCTAGCCAGAACTTCCAACACTGTGTTGAATAGGAGTGGTGAGAGAGGGCGTCCCTGTCTTGTGCCAGTTTTCAAAGGGAATGCTTCCAGTTTTTTGCCCATTTAGTATGATACTGGCTGTGGGTTTGTCATAAATAGCTCTTATTATGTTGAGATACATTCCGTCAATACCTAGTTTATTGAAAGTTTTTGGCATGAAGGGCTGTTGAATTTTGTCGAAGGCCTTTTCTGCATTTATTGAGATAATGTAGTTTTTGTCTTTGCTTCTGTTTATGTGATAAATTACATTTATTGATTTGCATGTGTTGAACCAGCCCTACATCCCAGGAATGAAGCCAACTTGATCTTATTAGATAAGCTTTTTGATGTGCTGCTGGATTTGGTTGACAAGTATTTTGTTGAGGATTTTCACATCGATGTTCATCAGGGATACTGGTCTAAAATTATATTTTTTGTGTGTGTCTACCAGGCTTTGGTATCAGGATGATGCTGGCCTCATAAAATGAGTTAGGGAGGATTCCCTCTTTTTCCATTGATTGGAATAGTTTCAGAAGGAATGGTACTAGCTCCTCTTTGTACCTCTGGTAGAATTCAGCTCTGAATCCGTCTGGTCCTGGAGTTTTTTTGGTTGGTAGGCTATTAATTATTGCCTCAGTTTCAGAGCCTGTTACTGGTCTATTCAGGGATTCAGATTCTTCCTGGTTTAGTCTTGGGAGGGTGTATGTGTCCAGGAATGTATCCATTTCTTCTAGAGTTTCTAGTTTATTTGCGTAGAGGTGTTTATAGTATTCTCTGATGGTGGTTTGTATTTCCGTGGGATAGGTGGTGATATCCTCTTTATCATTTTTTATTGTGTCTGTTTGATTCTTCTCTCTTTTCTTGTGTATTAGTCTTGCTAGCAGTCTATCAATTTTGTTAATCATTTCAAAAAACCAGCTCCTGGATTCATTGATTTTTTTTTTGAAGGGTTTTTTTTGTCTCTGTCTCCTTCAGTTCTGCTCTGATCTTAGTTATTTCTTGCCTTCTGCTAGCTTTGAATTTGTTTGCTGTCACTTTCCTAGTTCTTTTAATTGTGATGTTGGGGTGTCGATTTTAGATCTTTCCTGCTTTCTCTTGTGGGCATTTGGTGCTATAAATTTCCCTCTACACGCTGCTTTCATTGTGTCCCAGAGATTCTAATATGTTGTGTCTTTATTTCTGCCTTCATTTCGTTATGTACCCAGTAGTCATTCAGGAGCAGGTTGTTCAGTTTCCATGTAGTTGAGCGGTTTTGAGTGAGTTTCTTAATCCTGAGTTCTAGTTTGATTGCACTGTGGTCTGAGAAACAGTTTGTTGTGATTTCTGTTCTTCTACATTTGCTGAGGAGTGCTTCCAACCATGTGGTCAATTTTGGAATAAGTGCAGTGTGGTGCTGAGAAGAATGTATGTTCTGTTGATTTGGGGTGGAGAGTTCTGTACAAGTCTATTAGGTCCACTTGGTGCAGAGCTGAGTTCAAGTCCTGGATATCCTTGTTAACCTTCTGTCTTGTTGATCGAATATTGACAGTGGGGTGTTAAAGTCTCCTATTATTATTGTGTGGGAGTCTAAGTCCCTTTGTAGGTCTCTAAGGACTTGCTTTATGAATCTGGGTGCTCCTGTATGGGGTGCATATATACTTAGGATAGTTAGCTCTTGTTAAATTGGTCCCTTTACCATTATGTAATGGCCTTCATTGTCTCTTTTGATCTTTGTTGGTTTAAACTCTGTTTCATTAGAGACTAGGATTGCAACCCCTGCGTTTTTTGTTTTCCATTTGCTTGGTAGATCATCCTCCATCCCTTTATTTTTAGCCTATGTGTGTCTCTGCACGTGAGATAGGTCTCCTGAATACAGCGCACTGATGGGTCTTGACTCTTTAGCCAGTTTGCCAGTCCGTGTCTTTTAATTGGGGCATTTAGCCCATTTACATTTAAGGTTAATGTTGTTATGTGTGAATTTGATCCTGTCATTATGATGTTAGCTGGTTGTTTCGCCCATTAATTGATGGAGTTTCTTCCTAGCATCGATGGTCTTTACAATTTAGCATGATTTTGCAGTGGCTGGTACCACTTGTTCCTTTCCATATTTAGTGCTTCCTTCAGGAGCTCTTGTAAGGCAGGCCTGATTGTGACAAAGTCTCTCAACATTTGCTTGTCTGTAAAGGATTTTATTTCTTCTTCACTTATGAAGCTTAGTTTGGCTGGATATGAAATTCTGGGTTGAAAATTCTTTTCTTTAAGAATGTTGAATATTGGCTCCCGCTCTTCTGGTTTGTAGAGTTTCTGTGGAGAGATCTGCTGTTAGTCTGATGGGCTTCCCTTTGAGAGTTACCCGTCCTTTCTCTCTGGCTGCCCTTAACATTTTTCTCATTCATTTCAACCTTGGTGAATCTGACTACTATGTGTCTTGGGGTTGCTCTTCTCGAGGAGTATCTTTGTGGTGTTCTCTGTATTTCCTGAATTTGAATGTTGGCCTGCCTTGCTAGGTTGGGGAAGTTCTCCTGTGTAATATCCTAAAATGTTTTCCAACTTGGTTCCATTTTCCCCATCACTTTCAGGTACACCAGTCAAATGTAGATTTGGTCTTTTCACATAGTCCCATATTTCTTGGAGACTTTGTTCGTTTCTTTTCACTCTTTTTTTCTCTAAACTTTTCTTCTCACTTCATTTCTTTAATTTGATCTTCAGTCACTGATACCCTTTCTTCCACTCAGTCGAATCAGCTACTGAAGCTTGGGCACGTGTCACGTAGTTCGCGTGCTATGGTTTCAGCTCCATCAGGTCATTTAAGTTCTTCTCTACGCTGTTTATTGTAGTTAGCCTTTCGTCTAATCTTTTTTCAAGGGTTTTAGCTTCCTTGCAATGGGTTTGAACATCCTACGTTAGCCCAAAGAAGTTTGTTATTACCAACCTTCTGAAGCCTACTTCTGTCAATTCGTCAAAGTCATTCTCCATCCAGCTTTGTTCCATTGCTGGCAAGGAGCTGCGATCCTTTGCAGAAGAGGCGCTCTGCTTTTTAGAATTTTCAGCTTTTCTGCTCTGGTTTCTCCCCATCTTTGTGGTTTTATCTACCTTTCATCTTTGATGATGGTGACCTACAGATGGGGTTTTGGTGTGGATGTCCTTTTTGTTGATGTTGATGCTGTTCCTTTCTGTTTGTTACTTTTCCTTGCAACAGCCAGGTCCCTCAGCTACAGGTCTGTTGGAGTTTGATGGAGGTCCACTCCAGACCCTGTTTGCCTGGGTATCACCAGCGGAGGCTGCAGAATAGCAAATATTGCAGGACAGCAAATATTGCTGCCTGATCCTTCCTCTGGAAGCTTTGTCTCAGGGGCACCTGGCTATGTGAGGTGTTAGCCCCTACTGGGAGGTGTCTCCCAGTTAGGCTACACGGGGGTCAGGGGCCCACTTGAGGAGGCAGTCTGTTCTCAGAGCTGAAACACCATGCTGGGAGAACCACTGCTCTCTCCAGAGCAGTCAGACAGGGACATTTAAGTTTGCGGAAGTTTCCGCTGCCTTTTATTCAGCTATGCCCTACCCCCAGAGGTGGAGTCTACAGAGGCAGGCAGACCTGGTTGAAATGCGGGTGGGCTTCCCCCAGTTCGAGCTTCTCAGCTGCTTTGTTTACCTACTGAAACCTCAGCAATGGCGGACACCCCTCCCCCAGCCAAGCTACCACCTCGCACTTTGATCTTAGACTGCTGCCCTAGCAGTGAGCAAGGCTTCGTGGGTCGGGATATAATCTCCTGATTTGCCGTTTTCTAAGACCATTGGGAAAGTGCAGTATTAGGGCGGGAGTCCCGATTTTCCAAGTACAGTCTGTCATGGCTTCCCTTGACTAGGAAGGGGAAATCCCCTGACCCCTTGTGCCTCCCAGGTGAGGTGATGTCCCGCCCTGCTTTGGCTTACCCTCCTTGAACTGCACCCACTGTCCAACCAGTCCCAGTGAGATGAACCAGGTATCTCAGATGGAAATGCAAAAATCACCCATCTTCTGCGTTGATCACACTGCGAGCTGAAGACCGGAGCCTTTCCTATTTGACCATCTTGGAATGGCAACTGCTACTTCCTCAAGACCATCTTTACTTTAACAACATATTGTATACTAGGGATACCTTATTTGCCCCAAGGCAAAGTTGAGTTGATTTTAAATTATCTTGGAAAGCTAATGAACACAAATGTCACGAACCAGTAGATTTTGGATTCCTGGCCTACAAAAGTATCTGTTGTAATCTATATTAGTTCATTTAAATACACGGTGTGAATCAAGATAAATTATTCGTTTAATTGCATATAACCTTTGGAACCAAATTTTCAGAAGTCATTTTTTTAGGAAGGTAAAATAGTAGTGCATCTCCCCTGTATCATAACATACCAGCCACACTGCCCAAATTAATGTCTGTGGCAAATATATGAGTTAAGACTGTAAGTCGCATTTTGTTAGCTTAGTTAAGGTTTGTTGCCAAATGAATTTACTGCAAACTTTCTTAGTTCTTGAATTTCAGAATTGTGTACTGGTATGTCGAGAATGTACAATACCTATTTGTCTTTTGTCTCAATATCATCTTGGCTTCTCATCATTTAAAATCTTATTAGCAACCCTGACATTTTGTATTTTGAGTACCTATTTTGCAAAGTAAAGCAGCCAAGTTAGTGGGAGTTAGTTTTGTTAAAAGTTGCATTTATGAACTGTTGCTTTCAGCTGCATTTTTGACAAAAATTGTCCCTGTTAATTTTTTAAGGTCTGGAACAAAAAGAATGCAAATGAAAAAGGAAGAAGCCAGACTTCTAAGCTTCCTCCAAGATTTGCCAAAAAACAGGCTACAGGAATCCAGCAAGCACAGTCTTCAGCCTCAGTTCCACCTCTAGCTTCGGCTCCACTTCCACCTTCAACCTCAGCCTCGGTTCCAGCCTCAACCTCAGCTGCAGTTCCAGCAACCTTAACTCCAGTTCTAGCCTCAACCTCAGCTCCAGTTCCGGCCTCAACTTTAGTTCCAGTTCTGGCCTCAACCTCAGCTCCAGTTCCAGCCTCACCCTTAGCTCCAGTTTCAGCCTCAGCCTCAGTCTCAGCTTCAGTTCCAGCCTCTACTTCAGCTGTAGCTATAACCTCTTCTTCAGCTCCAGCCTCAGCCCCAGCTCCAACCCCCATCCTTGCCTCAGTTTCAACTCCAGCTTCTGTCCCCATTCTTGCCTCAGCCTCAATTCCCATTCTTGCTTCGGCCCTAGCACCAACTTCAGCTCCAACACCAGCCCCAGCAGCCTCTTCCCCAGCTGCCCCAGTCATCACAGCACCAACTATCCCAGCCTCAGCCCCAACTGCCTCAGTCCCACTTGCCCCTGCCTCAGCCCCAGCCCCAGCCACCACCCCAGTCTCAGCCCCAACTTCCGCCCCGCCTGCTCCAGCCCAGACTCAGACACAGACCCACAAACCAGTCCAGAATCCACTACAGACTCCATCACAGTCTTCAAAACAGCCGCCACCGTCAATTAGGCTGCCTTCAGCTCAAACACCTAATGGCACAGATTACGTAGCCTCAGGAAAATCCATCCAGACCCCACAGTCACATGGCACTCTGACAGCTGAATTATGGGATAACAAGGTGGCCCCACCAGCTGTGCTGAATGATATCTCTAAGAAATGTAAGTTACAAAAGAGAAGTGAGGGGTGGGGAATGGCATGGGAATACTGAGGTTTCTGTTCAATTTTATTTATGTACTCATTAAGTGTTTTCTAGCCATCTCATTTTTTTATTGTAGGAAAAAGTAATAGTAATCCTCTCTTAACTTTCTTAAAATTTTTGTTTTAAGCATGTTTAACAAGCATATTATATTTTATGGAAATAATTTTGTGTTGATGAGAAAATAATAGGCAATGTTTGGGGGAGACTTGTACATGCATACCTCATTTGATTACACTTTGTGGACACTGCATTTTTAAAAATTAAAAGTTCATGGTAACTGCGTCAAGCAAGTCTTCTGGTGTCATTTTTCCAACAGCATGTGCTCATTTCATGTTCTGTGTCACATTTTGGTCATTCTTGGAATGTGTCAAATTTTTCATCATTTATCTGTTATGGTGGTCGGTTATCTTTGATACTGTAATTGTTTTAGGGTACCGTGAACACCCAAATAAGATGGTGAACTTAATTGATAAGTGTTTTGTGTGTTCTGACCACTCCATTGACCAGCTGTACCCTGGTCTCTACCTCTCCTGGACCTCCCCATTCTTTAAGAACACAACAGTATTGAAATTAGGCCAATTAATAACCCTCTAGTGGCTTTTAAGTGTTCAAGTGGATGGAAGAGTCATGTACGTCTGACTTTAAATCAAAAGCTGGAAATGATTAAGCTCAGTGAAGAAGGCATGGTGAAAGCCAAGATAGGTCAAAAGTTAAGTGCTACTTCAGTAATCAATACTAATGATAAGAAAGTAAAACAGTCTTATTGCTGATACAGAGTTTTAGTGGTCTGGGTAGCAGGTCAGTCCAGCCACACCATTCCCTTAACCCAAAGCCTAATCCGAAGCAAGACCCCCATCTCTGTTTAATTCTGTGATGCCTGAGAGAGGTGAGGAAGCTGCCAAAGAAAAGTTTGAACCTAGCAGAGGTTGGTTCAGGAAGTTTAAGGAAAGCAGCCACCTCTATCACATTAAAGTGCAAGGTAAAGCAGCAAGTTATCCAGAAGATCCAAAACTGAGATAATTGATGAAGGGGGCTACATTAAATAATAAATTTTTAATGTAGACGAAACAGCATTCTTTTGGAAGAAGATGCCATCTAGGCCTTTCATGACTAGAGAGGAGAAGTCAATGCCTGGCTTAAAAGGACAGGCTGACTCCCTTGTTAAGGGCTAATTTATCTGGTGACTTGCAGCTGAAGCCGGTGCTCATTTACCATGTTTGAAATCCTAGAGCCCTTAAAAATTATACTAAATCTACTCTGCCTGTATTCTAGAAATGTAACAACAAAGCCTAGATGACATCACATCTGTTTACAAAATGGCATACCTAATTTTTTTTTTTTTTTTTTTTTGAGACAGAGTTTCACTCTTGTCACCTAGGCTGGAGTACAGTGCAGTGGCGCGATCTTGGCTCACTGCAACCTCCACCTCCTGGGTTCAAGCAGTTCCCCCTGCCTCAGCCTCCTGAGTATCTGGGACTACAGGCACACGTCACCCTGCCTGGCTAATTTTGTATTTTTTGTAGAGACAAGGTTTTGCCATGTTGGCCAGGTTGGTCTCGAACCCCTGACTTCAGGTGATCCACCCACCTCAGCCTCCCAAAGTGCTGGAATTACAGGTATGAGCCACCATGCCCAGCCCATACCTATTATTTTTAAGCCCATTGTTGAGACCTACTGCTCAGGGGGAAAAATGCTCAAAAGCTTTCCTTCAAAATATAAGCTTGTTGACAAGGCATCTGGAAACCCTAGAATTGTGATGAAGGTAATACAGGAAGATTTATGTTGTTTTCATGCCTTCCAACATGGCATCCATTCTGCAGCCCATGGATCAAGGAGCATTTAGACTTTCAAGTCTTGTTATTTAAGAAATACATTTTCTAAGGCTACAGCTTCCATAGACAGTGATTCCTCTGATAGATCTGGGCAAAGAAATTTGAAAACCATGTGGAAAGGATTTACCATTCTAGACTCCTTTGAGAACATTAGTGATTCATGGAAGGATTTCACAATATCAACATTAATAGGAGTTTGGAAGAAATTGATTGTAACTCTCACGGATGACTCGGAGGAATTCAAGACATCAGTGGAGGAAATAACTCTGACGCAAAGAAAGTTGTTTCTTGTGATGAAATCTCCTGGTGAAGATGCTGTGAACTTTGTCGAAATGACAGCAAAGGATCTAGAATATTACATAAACTTAGTTGATTAAACAGCAATGGGATTTGAGACTATTGACTCCAGTTCTTAAAGAAGTTCTACCGTATGGGTAAACAGTATCACATACTACAGAGAAGTCATTCATGAAAGGAATAGTCAATGTTACAAACTTCATTGTTGTCTTATTTTAAGTAATGCCACAGCCATGCTAGCTTTCAGCAAACACCATCCTGGTTAGTTAGCAGCCATCGACGTCTCCACTGGCAGGACTCCACCAGCAAAAAAATTACGATTCAAAGACTAACATGATGATTAGCTTCTTTTTTAGTGGTAGTTTTTTTTTTTTTTTTTAAGGTATGTACCTTTTTAAAGACATGATGCTATTACATATTAGACTGTAGTATAATGGAAACAGAACTTTTGATATGCACTAGGAAACCAGAAAATTAGTGTGACTTGCTTTATTGCAGTACTTGCTTTATTGTAGTGGTGTGGAACTGAACCCACAATGTTTCTGAGGTATGCCTGTATGTTGATACATAATCTTTGTAAAGTGTGATTTGAAAAGTGATTGTTTTATTGGCTGGCTAGTAATAGCCAAACAATAGGAGATTAAGGAAAGGGTTAAATGAGTTAGAGATTATTAGACTCTAAATCTTAATCGTGTTTCCTATGGCTTCTTCTTTCCAGTAGGTCCCATTAGTCCACCACAGCCACCTTCAGTCAGTGCATGGAATAAGCCCTTAACATCGTTTGGATCAGCTGCTTCATCAGAGGTAGGAATAGGCTTTTAACAGCATTGGTGGGGTCAGCGTGCTGGGTTTTCCCTAGCACTTCAGTGTGGCCGGGTGTGGTGGCTTATACCTGTAATCCTAGCATGGTGGGAGGATTGCTTGAGTCCAGGAGTTTGAGACCAGCCTGGGCAACATAGTGAGACCCGCCTGGGCAATGTAGGAAAACTCTGTCTCTACATACAAAACAAAAAATCGCCGGTTGTGGTGGCATGTGCTTTTGTAGTCTAAGCTACTCTGGAGGTGAGGTTGGACTATCACTTGAGCCTGGGAGGTCAAGGCTACAGTAAAGTCATAACTGTGCCACTGTACTCCAGCCTAGGTGATAGAGCAAGACCCCATCTGGAAAGCAAAACAAAACTTATAACATGCCTCAGAATTAACCTGGAGGGCAATTAAAACTTAAGATTGCTGAGCCCCATGCCCATAGTTCATGACTTACTAGGTCTGGGTTGAGGTTTGAATACTTTGGCTGCTACATCTTTACATTTATAAGATGTGTCACTTTTAGGCATTAAACACTTGTTTTCAATTTAGTCTCAAAATTTTAATGATACAGAAAGTAAAAGTGCAGTTATTGTTTTCTGGACTTTTCTCCCATATTTCTATCTTGAGGACTTAAGTAATATAAGTATTTAGAAACTGTTTATAGCAGATTGTTATTCTAACATAATTTCTCAAATGTGATACTGGTAAATGACTGTTAGGGGTCAGTGATTCTTCATTCATTCATTGAACGAAAATTTATTAAGCACTCACACTATTCTAGGTAGTGTTCTAACCTGTGGGCTTACAAAACTGGTACTAAAAACAGTCAGAAAGCCCTACCCTCATGGAACTTCCATTGTCCTGTGAGGAGAAAGCACTAATAAAAAAACATATTGTGTGTTTAATGGTGATCAGCACTGTGGAGAAAAACAAAGCAGGGAAGGTACATAAGGAATTTTCCATGGTTCACAAAGACAGTTTAGGGTGACCACAAAAGCCTACTTAGATAATGCTTGAGTTAAAGACTTGAAGGAGATAAGAGAGCATGCTATTCGAATGTCTGAGGAAAGGAGATACCAGGTTCAGATTGTAGCAAATACGAATGCCATGAGACAGCAGCACGCTTGGTTTGTTTGAGGAAGTTCAGGGAAGTCCATGTGGCTGGAGTGAAATAAGAGATGGAAAGAGAATAGATGAAGTTGGAGGTCACACCTGAGTAGCAGGTGGATCCTACAGGGCCTATGGAAGAGGTAGGAAGACATTGGAGGATGTTGAGCAAGGAGTGACAGGATCTGACTTCTAAAATTATTCTGGGTGGTCTGTGAAAAATAATCCATAGGTGGCAAGTGTAGAAGTTAGAATATTACAATAATCAAATGATGATAGCTTAAAACCTGGGAAGTGGCATGAAAGGTCATGAGAAATAGTTTCTGAGTATTTTGAAGATTAAGCTGACAAGATTTACTAAAATGTTAAATGGGGTATGAAAAGGGACAGAGGAGTTAAAGTTAGCACCAAAATTTTGGGGTTGAACAGTAGGAAATACTAGAATTTTCAGTAACTGAGATTGGAACGTTCTAAATGGATCCGGTTCGGGGTGAAGATAAGTTCAGTTTTTGACATGTTAGATTTAAGATGCTTATTATATCTCTTAGTGGAAATGTCAGGTAGTTGGATATGAGTCTGTAGTTCAGAAGAGTTCATCTAGTTTGAAGATAACGAATTTGAAATTGTTAGCATATAGATGATGTTTAAAGTGATAGAATTGTATAAGGTTACCAAGGGAGAATGAGAGTAGTTAGGAAAGAGAGTCAAAAATTAAGTCTTGGGGCTTTCTGACTCCAGGAAATGTAGGAATTAGAGAAGCTAAGTGATTAGAGAAGTATCCTAAAAGGCAAGTGAAAGATAAGTTCAAAGAAGGAATAGATTAAGTGTGTCAGATGGCTGCTGGCAGGTCAATTAATATAAGTGTTCAATTGATAGTTGGAGTTATATGATGGTCACTGATGACTTTGATAAGAACATTATTGGTAGAGTAGTAGGGATGAAAGCCTGGATGAAAGAGTGAGTTTAAGAGAAAATGAAAGGAAAGATGAGTACCATTTTCTCTCCATATCTGTGGAGATTGATTTTCACCACCATAATAAACCAAAACCCAGGGATGCTCAAGTCTCATATAAAATGAAGCAGTATTTTCATATAACCTATTCACAACCTCCCTGTGTACTTTAAACCATCTCTAGATTAATTATATACCTAATACAATGTAAATGCTATGTAAATTGTTGTTACACTATATTATTTAGGGAATAATGACAAGAAAGAACAGTCTGTTCTTGTATAGTACTGACACAACCATTTATTATTTTTTTCTGAATATTTTCCATCCATACTGGGTTGAATCCACAGATGTGGAACCTGCAAATAAGGAGAGCCAACTGTATACGAATGTCGTTTTGCTATAAAGGAGTACAGAAAAAAAATAGGGCAGTAGAAGAAAATATAGTTGAGATTTTAATTTTTTTATTTTAATTTTTGTATAGCCTATAGGTGCTGAAAGAATTTTTTTTCGTTAAAGAAGTCTTCCTGCTACTTCTGTCTCCACTCCAGTTTTCTGACTTAGTAGGTCTAGAATAGACTTCATCATCTGTTTTGATGTTACAGATTCTTCAGAGAACTCTGTACAGCTCAAGAGTCACTGCATTCAATATTTAAGAGTTTCGGTTTAGTAATTTTTCTTCTGCATGTTGGTATTAGCATTATGATTAGTCATAGAGAGCATTTCAGGATTTTTCATGCTGGTATGAAGGACAGAGTGGAAGATTGTTTCCCAACTGCAAGATTTTTCTTGCAGGCATTCTACAAGTTTACAGTGATAAATGGGTGTTTACACTTACCTTCAGTCAGTGGTGGAACAAGATATTTTAGTGGTGTCTCATTTTTCTCTCATACTTTTTTCTTCATTGTCTTTATGTTCTTTATGTTTTCTATATAGAAGTTGATTTTTTGTGAATGTCATACATTATTTTGGAGTTTTTCCTCATGATAAAATTTTGTGTTAGCAAAGCTGATATTTCATAGGATGGAAAGAATTCCCTAATGGACTTTTTCTTGGATTATTCTGGTGAAATAGAGCTCTTAATGATTATTTTACTTAAAGTTATCAATGTTAGTTACACCAACTAGCCTTACAAAGACTTGATATTATAATATTGTCTAAACTTTTATCATTCTTTGTATTACGTATTTTTCATAAACACTTTCATTTCAAAGGATATAACATTCTCTAATAGTCATTAACTTGACAGTTATTTTTCTGTTTTTCTACTCATTTAAATATGTACAAGTTCTTAACATTTTTGTACATACAGTTAATAACCTTCACAATCTACTTCATTTTCTTTTCTAATACTAACTGTACACTTAAGCTTAACTGACTGTAGAATTTCAACATTGACTAAAGCAAAGAAATTTTTATTCTAATTTACGTCAGTATTTTCCAATACATTCATGCGTTGCTTAACAACAGAGATATATCCTGAGAAATGGGTCATTGTGTGAACATCAGAGTCTACTTAGACAAACCTGGATGGTATAGCCTATGGCTCCTAGGCTACAAACCTATACAGCTTATTACTATACTGAATATTGTAGGCAGTTGTAACACAATGGTAAGTATTTGTATTTCTAAGCATAGAAAAAGGTACAGTAAAAATATGATATTATAATCTTATGGAACCACCCTTGTATATGTGGTCCATCGTTAGCTAAACATCATCATTATATGGCACATGACTGTATTTGAAGGTGACTATTTAGATATTAAAAATAAATCTGAATTACATGCCTTGTTCATACTCTTGACATTATATCCTGGTAGATATAACATTAACCTTATGTAGTAATTGACCATGCTAGGTTTGGGAATGCCAAAATTGACATGGAGTAGTGATTCAATTATTAAAAGAAGCTTTAGTTGAATTTTGACACTAGTTTTGTTTTTTTTTTTTTTTTTGTCTTTTCATGAAAAGATTAATTGTAGCAAAGCCCTAGGTCACCTAACCTCCTGCTTGTCTGTCTTCTACAACTGTTCCCCATACCTGCTATGCTTCAGCCTCACTGACCTTTTTTTGTTCTTGATGTTTACCCTAGGTATGTGGTCTCCCTAAACTCTTTCCACTGATCTTGTCTTCTCATTCAATGTCAGTGTGTCCTCCTCAGGGGCTTTCTGTGTCTACCAGTCTAGTAGTTGGTCTCTTAACCCTTTTTGCATATTGCTTATCTGACTTTTCAGTTCTTTATTTGCTTTCCCTGCTAGAATGCAAATTGTGCAGTTAGACTGATTAGCACATCTGATTAGCACAAAGAAGGTGCTCAACAAATTAGCTGGGGTTTGTTTGTTTGTTTGTTTGTTTGTTTGTTTGTTTGTTTTTGAGACGGTCTCGCTTTGTCGCCCAGGCTGAAGTGCAGTGGCACAACCTAGGCTCACTGCAACTTGCGCCTCCTGGGTTCAGGTGATTCTCCTGCATCAGCCTCCTGAGTAGCTGCGATTACAGGCACATGCCACCACACCTAGCTAATTTTTGTGTTTAGTAGATACAGAGTTTCACCATGTTGGTCAGGCTGCTCTCAAACTCCTGATCTCATGATCCGCCCACCTTGGCCTTGAAAAGTGCTAGGATTGCAGGTGTGAGCCACCATGCCCGGCCCAAATTAACTGTTTAATTGGTGGATTGATTGCTTAGATGTGTGCTCTACGTTACCAGTCGCAAAGTTTGTATTATATTTCTTAAATTTCATTTTCAAAGCAGACTTCTGAGAAGCAGGTGACACTCAACTACTGTCTTTTATTTCCAGTTCATTCATCTGTTTGTTGGTAGTGGTGTCTTTGTGTGTTACTTTTACGATTGTTTTAAATGAGGAAACAGCTTGAAGCTGTGCTTTGCCCATGATCACACTCAGGAGAGCCAGGACTTTAAAAACTTCAGTCTTATGCGAGTTTCATTTTTCAGTTGTTCAGATAAACAACAGTTAAGAGAAAATTCTCCTAAAATATAATTAACGTCAGTCTCAGTTAATATGTAGATTGCCTTAAACCTTCTATTGTACTTAAACTATATAGTACTTCATAAATCAGTCACATCTGAACTATGCTTTGCAAGCAAGTTTTAAAATATTCTTTTACTAGGGAACGAAGAATGGTCAAGAAAGTGGACTTGAAATTGGAGCTGATACAATTCAGTTTGGTGCTCCAGCTTCAAATGGAAATGAAAATGAAGTTGTTCCTGTGCTTTCGGAAAAATCTGCTGACAAGATACCTGAACCTAAAGAACAGCGGCAAAAGCAGCCACGGGCAGGACCTATCAAAGCCCAGAAGGTAAATATACTTTATAATCCAGATAAAATTTTATGAAGGCCAATAACATGAAGAGCAAATAATAGTTTTAAAATTGAACTTAGTTTTAATGAATATCTTTGATCATGATGCAATGATGAAAGATATTCATTTATCATAAACATAGTTTTATCATAAACATTTGACTTTAGCTTCCAGATTTGAGTCCAGTAGAAAACAAAGAACATAAACCTGGTCCCATTGGAAAGGAACGTTCATTAAAAAATAGAAAAGTAAAAGATGCCCAACAGGTGGAGCCAGAAGGACAAGAGAAACCAAGCCCAGCTACAGTCAGAAGCACAGATCCTGTCACGACAAAGGAAGCTAAAGCAGTCTCAGAAATGTCTGCTGAAATAGGAACAATGATCTCGGTATCATCTGCAGAATATGGTACTAATGCAAAGGTAAGCCACATGTAGGGATTTCCAGTTCAGTAGATGCAAACCATGTCTAAAATGAATGAGAAGAACAGCAACAGTCTGCTTTTTTTTTTTCCTGCTGAGGCATATAACTCTAGAGGTTATTTCTACAAAGAAGATTTTATTTCCTAGTATGCATATGTAATCTAAAGAAATTCTTTATAGCAAATTATATTTCTTTTTGAGGAAACTTACTCTAAATTCTGGACTATTTGAGTAGTTTAAAGTGAAAAACATCTACACAAAATCGGAATACTTTGAAAGATGGCTCTATATCACTTTTAATATAAATAAAATTACTGTGGAACTTTATCTTGCCCACTGGTGACATTCTAAAGTCAGGAAGTAAGGCAGACTTTTAGTAACTCCAGTATAGTCAGTTTTCTTTCATAGTTGGAACAGATAACTGTTTCTTTGGTTGAGCACTAGAGGCTGTTAACTCACATTTAGGAGCCACATTGAATGAAACATGTATCTAAAAATACTCATTAAGACAAGATATGTTGATTAACTATGGGAACTGACACTTGTGGGAATAGCAAACCTATCTGCCATTTTTTGTTGACTCTGGGACATAAACTCACTGAGAAAAAAGTTACATGCAATTTTTTATATTATCTGAATATTATTCTCTTTTTAATTGCCATACAACTGAAATCATATAAATAATAGCTTATGTGGTCCTACTCTGCCATATTTCAAAATGAGATTTGTGACAGGAAATAAGGCGTATACCCTAAAACCTAAGTAATTGCAACAACTAAGATCTTAGTAATTGATAGTGAGCTATAGAATGAACATGGGTAATAACCCACAGAAATAAATATTTGGTACTATTGACAGAGTCTCCTAGTACTAAATGTACAAGAATGCAGCAGTAGTTGAAATGCTGTCATTTTGGTGGTGAGTCTGTGTCATATTATTCCATTGTTAGTTAATTAATTGAATGAGTTGAGTCTTAAAGTCTGCTGTCTTCTCCTGCTTTCTTCCAGAACAACTTTACAACTATTAGGCTATCATTAGAAAGTGAGCAATTTGGCCAGGTGTGGTGGCTCATGCTAGTAATCTCTGCACTTTGGTGGACTGAGGCAGGCAGATCACTTGAGACCAGGAGTTCGAGACCAGCCTGGCCAACATGGCAAAACCCCATCTCTACTAAAAATACAAAAATTAAGTAGGCATGGTGGCTCATTCCTGTAATCCCAGCTACTTCAGTGACTGAGGCACGAGAATCACTTGAGCCTGGAAGGCAGAAGTTGCAGTGAGCTGAGATCATGCCACTGCACTCCAGCCCGCATGATAGCGAGACTCAAAAAAAAAAAAAAAAAGTGAGCAATTAATTCAGTTTAAAATGTATTTTCTTTTTCTATTACTACTTCGCAGGAGTCTGTAACAGACTATACTACACCCTCTTCTTCTCTGCCTAACACTGTGGCTACTAATAACACAAAGATGGAGGATACTTTGGTTAATAATGTAAGTAATCAGTTTGAGATGTGGCAAGTTTGGATTGGAACCTGGCTATTACTATCTAGTACATTATTTCATGTTTTATTTACTGTAGCGATCAATATTTAGCTCAGGGAAAGAGTTGGTAGTAAATCTGTTTTTAGGAGCGCTGTAATATAATTAGTAAAAGTAATCAAAGCTGAGTTTTTTTATTTTTCCTCTGAAAGCCATCTGCTTTCCATTTAAGATGAAGGTTTGGGGTGTGCGGGCTTGGTTTCATATAAATACTAATCTTATTAACCTGGTATTGGTAAGAAGTTGTTTTAGCTCTCACATTTTATAAATTCAACATGAATGGTTGGTGATTTTGTTTTCTTATATAAAACCTTTTTATAATTAAGTGAAACTTAACTTATTTGAGATGACTAAAATTAGAATTAAAAGACAACTATAGAATTCCCAAAGAATCAAGTATGTCTTTAAAAAAGAAAAAATACCAATGTGTTAACAACATTCCTTTTGTGTAGATTGAGCTATAATGTGTTGTATACATAAGTACACCAAACACTCTGAGATGCTCTAATATAAGGTGATGTTAAGTCATGTTGTAACTTAGGACCTAGTTTTCTAGAGCAACCATGTTACTAATATAGTTGAAAGTTGTGTTTAAAAGTCTGTACAGTTCATCATTTTGCTTAGTTCACTTACTGACAGATGAAAAATTGTTAGCCCAGAAACATTAGGTAGCTTGCCATAGTTGTACAGTGTCATTTATTTAGAAGAACATTTTAAAAGTTATTTGCATGGTCCTTATTTTGGAGAGCAGGTGTGATGGAAATTTGGTTAGTGCTCTCTGTTTTAAATATAACCTTCTATAATAAGCAAAGGGTATCAGACTAAAATGTTGATCATCCTTTTTAAAAAAAATCTTTTACAGATAACTATTTAAAGGTCTGTCACAAAGAGCTTTAACTATCACTTTGAGTACAAAAATCTTTATTATCTTCTTTCTTTTTTTCTATGCTTTCTATTCTTCCCTCTAGCATCAAGTATATGGAATTTTAGAAAGGTGAGCTGCATTAGGGGTCACTTGATCCAATTTTTGTAGTTCAGCTGAAGGACTGTACTAAATATGTAGCTGAGAAAAGGAATAGAAAGGAGTGAGTCACACATTTTTTTCTTGGTGTTGAGAGCTCTCCAGGAGCTGATTAATGTGATTTGTTCAACTTTCCTCCCCACCCCACCCACCCCCCACTTTTTAAAATGAGAGTGGTTTAAATATATATGTATATATATATATTTTTTTTCTTTTTTTAACTCCTTATACCTCCTGTGAAAAATAATGGAAGACTTGGGAAGGAAGAAAAGACTTCCTTTCAGTTTAAGCAGTTTAAGTGCTGTGCTGTCACTGTCTAGATTATGAAATATTCAATCAGTAAAATCTCAATAAAGTTTAATTATACTTTGTGTCTTTTCTCATTTTTAAAAATATATAGAATATTTCTACGATATTGGTTTTTAAAGTATATGATGCTTTTTGCCAGACTACCCTCTGAAAATGATTTATAAAATATGAATAAGGAAGAAAAAATTATTATTCTCAGAACCCTTAAAATTCACTGAAAATATCCAGATAAGCATTTTGATGGTTTCTGTGTGATCTATAAGGCTAATTAATTGAGCGACTTCTATACTGATAACTAGTGGAGGCAAGAGACCTAGTCTCATATATAGGTGAATAGTCTGCATGCAGTTGTTAGCAGTGTAGCCAGTGTATATTTGAACACAGAAAGATCAGTTTGGGTCAGGGAGCATTATAAATGGTCATCAGTTTCAAAGGATTTCACAGTGTTGCTTACTTGTGCCAAGTGTGTTGGTGATTCTGAACTCAATGTCGAGTTAAAAACAAATGTCCTACATGGGAAAAAATTTAGGACCTCTTGAGATGTCCTTTTTTCTTTCACTTATCTGTTTGGGGGTTCCATTTTGTACATAGAACTTTTGTCTTTTTAAATTATACTTGAAAATGGCTTATTTCTCTTATTGGGGCTTAATA
Organism: Macaca fascicularis; assembly: GCF_037993035.2. Classification (NCBI taxonomy): domain Eukaryota; kingdom Metazoa; phylum Chordata; class Mammalia; order Primates; family Cercopithecidae; genus Macaca; species Macaca fascicularis. Next base: position 29,204,585 of record NC_088375.1, read on the forward strand.
CACTTTTTTTATGGTCTTAACTGATACATGTTGGTTAGTAGTATTAATAGTATAGTCATCTTGTATCTTGAATGCCTTGAAGATTAAATGCAGGTGGCATTTTGGATTATCATAGCACAGCTGCTTTCAACATGTATGAAAGAATCTCCATTAGGTAGTCCATAGTATCACAAAGTAATTACCTTAAAACTCTCAAGCATCCCAGTTATTTTTACTGAACAACTGAATGAACCATCCAAAACGTAATACATAATAAAGTCCCAAGATCCAGAGATAAAGGCAGTGAGTTTCTAATATCTTAGAGTTTCTAACAATATTTGCCATAATTTTATTACTATAGCAGAACAGTTTTATTATAATGAGGTGGTGCTAATAGTCCATACTTTCTTCCCAAGATTACTTTTGTTCTTGAATCTTGTTATAAAAAAGTTTACCGTATTGCAGGAAAGAGATTAATGTTTTATATTTTTGCTGTCATGTTAAATACTTTTGGTTGGAGCCAGTAGATGCCCTATATATGGTGAAGGTTTTATTCCTTAGAGCTTTGCTATGCAGCCTGTAGACCAGCAGCATCAGCATCACCTGGCAACTTGTTTGAAACCCAGCATTTCAGGCCTTAGCATAGACCAATTGAATCAAAATCTGCATTTTATCAGCATCCTCAGGTGATTTATGTACATATTAAAATATGAGAAGCACTGCCTTCTGAGTATACACCTTATATCTGGTGCAGACTCTCTGCCAATTTACGTATGAAAAGACAGATAATAATTTCCCTTCAGAAGTTTTATCTGAGATATCCTTAATTACCAACTACTATAAACACAATGTGACTCTTAAATAATCACATATTTCTGTTAGCTCTGATGAAAATTAAACACTACCCTTAGAACACCTTAGCATTGTCTTTAATGGGGCTGTCATAGTAGACACATAGTTAGATTGTGATATGTGTTGCCTACCTTTTCAGGTGCCCCTGCCCAACACCCTTCCCCTCCCTAAGAGGGAGACTATACAACAGAGCTCCAGCCTAACTTCAGTTCCTCCCACTACTTTCAGCCTCACCTTCAAGGTATGTACAACATCCATCTCTAAGAGTCCTTAATTGTTGCATGCAAGGGTACATAAGTTAACAATATTCGTGTGGCATTTTTACTAGATTGATGTGGTAAGCAACAATACTAAGCTGAGGAATTAGAGTGCTATCAAATTATACCTTAAAGTTTTATTAGCTTCTGATACCACTAAGTGGTGATGTGATATCCTTATATTTAAAATGAGACCTATTATGCTTGTGAATTTTTTCTTAAAAATATAGGAGAGTATTTTTCCATGTTTGTGTTAAGTTCCTCCCAGATATCTTAATAATTTTTGGATATATGGGTTTGTATACAAAAAATGCAATCTTATAATTTCATGTTTTTATGATTGTGACCAAAATATTAAGTACTGATAATAGTAAGAATGTTGTTTGTCTTCGCTGTAAGTTATGTGTGAATCGAATGAATATTGTATGATTATTTTATGGGAAGATAATTAACACGTATGCTTTATAAATGACATCAGAAGATTTTCAGTTGATGTTTTTTGGATAATTAATAAGAAGGGAAAAGAGATTCAGCACTTTTTGATGTCAAAATGTTTTGGCTTTTTTTAATCTATTGTAATTTTGAGCTATGTTAATGATTTTTTTACAGTTGTGTTGTTTGAGAGTGTTTTAAATCAGTTCATCTTTGGAGTAGTCAGTCGTTTAAAAAAGTGCAAACATGGAATTAAAGGAGGTTTTTTTTAATAAAAATTTTTTTTAATAGAGATGGGGTTTCGCCATATTGCCCAGGTTGGTCTTGAACTCTGGGCTCCAGCAATCCACCTGCCTCAGCCTCCCAAAGTATTGGAATTACAGGTGTGAACCACCACACCTGACCAAGGGAAGATTTTTTTAAGTCTATTTATCTCATTGGTGTCCTTTGTTCATAATCCAGGCAAGTCCTTAATCTCTAATATGGTAGGGCTTCCTGATGTTGCACTGGTTGACAATCTCTTTGATGGTCTTCAGTTGGGATCACAGGAACTTTGTTATTTTACAGTGTGGCCAGTATTCATTTTGGACTCATACTACTTTTGTCCCCTTATCTTCTCCCCTCTCTGCCCAACTTCTTTGTAAGAGGCTTAGCAAATGTAAGTTTGAGGTCGTAAAATTTTATAAGACAACAGCTTCTGCTTTGTGCCATCCCTGTCTTTGCCCAGTCTTTACTGTTTACTGCCAATTCCTGTTCAGCCTTTTCTGTTGTCTTTTGGCTTGAATGATTGTCTCAATCTGCGTTCCTTATTTAGTCTTACTTATATGGTTTTTGTCATTACACTAGCAAGGTAATAATCTAATTTCACATAAGCAAATATAGTGTCATCTTTAATTATTTTTAAGCCAGTATTTATTTTGTTAGAATACCTATTCAACTTTGCCTTTCACTCATGCTTTTAACATTCCAAGAAGAAATATATACACTGAGAATTAAATTTAAATCAAATTGCATTAGCTTAAAACCTCTGATTTCTTTATTTTTTACTTCCTCTGCCATGTCCTTTTTATTGTAGTAATATATAAAGCATAGAAAATTATATTACGTAGTAAATTCTTACTTATTATCAGTGGGTTCATGGAAACTGCAACTTTAAGCAAAACAGTGTACAATGGATCCATAGAATAGCATCATTTGGTTCAGTGCCACTTGTTCTAAAGTTTATGAGAAAAAATATTGATTATACATTGTTGTGCTTAAAGTCACAGTTTCCAAGAACCTATTGACAATGTTAATTTTTTATGGACATCATTGACAGAATATGAAAAAATGAGTATAGTTAACTAATTGTACTTTTAGTTTCACTGAATTTCCAAAAATATAAACTTTAAATTATCTTTCTGCTTAAGGAATGGAATCAAATCAAACTGTGGCCTGTATACATACATGTGGCCTATATGTTATGTAAGTTTGATTAGCTATAACTTAATTTATATGTTCTTAGTAAAACAAAATTGGCATGAAAGACATTGTACTCTGTCAACTTGCCCTAAACCACAAAATCTCAGATGGTCCAGGTAAATTACGTTATAGCTTACTTCCTAAATTCCCCCAAGACTTTTATTTTAAAATAAAACACATTTGAAATCAACCAGGTGATTTTGAGAAAAAGAAAAGATTTTAGATTTTTCTCAAATATAAAAGTGTTCTATATTTTAAATATCCAATGATAACAATTAGTCTTAAGAAAAGGTTAAATTATGAATAGTGTGTTTTTAAAGGAAGGCAGGGTAAATTATGTACTATTTCTCAAAAACCTTTTTTTTTTTTTTTTTTTTGGAGATGGAGCCTCATTCTGTCGCCCAGGCTAGAGTGCAGTGGCACGATCTCAGCTCACTGCAAACTCCGCCTCCTGGGTTCACACAATTCCCCTGCCTCAGCCTCCTGAGTAGCTGGGATTATAGGCGCACACCACCACGCCCAGCTAATTTCTTTTGTATTTTTAGTAGAGACGGGGTTTCATTATGTTGGCCAGATTGGTCTCAAACTCCTGACCTCATGATCCACCCACCTCGGCCTCTCTAAGTGCTGGGATTACAGGCGTGAGCCACCATGCCCAGCCTCTATTTCTCAAAATTCTTATAACCAAAATAAAATTTTAGAAACTGATACTTTAAGGACCCACAAAGTGGTATTAAATATGTAACTTGAAAAAGTTCCTCTCACGTAAGTCATTGCAGCTGGATCTTACAGATTATGTTGGATATATACTGCATCTGAAATTTTAATATTAAAAACATTTATAAAATATCTCAATTTTATGTTCATTAGTGTTTTAGTTATAATATTATAAATATTGGGTTAAATTAAATGTTTTCAAAATAAATATATAATCTCTGTATTTACTTTTTTAAATGTGGCTACTAGAAAATTTAAAATTACATATTTGATCTGCACTTACATATGTATCTGTTGAAAACCACTGAATAGTGCTGCTCTAGATTGAAATAAGGCCATTTTCTGCCCTTTAAGAAACTAGGAGAAGAAAAGACACCTGAAACCAGGGGTCATAAATGCAAATGGTTACATCTGGTAGATGAAATGCTTGAGATCTAGATGTGAAACAAAAGCATTTCTACTGCACCCAAGCCTAAAACCTATCTTGTTACCTTGCCTTTTAAAACACTGTGAGCATGAAGCAGCCAACCAAAAGATGCCTGCCATTTGCCATTTAAGAAGCATTGGAGTAAAAAGAAACAATGGAGAGAATGGATATTTACTGGGAAGGGCCTTTCATTATTCACTGGTAGGGATAGGGGCTCATGTTTAAATGATACAGAAGCTGTGACTTTAAAGTACACTGACTTGTTTTCTAAAACCATCAACAAGTTCTCTGTAGAAATATAACTAAGCCCCACTCTCACACTCCCAATTTGAGTAATGGAGCAAAGATAAAGAGGCAAATGGAAAGTCTGAAATCCCTAGGGTCTTAGGGTCTTAGATTTTCTTTAAATATCTTTGTGTGTGTGTGGTTTTTGAAAGATTATATTTGGCACTTAAATACTGATACATGTATATAAGTATGTATTTTGTGTATTAACATCATTTTTTTACTATAAGAAATGTCCATTTTATTGCAGATGGAGTCTGCACGCAAGGCATGGGAGAATTCTCCAAATGTAAGGGAAAAGGGGTCTCCAGTAACTTCCACAGCACCTCCAATTGCAACTGGAGTCAGCAGTAGTGCCAGTGGACCAAGCACTGCCAATTATAATTCGTTCTCAAGTGCATCCATGCCCCAGATTCCTGTTGCCTCAGTCACTCCTACAACATCACTATCAGGTAAAACTTTTTTGTACTCTTTCTTTAAATATCTTACATTATTTAACAATTTTTATGGTCTTTTCTTGTTTACCCAGCCCTCCCAAAAAAGTAGTATTCAGTATTCCCACCTCAGCCTCCCAAAGTGCTGGGATTACAGGCATGAGCCACAACGCCTGGCCAGTAATTGCTTTTTTTTTTTTTTGAGACGGAGTCTTGCTCTGTCGCCCAGGCTGGAGTGCAGTGGCGCAATCTTGGCTCACTGCAAGCTCCGCTTCCCGGGTTCATGCCATTCTCCTGCCTCAGCCTCCCGTGTAGCTGGGACTACAGGCGCCCACCACCGCACCCGGCTAATTTTTTGTATTTTTAGTAGAGACGGGGTTTCACCGTGTTAGCCAGGATGGTCTCGATCTCCTGACCTCGTGATCCGCCCGTCTCGGCTTCCCAAAGTGGTGGGATTACAGGCGTGAGCCACAACGCCTGGCCAGTAATTGCTTTTTAAAGTGTCATTTTCCTCTAAATTTTTCTAGGAAGTTCACCTTTTGATTGTCATTTTTTATGTATATACAACTAACTAGATCAGCTCAAAAATAACAGAGAATCACACCTTTTTTAAATGTTTCACAATCTGTGTCTAATTTGAAGGTGCTATTGGCCTAAACCTGTTGGGATAACATATTTTCTGGTAAAGAGTTAGGGATGGAGAATTTTCAGCCTCTGCTATTTGAGTGATGTAATCCATTGGATTTGGCTTTAGTTTGGTTTGGTTTTTGTTTTATTTTGTTTTTTAGGAGAGTCCGTTGGTGCCCAAAGTTAGAAGGTGCTTTTCTTGTTCTTTTTCCTTAGGTTTTCTTAAATTTTCACTATTGCATAATCTTTTCACTGAACTTCATTATTTGGAGGCCTTACAGTTCAAGAAACACGGGTGTTTCCAAAATGCTTGACTCTAGAAAGTACACCCTTTTCCTTTTACCATATGTAGAACCAAGATTCTTCTGTTGAAAAAATAAAATTTAATTTCAAGTATTAATTTCTCAGTATTATCTGCTTCCAAAGCAGTAGGAAGCTCCTTTCCAGTGATATAAATTAATTTGACTCGTTCTCGTTCAATATTGCTTTTCAGTATTCCAACCCACCGTGCTATTTTTAGTTACCAAAAAGCTGGTCTTAGGGTTATACAAGTTATTTTGATATTGTCTGTAATCAGAAGTATGTATTAACACAAAACTCCCGTGATTCTACGCTGCATTAAAATTTTAAATCAAACTGTGTTCCAACTATATCTCTTTTCACTTTAAAACCCTTCCTAGCATTCCTCCACCACTCATTTGCCAAGGCATCTTCTCTTATGCTTACTAGACTAGCTTGAGCCCCAGTCTACTTGGAGATGGAGGGGTTAGTGAAGGTGGTGTGAAGGAAACAGGAGAGTGTGGTAGGAAGGTCTGGAAATAATGGTTCCTAGTTCTTTCTTTGGAACCCAACTAACTTGTTTCCCCAGGTCTAGATTTCCTACACTATGCTTGACTAGGATAATTTTTTAAACAAGGCCCTTGTTGCCTAGTCATCCTACTGGTAGATAATTACTAGAAGGATAGAAGCACTTGAATTTTGGTCCACTCTCAGGTGGAACATCATCTGAAGATAATGATAACTATACATTACTTTTTAATCAAATACCAGTATTGACATTTTGGGCCAGTAATACAGTCATAATAGCTCATTAATCAATAAAACTAATGGACCCTAACACCTAAGTTTTATAATTCTATTTACTTATTAAGTAGTTTATTTCATTTGTTTTAAAGATATTACTATGTACCAGGTGGTTTTGTTTTGTTTTTCGTTGTTTTTTTGGTTGTTTTTGGAGTTGTGTTTTTTGTTTTAAGAGATGATGTCTTGCTCTGTCACTCAGGCTGGAGTGTGGTGACGTCATCACTGTTCACTGCAGCCTCAAACTCCTGGGCTCAAGCAGTCCTTCCATCTCAGCCTCCCGAGTAGCTGGGACCACAGGCACCACCATGCCCAGCTAATTTTTTAATTTTGTGTGAGACAGGATCTTACAGTGTTCCCCAGGCTGGTCTTATACTCCTCCCCTCAACATGGGCCAGTTTTTACAGGAGAGAGAAATCCAGCCTTAAGTATATGTGGCATTTTAGGACCAGTTGAGATCTCTCAAGGCCCATGTATAGTCGTAATTATTTCTAAGGGATAGCATTTTTCCCTTTTGTGTCCTTGTATCTATGGTCATAAGTGAATGAAGCTCTTGATTATGTATCCTATTCTTCTTTGTGATGATTAAAAAACAAGTCGTTTCTGGCCAAACTATAACAGTTATATAGGCTCTCGGCCTCATTTTATGAATTTTGTGTTTTGTTTCTTGTTTTAATTTTCTATTGTTTACTGTTCCATATTTTCTAGTCATATTTGCATTTGGTGATAATTACTCTTTTGTTTTGTAAGCTACCTCATCTACTTTTGGCCTGAAGCAGTATATAAGTACGTGATGGGTAGAAACATTAATTTTGCAGTTTCTGGTTAGTACTGTGAGCAATAGCAACACTTTTAAATTTGTTCTGTTTTCCCTTTTATTTGCTTCCCCAAATATAGGAGCTGGTACATACACTACCTCTTCTTTGAGCACAAAATCTACAACCACATCAGACCCTCCAAATATTTGTAAAGTGAAACCTCAGCAGTTGCAGACAAGCAGCCTGCCTTCTGCAAGTCATTTTTCACAGTTAAGCTGTATGCCTTCCCTTATTGCCCAGCAACAACAGAGTCCACAAGTTTATGTGTCTCAGTCTGCAGCAGGTAATGTTTTTAGGCTTGAATATAAGGAATTTAGAAATTGAAGACTTAAAATGCCTATTTTTGTCTCTTCTTAACCTTTCAGCTAAGCATAAGGCTTTTAAAGTACATTGCTGTAAATATTTAAATTCGTGTAATTCTTTTTTTTTTTTTTGAGATGATGTCTGGCTCTGTTGCCCAAGCTGGATTGCAGTGGCACAGTCTTGACTCACTGCCACCTCCATCTCCCAGGCTCAAGTGATCCTCTCACCTCAGCCTCTCAAGTAGCTGGGACCACAGGAGCACACCACCATGCCCAGCTAATTTTTTTGTTTGTTTGTTTTGCATTTTTGGTCTAGACAGCATTTTTTTACCATGTTGTCCAGGCTGGCCTCGAACTCCTGAGCTCAAGTGATCCTCCTTCCTCAGCCTCCCAAAGTGCTGGAATTATAGGCGTGAGCCACCTCTCCCAGCCTAAATTGACGTAATTCTTTTTAAAAGTGTCTTGGAAGATATAAGTGTACATACGTACTGTAGTAACAGTTTCTTAGCTAGGAATCTCATATGGATACACTTAACCTATCAGAGGTTAAGTGAGGGTATTCATTGCAGTATTATTTCTAATAATGACAAGTTAAAAACAATATATAGGCTGGACATGGTGGCTCATACCTATAATCCCAGCACTTCAAGAGGCCAAGGCAGAAGGATTGCTTGACCCTAGAAGTTCAGGACCAACCTGAGCAACATAGTGAGACCCCACGTCTACAAAAAAATTTTAAACATTAGCTGGATGTGGTGGCACATGCCTGTAGTTCCCGCTATTTGGGAGGCTGAGGTGAGAGAATCATTTGAGCCAGGTGATAATCATGCCACTGCATTCCAGCCTGGCAGAGTGAGACGCTGTCTCGTCATTATAATATGTGGAGTTCTGCAGAACATACTACTGTATGAAAACAGCAAGTCAACCAGGCACCATGGCTCATGCCTGTAATCCCAGCACTTTAGGAGGCTGAGGCGGGCAGATCACTTGAGGCCAGCAGTTCAAGAGCCACTTGGCCAACATGGTGAAACCATATCTCTACTAAAAATACAAAAATCAGTTGGGCGTGGTGGCACACACCCAGCTGCTCAAGTGGCTGAGGCACAAGAATTACTTGAACCCAGGAGGTGGAGGTTGCAGTGAGCTGGGATCAATCGTGCCACTGCACTTCAGCCTGGGTGACAGAGCGAGACTGTTAAAAAAAAAAAAAACAGCAAGTCACAAAGTAGTATGTACATACATAGAAATGTGTTTAGAATTGATACCAAACTTTTAAAATTAAATGTCAATCCTCTAAATATTTTGCTAGATTCTAGTAGGTAGGTTTAAAATTGGAGTAGAATTGCCAGTTCAATGGGTAGATTCGTTTTCAATTTTAGTAGATTATGTGAAATTTTACCACTGACAAAATCTGAGTATCTATACCCCATTGGCAGTATATAAATTTTTTCTCATGCCTTCACAAGTACTAGTTACCTGTCTACTAGAAGTTTTCCATCTTTTCACGTTTGCCTCTTGTCACGTTTTTAGTTTTTCCATGGCTGTATTAATTTTCAGAGGGTGCACTTAATTTGGAATCTGCTACAAAACTTGGTTTTTATTTACTGTTTGGAAAATTCTGAAATTAGGACACTTATTACTGCTTGTTTTTCCTGACGGTCTACAGCTCAAATCCCAGCCTTCTATATGGACACAAGTCATTTATTTAATACCCAACATGCGCGATTGGCTCCACCATCCTTGGCTCAACAACAGGGTTTCCAACCAGGTCTCTCTCAGGTAATATCAAAGACTTCTTCCTTCCTATGTTTGTTCCTTCGCATTTCTGTGGTTATAATAGTTACCTTGGAACATAAATAATAGACTCTGAAATTACAAGCTACGCATGATTACCTTGATATTCTATAAGCAAAATTTTAAAATTTCCCCAAATTTACCAGAGCCTAATATTAACAATGTAGAATAAGTAGTGGGTTGAAAGGGAAATTTAGATGTTTACATTCAGTTTTGTTTTAAAATGGAGCTGATATATAGTATTCATCTTACTCTTTTCATGTCTCAAATTTTTATATTCCATTGTTAATGATTTATTTGTATGATGTTGATATATAATATGTTTACATACTTTTTCAATGCATTGCAGCCAACTTCAGTTCAGCAGATTCCAATCCCTATTTATGCACCACTGCAAGGGCAGCATCAAGCCCAACTGAGTTTGGGGGCTGGACCTGCTGTTTCCCAGGCTCAGGAATTGTTCAGCTCTTCACTTCAACCATATAGGTAAATGCTTTAAAAGTCACTTTTGTAGTGATGTTGAAAACATTGTAACTGCTGATCCTCCTTGCCGTAATCCATAACTGTTCCTTCCCAAAAAAACCTAGGATGACTCTGCTATAAACCACACTGGCTAGTTGAGCATGTTGATTATATGTCATGAACCTCAGCCTCTGGTAATTTCAACCATACCTTATTAAAGAAAGTCAGCCTTCAAAACCTTTTGAAGTAGTGAACAACAGCAACCCCAAAACTGTTAGAAATTATAGAAAATAGCTGCTTAAAGAACCTAAAAGTCTGTGTGCCTTCTGGCTACCAACAACTATATATACTGAATCTCCTCTATGTACGAGCTGAGGCATGGCAGTTAACTACATTATGTTAGGGGGTATAGGACAGGGTGGAATATAACAGAACAGAGAGGGTTAGAATATCAAAGCATGGAAGTAATGGTGACAAATATGCTATGTAGTGAAGAAAGCATTTTTTCCAAAAATTCACTCAGATGCACTGTAAGTTACCTTTGCAATTAGGGAAATAATGAAAACTGATTTTTTTGAACTTTCCTTATATATGATAGCTATTCAGCCTTTCACATACATTAACTAAATTTAGTCTTCACACAGCCACCTGTGTGAAGAAGGTAAGTCCTCCTCATTTAACATGTGGATGTTAGGACTTGAAGAGGGTGAGGGTTTTTTGTTTTGTTTTGTTTTGTTTTAACCTAAGGTTATACATAAAGTGGCAGAGCCTGGATTCAACCCTCAGTGTCTCTGGTTTCCAATTTAATGAGGGAAGAAGAGTGAGAGTAAGAGTCAGATAGTAGGAGCAGTGCCTCATGGCATAGCTGTCATTCATCCTCTTAATGGTGGCCTTAAATCATCAGAAAGAAAAATAAGTTACATTCAGTACACTTGGTTTAGGAGGTCTGTGCATTTGTTTTTAGGAATTTGTTTTCAGAAGTGAGTTCAGATAGAATTTCCATACTTTACAGATTAAACTTGTCATCAGTTAATACAGTATGTTTTATATTACCATAATGATACTCCTAGAGAAGCCAGGTTCAGCTAATGAAACTTTCTTAACAGAGAGCTGAGTCATTAGTAAACCTCATAAATGTGGCTTTTATTTTTACCTTTTGATTAAAGATACTTTAGTAAAATTTAATACACCTGTGTCGTTACCTATATAGCTGTTGTAGGTCTTCCCTCCTCATCTTACTCTCAGGTAGTTTCGTTATTTTCTCCCATTAGAAGTAAAACTATTTGCCCCAACTAGAAGCTAAAGAAAGTCTTGTATTTGGGATTATCTTGGAATTTATATTAAAAATAAAACTTGAAAATTTCTGACACAGGAATAGCAGCTAGATTTAACCTCACAAGCCAGTCTCCTTTTAATTGTATTGGCTGCTTGAAACACTGTTGAAAAGTTTACAACCACTTTTCAGTACTGTGAAAAAGAGTACAGTGATTAATTAGTAATGTCTTCCACAGGCCATGGGAGGTGGAGTAGCAATGTACTATATTTGTAATCCCCATTTCACTAATTGTGTTAGAAGACAGACTTTTTAAGACCAGACCTGGTCAATAGAAATATAATAAAAGACACATATGTAATTGTGGCAAGTGACTACCACATTGGAAAGTACAGGTTTAGATTTTGAAAGCAGTTATTTTATCCCTAAACATTCCTTGCTTGTTACTTAACCTAATCAGCATAGTATTTATTAGGGAGTCTCTGAATTGGCTTCTACAAAGACAGGACAGTTTATAACAGTATATTCATATTTTCTTACCTTGTGTTTGAAACATAAATTATAAGTAGATATTGTAAAGATTGCTATGATCCTAGACTAGCATTCTTTCTTAGTGGATTTTGTTCCTGCCACATAGGTCAGTTTTAATAAAACAACAAAGCATAATGTTCTTTAACCCACTACTTTTGATTTAGTTGCTTATTCTTTATCTCTGCATCTTAAAAGTGTAGACTGGAGGCATCCACCTCAGAGATGATAGGGAAGTCTGGAGTTAGATTCTGGCATTATGGTTTTGTTTTGAGGGGTGTGTTTTGGCTTGGTTTGATTTTGGTTTGTGTTCTTGTTTGTTTGCTTGCTTGATCTTTGTGGGTAATTCTGACGTGAGCTATTACTGTGCTTTATTCCATAAAGATCTTGAGGCTAGGCCATTTATATTAAAAATATATGTGGGGAAGTAATGAAATACAAATAAGAAAAGTTGGGGCTATTGGTGCTATAAATTAGAAAGTTGCCAAAGAGAAAAAGAGATTTTGTTCTCAACTTTGTGTTGAACACAAAAAGAGAATTATTCTCACTATTCAAAAGGAGAGAGCAATCCACTTCTCAGGGAGAACAGGCGTTTTCACAGGACTTTTACATGTGAAGCTTCCTTGTATACAGGGCTTTAAATCTTGAAATAAGTTGCTTTAGACACAGTCTGTATTCTCTGCCTCTTTTCTTGATTTCTGAGCTAATTAGAGTGCAGCCAAGTGTCAGTGATGGGGAAACATTCTGAAGTATGCATCCTTTTTCAAACATCATAGAGTGTACTTACAGGAACCTAGGTGGTATAGCCTGCAGCTCCACACCTAGGCTATTATAGAGTACAGCCTATTGTGTCTAATTAGGCTATAAATGCATGCAGCATTTTACTGTACTTAGTATTTTGTAGGCAGTTGTAACACAGTGGTAAATATTTGTGTCTAAACATAGAAATCTAAACAATCTAAACAGAAAAAGTACAATAAAAAGATAGCATACAAGATTAAAAATGGTACTTACCATGTATAGCACACTTACCATGAATGGGGCTTGCAGGACTGAAAGTTGGTCTAGGTGAGTCAGTGAGTGAGTGGCGAGTGATATTACTGTACACTACTGTGGAGTCTACAAACACTGTACACTGTGGGTACACTATATTTGTAAGAACAAATTTTTCTTTAATAAATCAACCTCAACTTAGTGTAATTTTTTGACTCTTGTAATAACATTTAGCTTACAACACAAACACATTGTACATCAGCACAAAAATACTTTATTTTTTTTTGTTGTTTTTTTGTTTTTTGAGACAAGGTCTGTGTCACCCAGGCTGGAGTGCAGTGACACATACAGCTCACTACGTCGAACTCCTGAGCTCACGCCATTGTCCAACCTCAGTTTCCCAAGTAGCTAGGACTACAGGCACTTGCTACCATGCCCACCTAATTTTTTATTTTTTTGTAGAGGTGAGGTCTTATTCTCTTGCCCAGGCTGGTCTAAACTCCTGGCCTCAAGCAGTCCTTTCACCTCAGCCTCCTAAAGTGCTGAGATTGTGAGCATGAACCACAAAGTCTGGCCTTTTCTTTTGTTAACGTTTTTCTGGTTTTTGAATTTTTTTTTTAACTTTTTTAAACTTTTTTGTTAAAAACTAAGATGCAAACACACATTAGGCTAGGCCCACACAGGGCTAGGATCATCAATATACTCTCATCTACCTCACCTCCACATCCTGTCCCACTGGGAAGTCTTCAGGGGCAGAAACACACACGGAGCTGTCATGTCCTATGTTAACAGTGGTTTCTTCTGGAATACCTGCTAAAGGATCTACCTGAGGCTGTTTTATAGTTTTTTGTTTTAAGTAGAAAGAGTACACTCTAAAGTAACAAAATGTATAGTAAATACATAAACTAGTAACATAATTCTTTTTATCAGTATCAGATATTATGTACTGTATATAACTATGTACTGCACTGTTATATGACTGTAGTAGGTTTGTTTATATTTAATACTAGCACCAGCAAAAACACTTGAGTCATGTGTTCTGTGATGTTAGAACAGCTATGATGTCACTAGGTGATAGGAATTTTTCAGCTTCCTTATAATCTTATGGGACCATCAATATATATGTGTTCTATTGATTGAAATGTCATGTAGTACATGACTGTATTGGGTCATTTGGGATTTGCATTGTTAAGATTTTCAGATTCCAGATGAGATTCTAACAATATTTTCTCTTTAATCCTTATGTAGATCTCAGCCAGCTTTTATGCAAAGCAGTTTATCCCAGCCATCTGTGGTCCTTTCTGGGACTGCTATTCACAACTTTCCAACTGTCCAACACCAAGAACTTGCCAAGGCACAATCTGGTCTTGCCTTTCAGCAAACATCAAATACCCAACCTATTCCCATATTGTATGAACATCAACTGGGGCAGGCATCAGGACTAGGAGGTTCCCAGCTGATTGACACACATCTTCTCCAGGTAAGTCAGGGGACTAGAACAGTGCACACTCATTGTATTCCTATGCCACAGATCATTTTAAGGAAACATTTTTAAAAGAAAACATGTTAAAAGATGCAATGAAAAAAACAAAGTCCTTTCATTTTATCTAATACTAAAAATTGCTAGATATTGCTTTGAAGTCATAATCTCCGTCTCTGAATTTGAAATTTTTTTCAGTTTTACTCATGTTTTCTTACAAAATTTTTTCTAGGCTAGAGCAAATCTTACCCAGGCTTCAAATCTTTATTCTGGACAAGTACAACAGCCTGGTCAGACAAATTTTTATAACACTGCCCAGTCACCAAGTGCTCTCCAGCAGGTAAACTATGGCATGGTAAATTTCCTCAATTTTCTTTATTATTATTTTTATTGCTTTTGTGATTGTTTGGGAATTTAAATTGAACCATGAAGGAAAGATGGAGGAGTGGTCATTAAACTGTTCACTGAGATGTCATAAAGAATTCCATTGGGTTCACGTAGAAGGGGTTTCAGGTTCATGACACCCCTCTTCTCACCACCATCACCCCCTACTTCAGTCATTCCTGTATTTTTACATCTTCTAGGTTTTTTTGTTGGTTTGGGGGGTTTTATTTTTTTTCTGTCACCCACGCCAGAGTGGATGTGATCATGGCTCATTGCAGCCCACCTCCCAGGCTCAAGCAATCCTCTCACCTCGGCCTCCTGTGCAGCTGGGACTACAGGCTCATGCCATCATGCCTGGCTAATTTTTCTTCGTATTTTTTGTAGAGACAAGGTTTTGCCATGTTGCCCTAGGCTGATCTTGAACTCCTGGGCTCAAGCAATCCACCTGCCTCGGCCTTCCAAAGCGTTGGGATTACAGGCTTGAGCCACCACACCTGGCTGCTAGGTTTCCGTGTAATTATTTATTCTATTTTAACGAAGGATTCTATGAATATAAAACTTTGAAAACCATTGTCCAGAATATAGTTACATGTAAGTGTGATTTAGGTGGCTTACCCATTAGTGCTAGGGAGAAGCCTCCCAAAGACCCATCTGACAGGTTAGCATACATACAACAGTGTGGCAGAGTGTGATCGAGTATAAATGGCAAATACTTTCATAAGTGTACGAATGCAATAATAATTTTCAGTGAAAAATGTATGGTGCGTTTAAAACTATCTCCTCTAATAATTTCATTAGCTTATTCTTTAAAAGTGGTGGAGGGCTGGTGGGGGAACAAGTCATTAGTCATTTTCTTATAACTGTTTTTGTTTGCTATTTTAGGGAGTGATAATTCGGGAATATCTTATTGACATTCAGATTAAATACAGTGTTTATATGAAAACAGAGATTCTTGTTCTTCTCATAGCTCATTTTGACCAGCCTTGAAAACATTATGTAAAATATCTGTTTGGAAACTTGTGAATACTACTTATATTGTGTCCCCATGTACTTTGTGATTATTTGACATGTCCTGTGGATAAATTCAAAGATAGTTCTAATTCTTTCACTTTCTATTTTCTTCAGTACAAGTAGCATTAACTAAACTACGTTGTACCTTTAATAGAAGAATGGAGATGTGGTTGAGGGTTGAGTGTCTCTTACCTAAATGCTTGGGACCAGAAGTGTCTCGGATTTTTTTTTTTTTTTAATGTTTGCGTATATATAATGAGGTGTCTTGGGATGTGGGGCCTGTCTAAACCTGAAATTCCTGTTTCATATATACCTTATACATATAACCTGAAGGTAATTTTAAGCAACATTTTAAATAACTTTATGCATGAAACAAAGTTCTGACCGCACTTCGACTGATCTGTCACATGAGGTGGGGTGTTGAATTCTTTTTTTTTTTTTTTGAGACTGAGTCTCCCTTACCCAGGCTGGAGTGCAGTGGTACGATCTCAGCTCACTGCAACCTCCATCTCCTGGGTTCAAACGATTCTCATGCCTCAGCCTCCCGAGTAGCTGGGATTACAGGCGCCCACCACCATGCCTGGCTAATTTTTGTATTTATTTATTTATTTTTGTAGAAACAGGGTTTCCCCATGTTGACCAGGCTGGTCTCAAACCCCTGACCTCAAGTGATCCACCCACCTTGGCCTCCCAAAGTGCTGGGATTACAGGCGTGAGCCACCGTGCCCGGACTTGATGTCAGATTCTCTACTTGTGGTGTCATATCAGCCTCTCAGAAAGCTTTGGAGCATTTTGGATTTTGATTTTCAGATTAGAGATACTCAACTTGTAGTCACTAAGAAAAAGAAATATGTGAAATATATTAGTAGATGGATGTGTTATATTTATTTATTTTATTTTATTTTTTGTATTTTGAGACAGAGTCTTGCTCTGTCTCCAGTCTGGAGTGCAGTGGTGCGATCTCGGCTCACTGCAACCTCTGCCTCCTGGGTTCAAGCAATTCTCATGCCTCAGCCTCCCAAGTAGCTGGGACTACAGGTACACGCCACCACGCCCAGCTAATTTTTGTATGTTTTTTTTTTTTTAGTAGAGATGGGGTTTTACCATGTTGGCCAGGATGGTCTCGATCTCTTGACCTCGTGATCTGCCCCCCTTGGCCTTCCGAAGTGCTGGGATTACAGGCATGAGCCACCATACCCAGCCGATGTGTTGTATTTTAAATCTTACTCAAAAGTATTTGAAGAGTTGTGTATAGTTGTATGAGTATGTCTGCAGTAAACAGAAACAAATTGCTTCAGTTTCTCTTTACTTATTTTCTAGGTTACAGTACCTTTACCAGCATCCCAGCTTTCCTTGCCTAATTTTGGATCTACAGGGCAACCTCTAATTGCTTTGCCTCAGACTCTTCAGCCCCCATTACAGCATACCACTCCCCAAGCACAGGCTCAGAGTCTGAGCCGTCCTGCACAAGTAAGCCAGCCTTTCAGAGGATTAATTCCTGCTGGAACACAGCATAGCATGATTGCAACCACAGGAAAAGTAAGTAAAGAGACATTTGCACAGGTTGTTTGAGAATTTAAGGTAGTGTGTTCTGATCTATACATTTGTGTTATCTAAAAAACTAAAATGTGTCAGTTTTTACCACCCTGCAAAACAAATCTCAAACCCCAGTGTATTTACATTTTATCTGTTTACTTTTAATGTGTTTGGCCCCATCTAGTTTTTACCTAATAACAAAGAATTCACAAATTTGTTGGAAGAATTGGATTTATAGTGTCTCTTGGGCTTATTTTATTACAAGTCTCTTTGGTCTGATAATTCCATAATATTTGACTATAGGAGTTTTGTACTAAGGTTTTTTGCCCTTTCCTAGATTACGTCTTCACATATAGGACATGTAAACACAGCACTTAGCTTATGGAATTAAAGAAATGTTAAGTTTATTTTATGCTTTTCCTCAGATGTCTGAAATGGAACTAAAAGCCTTTGGAAGTGGCATTGATATAAAACCAGGCACACCTCCAATCGCTGGTAGAAGCACCACACCAACATCTAGTCCCTTCCGGTAAAATGGGCATTTAAATTTGCTTATGAAATTCCAATTTGGTCACTATTTGTTAAATACTTATCAGTCCTGTGTGACATAATCCCTTTTCCAAGCAGGAAAGGAATTATTAAGACATTGTTTTTGATAGTTTTGTCTAAAATGTTAAGCTTTTAAATTATTTGAAATGTGTTTATTGTACTATATTTTAAGTAAATTCTTTCGTTACAGAGCAGATCTTTTTTTCTTTTTTTTTTTTTTTTGAGACAGAGCCTCACTCTGTTACCCAGGCTAGAGTGCAGTGGCATGATTATAACTCACTGCAATGTCAAACACCTGGGCTCAAGCAATCCTCCTGCCTCAGCCTCCTGAGTAGCTGGGACTACATACACGTGCCACCAAACCTGGCTAATTTTTTAAAAAATATTGTCCAAGCTGGTTTCGAACCAGCCAATCTTAACTGGTAACTGGTATCCTTTCTTACCTCTGCTCCTCCAATGTCTCTCTTCTACCAGAATGTTTTGGTAACTCATCACAGTAATTTTTACCAACTGCCAAGTATGATGAAAATACTAAGAACAGTGTTTGCAAAAATCTAACAGCATTATTTACTTGGTATTACTATACTGACTAGTAACGGCTTCTTCCCAAGGGCTACTTCTACAAGTCCGAACAGCCAGTCCAGCAAAATGAACAGCATTGTCTACCAGAAGCAGTTCCAGTCAGCCCCTGCCACTGTGAGAATGACACAACCATTTCCTACACAGTTTGCACCCCAGGTGGGCAGATATAATTAAGAAATGAGTATTATTGACTTAAAAATAGTTGCTAATCTGGATAAATTGTGATCTTGCCTTATGTTAGCCAGTTAAGTACAGTTTTTAATAAAAAATAGTTTCTGAATTTAACAATAAATTTATTTTATAAAGATAGTCTGCGATTTATAGCCAGACATAGTAATTGTTTAGTTCTAAAGCAGACAAGAGAAATAGTTTTAAGATTCCCCACACAGCTCTGATAATTTGAGTCCTTTTCCTTTTAACTTTTTTTAAGGAGTTGACTTTTCAGCGAAGGGTCCCAGTGCTTGAAGTTTTCTAGTTTTAAAGTTGGTTTTTGTTTTTAAGATATTTATGTGCAATTGAGGTAAAATTTCCAAGAAGGTGTTTTAATATATGTTTAAAAATATTGGCTTCTCTTCCCCTTGCTGATCATATAAAAGGACTAACTAAGAACTCTCACAAACTAGAACTGGTTCCTGAGAAATTAACATTTGTTGAATTAGTATTGATTTTATTTATCTTCAGATTACATTTGTTACAGGTGTGTGCCTTTTCTGTAACTGTACCTTTTAAAAAGATAGCCTAATTAAAAGTCTTTATCCCCCCCTTCAGAATTTACAACTGAGGTGCTAGGACCAACTGAAGTGCCATAGCATGCTTTGCCTAATTTTTCTGTTAAACTCTCCAAGCATGGCCTGTTTATTCTTTGTCCTTGTTAATGAAGTGGCACAATCCATACACTTCCTTTCACTGGTAGGATGGGCACAGATTTACTCTGGGATAAGCCAACCTGGTCTAGTTGGCAGTTTTTTTTTTTCTTTTTCTTTTTTTTTTTTTTTTTTAACAGTTCAATGTTGTATGTTTTGTTTTTTTCACTCAGATTCTCTCTCAGCCTAACCTGGTCCCTCCATTGGTAAGAGCCCCACATACTAACACCTTCCCAGCGCCTGTTCAGAGGCCACCAATGGCACTGGCCAGTCAGATGCCTCCTCCGCTGACCACAGGCCTCATGAGCCATGCTCGTTTGCCACATGTAGCCAGGGGTCCTTGTGGATCACTATCTGGAGTCAGAGGTAATCAGGCCCAGGCTGCGTTGAAGGCTGAACAAGACATGAAGGTTAGTACAGTGTTAACAGCCAACAGATCAAGAATCTGTCTCTGAACCATGTCTTAAAATGCCTCTGGACCCATAACTGTATATCCAGGCATTCATTGTCTTAGTAGACTGAACCAAGCTAACTACTTTTATTCATTTCCCCCTTTTTTTTTCTTTTTTTTTGCCCCATTCCCATTCCTTTCATCTTTTTTTCTTTTTGTTTCTTTTTCTTTTTTTTGGCAACTGTAGTCAGGAAACGAATTAATGTCTTAAACTGTGGCCAAATGAATTGTTATCAGATAAATATTTGAGGGAGATCTGAGTTTAGATGCAAAATTTTTTTTGGAATAGCAAAGAAGTAATATGAATTATTATAGACTTCCCCATTTTCTTTTTTTTTTTTTTTTTAATTTTCTTCCCCCCTTTCCCCTGACTCTCCTCCTCCCAGCAGCTTAAAATATAAATCATGGTTATATGAAAACTCTGGAATGGGTAAGATGTGTTACCTATCTTGGTATTTTTTCCATTATGAGTCATTGAAGTACAGTTTTCTTCTCAAACTGTTTTCATACGCTTTTTGGCCTACCACATGAGGTGGCCGTATTCCACAGTGGATTGTGCAGCTGTAGATGGAGAACTCAGAAAAGCACTTTGGGATCCTTCATGATGAAAGGCACTGATACACATGGGGTTTGCTAATGCAGAAAGAGTGCCTTTAGGAGTCTGTGTGGGGACAGTTTTGTAGCATGAACCTTACATGTCTGCCAGTACAGCCAGTTGAATACATTTATTTCTATATTTACTTTAGGCTTGACTTTCAGGGATCTTAGTAATTTTGCCTGTTTTGTCACTATATATGTCATGAGATCAGACTAGAAGAAAGAAAAGCTTACCGCTTTCAAACAGGGAAATGTGCATAGTAATGCTTTACTCTGAATTAGAAACATGTTTATGATAATCCTATTCGAAAATTTGATTGATGGATGGATTGATTAAAGTTTCTGGGGGCGACATCCCTAGTGTTTCTGATCCTGAGTAATCCTTAAAGACTACCCAGCAGCAAAACTTTTATTAAATAATTATCTACTTTTATTAAGGCTGTATGCCTAGGATTTCCATCTGTTTGTTATAATTAGAAATACCAGTGTGAGTAAAAATCTTCGGAAGTTATTTGGCCTTGGATTCCAGTTCTGCTTCTGGCTCCTTGGCTCTTGATTTTCACATATTCCCATGTTGGAAATAACATTAGAGCTTTATAATCGTAATGGGGTGGGAAAGGGTACAAGCTTCTTGAAAATTGCTTCAGATCTTTGGATAGTACAGGTTACCTGTAGAACATGAAGCATTTTTTTTTTATATGCAAGAAGGATGGAAAGTTAAGTTTTAATTGTGAATGTTACAGTGGTAAAATTTACAGATTGACGTAAGTATATTTTTGGGGGCACATAGTCAAAACTAAGAAATTATTTACCAGCTCAGAATGTGGTAGGAGCTATCAGAACTTAGTGATCAAGTGAAGTCGTAGTTACTAATTTCTGATGCTCTTCCCCTGCAGAAGAGAGCTGTGGGAAGAGGACTCAGCCACAAGACATTTGGTCCTAGGTGTTGGTAATGCCACAATATAAGTGCTTCCTTTTCATTTTATTGTAGACCACATATTGATAACTAGAAGTTTTAAGTGTTACATGTATGTTTTCAGATTTGCAAGCAGGTTCCCTAAATAAAATGTAATATCAATAAGCTTATTGTTCCAGAGAAGATACAAATCAGCAGCAATTTATATTTTATTATTTTATGAGAGGGCAAACCTTGAAAAGGTGGTGGGAGGTGGTCCTGTGGTTTCCTTTTTTTTTTTTTTTTTTAAATCACATGGAATATTTCAAAAATAGGAAGAAATCTATGCATTAAAAGCTCAAAGATCAATGAGGTACCTTTTGGCTTTGGCCAAACCAGTGTGGGGAAAACTGATTTGTGATTGGTAAAAGAATTTGAACCAAGATTGATTTGACAGGCTTTGGTAATGCTGCAGTATTTTCAGTTATTCTTTCTTATTTTTTAAGGCAAAGCAGAGAGCAGAGGTTCTTCAGTCCACGCAACGGTTCTTCTCTGAACAGCAACAGAGCAAACAGATAGGAGGCAAAGCCCAGAAAGTGGACAGTGATTCAAGTAAACCTCCTGAAACACTGACCGACCCTCCTGGTGTCTGTCAGGAAAAAGTAGAAGAAAAGCCACCCCCTGCACCCTCCATAGCCACCAAACCTGTTAGAACTGGACCAATCAAACCTCAGGCGATCAAAACCGAAGAAACAAAATCTTAAAGGCTATGGTTTATTGCAGGGGATTGGGGGTGGGGGTAGGGAAAACATGGAGAATTAAGTCAGATAATGCCAGCAGCCAAAGGGGCAAAATGGTCTGTGACATTATCCTGTTCAGAGCTTGGAGATATACAAGGGACATAGGAGCAATTTACACTGACACATAGCTGCTGTACCAGTAAAAATGAGGCTTTGCAAGCTTGTACCTACTATATAACATGCGCTCGCTCGGTTGATGGCCACACATCTTCAGTCAGAATTTATATATAAATATATGCACCCATTTTTTTGAGTGCATATAATTTAGACCTAAAAATCCTTATGATTAGATGAAACACCAAAAATATAAGGAAAATAACACAGCAGAGGAATAGCTCAGCCTGAACAGTGTGATGGTCCCAGCTAATACATCAGATGCGGTTTTTTTGCTCCCTTATGTTCTTTGGATATGGTTATGGCATTTGTAGGCTTGGAGGTGAAGAACTGAAGATAACTGGTGCTGGATAGAGGAGCCTTATTTTTTATTATGGCAGCTTGCTATTTTTATAACATGGTGATTGAGTTGAACACAATCAAAGTACAGTAGTAACTGATCTCCCCTTCTTCCTGGATGAATGAGCAGATGATTAAATACTGATATCAGCATCCTTGAACCATATCACAGTGAGCAGTGTTTGGCTACTGCTTCTGTTTGAAATGATGCTGTTTTGGTTGTGGTCCGAAGCTTTGAAGCGCTACTTAGCATCTCCTTTCTTCCATGGAGCTCTCACCATTCAAACATGACAGATTTGATAAAATGCTAGTTAGGTTGAGTCTTCCTTGCCCCACTCAGTCATCTTTGTATGAATCCCATGGTTCTGGGTTTTTTTTCTTTTTTTCTTTTTTCTTTTTTTTTTTTTAAACCAGTTTTTAGCTGGTGTTTATGAAGAACAGTGAGTACCTAGAACTGTGCCACTAATTAAAGGAAATCCTAAGAAGGTGCATTTCTTTACAGAGCTGTGTCATGCCATCCTTTGGGCCCTCTGCTGGAAAAGTAGAATCAAGTCTCAAATAATGCCTTTTTAATTGTATCCTCTAGTATTATAGATATAGGACAGTACTGTATCATACCTCTGTGAATGTAAAATATCTTGTACCTGCTTTATGATACGTAGTAGTGACCGTGCTTTATCAGAGCTGTTTTTAATGATGTTATTCTAGAATGTTTTATTTCCAGATGATGATTCAGAAGCTAATTTTAAAAAATGGTGCCAGGTACCACAACAGTAACAGAACTTTGCAATTTTCTGGGGTTTTGTTTTTTACCTCCCCCCCCCCCCCTTTTTTTTAAATGGAGTGTGCTGGATGTCTCTATAATTTTATTCAGATGACTGCAGAACCTGGAAAAGCTGTTGCTGCTATTGATGCATAACATACTGCTATTGGTCTTTTTATATAAATATATATATATATACATATATATATATAATTTGAATTTTTGGAAACTTTAGCTGTGCTGTCAACTTTGGAAAAAGTATCCCAGTTTACTGTGTTGAGTTGGCATTGTACAGAAATTAACAGCCATATTGGTCTAGAAACGTTAAACTTAATTTTTTCCATTTGTACAGGGGTAACGCACTGTATTAAATATGTAAGGTCTTATCTACATGGGTTTGATTACAGAAACTAATAAAGTATTCTCTAAATAATGATTCTTGGAGCTTCTAATCATTTCCTAAAAGAGGGTTTGTCATGTATTAAAACTAGTGGTCAAGAGTACTGGCCGGTCACAGTGACTCACGCCTGTAATCCTAGCACTTTGGGAGGCCGAGGTGGGTGAATTGCCTGATCTCAGGAGTATGAGACCAGCCTGGGCAACATGGTGAAACCCCATCTCTACTAAAAATACAAAAAAAAACAAAAAGTACATTATACGGTCGGGAGCAGTGGCTCATGCCTGTAATCGTAACACTTTGGGAGGCCAAGGCAGGTGGATCACCTGAGGTCAGGAATTTGAGACCAGCCTGGCCAACATGGCAAAACCCCATCTCTACTAAAAATACAAATTTAGCTGGGCCTGGTGGCAGGTGCCTATAATACCAGCTACTTGGGAAGCGAGACAGGAGAATTGCTTGAACCCAGGGCGGGAGTCGGAGGTTGCAGTGAACCGAGATCATGCCACTTCACTCCAGCCTGGGCGAAAGAGTGAAACTCCGTCTCAAAAAAAGTACATTATACTCTAGAAAAGGATTATCATCCAAAGCCTTGACTTCTCGCTTTGAAGAACTCTGAAAATTATTCAACTAAAGTAACTATTGTCAGTGGCAGTCATGGCTCCTGTTCTGAGGTAGCCAAACTCATATTGAAAACAAATCTATCCACTGGGTGTGGTGGCTCATGCCTGTAATCCCAGCTCTTTCGGAGGCTGACGTGGGCGGATCACCTGAGGTCAGGAGTTCAAGACCAGCCTGGCCAATATGGTGAAGCCCCGTCTCTACTAAAAGTACAAAAATTAGATGGGCGTAGTGGCGCATGCCTGTAGTCCCAGCTGCTTGGGAGGCCGAAGCAGGAGATGTCAAGGAGAAAGAAGTTTTCTTGATGCATAGTGCCAGATGTTGAAAAGAGTTTCACCATCTTTTGGTCAGAAGCTGAAGGACCAAAAATAGATCTCAGTATTATTTACGTTTGTATTTTTCATAGCTTTGTTAGCATGTTCGCGAACATCATCACCTGCCCTAAAAGGCTATAGGGCATTTGTATCGTTTACTCAATTTATGAAATGAAGTACTGAGGGATTGTAGTTACTTATCCTAAAATCCCATGTTCCGAACATGTTGCTTCCAGACCCAGCTTTAAGAAAACTAGTTATTCAGTCACTAATGACACGTGCCTTCTTAACTCATGGATACTGCAATTCTTAAACATAAGATACCCAAGTTTTGATGGTTTTGTCTTGGGTAGAGACAGGGTTTCTCCATGTTGCCCAGGCTGGTCTTGAACTCCTGATCTCAAGCAATCCACCTGCTTCAGCCTCCCAAAGTGCTGGGGTTACAGGCGTGAGCCACCGCACCAGGTCTGATACTTATTAGTAGGCTCTGCCTTGATCCAAGTTTTCAGTGTAGGGTTTTTCTCAAGATACGCTCCAAATTAAAAGCTGTAGTTTATTGCAGGGAATTGTGGGAAGAGGTATGATGGGTAAGAATGGGAATCAAATACTTGCCTTACCAAGTCGCTGCAGTTGTCGGTATTTTTCATATTCTAGTTTTTAAGTTTAATCCTCCTCAATTTTAAGACTTAATAGGTGACCAGCTATACAGCTTGCATTACCCCCACTTGCAAACCAGCAGGCATGTGCTATTTGGTTGTATTCACTGTTAAAATATCACTAATACCTTGGGTCCTTTGCTAGAACCTGTGGTGGGAAAATGGCACCAAAAGCATATCGAATGAAAGTAAGGTAATGCATATTAATGTGTCTCTGCAGTTTGGCCATGCAATTTTGTCTCTGGCTTCTCTGACATGTGACAGAATAACCCAAAGGTGTTGCAGTTAATAGTGGACTGTAGATATTTGGTCACATAAACTTCTGAACATTCTCTGTCCCTTGAGCTGCCCTGGTAGAAGGTAAGGGGAGTCCAGGTCCTTGCCCCTAGTTAATAACAAATAGTGTTTATGATAGAAGAGTGATTGGGGGAGGAGGGTTGGGGAATGAGAGGAGGGGATCGTTGTAAGTTCCAACAAACTCTTGGCCAGAGGCAAGATACAGAAGGTAGAATGAGTCAGAAGCTATTTAAGTGTGTCTTTTCTAACAAAGTGATTTTTCATGTTGCCATTGCAGCATATTTCATAGATGCTTACCGTTTTCAGTACTGACTTCACATTCCCCTGCAACTTTTTTTCCATCTTATGAATAAATATAAAACTATATCATAGTTTGACAGACCTAATTATTTTGTAGGTGCTTTAGAAGCAGAACTAGAATTGGTTAGTTAGTTAAAGTGGAAAGTCACAGAGTCTAGATACTTTGATTGCTTGTTTTAGAGGAAGGTCTACACCATTTCTTTGAGATGTCTGCTGCCTAGATCTATTACATATGCATCATCTATAGTTTTCAGTTTTGTCTTAAAGAAATCTGAATAGAGAATTCCCTTGAACTCTCACAGATACCTTCCCTCAGTTTTCCAGCTTTGCTCGTACCCTTAATTTGACTACAGTTTTTAACAGTAAAAATTGTAGAAATCAAGTAATATTGACAACTAAACTACCTACTAGCTAATAGTCATCAGTCAGCATGTATTACCTTGGAAGTGTTAAATAGAGTTTGATTAGGAACCACAAATTTACTTCATAATGTAATGTAATTATTTTTTTTAAAAACTTCCCTCAACAGAAAGGAATAATGTGCTACAGGAAAAGGAAAACTTACCTGAGGCAGAGAGTTTAAGCAAGAGGTGAGTCTCTGGTATAATCAGGCAGGGAGTCAAGTATTAACTCTGTATGTGTCAGGTGCTGGGAATATTGAGGACAGTTTCTTAACACAGTCTGGGGTGTGAGTGGAGATACATGTGGTAGCTTTGAGGCCTTTCAGGTTTTCGTCACTGATAGATACCTAGCCCTTATTTCATGGATGCCTCAAACCCCATCTTCCAGTCTAAGTTTTCCCCCCTAATCTATTTGCCTGTACTACTTAACCTAAATCTTTCAGAAGTTTTTAGTCAGTCCCGATCTGGCCTTCTCACCATTTCTTCACATACTAGCCAATATTTAGTAAGTAGAATTGCGTGTAAATTTGGGTCTTATATATGAGCAAAGAAAGCAATTCAATAATTTCCTTATCTGAGCTGAAAAATGCACTAATGTTCAGTGGAGAACAGAGGGAATTTCAATAAGCAGAGCCTGTGGTTCCAGGTGAATAAGTCTTAAGTTCAAGGATGGTATAGAGGGACAGAGATGCATTCTGGCCCTCCAGGGTTAGATTTGCCAAGAGGCGAAATAGTTAATTTCAGACAGTTCTGTGGAACTGATAAAATCTGGTTTACTTAGGGCAGTGGTTTTCAGATTAGAAGTACACACTATTAAACAGAAGCAATTCCACTTTAAAATTTTGCTTGGCTAAAGGATTCAGTGGCTATTTTTTAAAAAATTACCAATGCGAATAAGGTTTATTGGTTCCGGGGAGGAGACACCCTCTCTAGTATGAGAAGCTGCGAAGAAGGTTGTACTTGGAGTAAAAACCACACTCTTCACAGAAGCTGATAGTGATACCCATTGAGGAGACTGATTGGGCCTTAGCTTTCTATAACCTGGGAATATGAATGGGTGCTATAAAGTTTCCTGTGACATGACTCGGTTATCAGAATTGTATCTCCAGCTTAAAACTTTACAGGGAAAAACTGGAAATTACACATAAATATCACCCACTTGCTCCCTCCACCCCCCACCTTTATAAGGTAGGTAATATTATTTTACACATGCAGAGAATGAGGTATGATAGCCTGCCCAATGATACACAGTAAGCAGAGGAGGCAGGTTTGTTGGTCCAGACAGTCTAATTCTTAAGCATAAGCTCTTTACTAAGCTACACTGTTGTGAAAGCACTGTACTTGAAGTTACAAACATACCTCGTTTTACTGCACTTTGCAGATACTGCAGGGTTTTTTCTTGAAAAAAAATTGAAGGTTTTTGGCAACCCCATGTTGAGCAAGTTCATTAGTGCTATTTTTCTAACAATGTGTGCTCATTTCCTGTCTGTGTCACATTTAATAACTCTCAAAATTATTTCAGACTTAAATTATCAAGTTATGGTGATCCGGGATCTTGAACGTTACTAGTGTAATTGTTTTGGAGCCTCATGAACCACAGCCATAAGACGGTGAACATAAATGCACGTGTTCTGATTGCTCCCCAAACAGGCTGTTCCCTCTCTCCCTCTTCTCAGGCCTCACTATTCCCTGAGACACAATATTGAAATTAGGCCAATTAATAGCCCTACAATGGCCTGTAAGTGTTAAAGTAAAAGAGGAGTCGCACATCTCATTTTAAATCAAAAGCTGAAAATGATTAAGCTTAGTGAGGAAGGCATGGCAAAATCTGAGATGGGCCAGAAAGATAGGCCTCTTGGGTTCATTAGACAAGTTGTGAATGCAAAAGACAAATCTTGAAGGAAATTAGAAGTGCTACTCCAGTGCAGTGAATACACAATGATAAGAAAACAGAAGAGCCCTATTGCTGATACAGAGTTTTGGTGGTCTGGATAGAAGATCGAAACAGGCCCAACATTCTCTTAAGCCAAAACCTTATCCAGAGCAAGCCCCTAACTCCAATTCCTTGAAGTCAGAGAGGTGAAGAAGCTATGGAAGTAAAGTTTAAAACTAGCAGAGGTTGGTTCATGGAGTTTAAGGAAAGCACCCATCTCCATAACATTAAAGTGCAAGGTGAAGCAGCAAGAGTTGATGTAGGAACTGCAGCAAGTTGTCTAGAAGGTCTAGCTGAGATAATTGATGAAGGGGCTGTGCTAAATAGCAAGTTTTTAATGTAGACAAAATAGCCTTCTATTGGAAGCAGATGCCATCTAGGCCTTTCATAGCTGGAGAGAAGTCAATGCCTGGCTTCAAAGCTTCAAAAACTGACTTGTTAGGGGTTTATGCAGCTGGTGACTTTAAGCTGAAGCCAATACTCATTTACCATTTCGAAAATCCTAGGGCCCTTAAAAGTTAAGCTAAATCTACTCTGCCTGTGCTCTAGAAATACAACAGCAAAGCATGGACAATAGCACATCTCTATAGTGTAGCATATCTAATATTTTAAGCCCACTGTTGAGACCTCTTGCTCAGGGGCGGAAAAAAACCAAACACTCAAAATATGATAAGATCGTTGACAATGCACCTAGTCACTCGAGCTGTGATGGAAATGTACAAGAAGATTGATGTTTTCATGCCTGCTAACATGACATCCATTCTACAACCTATGGATCAAGGAATAATTTTGACTTTCAAGTCTTATTTAAGAAATACTAGGCCAGACGTGGTGGCTCACACCTGTAATTGTAATCCCAGCACTTTGGAAGGCCGAGGCGGGTGGATCACAAGGTCAGGAGTTCGAGACCAGCCTGGTGAACATGGTGAAACCCCATCTCTTCAGAAAGTACAAAAAAAAAAAAAAAAAAAAGGCATGGTGGCACATGCCTGTAATCCTAGCTACTCAGGAGGCTGAGGTGGGAGAATTGCTTGAACCTGGGAGGCGGAGGTTGCAGTGAGCTGAGATCACGCCACTGCCCTCCAGCCTGGGTGACAGAGTGAGACTGTCTCAGAAAAAAAAAAATAGAAAAAAGTACTAATACATTTTGTAAGGCTACAGCTTTCATAAATAGTGAGTCCTCTGATGAATCTGGGCAAAGAAATTGAAAACCATGTGAAAGGATTTACCATTCTAGATGCCATTAATAACATTTGTGGTTCATGAGAGGATGTCAGAATATCGACACGAACAGGAGTTTGGAAGAAGTTTTATTCCAACCCTCACAGAGCCCTGGGGATTCAAGGAGACTTCAACGGAGGAGGTAAATGCAGATGTGGTGGAAATAGCAAGAGAGGTAGAGTTAGAAGTGGAGCCTGAAGGTGGGACTGAATTGCTGCAATCTCATGATCTAACTTGAACAGATGAGGAGTTGCTTCTTACGGATGAGCAAAGACCGTGGTTTCTTGGGATGGTACCTACTCCTTGTGAAGATGCTGTATGTGTTGTTGAAATGACAAGAATTTAGAATTTTACACAAACTCAGTTAATAAAGCATTAACATGGTTTGAGAGGATTGACTCCAACTTTGGAAGAAGTTCTACTGTGTGTAAAATGATATCAAACAGCATCACATGGTACAGATAACTCATTCGTGAAAGGAAGAGTCAATTGATGTGGCAAACATCATTGTCTTATTTGAGGAAATTGCCACAGCCACCCTGGTCTTCAGCAACCACCACCTTGATTAGGCAGCAGCCACCACCATCAAGGCAAGATTCTCCACCAACTAAAAGGTATGACTTGGTTGGACGCAGTGGCTCACGCCTGTAATCCCAGCACTTTGGGAGGCCAAGGCACGTGGATCACTTGAGGTCGGGAGTTCGAGACCAGCCTGACCAACCTGGAGAAACCCCGTCTCTACTAAAAATACAAAATTAGTCGGGTGTGGTGGTGCATGCCTGTAATCCCAGCTACTCGGGAGGCTGAGGCAGGAGAATCTCTTGAACCCAGGAGGCAGAGGTTTCAGTGAGCTGAGATCGCGCCATTGCACTCCAACCTGGGCAACAAGAGCAAAATTTTGTCTCAGAAAAAAAGATATGACTCACTCGAGGCTCTGATGATCATTAGCATTTTTTTTTTTTTTAGCAATAAAGTATTTTAAATAAAAGTGTATGCATTTTTTTAGACATACTGCTATTGAACACTTAATAACAACCATGTAAACATAAGTTTTATATGCACTGGACACCAAAAAAGTCCATGTGACTTGTTTTATTGTGGTGGTAGTCTAGAACCAAACCCACAATTTCGTCAAGGTATCCCTTGCTAGCTGAGTAACCTAAGAAAAATCACTCAGCTGGGTGCAGTGTCTCAGGCCTGTAATCCCAGCACTTTGGGAGGCCAAGGTGGGTGGATCACGAGGTCTGCAGTTTAAGAGCAGCCTGACCAAGAGGGTGAAACCCCATCTCTACTAAAAATACAAAAAAATAAGCTGGGCATGGTGGCAGGCATTACAGACCTGTAATCCCAGCTACTTGGGAGGCTGAGGCAGGAGAATTTCTTGAACCCAGGTGGCAGAGATCACACCACTGTACTCCAGCCTGGGCAAGAGCATGAGACTCCATCTCAAAAAAAAAAAAAATCACTCAACTTTCATATGTCTGTTTTTCTACCTCTAAAATGGAGATGATTCTATCTTCCTTACGGAGTTTTGATTAAATGACATAAAGGGGTTTTTAGAAATATACATATACAATGCTTGTTTGGTAGGTTATTAGGTTACAGTAAGATGATCACTTAATTGCCTTGTTAAATATACATATCTAAGTCTAAACCAGCATCTGTACTTACCAGAAAGCTGGATTTTTCCAGAGTTAAATAACTTCTGTAAATACAAAATTTAGGTCATTGTTTCTCTCTCCCACTTCAAACTATGCTGAGAGGTCCTAGGCTCCTCAGAGGTGTCTCAAAGTATGAGAAAAGCCAACTTGGTAAATAAATGTAAGCCCTCTCTCCATTTTCATCTGTGTATTAGGGTACCATGGAAGACTGAACTTCTAAAATGTGGTTCTCCAAAAAAAAAGATGCTTAAAACCATTGACATCCTTTCTTATTCTATGGTTTCTATACTCATTCTGAGATGTTGGCATGGGCCCAAAGTGAACTCTGGATTTTTCCCTGCCATTCCAACACTTGTAGGTCTCTGGTAGTTCTTAGGCCCTTCTGTCCATATGGGTTAAGGCAGCATGAAATTCCTCAACTCCAAATAGTAATCATTTATTTGTTTGTTCAGCAATTCTGTATTTATCTTTGGCCGGGGTGTATAGAAAACAGTGCAGTCTGTGTTCACAAGTCTGTTCTTATGCTGCTGATAAAGACATACCCAAGACTGGGTAATTTATAAGGAAAAAGAAGTTTAATGGACTCGCAGTTCCATGTGGCTGGGGAAGCCTCACAATCACGGCAGAAGGCAAAAGGCACGTCTTACATGGCATCAGACAAGAGAGAAATGAGAGCCAAGTGAAAGAGAAAACCCCTTATAAAATCGTCAGATCTCGTGAGACTTATTCACTACCACGAAAACAGTGTGGGGGAAACTGCCCCCATGATTCAATTATCTTCCACCCAGTCTGTCCCACAACACACGGGAATTATGGCAGATACAATTCAAGATGAGATTTGGGTGGGGACACAGCCAAACCATATCAGTCAGAGTTTACAGAATACACTGCAAAAGAGATGTGTACAGGAAGTTTATTAGGCCTGCCCTTGAGATCACACCATAGTGGAGCATAAAATTGGATTGGCAGGGGGAGACATTCAACTGAGATGCTAATGCAAAAAAATGCCTCAGTAAATCTTGTGGTAAGTTCTGGAAATAAGATGCTCCTTTAGAATTATCTGGCCTTGAGGCCAAGGAACCAGACTTTTTTTTTTTTTTTTTTTTTTTTTTTTTGAGACGGAGTCTTGCTCTGTCGCCCAGGCTGGAGTGCAGTGGCTGAATCTCGGCTCACTGCAAGCTCTGCCTCCCGGGTTCATACCATTCTCCAGCCTCAGCCTCCCGAGTAGCCGGGACTACAGGCGCCTGCTACCATGCCCAGCTAATTTTGTTTTTGTATTTTTAGTAGAGATGGGGTTTCACCATGTTAGCCAGGATGGTCTTGATCTCCTGACCTCATGATCTGCCCGCCTCAGCCTCCCAAAGTGCTGGGATTACAATCGTGAGCCACCGCGCCTGGCTGGGGAACCAGACTTTTATACCCTCACATTTTCCAGTTATTGCCCAAGGATGGGCATGTGGGAAGGGAATACATGATCTTGGATGAGTCATTCTCTGCTGAGGGCAATTCCCAGAAAGGATTGTGCTCAGAACAAGAGCCAACACTCCCAGCAGCTGGGGAAATGAGTCCCTCAGTCCAGAAGAGGATCTAGGTGGTGCACATAGCATCCACTTTAGTTCACCTTTCGCTGCTCAGTGATAAGCTCTGGAAATAACTCCTCCAGATTCGGATTGGTCTCTTCCTGGGAAACCTGAAGAAGATTAGTGGGTTAAGTATACACCCTGCCATTACAGCTGGTCTCAGCCACAGCTGATGTCTTCCTCTCCTAGCCATTCTAGATTTCCCACACCCTCAGCTAGCACCTCTACTGCCCCTGATAGCTTACCCGGGCCCTAATATCTGAGAGGGTCTAAGCCCTTAGTCACTTTGCCTTTCTATGACTGGAAGCTACATTTATTTCTTGTCAAAACTGGACAAGCATGTACTAAAAAAGATCCATCACAGATAACCTGGGAGTCACATGTATTCCTCCTTGGCCCTATCTCTTCCTAGTGACTAGAGTCAAGTATCCCTGCTGTATAACTTCTTTCCTTACCTACTGGTCTCTTGGCAAAATAAGCTCAAAGTGACTAGGTGGAAGCTATGTCTCTTCCTGTGTCTCTGGTGGATGTACTCCCCTCCTGCAAATGAGAACCTCTAAACATACAGGTCTCAGAGTTGAGAAGGATGAGAAACACAAATACCCCAAGTGGGTCACTGGGAGCGATGGTGAGACACTTCTTTCCACACTTAGTTCCTTGAAGGGCAATCTATTATTATCTATTGCTGCGTAGCATATTACCCCGAAACTTAGTAGCTCAAGACAGCACATATTTCTTTCTTTTTTGTGTCTGTGTTCGTAGAGACAGGGTATGTCAGTGTTTCCCAGGCTGGTCTCCAACTCTTGACCTCAAGTGATCCTTCCTCCTTGGCCTCCCAAAGTGCTG
Organism: Macaca fascicularis; assembly: GCF_037993035.2. NCBI lineage: Eukaryota > Metazoa > Chordata > Mammalia > Primates > Cercopithecidae > Macaca > Macaca fascicularis. The sequence continues at coordinate 29,237,897 of NC_088375.1, forward strand.
GGATTATAGGCGTGAGCCACTGCACCCGGCCAACAAGTGTTTGTTATTGCACAGTTCCTATGGGCCAGGAATACAGGTGCAGCTTAACTAGGTCCCTGTGGCTCAAGATCTTTCATGAATTTGCTGTCGGGTTGTTTGACCAAGACTGCAGTCTCATTGTGAGGCTCAAATGAGGGAATATTATTTTCCAAGATCACTCACATGGTTGTTAGTAGGCCCCAGCCCCCTTTCACATGGGTCTGTCCACAGGGATACCTCACATTATGACATCCAGCTTCCAAGCAAGCAAGCCAAAAGATGGTGAAAAAGAAAGCATCTGAAACAAATCTTCTTATAATTTAGTGTTAGAAGTGACAGCCTATCACTTCTACCATATTCTGTTATTATAAGCCAGTCAATAAGTTCACACTCAAGAGGCAGAGATTACACGAAGATGTGAATAATAGGAGTCAGGGATCACTGAGTCTCATCTTAGAGGCTGCTTGTCCCACCATGTTTGCAGGGTATTGTCTCCAAGTTGGTACCTCAATTTTATCTTCAAAGGTCATTCCATTATGCTATCAGGCTGGCAGCTTCTAGATGTTACAGAATGTGATAATGCCACACTAGATACCCATGCTTAGTATCTGTCTTAGTCTGCTTTAAGTGCTAAGGCTGCATACCACAGGACTGGATACTTTATAAAGAAAACTTTATTTAGAGTTCCAGAGGCTGGGAAGCCCAGGAGCATGGTGCTAGCATCTGGAGAGGGCCTTCTTGCTGAGTCATAATATGGCAGAAGGGCAAGTGAGCATGAGAAAGAGAGAGAGAGAAAGAGAGAGAGAGCTGCTTGTATAACAAGCCCACTCTTGTGATAAGTAACCCATTTCTGCAATAATGACATTGATCCATTCATGAGGGCTTTGCTGTCATGGCCTAATCACCTCTTAAAGGCCCTACCTCTCAACACTGTTGCATTAGGGATTAAGTTTCCAATGCATGAATTTTGTGGGGACACATTCAAACCATAGCATTCAGTCACTGCCAATCCCCTTCATTGTAATGTGGGTACCTTGGTCCAATGAGGTATTATGCTGGATCTCATGAAGGTAAAACAAACACTTAACACTTTAAGCCCTCTGATAATGGTGCTAGTTTAGGTCTTGCCCAATTTTACATAGAATACGTTTCAAATCTAGTCATCCAGTGGTTGGGTGGTTTTCCAGTTGTTTTCCTTAGAAGCCTCTGACCAATCATCCAACCCATTTACCATCATTCATGAGTTTGTATGAGTTCTTCTCTTGGGCCAGCCACTTCTCTTTCCACACAAAGTAGATGATCAAATGCGTTGCTTGAAACTGCCCACTGGGACAATTTTCCCTTGCTGCTATCGTTTAGGGCCACCCTGAGAAGAGCTGCAGGGCAGCAGTTTTCCAATGCTGGCTTGCACTTACCTACTGAATTGACAAAACCAAACTTGAGGGGTTCTTTTTGTTTTTCTTTTTTTGTTTTTGTCTTTAAGCTGACTATAAGAGACTCCTTGGGCAAACAAAGAGATAAATTGAGGGAGAGGTGCTGGTACAATATGAATGAATAATATGGGGGTCTGGGCTACCTGCTTGTTCCCTTGGGCCCTACTTGTGCACAATTCTCAATGTACCACTTCCATCTTGTAGATTGCTCCTGGGCCTGCTCAAAAGCATGGTTTTCAGGATCTAATAGAACTACACAAAATGGGCTGTTCTGGCCATTTGCTCACCTCCCAGGAACTTTGCATCAAACTTCATTGCATATAAAATTGCACTGTAATTCTCCTACTGGAGCTTGCCACAAAACGTCCTTGTGAGCCACCAATACCTCTTACCAGAAGGTCTTCTGCTTAGTATCAACCAAGTGGCTGTGGGACCACTTGCCCCACTGCCTGGACCTGCAGGGTCCTTTCCTGCACTAATATCTGCTCAAAGTCAGCAGACTTTCATGTTCGTCAGTTTGTGGGTTGCAGCAGTATTCCTAAATACGGACTATGCTACCTCAGAATCCAAAGAGGCCTACCAGGCATTGTGCTTCTTTCTTAGTGGTGGGAGGTACAAGGTGCAACATTTTGTCCTTCAATTTGCAGGGGATGGAAAATCATTCCCCAGACCTCTGGATCCCTAAAACAAAAATCTGACTGATGGGTAAACTGACATTAATCTACCCTAACAAATATATTACTTCTGTCTCAGCAATTACAATTACAGCTACAACTTGGTTGAATTTGCAGTAGTCTTCAGGCTGGTTTTTGTAGGGGCCAGAGAAATAAATTCAATAGGGATATTACGAGAACTGCTGGCCCTGTATCCTTTAGGTTTGTTTTCTTTTTCTTTTTCTTTTTTCTCTTTTTTTTTTTTTTTGAGATGGAGTCTCATTCTATAGCCCAGACTGGAGTGCAGTGCAGTGGCACGATCTCGGCTCACTGCAACCTCTGTCTCCCGGATTCAAGCAATTCTCCTGCCTCACAGCCTCCTGAGTAACTGGGATTACAGGCGTCCACCACCATGCCTGGCTAATTTTTGTATTTTTAGTAGAGATGGGGTTTCATCATGTTGACCTGTCTGGTCTCGATCTCCTGACCTCAGGCGATCCGCCTGCCTAGGCCTCCCAAAGTGCTGGGATTACAGGCATGAGCCACCGAACCCGGCCTGTACCCTTTAGGTTTCTAACAGTGGCATCAGTCAGAGCTATTCCTACCCACCGCATGACATTTTATTTACTACATTGACTGGGCGGAAGCCGAAAGACTTTCACTTAGCAACTTAGCATTTCCCACTGCAATAATTCCTACCTCAGGTCAAAAACGAATGTGCAGCCAGGTGCGGTGGCTCACACCTGTAATCTCAGCACTTTGGGAGGCCAAGGCGGGTGGATCAGGAGGTCAAGAGTTCGAGACCAGCCTGACCAACATGGTGAAACACCATCTCTACTAAAAATACTAATACTACTACTAATAATAATAATAAATTAGCCAGGCATGGTGGTGCACACCTGTAATCCCAGCTACTTGGGAGGCTGAGGCAGGAGAATCACTTGAACCCGGGAGGAGGAGGTTGCAGTGAGCTGAGATCGTGCTGTTGCACTCCAACCTGGGCAACAAGAGTAAAACTCCATCTCAAAACAAAACAAAACAAAACAACAACAAAAAAACAAAACCTAATGTGGGAGTACTATCAACTTCCAAGTATGTCCATTCCAAGTATACATTCAAAGAGCAAGGAAATAACCACTTGATAGGACTTGGACCAAGTGGACTCACTGTGAGTTAGAACTGGGCCACAATTCTATTTATTTCTAGCCTTCATGTGTCTTCAACTCTGATGGAGGGTCCATGTTTACACTTTGAATACCAGTGTCATCTTGAATGTTACATTCCACAACCTTCAAAATGTATGGGTGTTCCTCTGTCTCCAGTGGATGGTTCCTTGACTAAATGTCCCTAGATCTCTGTGGGAAATCATTACTATACACTTGTCATGGTATTATAAGATCCTTCCTCCTGAGGACCCAATTTATCTTTTACCCAGTGGGTTCTGAGTCCAGAAACTGAACAAAGGATGGTGACCCTAGATATTCATCTGGTTGCGCAAAGGGAGGTCCCAAGGAAAACACATGTTGCCTTACAAGGTAGAAGCCTCTGCAGCATCTTCAAGCCAAGTGAGTTCTAGTCTCTGTTTAACAGAGAGGACCAAACCATTTCTGCAGGCCTGGAGGGTTCAGGGGGATCTGGGTTTCAAGGTTTCCAAGTATATTAGCCCATTAAGACTTCATCTCAGTCTCAGAATCCCACTTTTTCTTGACTTGCTGGGACTGAGAATTCAACATTCTCTGTGATGCTTTTTTTTTTTTTTTTTTTGGCGAGACAGGGTCTTGCTCTGTCACCCAGGTTGGAGTGCAGTGGCACGATCACAGCTTGCTGCAACCTTGAACTCCTGGGCTCAAGTGATCCTCCCACCTCAGCTTCCTGAGTAGCTGGGACTACAGGCACATGTCATCACACCTGGCTAACTTTTTCATTTTTTGTAGATTATAGGGTCTCACTATGTTGCCCCAGTTGGTCTTGAACTCCTGGGCTCAAGCAATCCTCCTGCCTTGGCCTCCCAAAGTGCTAGGATTACAGGTGTGAGCCACCACATCTAAATCCTCAGCCTTATCCTCAGCTTTTACTGCCCTTTCGCTGTGGGAAATGAAAGCCTCTTTATTATGCTGCCAAAGAGGCCTCTGACTTGGTCACTTCACCTGCAATGACTGATTGGGAGTCCAGTCTTTCATTGTCTTTCTCAAATTCATCAATAGCACCCAGCAAGAGGCATTATATTTAGTACTTCCCCCTGAATCTCGCAAAAGCTTGAGATAATGCACCTGCCAGTTTGTCCCCTTCCAACAGTATCCCCTCCCAATTCAACACCAGGGAAAAATTTAACAATTGTGCCATTACAGTTTTCCAAGGGATACTAATGCTCAATTACTGCCAGTGATGAGGTCCACATTACTTGGTAATCTAGTGCCAAAAGTCTTTTTAGAGTTTACTTCCTCTATCCCCTACTGATACAAATGGTGTTAGGTCAAGTTTCTAACAGAATACTAGGAACAGACACTGAAATCAAGATTTATGTGCAGAAAGCTCATTGAGGGAGTGCCCTCTGCATCAATATCTGGGAGAATTAAGTAAGTAGGATTGGGCAAAGGGAGCCGTTGAACCATGGTGCAGTTACAATAAAGGCCTCAGCTGACCCTACTGGCAGCTCTGCAGCTGGGGATGAATCTTTAGAGTCATCCCAAGTTGAGGCAAGGGGGCTGAGCCTTCATATCCCCAGTGGTGGGCAAGTCATTTGTTGCGGGCTAGCCTTTAGCTCTAGGAGAGGAGCAGAAACATGGCTAAGGCAACTTTCTTCAGCTGAGAGCAATGCCTGGAGAGGCACTCAGCTGAGGGTCATCACCACCAACACTCCCAGCAGGGCAACAACTGCCTCAGCTGCAAAGGGGATGTGGATGGGAGCCCCATAGCGTTCACTGCAACATCATTGTTTTAGGTGTTGAGATATGGCAGTGAACATGGTAGACAAAAATGCGTGCTTTTTTTCTACATTTTAGATGGAGTAGTCAAAGAAGGCCTCACTGTGCAGACAACACTGAGCAAAGACTTGAAGGAAGAGAGGGAACAGATATCAAGATATTTGGGAAAAGCATATTCCAGGCAGAGGTATGAGCAAATGCAAAGACCTGACTTGAAGGGAGAATATCTCTGGGTGTTCAAGGAATGGTAAGGAGGCCAGATGGTTGAAACTGACTGAGAAAAGGGAGAGTAATAGGAGTTGACAGATCAAAGAAATCGGGGTCGGGGGAAGAACGCAGATTCTATCAGACCTTGAAGGCCATTGTAAGGCTTTTGGCTTTTACTCTGTGAAATAAAAAGCCATGGAGAGTTTGGAACAGAGTAGTAACATGACATAATTTTAAAGATTGCTCTGGCTGCATGTTGCAAATAGATTGAAAGTGACAAGGATGAAAGCAGGGAACCAGACAGGCTTAATCTATGCCAAAGATAATGGTGAGTTGGACCAGGATGGTAACAGTGGAGGTGATAAGAAGTGGCTGGATTCTAAGTATAACTGAAGAGTAGAGTTGAAAATCCATTGCTGACGGACTGAATGTTGGTTTGAGAGAGAGAAAGAGATAAGACAAAGATGACTTCTAGATTTGGAGCTTGTGCTGCCAAAAGGATGGGGTTGCCATTAACAGAAATGAGGGGCCAGGCGCGGTAGTTCACACCTGTCATCCCAGCACTTTGGGAGGCCGAGGCAGGTGGACCACTTGAGGTCAGGAGTTCGAAACCAGCCTGGCCAACGTGGTGAAACCCTGTCTCTACTAAAAATACAAAACTTTGCCGGGCATGGTGGCACACACTCGTAATCCCAGCTACTCGGGAGGCTGAGGCAGGAGAACCACTTGAGCCCCGGAGGCAGAGGTTGCAGTGAGCCGAGATCATGCCACTGCACTCCAACCTGGGTGACAAGAGTAAAACTCCATCTCAAAACAAACAAACAAACGAACAAACAAAACAAAGAGCCAGGTGCGGTGGCTCATGCTTGTAATCTCAGCACTTTGGGAGGCCGAGGCAGGTGGATCACATGAGGTCGGGAGTTTGAGACCAGCCTGGCCAACATGGCGAAACCCTGTCTCTATTAAAAATATACAAATTAGCCCAGTGTGGTGGCGCACACCTGTAATCCCAGCTACTGGGGAGGCTGAGGTAGGAGAATCGCTTGAACCCGGGGAGGCAGGGGTTGTAGTGAGCTGAGACCATGCCATTGCACTCCAGCCTGGGTGACAGAGTGAGACTCTGTCTCAAATAAATAACAACAACAACAACAACAAAGAGGAAGACAGCTGCTGGAACAGGTTTGAAGGAGGTGATCAGGAGTTCAGTCTTGGACACGTGGAATTTACAGGTTTATTGGTTATATTGAGATGTCAAGTCAGCAGCTGATATATTGGTTGAGTTCAGGAGAGAGATCGGGGCTGGAGAGACAGATCGATAGATGTCATCTCCTATAGATGGATGGCATTGTAAGGAACATGGCTGTGCTTTGGTCAAGGATAGGCCGAGGTAAACATCCAGAGTGACTCAGTGAGTTTAGAGTGCAGGCATATAACTCCACTTGTTATCACAGCCATGTAGCCATAACATGGGAAGGCTCATCATTTGGCTTTAAGCCACTGTTGTCTGTAAAAGGTATAATTGTCCTGCTGACACTATACAGGCATGCTGGCACCTAGAGAAAGAGAACCAAAGCTGTCCATTTTGCAGACAGTGGGAAGCCAGGGCACAGCATGGCTCAGCTTGAGCCTGGAGAGAGAAAGAGTTAAGCTGCTGACCCTGAGGCAGGGGGCAGCTGTCTGGGCAGCGGTGTGTGGGAGCCACTGGACTAAGCAGCTGAGACAGCGCAGATAGTGTGAGAAAGTTTTTGATGAGAGCTGCTGCTGAATAAAATCATCTTTCACCTGCCTACAGCTTCCCAAATGTTCTTGCTGCTCATCTACCTACTCCCTTCGGACCTCAGCATGGACTGGAAGCTGACCCCAAGCATGATAATTGGCATAGTTGTGAACCCGACAGGCAATTAAGTGATGAGACTAGGTGAGATCAACAGGGAAATGAGTGTAGAGAATAGAAGAGATTCAAGGACTGAGGCTTGGATGCTGTCCTGTTACGAGTATAGCGAAATAAGAGGAAACAAGCAGAGGGAACTGAGAAAGAGTTGCCAGTGACTTTGGACCAAGTGAGAGGGCGGTGTCCTGGAAGTCAATGAAGACAACGCTTCAAGGAGGAGTGAGTTATTTACTGTTTCAACTACTGCTGGTGACTGAGTGAAATGAGAAATGTTTTTTAAAGTGGATTTGACAGAGAATTGAAGGAAAGGAATTGGAGGCAATGAATATAGACAAGTCTTTTACAAGCAAATTTTGTCTTTGTTTTGTGGTGGGGAAAAGTGGGAACAAGAGAAGGTTAAAATGGGAGAAATAACATGGTTGTTCACTGATGAGAAAGTTCCAACAGAGAGGGAAAATTTGTTAATAAAGAGACGGGAGAATTGTTCAAACGAAGACCTTGAGTAGATGAGAGGGAACGGAATCTAGTGCTGGAGTGGAAGGGTTGGCCCCTGAAAAGAGTGCCAATAGTTCATCTAGAGTAAGGTGAGAGGAGACAGAGAACATGGGCACGAAGGTTGGAAGGTGGGTAGGCGTGGTGAGTGTGGAATTCTCTTATAATTGCTTCCATTTTCCTCAGCTAAGAATGAGAATTGGGAAGACGTGTTGGAGGTTTGAGGACAGAAGAGAAGGTATCTAGGCCTAGGATGAGCATGCACTGACAGCTGCACTCATGAATTTAAAGGAAGACTGGCTATCAAGGTTGTATGTTTTCCACTAGCCACATACAGCTGCACAGGTGCAGGTGCTGAGTGGGTAGAGAAGTGAATGTCACCTGGGTTGGCACTCAACCAACCAAGTTCAGAGACTCAAGAGCTGGTCAAGGGAGCTGATAGTACACTTGACAGACTCATAACCCCACCTTAGTGCTAACTGTCCTTTATCTCAGATATGCATATATGTCTAGAAAAAGTTATGTTGGCCTTAGACATTTTGCAGAGATTGAGGATAACTGAGTCACATTTGTGATAGTGATCTAGTGCCATAGCCTCTGCTGTTGAGGGGATGACAAGGTAATCTAATTCCTACATGTGCCTTTGGGGTTCCAGTTCAATTCTTCCTGCAAGGCCCACGAGGGTCACCCATCCTGTTCTTTCAAGAGGATCACTATCGCCTTTTTGTTTGTTGTTTGTTTTTTGAGATGGTGTCTTGCTCTGTCACCCAGGCTGGAGTGCAGTGGCGTGATCTCAGCTCACTGCAACCTCCACCTCCTGGATTCAAGCGGTTCTCCTGCCTCAGCCTCCTGAGTTGCTGGGATTACAGGTGCCCGCCACCACACCCAGCTAATTTTTATATTTTTTAGTGGAGACGGGGTTTCACCATGTTGGCCAGGCTGGTCTCAAACTCCTGACATTGGGTGATCTGCCCACCTCAGCCTCTCAAAGTGCTGAGATTACAGGTGTGAGCTACCACGTCTGGCCTCACTATCTCCTTTTTTTGACATGAGTATCCCTCTTTTTTGACCTGAGTATCTTTTGACATGAGTATCCTCTCAACCAGCCCCTATCATTTGAGATAATTTCAATCTATTTATCAAGTAACTAAGAATCTAAGAAAGCTTTTGGTGCCCCCAATTTGTTTTAAAATTGGTAACAGTATCTTGTCGTTGGATACTTTTCTATTGCTTCTAAAGTATGCATTTTCTTGCTTTATTTTACCCATATATGTATTTGGAGAGTGGAAAATGTGGTTGTTAAATGTATGGACTTTGGTATCAAGCAGACCTTGTTTTGAATCCTAGCTCATTACATCTTATCCCCCCAAATAGCAGATTTCTTCTATTGTGCTTTCATTATCATCAGTGTAAAGAAATAGACTCTCTTATTGTTCAACGGCTTTATTACCAGGACCTCTCCTTGTATGAAATGTAAGCTTCATGTTTAGACGTCAGGATTCAGGAACATGTTTCAGCAAAGTATGACACATCCTAAAGGATGGCTAGTGTGGGAAATAGTGATTTTTTTCTGGATTATACTATTGTCAACACTTTAGATGTATCTGAACTACAACAGACTCCCTGAGGGTTCCTAGCTAAAGCTCAGATTTTGTTTTCAAAAGTCATTGAACTAAAACAGTAGCAAACAAACACACACAAAACAGATTATTTAAAGAAATCAAGACTGGGCGCAGCAGCTCATGCCTGTAATCCCAACATTTTGGGAAGCCAAGATGGGCAGATCACTTAAGGTCAGGAGTTCAAAACCAGCCTGGCCAATGTGGGGAAACCCCCATCTCTACTAAAAATAAAAAAATGTGGTGGGCACCTGTGGTTCTAGCTACTGGGGAGGCTGAGGCACAATAATTGTTTGAAACCGGGAGGTGGAGATTGCAGTGAGCTGACATCACTGCATTCCAGTCTAGGCAACAGAGCGAGACTCCATCTCAAAAACAAAAACAAACAAACAAAAACAAATTATTACGGTGGCTGTATATCTCCTGAAATTTACATACAATAATTGCTTCTGACATATTCAAATACAATGCAAAAATTTGTCTATACTTTGAAAACCCTTCACGATTTAGAGACTTTGGGAATCATATAGCTAAAGGAACAGATGAGAAGACAATGCTTCTGAATCTTCTGATTCAATGTAAGTAATTGTTGGGTCCCCACTAGGAGCTCAGCCTGGCCAAGCCCTGAGATAGGAGGAAGGGAAAAATACTGGGCTCCTGCTTTTTTTTTTTTCTTTCTTTCTTCCTTTTTTTTTTTTTTTTTTTTTGAGACAAAGTTTCACTCTGTCACCCAGACTGGACTGCAATGGCGCTATCCCAGCTCACTGCAACCTCTGCCTCCCGGGTTCAAGTGATTCTCCTGCCTCAGGCACCCAAGCAGCTGGGATTACAGGTTAACACCACCATGCCCGGCTAATTTTTTTTGTCTCTTTAGTAGAGATGGGGTTTCACCATGTTTTCAGGCTGGTCTCAAACTCTTGACCTCGTGATCCATCCGCCTTGGCCTCCCAAAGTGCTGGGATTACAGGCATGAGCCACTGCACCCAGCCCCTGCTTTCAAAAAGTATCTAATTGGGCTCCGAGGGTGTGATTGTCAGAGGCGTGGGAACCAGAGCAACTGCATCTTAAACAGGAGCTGGGGAAAATGAGGCTGAAACCTACCGGGCTCATTCTCAGACAGTGAAGGCATCCTGAGTCACAGGATGAGATAGGAAGTTGGCACAAAACACAGGTCATAAAGACCTTGCTGATAAAACAGTTTGCAGTAAAGGAGCCAGCCAAAACCAAAATGGTGACGAGAGTGACCTCTGGTCGTCTTCACTGCTACACTCCCTGCAGCGCCATGACAGTTTACAAATGCCATGACAATGTCAGGAAGTCACCCTATATGGTCTAACAAGGGGAGGCATGAATAATCTACCCCTAGTTTAGCATATCATCAAGAAATAACCATAAAAATGGGCAACCAGTTGCCCTGGGGTTGCTCTGTCTATGGAGTAGCCATTCTTTTATTCATTTACTTTCTTGATAAACTTGCTTTCACTTTGCACTGCGGACTCGCCCTGAATTCTTTCTTGCACAAGATCCAAGAACCCTCTCTTGGAGTCTGCTTCAGGACCCCTTTCCTGTAACATGATGGTTAACACTGAGTGTCAGCTTGATTGGATTGAAGGATACAAAGCATTGATCCTGGGTATGTCTGTGAGGGTGTTGCCAAAGGAGATTAACATTTGAGTTAGGGCCGGGCGTGGTGGCTCACACCTGTAATCCCAGCACTTTGGGAGGCTGAGGTGGGAGGATCGCCTGTCAGGAATTTGAGACCACCTGACCAATATGGTGACGGGGTAAAACCCCGTCTCTACTAAAAATACAAAAATTAGCTGGGCATGGTGGTGTGGGCCTGTAGTCCCAGCTACTGGGGAGGCTGAGACAGGATAATTGCTTCAACCTGGGAGGCAGAGGTTGCAGTGAGCCGAGATTGCGCCACTGCACTCCAGCCTGGGCAACAGAGCAGGGCTCTGTCTCAAAAACAAACAAACAAACAAACAAAAAACGTTTGAGTCACTGGGCTGGGAAAGGCAGACCCACTCTTCATCTGGGTGGGCACAGTCTACGCAGCTGCCAGCTAGAATATAAGCAGGCAGAAAAATGTGAAAAGGTGAGACTGGCCTAGCCCCCAGCCTACATCTTTCTCCTGTGCTGGATGCTTCCTGCCTTCCAACATCAGACTCCAAGTTCTTCAGTCTTGGGACTCAGACTGGCATTTCTTACTCCTCAGCTTGCAGACAGCTTGTGGGACCTTGTGATCATGTGAGTTAATACTTAATAAACCCCCCTTTTTATATATATATATATGTGTGTGTGTGTATATATATATATATATAATCTATCTGTATAAAATCTATCTATCTATCTATCTCCTATTAGCTCTTTCCCTCTAGAGAACCCTGACTAATACAGGGGACAGGGCTTACCTTCATTCCATTATATGAAGGTGAGGACTAAACTCTGATTTTTATTTTGCCCAAATTCCTATCTAAGGGGTGTGGGGTATCAAGCCCTGCAAATCATAAATTCTCTTCAGATGGGTTTTATTTAACACTAATCGTGGCTTAAACTCTCCAACCTGACTCTGGCATAACATTATGAGACAAGAAAGAAAATCAAAATATTTTACCCCCAAACATGTTTCTTCACCATATTTTGAAATGGTCATGCGAAGCCATTCTTTGTGGGGGCAAATTTGCATCTGTAAAGAATCTCTATTAACATAGCTAGATCTTTTTATTCCAGACCCTCCCAATCCTAAGGAGATTAACTGAGATCTAAATAGGAAACATTTGTCATCTATTGTCTCTAAGGTCAGTCACTATAAGACTTTGAAAGAACCTTTGGCCTTCACCATCTTTTATCTTAACCTGAACATTCTCTTTCCATCAATGCCAGGTCTTTAGAAAACTCAACCAATTATAAAAAAGAAAATTTTTAAATTCACCTATAGCCTGGAAGCCCCCCCCGCTTTGAGTTGTCCTGCCTTTCTGGACCAAACCAATGTATTTCTTAAATGTATTTGATTGATGTCTCCTGCCTCTCTAAAATGTGTAAAACCAAGCTGCACCCCGATCACCTTGGGCATGTGTTCTCAGGACCTCCTGAGGGCTGTGTCACAGGTCATGATGGTCACTCATATTTGGCTCAGAATCTCTTCAAATGTTTTACAGAGTTTGACTCTTTTCGTTGACAAAGGGAAATAGCTATATCTATCTATGTATATATAGACCTTGTGTCAACCTTGTTTTTAATCCCAGCTTCATTACATCTTATCTTCCCAAATAGCAAATTTCTTCTATTGTGGTTTTATTATCATTGTAAAGAAATCGACTGCAGCCTTGAACTCTTGGCCTCAAATGATCCTCCCACCTCAGCCTGATGGGATCTATGCTATGATCTCACCATTTCACTTCAGCCTGGGTGACAGGGTGAGACCCTGTCTCAATAATTATAATAGTAATAATACATTTTTAAAAGTAAAAAAAATGCAAGAAAGGCAAAATTAGGAATTTTTTGCAAATATTTTCTCAACCCTCACGACTGCCCTAGAAGATAGTATTAGTCCTCTTTCACAAATAAGAAAACCAAGGCTTCTAGAGGTTAAATTACTTGCCCGAGATCACTCAGATCAAAAGTGGGAGTTGCGCAGACAACTCCTTTAATTTCAGAGCTGAAACACCTGCCAGCATGGCAGAAGTGCTGTGAATTATCAGGAAGAGGTGGGATCAGTGATGACTGCTGGCGCTGGGAGGCGGGGCGTACGTGAATTAGCTTTTTAAAAAGTAGCCGATAAAGAGACTAGGTCACAATGTCGTGTTTACCAGCATCTAAGACAGTGCTTCACCACTGCTCACATGACAGACAGAAAGCTCTTTCCCTGCTCTGCCCCCAAGACCCGTTCTCTCCCTGTGACATCTGTGGGGATTTCTCAAGGACATGGCTCCAGGGGTAATTTGTTTCAGCTGATGCTTTCTAAGGTTGCAAATCAGTCTTATTAACCCAAGTTCCTCAGAGAGACTGACTACAGGAGGATAAAAGACTCAAGGGGAGGAAGTTGACGTTGGTGGTCCTTTTTCCACCTTTTCTCTTTCCAAAGTGGTGAAGTAGCTGGTATGTGGGTACAGAGTATGTCATAAGGACATTTCTTAGCAAATCCATGAGTTGACGCGTAAAAGCGGTTATATGCTAAGCTGACCTGGGATTAAAAGGTAAGTTGGGCATCCTTATAAGAACAAACCTTTCCAGCCAAAAGATCAAGCTGGTGAGCTCCGGCTGTTGCAATCTATACTGTAGAATGGCAGAGTCACCACGTTGAGTGTGACCTGGTGTCTAGGAATGGGAATTATTCTAATTCATCTTCTGTTTATTGGGAGATGACTTGGCTCTGTAGTGGAGAGAATATAGTCTTTGAAGTCAGACAGACCTAGTTCTAATTCTAGCTCTGTGACTCCTGAAAAGCTACCTAATTTCTCTACTGCTCAGTTTCCCCATTTGTTGAATGAGGATCATAATACTTACATGTGGGGTTACTGTGGTTATCAAATAACATGAAGTAAAAGGGCCAGGCATGGTGGCTCTCGCCTGTAATCCCAGCACTTTGGAAAGCTAAGGAGGGCAGATTTCTTGATCTCAGGAGTTTGAGACCAACCTGAGCAACATGGTGAAACCCATCTCTACAAAAAATACAAAAATTAGCTGGGCATGGTGGCATGCACCTGTAGTCTCAGCTACTCGGGAGGCGGAGGCTGCAGTGAACCGAGATGGCTCCGATACACTCCAGCCTTCATAACAGAGCCAGACCCTGCCTCAAAAACAAACAAACAAACAAAAAACCCCCCCAAAAAAGGAGGAGGGGGACAAAGTAAAAGGACATCCCAAGGTGGCTGACAGTAAATGGGTGGCCGCTATCTCTGTTATCAAAATCAACCCTCCAGTCTCTATGCCATGTGCGTATCTGGACAAGTTGCTTGGCTCCCAGCTGCAGTCTTGTTTATGTCCCTTTCCTGCTTTTTAGAAGGTAAGTGTTCCAGGAAGAAAGCTCTGCACGTGTCAGTGAGGCCAAACAGCCCTGTGAGGAAAGGGCTCCTCTGGAATGGCGCCATTAGAGGGAAACCAGCATGAGACAGGGCTGCTGTGCAACCTGGGGAGATTCAGTTCACCTCTCTGTGCCTCCACATCCTCGGTGTTATCTGGGGGTAATGAGAGCCGCCCATTGCACGATTGGAATAATCACATTTGTTATATATAAACAACCAACAAGGATTTTACTCTTAGCCGCCCACTCCTCATAATAGGTATTTGAGGAAATATCTGCCTCTTGACCTGGGGGGAAAGAGGATGATGGCCAGGCTGTCCAGAAAACCCACTGAGAGTAAGGCAGTGAATGTTCTCTGCAAACTGCGTCATGCTGGACCTAGCTGGAGCATTCCTGACCCCTGAAGCATGGGTGCTAGCATGTGTGTTTTACACTCACAGGTGCAGTAACTTTAAATTCCTCAAATCCCCTGAGTGCAAGGCCATGGCTCAGAGAAGCCCTGCAGACAACGGCATTAATCTCCCCTACAAGGACTTGACCTCCGAGGTAACCAGGCGCCGAGTCACCATGACCACGAGGTACCTAAAATCTTTCCTCTGGATCGCTTGTGGGGTTGGGATGGAGCATAACACTGAGCCCCAGCAAGTGCCTGAAACTGTAGCTGGCACTGGTTATTTAAATGTATTTAATGCTGCTGCAAGACACGTCTCACAGAAGAGGAAACTGCTTTGTCATCCATTGTGGAAAACAGACTTTTCTCACATGGCCCTTCAAAGGGTGATGACACCCATTTGTGTATGTTCACTGCGTGGGTGGTGGTGGGATAAACTTCACATTGGTGGCTCTTGATAGAGGGTGGGGAGTGGGGATCACTTTGTTTTGTTTTGTTTTTTCGAGACAGGGTCTCGCTCTGTCACCTGGGCTGGAGTTCAGTAGTGCAATCACAGCTCACTGTAGCCTCAGCCTCAGCCTCAACCTCCTGGGATTTAAGCAATCCTCCCACCTCAGCCTCCCACTAGCCATGCGCCACCATGTCTGGTTAATATTTTGTATTTTTAACAGAAACAGGGTTTTGCCATGTTGCCCAGGCTGGTCTCAAACTCCTGGGCTCAAGTGGTCCACCTGCCTCGGCCTCCCAAAGTGCTGGGATTACAGATGAGAGCCACTGTGCCTGGCCCAAGCTGACACCTCTAGCTTGAGCTCTTCGTCGGGTACATTATGAGATTAAAAATAATAATCTTACTAAATCTGTTAAGAAGTTGGTCAAAAAAATCAAAATTATTGATTTGAAATAAAAAATACAGATTCCATCTAATGTTGTTTACAATGCCCTTTGACCTTAGAATTTATTAGGATTTAAGATACTAACAAAGAATAGGAATTAGGTACCATTTCTTAGTTACCATACATGGGAATGTTAACTCCTTGTTGATAGTGGTGCACGGCCAGTTTTACACCACGGGTTTAGACCGTGAGAGCGGGCATTGTCTGCAGGAAGTGTGGTCCCTGCGCTCTAATGTCCATCCAAGGACGAGATGGCACAATTCTGCGGCCTGTCCTAGCCACCAAACAATTCCTTTCCTATCATCCCACATCCTTTCAGCAACATTAGGGATCAGCTTTGACTGGGAGATGGCAGCCGTGAACTTGTGGCCAGATTAAAATTTAAATTTGGATTCCAGTTCTGCCTTCTACTGGTCACATGATCTGGGTAAATCACCTTCTGTCTCAGCTTGCTCAGCTGAAAGATTTAATGTGGGGGCTGAGATTCTACATGTGGTTACTTTCTAGGTAATTTCTAGTCCCTGGAACATAGTAAATGTTCAGGGAACAGTTAAATCTGAACCTGTAAAAGCTTGACAGGCTAGTCCTATGCGCTTGATGGCAAGGTTTGCCCAGCCCTGGAGAGGATGGGAAGACTCCAGCAGAAGGGGAGGTGAACCTCGCAGCCTGGCGATGGGGACAAGTTAGGCCAAAGCTGTGAAGTGAACCTGAGAATGGACTGGCCCTACGAATAGCTGGAATGCAAATGCAAGATTTAGACACAGCCTGTCCCAGGATGAAATGCACAGAGGCCAGTAGGGGATGGAGAAAGCTAATTGATGGGAAGAACTCCTGCTCTAATCCTAAGAGACCCTTGGAGGATGGGGGTGGAGGAGTGAGGGTGCAGACTCCAACTCTGTTGGTTCCATGGCACCAACGGGGACAGCTGAGCTCACTCTGAGGAGAGCTGACTGACAAAGTGTTCATAAAGTAGATCTCATTTCTGCAAGGTGAGTGTGGCTGGAGGAGCTTGAAAGGATGTCCTCTAAAATGTTAACTATTCTCTTTAGATGCTGGCATCTGGGGTATTTCTTTTGTTCCTTCTTTTTGGTTGTTTTGAGACAGGGTCTCACTCTGTCACCCAGGCTAAAGTGCAATGGTACAATCACAGCTCACTGTATCCTCGATCTCCCAGGCTCAAGCAATCCTCCCACCTCAGCCTCCCGAGTAGCTGGGACCACAGGTACATGCTACCATACCTGGCTAATTTTTATTTTCTTGTGGAGAGGGGGTCTCCCTATGTTGTCCAGGCTGGTCTTGAACTCCTGGGCTCAAGTGATCCTTCTACCTCAGCCTCCCAAAGTGCTGGGATTATCTGTATCTGCATGAAACACCATGCCCAGTCTGTTCTTTCTCTCTATTTATTTAAACCCCTATCTTTATTCAAATGGCATTCAATGTGCCTTTCTTCCTAGAAAAGAGATAATTACCCAGAAAAGTGATGAAGCCAAGGAGATGCTCTCCCACTTGGATTTGGAACAAACCCCTCCCCCTCGCAGGACCCACCTCACAGTACCTCCTGCCCCACCTCCTTCTCCAGCTGAGGATCCCACAGTCTCCTAAGATGTGAAACTTATTTTGAAGTGAATTCTTACACAGAACTCCAGAAAACAGTTTCAGTGGCATTCTTGAGGTTTGTCTTAGAAGATTCTTGAAGATCTTTGTTCTTTCCTATTTTTCTTCATCACCTAGAACCACTATAGAGCATGGTTTACCCTTGCTAATATACTTAGCCGTTTTTGGTTTTTCAATCCAAGTCTCTGATATGATATGCATATATTTTGATCTTTCATTCATGTTATGTTATAGAACTGTTGCTGTAGTCAGTTGTATTCAAATTAATAAACGATTATCAGGCCTCGTTGTTTATTACTAAATCTGAATCAGTGAAAAGTCTAGGCCTTTGAAGTCCAGAATTTAAAGATCTTAGGTCCTGGGAAGCCTGAGGTAGCTGGATTTTCAAAACACAACCTGAGACACTACAGTTGTGTGGCCCTGTATTTTGGAGCTGCATTCCCATGCCATGTGCTGGGGCTACGGTGGTTGAGTTTCACGTTTATTGAGAGTGTTTTTAAAGTTTGCTTCCGGGAGATTTGAAGTGATTTTCAAACTCTGTAACAGAAAACTCTGCCCTGAAAAGCAGCCAAGTGTAGAGTGGTTCTGCTGGGGAGAAGTCTATTGCTTGAGTCCTCTCCAAGCTCCTTGACAGGCCCCAGTGCACCTCTAAGGACTTCCAGGGCTCTTCAAAATTGTTTGAAGGCTTCAAAAATGTGATAATTCTGGCATACATATACATATAAAAAGTATCCCCACGTGTCATCCTTTATTTCATCTGCTTCTTCCTAGAGTCCTTGCAGCTGTTCTCTCTCCGGGCCTGCGCTTATACATGTGCTCTGACTCCCCTGTGAGAAAGGGAGCCAAAACTTCTGTACCCCATTGTGGAGTTGGGGCAATCACTCTGTGATCTCCCTGACCCCATGCATTTAATAAAACCAACGTGCCTTCTTTAAAAACAAAAAGTGCTCCAGTCCTTCTACCCCCATAGTAGCGGACTGTGCCGTTGGTGTGGAAGTTAGGCTTCTTACCTGTGGCCTTCGGCAGTGTGGGGCAGGGAAGGAGCCTGCACTGAGTGTCTGTCATTGCCAGCTGGATGCTGGACATACACATCTCTCTCTCCTCAGTCTGGTGAGGAAACAGGCCTGCAGTGTCCAATAGGACGACCACTAGCCACTTGTGACTACTTCGATTTAAATTCATTAAAATAAAATAAAATAAATTCAGTTCTTCAGTCATTCTAGTCACATTTCAAGTGCTTAGTAGCTTTGTGCAGCCAATGGCTACCCTATGGGATGTTGCAGATATAGAATGTGACTGCCATTAAAGAGAGTGCTATGTGGCTGGGTGTGGTGGCTCACCCCTGTAATCCCAGCACTCTGGGAGGCAGAGGTGGGTGGATCACCTGAGGTCAGGAGTTTGAGACCAGGCTGGCCAACATGGTGAAACCCTGTCTCCACTAAAAATACAAAAATTAGCTGGGTGTGGTGGTGTACACTTGTAATCCTAGCTACTTGGGAGGCTGAGGCAGGAGAATCACTTGAACTTGGGAGGTGGAGGTTGTGGTGAATTGAGATTGCATCCTGTGCTTCAGCCTAGGCAACAGGGTGAGACTCTGTCTCAAAAAAAAAAAAAAAAAAGTTCTGTTAAACAGTGATGGGGCAGAGGTTAAACATGTCCGAGGACACACAGCCAGTTAGCAATAGAATCAAAGAGAGGTCAGGCTGGGAAAGGCTAATTCTTGTGCTTTATTTCCATTTGGTTTCTGAACACATTCTAGGATGTTCTCTCTGTTCATTTGTTTGAATATCGAGTACCTACTATGTGATCACGGCACTGTTCTAGGGATATATCACTGTACAAAACAATCCCTACCCCATGAGGTTTATATTCCAATGGGGAAAGACTAACAAAAAACATACACAATGTAAGGCCAGGTGCAGTGACTCACGTCTCTAGTCCCAGCACTTTGGGAGGTCAAGGTGGGCAGATTGCTTCAACTCAGGAGTTTGAGACCAGCCTGGACAATGTAGCAACCTCATATCTACAAAAACATACAAAAATAATTTATCTGGGCATGGTGGCGGGCTCCTGTAGTCCCAGCTACTTGGGAGGCTAAAGTGCAAGGATCACTAGCCTGGGAGGTGGAGGTTGCAATAAGCTGAGATTATGCCACTGCACTTCAGCCTGGGTAACAGAGTGAGACCGTCTCTCAAAAACAAGACAAATACACAATGAAGAAATAGTGAATTATACATCAGGAGGTGATAAGTATAATGGAAAAGATGTGTTAAAGCAGTGAAACAGGGTAAGGGAGATTAGAAGTGCAGGTTGGTTGTCGTGTTAAACAGTGTGGTCTGGGTAGGTGTATGAGTCCATTGTAATGCCACTGATAAAGGCATACCCGAGACTAGGAAGAATAAGAGGTTTAATTGGACTTATGTTCCACATGATTCTGAGGGGAGGCCTCAGAATCATGGCGGAGGGCAAAAGGCACCTCTTACATGGTGGCAGCAAGAGAAAATGAGGAATATGCAAAAGCAGAAACCCCTAATAAAACCATCAGATCTTGAGAGACTTATTCACTGCTCGGGAACAGTGTAAGTGGAAACTGTCCCCGTGATTCAGATTATCTCTCACCAGGTTCCTCCCACAGTATGTGGGAATTAAGGGAATATAATTCAAGTTGAGATTTGGGTGAGGACACAGCCAAAACGTATCGTTCTGTCCCTGGCCCCTTAAAATCTAATGTCCTCACATTTCAAAACTAATAATGCCTTCCCAGCAGTCCTCCAAAGTCTTAACTCATTTCAGCATTAACCCAAAAGTCCATAGTCCAAAGTGTCATCTGAGACAAGGCAAGTCCACCTATGAGCCTGTAAAATCAAAAGCAAGCTAGTTACTTCCTGGATACAGGAGGGTACAGGTATTTGGTAAATACAGCCATTCCAAATAAGAGAAACTGGCCAAAACAAAGGGGTTACAGGGCCCATGCAAGTCTGAAATCCAGCGGGGTAGTCAAATTTTAAAGCTCGAAAATGATCTCCTTTGACTCCAGGTCTGTAGGGCCTCTTGAGGAAGGTGGCATTTGAACAAAGACTTGAAGCCAGTGATGAAGTTAGGTGTGTGGACATTTGGGACAGAGGGAAGAGCTAGTGCAAAGATTCAAAGGTAGAAGCGTGCCTGGTGCATTCAAGGAGAGCAAGGAAGCTTGAGTAGAGTGGATCAGGGAGTTTTGTGGGATGAAGGCACAGTGGTGGAGGAAGGAGGCAGATGATGTGGGGTTTTGTAAGAACTCTGACTTTGACTTTGAATGAGATGGGAAGCCATAGAGGTTTTCAGAAAAAGAGGCGTGATCTGGTTTGTGTCTTAATGGGATTGTTCTGGCTACAGCATTGAGAGTAGGCTGCATTGGTCGGGGGAACAGAAGCAGGTCAGCTGCTATTGTAGTAATCCAGGAACAAGACAATGGTCATTTAGACCGGTTACAATTGGGGTGATGAGAAATATGGGCAGATTCTGGATCTATGTGTTTGAAGATGAAACCTACAAAAGCTGCCGATGGATTGGATGTGGGGTATGAGAGAGAGGTGGGTAAAGGATAACTCCAAGATTTTTGGCCCGAGCAACTAGAGGGATGGAGTTTCCTCAGCCACAAGAAGAGCAGATTTACCTGGGTGCAATGGTTCATGCTTGTGGGGGCTGAGGCAGGAGGATTGCTTGAGGCCAGGAGTTTGAAACCAGCCTCGTCAACATAGGGAGACCCTGTCTCTACAAAAAAAAAAAAAAAAAAGCCAAGCATAGTGGCTTAAACCTGCAGTCCCACCTACTTGGGAGGCTCAAGCTGCTTCTTGCTTGAGCCCAGGAGTTTGAGGATACAGTGAGCTATAATTTGCCACTGCCCTCCAGCCTGGGTGATAGAGTGAGACTTTGTCTCAAAAAAAAAATTAAAAAATAGTAATAAAACCAGCAGATTTTATGTGTCTGATGAGGAAAGAGGAGAAGGTCAGATGTTCAATATGTGCTAGTTTGACATGCCTAACAGACATCTAAATGGAGATGCCAAGGGGGCAGGTGATGTGTGAATCTGGAGTTGAGGAGTAATCACTAGGCTGGAGACATAAGCATGAGGTTCGTTAGCATATGTGAGTTGGAATCTAAAGCCCTGATGTTAGATGAAATGCCCAAAGGAATGAGTAGATAAGAAGAGACCCCAAACTGAGCCCTGGGGTGCTTCAATCTTGACAGGGAGCTAACCTGTAATCCCAGCACTTTGGGAGGCTGAGGCGGGTGGACTGCCTGAGGTCAGAAATTCAAGACTAGCCTGACCAACGTGTTGAAACCCCGTCTGTACTAAACATACAAAAATTAGCTGGGCGTGGTGGCAGGTGCCTGTAATCTCAGCTACTCAGGAAGCTGAGGCAGGAGAATCGGTTGAACCTGGGAGGCAGAGGTTGCAGTGAGTCGAGATCACACCATTGCACTCCAGCCTGGGCAACAACAGCGAGACTTAATCTCAAAAAATAAAAATTAAAATTAAAATTAAAAGTCGGGGTTAAAAGGAGGAACCAGCAAAAGAAACAAAGAAGGAACAGTCAAAAATGGAAGAGGAGTCTAACATTCTGGAAGCTTCATGAAGAAAAAGTTTTTCTTCCTTTTGTTTCCTCTTCCTGTTTCTTCTTCCTCTACCCTCTTCTTCCCTACCAAAGCCTGATGCAGTGGGTTATGGAGAGAAAGAACAGGAGCCATGGGAAGGGCTGTGCAAACAGGATTGGCTCATCTCAGCATCTCAGTGTCTTTCTACCTTCCACTTTTCATTCAAACACCTGGCAGGTAGAGGTGCTTAGTAGGATCAATGAGCTCATGCATTCTGATTTCTGGACTTTTCAGTTTTTAAGAGTCTGCTGTCAGTGGGGGAGAGTGGTTGACACCCAGATGTTATGGGCTAAATGGTATCCCCACCCCAAATTCATATCTGAAAGTCCTAATCCTAACACTTTATCTTTAACTTTTAGGTCTTTTTTAAGACAGAAACTTGCTCTGTTGCCCAGGCTGGAGTGTGGTGACATGATCTCTGCTCACTGCAGGCTTCGCCTCCCAGGTTCAAGCAATTCTTCTGCCTCAGCCTCTCAAGTAGCTGGGATTACAGGTGTGCACTACCACACCTGGCTAATTTTTATATTTTTAGTAGAGACGGGGTTTCACTATGTTGCCAGGCTGGTCTTGAACCCCTAACCTCAAGTGATCCTCCCGCCTTGGCCCCCCAAAATCCTGGGACTACAGGTATGAGCCACCGTACCTGGCCCTAATCCTAATACTTTAGAATGTAACTGTCTTTGGAGACAGGGCCTTCAAAGAGGTGATTAAGCTAAGCTTAGGTCATTAGGGTGAAAAGAGATTGTACATGTACAGACATGTACAGAGGGAAGATAATGTGAAGATGTAGAGAACAGCCAGTCATCTATAAGCCAAGGAGAGAGGCCTCAGAAGAAACCAACCCTGCTGACAACTTGATCTTGGACTTCCAGCCTCCAGAATTGTGAGAAAATTAATTTCTGTTGTTTAAGCTATGAAAGGAAAATAAATCTTGGGGTCCCCAAATCACTAAGCTAA
The DNA here is from genome assembly GCF_037993035.2 of Macaca fascicularis. Lineage (NCBI taxonomy): Eukaryota > Metazoa > Chordata > Mammalia > Primates > Cercopithecidae > Macaca > Macaca fascicularis. The sequence goes on from NC_088375.1 coordinate 29,260,650, forward strand.
AGTGAAAAGTCAAGCTGAAAACTACTTAGGGTAAACCTGCCTCCCATTCTGTTCAAAGTCACCCCTCTGCTCACTGAGACAAATGCATATCTGATTGTCTCTTTTGGAGAGGCTAATCAGAAACTCAGAAAAATGCAACTGTTTGTCTCTCACCTACCCGTGACCTGGAAGCCCCCTCCCTTCTTGAGTTGCCCCACCTTTTGGACAGAACCAATGTACATCTTGATTGGTGTCTCATGTCTCCCTAAAATGTATAAAACCAAGCTGTTCCCCAACCACCTTGGGCACATGTCATCAGGATCTCTCCTGAGGCTCTGTCATGGTGCCCTCAACCTTGGCAAAATAAACTTTCTAAATTAACTGAGACTTGTCTCAGCTATTCAGGGTTCAAAAGCCACCCTGTCGGTGGTATTTGTTATGGGGGTTCAAGTATATTAATACACCAGTGGAGAGGCATTTTGAGATCTCATCCTCTCCCTCCTCATTCATGGCATGTGTAACCTTAATGAGAATAAACTCCCAGGGGAAAAGAAAAGCCAGGCCTGGTACAGTGGCTCACGCCTGTAATCCCAGCACTTTGGGATGCTGAGACAAGCAGATTACTTGAGGTCAGGAGTTTGAGACCAACATGGTGAAACCCCTGTCTCTACCAAAAATACAAAGATTAGTTAGGCATGGTGGCACATACCTGTAATCCCAGCTACATGGAAGGCTGAGGCAGGAGAATCAATTGGATCCCGGAGGCGGAGGTTGCAGTGAGCTGAGATAGCACCACGGCACTCCAGCCTGGGTGACAGAGTGAGACTCCTGGGGGAAAAAAAAAAAAAAAAAAAAAAAAAAAAAAAAAAAAAAAGCTGCCTCATGGGTCTGGCCATTGGAACTCAGAGGACACCAAATCTGGAACTGGAAACAGAGATGTGGATGCCAGCAGCAAAGCTGGAATCTGCCTGATGGCTAAAATCAGGTGTGAGACACTCTGCCTGGGTCCTTCCCCCTGAGTGCCAGGTGCCAGTGTGCCCTCACCCTCACTTGTCTCAAGCATAGATGCCACCTCAAAGACGTGGGGAGATGAAAGGCCTGAATTGGTTGACAACACACTGATGTGGTGGAATCCAAGCTGAACTGGCAAATGAAGTGTTCTACCATTAGGTACAATGGCAACTGAAGAGGGAAATTAAGTTTGTCATTAAAACATAATGCAGCCAGGTGTGGTGGCTCGTGACTGTAATCCCAGCACTTTGGAGGCTGAGGTGGGAGGATTATTTCAGGCCAGGAGTTTGAGACAAGCTGAGGAACATAGTGCAATCCTGTCTCCACAAAAAAATTTAGAAAATAATATTGCTATAAGGGCTGGGAGGATAATGGACTTATTAATGGGTGTAGAGTTTCAGTTTTACAAAATGAAAAATGTTCTGGAGATGGATGGTCGTGATAGTTGCCCGATAATATGAATGTGTTTAACACCACTGAGCTGTGCCCTTATAAATGACTGGGATGGTACATTTTGTTATATTTTACTACAGTTTTAAGAGTTGGAAGAACAAAACAATGCTATAAGGTTTCTCCACCTGAGGTTGAGGCTTATAAAATTCATGCTCCTGATGACTGATAAAAACTGAAGTGGAAGGGCCAGGCGTGGTGGCTCACACCTGTAATCCCAGCACTTTGGGAGGCAGAGGCGGGCGGATCACGAGGTCAGGAGATCAAGACCATCCTGGCTAATATGGTGAAACCTCATCTCTACTAAAAAAAAAAAAAAAAAAATCAGCCGGGCGTGGTGGCGGGCACCTGTAGTCCCAGCTACTTGGGAGGCTGAGGCAGGAGAATGGCGTGAACCCGGGAGGTGGAGTTGCAGTGAGCTGAGATCGTGCCACTGCACTCCAGCCTGGGCAACAGAGTGAGACTCCGTCTCAAAACAACAACAACAACAACAACAACAAACCAAACTGAAGTGGAGTTAGGGCGAATAGAGGGTGGGTTCAGGGGAGAGATTGAAAGATTGCTCAGGTAGTACCGAGAGCACCAGGAGATGTAGGTGGGAAGGTGTGATTGCTGCTATTTGCTTGGTGTCATCCTGCACAACACCTCAAAACCAGGCACAAGCCTCTCAGTTACACACACACACATCCTGCAATCACGTCTCCCAACCTGAAGGAATGACTTGATGGTTGGAATCTGTACCCTTCTCTTAAGCAAAGATTCCCACAAAGTTCAAGGCAGAGAATGTTGGGTAAGAAAATTTTATTTCACAATGCAAAGGGTTATGTGAGATCCAACTGTATTCTATCTGAAGCATTAGAAGCCAATTGTAGTAAATGCATCTTACTTATGTTTGATGCTGGCCAGAGGAGCTATTCTGCTTCCTTTAGAAGTTATGCTTTTCATTGTGGCTTGTGGTAACCATGTAACATGCAAGAGCAATGGTTTTCAGGAAGAAACTACTATACCTTATAGCTTTTGCCCCAAATCACAAGAAAACTTGAACTATGTCATTAAACATCCCATAAATGCTGACAGAAGAAAAGGATATTTATTCTCATATGAAATTGTCTATGCCCTCAGACTACAATTCCTGCATAGTCAGATGGTGACCATGTTCATCCTTGTGGATTAATGAAAACCTGGAAAGCAGTCAGAGCTGCCTGGGCCCTGGCTGGCTGGCTCTCCCTTCAGCCTGCTCCCCTCAGGAGCCCTGAGCATCTCCTTCTGACATTGCTGGTACAGCTTGAAGGCTTTTCACATCTTGGAGAGCTTGATGTCATAAGTGACCATGTTCAAGTTGTCCCAGGCAAAGAGTTTCTTCTCCAGGGGGTTGTAGTCAATCATGCTGCTGTACTTGTAGCGGTTCTTGAATGGGATGGTCAGGGTCTTGCTGATACCTGTGCCTGTGTCATAAGCAAAGTTGACGGTTGCATCTGCTGAGGAGTAGCTGCTAACGGTGTACAAGGTGCCACAGATGATGAAGGCATTGGCGACTGACTGCTTACGAATGTTCGTCTCCCAGGTTTGTTCAAGTTCCAGATTCTCTGGGTTCAGTTTGGAGAGGACAATGGCACCTTTGGCCTCATCAGTACTGTAAATGACCCAGAGGCCTGATTCATCCACAGCCAAGTCAATGTCTGTGTAGCCACCCCAAGAATACGGGAACTGTCCGTGGTAGCCGGCTCCAGGGATTTCCTTCTCAGCCTTCACTGTCTCGGTATTCAGCTCATATCTTATGACAGTTCTGGACTCAGCGCCCTGGAAATAGAGGCTCCCCGAGTACACCACAGCACCGGTGCTTTCCAGTGGCCTGGGCAGTATGTGAACCTTAGAAGGGTAGCCCTGCATAAACTGGCTGATGAGGTCATACTCAAAAACCTGGCGGACATCTGTGCCAACTGTGTCAATTCTCCATGTGGTCTCCCGGGTGTAGGGGTAGGTGGGCTTGGGATCTCGCATCCACACACCATACTTGCCAGTAATTGTTTCTGCTGTTCTCAGCGTGAGAGGCTCTCCTACCCAAACTAGTTCTCCACATCCTGGTGAATTCAGAAAAGAAAACGAAGCACCACTTAATCCATAATCTTTCCAAACACAGACAGTGATCATGCGGAAGCTTGGCAGAGCCAGTAGATGTGACAGCCCTAGGGACAAATCGTCTGGGTTTAAAGACAGGCTCTGCCACCCACTGGCTGTGTGACTTTCAGTAAGTTACTTAGCTCTCTATGCCTCAGTTATCGCATTTGTAAAAGGGGATACTAATAGTCTTTTGGGTAGTAGGGCTGTTGTAAATTTTGAATGTAATTATATATGTTAAGTGCTTGGTATAGAGTAAATATGTGGTAAATGCTATGTGATCAATCTGTGCTTCATGTTATTGACAATTATTGCTACCACTGAGGGTCATGCATGGGAGTGGGAGCTACAAATATTTAAAGTACAATTCACTCAGTATCAGTTGTAAGGATGAAAGTTGCACGGAGGGCTTCAACTGCATTTGTAATATTCTACTTAAGCTGAGCAGGGACTCATGGGTATTCGTTGTATTACTTATTGTGACTTTCATGCCTGGTTTGTTTCATTACTATAAGATAGGAGAGAGAAAAATCAACTCATAAGAATAATCTCCATACAACAAAGTTTTTCGAGCCCGATCTGATGAGTCATATATTTCATACATCATTTTAATATAATAAACATGAAAATAATTATTTTTTTGAGACAGGGTCTTGCACTGTTACCTAGGCTGGAGTGCAGTGGTGCAATCACAGTGCACTGCAGCCTTGACCTCCCAGGTTCAAGCAGTTCTCCCATCTCAGCCTCCTGAGTTGCTGGGACTACAGGTGCCTGCTATCACTCCTGGCTAATTTGGTTTAGAAAATAATTTTTTAAATGTAGTGAAGAGACTGTTGAAAATTTAGAGTTACCAGAATCACAACGGATGTCTGTAATTTTTTTTTTTTTTTTTTTTTTTTTGAGACGGAGTCTCACTCTGTCACCCAGGCTGGAGGGTAGTGGCGTGATCTTGGCTCACTGCAACCTCTGTCTCCTGGGTTCAAGCAATTCTCCGGCCTCAGCCTCCCAAGTAGCTGGGATTACAGATGCGTGCCACCATGCCTGGCTGATTTTTGTATTTTTAGTAGAGACAGTGTTTCACCATGTTGGCCAGGCTGGTCTTGAACTCCTGACCTCAAGTGATCCGCCAGCCTCAGCCTCCCAAAGCACTGGGATAACAGGAGTGAGCCACCGCGCCTGGCCCAGATTTCTCTACTTTTAATGGGCACCTTCGGTTTCCTCATAGAAGGTAGAAACACTTTGCTGCTCATATCTTAGAGAACCGTGTTTTAAATATTTTATAACCACTCTTTGCGTGCATGCCCTTCAGTGCCAGTAATCATTGTCAATAACATGGATAGTCAAAGTTTCTGGAAATCACAGTATTAGTCATAAAGTTGGACTTTCAGGGAACACTTTGAAGAGAGCCAAACTGTACTTTTCCTAAGTGGCCAAAGTTCAGAAAACATACTGTTAGTGACAGATTGTGGCTGAGATGGTGCTTGGTGTACACCTGTCCCTAAAATAAAGATATGAAGGCGCTACTGAAAAATGTAACTTCTCAAGTATACTTAATTCTACATGACAATCAAGGGGATGAAATCAACACATCTCTCATCTTGCCCTGTGCAGCCCAGCCCAGCCTCCCAAGTGTGGGTGATTGGATAGAGGGCTTTGTTAGGGAAAGGCTGGCTCCTGCAGACCTGCTCTGACAAGGGAACAGAGCGAGAGAGAGTTCTGTTCTTCTCCTCCCCTCCCTCTGCTCCCAGGGAAGTTAGTTTCCCCTTTGGGTGGGCATTTACCCTATACTGATTCTCTGAAACACAGCACTAGACATGAATAAAGACCATATGGGCACAAAAGGGAAGAAACCTTAACTTCATACCGTTGTCTCCCTCTCTACTCTGGAGATGGCCAGATGGGCTCTCCTTCAAAATTCGGGAAGCAGGAACTTCAGTTAGCTCGGACTTCAGTTCCTGGAAGGCCAAAGTGTCCAAATTCCATGTAGAAACTGCATTAAAAGAAAGAGACAAAATTTTACTATAAGAAAAATATGGCCCAAGGATTGACTATGTTGAGGATGACATTTGAATAGGCTGCCGGCTGGGCATGGTGGCTCATGCCTATAATTCCAGTACTTTGGGAGGCTGAGGCAGGCAGATCACCAGAGGTCAGGAGTTCGAGACCAGCCTGGCCAACATGGTGAAACCCTGTCTTTGCTAAAAATACCAAAAACCAGCTGGGTGTGGTGGCAGGCTCCCGTAATCCCAGCTTCTTGGGAGGCTGAGGCAGGAGAATTGCTTGAACCCAGGAGGTGGAAGTTGCAGTGAGCCAAGACTGCACTATTGCGTTTCAGCTTGGGCAACAAGAATGAAACTCTGTCTCAAAACTAACTAACTAGATAAGTAGGCTCCCAAAGATATGGTGTTTGAGATTTGATTTTAAATAAGGACTGGGGATGGGGTAGGGGTCAGAGAAGGGAAGATAAAAACTGATTGGACTGTGCTGATAACGGTTGGGCCTGAGTGATGGCTACATTGGAGTTCATTGTAGTCTCTATACTTTTGTGAATGTTTGAACAATCCCATAATTAAAAATCTCATAAATAATAAATTGCATAGCAATGTGCCTGCCTTACAGTAGGATATTCAAAATCAAATAAGGTTTTAATTAATTTCCACTAGAAGGGCTGATTTGTGAATAGGTGAGCTGTAATTTCAGGAATATGGAGACAGTCCTCAGCATCTTCTTAGATGTCTGAATTTCAACAATTAAAAATTCACGAAAAATTAGCTGGGCATGGTGGTAAGCATCTGCAGTCCTAGGTACTTGGGAGGCAGATGTGGGAGGATTGCTTGAGCCCAGGAGTTCAAGGCTGCATTGAGCTATGATCCTGCCACTGCACTCCAGCCTGGGTAACAGAGCAAGGCCCGGTCTCAAAAACAAACAAACAAACAAACAAACAAAAAAAGAGGCCAGGCACAGTGACACACGCCTGAAATCCCAGCACTTTGGGAGGCCAAGGCGGGAGGATCACTTGAGGCCAGGAGTTCAAGATTAGCCTGGCCAACATCGCGAAATTCCATCTCTACTAAAAATACAAGAATTAGCCGGGTGTGGTGACACGTGCCTGTAGTTCCAGATACTCAGGAGGCTGAGGATCATTGAACCCAGGAGGCAGAGGTTGCAGGGAGCCGGGATTGTGCAACTATACTCCAGCCTGGGCAACAGAGCAAGACTCTGTCTCAAGAACAACAACAAAAAGAATTTAATTGTGGCTCGTATCTGTAATCCCAACACTTTGGGAGGCCAAGACGGGAGGAGCACTTGAGCCCAGTTGTTCAAGACCAGCTTGGGCAACATAGGGAGACTCCTTCTCTTAAAAAAAAAAAAAAAAAGATTAAAATGTACTGCATGACTTAAGGGTCCTTCCCTTGTTATATGCAAATATTCTTGTAAGAAGTAACATATTAAGCTTTATACTTTCAGTAGAAATATTCTGCCTGATTCCTTTCTGAGACCAGTTTTGCATAATGGAGAGGCAGCGTGTGCACAGTTCCTACAGGAGTTTGCGGTGGGGGCGGTGCGCCATACAGAAGGGAAGTGGGTGGGCAGCACTGGTTAGACAGTAAGTGATCACAGTGTGCTACATGTCTCTACTCTTGCTTAGGATTATGATCTCACAACAGTTCTTGAATACGAGGATGAGGCAACAGCCACAAGGAACAGGCTTGGCTGTTTTAAAATGCAGTTTGGCCAGGCATGGTGGCTCACACCTGTAATCCCAGCATTTTGGGAAGCCAAGGCAAACAGATCACTGGAGCCCAGGAGTTCAAGACAAACCTGGGTAACATGGTGAAACCCCATCTCTACAAAAAATACAAAAAGTTAGCCAGGTGTGGTGATGTGTACCTGCAGTCCCAGCTACTTGGGAGGCTGAGGTGGGAGGATCACTGGAGCCCGGGAGGTCAAGGCTGTGGTGAGCAGTGACCGTACCACTGCACTCCAGCCCTGGCATAGAGTGAGACCCTGTCCTCCCCTCCAACCTCCCAAAAAACCCATCACATGCACACAAAAACAAATAAAACGCAGGTTTGATGAGTATTCAGGTATGGCAAGGCCAACATCCCAGGAGGCAATTGTCACTGAAAAACAAGTTAAAGCCAAATTATGGAGACAGTAAAAAGATCAGCAGTTTTTGGGTGAGGAAGGGATGACGAGGTGAGGCACAGAGGATTTTTAGAGCAATGAATACTGTGTATGACGCTATAATGGTGGACACACGGCACTATGCATTTGTCCAAACCCATAGAAGGCGCAACACCAAAAATGAACCCTAATTTAAACTGTGGACCTTGGGTGATGTGATGCAGGTTCATCAGCTGTAACAACTGCTCTGGCGGGAGACGATGATAATCGGGGAGGCTGTGCATGTGTGGGGGGCAGTAGTATCTGGGAACTCTGTGTACTTTTCTCTCGATTTTGTTGTGAACATAAAACTGCTCTAAAAAAAAAAATCATTTTTACAAGTTGTTGTACTCACGGATCCCAAGAGGAAGGGGGCCACACTAAGCCCAGGAGGCCACCTGGGGAAGCACCAGGGTTGCTCCAGAGGAAGAGGGTGCCAGGGGAAAGTGTGGGAAAGAGCCTTTATTCTTTCTATGGGAAGAAAAGGGGAGGCAGGATAAGCAGGTTTAGGGTTGGGGAGTTTGAATAATTTCAGCAGGCTCTGAGGTCATAGGCATTTTCTCTAATTGTCTGGAACCAGACCCTGGGGTGATTAGGTCAGGGGGACAGTGGCCTTGAGTTTGAGCCAGATGGAGGAGGTCACAGGGTGTGGGCTGTGGACTGGTTGGTTTGCATATGAAAGCTGTGCTCCCAGGCGAGTCCTTTGCTATCTGTAGGAACTGGAGGGGCAGTCCCTCCAGTGTTTGCAAGGCCCAGACAGCAAAGCATCAGAATAAAAACACACGCTTAATACACTGGGCTTTTCTCTTGCTGAACCTCTGAGTCACTTCTCTGCCCTTTGAGCAACTGATTCCCCACTCAGGATTCTCCGGTGTTCAGGACAGTGGGAGGAAAGTGAGTGCATCCCCTGAGGCCGGGGCGCCTACACAGCTGAGGGTCAGGAACACATGTTCTGCCTTTGATCATTTGTTTGCTCAACTCTCCTAAATTTAGATTTCTGGCAGAGAGGATCACCACAGCAGTCTTAGTCCTCTGGTTGTACCACATTTCATCAAACCCACACATTATTTTACATTTTCACATCTCCGGAATCAGAGTACCTTGTTTGAGTTGCTGGGGTTCGGCTTCAACAAATTATAGTACTGGAAAAAAATTCTCCCTGGAAGGAGCGGAAGAAAACATTCAGCTAGCTCTCAGGTACGGGCTGGGCCAGACAGCCCTGCTGCCCACGGTGAGCCAGCTCAGCAGCTGCTGCAGCTGCCTACTCCCGATCCCAGCTACCCTTCTCTCCTCTCCACCCCTGCCTCTGTGGCTGCAGTTGTTCAACAAGCCTCCCTGAAAGTGTTAATGCCCTGGAGGTGGGTGGGTCCTCCATCCCTGGGATATCCCTCAGTCTAGAGTGCACCATGTGAGTAGTTAAAACCCATAAGCTGGCCAGGCGCAGTGGCTCATGCCTGTAAACGCAGCACTTTGGGAGGCCGAGGTGGCGGAATTGCATAAGGCCAAGAGTTTGGGACCAGGCTGGGCAACATAGCGAGACCCCATCTCTACAAAAAATTAAAAAGTTAACTGGGTGTGGTGGTGCAGCCTGTGGTCTCAGCTACTCAGGAGGCTGAGGCAGGAGGATGGCTCTTGAGTCCAAGAGGGTAAGGCTGCAGTGAGCCATGATCATGCCACTGCACTCCAGCCTGGGTGACAGAATGAGACCCTGTCTTTAAAAAAAAAAAAAAAAAAAAGTCTCATAAGCCAAAATGTATAGGTAACTGAGGACATCCTCAGTGTGCATTCCAAACTCCAGGGGCAATTGGGAGTAGCCCCAGGGACATGGCAGGCTTTCATTATCCCTAGCCTCAAATCCACAGAGCTATTTATCCATCCTTTCAGTCACATTACTGGAGCACCTATTGAGTAGAAGGCTGTGCTAGGTGCTCAAGATAAAAGGTGTCTAAGACACAAGTTTGTCTAATAGGCTAGTCTATGTTAAACACACACACACACACACACACACACACACACACACACAGTTGGTCCATGCCCTTAAGGAAATCATAATCTGGCAAAGTCCTCATAGCCGAGAAGGAAAATGGGTTTATTCCGGGCTGCTGCAGAAACCAGAGTCTCTTGGACAATCCCAATGGCTCCTGAAGAGTCCTGGAAATTTTATTTCGTTCCCTGACTCTCCTTCTCCCTATCTGAGGTTCTGCGGGGATGAGGAAACCCCTTTGTTCTTCATTCTAAAGGTTGCATTGGCCTAGGAGGGTATCCAGGGCAGGGACTGATTCACTAGGTCAAATGGAGGTTCCTTAGACCAACCTGAGACCACTACCAGCTGCTTCCCTTCTCCCCTGGTGCAGGCACCACACACCTCTGGCAGGGACTTGGTGCTGCTCATGGGGGAGAGGGACAGGGTGCCCGAGGTTCCCTGTTCTTCTGTGCTGCCAGGGGGAGGTAAGAGAGCGTGACCCCCTTCCTGTACACAGGGTGGCAGAACCATCTGTAACCCCCCTCTGTGCTGCTGCCTCGCCCATTGCCACGCCTTCTCTCTTAGGCCCAAAACACACACCCAGGCTGTTAGGAGCAGCCCACCGCTGCCTGGCCTCCCCAGCCTCCTGCAATGTGCAGAGGCTTATATGATGTGGCAAACTCTTGCCAGGACAATTTTTCAAAATCAGGGCATTAAGCAAGTTCCTTGAATTGAGCTGGTTTCCTTTCATCTGTACCTTTTCTCAGATCACTGCAGACTCTGCCTCAGGACAATTCAAATTTCATTGTCTCGACTCTTAGAATATAAGAGTTGCTGGGCGTGGTGGCTCACGCCTGTAATTCCAACACTTTGGGAGGCTGAGGTGGGTGGATCATGAGGTCAGGAGTTTGAGACCAGCCTGACCAACATGCTGAAACCCCATCTCTACTAAAAATACAAAAATTCGCCGGGCATGGTGGCGCATGCCTGTGATTCCAGCAACTAGGGAGTCTAAGGCAGGACAATCGTTTGAACCTGGAAGGCGAAGGTTGCAGTGAGCTGAGATGGTACCATTGGACTCCAGCCTGGGTGACAGAGAGAGACTGCAGACAGCACCTGATAAAGTTTAACTATCGCTACCACTTATTAAGTGTCTCTTATGAGCCAGTACTGTGCTGGGTGCTTGCTACTCACTACTTTCAAATAACGGTCCTAAAAGTGAACGTTAATATCCCGTTTTGCAAATGAGGAAACCGAGGTTCAGAAAGGTTAAGTAACATGCCCAAGGTCACACAGCTAAGTGGTGTAGCTGGGACTTGAACCCATGTCTTCCAAGGCCATGGCAGCTGTGAACTCTTCTATCCTGTGCTGAGGAGGTGTGTCAGTTAGAAACGTATTGCCTCTCAGAGCTGAGTGCACCCTTGCACGCATGCTGTCTGAAGAACAAGAGCTTTAAAGTGAGCACGATATTGAACTATCTCAGTAGAGGGCGCTGGAGGGACATCGTGGGAGGAAGAAGGTCTGCAGGTTTCCTGCCCTGCGTCCATAGGCGGTGCGACCGTGAGGACATTTGGTGGAGTCCTGCCCCAGCCACGGACCCAGAGCGAAGTTCTTCTGTGACCTCACAGCCACAGCCTGGCCATAGCCTTTCCACAGCCCTCCCAGCAAGGAACCCAGAGTCCCTGCACAGGGACCTCAGTGCTCGGGAGGCCTCCTGCCTGTGCCTGCCCTGACTCCCACCATACCCATGCCACGCGTTGCAGGTTGCCCTCCTCACCTGCACTGGGAGGCGGCCTATTGCAGCTGCAGACCAGATGAGGCCTGCGCACATCAGCCACCTTCTCTCCTAGCTGATGTGCTGAACCTCACCTTCCCCTTCCAAGCTTGTCCGGCACCCTCCCTCAGCCCTAGGTGCCTGTGGAGTTCACTTCTATCTACAGTTGCTCTTTCATCACGGTCAGTAATCCTTTAAAGTAAACTTCCCCAGCTTAACCCACTGTGTGATTTCTATCTCCTGACTGGACCCAGATTTCTCCTGGAGGCTTTAGAAGAGCCTCAAAATGCTGCTCACCACTTTGTGCGGTGACCCACTCCTGGGGCTGAGCTCAGGTCCCAGTGGGTTGCCCTATAAACTCTCAGCTCCCGGGCTGTGCACTCAATCCTCTTATCAGTTCTTCCACGCTCACTGGCAAAGAAGAGGCAGCAAAGGTGCCTGACTGGTGCTGGGTTCCCCGCCGGCTCCCACCATGGCCCTTACGGCTCTGAGCAAGGAGCCATTCAGTTTGTGCCTTGCAGGAGCCACTCCTTTTGTGCATTAGCTGGAATAAACATGAACTGCAATAAAACATAACGTCAGGAAATGGCTTCCAGGATGACTGCAAGGCCAGTTCCCAGTTGGCAGGGGAGATGGTTAAATTATGAGCCTGCTGGCTTCTTCTAGGTCATGTCAGCCAGGAGCATCTGGCAATGGTCAGCCTCCAGGAATGGAGCCATCTGGCATGCGGGTGGAAGCCCAGAATAGAGGATACAAGACCCAAAGGCAGAGAAGCAATCTCGTAAAGGCACCTGGACCTAAGCCAGAAGTCGTAGCTCCTAGTTCAGCTCTTCCACGTCCTAGCTGTGTGACTTAGGATAAATGACTCCACCTCTCTGAGTCCCAGTATTCTGAGCTGAGTTGTTTAGATGATCACATAAGTATAAATGAAATGGCCCTCAATAAAGATGTGTCAACACTAAAATTTCTCTGGAATGTTTTAAAATCACTAACATTTCATTGTGAATGTGGAGGAAAACCAAAAAGAGGTTGTGAAAATATAAGGACTGGACTGTGTCAGATAGTTAGCATTTTTAGGGTTTTTATGTTTTAGGTTTGTGGTTTTTTTTTTTTTTTTTGAGACAGAGTCTCACTCTGTCACCCAGGCTGGAGTACAGTGGCATGATCTCAGCTCATTACAACCTCTGCCTCCTGGGTTTAAGCAATTCTTCTGCCTCAGCCTCCCAAGTAGCTGGGATTACAGGTGCCTGCCACCATGCCTGGTTAATTTTTGTATTTTTAGTAGAGACACGGTTTTACCATATTGGCCAGGCTGATGTCAAACTCCTGACCTCGTGATCCACCTGCCTCAGCCTCCCAAAGTGCTGGGATTTACAGGCATGAGCCACTGCGCCCAGCTGTTTTTTTTTTCCTAGGTTTTTAAAAATGTTAAATTCAGTCCTGTGGTTTAAAGGTTCATGTCTATTACAAAATTCTGGAAATGTTCTGTGTTCTCTGCCCTCACTTCTTTATAGACTTGCATTTTAGAGACCTCAGTCTGGAAACTGAATTTATTAACTCATTTGCCTATAGACATAGGCATTGTAATAATTTTCATAGATATTTTCTACCACTGATAAGTTCAGTCCATATTACATAAATGAAAGGAATGAAATAAAACAAGCTATGCCTACATATCTACAGGTTGTCAGAAACATCTTAGGAAAGTGAAGACTAGCTAATTGACTATTGTCCTGAGTACTACTCTAACTTGTACTGTCTCTAGAATCAATGCATGTTATTAAAATGTTATGCACATGTTGCCATATTGATTATTGAATGATGCTTTAAAACAATAGTGGAACTCTGGCCGGGTGCAGTGGCTCATGCCTGTAATCCCAGCACTTTAGGAGGCCGAGGTGGGTGGATCACAAGGTCAGGAGTTCAAGACCAGCTTGACCAACATGGTGAAACCTCATTTCCACTAAAAATACAAAAATTAGCTGGGCATGGTGGTGTGTGCCTGTAATCACAGCTACTTGGGAGGCTGAGGCAGGAGAATTGCTTGAACCCAGGAGGCAGAGGTTGCAGTGAGCCGAGACCGTGCCACTGCACTCCAGACCGGTGACAGAGCAAGACTCCATCTCCAAAAAAAAAAAAAAAAAAGGTGGAGCTTAAGCAAAAGAAGCCTTTCTAGTTATATTTTATCCACTGAGTGACCACTGTTCAGCACTGCACTGGGTGCTTCCCTGTGTGACTGCTAATTTGCATGATGACTCCCATGAGGGATTATCATCCCCATCCTATTCTGGGTAAGGAAAGGGAATCTGCAGCACTTGTGTTGAACATCTCGGGTTTCTCCCCTCCACCCTCCACTCACATCCTGCCCACCTTTTTGCAGTCATTGCTGAGGCAACCTGCCTCTTGCAGGTATCACCTGCGGGGACCTCGCCTCAGCCACCCTGGCCCAGCTTCTCTGACTTTCTGCATAGAAAATCTATAAGAACAGGCCGGATGCAGTAGCTCATGCCTGTAATCCCAGCACTTTGGGAGGTAAACATGGGTGGATACTTGAGGTCAGGAGTTCAAGAAGTTCAAGACCAGCCTGGCCAACATGGTGAAACCCTGTCTCTACTGAAGAAGAAAAAAAAATACAAAAGTTAGCTGGGCGTGGTGGTGTGCACCTGTAATCCCAGCTACTCGGGAGGCTGAGACAGGAGATTGCAGAGAGAAATCCAGGAGATGGAGGTTGCAGTGAGCCAAGATCGTGCCACCGCTCTCCAGCCCGGGGGACAGAGCAAGACTCCATCTAAAAAAAAAAACAGTCCACAAGAACAAACCTTGTCCCCACATCCGAGTATCACGGAAATGCAATATACTCCATGGGATAGCCCTTGGCCAAGAGGGTATCAAATCCATGGGGAAACACTCCCCTCTTCTGTCGCAGTCTACACAGCCCCTCTGAAGGGCTTGACGGGTTCAAACCTCCATTGCCCACTGTGGTGACCAGCTTGAGAAGGCCCCCACTTTGTGGCTTTCCTGCCTTCCCTGTCTCACTCTCCCCTGTCTCCACTTCTCTTCTCTAGGATCATGGTTCATATAAACCAACTGCACACAAGCCCTCTTCCTGGCTCTGTTCAACAGGAGACCAGTCCAAAGCAGGGGCTAAATAACAGACAAAGCAGGCCTTCTCTTGTGACAGTAATAACCAACTCTAATGTATCTTCTGGTAAATTATATCAATTATATATATTTTATTTTATATACAATAAAATTATATATTATACACAATAAAATTATATATATAATTGTATATATTTATATGTATTATATGTAACATATATATATTTTTTGAGACGGAGTCTCCCTGTGTCACCCAGGCTGGAGTGCAGTGGCGTGATCTTGGCTCACTGCAACGTCTGCCCCCCAGGTTCAAGCGATTCTCCTGCCTCAGCCTCTGGAGTACCTGGATTACAGGTGCCCACCACCACACCCGACTAATTTTTGTATTTTTAGTAGAGACAAAGTTTCACCATGTTGGCCAGGCTGGTCTCAAACTCCTGACCTCAAGTGATCTGCCCACGTCAGCCTCCCAAAGTGCTAAGGTTACAGGTGTGAGCCACCACACCTGGCCAATTATATATTTTTTCTACTTTTCAAAAACTATTATATATACATAAAATTTATATATGTACATATATGAAACTTTTATATAAGCCCAGAGTAGAAAAATTTCTATATAACTTTGTAATAATAGTTATGTAGTAAAATATGTCATATTATATATATGTATAAACAAGTGATTTCCATTGTTACAATGGAAAAAATTGTAGTTTTTTCCTACATAACAACTATTAATACATGATCAAGAAAGTGGTGGTAACAATTTGAGCTGCAGGTGGAATACGGAAAGGCTGCCTTCTCAGGCCTTACCTTTGTCCACTCAGCCTCACTAAGCTTCTCTACCCAAACCTCCACACCTAGTTCTTGCCACTCCTACAGACTTATATTCCAGCCTCCAGAATGCTCCCTTTTCCCTAGATCTGGAATCTTGAAACAGATCTTTTGTTCCAAGCATTCCTGTACCTTTCTGTCTTTTACCTTTAGGGTCTGTAAACCAGAGGTCAGCTAAATGTCCTGAAAGTCACTGAACCTCATGGCCAGGTGCAGTGGCTCACACCTGTAATCCCAGTGCTTTGGAAAGCCAAGGTGGGTGGATCACCTGAGGTTAGGAGTTCGAGACTAGCCTGACCAACATGGTGAAACCCCGTCTGTACTAAAAATACA
Organism: Macaca fascicularis; assembly: GCF_037993035.2. Lineage (NCBI taxonomy): Eukaryota > Metazoa > Chordata > Mammalia > Primates > Cercopithecidae > Macaca > Macaca fascicularis. The sequence continues at coordinate 29,276,378 of NC_088375.1, forward strand.
AAATTGTCCTGGCATGGTGGCACATGCCTTTAATCCCAGCTACTTAGGAGGTTGAGGTAGGAAAATTGCTTGAACCCAGGAGGCAGAGGTTTCAGTGAGCTGAGATCATGCCATTACACTCTAGCCTGGGCGACAAGAGTGAAACTCTGCGAGAGAGAGAGAGAGAGAGAGAAAGGAAAAGAAAGGAAAGAAAAGGAAGTCACTGAACCTCAGAGGAAGAGGCCAGAATTCTAGCTTTGCCACTAACTGGTAGGCGGCTATCAACAAACTGAATAACCTCTCTGGGCCTCAGTTTCCATATCTGCAAAAATCAGCCAGTGGTACCGGATGCTCGTTAGGTCCCTTTCCAGTTCCACATTCTTGTACTAATATAATTTCCTTCTTTTGAAAACCATCCGCTACTAGAAAAGAACTTCCATGTTTGATCTTCAATATAATGGGATGTTGCCCTTATTTCAAAAGTGGAGTAGCTGGAAAGATCAAGAAGAAATATAAAATTAGGAAACACATCTAATAAATCCCCAAAGACTTGTTAAATGACCACAAAAGAAGTTTTTCAAGCCTGTAGAAAGACTGAAAGAGTAGTACAATAAGCTCCCCATATACTTAGACTCACCAGTTTGCAATTCACCAGTTATTAATATGTTGCCACAGTTGTTTTACCTTTCTTTCTCTCATTATCTGTATATTTGCAGTCTTTCTTCAACTATCTGAAAGCAAATTGCAGACATCCTGACGCTTCACCCCTGGGTACTTAAGCATGTATCTCCTTAGAACAAAGATTTTATCCTTCACAACCACAGTATCATTATCTCACCAAGAAACTGAACATTAATACAGTAACATAGTAATGAGCAGTCTATATTCAAATTGCCTCAGTTACCCCAAACCTGTTCCTCATAGCCTTTTTCCCCCTTGGATGAACACACCAATCAAGACTCATGCACTACATTTGGTTAACACATTTCTTTAGTATCTTTAATATAGAAAAAACCCATCCCAACCCCTTTTTTCTTTCTTCCTTGGCACTGACATCTCTGACCCATCCAAACTAATTGTCCAACAACTGGATTTACTTGCTTAGTTCCTCATGATTAGACCACTTCCTCAACAGCGAATATTTGGGAGCACACTTTCACAAACAGTGACACAAATACTGTCTTCCCAGCTAGTAAGAGGAGCATTCTCCCTCCCCCAACACACACACACACACACACACACACACACACACAGACTCACCTTCAGGCAAGAAGGAACCAGGATGAACAGAAGAGCCTATCAGTCATCTCAAGAATTTGGTGACTTAAAAGCAGAGGTTCTCAGATTGGACTGAGTAAGAAAACTTTCAGAACAACATATTGAGGAAACTGACAGAGAGGTGCCACTTCTTTATTTTACCAAGGAAGAACAGTTAAAAATAAACAAAAACTTACCACTTATTATCATTTCCTAAATCTATTGTAATTTCATAAATAACGGTCATTTTAACACCAAAAGGTATGAATAACAATCTAAACAAAGGTTCAGAAAAGGATAGTGTTTTTCAAAAGGGACAGTGGGCAACTTTCTACTGCTCACATGCAGACACGTCTCACCCAGTCCTTTTATTTCTCCTTTTGCTACAGACTATCAAAACTGTTGTGGAGGGGCACAAGAACTCTGAACCACTAACCTAAATGAAGCTCTCAGGAGCTAAATTACTAGTAATATTTGAAGGTGATCGCTGTGCTTTCCTTATCTGTCTTGTGCTAGCTGTGCAGTCTCTGAGAGAAAGGGCAGGCAGGGAGGCCTGGGGCACCTGTAACAGGTCACTATGAGCCATATCACCTGCTGAACTCAGAGTCCCCCCACTCTGCATTCTTACCTTCTCTGGAGCCTGGTGGCACATCCCGAGCAGTGTCTCGGGTCTGGGGACACTGGCCCCTTCTCAGCCTTGCTACCTCCTGGCTGCTGCTTTCCAACCTCCTGGCCAGATTCTCATTCTCTTGCCTCAGTCTCTTCTTCTCTTCCTCCAGAACTGACTTGTCTCGGAGGAGGTTGCTATAGGCAGTCTCTAACTCTCTGGTTTGGGTTTCCAGCTGGTCCCGCTCCCGCCTCAGGGTACCCAGCTCCCTCTGCAGCCCCTCCGGGGTCTCCTGGGGCCCAGCAGCCCGGTCCAAGGTCAACTGGTGGTGGAGGAGGCTCTCCAGGGAGCTGAGCCGAGCTTTGGTGGCCTCCAGGTCTAAGCGCTGGGTGCTGCTGTCTTTCTGTAGGTTATGGATGACTGACATGGCCTGGCTTTGCTCTGGGCAGCTGGATTCATTGGGACTGGCCACACTGAACGTATACTGGCATCGGCCACTCCGGTCATTGGCCTTCCGGAGCTGAGCTGTCCTGGCCCCCACATCCCACACCAGGCAGGCCAGAAGCAGCAGCTGGACAGCTGGCATCTTGGACCCAAAGTTGCAGCAACGTGCACAGAAGAACCTCAGTGCAGACGCTGGGTGAGGCTTCCTCTGGAAAGCTCTGCTGTGCTGAGAGGTGTCCGGATGGGTGGCCTTGCTGGCTCATGCCCGAGCTCCAGAGAGGTTTATATATACTGGGGAGCCAGCCCTTCATGAGGGAAAAGAGAGGTGGCCACGTGAGGCCGGGTGGGGCTGTGCACAGCGGGGGTTGCCTTCACACTGCCAGCAAGATTCTTAGAAAATAACCTTCCAGAAGTCTGTTTGGAGTTTCTTTTGAAAAAGAACATCCCGATTTATATACCCACACCCCAATAATAGTCCTTATGTCCCCACCTGATTTTACACACACACACACACACAAACACATATACAGACACACAAACACATGCACACACACACACTCTTACACATGTCCCCCTCATTCAACAGGACTACCAGTGTGCTGATTTCAACAAGGATATATTTCTAGTGTATATTTCCATTCACTCTACAAACTCATTGAGAACCGGCACTGTGCTAGGCACTATGCTAGGAAGTGGAGATCCAGACAAGTCCTTTAAGACACGTAGCAGGGACAGAGACAAATAACAGCCAGCCAGAACACAAGGACGGCACCCCACCAGGCTCCAGGGAGAGCATTCCTATGGAATCTGCAGATTTCCTCCCTCACCCCTAGCTTTAAAACAACTGTGTATCTTTGGGAGAACTTTCTAATTTCAGTCTTGCGTCTCAGGCACCAATGTCAATGTTAGTCTCTAAATCAGTTCTTACCCTGTGTGTGTGCATGCGTATGTGTGTCTGTGTGTGTGTGTGCATGCCATGAACCTCACTGGTGAAACCTGGGGGACCCGTCTCAGAAAGATGTTTTTAAATATATAAAATATAGATTATAAAGGAAACAAATGATAATGAAATATAATTATCAAAATATTAAAAATTTAAAATAAACATATGTTTTGTTAACACGTTAAAAACAAGATCCAGCAGGAGGTCTAATTTCAAAGCAGTTTTTAGTGTAAATGATATTTCACTTACAACGTATCTGCAACAACTGTAATGTAGTGTAAAATGTCTGTGATTTCTATCAGTAATGACAAAATCACAGGTACTGTTATTAACTCTTTGACTTTATGGCTTTATTCACAATGAAATAAAATGTTAAATTTAGTTAGAAGGTGGTAAAAATAAAAATGTAATTTTTTCCCCATTCAAATTCACAGGCTTTCTGGACTGTAGGTTAATAATCCCTGCTTTACATTAATAAACCCAAAGAGAAAAACCAAAAGCAAATGGCAATAGCCGATAAATATACCAAAACTGTGGGAAATAACTTTAAGCCACTTAAAATAATGCTTGCATTTGAGCAACTGCATGTTGTTAATACCAACAATAATGTCAATACTTGTGAAGTAAATATTTCTAATCTGCCCTGGCCGACTCACCTCCAGAATGGAGAAACACAGTTTGCTCTAAAGATTCTATTCTTATTTGATTGGTTCTGAAGCTAAGCCTAAACTCGAGACATTTACAAATGGGTGTCTGTTTACAGCTGACCAAAGGGTACTATTCTCACTTTCTGAATCAGATAGTGAACATCGTCGAAATGATTTTTCAAAAAACCAATCATATAGTCAGCAAGATCTAGGCTTGAATCTGTTTGGCTTTACTCATAGGAATGTTTTCTTTCTCTTAAAAGAAAGAGAGTTTCCAATAAGGAGAAATGTAAGTAATCTTACAGCCTCCAATTACTACCTTGTGACTTGCTCAGAATTACTCTGTAAAGGAAAAATATAGTATTAGAAATTGGGTCTCCTGACTTCCCTTGATTTTTTTTCCCCCCACAATATAGCCCTGCCTCCTAAAACCCGGGATCATGTGGCCTATAATCCCTGTGGTCAGTTCCCACCGCCCTTGAATGAATCTTTGTCTTTTTTGCCCATACACTACCCCTCTCTTTTTCTTCTCCCCTGCTTTGCAGGTTACTCCGTGCTGTCAGCAGTCACTGCTGAGCTGCGTGGGTGCTGGTCAGGGTGAAAAGTTTAACAATGTCTGGCATTTTCCACTTGCTCTGGCCCAGTTTTTGAATGCCAGGCAAAAGCTACCACCAGTTAGTCTCTGCATCCTTTTTGGTTCTTGGCAAATGCCATTGTATATGCTTAGGGAAAGAAAATGTGGCTGTTGGGTTCATTGAGCTTTCCTGAAGCATTGTGGCTCTCAGTCCTGGAGTCTGATGTGATCAGTGAGGACTGATGGATCGCCCAGGTTCTGCCTACCTTCCTGCGCCCCTCCACCTCCCCTGTGGCTCAGCTGCTCCAGCTCTGCCTCCTTCCCCTCTCAACATCCCCCCTCACAGAGAATCACAGGGAAGTGTTCACCGAACACGACAGCTGCAAGGGTCTTTACAGCCGAGAAGACTATGGCCCAGGGAAGGAGAGAGACTTGCCCATGGTCTCACAGCCAACAAATGGCCCGAACCAGAAAGAAAACCAAGTCTCCTGATTGCAAGGTTTTTGACCATCTTGCATAAGCCAAGTCCACCAAAGGGCTGAGTAGTTGGCCAGAAGACATGAAAGAAATGACTCCAGTCACTTCTCCCATAAATGAATGGCCTAGGAAATGAGCTTGCTTCCTATATTCCCATTAAATAGAGGCCTTCGTGAAGGAAAACCCATGCACACCCCAGAATGCTAACAGCTGACTTTATGAAACTGTATCCCTTCATGAAATAGACTTATTCTCCTCCAAGCAGAGAAAAGAGAAAAAAAAAAAAAGGCTCACAGGAAGCAACGGAAAACTCCCAACCCCGTGAACGGCACTGAACATCTGGGCAGCTTCAGCCTTGCCCTTTTCACCTTCCTGCCTTTAGCACCCGCTCAGCCCCAGCATCCCCAATCCCTGCAGCCTCCACCTCCTGGAATTCTCCTGGACGTGGAGGCCCCTTTCCCTGTGAGGAAACACTGTCCCCTCCAGATTCTCCGTTAGACTAGTTTCCATCTCCATTTCCTTTCTGCAGCCTGGAGCCAAGGAGTCTCCAGCTCAGATGCACCAGGACCATTCACGGGACATGAGGCAGGCCAACTGCAGCCCTGTGGCTGTTAAGGGATACTGCACACAGTTCTTCAAGGTAGTGGTTATTTCCCTTCTTTCAGCACTGGGTTTAAGTTGGCTGGCTATTAATTTTCTTCTGCATGTCTTCCATGAGAAACTGTCACCTCCACGAAGGTAGGGCAGTGACTGCTTTGCTCACCATTTTGTCTCTGTTGTCTGGCAGCTATAAATACTCAATAAGTTGTCAATGAATGCCTGGATGAATGAATGGGTCACACAGAAATAGAAAGCAACAGGCCCCTGAAGAGTGAAACCAAAACAACCAGTTGCGCTGGCTGGCCGTTTGCTCCGGACACCCAGGACCCCGGGTGCTTGCAGGGCTCTCCCAGCTGGAGAGGAAACCTCTGCCGCGGGCTTCAAGGAGTCTCTGGGATACAACCTCCTCCCCTAAACACACACACAGATGGCCCCAAATGGAACTAGTTTATGTATACTCTTATTTCAGTAATGATGTGGAGGCTTACCACAAAAGCATGGGGAATACAATGGTAACTTAGCCTGAAAATGAGGCTGAGGGAAGGAAGTGATGAGGACCAGTGGTCTCGGACTCGGCAGGCAGCTCATGGCACCATTCCCCATCCCAGGAATCCCTGAAATTATCACAGCTTTTGGCTGTTTCCCTGTTGGTTTAGTAAACCATTCAAGTCATTCATTATTAAACACCCACCCTTGGCCGGGCGCGGTGACTCACACCTGTAATCCCAGCACTTTAGGAGGCTGAGGTAGGGGGATCACCTGTGGTCAGGAGTTCAAGACCAGCCTGACCAATATGATGAAACTCCATCTCTACTAACAATGCAAAAATTATCCGGGCGTGTGCCTGTAGTCCCAGCTACTCAGGAGGCTGAGACAGGAGAATTGCTTGAACCAGGGAGGCAGAGGTTGTAGTGAGCCGAGATGTAGAGCATACGGGTATATGTAAGACACAGAGCCTCACCCCCATGGAGCTTCTGGCTGTAACATCGTGAGGCAGAAATCTAGAGTGGGGAGACTTCCTGTGGAGCGGGATGGATGCACAGGGGAGGTGGCATTTGTAATGGGACCTACTGAGATGACATGTTAACAATGGTTGAGACTCTTGGGTTATAGACTTGGTTGTAGGTCAGACACATCGGGCCTGTGTGTGAGGGCCATGACAGATCATTCTGAAAAAGTGAGGAAGGGGAGACAGTGATTTCTAATGATTTCTAACCTATCTGGAGCTGGGACACAGTATCCTTTTATGCCTGACTTTATAAAATTGTGACTCATGTCTAAACTGATTATGCATCGCATATTTGTTTTATACTTAAAATGATTAAAATTCATGATCTTTCAAGAGTTTCTTAAGATTCCTTAAGAAAACTGGCCTTCCTAAAGGCAAATGCCTCAGGGTCCCTGCCAAGGGGCACTGCTGCTTTGAAGGCTCACAAAGTTCTAGTTGCCTTTTAACCGTGTCTTTTGTTTTGCTCTCAGTTTTTCATATTTCCCTTAAAAATGCAGCCTTAGCCCAGTCAATTTTTGTGTTCCCAGATATAGACGGGAGGTGTTGCAAACATGCTCAACTGCCTAATCACCCTGTTGTGAAAGCTTTCCCAGTCCCCATTTTCCTCCTGCATTTGGGGAATTTTTATTTTCCTGTTATTGTTATGTCCTTTGCTAACATGACCTTCCTGAACTTGCCTCCCCAGAGCGATGCCATCTGGTTTTTAAAATAATAATCCACTTTGGGATCTGATCAGATCATGCTTTTGACATTTTTCCCATTTTTCCGTCAAGCTCACATGGAGGTCTCTTCCCAAGGAACAAATACTTAATGACCAATTTAGAAACATCTTTTTCTCTGAGCCGTTTTCCTTATTCATTGACTTTTGGTCTTCATCATTTTTTTCCTGAAATTAAAAACAAAGGGAAAAGTTTAGTTTTCATCATTATTTGCTCTCCTGGCATTTTTCCTTGGACAAGTGCCCATCTCATTCCTGTTTCTTAGCTCCTGTTTAATGGATTTACCATATTGGATGTGATGTTTCCTGAAGAATAGCTTCTGTCCGGAGCAACGTCAGTCACTAATATAAGAGCAGACACAGCCTGGACACTTTGCTAACATGGATACTCCTTCTTCCTGATTCTTTATCATCCTGCCAAAGACATACATCCGAATGGAGGCTAGACAGTTTATAGGACACTTTCATATTGCTTATCTCATTTCATTTCACGATAGCCCTGAGGTAAACTGAATAAAGATCAGAATTCTTCCTTCACAAGTGGAGAAACTGTGGATCAGAATAATTAGCTGATTTATTTAAGGTCACATAGATAGTCCACATAGCTATGTGTGTGTGTGTGTGTGTGTGTGTGTGTGTGTGTGTGTGTGTGTGTGTATAAACAAAAACTCTCTATATATATCTAAACATATACACACATATATACTATATATATGACTATACATACACACACACACACACATATATATATATATGGAGAGAGAGAGAGAGAGTCACCCTAAAATGAGCTACAGCGTGATCAACTCCCCAAAACAAAGAGTTTATTCAGGAATAGCAAGGGATTGTAATTCGGGATATGTGTGCTATATGGCAAACCCCTGGTGCATCTGAGGAGTTTGAGCAAGGGGAAACTTTTAAAGGCAAAAAGGAGAAGTCCACGTAAACTGTTTGGAAACAAATATCATAGGTTATAGGGACTTATTGCAGGTAGTGGCGTTTGTTCGTTGGTGGTACTGGCTATGGCTACAAAAGGGTCTTCATAGAAGTGGCTTAACAGGAAAGTTCAGTTGGAAAAGTCTTGTCACAGTTCCTGTTATAGGGTATATGTGTGTGAGGGCCCTTTCCTCTTGGCCTCGTGACTCTATTTTGTTAGGATTTGATATAAGCGACTCCATTTTGGTACTGACAATTTTCCCAGTAACTATATATATAGCTGATCATATAGCTGAAATACAGCCTTCTAATGCCATCTAATTTCTAAATTTTATGCTGTTTATTCTTGAGGAAAGCCCTCAAGAATGAACTTTAGGCCAGGCGTGGTGGTTCATGCCAGTAATCCTACCACTGTGGGAGGTCAAGGCAGGCGGATCACCTGGGGTCTGGAGTTTGAGAGCAGCCTGGCCAACATGGCAAAAACCCTGTCTCTACTGAAAATACAAAAATTAGCCAGACATGGTGGCGGGTGTCTGTAATCCCAGCTACTCAGGAGGCTGAGGCAGGAGAATCACTTGAACCCAGGAGGCCGAGGTTGAAGTGAGCCGAGATTGCACCACTACACTCCAGCCTGGGCGACAGAATGAGACTCTGTCTCAAAAAAAAAAAAAAAAAAAAAAAAAAAAAAAAAAAACCAAAAAAACTTTATGGAGGTTCTTCAGATATTTTTCTTTCACCCAATCTATTGACTAACAACTTGAGGACTAGATTTGCCCAAACATATGTAGGACATCTGCTTCGGACTTGCCCTGTGGTGTGGGATTATGTGTCCTATGCTGTACAGGGCCAGAGTGGAAACTATGAGCAGCTGTGGGGAGACCCAGCGCTGGTCGAGTCTTGGGCCAACCTGAGGGCAGCTACAGACTCGTTCTGAGTCTTTGCAAAGGCTGCCGGCAGTAATCTCCTTTAGGTGCAGCACAGAGCTTCTCCCATCTTACTTCCAAGGTACAGAGTTTCTTGAGGGAAATGTTTCAAGTTTCTTTAGGGAAATGGGAAAGAGTGTGACGGTGAAGGGGGGTTTAGTCCATTCTTGCATTACTATAAATAAATGCCTGAGGCTGGATAATTTATAAAGAAAAGAGGTTTAATTGGCTTACAGTTCTGTAGGCTGTACAGGAAGCATAGCACCAGCATCTGTTTCTGGGGAGGCCTCAGGAGGCTTACACTCATGGCAGAAGGCAAAGAGGGAGCAGGAATCTCACATGGCAGGAGCAGGAGTGAGAAAGAGAGTGGGGTGGGGGGAGGTGCCACACACTTTTAAATTATCAGATCATGTGAGAACTCACTATCCCTAGGATAGCACCAAGCCATGAGGGATCCACACCCATGACCCAAACACTTCCTTGTGTAATATAGTAAGTATTCTCCAAAACCAAAACAGAAACTGGCCTTTCAAAAAAGGTCAAGTCCACTATTCTCCCTGTCTCTTAGGAGCTGCAAAGTCTCACTCAGCATGGTTCTTGTTGACAAGAAAATCCATACTCTATAAAATATTTGAAGAGATTTATTCGAGACAAATGTGAGTACCATGACCCATGACCCAGCCTCAAGAAGTCCTGAGAACACGTGCCCAAGGTGGTTGGGTAACAGCTTGGTTTTATACATTTTAGGGAGATATAAGACATCAATCAATACAAGTGAGGTACACACTAGGTTGGCCCAGACCCAAGGGAGTAAGGGCTTTCAGGTCATAGGTGGAATTAAAAGATTTCCTGATTGGCAATTAGTTAAAAGAGTTAAGCTTTCCCTAAAGTTGAAGTCAGCAGAAGGAAATACTTGGGATTAAGATAAGAGGGGTTGTGGAAGCCAAGGTTCTTGTTATGGATGAAGCCTCCAGGTAGCAGGCTTTAGAAAGAATAGATGATAAATGTCTCTTTTTCAGACCTTAAATGGTGCCAGATTTAGTTAATCTCTTTGGGGTTGGGAGGACCTGGAAGGGGAAATACCTAGTTACATTAATTGAGATTTTTTACAGATGCAAATAGTCATTCCAAAATATGGCAAAGAAACATATTTTGGGGTAAAATATTTTGATTTCCTTCTTTATCTGTCATGTGATGCTATACTAGAGTCAGGTTGGATTTTGGTATCTTATTGCTAAAGAGTTCATTTGGTAGGTCTTAAGATCTGTGTTTTAATGTTAATGTTTGTCAGTTGTGTCTAAATTCTAAAGGGAGGAGGGTATAATAAAGCATGTCTGACTCCTCCTTCTGGTGGTCTTAGTTCAGGTTAGTTTTTCAGGTTTCTTTGGAATCCCCGTGGTCCCATTCAGCCAGTTGGAGGGCTTAGAATTTTATTTTTGGTTTACAGAATATTTCTCAGCATCAACTCCATTCTCCACTTCACCAATATCTAGCTGCTGACTTCAGCTGTAGTCCCTGATGGCCACCCCAGCCCTGAGCCTACCTCCCGCGTGTGACCTTTCAGCTCATTTCCTCCGTTAACTGACCCAGCTTCTGTGTTTCCCAAACCCCTTCTTAGAAGAGCGCTTATTGGCTGAGCTCCTTCTTTCAAGTGACCATACCAGCAGGAAGTTGTCCAGTAGGCAACTGAAGCACTGCCCTGGGACAGAAACTCAACTTTGATTCATGAAATTATGTTTTATGGAGAGGGATGAGGGCCTATTTAGAGCAGAAAGATCTGTAGGCAAAGAAGAATCCCTTAGAAGGAGATGTGGGTAGGCAAAGGATCATCATCAACTGTAGTTCAGTGCCTAAAAGTAATCTCTTTCTCACTGTGTTTAGGCAGTATGTTTCTTACCATGGAGGTAAAAAGTGTGGGACATTCAATAACATGCTTGGGCCTTCTGTGTGCCTGACACTGTGCTAGGCATGGAAAAGATATTTCCAGGGTTGTCGGTAAAGGTTGTGGGGTGAAAAGAGATAAAGGGAAGATGGAGACAACTTCCTAATGACTTGGGCTTCCCTTCTCACTCACATATAGGAAAAATAATAGTGTACATGGTGGCCACATAGCAACAGCATAGGTAAAATAGGCTTTTATGGTTTTTTTTTTTTCCTAGGGCTCTCCTTACCATTTACACTTTTTTTTTTTTTTGAGACGGAGTCTTGCTCTGTCGCCCAGGCTGGAGTGCAGTGGCCGGATCTCAGCTCACTGCAAGCTCCGCCTCCCGGGTTCATGCCATTCTCCTGCCTCAGCCTCCTGAGTAGCTGGGACTATAGGCACCCGCCATCTCGCCCAGCTAGTTTTTTTGTATTTTTTAGTAGAGATGGGGTTTCACCATGTTAGCCAGGATGGTCTTGATCTCCTGACCTCGTGATCCGCCCATCTCGGCCTCCCAAAGTGCTGGGATTACAGGCTTGAGCCACCACGCCTGGCCCGTTTACACTTTTCTATGAGAAAATGCTTCTCATGGCTTGCATCAAAAAAGAAAAATATACTTTTTTCTTAAATGCACTCAAAGACTGTATTTGTGGGGGTGAATGGGAGAAGAAAAGATGAACAGGTGTTCCGTTTGGGCAGGTGTTAGAGCCTGGAGCCTTAATTGCGCAGGTCATGCGTGAATATACATTTTTTCTTTTTCTTTTCTTTTTTTTTTTGAGACGGAGTTTCACTCTTGTTGCCCAGGCTGGAGTGCAATGGTGTGATTTCGGCTCACTGCAACCTCTGCCTCCCAGATTCAAGTGATTCTCCTGCCTCAGCCTCCCAAGAAGCTGGGATTATAAGCATGCACCACTATGTCCAGCTAATTTTGTATTTTTAGTACAGACGGGGTTTCTCCATGTTGGCCAGGCTGGCTTTGAACCCCTGACCTCGGGTAATCCACCAGCCCCGGCCTTCCAAAGTGCTGGGATTACAGGTATGAGTCACCATGCCCAGCCGTAAATTTTTTCAATCAATACATATTAAAAGTCTAACAGGTACTCCAGTGGGGTTATGTAAAATATTTTGATGTTTACAATAGCTTCTCATACATTAAAAGTTTTTAAATTACTGACCAAGCATAATCTACTTGCTGTCTTTGGTATGGAATCAAGACTATTTTCAATCTATCATTAAGTGGTCAGTACTCAGTGGAGGGGTAGTCAGAGGCTCAGAGTGCCGTGTTGAAGAGTAACGTGTTGGAAAGTGTCCCTAGCCAGAAATGTGGACTGGCTTGGGGGGTGTGAAGATGTACTGCAACCTCTGCCTCCCAGGCAAAACCTTTTGGCTTTTGGGAAAGTTCACAAATAGATAAAATATTGCTTTACCTCATTGAATAGTTCCTTGTTCCTAAAACGTATGTTCACACGTGAAGACACATGAAATATCTATCATTCTTTCAACCACCCAACTAGATGGTTCATATTTTCTCCATGTTACTGTTAAGGAAATTCAGTTTCTACATCTCAAAGAAAAACGTTGGTAACTATAGGAGCTGGGTATGAACGCAACTTTTCCCCAGGGCCTGGGTTCTCTGAGCGACTGGTTAGTTCTTCTGATTTGACTGAAGTTAAGTAAACTTACCAGTAGATAATACTTCATTGTGGCAAGTATTATTAAAGGGAGGGATTTCATGACTGGAACATTTTCATCTATTCATTTCCTTTCTAAGTTCTTCAATTCCACAGAGAACAGAAAATCTCTTCCCTGCAGATCAGTTAAATCCATGTAACAGATTTCAGTAAGCATGACTCAAAGGGTTTTTAATTAAGAAAGCATTACAATATAATTTGTTTTTGAAGATGGAACTGTGATCTCCCACTAGCAAAATTAAATGATGAGAGACAGCCAAGGAGGCAATCACACACAGTCACTCTAAGTCAGCTATTTGGCTTTACGTGAGAACAGTGTGTCCTTTAAAAAATCCAGTTCGGGTAGGTTAGATCCAATTCTCAGGCTGGGGAGGGGATTATCTCAACAGAAAGAGCTATCTTCTCTGTGGCTCTTTGGTCTATGTAAAAGTGAAATAACATCCGATGTGGAAAATCAGGAGACGTCTTCATGTCAGTGGCCTCTGAGCATCCTCCTGGGAACTGTGTGCATTGCAGATTATCTGTGGTTATAGTTCCGGTCCAGCTAGCTCCCTACCGAGCTCCTCGTCTTGCAGAATCTAGCCAGCCTATGCTCAGGAAATTCAGAATGATTTTTGCTATTAGCACCAGCAAGACTGAATTGAAAAGGTAAATCTGCTAAAAACAAAAACAAACAAATAAACAAAGAACATAATGTGACCAAGTCACCTAACAGGACCCAAGTTAAATATAACTTTGGATTAAAATTTTAAAAATAGTTTATATGCTTTTCTCTGCAACATTTAGTGTTGATTCTGCACTCTTTTAGGAATCTGCCTCCTGGGTTCAAGTGATTCTCCTGCCTCAGCCTCCCAAGTAGCTGGGACTACAGGCATGGGCCACCATACCTGGCTAATTTTTGTATTTTTAATAGAGGTGGGTTGTTACCATGTTGGCCAGGCTGGTCTCGAACTCCTGACCTCAGGTGATCTGCCCACCTTGCCCTCCCAAAGTGCTGGGAGATCCTGGGCATGAGCCACCACGCCCGGCACAAAGTTGTTTTTTTAATAACTTATTTTTTTCAGTGAAGTCAAAGGCTTCAACACACACTCCCTCTTTGTTCTTAAAGGCGGCGACAGACACCTCTCAACTTGCTCTCAAATCATTTTTCATGCATCAGTCTTATCACCTCAACAAGATTGCAAGTTGCAATGAACTTTATATTTTTGGTGATAATTATTTCTTACTGTGCATTGCATTGTGCTGTATACTTTATGTGCATTATGCGTTTTAACCTCACTGCAGTCCTGCAAGGCAGATGTTTTTATCTCTAGCTTATTGGTGAGAAAGCTGAAGTTCAGAGATGATAAGAAATTTGCCTAAGGTCACACACCTAGAAAGTTGCAGAGCCAAGATTTGAACAGATGACACCCTGGCTCATAACCTCATGCGCTTCTTCTAGGCCACATGCTTTCCTTGCTCCTACACCTTGGTCAGGTGAATATTACTGACTCCTTAGTCATTGACGTTGGCTATGTGTATGTGGCCAAAGCCGAAGTGGAGGATATGACCAGAGAAAAATAAATTGAAGGAGAAAAAGAAATAAAAGGTAATATCGAAGGGATATTATTTATTTTAGGTGAAAAAAACTTAAGGTGTTTATATGCTAGAGGGAAAGAGCCAACAGAGCAGAAAAGGCACAAGTTATGACGCTAATAATAGCTGACATTTATTAGGCACATTCATGTGCCAGGAGCCACGCTGAGCACTTTACCAGGATTGCTTCACTAATCTTTCATAACACTCTTATAAAGTAGGTACTATTATTATAATATTTTACAGAGGAAAAAGTGACACTTTATCCAAGCTCACACAATGGGTGGTAATTTAAAAACAGGGCGTCTGAACTGCTGTGCCTACGAATGAAGAGGTAGACAGACGCCTATTCTGGTGTGGAAGCTAAGCTTCTGTGTCACCAGCACCCAGTAAATATAATACCCAAGTGCTTTATTGACATTAGTTAATCATGTTTATAGTATCCTTTCGGGTAAGTCTGTATACATCCCCTTTTTACAAGTAAGAAAACCAAGATTCAGGGGCTAGTGACTTGCTCCAAGTCTTTTTCATGTTTAACATGAATTACAATATATGTGGGGGTCTGTATCCTGAAAACATTATCAACCTTTGTTTCCAACACTTCTCATCTAGTGAATTGGAATGAAAATTCCTAGCTCAGGAAAGTAATGCACTTGGAAGCAGTCACTTGGGATATCTGACTCTTCTAAAGGTGTCTGATCATCTAAATGATACAGGCGTGGTACTGTTTTACAACACATCTCTCTGAATAAGACAACTAAATCTTTGTATTTAAAAAAAAATTATGCACAGAATATTTTGGTTTAATTATATACATTTTAAAAAATAATCACAGCATTATACAATTGAAAATAATGTTGAAAGAGTATAGGAAATGTAATATAAACTCTAGATGAATGAGAAGCTTGGAGAGAAAAAAAACAGATCACAAGTAGAAAGACAACATTTAAAAAAAACTTTTAAAAAAAAATTTATAGAGATGGAGTTTCACTCTGTTGCCTAGGCTAGTCTCAAATTCCTGGGCTTAAGTGACCCTCCTGCCTCAGCCTCCTAAAGTGCTGGGATTATTGGTGTGAGCCACCGTGCCTGGCCAGTCAGCCTGCTATTTATTTTATTTTATTTTATTTTATTTTATTTTATTTTATTTCATTTCATTTCATTTCATTTCATTTCATTTCATTTCATTTCATTTTTTGAGACAGAGTCTGGCTCTGTCCCCCAGGCTGGAGTGCAGTGGCGCAATCTCGGCTCACTGCAACCTCTGCCTCCCGTGTTGAGCCATTCCCCTGCTTCAGCTTCTTGAGTAGCTGAACTCAAGTAGCTGAACTTGAGGGACTGCAGGCGCCTGCCACCACACCTGACTAATTTTTTTGTATTTTTAGTAGCGACGAGGTTTCACTGTGTTAGCCAGGATGGTCTCGATCCATCCTGACCACTTTGGCCTCCCAAAGTGCTAGGATTACAGGCGTGAGCCACTGTGCCCAGCCTAATTTTATATTTAATTGTTCAGCAATACATTGGTTCCCATTTTATAAAGCACTGTCCTGTATATACCTCATTTGCCTTCACAATAATTGGTATATTAGCTCTAATATCTTTAATCTACAAGTAACAGAAAACCTGGTTTAAACAGATGGAGGTTGTTTTCCTCATTCAAAAGAGGCCTGGAGGTGGCATTCGGGACTGGTGCGGGAGGACCAACAGTGTCTTCAAGGATCCAGGCCTCTTAGACCTTCCACGTCACCACTCTTACCATGTTAGCCACTTACACTCATGAATGTCACCTGGCTGTGGGACAGCTGCTCCAGTTGTTACACTTGTGTTCACAACTGGAAGGAGGAGGAAGGGAAGGAGCAGGCACCAGGGCATCTTTGCTTTTATTAAAAGGCAAAAGCTTTCCCAACAGACTTTGTTTTCTAAATTTTTTTTTTTTTTTTTTTTTAGGGACAGGGCTTCACTCTGTCACCCAGGCAGGTGTGGAGTGGTGTGATCATAGCTCACTGCAGCCTCAAACTCCTGAGCTCAAGTGATCCTCCCACCTCAGCCTCCTGAGAAGCTGGGACTTTAGAAACATGCCACCATGCCCAGCTAAATTAAAAAAAAAAATTTTTTTTTTGGTACACATGGGTCTTGCTATATCGCCAAGGCTGATCTCAAACTACTGGACTCACGCAATCCTCCTGCCTTGGCTTCCCAAAGTGCTGGGATTACAGGCGTGAGCCACCACACCTGGCCCTCTCAACAGACTTTTCATTGGCCAGAACTGTGTCACCTGGCCATCCTTACTACAAAGGAGAATGATAAAGCAATTATTTAGCGTTTACAGGCTGTCTCTAGTGGAGGTAGGCAAGAGAGAAGCTCACCAATTTACAGATGAGGAAGCTAATGTGCTTTCTCATTACTCAGCACAAACCCAAGTCCCATGACTCCAGCACCTATGTTATTTCACTATACTACTCAGCCTTTCTAAATTCTGCCACAGGAAAGTATAAGTCAAAAAGAGGACAACTCTCAAAAATATGTAGTAATGGGGGCTGGGTGCGGTGGTTCATGCACCTGTAGTTCCAGCTACATGGGAGGCTGAGGCAGGAGGATCATTTGAGCCCAGGTGTTCAAGTTCGATGCTGTAGTGAGCTATGACCCGGCCACTGCACTCTAACTCAGGTTACAGAGTAAGACCCTGTCTCTGAAAAAAAAAAAAAAAAAAGTATAGCAATGGGATATATTATATTAAGAAATAGATTACTTTTTAAATTAATAATTTTAATATATGATACCTCTCGTTTAACAAAAATCATGATTCCATTTTTATAGATTAAATAGCAACTAAGCTTTAAAGAGATTGATTGAAGCATTATTATTGCAAAACATTGCAAGGAAACCCACAGGTGTTTGTTTGTTTGCTTGAGACGGAGTCTCACTCTGTCGCCTAGGCTGGAGTGCAGTGGTGGGATCACGGCTCCTTGCAGCCTCGACATCCTGAGCTTAAGTGATCCTCCCACTTTAGCCTCCCAAGTAGTTGGGACTACAGGTATGTGCCACCATGCCCGGCTGATTTTGTTTTTCAAATTTTTAGTAGGGACAAGGTCTCTCTATGTTGCCCAGGCTGGTCTTGAACTCCTCAGCTGAAGCAATCCTTCCACCTTTGCTTCCCATAGTGCTGGGATTACAGATGTGACCCACTGCACCCAGCAACCCCCAGTTTTCAACAACAGGGCATTGGTTGAAGAAACTGCAGCATATCTATACCCTATGAAATAAATAGTCAGACGTAAAATTTCAGAATAATATTGTTATTTACAATATTTTGTTAAATGAAATAAGTAAATCATAAAACTTGATATACAATGTCACCCTATACTTTTAAATATATATTATCTATATAAAAGCTAGATTTAAATATAGCAAAATGTTCATAGTGATTATATTTAGGTGATGAGAATATATGATATTTTGGCTTCCATCTTTGTATTTTTTGTAATATAATTTTTAGGAGTCAGGTTTATTGAAGGATTATTTACATCTAAAACTCACCCATTTTAGGTGTATGTGTTTTGACCAATATCTACAATAATGTATCCACTACCATAATCAAAATACAGAATATTCCTTTGCCCCTAAAAGTTCCTTTGTGCCGTTTTGTAGCCAATTCCCTCCCCCTAGTTACCGGCCCTTGGCAACCACTGATCTTATTTTAGTCTTGACAGTTTTGCCTTTTCTTTAATGTCATATAAATAAAAACATATATAGACTGTAGCCTTTTGTTGCTGGCTTATGTCAATTGGCATGAGTGCTTTTGAGAGTCAGCCATGTTGTTGCACTTACAAGTAGTTCGTTTCTTTGCATTAATAAGCCATACTTCACAGCATAGAGGTACCATAATGTGTTTTCATCGGTTAGTGGACATTGGGTTGTCTTCAATTTTGGACTAATTATATCAACTTGCTAGTGCTGCCCTAACTAAGTACCACTCACTGGGTAGCTTAAACAACAGAAATATACTGTTCGACAGTTCTAAAGGCTACAAATCGAAAATCGAGGTTCCAGCAAGATTTGTTCCTGTTTTTTTTTTTTTTTTTGGTAGAATCTTTTTTATTCAGAAAAAAAATTCCCCCAAAAAAGTTTTCCAACCACACACAGAAGGGGTATGGGTAGGGGGACGTGTCTGGGCATCAGCCCTGTCCCCCAGCCCATGTGGTTTTGGCAGCAATAAGGGGTGTGGGATAATGGTCCCCCAAATAAAATGGTGTATGGGTAGGGAAGGGGGATGCAAAGCTGTAGGGGGCGGTAAAGGGCAAGAGAGGGACGAAGGCAGTACTGGGAACGCCAAAAGTGGGAGGTCATTTCATAACATTTCTTGTTGATCAAACCACCGTGGACACTTTCTTTGCCCATCAGCAGGACTAGCGTCAGTCTTGGTGACAGTGACATTGAAAGTGGGGGCTCCACCGGTACTCTTGGTATACTAAGATCCATGCAAAATTCCCCATCCTGCAGCAGTGAGTCCCGGATCACTGAACATTTCTGGCCCCCAAGCGTCAGCCCATTCACAAAAACACTTGACCGGTCTTTGCCAGCTAGGACACTAGCCTCAGCTGGCGTGATGCTAGCGAAGGTTTTCCAGGAGATGGCGGCCCAGATGGAGGGCGAGTCCTTGTAGCCCATGATGGCCGCGTCCTGACAGACGGAAGGGACTTCTGCCATGAGGTTGTCGATGTAGGCGTCCACCCGTCCATGGCGCTGCTGCTGGGGCCGCGGGCTGCGCTTGGGCTGCCTTCCCTGGCGGGCGGCGGGAGGTGGAGGTGGAGAGCTGGGGGCACGCGCTGCAGTCCAGACCCTGGCTCCGCTCGCTGTGCAGCAGCCTTCGTACCACCCCCGGTTTGTTCCTTCCCTGGGTCATGAGGGAAGAAGGATCTTTTCCCGTTCTCTCTCTCTGGCTATCTTTATGTTTACATGGCATGCTCCCTGTATCTGTGCCTGTGTTCACGTTTCTCCTTTTAAAAAGACTCCAGTCATACTGGATTAAAAGCCCACTCTACTCCAGTATGATTTCATGTTAATTAATTATATCTGTAACCACCCTATTTCCAAATAAGGTCACATTCTGAGGTACTGGGGTTAGGACTTCATCATATTAAGTGAGGAACAGGGGGTAATTCAACCCGTAACAAATAGTAAAGCTGCTATAAGCATTTGTGTATAAGTCTTTGTGTAGTCATATATTTTCATTTCTCTTGGGTAAATACATAGGAATAGAATTGCTGGATCATAGGGTAATTGTATGTTTAACTTTATAAGAAACTGCCAAACTGTTTTCCAGGATGGCTGTACTATTTCATATTCCTACCAGCGGTGTATAAGAGTTCCTGTGGCTCCACATCCTTGTCAACATTTGGTATTGTCAGGTTTTTAAAAATTGTAGTCATTCTGACAAGTGTGTGGTAGTATCTCCTTGTGGCTTTAATTTCACATCCCTAAAGACTAATGATGTTATTTATCATCCGTATATTTTCACTGACAAAGTGAAACTTTGAACAAAGTGAAATGGTACACATCTTTTGCCCATTTTCAAAATTAGATTACTTTTTTTTAGTGAGTCATGAGACTCACTACATATATATGTCTTATATATATTATATATTCTAGATACGAGTCCTTTGGCAAACATGAGATTTGTAAATATTTTCATTCAGTCTGTAGCTTGTCTTTTCATTTTCTTTTTTTCCCCTGAGAAAAATAGTCTTTTCATTTTCTTAAGAATGTCTTGAAAAGCAGAAAATTTTCATTTTGATAAAGTCCATTTTATCTTCTTTTAAAATGTTTGTTTATGCTTTTTATGCTTAGTGATAAAGTCCATTTTATCTTCTTTTAAAATTTTTGTTCATGCTTTTTGTGTCTTATCTAAGAAATTTGCCTAAGTCAACATCACAGAGATTTTTCTCCTGTCTTCTTCTAAAAATTTTATGATTTTATGTTTCACATTTAGACCTATGGTTCATTTTGTGTTAAGTTTTGTATGTGGTATGGAGTATTTTTTCTTAAAATTTCAACAATATAACATTTTTGGTTCTGGAAAGATGACATAATGTTATTTATTATCTGTATCTTTCCTTTCGTAAAGTATACACATCTTTTGTACTTGTAGCACCAGATATACTAGATAAAATAAAACAAAAACTACTTTTAATACAAAGCTTGGTTTATAAGAAAAACCAGGAAATTTCCTGTGCAAAAAATGAGAAGGGATCTGAAAGTAGTGTGCTGAGTATATGGATCAATACAGGTAGCTGCCTGTATTTTTTCATGCGGGTAAGGATCAGGGTATAAAGTTTCTACTGACCTAGGGACTTGGGGTAAACAACCATGTGAGCACAGGAGAGGAGTCTCGGGTTTACTTACAGTTGCCTATTGTGGCTGAGACGCTATATAAAGTAGGAATCCCTGAGGGGGTGTGCTTTCAGTGAGAGAAAGGCAAAAGGAAAACAATCATTTACCTACTTAAGAAAATGAAAAGTAAGCTTGAGTCACTTCTGAGAAGTCTCTTGAAAAACTGAAACTGCCTTGCACCTTGCACAGATTTGATGATTGAGTTGATAACGCCTGAGGGGTCCAGAAACCTCCATTGTTTAAAAGAAATAATCATTTAAAAATTGATACCTGGCCCAGGCATGGTGGCTCATGCCTGTAATCCCAGCTTGGGATCCCAGTTTGGGAGGCTAAGGCGAGTGGATCACCTGAGGTCAGGAGTTTGAGACCAGCCTGGCCAACATGGTGCAACCCCATCTCTACTAAAAATACAAAATTAGCTGGGTGTGGTGGCAGATGCCTGTAGTCCCAGCTAGTCAGGAGGCTGAGACAGGAGAATCACTTGAAACTAGGAGGCAGAAACTGCATTGAGCCAAGATTCGCACCACTGCATTCCAGCCTGGGCCAGACAGAGTGAGACTCTCTCTCTCAAAAAAAAAAAAAAAAAATTGATACCTGATACCTGATAATTCCCTCTGAATGCTTGGCACAATTCATGTAAAACAGGAGAGCAATTTCTACTGAGATTCCCACAGGAAAAAAATACCCCTATTAAAGATAAGTTACTGATAAAAATGTATACAACAAGGCAGAACCCATTAGGCACACCATAGATGTCTTCTTAACTTGTGTGTTGCACGCAGCAAGGGCACATGGAGGATGATGAGAACAGAGCCCCTACAGTGTATATATGTTGTGGTGGCCCCAGAAACCGTTTACCATCAGCAAGAACCAGCAGGCATTGCAACAGGGGGATTAGAGCCCAAGAACTTCATAATATTGCCACAACAATAATATCAAAGAGAACTCAAAACAGACATTTAAAAATAATTGAAGACTTGACATAAATACTTAAAATCCTAAGAAAATAATATGACATTATAAAAATAAAAGAACAAGCAGATTTGAAATTTTGGAAAAAGATAATATATGTTGTCAAGATGGCACCACAGAGAGCTAAAGAGAGAAAATATGACAGAAAAGAAGGTGCTTGGGGGATGATTGACATGCTCTTTTAAGATGTGGCTCTTTAGCAGTTTTTTTCGATAGAAAGAGACTATTACAGGGCAAGAAGTTCTTTAGCTTTCTCCATTTTCTGAGCTGAAAAAGAAAATTGCACAAAGAAAAATCTTAAGGGATCTGGACTTTAGATATTATATATCACGATAAAACCCCAAGAAAGGGTCTTTTATTAGAGAATTAGAATTAATAGCAAGGTGACAAACTGCAGAATATAGTTGTTATTAAGGCAGACATGGTTGGAACAGACAGAACTGTTTAGGCATCTGATAAACTCCAAGTGGAAGAAGTTTTTAAACATCTTTATGGAAAAATGGGAGAAATAAGAATTAAATGGTGATACTTAATGCTTCAGTTTCATGGAAAAAGAGAGCCTAGATTGTATCTGGGGTTTCTTTAAGTCTTTCTAAAATTATTTATTTATATTAAGCAAAGTAGTTGTGGGGAAAGTTACATTCATATTTACACTTTTCATTGTTAGATCATACTTTGGATTATTTCAATCACATCTGGAGTATGTTTATAATTGGGGGCTGTTGCCAAATGCAGGGATCCAATATTTACTTGGTAATATCATCTACAATCACAAGCAGAACGCCAAGAAGGAAATCATCAGTCTCTTCAGAGCTGACATATACTTCCAATTAATACAGTACAGCAAGTATCTTATCAAAATTTCCTTTCAAATATAATATGAACTACTGGTGAATGGACAAAAGTAGGAAGCACTAAAGACTAGAGCGAGGACGAAGGCCTTCAGCAAGAGACACCGTGCTTACAAAAACAGGCCTGGACTGCTTTAGAAAGTCATCACCAATGGTCTTCAGCCTTCCTTATAATAAAATAAGGAAGGAAGAAATCACTTCAAATTTTAAAAGTAGATTAGTTAGAATTTTAGCTGCACACTTCTGGGAAAGTGATTTTCTCTCCTTCTAACGTCTCCCATTAAGTAGGGCATACTGTTCAGAATTCAAAACCTGCTGGCCAAGTTTCCAGGGTAAACAAGACTTTGTGGCTCTAGAATGAGCCCTGTTTTGAAAGCTGAATGATTTTTTGGGAGAAGAGAGAGGAAGAAGAGTTCTTAAATAAAAGGAATATGGACTTTAAAAATAAACAATGAAGTCTGAAATGCCTGAAGTTTGTTCCTGGCACCAGGATGTCTCCAGGCAACTTTAGGCACATACAATACTGAGCCAACTTGGCTGAGCCCAGAGCAGGCGGTGGACCTGAAAACAGCTCGGTGTAAAAGCCATCAAGAACTGGGATTTGGGCTATGTTTACAGAGATTGATCTTAGGAGACAACATACGCTTTTTGGGAAAGCAGCATAACAAAATTTTGGGGACAACAAACTTTTTAGGAACGCTAGGAAACGATGGACACTACTTGAAGGAAAGACATAGTATGGGGAAATGCTCCATTGAATAAATTAGATAGAAGAATGTAAGGTTAAGTATCAGAAATGAAAGAAAACTAAGTAAATAGTTGGCTTTTCATTGTTGTTGGCTGATCTTTGTCTGAAATAGAGGATTTTAAACTTTTGTTTTAAATCTACCTTGACAATGCTGAAGAAACTCCTTGACTCAAGGAAGGTAAGATGGGAAATAAAAGTTTCACCTTACAGGATAATAAACAGGTTTAGTTTAAGGATAGCCAGCAAGATTGAGAGTTAAAGAGAAAAAGTTGCAAAACAATGATATTTTCCCAGTTTTCTTATGAAAGAAGCCATTGTTCACTGAGCTAGTAACATTTTTTTCGTTAAGAAAATTACGTTTTTATAAGGCTAACAGCCCTACTTTTTTGCTCTTCACTTTATGGAGATAAAATGTGCTTTGATTTGTAGTTGTTTTATGTCTTTTTTTTTTTTTGGTTTGGAGACAGAGTTTCGTTCTTTTGCCCAGGCTGGAATGAAGTGGCGCGATCTCGGCTCACTGCAACCTCTGTCCCCCGGGTTCAAGCGATTCTCCTGCCTTAGCCTCCTGAGTAGCTGGGATTACAGGTGTAAGCTACCATGCCTAGCCAGTAGGCATGGTGGCAGCACCTATAATCCCAGCACTTTGGGAGGCCGAGGTGGGCAGATCTCCTGAGGTCAGGAGTTCAAGACCAGCCTAGCCAACATGGTGAAACCCCGTCTCTACTAAAAATATAAAAATTAGCCGGGTATGATGGTGCATGCCTGTGATCCCAGCTACTTGGGAGGCTGAGGCAGCAGAATTGTTTGAACCTGGGAGGCGGAGGCTGCAGTGAGTTGAGATTGTGCCACTTCACCCTAGCCTGGGCAACAAAGTGAGACTTCGTCTCAAAAAAAAAAAAAAAAAAAAAAAAAGAAAGAAATGTAGTTATCATGACTGCAGCAAGGTGTGAAAATTGTTTTAAAAATTGTATAATTTGATGTAAAAGAGTTAATGGCAACCTAAGTTTTTCTTAGTGGTGCATTTTTTTCTAATCCCTATAAAAATTAGTTTATCTCAGGGTTTATCACCATTAGCACTCTTAACATTTTGGGCCAGATATTTCTTTGAAGTGGGGGGCTGTTCTGTGCATCGAAGGATGCTCAGGGCCTCCCCTAACTAGAGCATCCCCTCTAGCTATGAGAACCAAAAATGTCTCCAGATAGTGACAGATGTTCTCTAAAGGGCAAAATCATCTCCAGTTGTGAACCACTGGTTTATTTTAATAGTGTTAAGATATGCTACTTAAGATTCACTTTCTAATTACAGTAGCAGTACAGTAAGCTTGTTTAGTTAATATGCTCAACAATAGTGTGCTTGTGACAAAGTAATTGGAGTTGAGATAATCCATATAAAGAACCTAGACTGTGCCTGGCACCACTTCAGTACTTAAAAATACCAGTGATGATAATGATGGCTCTGAAGGCAATGGAAAGGGGGAAGGAAGGAGAGGAGGGACGGAGAAGAGGAGGAGAAAGGAAATGAGTGAGAGGATGAGCACAGGCATATGTTATACTCTCTCTGCTTGGAAATGTATAGAATCAGCTGATTCTGATTCTCACTTGGTACCAACTCAGAGCTGGTGAGCAGGGAGGAGGCAGAGGAGAGGGGAGCAGTCATGTGGGAGGTAAAAGAATTGGATGGGTTTGGCCAGGTGTGGTGGCTCACTCCTGTAATTCCAGCACTTTGGGAGGCCGAGGTGGGTGGATCACCTGAGGTCAGGAGTTCAGGACCAGCCTGGCCAACATGGTGAAACTCTGTCTCTACTAAAAATACAAAAATTAGCCAGCCGTTGTGGCGGGCGCTTGTAATCCCAGCTACTTGGGCGGCTGAGGCAGGAGAATTACTTGAACCTGGGAGGCGGAAGTTGCAGTGAGCCAAGATCATGCCACTGCACTCCAGCCTGGGTGACAGAGCAAGACTCTGTCTCAAAAAAAAAAAAGAAAAAAAGGGATGGGTTTTTCATTCAAAATATTATTTTTTCTTGTTACAGTTATCTCTAGGGCTTAACTTCCTTACACACAGGGCATTTTCTGGTACAAATTAAGATCAACTTGGTTTTAGAAAAATACACACCCATCAGACAAGTAGGATTTATTTCCAGGGCAGATTAGAGAAAGTACATGTACATTACTTGATTCATTAAGGCATTAAACGTTCTCATATTACATTTGTATTTACTTAAGTTCACACTCATTTTGTGTATAGATTCCATAAATATTTAATGTGTGTGACACACTAATAAATGTTAATTGCATGCACTTCTATTAACTTTACTTCAGTGAATACCAGCAAGCATCTTGGGAGGAAGATGTCCTACCCATTTAAAGGGAGGATACGAGACTCAGAAAAGATAAGTGGTTGCCCAGGAAAACTCTCAACTTATTCTGACACGTGAGCACAGGTCTTTCTTCCCTCAGGCCGTGGCCCTTTCTGCCACCACACAGCTGCTCTTCATGAACTCAATTGCGTACAACTGGACGCGGGCAAACCATGCTGCTCCTGAGAAATGGCAGATGGCTTATTTTCTTCCCCTCATACCTTTTTTCTCTTTGTTGTCTCTTTTCCTCCATCTCCCTCTTCCACTCCTTAGGCCTGTCAGCAACACCCTGTTGCTCGCTTATACTGCTAAAGGGAGCCAGAGTTAAAGACGTTGTTGTGGATGGCGTTCTACTAGGGATCCGGCTGCTGCATTAAGAAGGACAACCATTAAGGTAGTTTGTTTGTTTTTGAGACACAGTTTTGCTCTTGTCACCCAGGCTGGAGTGCAATGGCACAATCTCGGCTCACTGCAACCTCCGCCTCCTGGGTTCAAGTGATTCTCCTGCCTCAGCCTCCTGAGTAACTGGGATTACAGGCACCCACAACCATGCCCAGCTAAATTTTGTATTTTTAAAGTAGAGACAGGGTTTCACCATGTTGCTTAGGCTAGTCTTGAACTCCTGACCTCTGGTGATCCACCCGCGTTGGCCTCCCAAAATGCTGAGATTATAGGTGTGAGCCATCATGCCCAGCCAAATAGTTCTAATAGAGATTTCTTATTGGTTTTGTACCATTGCAGAAAGCAAGAAGAACCCTCAGGGGTGTCAATAGAAGCCTACTGTAGTGCCTGCCTGATATTAGCCAGTGGGTATATGTGAGTACAGCTATACTAGTTTTGTTTGTTTGTTTGTTTAGATGGGGGTCTCGCTCTATTGCCCAGGCTAGAGTGCAGTGGTATGATCATGACTCACTGCAGCCTCAACCTCCTGTGCTCAAGTGATACTCCTGCCTCAGGCTCCTGAGTAGCTGGGACTACAGGCGGGCTTTAGTGTCCGGCTAGTTATTTTTTGTACAGACAGGTCTCACTATGTTACCCAGGCTGGCCTTGAACTCCTGACTTCAAGTGATCCTACTGCCTCAGCTTCTCAGAATTCTGGGATAATAGGAGTGAGCCACCATGCCCGGTCAGCTGTACTAGTCTTAACTTATTTAACTACTTCTTTTTCTTTGGTAAACAGTTGCTTTCCTGAGCCCCTGAGTGCTCCTACCCTGAGCCCTGGGCCCAGTCCTCCCAATTCCTCGTTGTACAGTACCAATTTTAAAGTATTTTGAGTATCACCCTGCTTGGGGCTAGTGCTTCGAATGCTTTTAGCTAATAACTAAGTTCTATAAAAAACATATTTCATTGAGCTTGCAGGTCACACTAAGGAGGGTAGACTATTAAGAGGACAAATTTGCCAATTAAAAGGGAGTATATGGCTAGTAAAAATGGGAAGAAATTTAAGAGAAGTGGGATGAAAATATAGCAGTAATCTGGCCAGGCGCGGTGGCTCAAACCTGTAATCCCAGCACTTTGGGAGGCCGAGACGGGCGGATCACGACGTTAGGAGATCGAGACCATCCTGGCTAACATGGTGAAACCCCGTCTCTACTAAAAAATACAAAAAACTAGCCGGGCGAGGTGGCGGGCACCTGTAGTCCCAGCTACTCGGGAGGCTGAGGCAGGAGAATGGCGTAAACCCGGGAGGCGGAGCTTGCAGTGAGCTGAGATCCGGCCACTGCACTCCAGCCTGGGCGACAGAGTGAGACTCCGTCTCAAAAAAAAAAAAAAAAAAATATATATATATATATATATAGCAGTAATCTCTCTGCACCTTGATGTTGATGTCATCACCATTCCTCAACTTTGATCTAAAGAGAAAGGTGAGAGGAATGAGGAAGAGGCCTGAAAGGGAAGGAGAGAGGGCCTGGCATGGTGTAGATGCACCAGAAATATTTGTAACTGAATAGATAATTGAATACATGACTGAATGACAGTAGAACTGCCACCACAGAATATTTGCTTCTGAGCACTGAATAAGATAATCCATCAATGCAACAAGTGTAAAGCACATGCCCTGTGTTAGGTTTGGGCTAGGATACAAAGTGGAATCAAGCATGGTCTTACCAAAGACTACTAATTAATTCAGAAGAAAAATATAAGGTTGAGAAATGAGAAATGTATGCAGCAAGGACTTGATGGGCCAGAGAAAGTTCTGGATTAAAAAGAAAAAGAAATTAACATGATACTGGTATTAGCAGAAGTAAAACCACCAAGTTTTATGAGATCCTTCTCCCACTCTACCCAACCTTGCTAAACTGACACTCAGTATGGGGCCCACCTTTTAAGACAATGTCGAGAATGTGAAAATGCTCCAAGAGAGTAGCCAGAAGCAGGGCTGACTTCATGGGCATACGACAAGCGCAGTCCCAGCAGGCCACTCTCAGAAGGGCACTGCACTTGGTGGTTAAAAGCTCTGTCATCTTGAAATTTTTAATATTTTATCTTTGAACTTGTGTGCTGTGAGTGAAGTCCAGTGGGACAATGGAGCACGCATGTGAGCAGAGGAGATACGGGCATGCTTGTTTCCCTCATGCCTTGCAATTCATTTGCACATAACATTCATGATTGCTACCCCACTCCCATGACACACAAGAAGTGTGTCTACTTGCTTGTGCTTGCTTTGAGTCTTGCCCAACTCCTATGTATGTGGGTCCACCAGAATTCTGTGCTCATGTCTACACACCTCATATCAGCAGATGCTCATACTGGCATATGCTCCACATGTATCAACATGTGCCCAGACCAACACATCTACAACAGCAGAAGTGCTGATAGCACCAAGAGGCCATCCTTTCCATTAGAACCAGAACTTGTTTCCAATGCAGAAAGAAGGTAATGGTATTCAGAGAAATAAGAATGACCTAGCAACCCTATCATATACAGTTTTTTATTTTTTTAAGACGGAGTCTTGCTCTGTCACCCAGGCTTGAGTGCAGTGGCATGATCTCGGATCACTGCAACCTCTGCCTCTTGACTTTAAGCGATTACAGGCATGTGCCACCATATCCAGCTAATTTTTGTATTTTTTAGTAGAAATGAGGTTTTGCCATGTTGGCCAGGCTGGTCTTGAACTCCTGGCCTCAGGTGATCCACCTACCTCGGCCTCCCAAAGTTCTGGGGTTATAGGTATGAGCCACTGAGTCCGGCCTCTATCATATACACTTTTACTTGCATTATTTCCTGTATGACCCAATCACTTATGTTAAAAATGTTGACATAGAAGGAAAGGGGAAATAGGTCCATCCCTAGTTGCCATATTATAAGGAATAAGTTATTTCTTTTTTTTTTTTTTTAGACAGAGTCTCTCTCTGTTGACCAGGCTGGAGTACAGTGGCATGATCTTGGCTCACTGCAACCTCTGCCTCCCAGGTTCAAGCAATTCTCCTGCCTCAGCCTCACGAGTAGCTGAGAGTACAGGCGTGCACCACCAGGACCAGCTAACTTTTGTATTTTTAGTAGAGATGGGGTTTTGCCATATTGGCCAGGCTGGTATCAAACTCCTGACCTCAGGTGATCTACCTGCCTTGACCTCTCAAAGTGCTGGGATTACAGGTGGGAGACACTGCACCCAGCCAGGAATGAGTTCTTTCTTAATCATCAGTGATCCAAAGGTAGAGAGTGTTGGTAGAATGTGAACATATCAAGAAATTAAAAAAAAAAACCAGTTTTATGTAGTATTATCATCCTTGTTCTAATAAGAATGAAACAATTTATATTTATGAGCTGTAAAATGCAAACTGTGAAATTTTAGTGATTCCGCATATAAGATAAAAGCTCTTGTAATTTCTATTTAAAACTGGCATTGCATAAAATAAGATGAATGGTAAAATTCATTCTAATAATTAAATTTAAACTTTAAAATTTAGAATACTTCTATTACACTTAAAAAACATTATTTTTAAATGTGGTAAAATACATATAACATAAAATTTACTATCTTAACCATTTTTAAGTGTACAGTTTGGTGACATTAAGCACATTCACATTGTTGTGCAATGATCACCACGATCCAATTCTAGAATTTTTTAAACTAGCAAAACTGAAATTCTGTACCTATTATATACATATACATGTGTGTGTGTGTGTGTGTGTGCGTGCACGCACATATATATATAGAGAGAGAGAGACGGAGTCTCGCTCTGTCGTCCAGGTTGGAGTGCAGTGACGCGATCTCCGCTCACTGCAAGCTCTGCCCCCTGGGTTCATGCCATTCTCCTGCCTCAGCCTCCTGAGTAGCTGGGACTACAGGAGCCTTCCACCATGTCTGGCTAATTTTTTTGTATTCTTAGTAGAGATGGGGTTTCACCATGTTTGCCAGGATGGTCTCGATCTCCTGACCTCGTGATCTGCCTGCCTCGGCCTCCAAAAGTGCTGGGATTACAGGCCATGAGCCACTGCACCTGTCCATCTGTACCTAGTAAATATTAACTCCTCATTCTCTCCTCTCTCCAGCCCCTGCCAACCACCATTCTACTTTGACTACTGAATTTGATTACTCTAGATACCTCATAGAAGTGGAATCGTAAAATATTTGTCCTTTTGGGACTGACTGGCTTATTCTACTTTATATAATGTCCTCAAAATTCATCCGTCTTTTAGAAGTGTCAGAATTCCCTTCCTTTATTTAAAGCTGCATAATATTCCATTGTATGTACATTCCACATTTTGTTATCCATTCATCTGTCAGTGCACACTTGGTTGCTTCTACTCCTTGATTATTGTGAATGGTGCTGTCATGAACATGAGTATACCAGTATCTGTTTGAACCCCTGCTTTCAATTATTTTGGGTATATACCCAGAAGTGGAATTGCAGGATCATATGGTACTTCTATTTTTAGTTTTTTGAGGAACTGGCACAATGTTTTCCCTAAAGTCTATAACAATTTACCTTCCCAACAACAGTGTACAAGGGTTCCAATTTTCCCACATCCTCACCAATACTTATTTATTTATTTTTTAAATAGTATCCATTCTAGTAAGTGTGAGGTGGTATTTCTTTTTTTGTTTTTTGAGACAGTCCTACTTTGTCACCCAGGCTGGAGTGCAGTGGCGTGATCTCGGCTCACTGCAACCTCCGCCTCCCAGGTTCAAAAGATTCTGCTGCCTCAGCCTCATGAGTAGCTGGGACTACAGGCATGCACCCCTACATCTGGCTAATTTTGTATTTTTAGTACAGATGGGGTTTCACCATGTTGGTCAGGCTGGTCTCCATCTCCTGACCTCAAGTGATCCACCCGCCTCCGCCTCCCAAAGTGCTGGGATTACAGGCATGAGCCACCGTGCCTGACCTGAGGTAGTATTTCATTGTGATTTTGATTTTGATTTCCGCAATAATTACTGATGTTGACCCTCTTATGCTTTGTAATTAATAAAAATATTTTTAAAGGAAAAAGCCATATATTGGTACTTTAACATCATTTTCTCTGTGCTCTTTTTTTCTCACTGCCTCTTTGATCAGGTCTTTATTCAAAAGAAGCTGTCCAAAATGATTTGATCTTTATGGAATAGTCAAATTTAAGAGTTTATGCAGCAGACTTCTCTTCCTCTGTAGTAGGCTTCTTTTCTGCTGGCTTCTTTTCAGGGGCTGGTTTTTTGGTAGCTGCTGCCTTTTTTCCCACCAGAGGTTTCTTCTGCTTTTTAACATCAACAGCAGGCTTCTTTCCTTTCTTACCTACCACAGGCTTCTTGCCTGCAACCTACTTCTCATCCGATTTGGCTTCTAGTGCAGCAGCTGCCGCTGCTGCCTTATCCACTCCGAGCTTGTGATTCCTGGCCTGGCGAAGAATGGTGTTCCGACGCATGGTCTTTGCATATGGGTTTAGCTTCAACATGATTCTCACATTTTTCAGTGGGTTCTTCTTTAGGACTCTGCAATGAATCTCCTTGCGTGGTGCTCGAAGGGCTCTCTGGATCTCTGGGCTTTTTAAGATTTTGCTACGATCTGTATTGATCATCTTGTGGATGGGAAGATTGTAGTTACTCTTGGGGGAAGCAGCTTTACGGCAAATGCCATACAATTCATCTAACTTCCGGAAAGCACTTTCGGTCCAAATGCAGAAACGTCCCACAGGCCCACCAGGAGCAAGTTTCAAAATGTTCAGTTTGCTTACGTTAAGCAGAGTAATTCCAGGGATGTTTCTGAAGGCCTTGATGATACCATTATCCTCATGATGGATGATGCAGGGGCCTCTGTGCTGGATACGGTGACGGTTTCTCATTTTGCCCTTGCCAACTCTCATTTGCTGAGAGGCATAGTCCTTTTTGATATCATTCCAGGCTTTAAGTTTCTTAAGAAGCAAAACAGCCTCCTTGATCTTCTTGTATCCTCCAACTTTATCTTCGACTACCAAAGGAAGTTCAGGAACTTCCTCAATACGATGACCTTTAGATATGACCAGTGCTAGTAAGGCTGAGGCAGCCAGGGTAGAACAGATGGCATATCGTTTTTGGGTTGGGTTCACTCTATGATGCTAACGGCATCAGGTTTTGGTTGGTGCAAACATTCGGCCTCCATAACACGTTTCCAGAAGCACCCTGGCCAGAAAGGTGAGTCCCACCACCTCGAACTCTGGGAATTTGAGTCACAGCTCTGTCAGTACCCAAAGACTCAGCACTGGTCTGATGACCTGCTAATTCACCGACAGCATACAGCTGTCTGTTGTGTTTGTGCAAGTTGGTGTGAACAAAGTTCACAATATCTGGTCGAATAGGAGCCTTGAATACAGCAGGCAAAGTGACATTTTTGTCAGATGACTCCCCCTTTTCAGAGTACAGCGATATCAGTGGGCGAGCACACACCATGGCGGAGAGGAGAGAGCCATGCTCCTCTCAGCACCGCTGCTGCCACAGGAAAAGTTTTCTGTGCTTTTAAAAATGTGCCCCACATTTTAATTTTGCACTGGGTCCTGCAAATTATGTAGCCAGCCTTGCATATGGGAAATGTCAATGAAAAAAAAAATGGACTGGGTAGTAACTTAATAATCTGAGTGTATGATACTTGTTTATAGGGAGATAGTGATCATCACCGGTTTCCCATCTCTATTGACTCAGTGAAAGTCTGAGAGATTTATTTAGAAAGGAAAACTGCCTTAGTGAATGCAGCTTGCTGTAAAGAATCTCATCACTAGTTCCACTTTGGATTACAGCCTCGCTCTGTCACACATCACCTGTGTAAGTGCTGGGCAAATCATTAAACCTCTCTCTTGAGCCTTGATTTCAGAGGAGTTATGGGTCTGGTGGCCAGGCAGGTAGGAGGGGGCAGATCCTGAGATGGGCCAGCATCCTCCTGGAAGTTACTTGCCTTGTTTAGAGGCTACTGAATAGCTTTCAAACAAGCAAGAGTGAAGGGGGAAATGGGGTTTATCTTTCAACAAGGGGGACTGGGCCACTTCTGCAGGGCCAGAGAGTTCTGTGGAATCTGAGCATTCAAGATCCTCAAGTGGGCTGAGTGCAGTGACTCACGTCTGTAATCTCAGCACTTTGGGAAGCCGAGGCAGGAGGACTGTTTGAGCCCAGGAGTTTGAGATCAGCCTAAGTAACATAGCGAGACCTCATCCCAATAAAAAACAAAACAATTAGCCAGGCATGGTGGCATGTGCCTGTAGACCTAACTACTCAGGAGGGTGAGGCAGGAGGATTGCTTAAGCCCAGGATGTTGAGGCTGCAGTGAGCTGTGATCGTGCCACTGCATTCCAGCCCGGGCAACAGAGTGAAATCCTGTCTCAAAAAAAAAAAAAAAAAAGACCCTCAGGGGCATCTACCCAGATATCCCATCCCAAGTCTCTAGGCCCTGTTCTTTCCCTAACAAGATCCTGACTTTGGCATAGGAAACTTGCTGAGGCTGAAAATTCACTGTTCTTTGAAATTCTGCCACCTTAAAATGAATTCTGGGCCTGGTCTTCAACTCTCTCTGCTCTTCAGCTTCAGGAAATAAAGGTCTCTTTAAATACTTTCAATTAGAGAATTAGAGAATCTCTGATTCTCATATTTTGCTTTAAATTCACAATTGATTGCCCTGCATCTGTCACATCTGTCATTTTCTTTTTTCCAAGCTAAGAATGGAGTTTAGCAGGAGCTGCTCCATTTCAAAATCCTTAAAATGACCGTATCTCCTGTTCCTCTCAAATGCTAGAGATGGCATGACTTTCACATTCCCCTCTACTTGTATCCCTCTCACTTCACCAGAGGTGAACATTTTAGCAATGAATGCCACTGCTACTGCATGTCAGAGACTACTGATAACAGTACTTACTCCACCTACCACCAGTGATGTGATCCTTCTTGCTCTCTCTTCAGTCGGTGATCTAATTCCAGAATCCCATCCTTAGAACCTGTTTTCTGGGACCAATACGGGTACTAACCTTCTTCAGTTGGGCCCTTTAGAAACAGTTGGCTACAAGGATTCAGACGCATGTGATTTATCGAAGGAGTGCTCAGCTCTCTAAGAGACGAAGAGATGAAAGACAACGAAGGGAAAAGGCCAAGCAAAAATGGTCTCAGATAAAGTCTAGCCTTGGCCAGATTCAAGGGCGTGTGTGGCATCTCAAGCATATATCACAACATCGAGTTGTCCCACCTTCAGATAAGGGGTTCAGGCTTTTGGACCCCAATATCAGTCTACCATTGGCTCCAAGGTACCCCCAGGGATGGGACTCAATTCAGAGGTGAAGTGGCTCCCATTGGCAGACAGCAGTTCTCCAGAGAAGGGGGAAACTGTGAGCCATTGGCAGCAACGTTAACATCCACAATAGCTGGGGAATGGAATCTGGCATCAGATGCACTTTCTACCCTCCTTTCAGGATGGTGACCAGTGTGGCTTACACCGCTAGGATTCCTTGCCGTTTCTTTTTTAATCAGTTTCAAAAATAGGGGAGTCTGGCCAGGCATGGTGGCTCATGCCTGTAACCCCAGCACTTTGGGAGGCTGAGGTGGGATCACTTGAGGTCCAGAGTATGAGACCGGCCTGGCCAGTCGATACGGTGAAACCCCATCTCTACTAAAAAAACAAAAATTAGCCTGGTGTGTCGCGCGTGCCTGTAATCCCAGCTACTCAGGAAGCGGAGGCAGGTGAATTGCTTGAACCTGGGAGGCGGAGTTAGCAGTGAGCTGAGATTGCACCACTGCACTCCAGTCGGGGCGACAGAGTAAAACTTTATCTCCAAAAAAAACAAAATTATATATATATATATAAATAATAGGGAAGTCCTAGCACCAGATCACAGGGAATAAAACAACTAGGCCAGGTTATTTATTCCCCTGGTGTCCTCCCCGTAAGATCACCTTAGGCTGGCTGCATCCCTTGGCCAAAAGTCAAGGTAGCCCTCTTCATGTGACTTTGTTCTTCCAGGTGTCGGTAACCTCTGCCTTCCCTCAACCCTTCAAGCTGTACTATCCTTTGTAGTTTCTTTAAGCCCTACCACCTTTATAAATTTACCTTTATTAAATTCTCCTTGAGTTATTTTGAGTGTCCTGTGGCGTAAAACAGAATGCTACCCTGGTGGTAACTGATGAGATCAAGGAAGGTAAGCAGTTCAGTTTTCACTGTAAGTGCAATGAGACTTCATCAAAGGGTTTCAAGTAGAAGAATTGTCTGTTTTCGAACTCTCAATTTTGATTTCTCTCTTAGCTGCCTGTATAACGTAAATTTTCCAGTAATGTTTTTATCAAGAAAAGAGACAAGGACGTCATGTTTTCTGAACTCTCATATTTTAAGAGTATTGTGTTTGTGGTTTTCATTTTTTCTTTTTTTTTAAGACCGGGTATTGCTCTGTCACCCAGGCTGGAATGCAATGGTGCCATCATGGCTCAATGCAGCCTTGAATTCCAGAGCTCAAATGATTCTCCCACCTCAGCCTCCTGAGTCGCTGGGACTCCAGGCATGTGCCACCATGCTTGGCTAATTTTTTAAATTTTTGTAGAGACAGGGTCTCACTGTGTTGTCCAGGCTGGTCTCAAACTCCTGGGCTCAAGTGATCCTCCTGCTTCAGCCTCCCAAAGTGTTGGAATTACAGGTGTGAGCCACTGAGCCCAGCCTGGTTTGCGTTCTTTTGAAAAATTTTTCCAATGGTCCACAGAATCCTCAATGGTTTTCATTCTTAAGTGACAACTGA
Organism: Macaca fascicularis; assembly: GCF_037993035.2. Lineage (NCBI taxonomy): Eukaryota > Metazoa > Chordata > Mammalia > Primates > Cercopithecidae > Macaca > Macaca fascicularis. The sequence goes on from NC_088375.1 coordinate 29,312,146, forward strand.
TTTGGTATAAAAATTCTTGAGTCACAGCTATATCCTCTCAAAAATCTACAGATGCTGTTTTACTACTCTATAATTCAGTGGCAGAAAAGACAGAGGTAAGCTTAATTTTTGCTTCCTTGTAGGTAACACATTTTTCAGGTGTCAATCCTTATAGAATTTACCCCTTTAATCTTATGATTCATATACTCTACTACAATGTAGCTTACTGTGTCTTTTGACAATTTTGTTTTCTCCCGAAGGACTTTATAAAAGCTTAAGTTTTCATCAAAGAATACATCAAAGAATAATGTTTTTTGATGACTTCTCTGTTCCACTCTTTTTGGATTTCTTCCACAGGAACACTATGTAAATTCTTGTCTTTTTTTGGTCTCCTAGATCTAACATCACACTGTCCATTTACAGTTTTGATCTTTTTCCTCTGTGTTCTGTGGCAGCTTCTTGAACCTCTCTTCTGCATTACTGATTTTCTTCAATCAATTCTACTCCTCACTGCTTCAGTGAAGGGCTTAATGTTTGTGTTGCAATTTGTTTCCTGGCAAATTATTTTAACCTGCTCCCCTTATGGCTGACCTAATTGTCTACATAACACATTTAATTGTACTTTTTTTCTTGCCTTTTCTCTTTATGACTTTTGGAATTCCAAAAGCATCAGTTTCATCCTGCTGCAGATGCTGAGGTGCTCAAAATCAATTTAGTTCTTGTAGTACATCATTTTCAAAACTACCATCTTCCTTTGCATCTTCAGGATAATTAATACATTCAATAATTATTTGAGCACTCACTATGACACTTGCTGTTGTAGTGAGTGGTTTGGGATATATCAGAGAAAATTCTGGAATATTAGAATGTTCTGGAAAAACAGAGGGTAAAGGGATTGGATGGTGTACTCGGGGAGATTTTGAGAAAGTCATTCAAGAGAACTGTTCACGCAGTGGTTGAGGAGGAAGGGCTTTTCTGGCAGGAGAAACAGCAAGTCCAAGGCCTGGAGCTGGTTTGTCTGAGGAACAGCAAAGAGGCTGGTGTGGCTGCAGCACAGCAAAGAAGGCAAAGACAAGGGCAGAGGTCAGCAAGGTGACTTGGGGATGCATCACGAGACCCTGTAGGCCACTGAAAGAATTTTGGCTTTCACTCCGAGGAAGATGGGAAGCCATTGAAGAGTTTTGAGCAAAGCAATGGCATAATCTGATTACATTTTGAAAGAATTATTTTCACCATTCTGTTGAGAACAGACTCTGGGGAGAGGGGGAACAGTAGCCTGAGACCAGTTAGAAAGCTACTGCAGTATTCCAGGTGAGAGATGATGGTAGGAAAGGACCAGGTGGTCATGATGTAGGCAGTGCGAACTGGTCAGATTCTAAAGATATTTTAAAGGTAGCACCAGAGGATTTCCTGATGAATTAGAGGTGAGTTGAGAGAGAAATTATGAAGTCAGTATGACTCCACAGTTTTTGGTCTAAGTAATTGGAAGGATTCAGTTGCCATCAACTGAGATGGGGCAGAATGCATGTGGAGGAGGTCTATGAAAGAAGACTGGAATATGTTTGGGACATGCTAAACTTGAAATAATAAAGACATCAAAAAGAGTACTGGATGACTCCAAATTCAAGGGAAGTCAAGTGGGAGACAACAACTTGAGATTTGTCAGCACAAAGATGTGATTTCGAATGACACAATTAGGTAAGCTTTCTAAGGGAATGTGTGTAAAGACTGGACCAAGAGCTGAATCCTGGACACTCCGATATTAAGAGCTGAGGAGAACAGGAGGAACAACCATGAGGGCAAGAAGAAACAAAGCCCTGGAAGCACTTATGAAGGAGAAGAGAGTAATTAACTGCATCAAATGATGCTGCTGCACAGAGATCAGGGCTGACAATGGACCACTGGATCTAGCAATGCAGAGGTCACTGGTCACCTTCCCAAGAGTAAGTGTGGTGGAGTGTGGAGGGAAAATCTTGACTGAACTGTTTAGGAGAATAAACAAAAAAACTGGAAACAGCAAGTATACTGAAATCTTTCAAGGACTATTACTATAAAGAGGAGTAAAGATATGGAGTGGAGCCAGGTGTGGTGGCATGCACCTGTAATGCTAGCTACAAGTGAGACGGAGACAGGAGGAGTGCTTGAGCCCAGGAGTTCAAGGCTGCAATGAGCTATGATTGTGCCACTGTACTCCAGCTTGGGTGACAGTGACCCTGTCTCAAAAACAAGACAAAAAATTCCCTGTAGCCAGGCATGGTACTTTACTCCTATAATCCCAGCACTTTGGGAGGCCAAAGTGGGAGGACCACTTGAGCCCAGGAGTTCAAGACTAGCCTGGGCAACATAGTGAGAACCCGTCTCTAAAAACAAACAAACAAAAACCCAGAGCCCATGATTTCAGCACCCATGTTATTTCTACTATACTAGTCATATACTATTCTGCCTCTCTAAATTCTGCCACAGGAAAGTATATGTCAGGAAGAGGACAATTATCAAAAATGTATAGCAATGAGGGCTGGTTGCATTGGCTCATGCCTGTAATCCCATCTACTCGGGAGGCTGAGGCAGGAGGATCACTTGGGAGTTCAAGGCTGCAGTGGGCTATGATTGTGCCACTGCACTCCAGCTTACATGCTGGAGCAAGACCTTGCCTCTAAAAAAAAAAGAAAAGAAAAAAGAAAAAAATGTATGGATGTATAGATGTGTGTATGTATGTATCTATAGTGGAATTTGGCAGGGGGCTGGGGGGAAGTGGAGAAAAGAGATGGAGCTTTTTAAAGAAGACAGAGTATGTTGCTGGGGAATGATTGGGAGGATGTTCTCTTTTCTGTGTTTTTTTTTTTTTTTTTTTTTTTGAGACGGAGTCTCACGCTGTTGCCCAGGCTGGAGTGCAGTGGCGCGATCTCGGCTCACTGCAAGCTCCGCCTCCCGGGTTCCCGCCATTCTCCTGCCTCAGCCTCCTGAGTAGCTGGGACTACAGGCGCCCGCCACCGCGCCCGGCTAATTTTTTGTATTTTTAGTAGAGACGGGGTTTCACTGTGGTCTCGATCTCCTGACCTTGTGATCCGCCCGCCTCGGCCTCCCAAAGTGCTGGGATTACAGGCTTGAGCCACCGCGCCCGGCCTTTTCTGTGTTTTTACAATGTTACTCACAGGTCCATGTGCATCTTCTTAGACATCCTCAGATGAGATCTTGCCCAGTTACTCAAAAAATAGGGTAAGTGCACCACCACTGACTGCTCAGTCTCTGCTTACTAGTCAGAATCCCTTCTTATACTGACAACTGAAAAGCAGGCCGATAGTCACAGCTCCTCAGCAATTTTTAGTGTGTGATGGGCACACTAAGTATGATTCTGTTGGATTCAGGTAGTATCTGATCTTCCTGCCCGGTTCTCTCATCTGTTGATGGTGGATTGTATTAAACACCATCATTCTCAGAGTGCACTTACCAGGCTGCTTCCCATCTCCATTTCTGACTACAGCACTTTATCTATCTCAGGGTACAATGTGCCTCCAATGTCATCTCCCCTCCCATGCCTTTTTGTAGTATTAAGACAATAAAGGCCTGATGTGGTGGCTCATACCTGTAATCGTAGCATTTTGGGACACTGAGGCAGAAGGATGGCAGTAGTCTAGGAATTTGAGACCAGCCTGGGTAACACAGTGAGACCCTGTCTATAAAAAAAATTAAAAACTTAGCTGGGCATGGTGGTGCATGCCTGTAGTCCCAGCCACTTGGGAGAACTGAGGTGGGAGGATGGCTTGAGCCCAGGAGTTCAAGGCTGCAGTGAGTTGTGATCGCGCCACTGCACTTCAACCTGGGAGACAGAACAAGATCCTGTCTCAAAAACAAAAACAAAAAGACACAGTTTAGTGTGTGGATGGAGGGAGGCTAGAGAGAATGAACATTACTCTGGTTGCCTAAAGCACCAGGCAGCTGAGGGACAGGACCAGGTTTTCTGATTAGGGCATGTAAGTTTACAGACACTTACATGCCTTCCTCTCTTACACACTATTGACTGAGATAAAGACATTGCTATACTAAGTTAAAAATCACTGAGAAATTCCTCTTAGATTTCGTCAGTATCAGGCATAAGTTTTGGTGAAAGAATGCCTTTTCTTTTTCTTATTTTTCCTCCATTGCACTTTATTGGGAAAATAGGATAGATTAAATCAGGGGTGATTATCCAGATGTTATTATTAAATAAGCTATGCTTTGAAGTTAAGGCAACAGGTAACACATATTGAATAAGCCAAAGTGCTTAATTTTTGTTTTCTATGAAATAGTTTATTTCACTGTTCACTATGGAGGGGCTACAAATACATTTCTGATATTAACACAAAGGACTAAACTTTGCCAACACTGGTAAAAATGGTTATGAGGAATTGAGAAGCTAGGGAACAGGGCACATGACATTTACATTTACTCATCTCCCACTATACATCTCAAAACAAACATCAAAGGCACTTACCAAAGTGATTCAGTAAGGGAGCGTGGAATTTAAAATAATGACAGATACTCAAGACACAAAATAAATGGCTTGAGTTTTCTTATAGTTTGATTTCTAACATTTTACTGACTAAAATCTCTGCTAATTATGTAATCTACTTTGTGGCTTTAAAATATTTGATACTTTAAGACTACTTTAAATGAAAAGAACCTAATGGAATACCATAAAGCCAGAGTTTTTCCACACCCAATTACAGTAGAAGAGCACCACTATATCCAGGCAAAAGCGAAAGGCTCATGTTGCTTCTCCAGGGAGCACTATGGAGTCAGCTCTCACTGATATACTAACATGTGGCATCTCTGTGGCTTCATAGGCACATTCATTCAACACACATTTATCTAGCATCTGCCAAGGTACACAGCACTGTGCTGGGTGCTGGGGAGACAGAAACATGGTGTGGTGCTTACTTTCACAAGCTTACACTTATCCCCTGTAACTGGGTGGGTCATGCTTTCTTTTCAATTCCTACTGATTTGTTCCAAGAAGTTTCATGGAATAAAACAGGAGCCAGAATAAATGCATTTGTGTTCCCATCCCTAATTCTACTTGGTTTCCAGAAAAAGAAGTCAGAATAAGACTAACATCAGAGTATTAAAGAGGACCTAAACTCTACATCAATCTAAGGCATGATGTCATTTGTCTACAACATGGGAAAAAACGAGAAGTAGAGCACCTTTCAGCCCTTAGGATCCAGTGTCTTTCCACTGCTTTGTGGCAATTTCCTGCACAAATATAAGCCCTACACTACATTCTAAAACAAACTTGTAAATGCTTTCAAAGTGACTTATGCTCTTACTCTCAACTCACAGAAAAATGGAGTCCAATCACATTTCCATGTGAAAACACAAAATTAGGTTAACAGAACAATCATCCTTGACATAGTAATACTCTGACAATACAATTAAGGGGACATCTTCTATTGGCATTTGTTCTTGACATGGAAAAACAATTTCTTGCGTATTTTCTAATCATAGTGTATATACAGATTACAGAGTCAATGTGGGCAATGATGCTGACAAGGCATCAAGCCTGTTTTAGAGTATACCGGCAATGAGAGATTTCAATTTCTTTATATTATATTCCTGCCTTCTCAGTCTGTACACGTATTATCATTTACAGGATACCCACATACTATACAGAATTGAAAGATGCCAGTTTTTGCTATCAAAAGTGCTGAAGTTATAATTTTCTAATACAGAGTACTGAAATGCACAGAAAGACTAAAATAGGCAATCTATAGGAGGGCTAACAAAGTATTTCTATATCTCATGTGTATTAATTACCCTTCCTCCATCTTATATAATATTCCATCTTTAATAGTGAACTTTCATCTAATTAAGAAATCCCCCAGTTTATAAAATCTGAGGGCAATTTCCAGTGAACTTTGTCAGGATAGAGGAACCAAACGACCACAGGTATTACTGAGTTATAAGAAGAAGGAGTAACTAATTATCAGTATTATAACAACAAAATTGCTGCAAGGCAATAGGCTTCTGTAATTAAACATAAATCACAAGGGTATGGATTCAGGCATGAAAATAGTGACGTGATTTCACTGAGAATCAACTAGTATTTGCAAAGCTACTTGAATTTTTCTGTTGATCTTCACTTGTTGTTAAATAATGATAGTTTTGATGATGGTAAAACTTCATTTTTCAAGTGCAGGATGATCTGAGCTGAATGAGAAAAACAGTAATTAAGGGAGGTAATGAAGGTAGGCCTGGCATCAGTTTGAACAATGTATTTTTTCTTCTGTTTTTGATCATAAGAGGGCTTACATCTCTGAGGTTACCACAATAAAGTCATAACCATGCCAGCCATTTTAAAAGGATTTCAGGATTAATCAAGACCAAGAAAGATGAAATGACAAACTACAAACCAAGCCATCACTACTACAAAGTTCCATGAGTGATATGTCTGTTACCCATATCCCAGGTAACAATATGTTTAAATTACAAAGACAGTGACATATATATTGTCAAATAAATATTACTTTTACTTATTTAAACTTTAAAAAATTTATAATTTTACTTTTTGTAATTTATTTAAAAGTGGCATACTTTATTAAAAGAAACACTGGAAATATGGATGCTTTTTGAGAAGTAATCTTCATCTTCACTTGTAGATATTATGGAGGAACTGGATTTCTACATCAACTAATGGAAAATTAAAACTTACAAGCCTAGTTCCAATTCAAATAAAGAACATACATACAAATGTTAGGACTGATTCTGTCCATTCAGTTAAGATATTTCCATTTCTGAATTATTAGCTACTGAAATTCTAAAAATGCTCATTTTTCTGGGTATCTTGTTAAAAGATTTATTAGCAGTTCAGACGCTGTTTACATTGACATTTACAAAGAGCATAGAGACCAGAGACAATATGCTATAGTATGTAAGACCTTTATCTCCTCCTTAATGCTCTAAGCAAACTATAAAGTTTAGAAATTCTATTTAGATCTTCTTAGATAACTTGCAGGTGTCTTGAGTGTCTCAGTCTGCTTTTTCTCTTCAAATTTCTTTCCATTCTAAATAACATTTTTTGCCTCCTAGTAATAATCCTGTAGAATTTTAAAAACAAACAAAAAACAAAACACCAAACCCAGATTCTATGCTTTATTCATTTCGCATTAAGATGACCAAAGAAATAAAACTTAAATAAAATAAACATAAAATCATTTTTCCCTATTTAAATACTGGTAATTTCTATTAACCCTATTTTTAATGTAGGGAGTTTTATATTCATATTCTCAAGATATCCAGTGCACAAGTTTCTGCAGAATCACTAATTTTATTATAAAGCTTCCTCTCCCCACACCTTAGGGGACAATATATTTTCACTCTGACTTGTTTAAAAGACACAAGGAGGTTGGCATATTTTAAAGTTAACACATTTTTTTATTATAAAAACAGGCTTAGGTTAATGGTCACTCTCTAGCATCTGGTGACTGACTGATTATCCTGTATATATATATATATACACCTAGGTTCCTGACTTTCTACTACTCATTATTGTTGGCTGATGCAAAACTTGATTGTGCAACATACATCTCCTCAAGGATGAACAGGAAATGCAAAGATATAAAATTCAAAGTATTAATAGATGGTTTTGCTACTTTTCATACTTTTGGTAAATGAGATAGTTGGAAGTTAGAGGCTATTAACTAAAATAAAATTAAGGAGTAAGTTACCTGTGAATTTCATTTACTCACATTAGGACTGCCTCGTCTCTCTTTATTGGAGTTTAACTGAAAACAGACTGGACCATGACTGGCAGCTATATATTGGTCATTTTCAAATACTCCAATGACACTCTTCAATAACTTTATTATGTCCAGTTTTATGGTGCCATACTGTTTTTTCACACTGTTTAAAAATTTCCATTTCCATAATCCAAACGCCAAAAAAATTACTACACATTCTCTTACACAGTCAAAAATATATTTACTGGAATGTTTTTAGTTATAGCTGAAGGCAACAACATTTACAACATTTAGCTTTTGTTACACCTATAAATATGGAAATTGCTTGCAAAACAACTGTAATATGAAAAGAATGATATTTCTGCAAATATTGACAGAATGGTTATGCATCTCTTTCAGCATATAATTTGGTACTCTACACAGGTTTCCTGACCCCCAGCATGACCCACTCCCTATTGCAATAATGCAAGTGCTTATGCCATTAAATTACTAGTATGAAATATTATCATCAGTGTTTATTTTTATTTATTTATTTATTTTTTTTTTGAGACGGAGTCTCGCTCTGTCGCCCAGGCTGGAGTGCAGTGGCGCGATCTCGGCTCACTGCAAGCTCCGCCTCCTGGGTTTACGCCATTCTCCTGCCTCAGCCTCCTGAGTAGCTGAGACTACAGGCGCCCGCCACCGCGCCCGGCTAATTTTTTGTATTTTTAGTAGAGACGGGGTTTCACCGTGGTCTCGATCTCCTGACCTTGTGATCCGCCCGCCTCGGCCTCCCAAAGTGCTGGGATTACAGGCGTGAGCCACCGCGCCCGGCATCAGTGTTTAACTATATACACAAATAATGAACTGGCAAGTATCTCGTTTCAAATTAGATCCTTGAAATATGGAAAAATAGAGGCTAGTTCTCTTTGCCTTAAACATAATTATTAAAAGAACATTTTGTTAGAAGGGGAGAAGATAATTGGACATTCTCAACGTTCCAATTTGAAGTGATACTTGCCTCTTAGTTTCTTGAAAAAGAAGTTTTGAAAGTTATATACACAAAGGTTTCATTTAAATTATGCAGCAATCTTTTATTACTGTCCCAGATCTTGTTTAATGAAGATCTCTGTCATCAAATCAAGTACGGTATTTCATGACTATAAGAACTGTAAGAGAAAACATGAAAAAAGCAATATATCAACATCATATATATATGCCATGTTTGAAGCAATATTCCTAAATGTAGTTGTGTCTACTTTTAGAAATGGGTAATGAGGATTGACTGAACTTTTATCTGAGGTAATAAATAATAAATGGGAAAGGAGAAGCAAAAAAATCATAAAACAACCTAAATGTCTAACATTGGCATCTTAAGTAAATAATGGCATAGCCATAGCTTGTATCTGCTGTTAAAATATTAATAAAAATTTTGATAACCTGGGAAAATATTCACAATATATTTATTAGAAAGTATATATAATATAGTCTTAAGTTTTTTAAAAAAACATGCTTGTATATTAATAGGAAAAGAGAAGTATATATAATAGTTATATTTGTAGTAGTAGCTATCTCTGTGTTGTAGTTGTAGATTATAGTTGAATTTTTCTTTTTGTTTTTAATATTTCACATTTTCCAATTGCCCACCATATATACATGATTAAGTCTTGGTTTTTGAGGTAGTTATTTTCTATAAGGTCACTACAAACACGAAATTAGTGAATACTGAACCACTACTGCTAGGGAAGATACAAGGTTAAGTTCCTGTGAGTCTCTGGCTACTAGATTTTTGTCAATCAATACATAACCTTGTTTTATATGTGTTTCTGTTTAAAGACATTTTATTTAATACGTATGATTGATTCAGTAACACTGAGCTCAAGGCCAGCAGCACTATAACTCATGCCTGAACAAAGTCTGCCTACTGTGTATTTTCTCCAGGAACACACATCACAGCTCGCTTGTACTGAGCAACACTAGAGAGCACTTCAGCTCTACGCACGGGGCTGTTTTAAACAGTGAAATCACCAACGAAAAGCACGGCAATGCAGAAAATGTGGTACTAAACAGACTACAAAAAGAACATGTTTATGTTATGAGTGCTGAAATAAAAAGGCAGAAATGGCTTTGTTTAACCTCAGCTAGGGATGTGTGGGTTGGGGGACTTAAATTTTTTGTTACTCTGAACATGTTTGTAAATGACTGTGAAAGCACCATGAGTACTGATTTTGGGGTTACAAATAATTTTACCTGGTAAGTGGATTTGCAAACACAGAATCTATGAATAATGAGGACTGACTGTATTTCTTTGTAATAAAACATTTTTTTTCTGTTTAAAAAAATAACAGCATAATAGAATTTTTCAAATGATTATTTTTAGATACTTTCCAAATCTTCATAAAACCTCTGTAACCACAGGTAGAGAGGCCTTGAAGAAAAAGAGATATTTAAAATGATCTGATTTTCAAAAGAATATTAAGGGGAAAAGGAAGGGAAGGAGTCATGCTTTAATGATAGAAATTATGCTCAACTACAGAACAAAACAAAAACCAAACAAAAATCATCTGGAGAATGCATTTGGATGTATCCTTCCAAAACAATATTACAAGATGCAAACTGCCATTCCTGAGAGTTAATAATAAATAGAAGAACATGAGTATTTTAGACCTTAGTGTAACAGGAACCAGATTTGGCCTGGAACAAATCACTTAGCCCTGGATTTGGGGGTAAGGGTTGGGGGCAGAACAGGAGTTCCCTTTGAGAATCTGATAAAAGATATAGACTCTCTATAAAAATGTACATATACATAGTCACAAAAAATTTTACATATTACTTAAGAGCATTTTCAGAGATCTATAGATTCTAAGAGCTCCTGAGACAGGTCAGAAGTCATTACTCAATCCTGACTTCAGACATGCTAGGTCAACTGAAAATAAAAAGGGAATTAAAATGAACTCTAAAACAAATGATACCCTACGAAGTAATAATCCAATAAATACTTACTGATAATCACTAGCAAAAGGATAGCAGCAACCAAAGCCATGATGGCTTTTATCTACAACACACAAAAGGCCATATAAAGATATTAATATTTGACTCGTTAATAAAGTCAAGACTATTTGTTGTTCTATTTACTGCATCATACTAAATCATCTCAATAAATAGGCACATTTCTTGAAATGTCTTCAAATTTTTGCCATATGAATTTGCTGGCTATTTTTCATTCTTTGGGAAACAATCAGAATTCCCCAAATTTGAGGTGTTTTTCTTTACTGGATTTTGTTGGTCAAAAGCTGTACTGCAGAGAAAACAGTAACAATCAAAGCCTTCATGGGCTTGAACCGCTATGATTTGATGCGCTTATTACTAATGTGAGACCAGAGAAAACATACAGTATTTTAGCAACTCTGTTCAAGTGTCAAGATACGATGAATAACATAGGCCATGCAATTCAAATGGTTCAATACATATAAAGTAGCAGTTTACAGCAGTTTTTTTCAAAGTAAATGAGAATTCTGTTAAGTTTTTTCTCCCCTTACTTTCTTCTTGGCATTTTTATCTCCATTTTGAGGCATATATTTTAGATTATTTATGAATAGCCTCATTTAATAAGCAACTTTGCCTAAGAGCATTCTGTGTCAGTTTTGTAGTTAAGAAACCTTAAGGTCAGTTCTTGGTCAGCTCCTTAATATGTTATAACAAAGTGACCCAGAGAATATATGGAAGATTTGTAATTTGGATACCAGTGCCTATTACAATTATTATGGTAACAAAAAAATGTAGACAGAGAATCAGAATGGATTGGAGATAGGAGCTGTATTTTTAGTAGGTGTCTGGGTCCACATTATACGATAAACTAAAGTACTTTAATCCGTTTTTATTAATCTGAAACATTTCTAAAATAATTTGGAATTTCTACAGTAGTTTTTCAACCTTACCTAAAATGTACATTAATTTGCTGTTAAATGTGTGTTCGGCTTTACTTAAGATTTGAATGAGAACATCAATATCAATTTAAAAACACCTCAATGAATAGTTTTCTTCCTTGGGTTTCTAACACTGGGCAGAAAATGTTTACAATTGCAAATGGCAGTATTGTATTCATGCAAGTCCAAAGCTCATGAACAAAAATCTGTGTGGCATTAAACATATAAGAGCTTCACGACCCCCCAGATACATTAAAAGGTGTTAGCGATTCTCTTTCCCCACCCATGAATAATTTTATTAATTCATTTATTTTTAAAGCCAGGTATATTGAGATACACTTTACACAGAATAAAACTTATCCTCTAAAAGTGCTTTTGATAGGTTTTGACAAATATATCCAGCTGTTAATAGGCATGAGCACCATCAAATATAGGACATTTCCACCACCACCCTCAACAAGTTTCCTCATGACCTGTTGTCAGTCTCCAACCGCACCACATTCCCCTTAGCCACTGGAAACTCCTGATCTGTATTCTGCCCTTATATCCTTTTTCTTAAAACCCTTCAGAAATTACTCATTATGGAAGTCAATCTAGAAAATGGCAGGCACAGGGAGGCTGCCCCAGATGAATAGTAGCACAATGAAGTATTAATGGGGTACAGTAAAATTGAAGGAAGCATTAGAAAATAATAAATGAAGAATACTTGCTACTGTAAATGGTCTTTGTTATGTTATGGAACAATGGTTTTCATTACATGGTCAATGCTATTCATGGTCTCCAGAGGTCCTCAAGGTGATGACTATTTAAAAATATAACTCAATGTTTTTTCCTCCTCAAAAGCACACTATTCCTCTGACCCAAACCCCATAAAGTACAAAGCAAACATTTTTAGAAATGGTTAAAAAAAAAAGTTAGGCAAAATGTTCATTATGACCATCTTTTTTGTGGATACATGAATGGGGTACATGAGTTTGGGGGGAGAGAAGGGGTGAATGGTTCATAGACCTTTTGTTTTTCCAAATTAGCCCATAGAATAGAAAATTTCTATAGATATAGAAACTTTAGGCCAGGTGTGGTGGCTCATGCCTGTAATCCAGCACTTTGGGAGGCTGAGGTGGGCAGATTGTAAATTTCTATAGATATAGAAACTTTAGGCCAGGTGTGGTGGCTCATGCCTGTAATCCAGCACTTTGGGAGGCTGAGGTGGGCAGATTGTTTGAGGCCAGAAGTTCAAGACCAGCCTGGCCAACACAGTGAAACCCCGTCTCTACTAAAAATACAAAAATTAGCCAGGTGTGGTGGCACATGTCTGTAATCCCAGCTACTCGGGAGGCCAAGGCAGGAGAATTGCTTGAACCTGGGCTACTTGTGAGGCTGAGGCATGAGAATCACTTGAACCTGGGAGGCAGAAGTTGCAGTGAGCCGAGATTGCGCCACTGCATTCCAGCTTGGGAGACACATCAAGACTGCCTCAAAAAAAAAAAAAAAAAAAAAGAAAAAGAAAAAGAAAAAGACTTTAAAGAAAATAAATTCATTCTTTAAAGAATAAAGTAATTTTGAATAGAAAATTTAAATTCTGAACAAGGGGAGAAATGAAACAGTTTGTTTCTTTCCTCAGTTCCACTTCTGAAAGTAGGACAATTCAATAGGTAGACAGATAAAAATAAATAAATCCAAGGTAACTCTTGGAAAAAATCCTTAGCATATGGCTAAGTCAGGTTTAGAAAGTTACTGCTGGCTGGCACAGTAGCTCATGCCTGTAATTTCAGCACTTTGGGAGGTCGAGGCAGGCGGATCACCTGAGGTCGGGAGTTCGAGACCAGCTTGATCAACATGGAGAAACCCCGTCTCTACTAAAAAAACAAAAAACAACAACAACAAAAAAACCCAAAATTAGCCAGATGTGGTGGTGCAGGCCTGTTAATCCAAGCTACTCGGGAGGCTGAGGCAGGAGAATCGCTTGAACCCTGGAGGTGGAGATTACACTCCAGCCTGGGCAACAAGAGCAAAACTCTATCTCAAAAAAAAAAAAATAAAGAAAGAAAGAAAAGAAAGTTATTGCTAAACTTGAAAATGAGAGACTAAAAACAGTTCTTGTCTAAATTTTTAACAAAGCCAAAAATTATACCTAGAATCAGAAAAAAAGATTTGCTTATATAACATGAAAAACATTTTCTGTTAATGATTAGTAGCCACAGTTGATTTAAGAAGTAAATGTATTTCTATACAATGTTTTGGAGGAGTATATTAGTATGTAGACATTCTCAATGTTTTCCTTGTTAAAAATGTTAAAAATTTCCTTTACTTTTTATTTTTCTGGAATAATGAGGGAAGTGGAGTTTTTTCTTAACTCCATTTGCCTTAACAGATTCGGATATGTAAGCTGCTGTTATTATTTCCCCTTTCAACTAAAAGTCGTATTTTTCTCTAGCTCTCACTTTATTTTTTTGATATCTCTATATAATGCTAGAGGTTGCTCAAAAAAGTACTAACAGTAAATTTCAAGAAAAAAATGTATATTTGTTACAAGTTAATAAGTCTAGAGGTAGCCAAATATTAATAAAATGTGGATTACTCTCATGAAAAAAAATCTATGAAAACATCCTTTTAGGCATACTGATTTATTTAGTTATCCCTATCCCAAAAGCAATTAAGTTAACAAGTATTTACTGAATTTCTACCATGTCTCAGGACAGTTATAGGCCCTGTTCTCACAGATGTTATGCTCTAGAGGCCCTTTTTCCTTCATGTGTTTGAATACCACTTCAGATGCTGACCAATCTATCCAGGAGCTTCTGATTTACTTACTTTGCATCCGCGCCACCACATTTGCCTTCGAAGTTGTTTGGATCTGTTGCTAAAAGCTGTTGCATTATCCGATAAGCTTTCTATATCACATAGAGGATGGAGAGAAGGATTAAACGACATAACAGGATTCTTTTATCTAGTCACACAAAGATAAGAAAATATTAATTTCTACTTCTGCAAATTTATTCCCTTTTAAGCATGAAAACAACATTCTCCCTTTTTTCCACCCACAAACTCTGGCATTCTACATTATAAAAAAAACAAAAACAAAAACAAAAAGTAAAAAACAGTTTGCAGATCAGTTTGCTCAATCCTTTTTTATTATAAAATTAAGAAAAGTCTTTTTAGGGCCTTAATGCTTATAAATAAGCTTAGGAATTCTAATAAGAAAATACTCTTTAAAAATTCAAACACTTGGCACACCTCTAGAAAAAAAATTACATGTAGAGAAGTTAGCTTTTTAGAAGATATCAAAAGTGACTGATTTTAAAGGAAAACAATATACATTTTAAAAGTGACTAAGCGAGGTTGTCTTTTTTTTAAGTCTGTCAAAGATTAATCAGGTATTCAGCCATTCACCATTCAAACAATATTTGAGTGCCAAGTACATGCCAGGTATGGGTATATAGGTTATAGGTGTAATGACTGAAAGTAAAGAAAGGTGACTAAGTTACCAAATGAAACATAAAATAAAAATAGCAGATAAGTTTGAAACAAGTGTTGAAAAGTGAGTAGGTCTTTCGGCCCTGAGATCGTGAGAAACACAAAGTTCATCAACATCAAAGTGCGAAAGAAAAAACAGCTCTACTCTTCACTCTTCAACAATGAAATTTTAAATTCTTCATTCTCCAATGAACAATTAAAAAATAATGTAACAATAAGATGACTCAAAGTAAAGGAGTTAAAATTAAACCATTAAAATCATACACTTAAGAACCAAATACCAGTTTCCTAAGCCAAGATTTGTAAATGCTGGCTAGATAAGTAGAAGAAAAAAACTAGCAAACAGATTAGTAATATCAAGGAATACATGAAGATCTGTACCTGATTTGTCCTGTAGTTCATCTAGTCTCTCCCCTCTCTCAATTACCTTTGTAATATTTTCTTGCATGACATCAATAACTTCATCCACTTGATTCTGAACACTAGTTTAAAAAAGTTAAACAATTATTTATCCTTCTTTTGAGAATATTTACAATTTCTGAAATTTCATTAGACATAATAAAGAACAGCAAATTCTCGGAGAATTATTCAACTATTAAATTTAAATTTAGGACTTTATAGCAATGTTCTTCCATTTGTGGGCTTCAGTATTCAGATAATGAAAGACAATTTGATATAAATTAAAGTAATATTTAAAGATAGCTTACTTTTAGCCCTGCTTCTGACTTGCAACCCATAAGCAAGTTAAATGTACTGTCAGCATGCTCATTAAGTGCAGAGTTTAAACCGCTTCACTAAAAATAATCAGGTTTTCTTTTCAACAGGCTATTGAGGCTGCACCCTACTTTTGCTATATATTTCATACACGAAGGCTAACAAAGGAGGTATGTTAACATACTTTTTAACATACCTTTTGCTCAGGTACGGTAAAGGCTTATGAAACATTCCTAGTTTCCAGAATGGAAATGTAGGGCATATTCTAAGAGATACTGATGCTCAATGGGTAGAATTCTTCACTGCTCATCAGATTTTTCTTAAACAGGGTATAAGATAACTGGGGACACCTGGGAATATTTTGAAGAACCCACCAGGAAGCAAAAAGGAAAAAATTGTTTTCTGTTTTTCGATTGTTTGTTCATCCTTTATATTAGATGATGGGGGTCTGTTTTAACCAAATTTCAGGCTGTTCAGTAAAGACTTAACCTAAACTTAAAATTGTAATAACTGTCTTCAGCTATCCACTCTCATTCAGGAGTTAACTCCAGAGTACACAAACATGGACATGTTTAATCATTTTAAGTGTCTTATTCTCCTCTGTGGCTCTAACCACAAGACAAAAAGTTATCTTAAATTACTTTATGAAATAAGTCACAACAATGAAATATTTAAAAGGAGAAATAAAGCAAATCCATGGTCCTCACAACTAAACACTGTTTAAAGTGCACTGGATTACTTACTGCAGACATGTGCTGCATAACATTTTGGTCAATGATAAAGCACATTTACAACAGTGGTCCTATAAGTTATAATACCATATGTTTACTGCATGTTTTCTACGTTTAGATAAGTTTAGACACACAGATACTTACCATTGTGTTATAATTACCTGCAGTATTGAGTGCAGTCACACGCTGTATGGCTTTGTAGCCTAGGAGCTACAGGCCATACCATATAACCTAGGTGTGTAGTAGACTACACTCTGTAGGTTTGTGTAAGTACTCTATGATGTTCACACAATGAAACTGCCTAATGATGCATGTCTCCAAACGTAGCCTGTCATTAAGGGTCCATGACGGTTATAAACATTAAATGTATAAATATTTAAATAAATGAAGATATGCAATTGCGTTTCTAGTTGGAAAAGGAAGAAGTGAGTAGGGGGCTTTAACAATTTTTTACAATACACAGATATGGTCTCCGCCCTCTACCCCACACAAGTCCCCAAACTAATGTAGTAAGTGAGGAGTGAGGCACGGTCATGTTTAATTTTGAAAGAGTTCTATCCTTTCCGATCACTGAGCTAGTTCTTTAAAAAATTTGCTATAAAAACAAAATGAAGGCCCATTTAGACATAGGTGGATTCAGAAGTACTCTCAGATTCAAGTAGCAATTACTAAGCTTGATGACAGTAACCTCCATCCCAGGTTAAAAGCATTATGTACACCCACTGATTACCCACACATAAACTTCAAGATTTTTCACAGCATCCCAGAGTTCTGTGCTTCCCACATATTATTCCACTGGAGGATATAAGACTGAAGCTCAACCAAGTTGGGCATGCAGAGTTCTCTTCTGTCCAAACAGATCTGAAAGAACCCCTAAGTCTCTAAGACATCTTGTTGCAACTCCCAGTCCCCTAAGTAGAGAGTTGAAGGTGTTCATCTTATTTAAGAACAATGGCACAAATACACAACTAATTAATTTCTTCAACAAATAACGAGAACCTACTACGTACTGTTTTAGGTACTGAGGAAGTAACATTGAACAAAATAGACAAGTAATCCCAGCCCTTACGGAACATATGTTCGAACGTACATTGAATGCACTGTATTAACCTTATAGCTGTGAAACAGCATGCTCTACCCCATTACTCTATCTTATTTATAGCATGTAAGCAAATATAAAGTGATAGTAATTGTACCTATTTACTTATTTACATGCTTATTTTCTGCCTCTCCCCACCAGAAGGTAAGCTCAATGAATGCAGTGACCTTGCCTATTTTGTTCACTTTTGTAAGTCCAGTACCTATAGTCGTGCATGGGGCACAGTGGCCATTCAACAAATATTTGCTGAATAAATGAACAATTTGAGTATAAATCCTATAAAGCATATCCAGCTACTTGAGGGGGAGATATAAAGCAGTGAGTGTAGAGACCTCCATTTAACTACAAACAAAAGTAAAGCTACTGTTCATCAAGGATCAATTTTGAAATTCCCAGCTAGTTTTTTTTGTCATATGCAAATGATGATAATTAATGGCTTAAAGTAGGGTGCTATGGCAGGACAGGAATGGACAAAATGTACTAAGGCTCCTACACACGATCAGATTATAGCTATTATGGATATTAATATACATATACTATATATACTTTTAGACGAGATTGGGTACGTTCAGGGTGGTATGGCCGTAGACATTATATATACTTTTAAAATGAAAACAAAAAGCTAATAAAATAGTTATGGTCCCAGAATCTCTCTAAGGCCAGGCCTGGTGATTCATGCCTGTAATCTCAACACTTCTGCAAGGCGGATGGATCCACTGAGCCTGGGAGTTTGAGACCAGACTAGGCAACACAGTGAGGCCCCGTCTTTACAAAAAGATTTAAAAATAAGCTGGTTATGGTGGCATGTGCCTGTGGTCCCAGCCACTTGGGAGGCTGGGGTGGGAGATTTCCTTGAGTCCAGGAGGTTGAGGTGCAGTGAACTGTGACTGCACCACTGCATTTCAGCCTGAGCAACAGAGTGAGACCTGTCTCAAAGGAAACAAACAAACAAACAAACAAAAAAACCCCCAACAAAACCCTTTAAGGATAACATTCCATGGATATAGGCAGATTAATTGGGACAGACCCATAAAATTCCAGATTCTTACTAGAGTATCATAAACCTACAAGTATTCCAACAACATGGCACACATGTAATAAATCACTATTGATAATGGAAACCCCAAATAATATTTTAATTTTTCTGCTACATGATTCGTGAGTTATTGCTGCTTTGTCCTTCACACATTACTATCTGCTGGTGTAACACTCTGAATCCAGCTACTGTGTAACCTTCACTCAATGATGAAAAATCTCATGACTGTTTTCTGTGTGTCAGGATATTTCCCCACCCAGAACACAATTTTTGTAGAATAAAGAAAATGATCTACTTATTTACTTTAATATGGAGATAGTTTGGTTTACAAAGCAAGTGATAACATACTTCCCCACGATCTTTTACATTTTCACAATAGTTATAGTCCTTTGATTTCTATTTGTATTTCACACTGGTCTTGTCCCCATTGTTATACTACAAATGCCTTAAAAACAGAGACTGACCCACTTATCCCTTTATTTCCCAGGTCATGTGAAATGTGGTTGGTACAAGGTAAGCATTTAACAAACATTTTCAAATCTGAGTTAAATATATCATTCACTCAAAAAACATTTATTAAAAAGTTATGGCTAGGTGTGGTGGCTCAGGGCTATAATCCCAGCACTTCAGGAGGCTGAGGCGGGAGGATCGCTTGAGCCCAGGAGTTTGAGACGCCTTGCCAACATGTCAAAACCCTGTCTCTACAAAAAATACAAAATTAGCTGAGCATTGTGGTATGTGCCTGTAGTCTCAGCTACTCAGGAAGCTGAGGTGGGAGGATCCTCCTCCGGGAGGTGGAGGTTGCAGTGAGCCAAGATTGTACTATTGCACTCCAGCCTGGGTGACAAGACTGAGAACGTGTGTCTAAGAATAAAAAAAAGTTGTTATTATGCTATTCATCAAGGTTACCATCATGAAGGTTACGAGCCTGGTATTTAGAAAGATTATATTCCAGTAGGGAAAACTGATATCCATGATTATACTACCATGTGTTAAGGGATATAATGGAAGGAAGCCCACAGTATCTGACATGTAGCCTAGATGAATTCAGCCTGGACCAGAGACGACATCAAGACCCCTGTGCTGAGTTTTGAGGAGTCAAGAGTTAATCAGGGAGAGTAAAAGAGGCCGTGGATGGTGAGAAGGTTCTAGGATAAGGAGATATATGTAAGAGGAGGCAATATTTTAAGAACTAGGAGATTAACTTGATGTGAGTGAAGGAATTGGGAAAAGACTAGATAACTCCTAGATTTATAATTTGAGCAATTAAGTGGTAGTAGACGATGGCTATGAACTAAAATAAAAAATTAAGAATGCAAAGGAAAAGGTAATTTGTGAAGGAAGGGTGGAGATTTTTATATCATGGCCAGTCAAAGGCGATTCATATGAGATAATAAAAGACATGAGAGAGAACATAATGAGGAAAAGACATTTTCAATACTGTTTTCCATCCTTTTAAGAGTCTGAGAGCACCTGTGTTTCTGAAATGGCTCTATTCTAATTACCGACAGAGAAGCTGTAAGGTATAGTGTAGAACCCCTGGGTTCTGTATTCAGACAAACCTGGGTTTGCAGTACAACTTTATCACTTACTACGTATGTGACTTTGGAATTCACCTTGCAAGTCTGTTTTAGCCTCACGTTTTCTCACCTTTAAAATGAAGCTGATAAACTCTACTTTATTTGTGAGAATTAAATGAGATAGTGTTTTTCAAATACTTAGCATAGTGCCTAACACATAGCACATACCTGATAAAATATCAGTGCTCTTCGGTTAAGAAACAAATTTACACTCTGCAATATGCACCTCTTATTTTATAAAGAAAACACTGGCCAGGTGCAGTGGCTCATGCCTGCAATCCAGCATTTTGGGAGACTGAAGTGGGAGGATCACTTGAGCCCAGGAGTTCGAGATCAGTCCAGGCAACATAGGGAAACCCCGTCTCTACAAAAAATTAGCCAAGCATGGTGGTACCTGCCTGAAGTTTCCAGTTACTCAGGAGTTGAGGTGGAAGGATCAATTGAGCCCAGGATTTCAAGGCTGCAGTGAGCTGTGATTGTGCCACTGCACTCTAGCCTGGGTGACAGAGCAAAACCCTGTTTCAAAAAACAGACAAAGTGAAAAACCCCTGAAATCAAATATTTATTTTCATAGTTAATATCCCCATCTTCTGGTTTTTTAAGGTACTGCTGACAAAAGAAATTTTAAAGTTAAGCTGTATTTTTTGCAACTACATATGGCTGTTACACCATGGAACATTCCCTGGGATGTGGGGGAGGGAATCTCATAAAAGTTAAGCTGGTCTGACCAAGGCTATAATTAGGAGATTCCCTACCCCTAACACAGAATGTCTACAATTCACTAGAGTGGCATTTATAATGCTACTGTTTAATTTAAAGGCAAAGGAAATTTAATCCTGCTAAAAGTTCCTGCCTGCTTATATAAATGAAATCTTAACGTCCCTACTCTTGATTGCTGACTCCATTCCCTTGGAGCTGGTATTTCCAGGTGGTCCATCTCCATACTTTATGCTTGAACAAACTCTCTTTAAAAACAAAGCAAAATTTAAAAAGCAAAGGAAACATTTCAAAGAGAAGCATAAATTTTATGTAGACATGTGAATATTTAAAAATTTTCCTCAAAAAGAGTCTTTCCTAAGAAGTGATGTCAAATATTTTTTGTGGGATTAATCTGTTAACAACACTAATAAATGTGGCCAACCAAGTTCAAAGAAAGCAACGATGTTGCTAATCTATGCAGTAGAAAACACTCTGTATTGAAATGTTATAAATTAAGTGGTGATAACAGCTTAAGTAAAGAAACTGACCAGTGCTAGCAATTTTGTGTACTAAAATAATGCCAGGGATTTGTCCTTGGGTAAATTGTGTGGCAAGTTGTGCTTCTCCATCTTGGGCACACTGGTGAGTCATGTCCTGCTTAGATAAGCATTAATCAAGGTTTAATTCATGCTTGATGAATGACCTTATTCTAATTAGATCCAGCAAGCTTTCAGCTCTACAGTAAAAACACAAATATACTTAACAATCCCTTACTAGTCTAAAATTCTGTGATCACCAAAGTTATTGTGATATTAATAGTGTAATACATAAATATACATATACAAATTCATGTGTGTATGTTTGGCATTTACTAACATAGACATATATTCTTTAATGCCTACTCTGTACAACTGGTTGTGGTTTGGGGATTCAGCTGGAAAATCATACTCAAAAGACCCCAATCGGCAACACTCCTTACTAGGTTCACTCTTCAGAAGGATATCAGACAGGAAACAGAGCATACTGGCAGGACAAAAAATAGGTGTGTCATTAGCGGAGCCCTCTTCTCCAGTGGCAGCTTAGGTAAAAGGGAACATGTGAGTCGATACAGAAGTCACTCTGGCTCAGTGGGGGAGAATGGCTCAGTCATTACACATTGGCATCCACATATGCCATACAGGCTTGAACTACAGCTAATTTGAGTCTTGGTAGAATGCTTGTGACCTCCCTGGAACATGAGAGAATGAGTGGCTCATGAGGTCTTCTTCCATCCACCTCCCTGTTTCCCTTATGAGACTATCATAAGGCAGTTTCTCATCACCTCCCAGGTTCTGATGAGGTATAAACTTTCTGCAGGCTCTACGTGCAGACTATAAAAACCACAGTTTAGAAATAGCTCCTTGCAATAGAGTATCCCACAATTTGTACTGCAGCCATTGACCACCCCCCCTCTTTTTTTTAAGAGAAGGGGGTCTCACTTTGTTGCTCAGGCTGGTCTCAAAACTTTTGGCTTCCAGCAATCCTCCTTTGAAGGAGAATTCCAAAGTGCTGTGATTACAGGCGTGAAACACTGCACCCAGCTGTATCATTATTTTTGGTGTGTGGGACAATGACCCTGAGAGCTACTAACTTTAGCTACTCTTCCTTTTACTATATAAGCAATAAATTGCATCTAAAAGTGGCTTGTTACATCTTTAGTCAAATCAGAGACTTGAAATAGTACCGATTCTCTCTTCTACTGGCCTTGAAGAAGCACTATGAAATCTATAGCTGCAGAAAATAAATTCTGACAACTACCTGAGTTGGTCATACCTGGTGATACCCTGATTGCCATCTTGTTAAACCTGAGCAAAAGGCTCACCTAAGAAGTGCCTGAATTCCTGACCCAAGGAAACTGTGAGGTGATAAATGTGTGTTGTTTTAAGCTGCTAAATTTATGGCAATTTGTTACCTTGCAACAGAAATCTAATACATCCAGTCTAGTACTTGTAATCATTTGTTGGTTCTTTGGTTCCATATCTCAAAATCCATTAGTTAGAATTAGGCTAAGTATGGAAATATTTCTTCACGCCAACAGCTACCTGAGTAAAGCCCAAGTATCTCACCAATAACCAGATACTCCATTATAGAACCCTTCCCACAATGTGCCATCTATACCCAGACTTAGGGTAGTGACTATTATGCCTCCTTAGGTCTTGAACCTGGGCCATGCAGTTCACCTTCCACAGTTAGTCTTTATAGCTTGGTCAGTTTCCAGAGTCTTCCCTCAAGTGACTCACTGCTCTTTCCATTCCTTCTCCCGTCCTGTCAGGACTCATATCTTTCCAACATTAGACACATTGATTACAGCATATTATCTCCATCTATCACCAAATAATATATACCTCAAAGGTTTTAAACTGCAAATTAATTAGCCATAAAGCTTAGTTCAATATATAGGTTACAATAAATAAGAGATATGAAAAAATTCTGGAAGTAGATAAAAACATGCAGTAGATCAACAAATTAAATCTATTATATTACCTTTATTATCATTATGAAAATAGGAATCAAGCTATGGATTTAAAAACAAAATAGACCTTCAGACTATCCTAAATAAATGGATTTGACATAAGGTAATCAAGTCATTAAAAAAACCCAACAATCCTGCATTTCTTTAGCTATAATTCTGAGAAAATAAAAAGAATTTAGATTTTATAACCCAGCAGTTATATTTAGTCTATAAAATAAAATGAATTAGGTTTTTATAACCTAGCAGTTGTATTTAGTCTTATCAGGGGTCAACAACTTTTTCTGTAAAGGACCAGACACTCAGCAGATATTTTAGATTTTGTGGGCCATAAAATCTGCCACAGATTTGTCACAACTACTCAACTTTGCCATTGTAGCTTGATAGCACCTATCGATAATATGAAAACAAATGGGCATAGCTATGTTCCAATAAAACTTTATTTACAAAAACAGGCTGTAGCCAAATTTGGCTCACAGGCTGCAGTTTGCCAATCTCTAGTCTACACAGAAATATGATTATCATTTAAACAAATGAACAAAACTTACTGCTTAATTTTATCATTTCTAGGTCCAAATCTTGGTCCAGATGGTCCCCTTCTGAAAATAAGTGCATACCAAGTACATATTAGTAGTTATAGGATTAAAACAAAACAAAAAAAAGAGAAAGTATAAACAAATGCAAACAATCAAGCTGAACTCTAAACATGGATCAGTTATTTATCATAAGGGACCACATTTTACTGATACTGGTAAAACTGAATAATAGGTAATCATGTCTTTACTTCATTGGTACTTATTACTAGCCACATTTAAGCTAATTCTTCTGAATGTTAAAACTTTCAGAGAAATTAGGGTTTATATTATCTTATATAACAAAGTTACACAGAGTTTGTTCTGATCATTAAACTCTGAAATATCCTAACTACTTAACTGCTAGTGAATATTAATATCTTTATGGTCAACTGTAGAACTAAAAGCGCAATTCACCTTGAATTTAGACTATAATGAAATGAGGAAACTACGAAGTGAAATGCTGATTGACAAAGATGGATATAGAGAAAAACTCATTCAAAACACTAACAATTTTAAGTATGTTTTTGATTACCCATTTTAAACTTATCAACATAGCAAAAGGGAAATGCAAGATATTAAGAAAATATTAACATTACTCAGACTATTATCTCCTTATTGTAGTTGAATGTATATCACACCTTAACCAATCCATTTTAATATTCTTGAAATGAAAACATTTGGTTAAAGTAATTATGATTCTTCCGGAGATTGAGAATAAGATATAAACTACAAAACTCAAAAGAAACTAGGTTCTTAAATTTCTAGACATGGCAATTTCTAAAGGAAGTGAAAAAATACAGCAATTGATAAAAAAATTTTGAAAACAAAATAAAACTGTTTACTGAAACTTATTTAACATAATGTATAAGTGTGAATATATCATCTTGCCTTAGTTCCTCTAAGCTTTTTCCTTAAAGTCTTTTAAGCTCCAGCGAAGCCTCAGAATACTGGAACGGTATTCCATTCCAAAATGATGTTAAACATTGAATTTCATAGAGAAAACTAATATTCTGAACCAGAGGCCATTCCTAAAAATTAGGCAAGAACTTACAAGAGCTGGTCAACCGAAAAACAAAGAAAAGCAGTTATTAAATGAGGAAACTATATATAAAGTGAAATAGAATCTGAAAATTATTGAATTAAAATTATCCCACTACAGTTTAAAAAAAAAGCAGCAGCTATGTCTGTTTCATCTATCAAGTAACATGAGACTTCAAAATACTTATAGAAAAACACAAAATCAAAAGCTGGTTCTTTGAAAATTAAAACTTGATAAACTTCTAGCCAGACTGATTAGGAAAAAAAGAGAGAAGGCATAAATTAGTAATAGGAATGGAAGAGGGAACATCACTACAGACAAATGTACCATGGTTATATAAGACTTATTAACAGAAGCTAAGTGAAGCGTAGATAGGAACTCTCCATACTATCTGTGCAACTCTTCTGTGGATCTAAAATTACTTTAAAAAAATCCCCCAAAGAAAATTCCAGGACTGGATTTGTTCAGTCATGAATTCTACCAAACATTTAATGAAGAAAAAATATGAATTCTATGCAAACTCTTCTGGAAAACTAAAAAAGACAGAACCTTCCCAACTCATTATCCCGGGGCCAGTATGAATCTACCACAAAAACCAGATAAAGACACAACAAGAAAAAGACATAACTATCAACCAACCAACATATCCTAACGAACACAGATGCAAAAATTCTTAACAAACTCTTAACAAATTGATTCCAACAATGTTTTAAAAGAATAATACATGATGACCAAGTAGGGTTTACATCAGAAATGCAACAATTGTTTAAAATTTCAAAATCAACATAATTCACCACATTCACAGACAAAAAAAACACAAAAAACATATGATCATCTCAACAGATACAAAATAAATGCTTGACAAAATCCAACATCAGCTAATGATAAAAACTCTTCACAAACTAGGAATAGAAGGAAACATCCTCAACCTGATAAATCTACAAACAACCATAACAACATACAATGAAAATGAAACATAATATGAAAGATGAATGCTTCCCCTAAAGGAGATCAGGAACAAAGCAAGGACATTCACTCTCACCATCTATACCCAATATTGTACTGGATGTTCTAGTCAGAGCAATAAGGTAATAAAAAATGAAAGGCAAACATAGACAAGGAGGAAATAAAACTGTTTTTATTTGCAGAAAGTATAATTGTTCTATGTAGAAAATCCAATAGGATCTATAAAAACACTACTAAAACTACTAAGGGGGTTTGGCAAGATTGTAGAATACAAGGTTAATTTACAAAAATGATATTTATACTAGCAATGAGTACGACATTTAAAAATTTTGAAACACCATTTGAAATGTCATTTTTAGTAGCATCAGAAATTATGAAAATCATTGTGCAAAAATCACAAGCATTCCTATACACCAATAACAAACAAACAGAGAGCCAAATCATGAGTGAACTCCCATTCACAATTGCTTCAAAGAGAATAAAATACCTAGGAATCCAACTTACAAGGGATGTGAAGGACCTCTTCAAGGAGAACTACAAACCACTGCTCAATGAGATAAAAGAGGACACAAACAAATGGAAGAACATTCCATACTCATGGATAGGAAGAATCAATACTGTGAAAATGGCCATACTGCCCAAGGTAATTTATAGATTCAATGCCATCCCCATCAAGCTACCAATGACTTTCTTCACAGAATTGGAAAACACTACTTTAAAGTTCATATGGAACCAAAAGAGCCTGCATTGCCAAGACAATCCTAAGCCAAAAGAACAAAGCTGGAGGCATCATACTACCTGACTTCAAACTATGCTACAAGGCTACAGTAACCAAAACACCATGGTACTGGTACCAAAACAGAGATGTATACCAATGGAATAGAATAGAACCCTCGGAAATAATACCACACATCTACAACTATCTGCTCTTTGACAAACCTGACAAAAACAAGAAATGGGGAAAGGATTCCCTATTTAATAAATGGTGCTGGGAAAACTGGCTAGCCATATGTAGAAAGCTGAAACTGGATCCCTTCCTTACACTTTATACAAAAATTAATTCAAGATGGATTAGAGACTTAAATGTTAGACCTAAAACCATAAAAACCCTAGAAGAAAACCTAGGCAATACCATTTAGGACATAGGCATAGGCAAGGACTTCATGACTAAAACACCAAAAGCAATGGCAACAAAAGCCAAAATAGACAAATGGGATCTAATTAAACTAAAGAGCTTCTGCACAGCAAAAGAAACTACCATCAGAGTGAACAGGCAACCTACAGAATGGGAGAAAATTTTTACAATCTGCCTATCTGACAAACGGCTAATATCCAGAACCTACAAAGAACTCAATCAAATTTACAAGAAAAAAACAAACAACCCCATCAAAAAGTAAGCAAAGGATATGAACAGACACTTCTCAAAAGAAGACATTTATGCAGCCAATAGACATATGAAAAAATGCTCATCATCACTGGCCATCAGAGAAATGCAAATCAAAACCACAATGAGATACCATCTCACCCCAGTTAGAATGGCAATCATTAAAAAGTCAGGAAACAACAGGTGCTGGAGAGGATGTGGAGAAATAACAACACTTTTACACTGCTGGTGGGACTGTAAACTAGTTCAACCACTGTGGAAGACAGTGTGGTAATTCCTCAAGGATCTAGAACTAGAAATACCATTTGACCCAGCCATCCCCTTACTGAGCATATACTCAAAGGTTTATAAATCATGCTGCTACAAAGACACATGTACATGTATGTTTATTGCGGCACTATTCACAATAGCAAAGACTTGGAACCAACCCAAATATCCATCAATGATAGACTGGATTAAGAAAATGTGGCACATATATACCATGGAATACTATGCAGCCATAAAAAAGGATGAGTTCATGTCCTTTGTAAGCACATGGATGAAACTGGAAACCATCATTCTGAGCAAACTATCGCAAGGACAGAAAACCAAACACCGTATGTTCTCACTCATAGGTGGGAACTGAACAATAAGAACACTTGGACACAGGGTGGGGAACATCATGCACTGGGGCCTGTCTTGAGGTGGGGAGAGAGGGGAGGGATAGCATTAGGAGATATACCTAATGTAAATGACAAGTTAACGGGTGCAGCACACCAACATGGCACATCTATACATACATAACAAACCTGCACATTGTGCACATGTACCCTAGAACTTAAAGTATAATAATAAAAAATAATTAAAAAAAGAAAATACTTAAGGATCAATTTGACAAAAAAAAAAAAAAAAAAAAAAAAAAAAAAATCTGGACACTGAAAACCACAAAACACTGCTGGAAGAAATTACCCAAATAAATAAAAAGATATACCATTTCATGGGTCTCAAAACCAAATATTAAAATGTGAATTATCCCCAAACTGATCTACAGGTTCAATACAATCTCAACCAAAATTCCAGCAGGCTTGTTGGAAACTGACAAGATGATTCTAAAATTCATATGAAAATGCTTAGAGCCTCCAATAGCCAAAAGAACTTTGAAAAGGCAATGCAAAGTTGAAGGATATACACTATACTACCTCACAACTTACTATAAAGTCGCAGTACTCAAGACAGTGATCACTATGGTATTGATGTAAGAAAGACATAGAGTCCAGAAATAGAGCCACACATATATGGTCAATAAATTTTTATTGTGGTAAATATATATAACATATATTTACTATTTTAACTATTTTTAAGCATACAGTTCTGTGGCATTAAGTAATTCACTTAATGAACTATCATCACCATTCATCTCTAGAACTTTTTCATCTTGCAAAACTGAAACTCTGTCCCCTAACTCGCCATTCCCTTCTCCTCAAAGGCCCTGGCAAACACCATTCTATTTTGTGTTTCTATGAATTTGATTACTCTAGGTACCTCATATAAGTGGAATCATGCAGTATTTTTCCTTTTATGACTGGTTTCTTTTACTTAGCATACAGTCTTCAAGGTTCATCCATGTTTTAACATATGTCAGAATTTCCTTCCAAACTTTTTAAGGCTGAATAAATTCCATGTATGTATTCAATATTGAGTTCCTGGGTGTAGAGGCTTGTGCTATTAATTCTAGCTACTCTGGTAGGGGAATTGAGGCAGGAGAAGCACTTGAAGTGAGGAGTTCAAGACCATCCTGGCCAACATAATGAGACCCTGTCTCAGTCAGTCAATCAATCAGCAAACAATTTAAAAAATTAAAAAAACTGAGTTCCCTTTTGAGAGGTAGCTACTGCTCTAATCTAAGGCTTTGCACCACAAGTAGCATTGTAGGCAATTCACACGACTCTATAGAAATCTTGTCACCCATATTGCCACACATCAACAGCCATCTGATCTTTGATAAACCTGACAAAAACAAGAAATGGGGAAAGGATTCCCTATTTAATAAATGGTGCTGGGAAAATTGGCTAGCCATAAGTAGAAAGCTGAAACAGGATCCTTTCCTTACTCCTTATATGAAAATTAATTCAAGATGGATTAGAGATTTAAACGTTAGACCTAAAACCATAAAAACCCTAGAAGAAAACCTAGGTAATACCATTCAGGACATAGGCATGGGCAAGGACTTCATGTCTAAAATACCAAAAGCAATGGCAACAAAAGCCAAAATTGACAAATGGGATCTAATTAAACTAAAGAGCTTCTGCACAGCAAAAGAAACTACAATCAGAGTGAACAGGCAACCTACAGAATGGGAGAAAATTTTTGCAATCTACTCATCTGACAAAGGGCTAATATCCAGAACCTATAAAGAACTCAATCAAATTTACAAGAAAAAAACAAACAACCCCATCAAAAAGTAAGCAAAGGATATGAACAGACACTTCTCAAAAGAAGACATTCATACAACCAACAGACACATGAAAAAATGCTCATCATCACTGGCCATCAGAGAAATGCAAATCAAAACCACAATGAGATACCATCTCACACCAGTTAGAATGGCAATCATTAAAAAGTCAGGAAACAACAGGTGCTGGAGAGGATGTGGAGAAATAACAACACTTTTACACTGCTGGTGGGACTGTAAACTAGTTCAACCACTGTGGAAGACAGTGTGGTAATTCCTCAAGGATCTAGAACTAGAAATACCGTTTGACCCAGCCATCCCATTACTGGGTATATACCCAAAGGATTATAAATCATGCTGCTATGAAGACACATGCACACGTATGTTTATTGCAGCACTATTCACAATAGCAAAGACTTGGAATCAACCCAGATGTCCATCAGTGACAGACTGGATTAAGAAAATGTGGCACATGTACACCATGGAATACTATGCAGCCATAAAAGGGATGAGTTCGTGTCCTTTGTAGGGACATGGATGCAGTTGGAAACCATCATTCTCAGCAAACTATCACAAGAACAGAAAACCAAACATCGCATGTTCTCACTCATAGGTGGGAACTGAACAATGAGAACACTTGGACACAGGAAGGGGAACATCACACACCGGGGCCTATTGTGGGGAGGGGGGAGGGTGGAGGAATAGCATTAGGAGATACACCTAATGTAAATAACGAGTTAATGGGTGCAGCACACCAACATGGCACATGTATACATATGTAACAAACCTGCACATTGTGCACATGTACCTTAGAACTTAAAGTATAATAAAATAAATGAATAAATAAATAAAAAGAAAATTATCTCCCCACATTATCTGACATTCTGCCAAAAATGATACTATTTTCTGTTACTAGATTTGCTGCTATCTATCCTGTAAGCTCTTTCTTCATTGCTTCATGGGTTTCCTCTTTTTTTAAATTTTTTTTAATTTTTTAGATGGAGTCTTTTTCTCTGTCACCCAGGCTAGAATGCAGTGTTGTGATCTTGGCTCACTGCAACCTCCGCCTCTCAGGTTCAAGCGATTCTCCTGCCTTAGCCTCCTGAGTAGCTAGGATTTACAGGTGTACACCACCATGCCTGGCTAATTTTTGTATTTTTAGCAGAGATGCTTCACTGTGTTGGCCAGGCTGGTCTCGAACTCCTGACCTCAGGTGATCTGCCTGCCTCAGTCTCCCAAAGTGCTGCGATTACAGGCACGAGCCACCGTGCCTGGCCAGGTTTCTGTTAATTTTTATAAAATGTTTTCATTTGGAAAAAAACCCAGCCTCAATAAAAGAAGTCACAATTTTTTTTTTTTTTTTTTTTTTTTTTTTTTTTTTGAGATGAAGTGTCACTCTGTTGCCAAAGCTGGAGTGCAGTGGTGCAATCTCGGCTCACTGCAACCTCCAACTCCTGGGTTCAAGCGATTCTCCTGCCTCAGTCTCCCAAGTAGGTGGGACTATAGGCACGAGCCACCATACCTGGCTAATTTTTGTATTTTTAGTAGAGACGGGTTTTCACTATGTTGGCCAGGCTGGTCTTGAACTCCTGACCTTGTGATCCGCCTGCCTCGGCCTGCCAAAGAGCTGGGATTACAGGCGTGAGCCACGGCCAAATTACAATATTTTAACAAAGTAAGAGGTAAATGTTTCCTCTCACGCATATTTCCCTCTACATCAATCCCCAGAGAAAACTCCCACAACGTTGTCCTTCCTGACTTGACAAATGTAAACCTAGACCTGTTCGAGAACTCTTTCTAATCATAACTACAAAGGATTGATCAGTTCAACTAATTTTTTATGAGATGCCAAGGTAATTCAGTGGGGAAAGGATGATCTTTTTATCAAATTACAATGAAACAGCTGGATGGCCATATTCTCCCAGTTTCATCCTTACCTCAAATATATACAAAAATTAACTTAAAAGGGATTGTAGGCCTAAATGTAAAAATCGAAACTATAAAAGTCCTAGAAGAAAATACAGGTAACAATCTTAGTGACTTTGAGTTGGGGAAAGATTTCTTGTATATGAAAAAAATAGCAAAAACAATAGGAAAAAAATTCAATAAACTGATGCCATCAAAATCAAAATTTTAATCTTCAAAAGCTACTATTACAAAATGAAAAGGTTAAGTTATAGATTTGTAGTAAATATTTACAGAACACATATCTGACAGAAAACTTGTATCTTGTATAAAAACTCTTGGCCAGGCATAGTGGCTCATCCCTGTAATCCCAGCACTTTAGGAGGCTGAGGTGGGAGGATCAATTGAGGCCAGGAGTTTGAGACCAGCCTGGGAAACAAAGTGAGACCTAATCTCTGCAAAATATAAATAAATATAATAATTAGTCGGGTGTGATGGCACATACCCATAGTCCCAGCTACTTGGGAGGCTGAGGCGAGAAAATCATTTGAGTCCAGGAGTTTGAAGCTGCGGTGAGCCAAGACTGCACCACGACACTCCACCAACCTGAGCAAGAGTAATACCTTGCCTCAAAAAAATAATAATAAATAAAATAAAAATAAAAAGCAAAAAAACACAACTCAATGAGAAAAAGTTTAAAATGGGCAAGATTTGAACACATACTTCACCAAAGAAGGTATGAGGGTGAAAAATAAGCACACTAACATATTCAACATCACATATCATTAAGGAAATGCAAATTAAAACCACAACAAGATACCATTACACACCCACTAGAATGGCTAGAACGAAAAAGACTGAAGAAGACTGACCATACGTAGTGTTGATGAGGATATGGAGCAACTGGAATTCTCATACAATGCTGGTGACAATATAATATGGTACAACCACTTTGGAAAACAATTGTAAACTTACACCAGCCATTCTACTCCTAGGTATTTTTATTTCCAAGAGAAATAATAGCATATATCCACACAAAAACCTGCACACAAATGTTTGTTAACAGCTTTATATGTAAAAGCCAAAAAGTAGAAACAACCCAAAAATCCACACACAAGTGACTGCATAAACAAACCGCAGCATCATACAATGGAATACTACTCAGAAAATTAAAAACCCAACTATTTTTTTTTTTTTTTTTTTTTTTTGAGACGGAGTCTCGCTATGTCGCCCAGGGTGGAGTGCAGTGGCCGGATCTCAGCTCACTGCAAGCTCCGCCTCCCGGGTTTTTACGCCATTCTCCTGCCTCAGCCTCCCGAGTAGCCGGGACTACAGGCGCCCACCACCTCGCCCGGCTAGTTTTTTGTATTTTTTAGTAGAGACGGGGTTTCACCGTGTTAGCCAGGATGGTCTCGAACTCCTGACCTCGTGATCCGCCCGTCTCGGCCTCCCAAAGTGCTGGGATTACAGGCTTGAGCCACCGCGCCCGGCCAAAAAACCCAACTATTAACACATGGATGAATCTCAAAAACCATGCTGAATAAAGCCAGGTTTTAAAAAGGGGGCATACTACATGATTTCATTTATAAAAAATTTTAGAAAATACAAACTACGGTGACAGAAAGCAGAGCACTGGTTGCCTAGGGACTGCGACAGCAATGGATTACCAAGGGTTATGAGGAAATCTGCAGGGCAACAGATGGTTCATTATTTGATTTTGGTGATGATGTCACAGGTATATAGTACAGTAAGCTCTCCCTCACCCATGGTTTTGCTTTCCACAGTTTCAGTTACCCATGGTCAACTGCAGTCTGAAAATATTAAATGGAAAATTCCAGAAATAAACAATTTTTAAGTTTTAAATTGTGCACCATTCTGAGTAGCATGATGAAACCTCAAGTTGCCCTGCTTTGTCCCACCTGAAATGTGAATCACCCCTTTGTCCTGCATATCCACATTGTATATGCTACTCATCCCTTTAGTTATCAACATCTTCTTGGCTTCATGATCCAAGACCACCTAAATAGATGATGATTCTTCTGACATATCATCAGAGGTCAACAGTACCTAATGTTATGTCATAATGTCTATATCCTTCACCTCACTTCATCTTATCATGTACGCATTTTATTATCTCACATCATCACAAGAAGAAAGGTGAGCATAGGATGATATTTTAAGAGAGAGACAGAGACCATGTGTACAAAAGTTTTATTATAGTATATTGTTATAAGTGTTCTATTATTAGCTTTTGCTGTTAATCTCTTACAGTGCCTAATTTATAAATTAAACTTTATGATAGGTATGTATGTATAGGGAAAAAACATATATATGTGTGTGTATACATACACACACACATATATATATAAAACATATATGTATGTATATATACACATACATATATATATATGGTTTGCTACTCTGTGTTTTCACATATCCACTGGGGGATCTTGGAATGCATCTCTCATGTATAAGGGAGACTACTGTATGTCTGTCAAAATGTATACAGTATACTTTAGATATATTGTATACATATATATATGTAGATATATAATACATATATATGCATGTATTATATGTCAATTACACCCTAATAAAGCTGTAAAAAAGACTTACAGAAAAAAGTCCTCTTCTTCATCTGAATCATCTTCCAAAAGATTTCTCTGTCAAAAAAACAAAAAGACTTGAGTTTTCAGATTCAGAGGGCTTACAAAATGCCACAGAGGAGTAATGAAATAAGTCCTATACTAGTGAAATATCTTAACTCCAAGTGTCCATAAAGAGGGAAAAGTAATTACATATCCTTCACTGGAACCTAGAAGATTTGGGACAACATTTATAGACTTTGCAAAGAAAATGCTCATAATTATAGAATCCTATAACTGACTTAAAAAGGTAGAAAGGTCACTGAAGCTGGTATGGGAGTGAGGAACTGCAGGTAGTCAGGAGGGAGCAAGTCCCCTCTCCTTCCTTCTGACTGCCAGTGTCTGTCTATTGGCAGAACTTAGGGAGCCAGGTGGAAAGAAGAAATATAATTTGTGGATTCCAATTGCAGCATCAGAGAAGAGTACAGAGGGATAGTTTGGAGCTGAGGACAAGGGCTTAAAAATGGTCATGTTCTACTTTTTAGCTACTCTACCCACAAACAGTCCCCTAAACAAATCTGAACTTCCAAACAAAAGCAACCTTACTTTTACAACATACAACAATTTTCCTTAAAATGAGGACAGTCTCACCTTCTCCCCAAAAGGGGTGGGTATAAAGTCCAAAAGGTGGCTAAAGAAGAGTAAAACCCAGACCTTTTCAGACACACAAGAGCTCAAATAGTATACAAGGAGCCCTCATCCTAAATGCTTGGGACCAGAAGTATTTCAAATTTTGGATTTTAGAATATTTGCATATATATAAGGAAACATCTTGGGGATGGGACCGAAGTCTCAACACAAAATTCATCATGCTTCATAAAGACCTTGAGTTTCAAATACACCTTATATACATGGCCTAAGGGTAATTTTACACAATATTTTTTAATACCTTTGTGCATGAAACAAAATTTTGACTGCGTTTTGACTGCAACCCATCACATAAGGTCAGGTGTGGAATTTTCCATTGTGGCATCATGCTGGTACTTAAAAAGTTTCAGATTTGGGAGCATTTTGGATTTTCAGATTAGGGATGCTCAAACTGTACCACTTGTTGTAGGCGGCATAATAGCTCCCAAAGATGTTCATTTCCTAATTACGAAAACCTGTTTTTTTGTTTTGTTTTGTTTGAGATGGAGTCTTGCTCTGTCGCATAGGCTGGAGTGCAGTGGTGCAATCTCGGCTCACTGCAACCTCCACCTCCCGGGTTCAAGCGATTCTCCTGCTTTAGCCTCCCAAGTAGCTGGGACTACAGGTGCGTGCCACCACGCCTGGCTAATATAATCACCAAAACCTGTGAATGTGTTACCTTGAATGGTAAAAGGGACTTTGCAGATGTGATTACGGATCTTGAGAAGAAAAGATCATTATGAATTATTCATATGGGCCCAATGCAGAGAAGAGACAGACAGACAGACAGACAGACAGACATTACACTGATGGTTTTGAAGACACAGGAAGGGGCATGAGCCTAAAAAGGTAAACAGCCTCTAGGAGCTAGGAAAAGCAAAAGAACAGTTTCTTCCCTAAAGCCTCCAGAAAGAACACAGCCCTACTGGCACCTTGATTTTAGCCCCATAAGCTCATTTTAGACCTCTGGTCACCAGAACCATAAGACAATAAATTTGTGTTGTTTCAAGTCTGTGGTAATTTGTAGCAGCAGCAATGGGAAATTAATACACTACCCATGTACTTTTTCTGAGGAAATTCCTCAAGGAATTACAGCAGCCAAAAAGAAAATGAAATCAAAACAAAGACCTTAAGACTGAGATGGATGATGCGATCAACGAATCTAATACAATGTGTGGCCAAATCTAAATAGTTGATGATAATGTGACTGTAAACAATAAGTTAAAGCTTTTGAAAAAAATACGTATTATACAGAAAAGCTTAAAAAGAATCTAAAACTTTTCCAACAAAGCCCAGAAGCTGGGAGTGGGAGAGTGAAGTGAGGAAGTGAAAGCATTGCCAATATGGTCATCTTGACGAGGAGTGGAATGGAGGAAGTGGGAACAGGACTAGAATTAAAAAGTAAAACAAGGGAAGGGGCTTAGTTTTTGGTATGTTGACAGAGAACACAGATTAATACTACCATTAAAATATAAAGTTAGTAACAAAAGAGAGAGGGAAGGAGGCGGAAGGGAGTAAAATATCTAAACTGTGGTTTAGATATGGTGGTTCTGGGGGCAAGGAGGAAGATGAGTGAAAATAATCAATCTAGCATAAGGGAAGGCATAAGAGAATCTAGCATAAAAGGCATACGGGAAAAGGAAAATATAAGAAATACAATGAATATCACTATATCTACGTATAATATATGACATATACTAAAGAGTGAAAAAAATGAAAGAAGGATGTATTCAATATTCATTTAACAAGTATTTTTGGGCATCTTTTACGTGCTTCTATGTGCACTGTTTTAAGTACTAAGCACTGGTTTTGAACAAAAAGTCTGAGCTCTCACAGAAAAACAAGATTGCGACAAATGCTACGCAGAGAATTAAAACAGTGATGGGACAGAAAGTGATGGGGTGACTATGTGAGATTAGGCTGTCATAAAAAATCACTCTGA
The DNA here is from genome assembly GCF_037993035.2 of Macaca fascicularis. Classification (NCBI taxonomy): domain Eukaryota; kingdom Metazoa; phylum Chordata; class Mammalia; order Primates; family Cercopithecidae; genus Macaca; species Macaca fascicularis. The sequence continues at coordinate 29,349,101 of NC_088375.1, forward strand.
AGAGGTGAAATTTAAGCTGAGATCCAAATAACAAAGAGTCAGCCAAAGATTAGGGTGAAGAGCATTCACTGCTGCAGGACTAGCTGGCTGGCACAGAAAAAGTCCGAGTGTATTAGTTATTCACAATAAATGTGACTAGTTTGAATGTCCCCATTTAATAACAAAAACTATATGTAATCAGGGTTCAAAAAAATTCTAGCCAATATCTGTTTGCAAGAAATTCATCTAAAACAAATATCGAATAAAGGATGGGGAAAAGCAGGGGTAGAAAACATACATCAGCAAATTCTAACAAAAAGACTGTTACAGTTAGCAATATAAAGAGGAATTTTAGGACAAAGTATTAAACAATCAAATAAGATGATTTTACAATAATAAAATGTACAATCCATCAAGAAGATTTAATAGCAACGAATGTTTAAATACCTAATAATATAGCTTAAAATATCTAAAACAAAAGCTGTGCAAATTATGAGAAAGCTAGTAAGAAAAAGAGACATTATAGAAGAACAAAGAATAGAAATAGATAATACCCAATAGAAGAAATGGCCAATGACCACATGAAATGTTTAAAACCAATTAATATTCAAGGAAATGCATTAGGTCATTTTTAAAATAAGTATTTCTTGAGTAATATTCCAGCTAACAAGTAACAGTTACATCAAAATCATAGGAAGGATTTAACATAACCTTCAGAGATGGAGAGGCCAAATACAAAAAAAAACTAGAACTTTGAAACTAAACAGCAAATCTTATTTTATTTTCCTTTATGGGTAAGCCATAAATGACATTTAATAAAATCCAAAAAATAGAAATTACGCAAGTCATATTCTCTGACCATAATGCGATGGAAAAAGGAAGTTTAAAAATACTCTTCTCAGCTGGGTGCAGTGGCTCACACCTATAATCCCAGCACTCTGGGAGGCCAAAGTAGGGGGACTGCTTGAGCCCAGGAGTTCAAGACCAGCATGGGCAACATGGCAAGACCGTGTCTCTATGAAAAAAAAAAAAAATTAGCCAGGCATGGTGGCTCATGCCTGTAGTCCTAGCTATTCAGTAGGCTGAGCTGGGAGGATCTTTTGAGCCCAGGAATTTGAGGTTACAGTGAGCTATGATCATGCCACTGCACTCCAACTTGGGTGACAAAACGAGACCCTGTAGCAAAAAAACTCACAAAAAACAAAAAACACTCTTCTCATGAACTCTTATGTTAAAATGTAAATAAAATTAGATTATTTTGAAATGAAAGACACTGGGAAGATCACAGGTCAAAATCTGCAGAGTACGGCCACAGCAGTACTTAAAGGAAAATGGGACTTTAGATATATTTTGTTATGAAATCACAAAGATTGAAAATATATAAAATAAATATTTAACTTTTAAGATGGGTAAGTTATTCCTAAAAAACACATAACTCCAGAAATCTGAAAGAAAAAGATTAACATATTTGATTACATAAAAATTTGAAACTTGAACATACTATACATTGAATTTGGCTACAACTTTCTCTGCTTTACATACATTTTTCAAAATTGACATAGATTGTATGAATTACAAACAAGTTCCGAGAGGTGATTTTACTGCATACATTTCCATACTTCAGTCTTCATCTTACACAAAGTTAGATGTGACTTAGAGGCTCTCTGTCCAGGACTGAGGTATTTACCTGACATATCTCAGATATCAGTCAATCAACTGTCAGCATTTATTGATCATCTTCCAGGATATTAATGCTTTGCAAGCATCTCTGGGTAAGTGACTAAAAATTTCCTTGGGACAATAAGAAAGAGGCTCAGATTATTCTAACCGATGATTTAAAAAATATTTCAACATATTTTGTGCACGCTGATCACTGAATATTCATCAGGAGCTTTCAGTCAGCTTGTACTGAATGCACATCAAGTCTGTGTTGTTTTACACTGAATTCCTTTATAGGTTCACAATTGGTATCATTTACTTTAACAAACTGACATTTATTCTCTGAACGGGTTTAGTATTTCTCCAAACCTTCTGCTTTGTAAAGACATGCTTTTTTTTTTTTCCTTTTTGAGATGGAATTTCACTCTGTCACCCAGGCTGAAGTGCAATGGCACAATCTCAGCTCAGTGCAACCTCTGCCTCCCAGATTCAAGCGATTCTCCTGCCTCAGCCTCCTGGGTAGCTAGGATTATAGGTGTGCACCACTGCACCCAACTAATTTTTGTATTTTTGGTAGAGATGGGTTTCACCATGTTGGCCAGACTGGTCTCCAACTCCTGACCTCGTGATCTGCCTGCCTCGGCCTCCCAAAGTGTTGGGATTACAGGCGTAAGCCACCATGCCTGGCCAAGACATGCTTTTGATAGTAATTCTTCAGTGTATGGAATTCCAGCACAGGTATGTCAAATTTTCTGAATCACTTTTTCTTGGAGGTTTATCTTGAAAGATATTACATAAAGAAAGAGACCCTGGCTTATCCCTGTGAGTGATTTCTCAATCCCTGATCATTCTCTGCCTTCTCTCTGCCACAGCCTTCCCAGTTCACCCAGATTGGTTTATTTCCTCAAGGCATTTCTCAATTCCTTGCATGGGGAAATAGCTCAAGCAGACACTAAGAGTTTCACCATGGCGTGGAGGCAAAGACAGGTGACCAAAATTGTTGAAACTGCACCAAATGCTGGTAAGCAGTTGAAATTATGGCAAAGAAGGAATAATTGGATTTGGTAACATGGAAATCATTGGTGACTCCTTAAAGTTTATTTTTTAAAGCTTGCTAACAATTAGTCTATTGGTGGATTCTATTCCCCATAAAAAAAAAAAAAAAAAAAAAAAAAAAAAAAAACCAGGCTGAGAACAGTGTCAAATGTCTGTAATCCCAGCACTTTCCAGCACTTTGGGAGGCCAAGGCAGATGGATCACTTGAGCTGAGGAATTGGAGACCAGCGTGAGCAACACGGCGAGACCCCATCTCTATAAGAAAAACAAAAACTAGCCGGGTGTGGTATCATGCACCTGTAGTCCTTGCTACTCAGGAGGCTATGGTGGGAGGATAGCTTCAGCCCAAAAGGTGGAGGCTGCAGTGAGCCGTGATAGCACCACTGCACTTCAGCCTCAACGACAGAGTGAGACCCTGGTCTCAAAAAATAAAAACAAACCATCAAAAACACACAAAACCCAAAAAGCTGTACAAAGGGTTAGATTAAGGGGAAGAAAACGTTTCCTGTGTTGTACTAAAATAAACTTAGGGCTAAAAGTCATAAGATGGTGGACAGAGTGGATAATATGAAGTTCTGAGGTTGTCCAAAAAGAGCATGTAAAACAAAGCAGACTAAAAGCTTTGCAAAGGCACAGATTATGTCATCCAATTTTTAGCCCAGTGCCTAGCACACAGTAGGCGGTCAATATATATTTGTCGAATGAATCAAGGCAAGAAGGAAGGGAAGGAGGGCTTCAGAATGGTGCATTAAAAAAATAAGAATGTGAATTATTTCCCCCAATAAATATGTATTATTTATTCTAAAAGTAATCTGCCTACAACATTCATATAAAATGTCTTTCAAAATGCTGCATAATTTCTAGGTTCATGTATCTTTGCACAGAATGTTCTGGAATAAACTAGAAATTGAAGCATTATGTGAAAGATACTCTGGAACCTAAGATAATTACAGGTCTGGAGACCTTTATTTGGAATTCCAAAATCTAAAAGCTTCTGAAAATCAAAAGGTTTTGGAGGAAACTCTGACCTGAACTGATGTTAGCTAGTTTATTTACACACTTTATTTACATTAGTTAGGTATAACTAAATATACACTTCACTGAGAAATACTAATATTTTTGGAGGCACTGGTCCAGGCCCCAAAAATGCTGTTACATAATATGTTCTTAACTTTCTAAAATCTGAAAAATTCCAAATATATTCAGCTTCAAAGTTCTTAAAAAGATATTGTGTATTTGTATAAAACTCCCTTTCAAAAACTAGAAAGAAGCTATGAGAATAATGATTTGATCAATAATAGAAGTAGGATTCAGTTGTCACCAATCTAAGTAACATGTTTTTAAATACATTTACTATGAAGAAAACAATTAGGATTAGAATATAGTCATAAACTTTTGATTTTCCTATTATTAATTAATTAATTAATTTTTGAGACAGGGTCTTGCTCTGTTGCTCAGGTTGGAGTGCAGATCACAGTTCACCACAGCCTTTATCTCTCAGGCTCAGGTGATCCTCCTGCCTTAGCCTCCCAAATAGCTGGAACCACAGGCGCGTGCTACCATGCCTCACTAATTTTTAAAAAAATATTTGTAGAGACAGGGTCTCCCTAGGTTGTCCAAGATGGTCTTGAACTTCCGGGCTCGAGCTATTCTGCTGCAGTGTCCCAAGTGCTGCGACTGCAGGCATGAGCAACCGTGCCCGGATGGTTTTTTTCTATTATTTACAAAGGGAATGAAAACATATTTTGAATCTTTTGTTTTTAAAGCTTAAGATTCTGAACTTACCCTTTCACTTTTCACAGAACCCGTGACATCATCATCATTGAGGTGGCGCTTAAACTTGGGAGGCATATTTTTTACTTGTGAAGTATTTTCTACTTCTCAACAGGATAATGACTGCCTTAAAGAGAAAATAAATTTCATCAGATTTGAGACTTTGGGGTATAAGCTAAAGTACTTAAAACAATATACACAAGACCCCGTATAATGGTGACTCCCTCATTTTTCTGACTTCAGTTCCTCCCCTCTCACTTGTTCCATTCCAGTGAATGGGGCCTCCATGCTAGACCTCAACACATAAGAAATAGTTAAAACTATGAGAAAATGGATGTAATTGCCCTAAGAGAACATGTGTAGGATATGAGTGACTTAAGATAGATTTTTATAAAATGAAAGAGCAGACAGTAGAGGGAAGATGTCTCACTGAGACATTAAATGCTTTACAATTTAAATTTGGAGTCAGAAGACAGGATAACATGTCTATTTCTCTCACTTTTAGTTGGCTGCTTAAACAATGATTCAGTTTCCTCATGTGTAAAATAGTGATTTTCAGGCTTCGGCAGAGTTGGGATGGTCAAATTGGATAATACATGCAAAAATATTCTGCAAACTATAATGTCCCATTGGTACTCCATAAAAAGGGGTAAGTTTGGTAAGTACTGTGTGATATTGTGATTTATAAAATATATATATATATATTTGGTTTTAATCCCCATTTCCTGACATATCCTTGGAATCCCTGCAGTGATGTGTCTTGTGTATGCTAGTAAGATGCCTGGTAGCTTAGCCCCCACATAGATTCAAGATGGAGGCTGGTCACAGAAAAACCTAGGTATGATTATAAGACTGTGACTTTTCAGCCCCACCCCCTAGCTTCCTGGGAGGGGAGGAGGGCTCCAGGTTGAACTGATTTCCAATGGCCAATGATGTAATCAATCATGCCTACTAATGAAGACTCCATAGAACCCAAAAAGGACAGGGTTCAGAGAGCTTCCCGAAAGCTGAACAAGTAGAGGGTTCCTGGACGGTGGCACACCTGGAGAGGGCACAGAAGCTCTGTACCCCTTGCCCTATGCACCTCTTCCATCTGGCTGTTGATCTCTATCCTTTATAATAAACCAGTAAACAAAGTGTTTCTCTGAATTCTGTGAGCCACTCTAGCAAATAAATGGAACACAAGGAAGGGATTGTGGGAACTATGATTTATAGCCAGTCAGTTGGAAGCACAGGTAAAACAACCTGGAACTTGTGACTGGCACCTGAAGGGGGGAATCTTGTAGGCTTAAGCCCTCAACCTGCCCGATCTGATGCTATCTCTAGGTATACAGTATCAGAATTGAATGAGAGAACACCCAGCTGGAGAACCTGCTGCAGAACTGCCTGCTTGCTTGTGAGGAGAAGTCTTTTTGGGGTCACAGGAGTATTCTGTGTTGAGAGAGAATAGGAGAAACTCAATTTTTCTTCTATCAAAACAACTGGATTAAACAAAACTAGTTTTCTTTGCTACAGAATGACTCACATCCTGTTATATGCTAATATGCATTGTGACTTTCCAGGAAAATGCTTGTGTATGCAACATATTAAAAATTTTTTTTGAGAAAAAGTTGTTCTATGCAAATAATGAATTTTCAGTATTTTTGACTAGATGGTAGATGAATACTCAGCAATTCAGGATAGCTCAGAAATAATGTTATACTGTGTGCTAGGCACTGTGCTCAGTGATATGCATGCATTTTCTTTTACTCTTTATGACCCTTCTTTGAAGTAGGCACCAAGAAACTAGGAGAAAACTAAAGTTTAGTAACGATAACGTTAGTCACTACACTCATTGAAACAGCAGAGATACAGGCCTAAATTAATCAATGGCTGTGCATTATCAGTTTTAACTGTTTTTTTCAATTAGTTGCTCATCAGGTTTACAGAATTCTGTTCTAGAAAGACCCACTTCCTGGTAACAACCCAATAGTCCTGTTTCCTTCTCCACAAGAAGAAACACAGCCCTTTAAATTAGGTATAGTTAGATATCAGTTTGTTGGTTAATGATATACACTTAAAAAAGAATAATCCCAGAATCATGTTTCACGAACCAAATAAAAGTAATATTTTAAGTCAGCTGCTTGTCAAAACAAACGGACACAAACACTTTTCTTTGGTAAGAAATGCTTCCAAATCAGAAATTATTCACTTGTAACAAAAACCAAACTCTTGCTGCCTAACAGCTCTTGAGTTCTTGGTTCCACAATATTTCTGTCACATACATCTGGCCCTTTTATTCCTCATACTTTGATTTCAGAATACTTAATTCTTGCAGAAATGTAACAGAATGCATGGAAAAACAGATGACAAGGCAAATTACTGAAGAACTTGTGCTTTTAACTATATCTGTATTTAGATTTTAACCCCTGCAAAGAGGCTCCCTCAACATCTCAAAGCAAACAACAGGCTGACTTATATAATGCCTTTATGAGACATAGGGTAAAACTACAATCTTAAGGAGGAGCAAACCCCATATTCAGGTCTCTTAATCCCAGGAAACCATGTGCAACAAATAGAAAGCCCATCAGCAAAGCAGTAGGCAGATTAATTAGCTACGTTGATGAACTTTGACGTTATTTGCAACTGGTGATTATTAGTAACTGATGACATGTGTATCAAACAACTAGTAGAAATGAATCATGCTCAGAAAGTAGACAAGGATATCGTCCGCCTAAGATTCTCCTACAAAAAAGACATGTGAATTCAGGTGTTTGTGACTAGGTATACATGTAAATAAGAGAGCTATCATGTACTTCCACATTGAGGATAGACCACCACTATAAAATTCACTTAAAAAAGTCACATCACCGTATGCTTCTTATACATCGGCATATACTTAAATGTCTATGTATGCATTTTTGTAAGTAGTACGTTATCTAGTCAACAGCTTTGAATCTGGGCAGAGGCTCTCCTTTTCCCAGCCTCCATTCCCTTTCTGACTCGTCTTCCTTGTCTGTCATCAGCCGTCTTGCTTGATGCAGTTTCACAGAAATAAAGTGACTTGGATGGACACAAACCGGAGATGTCATTTGCAAAACCTGTCAAGTGTAACGATTCACCCCCACCTTCCGGTCATTATAAACACAGCAGGGTTGGCGCTCTTTCTCCTGAGCCCTTTAAATACACAATTCCAGGCAGCTCCGTTCACCCCCCACACCCAATCTGTCGCACCAGGCCACGTCCCTGGATATATCTGCTCCTAACACTGGCCCTTCCTGCCCCACGGTACCCCCTGGCATTCCTGACTGCATCCCACTCTTAACAAACCTTCCCCATCCATGGCACTGTTTTCTTCCCATCACCCAGAGTTCCCTTCCATTCCAAGTCTTCTCTTCCTCAACTGCTCCCCGTCCGCACACCCCTGTCCTCGTCTTCCTTCCTCACGACACCCCGGGCCCCAGCCTTTTCCCACTCCGGGGTCCCTTCCTAGATGCCGGAGGCCGGCCGACCAGCCCGACTAGGACGTCGGGGGGCGGCGAGGCAGGGCGTCTTCTTCGTTTCCTTCCTCCTCACACCAGCCCCTCCCGCTGGGAACAGGCCAGCGCCAGTACCTGAGGCTCCCGGGGAACTCCCGGCAGCTCTCCCGGGCTGGCGGTGCTGGGCGGGCGGTGCTGGGCGGGCGGGGGAAGGAGTGGGAAGCCGAGGTAAAAAGCTGGGAGGGGGAGACAGTGGATGCAGACCCGGCGTCGGCCGCAGCGCCGCAGAAGCGCCTCCGCTCATCGAGCCGATCGGCGCTCGGCGGCCTGGCGCCAGGCGGAGAGGGCGGGTCCAGGGCACGGAGATAGTCGAGGAAGTCGATTCCGCCGAACGCGCTTCGCCTAAAAGAGCCCGGACCCACACGCAGTTTAGGTGCAGCTTTCCAAGGTTATGCTGTGCTTTAGGGGAGGAACGACCACCGGTTCTCCAGGTTCCGGTCGCGATCCGGTGGACCTGCTTCGGGTTCGTCTGGGGCCTTTTCTGAAGAAAGGAGATCTGTTCGATCCCTTGTTTACAGAATTAGCTACACTTGGAAAGAGATGTTAGGGGTTCCTAGGCCAGGCTCCTCCCTTTAGATAGGTGGAATATCTGGTTCAGAGAGGAGACTGACTTAAAGTTACACAGCTAGTTTAGATAGATACGGAACGAGGGCTCGGTGTTCTTTTCCTGGTATCCCTTAGTTGTAACCTGAAAGCCTTCAGGTTTCAGGGAAATCGCCCTTGCCAGGCCATTCCGCCACTCTGCCCATTCCTCCCTCACTCCCTCCCCCTCCGCCCAATTTGGTATCATGTTTAGATCTCGAAGCCCGCTGTAGCTGGCTACCAAAAACAAGTCCTAATTTTGTTTTTCCGTTCTCTTATTTGTTTTATTATCCATTCCTCCCACGCCCCAGCTGGATTATTTTACTCATTGAATCATATTCACTACACATCTTTTAAAATGAATACAGTGTCTATGGGTCCTTTGTTGATAGAGTATTTTAACTGTCTGAAATGCTTTGCCAGGCACTTTCTAAAGATATAAAAATAAGAGGGGGTGTTCAAGAACAAGAGTAGACAAAACAGCAGGAGGAAAGATCTGAGGACACTAAAGGAAAGGAAAGAATAGACACCCTCTTACCAAAAAGTTGCTCTTCTTTTGATTTTTTTTTTAATGTAAAACTGTACTAACGAATTTGAAAAATGCCATGACTAAGGCAATGATGCTCAACTCTGATTCACTTGGAGTTGAATCACTTGGAAAGCTTTTAAAACTGCGTAGGTGCCCACGTGTTACCTAGATTCTGATTTAAATGGTCTGAGATTTAGAAACAGCCGTTGGGTTGTCAGTTGAAGGTTCTGAAAGCTTGATGCTAAACTCAGTTGCCTATGTTTATGCCAAGTTGCTGACTTGGACTGAAACGGCCCACTTAGAAACCTCTCATGGTTTATATCTCTGTCTAGGCGTGATAGTGGGACTACCCCCAGACTCCACAGGTAACCCAGACATCATTTTTCCTTTTACAGCTGATTTTTTCTTTTGAGACGAGTTATCACTTCTTCTCCCAGGCTGGAGTGCGGTGACACAATTATATCTCACAGCAGCTGTGAACTCCTGGTCTAAAGTGATCTTCCTGCCTCTGCCTCCCAAGTAGTTGGAATTACAGGCACAAGCAGCTGTGCCCAGCACTTACAGTTGATTTTATGTCTATATATTTGCATGTTATAGGATATTTTCTGGCTTTGGTGCCTTAGCCAGTTGGAGCTTTAGCTAGTTATAGCCTCGTCTTTTGTGCATAGACAACTTAAGGTGTGGTCAGTGAGCTCCAACAGCACGTCATTGCATAGCTTTTATGGATAATCCTTTCTTTGGGTTTCTTTGTTTTTTAACCATAATTCTTTAGTCCCACCAGTCATTTTGGAATGGTCACTTAGGAGAGGGGTAATGCAAGTCCCACCCTTTAATCACCTGAACAAAGTCCCTTTGACTATCCCCAATATTTGCGAAACTTAGAAAATGTCATTTTACAGTTAACGTGAATCAAATATACCAGTAAGCCTAAAAGATTATAAGTAGCACTGAGCTTAGAATCAGAACTCTAAATAAGTAACTCAATAAGCAACTTGAGTTACTTATTTCCTCCATTTTCTTTTTAGTGAGCTTCAGTTATTCAGATGTTAGTCCTCTAATTTTCTTTTCCCCTTTTGCAACGTGACACCTTCATCCTTAAGAGTGCCTGCTGTCCTCCGAGCTAGAGAATCAGCGTTTTGCTTATTCTCCCAAGACTAAATCTCTGGGCTTTTGATGGGATAACAAAGGGAATCTGAGCATCTGATTCATTCTTAAACAGACTTTCTACCATTCCCCCTTTATTTCTAGCTCACATCATGCTCTCTTCAGCTTTACCCGGTGCTTCCAATTCCTGAGCCTTGTGCAGGGTTTCACTGTGTGCATCAGGTTGCTTCATGGCCTGCTTGGAATTCCTACTTTTCCAGTCTGCTAAGGTAATTGCTTCTTGATTCATCTCCCTTCTAGCTTTCAATATTTAATTGCTAAATGTTCAACATTACTTAAAATGTAAAAGTGAACAAGGAAATACCATTTTTCCTCTATCAGTGACTGAGAAAGGAGTTGAGCAGAAGATCTTCAATCCAGTCTCTCCTCTCGTAGGGAAATACTCTCAGGAGAGCAAGCAAGCGAGCGTGTAATTTTTATAAATATGGTAATTACAGACCTCCTGGCAAACAGACCAGTGGTATTTGCTAGCTGAAGAGTCCATATTTATGGAATTCCTCTATCAAGATGTCCCGGATTGTCCTGGAATTGTTTATGGTAAACACATTAAGAATCGATCTGGTAATCCCAGCACTTTGGGAAGCTGAGGCAGGCGGATCACTTGAGGTCAGGACTTACCAGCCTGGCCAACATGGTACAACCCCATCTCTACCAAAAATACAAAAATTGGCTGGGTGTGGGGGCATACACTTGTAATCCCATCTGCTCAGGAGGCTGAAGCAGGAGACTCGCTTGCACCGGAGAGGCAGAGGTTGCAGTGAGCAGAGAGCGCGCCACCGCACTCCAGCCTGGTAGACAGATCGAGACTCCCTCTCACAAAACAAAACAGAATCAGTGTGGATTTCAGGGGTACGATTAACTGGAAAATACCGCGGAAGTTATATAACTTAGCGTAAAATGGAAGTGTTTTGTAACTGAGTTGGCTCCTTCTGTGTAAGTGGGATGACTATATTCTTGGTTTAGAAACCACATCTGTCCTGGGCCAGGATGCATCCAAAGCAAGAAGAAAGGACCTGGGAATTACTGGTATTCTTGAAATTATTAGTAAAGCTTGATACTGAGTAAAATCTCTGATTTGACAGTTTGGTCCTTTGTGTCAGCTCAATGACAAAAATAAAAAAATTGATACTACAGTATTGGGGGGGTGTGTGTGTGTGTAGTATGAGAGCAGGGTGGGAGGAACAAGCATTCTTTTTTCTTTTTTTTTTTGAGGCGGAGTCTCGCTCTGTCGCCCAGGCTGGAGTGCAGTGGCGCGATCTCGGCTCACTGCAAGCTCCGCCTCCCGGGTTCCCGCCATTCTCCTGCCTCAGCCTCCCGAGTAGCTGGGACTACAGGCGCCGCCACCACGCCCGGCTAATTTTTTTGTATTTTTAGTGGAGACGGGGTTTCATTGTGTTAGCCAGGATGGTCTCGATCTCCTGACCTCGTGATCCGCCCGCCTCGGCCTACCAAAGTGCTGGGATTACAGGCTTGAGCCACCGCGCCCGGCCGGAACAAGCATTCTTAAACACTTAGTAGGAGTATAAAAATTGGTGCATTTTTTTTAAAAGTTCACGGTAATTATATGTATCAAAACTTTATATGAAGTTCTTTTTGATCTAACAATTTTACTTCTAAAATTTATCCCATGGGTATACAGGTTGTATATAAAAGTATTCTATAAAAATATCTGTTACAGGATTTTTGTAATAGAGTGAAAAAAAACCTCTTAACTGTTCAGCAATAGGAAATCGCTGAAATAAGTCATAATGTAGCCATTCAATAGAATAGTATGTAGTCATTAAAATAAACTAGATAGATCTATATGTGCTCACATGGAATACCTGTATGATGCTATAAGGTGAGAAAAGTAAGGTGCAAAATAATGTGTAGACTCTACTTCCATTTGAGCATCACACACACACACATCAGTAGGACGGTGATTCTGGCATGGAAAGTATTACGGACTGAATTATATCCCCTCAAAATTCATATGTTGAAGTCCTAACTTCCAGTGTGACTAGATTTGGAGATAGGGCCTTTAGGACAATAATTAAGGTTAAACGAAGTCAGAAGGGCAAAACCCTAATCCTATGGAGCTAGTGTCTGAGTGCATGGGCACAGAGAATAGGCCATATGAGAACACAGAAGATGGCCATTTGCAGTCCAGAAAGAGAGGCCACACAGTAAACCAAGCCTGATGGCCCCTTGATCCTGGACTTTTAGCCTCTAGTACTGTGAGAAAATAAATTTCTGTAATTAAGCCACCTAGTCCATATTATTTCATTATAGCAGCCCTAGAAGACTAATACAGAAGGGAAACTTTCTTGATGTGTAGTGTTTTGTACCATTCGAATTATCTTTACCATGTATAGTACTTTTTCAATTAAAACAATAGTGGAGGCACTCTCTTCCCCTAAAATTGGGACCAATTGATCAGTTAATTTAAAAAGTCAGTTATAGTGGTACATATTTTAAAATGGCAAATATATACTTTAGTCATTTTATTTTGACTCAAATGTATAATTATATGTTCACTCACCAGTCTTGGTAGTAGGCCCAAGACCTTTTATCTGAGCATGAGTTTGCTTGTTGGAACAATTTGTCTTTGTTACAATTTGCATTGTTTACAGTTTCCAGTTTCATTTTCTTCAAGGTGGAACAAGAAGTTAAAGACACCTTTCAAGCAGTTTGAATGCCCAGTCAGTCTAGATTTTTGTACAATTTTTTCTCCAAAGTTTTACAGATTTGCCTTACCTATGCCTAGTTCTACAGTAATTTTTATTTGTTGTTCATGTTAATCAACTTAGTTTTTATAGAAAATAACTTTCTATTTGTATTTCATTAGAAATCTATTTACATATTTAAATAGATTCTATAAGTATAATAGACATAAATACTTTGGAGTACAAATGCAAATTGACTCTTGTAAGCATATAACTCAATTAGTTTGGAGAGGAAGTATACAGGTATCATGTAGTTAACCATTATCTTTTCATGCTTAGAGTGCCTTGGTGTTATATAAATATGGTATTAGTTTATTTTAGTTTTGATTTTAAATGCTTTTAAATCCTTTATCCAGATTCATTAATAACACTTTTCTAATGCTGACCTCAACTCCTAAATGGATTTCATGAAAGTGTGAATAAAACCAAAATAGTTCAGCCCTCTTTTTATCTCCAAGCAGATGAAGAAACAGAGTGCCAGAGAGTTTACGTGGTTTGTTAACATTTCACTAAGTTTGCTTTATTACTTCTCTTTGAAATATGTATCTCCCCCCAGCATGCATTATTTGAGAATTAGTTATAGATGTCATGCCTCTTTTCCCCTAAATACTTCAGTAGGTATCACCAAGAACAAGAACATTCTCTTCATAACTCTAATTCAGTTGTCAAATTCAGAAAATTTAACATTGATACAATATTATTTTCTATCAAAGCATCCATATCAAAGTTTGCCAGCAGTCTCAGTTATGTCCTTTGCAATGTGAGTATAGTCTACAGAGAGAATGGAGAGTAATGAGTAACAAAGCAAGTGGAATTTAGTTTTTAAGGATAAGTTCAACTATAGTTTAATTATTTTTAATATATATAATAATGTGGGAAATGCCCTGATGCCTTCCTCATGAAACTTTAGACGTGACATTATAAGATGGACTCAGAGAGGTGCTTTGTTTCTCTTCTAACTGTTCTTGTTTATTGATGTAGTGACATGTTGCAAGAATTTTATCTTGGAGAAATTACCTTCCACAAAGATGGCAACATTAGAAGAACCTGCATAATAATATGCTGTAATTGTGTTATGAATTTATTTTACTACTTCTCTGAAAGTTAAAAATGGTTGCCATTTATTTTCTTGGTTTCACACCTATTTTCTTAAGAACTATGCTTCATGATTAGCATATGTTTCTGCACAAATCCTCTCTGATATCAAGTGTCATTTTCTTCATTTTATCATTTGGACCTCAAGGTTCTGAGATGACATGTGATTTGTCCAAAGTTAGAGAGTGGTACAACTGAGAACACTAGAAAATATTGCAGAGCAATAAGCTTAAATTTAGATAAATATTTTCTCTAAATGAATCACATGCTTTTCCCTTATAATAGAGATTAGGCTGCTGGGCGCAGTGGCTCACACCTGTAATCTCAGCACTTTGGGAGGCCGAGGTGTGCAGATTGCCCGAGGTCAGGAGTTCCAGACCAGCCTGGCTAACATGGTGAAACCCCGTTTCTACTAAAAATACAAAAAAAAATTAGCCCAGCCTGGTGGCACACACCTGTAGTCCCAGCTACTCAGGAGGCTGAGGCAGGAGAATTGCTTCAACCCAGGAGGTGGAGGTTGCAGTGAGTGAGCCAAAATCGTGACACTGCACCTGGGTGACAGAGGGAGACTCTGTCTTAAAAAAAAAAAAAGATTAGGCAGTTTTTTCTTAAAGCTTCACATAGGTAGAATCCATCAAGCATAATGTCTTGTTATGATCTCACTTAATTCAAGAGGCTTTAGTCGCTCAAGGTAAAATACAACTGTAATTTCTTGCTGAAGATGGTAATATTAATCTTGAGTGAAGACTGTACTTTCAGGGATCATTTCTATAGTTTGTTAATCTTGGGTGCTATATCAAAGAGAATCAATTTGTCCATCAGATATGTGTGACAGGTGTTCTGTTAAAGTCTGGGGATACAAAAATGGCAAACCACCTTTACTGTCCTCTAAAAACTTACAAGCTTGCACAGAAAAACAAGAGTAAGCAACTACAGCCATGTGCCACAGAACGACGTTTCAGGCAACAAAGGACTGCATATATGTAAGATTATCATCTGAAAAATTCCACCTAGCGATGTTGTTGCTGTTGTAGTGCCATGGATTACTCAAGAGTTTGTGGTGATGTTGGTGTGAACAAACCCGCCCTGCCAATCTTATAAAAGTGTAGCATACACAATTATGTACAGTCTGTGATAATTGATCATAAATGACTCTTACCAGTTTATGTATTTGTTATACTATATATCATTATTTTAGAGTATATACAAAATATACTTATACGAAAAGTTAACTGTAAAACAGCCTCAGGCAGGTCCTTCGGGAAGCATTCCAGAAGAAAACATTGTTAAATTAGTGTGTGTTAAAACAGTGTGTGTTATTGTTCCTGAAGACCTTCCAGTGGGACAAGATGTGGAGGGAAACAGCAATATTGGTGATCCTGACCCTGTGTAGACCTAGATTAATGGGCGTGGCTGTGCCTTAATTTTTAACAAAAAAGTTTAGACAGTAAAAATATATAAAATTTAAAAATAGTAAAAAATGGTCCAGGTGTGGTGGCTCATGCCTGTAATCCCAGTACTTTGGGAGGCCAAGGCGAGTGGATTGCTTGAGCCCAGGAGTTTGAGACTAGCCAGGGGAACACGGTGAGACCCCATTTCTACAAAAAATGTAAAAAGTAGCCAGGCATGTGGCACACACCTGTAGTTCCAGCTACTCAGGAGGCTGAGGTAGGAGGATTGCTTGATCCTGGGAGGTTGAGGCTGCATTGGGCCCTGATTGTGCTGCCCTCCAGCCTGGGTGGCAGAGTAAGACTCTGTCTCAAAAAAAAAAGAAAAACACAAAAAACAAAAAAAAAGTAAAAATAGTAAAAGCTTATAGAGTGAAAATAGAAAAAGTTTTTATACAGCTATACAATGTATTTGTGTTTTAAGCTAAGTGTTATCAGTCAAAAAGTTTAAAAGTTTATAGAGTAAAAAATTACAGTAAGCTAAGGTTAATTTATTGAAGAAAAAGTTTTTAGAAATATATTTAGTGTAACCTAAGTGTACAGTGTTTATCAAGTATACAGTGGTGTACAGTAATGTCCTAGGTCTTCCAGTTCACTCACCACTCACTCACTGACTTGCCCAGAGCAACTTCCGGTCCTGCCAGCTTCATTCAGGAAGTGCCCTATACAAGTGTATCATCTTTAAACCTTTTATACATATTTTTATTGTGCCTTTCCTATGTGTATCTAAACAAATACTTATTATTTATAATTGCCTGCAGTATTCAATACAGTAACATGCTAGACAGGCTTGTAGCCTAGGAGCAATAGGCTATGCCGTATAGCCTAGGTGTGTAGTAGGCTATACCATCTAGGTTTGTGTGCCTACACTCTGTGATGTTTACATCTTTTCTTTCTTTCTTTCTTTCTTTTTTTTTTTGAGACCGAGTCTCACTCTGTCACCAGGCTGGAGTGCAGTGGCGTGATCTTGGCTCACTGCAACCTCGGCCTCCCAGGTTCAATCAATTCTTCTGCCTCAGCCTCCCGAGTAGCTGGGACTACAGGCGCCTGCCACCACGCCCAGCTAATTTTTTGTATTTTTAGTAGAGACGGGGTTTCACCATGTTGGCTAGGATGGTCTCCATCTCTTGATCTCATGATCCACCCCCCTCGGCCTCCCAAAGGGCTGGCATTATAGATGTGAGCCACCGCAGCTGGCCTTCTTTCCTTTTCTTTTATAAATGAACATGCTTTAACATTTACTTATGAGTCATGGCTCACATGTATAGCAAGAAAGGGTTTGGTAAACAGGGAAATTCTCAGAATAGTCGGGATGAATACAAAAAGGACCATAATGATGAAGTACAGGCAGCACACTCCATCTCAGAACAGTCACCAGCCACCAAGGAATTCCCTGATCATCTGAATGGGACTGAAAACAATCCAGTGAGTCCCCAGAGGCTCCTGCTCATTGACTGTTTTACAGTAGATGACACGCAGAAAAATAGCTAAAAATAGAGGCCCAAAGTAACTAGCCATTGACCCTGTGTAATGGAAGAGTGACCCATTTGGAGGTATCTGTACCAATGAAACCCAAACAATGTGGTTGAGCATTATAAGGATGATAACCTTTAGGCCTAGGTGCCCAGTTTATCCCACTCAATGTAGGAACTGTGAAGCAGGGGGGATTCCATGTGAAGGGGAGAATAGCAGAGCTTCTGTTTCTCTCTTAGCCAATTGGGAAGGCTGTACAAATCAGGGCCGATCATCCCTGGTCTCCCCCTGAGAAACATGGGCAGCAGCTTTAGGTGGCCACAGAGGATGCAGGCAGCCTTCTTAAAAGACTTCTCCATGCTTGATAGGCAGTGCTGCACAATAACATCAGTGCCAGAATTTCTTCATCCTGTCTTTTCTACATGTAAATTGATTTGCTCCCCTGTACTGCTCTGAGGAGCCCAGCACAGGCGATACAGCACACCTACTCAGCTATAGATTTCCAGTTTTTGTTTCTGTGTATAATAGTTTTGGTATTTTCCTGCAAAATTCTAAAAACACACTTAAAACTTTTCCTTCAGGACTCACAATTTCAAAAAAATCAAATTTTGGGTTCATTACAAAATCATTCTACTTGTCTCTGCTGCCCAACTCTTATTATCTCATTATTATTTTCAGTTTGTCTAGTGGTTATGTTTGTAACTTTTAAAGTGCTTTCTCAAGCTGTATTTCTGGATCTATCATGTTTACTATGTATCTATGTACTTAATATTCACAAGGTCCCATAACAATTGGAATCCTTACATGTTCCTTATACATCCTACCCCCAAATTCTGTCAACTCTAACTTCTTTTTTTTTTTTTTTTGAGATGGAGTCTCGCTCTCTCATCCTGGCTGAAGTGCAGTGGCGTGATCTCAGCTCACTGCAACTTTCACATCCTGGGTTCAAGTGATTCTCCTGCCTCAGCCTCCCAAGTAGCTGGGACTACAGGTGCATGCCACCACTCGCTGCTAATTTTTGTACTTTTTAATAGAGATGAGGTTTTGCTATGTTGGCCAGGCTGGTCTCAAACTCTTTACCTCAGGTGATCCACCTGCCTCGGTCTCCCAAAGTGCTGGGATTACAGGCATGAACCACCACACCTAGCCAACTCTAACGTTATTTTTAAACAGCTAATTTTCATAGAGTTTAAATGGTTCTCTGTAATTGTAATTAAGTTGTCCATACTTTGTTTCTATGTTGATTTAATAGAATTTTTGCTATTAAGATTGTGTAAAATTCTTTCTCCATAGATCCAAGACATACATGTGATTGACCACAATGAATAAAAATCACACCTGGGAAGTTCCAAGGTAATATTTTAGGGTATCATTTTTTAAAATAAATACAATTTTTAAAAAATTTTCTTGAGACGGGGTTTCTCTCTGTTGCCCAGGTTGAGTGCAGTGGTGCGATCACAACTCACTGCAGCCTCGACCTCCTGCACTCAAGTGACCCTGCCACCTTGGCCTCCAAAGTGCTGGGATTACATGTGTGAGCCACCATGCCTGGCCATGTATTGTTTTTTAATGTTTATAATCTCTTGTATTCTCAAAGTAATGCTCATCGTAATTAACTTTATACTTAGCCCTTGTTTTATTGCACAGATTTGTTTTTTCAGAATTTGTAATTGTCTTTTTAAATTTGTTATTGATATAACTAACATACAATTTCTTTTTGAAATTTTTAAAACTTTTTTCTCTTAAAAAATTTTTTTTGTATTCTATTTTCTTTTTTTCTTTTTCTTCAGGGTAACAGTTATTAATAACACACAATTTCACCTTCTCACTAACGTTGCTGTTAATAGGTTCTAAAGTTTCTTAATCATTGCATTTCTTCTACTAAATCCACTTTTATTTTTTGGAAAGGGAAAACGCTCTTTCGGGGCTTCTTGAAATTATTTTGTAACTTGAATCAGGTACTACTTATTTCTGCTAAAAATCTGTCATGTTATTTCTGTTTACTGGACTGCTGGACTAGGTCCATAATGATATTCATGACCTTCTCTAAAATAACTACTGCGACTTTAAGTCAGTTTTTAAAGTTCACAGATCATAGTGTATTTGTTTAAGAGCATTGGGAATTATTTATTTCCAAAATTCATGATTGCAGACATTGTGTGGTCAGCAAATGGTCACAAAGAAAGTCCACTGTATATATTCAACCTAGAAGGAAAAACACTGATAGAACAGTGAATTCTTTGGCTTCCTTATCCAGGCCATGCATGTCAGTGCTTCTGTCCCCTTGTTGGCCAGTATCTCAGTGTCTAGGCAGATGAAGTTCTTAGAAGGGTGCTGGTCAGCCAGAGATCACAGATACGCAAAAGTTGGCTTTAAAAAAAATTCAGTGTCCTATAATTGGATTCTCCACTGCTGCAAACTCTGCTGTGTGCCACTGTCTGCCATTTGCCTATGCCTGTCCTAGGCTGCTCTTCTAAATTTCCCTTGACAGTAGCTTTAAGTCCCTGTCTCACTCGACACTGGACTTCCTTGATTTGTGAGTGGAATTTGCAAGTGTAAAGGTGTCCTGTACTGTTTGTTCCTGAGGCATAGTTTCAAGTAAAATGGCATTTTACAGCCTGCATTAATGGGAAATTACTTTCTATTAGAATTCTGAATAATGTGCACATAATGTTTATAAAGTAAAGGAAAGATGTCAAGCATTTCACTAACAAATGAAAGCAAAGCTGACAAGAGTCTGCCAGAAGTGAATTCTAAGAACATTTTCTTCATCATTTCTCCTTTCAGCTCACAAATCTATAGGTTGGTGATTCAGCCTGGGCAGCTCTTCAGGTCTCAGCTGGGCTCACTCATGAGACTGGGGAAAAGCTGGCTATCAGCTGGTGCCTCCCAGGTCTGGAGGTTGGCTGGGGTGACTTAGTTCTGCTCCACATGTCTCCCTCCATACATAGCCCTGGTATGTTCTCACAGTGAAGGCAGAGCTTCCATTGGAGTACTTGTCTCCGGGTACTGTTTTTCCCCAAGCTCCCAACATAGGCTTCTTTAGTGTGTTCCCAAGTCTACTTCACAATTTCTCCAAAAGATTCCAGTCATTTTACATGGATTACAGAGACAGTCTTGCAGACCCTCTTCTTGGCCATAGGAAGTCACCAAAGTAAGGAAGGGAAGAAGAGGTGAGGAAGGCAACAGGGCCAACTCCTCTTGGTAAAGCACAAACAGTAACTAGAAAGTACCCACCACAGAGAAGGCAGGAGAGCAACTTAAGGGCAAACACCCCAGGCTCTAGAGAAAAGCAGATGCCGATTCCAGTCCTAGCTTCTCCACTCACCATGGGCAAGTTATTTATCCCCCAGCCTCAGATTCCTTGGAGGTAAAATGGGAAATGCCACTAACTACTGCCTTATGGCAGTAGTAGTTTGTGAAGATCGAATACAATCATGGAGCTTGGCATAGCAGCTGTTGCATGTGCACTCATGGAAATGATGGTTATACTGGGACTTAGGTGGGGGAATACTGTGGGCTTTAAAAGGAATCCTTAGCCTGTGGCGTATACTGCTAGCATTAGGACAAGGACAGAGATAAACATTTCCCTTGACTTCTTTTCACTTTCACAAGTCCACAGGCAACTTGCCCCAGTCTCCTGTCCTGAACACCACTACCCCACCCCAAATCCCGGACCTGGGCACTGTATTATACCCACAGCTGTGGAGCTCTTAGTTCCCCAGGCTGGTTCATACGAGGGGGCACCAGGGACCCGGCCAAGAGGTGCCCCTGCTGGATCAACCATCTGTGGCCCCTGGGCAGTGAGTGCTCTGGAGTCCACTGGTCCTTGCCTGGGGCCTGTGCTGGGAGGCAGAGGTGTCAATAATCCCAGCTGCTGGCCTCGCGGCCAGGGGCAAGGAGCATTCCAGCCAAGTGTCACCATCACCATCGTTCTGAGTGGCCTGGGCCGACCCACAGATGGCCTCTTAGCTCCTCTCTTGGTGCCCTGGGCTCAGGCAGAGAGCATGGTGCCCAAGCACATAGTCTCATAGTGAATTAATGAAACAGCAACAAAGCAGATAAATGGTTTCACTGGTCCTTTACGTAGGTTCTTTCCAACAGCTTTGGAGTGTGAGGATGTCTTCTCATCCTCATCAGCACAAGATGTCATTCATGTTGGACAGTTTTGACAGTATGTACAACAGGAATGAGTTTAGTGAACAGAGAGATTCCCAGGATAACTAGGATGGATAGAAGAATGAAAAAGACAAAAATGGCAAAGCTCAGATAGTGTACTCCACTTATTTAGGACAGTCACTAAACTAAAAGCAGTTTTCTGTTCTATAGGTGAACTCTGATCCTATGAATAAGGCTGACCACAAGTTCACTGAGACCCTGGAACCCACTGTTGATTGACTCTTTTACAGTAGATGGCAAGGAAGAAAACATCTATAATTAGAGTCTCAAGGTAATGAGAAATTTAGTCTATGTAACAAGAGTGGCCCATTTGGATATATCTGTACTGATGGGACCCATATGATGCAATGAGAGTTATCAGGATGAGAAATAACTTTCTAGCTGTAAGGAGCTCCATCTCTGTCTCTCACTCTGATGTCTGCTTAGGGACCTTGGTGTAGAGGTTCCCGCTGAAGAGTGTACTGGTGATGTGAAGGTGGTCAGGGAGCTGGAGAGTCCTCCTCACCACTTATCCTCTTCAGAATCCACTTACTTTCCCCTGAAGTTGATGATATATTGCCAGCATCTTCTTTTCAGATCTTTAAAATGTGCAGAACGAGGTCATTGTGCACATGATCCTCACGGGAAGCTGAAGCATCATCCTCATCGCTGCTGAAATTCTCCAGAATCCACTCAAGATTCCATGAAGTTGACATATGGGAACCAAAGATTATGTGAAATTGACATATGGGAACCATCTTCTTCCTTATCCATTGATTTGCCAGATGTTATGCTGAGATCTTTCAGGAGCAGCTGAATAGTCTTCATCCTTATAGCTACCTTCATAAATGATGTCCAGAGGAGAATTGTATTCCATGTTCTTGAAGCTGCCTTGGTCTTCCATGGTACCTTCTCCAATGCCCTGTAACAAGGAAGCTGCTTCAGTATGTCCTCGACAGAAAGATTTTCACTTGCTTTTGAGTCCACGTTGACCACAGATGAGACCTCCTTCTCTGACCTCTCACTTGGAAAATCCCCTACCAGGTCTTCGGCAGAAGCTCCAGTGAATTGCTCCCCAGTGTGTACTCTGTTATGTGACCAGATGGTTTTGACCCACTGCTTGGGGCAGGCAGCATATCTTCTGGACCACTGAAGATATGTTTCTCACAGATGCGACTGTCTGCGGCTGTTGTCACAGGTAGTAGAGGAATTTACCAAGACAGCTATAGGTAAAGAAAGGCAGGTTTGTTAAAGAAAGTATGAAAATACATTGTAAGATTACAATGGGCAGCACAGCAGAGAAGGGGCTGTCTGCAAAGAGGCAGGGGCAGAAGGAAAGTTTTATAGGGTTGTACTGGACAGGGTTATGTGCAGAACAAGGTCATTGTGTGGAATGAGGTCATCTCTCAGAACAATTATTTATTCTTCTTCCCCACCTGGAGCCCCTCCCCACCTGAGGCCCCTTCCTCATTTTTGCTTACTTATCAGGAATCCACGTTCCCCCTATGACAGAACAGCAATGACAAAGCTTTGGCATTGGGGTAGAGGTCTCATCTTCCAACTGCTTCCTGCTGACCAGGGGCGTGGAGTTGACCCAACCTATGGTTGTTGGTCTGTCAGGAGACCTTGTGAGCCATTGTCCTGGGTTGTAGGACCTAGGATATTGGATCATGCTGGAGGAGAGCATTCATTGGAGAGGGGGAGCATGTCTAGGCAAAACTGGCCTTCAGCTGAATGGGAGACTCCTAAAGGTAGCAGACATCATTGAGGAGAGTCCAATATCCTGTTCATAGCACCATTTGAAGGTGAAACTACTGAATTCTAGAAGATAAAATTTTGTTTCTTGAACCAGTTACCAAAAAGGCAAAGAAAAACCCTTTGTAGTGTGACTGTTTTTCCTTATTGGAAGCCCATTTAGATAACCTGGAAGTTATACTTGATGAAAAAGTGTTTGAATTTAATTAGACACAGCATAGGGAGCCAATTTTAGAGAGACTATTATATCTTAATTACATATAATGTTCCTTTTATGAATTTCACAAATTTTCTCATTTACACAGACCATCTATGATGTGCCCAGACTTTCTGACTTGTCCTAAGCATCCCTCTTTCTTAAACAAGCAGTCATTTTACTTTAGGACAAGAATTTACCATTCAAATCCTTTCTCATGTAAAACCTTCATAACCTTCATTACCAAAAACAACTCTTTACCTTTATAACTTTCTTTATGTTTCTCTTATTTCCTGGTTCCATTTTATCTTGTTTTACATATAACAATTAACCTTTGAATTAGACAAAAGTTATTTTCCTTTATTTATTTATTTATTTATTTATTATTATTATACTTTAAGTTGTAGGGAGTTATTTTCCTTTTTTTAGGAGTTTGTGGTTTATGCTGTGTGTTTCTGTGTGAGTTCTGTGGAAGGGAAGCAAATGAGGAGGTTATTTACATATTGTAGAAGTTGTTCCATCAAGAGATTACTCAGTTAGCTTTCTTGCTAGGGCTTGTCTGAATAAGTATGGGCTATTTTAAACCCCTGAAATAAGACTATCTAGGTTGAAGTTATTTGTTAAAGATTTAGATAGCTTTCCCAGGAGAAATGGGTCTATTAGAGGGAAAGATGAATTCAGAGGTTGGGTAAATATGAAGCAGGCACCCATCTTGGAAAATATGTTTTTGCCCCAAAGGGGTGTGTGGTATTTAGATATTACCAGGGCATGGAGGGAAAATGGTAATTGAGCCCTTACATAGTATAAAGGGATGTGAATTTTTCTTTTGGAGGGAGAGGGTGCCACTTTTTCCATTACCCAACAGGATTTGGAGGAGAGTTGCTTAGAGAAGGAGATTAGTACAAAGTTACTATAAGTCATTTAGCCAAAATATAAGTCCAAAATTTTTAAAAGGCAAAAATCTTTACTCGCTGATAGAGGGGAGACTCAACTTTCAAAACAGGCTGCAATAAAGACAGCATGAGGACGACTGGATCTGTCTCCTTTTTCTTCCCTCCTTTTTCTGTCATTCATTTAAAAGGCAAACAAAATTCTTTCATTTTTGTTTATATCACATGAAAATCTTGTTTAAAAGAGAAAGCCAAATTACATCTTTGTACTAGTGTTCTATTAATGTTAAATCCAATTATTAATAAAACCTTATAAACAAATCTGTCCAATCTTTATTAGCTTGACCATAAGGTAAGATTTCCATAAGCCTCTTATAACCTTTTATCGTTTTCTGTTAAACGGCAGATTAATTATCTAAGAAAACTATTATTCAGACACATGGGCCCAGATTCTGGACCCGCATTAATGTGCTTTTATTTCAATTTTCAACCCATGGGAAAACTAAATACTTCCCTTCAAGTCTTAGCCAGTGTTTTAATACCCACAGAACTTTTTACAAGATCAGCCCTCCACAACTTACTTTTTAACTTGCTTAAACCTTCAGCTTTATTTCATTACTCCTGTAGGTTAGGCCAATCCTTAAAACCCTCTGAGCAAGACAAAAGTACATTCCCTTTAACGAAAGCCATATTTTCATGCCTTCTTATAACCTCCCACCAAAAGCATATTCTACTTTCCTTCTATACTTTGCATGTAAACTGTTTCTCCAGCAGTCTCAAGTACCTGTTACAATGTTAACTCTTAGCAACTGTTATTTTTGGCGAAAAATCTCATGAGTAATTTTTTTTTTTTTTTTTTTTTTTTTTTTTTGAGATGGAGTCTAGCTCTGTCGTCCATGCTGGAGTGCAATGGCGCGATCTCGGCTCACTGCAACCTCCGCCTCCCCTGGGTTCAAGCAGTTCTCCTGCCTCGGCATCCCCCCCACCAACAAGTAGCTGGGATTACAGGTGCCCGCCACCATGCTCAGCTAATTTTTGTATTTTTCGTAGAGACAGAGTTTCACTGTGTTGGCCAGGCTGGTCTCGAGCTCCTGACCTCATGATCCACCCGCCTCAGCCTCCCAAAGTGCTGGGATTACAAGCATGAGCCACCGTGCTCTGTCCTGATGAGTAATTTTAACCATGTATAAGATTGCAGAGCTCAGGACAAGCTGTAGATTATGTCAGACTCTTCCCAGACTAACCAGGGGACCAGGCTAACTTCATATGTCCCCAGGCCTTATCTGGAATCTAATGGCTATAAAACAAGTCAATTATTAAAAGTCATAGAAGCAGTTTATGGCCTTAAAGCATCTAGTAAGCAGTATCCGACTGCCTAATTTAGTTTAAATGTGTGAACTTTGATGACATATTTTATTTTACTTTACCAATAATCTTTAAACTGTCTTTTTAAAAGATTATGTCACGTGACCTAAAAGGCATTAAAGTTTTATTTTTCTGACAATATGTTTAAGTGCTTATTTTTCTTTAAGCCAATTAGAACTCTTTTATATAATCACATATAAATACACAGACAGAAATGGAGAATTAAGACAAAACTCCATCAACTGAGAAGTTTTTAGAGAGAAAGCAGGGGCTTTCTCTATAAAACCAATATCTGTATACATGCAGACCAAATATCAGCTTTAAGTTGATTTCTAACTACAGAGCTTTTAAAAGAACAATCTTTTAAAAATCTTTTATTGCCAGATTTCAGTCAGGACAAATGGCTAGTATTTCTGGCTTTTGAATATTTTACTAAAGGTAATTTATAACATGATATTGGTAAGCCTTAACCAAGAAGAAGACTTCAACACAGACACATGAGCTGTCTCCAAAGAGATGGTCAGTGATTTACAAGATCTAGAATTGCCCCAAAGGTAATTCAGAGAAAAGAAAATTTCAAGACAGGAAATCAGAAGCTGTTCATGGAGGGGAAAAGAATCAATAAAGAGCAAAAATACCACAAGTATTAAACCACAAAGGACTCACTTTGAAAGACAAGACTTGAACACATTGTGATAGGGCAAAGCTTTAGCCACTGATCTACAGCACAAGGTGACTGCCGTTTTTTCCAGAAGGAGTTTAAAGCGTTTTCAAGCTTGCGAAGGATTTTAACTGCTCAAGATAATTTTCTAAGACTAGCCATGTTGTTATTTTGCATCCTTCTTTCAATTTAACCTTTTTCTTTTATCCGTCTACCCAGTTCCAGTAGTGACCCAATCTAAAAGGCTGTTAACATCCAGATAGTAATTTTCTAGGTTTTTACCATGTAAGCAAAAGGTTATTTCCAGAAAGGGGTAGAGGAGGCGCCTCCATGACAGACAGCTTTTGAACTCAAAAGGGAAATTTATAATTTTATTTGCTGCCTGCGGAGTTGCCCTTGGCTTTGTTTTGTTGGTAATGATGTTTGAGTTGGAAGCCAGCTGGAGCGGAGACCCCCACCCCAGCAGAGGGCCATCAGGGGTGTCGGATGGGATTCTGTCCTGGGGGCCCTTCAAGCAGTCCCATTTCCATGGCCAAGCTTGTGGCTGAGGGGGCAAACTGTGTAAGGCTTTTCCCCATTTGTCCCATTGGGACAGTTTGCCTTTCAGTGGCCTGGCCTTCTGTACTGATGGCAGTTACCTGGAGGATATTCTGAGGGCAACCTAGACAGGGCTGGGGGCTCATAAAGCAGCCAGCAGTTGAGCCTGCCTTTTGTCCTTGTGTTTTCTGTGTTTTTCTTTCCCCTTAGCTCTGTCCTTTTTATTCTGCTCTCAGTTATAAAAGACTGAGGAGGCTAATTTGAGAATTTCCTGCATAGGGGCCATGCTATTAATGTATTACACAAGAAAATTAGATGTGCCCTGTTTTCTCTGCACCTCTGAGCTCACTGTCTGTTCGACTTTTTTAAGTTTTAATTTCCAAGACTTGAACTCGCTGCCATGTCCACTGAAGAAGGGTTCAACTTTAACACTGATGAGCAGGTGCTGGAAGGCCACTTCAGCACCTTCAGGCCTATCTCTGTGGTGGTTGTCAAGGAAACTCAGCGGTCCAGGGTTTTGGTTTCGTCACCATCACCAACCCAGAGCATGCCTCAGATGCCATGAGAGCCATGAACAGAGAGTCCCTGGATGGTCACCAGATCCGCGTGGATCATGCAGGCAAGTCTGCTGGGGAACCAGAGGAGGTGCTTTTGGGACCCATGGGCATGGTCGCAGCTACTCTAGAAGTGGTGGGAACCAGGACTATGGGAGTGGCAGGTGTGACAGTTGACCTGGAGGATATAGATATGGATATGGACAGTCCAGCTACTATAATGTCAGAAACCAGGGTAGTTATGAATGCTACTCAGAAGGAATTACAGAGGCAGTTATGACAACTGAAATGATACATGTGCACATAATATACACAAGGAATAGCTCTTCTGATCCAGGATCATCCTTCCAAAAGGCTGTATTTATAAAGGTTTTTCGAGCTGCATGGAAACATTTTATTTTATAGTATATCAACCTCTTGTTTTTAAATTGAGCTCCCAAGGTAGCTAGTTAAAGACCTTTTAGACAGCTCCATCTTTGTTTAAATTTTTTCCTCCCATTTGAAGCCAAATTATAAAACATTTGCAGGGTCTGAGTATTTTTCTTTTTACCAGTTTTTTAGTTTGAGCTCTCTGGATTATTGGATCTAGCAATAACTGGTCCTGGCATTTGACCAGACTGGTTTTTGAAAATTAATGTGTATCCAGGGACATTTTAAAAACCTGTACACAGTATTTATTGTGGTTAGGAAGCAATTTCCAAATGTACCTATAAGAAATCTGCATCAAGAACATGATTATCTAGGGATTTTCTTTAATTCAGATCACCAAACTGACTATATAGAAGAGTTGCTTTAAAATGTTTGCAAATGTCTTTTTTTTTTTAATACCAGAAGAAAAAAATGTTGTTTGTCTTATATACTGCTTAGGATGTCCTTCACAGAGCTTATTAAAAAGATGAAACTGGAAAAAAAAAAAAAAGGAAAATTAGATGTTTCTTTTTGAGAATCTGAGAGTTAAATTTGTCTTAATGTTTTAGGATGTAGCCCAGAGGTGAGTCTGAAGAAATAGATGGGGTTTGTCCCATGTTGGGACTAGAAAATGATGAGCTGCTGGGGGGTAATGTCTGCTGGGAACATGAACCACACTTTCTTTAGGGGCATCCTGCTGAGGAAAAGGGTTCTGCTCACATCACAAAGGGATACAAGTGCACTTTCTAAAGGGGCGTTCCACCCCCATTAGAATGGACCTTTCAGTGCTGGCGCCTTAAGTTGGGTGATCAGCCCAAGTATGAGGAAAAAGGGTAAAGAGAGAGACAGAGTGCTGCCAGCCCTGGAGAAGGGACAGGAATGGGGACACTCACTGCTCTGAGGCCGCTTGAGATCACCTGATTTGGGAGCATCCAGAGCAGGATGTCTGGCTGTCTTCATGGGAGAATTTAGAGTGAGAAAGAGGGCGTCTGAGTTCCCCAAAACCTGTGTGCCAATTGTGCCACACAAAGGGATTGGGGACTTTCAACCAGAAAGGATAGGAGAGGGTCTTCCTCCCTTCTGGGCAAGGCAGCCAAAGTTGTTCACCCTCTGGCCTTCAGGCTACACCAAGGTGTGGGCCTGGCCAGTTGTGATCAGTTGCCAGAGGGATGCTGGAGTTCGTCTGCTGGAAGACAGGAAAGGAAAGCAAACTCTGAGCTCTCACCTCATCAGGCAGTGGTGGTCAGACATCTTTTCACAGGGACCTTCTGGTCTGCTGAGGAGTGGCCCCGGCTGGGGACCTTCAGCTGTCTCTGTGCTTGGATGCTGTCACCAAGAGGTTGGAGTTGGAGGACAGGAAAGGGAGAGAGTAGAGGAAGAGGTCCCCGAACAGTCCCTGTACGGGCCACCAAAACATCACAGATGTGACTATCTGGGGCCGGGCTGGTGTTGCAGGTGGTAAAGGAATTTACCAAGATAGTTGTAGGTAAAGAAAGGCAGATTTATTAGAGAAAATATGAAAATACATTGCAAGATTGCAACAGGCAGCACAGCAGAGAAGGGGCTGCCTGCAAAAAGGCAAGGGCTGGAGGGAAGTTTTATAGGGTTGTGCTAGAGGGGGCTGCATGCAGAGGTCATCTCTCAGAACAGTTGTTCATTGTTCTCCACCTGGGGCCCTTCCCCACCTGAGGCCCCTTCTTTATTGTCGCTTACTTATCAGGACTCCACAACATTCTCATATTCTTGAGGCAAGATTCTGTCCATGAAGAGAGGAAGGGATAAAGAAAATGCAATATATATACACAATGGAATGCTCTTCAGCCTTAAAAATTCATGAAATCATGTCATTACAGCAACATGTATGGATGAGGTAGGAAAAATGCCCCAGAGAATCCACACCAAAGTTTCCTCCTCAGCAGCTGTGCCCACAGACAGAAGCTGTTTCTTCCCCGGGATGGTGCCCCAGGTCCTCCTGAAGCTGCCATGGTGCCCCCTCAGGAGGGTTCTGAAGGAACTGGAGCTCTTCTCCTCACAGGCCGAGTAGTATTTCTTTGTATATAAGCACCACATTTTCTTTATCCATTCATCTGTCAATGGACACTTAGGCTGCTTCTATACGCTGTTGTGAATAATGCTGCAATAAACATGGGAGCACAGATGTCTCCCCCACATACTGATTTCATTTCATTTGGATAGATACCCAGTAGTGGAACGGTGGCAACACGGACGAACCTGGAGGACACTATGCTAAGTGGAATAAGCAAGACACAGAAAGACAAACATGATTTCAATCATGCATGGAATCTAAAAAAGTTTATCTCACAGAAGTAGAGAATAGAATAGTTGTTACTAGAGGCTGTGGAGGGGAAAGGGAATGGGGGCATAGGAAGCAATTGGTCAAAAAGTACAAAGCGACTGTTAGAAGAAGTTCTGGTGTTCTAGTCACAGTAGGGTGACAATGGTTAACAATATTGTATATTTCAAAAAAGCTAGAAGAGAGGATTTTGAATGTTCTCACCAGAAAGAAATGATAAACGTGGCCAGGCATGGTGGCTCACGCCTGTAATCCTAGCACTTTGGGAGGCTGAGGAGTGTGTATCAACTGAAGTCAGGAGTTCCAGATCAGCCTGGCCAACATGGCAAAACCCCAACTCTACTAAAAATACAAAATTAGCTGGGCATGGTGGCAGGCGCCTATAATCCTACATGGTGGCAGGTGCCTGTAAGCTACTTGGGAGGCTGAGGCAGGAGAATCGCTTGAACCTGGCAGGCAGAGGTTGCAGTAAGCTGAGATTGCACCGTTGCACTCCAGCCTGAGAGACGGAGCAAGACTTCATCTAAAAAAAAACAAAAGAAAAGAAAGACCAGCAAAGTCAAGAGTCAAAGGAGCAGTGTTGAAGTTGGGAGCTTTAAGAAAAAGGAGTTTTGGAACAGTTATCTTAGCAGATAAATATGCATGGCAAATGGTAAACAAGTGAGTGGCTGAGCAGCTGTGAGGATTCAGGCTAGAATAGTGATTTTTAACTACTCCTTTAAATCAAGGACTGTCCTGCATGATACTTTGTGTAGAACAAACACACACTAAATATTGTTGAATTGATTCTAATTTTTTAAAGTTTTCTTTTGAATGAGAGGAAAAGACAAGAGAAAAAAAGAAAACAAGGAAAGTGAAAGCAAGAGAGTGTTTCAGCTTTCCCAGGGCATGGGAATCTCAGAAGCGCTTTGCTTCAGCTTTCCCAGGGCATGGGAATCTCAGAAGTGCTTTGCTTGCTTAATGACCTTTACCAAGTCACCTTTTCAATACTGGCTTCATTTCCTAGGCAGCAAAACAGGGGAAATAATCTCTGCCTCCTTTTTGTCTTCCAAGAACATCATAAATAAATAATATTATTTAGTAAAATAATATTTGTATACTCTTAGTAAAATAATATTTGTATACTCTTTTGGTTGCCTTATAGAAAAGAGAATATTTAATTTCCTCATTTTTATAGATTTGCTTCTCTTTTCTGGGCTGTTTATTATTATAGATTGGTTAGCAAGAGTTTGGCCTGTTGACATTGATTTTAAGACAATAGAAGGGGAAATAATACGAGCAATGAAAATTTGTGCCAAAAATAAAATGGAGAAATGAAATGAAAGGAAAGGATGTTTGATTACTTTCAACCTTACCAGTCAATATCATTGTCTTTAAATATCTCTTGGAGTTTCATGCAATTATTCTATCTCATCAGTACACTTGAAGTTGCATTTTAATTTCATGATTGATTTCCAGGAGACAGTTTCCCTTTGTATTTTACTCATAAAGTATAAATAAGCAAAATGATTATTTTTAAAAGTTAACCAGACAATAGCTTTCTAAATATCATCCATGGTTTGCCAAGTCACCTATCCAAGTTTCCCTATGCTGAGGTAGATCACATGTCTATTTTTGATCATTAATAATAAGCTACCCCTTTTCTCCTCAGCCAAGGCTGGAGGCCAAGATCAGCCCTCAGGGATCATCATCAGGACTGCCATGAGCTGAGCCACCTTGTTTTCCTGCCGCAAACATGTGAAAAGAAAGAAAAAAGAAATAATAATAGTAATAATAATAAAGCAGTTTTCCTTCTGGCTCTGGGTTTGTTGTTATTTTGTGTAAGACCAACCCCTCCCCGCTTTTAAAGGGAATTATTTAACCAAAAAACTCCCTAGCATCTTTTCTGTGACTCTGAATTCATAATGTTGGTTATAATGTATGCTTTAATGTTAGGCAGGTCCAAGTCTGAAATATGGATTATAAAATTAACTGTAGGAAATCTGGCCGCAGCCCCAGGGATAGCCACTGTGTTAGTCTGTTCTCACATTGCTATAAAGAACTACCTGAGACTGAGTAATTTATAAAGAAAAGAGGTTTAATTGGCTCATGGTTCCACAGGCTGTACAGAAAGCATGGCTGGAAGGTCTCAGGAAATTTACAATCATGGCAGAAGGGCAAAGGGAAAGCAAGCATGTCTTCAGGAGGAAAAGAATGAAGTGGGGAGTGCCACACACTTTTAAACCATTGGATCCTGTGAGGACCCACTGCCATGAGAACACCAAGGGGAAAATCTGCTCTTAAGATCCAGTCACCTCCCACCAGGTCCCTCCCCCAGCACTGGGAATTACATTTCAACATGGGATTTGGAAGGGACACAGAGCCAAACTGTATCAGCCACCCTTATGTAGTAATTTTAAAGAAAGCTTTTTGGCAATTGCTGTGCCATCATTTTTTCCCTAATCCTTTATAAATAGAGCAACAGTTAATTGTCCAACTATTTTAAAAATGTCATGATAGAAAATTTTAAAATGTACTTGGGTTTAGAATCATTTTGACAATTTTGGGTTGGGGGGCATGGGGAGACTAGATCTTACTCCATCACCTAAGTTGGAGTGCAGTGGCGTGATCATGGCTCACTGTAGCCTTGGACCCCTGGGCTTAAGGCATCCTCCCGTCTCAGCCTCCTGAGCAGCTGGGACTATAGGCATGTGCTTCTTGAAGAATTGCTCTTGACAGAGAACTTTATGTTTTGGTACCTATTAACTGCAATGTAGTACTAGGAGGATACTCTTGAAGATAAATGTCAGAGTTTACATTTTTGAAGTTTTATTTTTTAAAATGGGTGTACAAGTTTTTTGAGTCTGCATTAGATTTCAGGGTTCCGGCCTGACACAGGGCTCCAGAGGTGCAGCTGAGTCAGCGTCAGCATCCATGTGCATAGCAACATTTCCCCATCTGCTCTGTGGTTGCTGTTGCCATATGCCCTTGATTTTCCTGGCTTCTCTTAATTTTAGTTATTGTAAATTTTTTGGTTCCATAATTTACATTGAAAAATAGATTATAATTCTCTGGTGAATTTCTATATCTTTTTGTCTATTTTCTTGAACATTTCAGTCAGTCCTTGTTTGCTAATCTAATACACGGATTACCTATGGGTTACTTTCTATTGTCTATTTTTTCTTGACTTTTGATCGTACGACTCTGTCTTTTAGCATGCCTAATAAGTTTGGATATTTCTTCAATATTAAATACTGAATATAAAATATTGAGTATAAAATAATTCATCATTAGTTTGAGTATTTGGCATTGCAGTTTTCCTTTGTTAGAGTTAAGAATGTTTTTATGTTTTCAATTTTTACTCTTTTATAAGCAAGGAGATTCTACATCCTCTGCTGACATTCATTTGAAACATTAAAACAAAATCCATGAAAAGTTGGTCTCGGAGTCATAGTTATACTTCACTGAATTAAAATGACATCACAAATCACAAGGGCTCTATTAGAGTTCCTTGCCTGAGGTGCTATAGTCATAAGTGGTATATAAGCAGTTATTTAGAAGGAATGGAATGGTGTCAGCAAAATACCTTAAATAGATACATTTCAGATTTTCTTCACATGATGAAAAATTGAAGTGAAACAAGTCTTTTGCTAACAAGATTAAAAAAAAACATAGGCAAATTATCCCTAAGAACCAAACTGGCCTTTCTAATTTATTCTTTACATGATTACAGAGTCAAAGTAGAACCCAAAGTATGAGAATATAATGTCTTATGATCATGAAGAATCATTCATGGAACCTCTGTTGTGTGAGAGGAATTGTGTAATGTGATGGGTCCTCAGATATTTTGTTGTCGTTGTTTTGAGATGGGGGTCTTGTTCTGTTGCCCAGGCTGGAGTGCAGTGGCGTGATCTTGGCTCACTGCAACCTCTGCCTTCCAGGTTCAAGTGATTCTGTTGCCTCAGTCTCTCAAGTAGCTGGTACTACAGACATGAACTATCACACCCAGCTAATTTTTGTATTTTAAGTAGAGATGGGGTTTCACTATGTTGGCCTGGCTGGTCTCAAACTCCTGATCTCAAGTGATCTGCCTGCCTCAGCTCCCAAAGTGTTAGGATTACACCATGCCCAGCCAGGTCCTCAGGTTATTTAAAGGTGTATGTCTACTGTCTGAACCCTGAAGCCTGGGTGGTGAGCCACGGCTATGGTGCCCAGCCAAGAAGCAGGTGTCCCTGAGAACCTACCAAGAAAAAGTTTCATTGCTCAAATGCAGTAGGCAAAGAGCCAGAAAATTAGCTTAGAAGGAGCTTAAAGACAGGTGGTAGTTGCGAACCTCTAGAGCTCTCCTGCGGCCGTCCAGGAGTGCCCTGCATGTAAGTCCTAATAAACTCATCTACTTGTCGAACTGGACATCTGAGTCATTCTTTGTTCTCTCGGCACCCTCCTAATTTGAATGGGGAGCAGGGTGGCGGGACTTATAGTCCCAAGTTTTTCTCATAACATGCTCTGTGCATAATTAACACGTAAATGTACCAAGAACCCTTTTGGCAATCTGGTGAAGTTAATGGACCACTTAGAATGTTTCCAGATATATCAAAATAAAATACACAGAATTACAGAGTAACCCTGTGATATTGAAATAATGTTATCACACATTTTAAAGGTAAAATTTGTGAAATATTAATATCTATGCTTTTTAACTTATTAAATAACAAAATCTAATGGCAGGCCTAATTTTTGTCATAATTTTGAATTAATAATGAGCATAAACTATTTCAAGACAGTTACGATTGTAATGTAGGACCATCTTAGTGATTTGGTAACAAAATCGCAGGTACAGCTAGTACTACTGAGGGTTTTGATTTTTTGAGGAGGGCAACATTTATAATAAAGGAAATGCTGACTTAATGGAAATAAAGATGTCATTTGTTCCCCATCCAAGTTCACAGACCTTCTGAATTCTCTCCATGGTTCCTCAAGCCTCCCTAGGTTTGGAACTCCTACTTTAAGTATTTTATCCTTTTCCACAAGGTGTGGACAACTTTGAGAATACTGGGAGATTCTGAGCAAAGAACAATGACTTCCTCACCTGTAGGGCCCAGGCATGAAAGATCTTACTTGTTGGCAGGGTTGCACTTCCTGACCAGAATGCAGGTGTTCTGCTTGCTAGTCTGCCTATAGCCCTGCCTTGCCCGGTACCCTTGTACCATTGAGAACCTTGGAGTTGGACTGACAATCAAAAATCATCTCGTACAATCAACATACCTTTTCATGAAAAAAATGGTTGAGTTTTTACCAGGAGGCAGGCCCTGAGCTATACATGTAACACACCTGACTATCACAGCAACTCCATGAGGTAGAAGTGATTCTTCCCAGTTTACATAGACTCATTTGTTCATTCAGAAAGAAAAATATATTAGTTATCTATTGTGTATCCATTACTAAGGTAGGTGTGTGGTTTAAAATTCAGACATAGGCCAGTCACGATGGCTCACGCCTGTAATCCTAGCGCTTTGAGAGGCTGAGGTGGGCAGATCGCTTGAGCCCAAGAGTTCGAGACCAGCGTGGGCAACATGGTGAAACCCCATCTTTCCAAAAAATAAAAATAAAAAAAAATCCCTAAAACCACAAAAATCAGCCAGGCATGGTGGCAAGCGTCTGTAGTCCTGGCTACTCAGCAGGCTGCGGTAGAAGGATCACCGGAGCCTGGGAGGTCAAGGTTACAAGTGAACTGAGACCACACCACTGCACTCCAGCCTGGCTGATAGAGTGACAGCCTATTTCAATAATAATAATAATAATAATAAAATAAGAAGAAGAATAATAAAGAATAAAATACAGACATAGTTGCTGTCCTAATAGACTTTATATTCTAGTAGGAAAGACAGACAAAAATATATAAATTATCTAATTACAAATTGTGATAAGTCTTTTAAAAAGAACAAACAAGCTGTTGAGACTGAGACTCATGGGGGACCTACTTAAAGGAATAGGATTGTGAAGGGAGCTATCTCTGAGGAAGTAACATTTACGCTGAAAGTAGAAGTATGAAAAGAAACCAATCATGCAAAAAGCAAGAGTGTCCCAGGCAGAAAGGACAGCAAGAGCGAAGGCTGTTAGGCAGGAAAGATTTTGGCATTTTAAAAAAGTATTATTTTTAAAAGTGTAGTAAAAAACATCACAAACAATTTACCATCTTAAGCCAGGCACAGTGGTACACACCTGTAATCCCAGCACTTTGGGAGGCAGAGGAGAGATGATCACTTGAGGCCAGGAGTTCGAGACCACACTGGCCAACACGGTGAAACCCCATCTCTAGCAAAACAATACAAAAAATTAGCTGGGTGTGGTGGCACACCCCTGTAATCCCAGCTACTTGGGAGGCTGAAGCACAAGAATCTCTTGAACCCAGGAGGTGGAGGTTTCGGTGAGCCAAGATTGCACCACTGCACTCCAGCCTGGGCAACAGATTGAGACTCCATCTCAAACAAAACAAAACCCAATTTACCATCTTAACCATTTCTAAGTGTACAGTTCAGTGGTGTTAACTACATTCACATTGTTGTGCAATAGATGTCTAGAACTTCCTCATCTTACAATACTGAAATCTATACCTATTGAAAAACAACTCCTCATTCCTGGTCCCCGAGCCCTTGGCAACTACAATTCTACTTTCTGCTTCTATCATTTGACTACTTTAGATACCTCATATAAGTGGAATCATTCAGTATTTATCTTTTCTGTGACTGGTTTATGTCACTTAGCATAATGTTCTCAAGGTTTATCCATATTGTATCATGTGACAGGATTTCTCTCTTTTTCAAGCAGAATAATATTCCACAGCACGTATACACCACGTTGTTTATCCATTCATCCATCCATGGACATTTGGGTTGCTTCCAACTCTTGGCTATTGTGAATAGTGCTGCAGTGAACATGGGTATGCGAATATCTATTCAAGAGTCTGCTTTAAATTATTTTGAATATATACCCAGTGGTGGGTTTGCCAGATCATGTGGTAATTCTCCTTTTACATTTTGAGGAACTTCCATACTGTTTTCCACAGTGACTGCACTGTTTTATATTCCTACCAATAGTTCACAGGGTTCCAGTTTTTCCACATCCTCAATACTTGTTTTCTGTTTTCTTTTTTGTTTGTTTGCTTGTTTTGCCATACTAATGGGTGTGAGATGCTATCTGTTTTTTTAAAATTTGCATTTCTTTAATGATTAGTGATGTTGAACACCTTCTCACATGCTGTTGGCCATTTGTATATCTTCTTTGGAGAAATTTCAAGTCCTTTGCCCTTTTTAAAAATTTGCTGCTGCTGTTGTTGTTGCTTGTGTTTGTGTAGTCTAGATATTAACAACTTATCAGATATATGATTTGTAAGTATTTTCTTCCATCACATAGGTTGCCTTTTCACTCTCTGATTGTTTCCTTTGATGCACAGGAGATTTTAAGTTTAATGTAGTCCCATTTGTCTATTTTTGCTTTTGTTACCTATGCTTTTGGTGTCATAACCAAAAAGTTACTACCAAATCTTATGTTTTGAAACTTTCCCCCTAAGTTTTCCTCTAGAAGTTTTATAGTCTTATCCATTTTTAGTTTTTGTATATGGTGTTGGGTAAGGGTCCAACTTCATTCTTTTGCATATAGATATCCAGTTTCCCCAACACCAAGGGAATTGGCATTTTTGAGAAGGAAGGGGCAGGTGAGTGTGTCTGGAGCTTGGTGAACAAAGAGAATGATAGAAGATAAGGTTGGATCATGAAAGGGTATGCTAAGATTCTAGATTTCTTTCTCAATGCATTGGGAAGCCACTGGAGAGTGACATGGACAGATTTATACTTTTAAATGATCATTGTGTTCCTCAAAAAGTTAAACATAAAATTACCACGTGATCCGGCAGTTCTACTCCTTTATATTCTAAATAACTAAAAACACATTTTTCACACAAATTCTTGTACACTAATGTTCATAGCAAGATTATTCATAATAGCCAAATAGTGGAAACAACCCAAACTCCCTCCATGGATAAATAGATATACCACATTTATTTACACAATGGAATATTATCAGTCATAAAATGGAATATATATATACTGTTATATGCTATGACAAAGATGAACCTTGAAAACAGTATACTAAGTGGAAGAAGTCAGACACAAAAGACCACATAATATATAATTCTATTTACGTCAAACATCCAGAATAGGCACATCTATTAAAGACAGAAAATAGGTAAGTGGTTTCGAGGGGAAGGAGGGGAAAATAGGACTAATTGCTAAGAGGTAGGGATGATGGAAATGTTCCGGAATTAGACAGCGGTAATGATTGCACAGCATTGTGAATGTACTAAAAAATACGGAAGTGTATACCTTTTAATTTT
Organism: Macaca fascicularis; assembly: GCF_037993035.2. Classification (NCBI taxonomy): domain Eukaryota; kingdom Metazoa; phylum Chordata; class Mammalia; order Primates; family Cercopithecidae; genus Macaca; species Macaca fascicularis. Next base: position 29,387,291 of record NC_088375.1, read on the forward strand.
TTATGTTTTGAGACAGGGTCTCACTCTGTCACCCAGGCTGGAGTATAGTAGTACAATCACAGCTCACTGTAGTTTTGAACCACTCCCACCCCTAACCCTGCCAGCCCCAGGCTCTAGTGATTCTCACACCTCAACTTCCCAAGTAGCTGGGATCATATGCATACACCATCGTGCCCTGCTAATTTATTTATTTATTTTTTTTGAGACGGAGTCTCACTCTGTAGCCCAGGCTGGAGTGCAGTGGCCGGATCTCAGCTCACTGCAAGCTCCGCCTCCCGGGTTCACGCCATTCTCCGGCCTCAGCCTCCCAAGTAGCTGGGACTACAGGCGCCCGCCACCTCGCCCGGCTAGTTTTTTGTATTTCTTAGTAGAGAAGGGGTTTCACCGTGTTAGCCAGGATGGTCTCGATCTCCTGACCTCGTGATCCACCCGTCTCGGCCTCCCAAAGTGCTGGGATTACAGGCTTGAGCCACCGTGCCCGGCCGTGCCCTGCTAATTTTTAAATTGTTTTGTAGAGACAGGGTCACCCTATGTTGCCCAGGCTGGTCTTGAACTCCTGGCTTCAAGTGATCCTCCTGCTTCAGATTCCCAAAGTTCTGGGATTACAGGTGTGAGTCACCATGCTTGCCCAGTGTACACTTTTAAATGGTAAATTTTATGTGAAGCATATCTCAGTTCAAAAATATCCTGTTTTAAAATCAGCCCAGCATGGTGGCTCCTGTCGAGATCATTCTGATTCCAAATCCCAAGCTTAACTTCTATGCTATATAGTTTCTAGCTAAGGATTCCCTCTTCTGTCAGCTCTCTTCAGAAATATACCATATTCTCTGAGGACATTTCTCTTTTGAGTCTTCAAACACCAGAGCTTACATGATGAACTGTTTAAAATGTTTTAAAAATTAAAAAAATGAAAAACATCAGAACTGCTGCTTGGATGAAATTTTGACATATTTGGAAAATTTTTTCTATGTCAGCAATGAGGATGAAGATATACTATTTAAAGATGAGATGAATTAAGAACAGTAAGATGTTTTGGCACCATAATGTGTGATTCTTCTTAGGAAAAGGTCATTCTTGCAGCCCCATGGCAAGAAAACAGTTTTAGTTTTAGAGAAGTATTACATACTATAATTTTTTTTGTTGGACTAAAGGGAATTTTGTTCTTCTAGTTTATTTGAGGACTCTGGATCTGAACGTTAAAAAATACTCTGGGTGGAGTACTCAAGTGAATTTTATTTATTAAATGCTGTTTTAAAATCCGTTCCCTTAGTGGTGGAAAAATATTGTTATGGGCTGAGGACAGAGATCATCTATAAAAATGGGATACGTGAAATGGTCATGGGTTAGGCACCCAAGTGCTAGAGTGTAGGAGAAAAACAAAAATGTTTTTCAAGTTTTTCTTTTCCTGCAAAGAAACTGAAGTTTGGAATAAAATTAGGAAGAAAACAGTCTAATAGCTTACCCTTGTGGTTTTTCCCAGTATCCAGGCTGTAGAAAACAAAAGACAGTCAAAAGGAGGCCTTGTGAGCCCCCTCATATAGTGGTCAAATGTATTCAGGCACAGCCTGTTAACCTTGGCATCATTCCTTCATCTCCCCAGACTTCCAGCTTTCAAAATGTTATTGCCTACTGGCCCCAAAGGCAAACAACTTGCCGTGTATAATATGCCCTATATTAATGCCTTGCAGTCCATGCATATGAGGAAACCAATCCATCAACAGATGTCCTTAGTGACAGAGTAGGAAACTACTGCACAAAGAAAATCATGGGAATCAAATATAATACCCAGAGGCAGTCATGGCTGAATTCGCTCAGTCATATATAACTTTTTTTCACTTATTTTTAATCAATTGGAATTTTGCCTTAATTACATATGTGTATATATATATATATTTACCTATATATTTTAGAAAGCAGTGTGTAATCATCTATGTTGAAACTAATTTGTTAATCTTGTACAAGGCTGGCACATTCTCCCAAAGGGATTCTCTGCCAATGTGAAAATTAAATCTGTAGCTCTGAACCTCCTTCCCATGGATTCAAAGTAATGTATGAGAAAAATTCTTGGCCAATCACAAATGCTATACAAACTAAAAAATACTATTGTGCACTGGGCATGGTGGCTTACATCTGTAATCCTAGCACTTTGAGAGACTGAGGTGGGAGGATCCCTTGAAGCCAGGAATTTGAGAACAGCCTGGGCAACATAGGGAGACCCTGTCTCTACAAAAATATATATATATTTAAACTAGCCAGGCATGGAGGCTCGTACCTGTAGTCCCAGCTACTTGGGAGACTGAGGTGGAAGGCTCGCTTGAGCCCAGGAAGTCGAGGCTGCAGTAAGCTGTAATTGCACCACTGCACTCCAGCCTGGGTGATAGAGTGAGACCCTGTCTTAAACAAATAAATAAATAAGTAGCTATTATCATCAACCCAATCTTAGGAATCCAGTATCAGCTTGATAGTCACTTTTCAGGTCAACAATACCATCAAGAAAAGTGTTGACACTCAGCTAATAAAATGGTATAATGTTACCCTAGGATGTTATTATGTCTGCCTTCTATTATCCCAAGACACAGGAGAACATTCATTTTTAAACTTTTCAAATGTGGAAAACAAACCCATTGGCTAAGATGATTTCCAATTTGAAATAGTTTCCAGCATTGTATGAGCCACTCCCTGTACACCAAAGAGACATTCCCTTTACTCAATTTTATATCCCACTCATGAAACATTTTCATGTCTTGGACCTACCAACTCCAACTGGATACCACTGGCAGGAAGTGAGAAGGGTATGAGCCCTGGGCTAGGCACAGCAGGGTGGGGAGACTGGCTTTTAGCTCTGGCTCTGGTTTTTACTGGAGTGATAACCTCTAAATTCTTTTCAAGTAACAGTTCTACAAATAATACCCCTTTCTCCTTCCCCGTTTCTTTCTACAGACTATTTCTTCAGTCATCCAGAGGCCAATGTAGGAGTCACTTATGAGTCCCTCAGTCTTTTATTCCCCCTATTCAATCAGACATCAAGTGCCTCAGTCTTTCCTGAGAACATCTCTCAGATCAGGTCTTTCTGTCATGACCCTGGTTCTCTGTTATTTCCTGTGGCCCAACAGGCTGAAGCTAAATATGTGGAATAGAAGACTCCTCAAAACCTGCTCTTTACCTCAGCCTCTAGTTGTATCTTCTGCTGCTTTCTTCCCACTGTGACCTTCTGCCCCAACCGCACATACTCTCTCTCTCTCTCTTTCTCTCTCCTGTTTATGTTCTGTATTAGTTTCCTATCACTACTGTAACAAATTACCAAAAACTAGTGCCATACGCAATACAAATTTATTATCTTACAGTTGGATCAGTCAGAAGTCTGACAAGTCTCAATAAATTAAAATCAAGGTGTCAACAGGGCCGTATTTCTTCTGGAGGCTCTATAGGAGCAACCATTTCTTTCCCTTTTCCAGGTTCTAGAGGCCACCCCCTTTCCTTGGTTCATGGCTGCCTTCGCTTCAAAGCCAGAAACATTGGGCCAAGCCCTTCTGTCTCTCCCTCTTCCACTCTAAAGGACCTTGTGACCCAGCCTGGCCAACATGGTGAGAACTCGTCTCTACTAAAAATACAAAAATTAGCTGGGTGTGTGGACGCCTGTAATCCCCAGCTACTCAGGAGGCTGAGGCAGGAGAATTGCTTGAACCTGGGAGGCAGAGGTTGCAGTGAGCCAAGATTGTGCCACTGCACTCCAGACTGGGCAACAGAGTAAGACTCCATCTTAAAAAAAAAAGAAAATGAAAAAGGACTCTTGTGATTACATTGAGCTCAGTTAGATAGTTTTGCTACTTCAGCTGATTAGCATCCTTAATGGCATCTACAATCTTAATTCTTCTTTGCCTTGTAACCTGTTACCTTCACAGTTTCGGTTCTGGGGATTAGGAGGTAGACATTTTTGGGGGAGCATTATTTTGCCTCTCTCATCCTCTGCCTCCCAAATTGTCAAGAGATGCTTTTTATTTCCTCTTTTTTAATTTTACAATTAATCGTAGTAACAATCAACTGAATATTATTACCACAATAATGAGTATGTTTCAATTAAGTAAATTTGACTGTAAATTATATATCCAGAGGTCTGGATTTATATTTTTAGGAAAAAACTCCACAATACTGAAGGGCTTTATCTAAAATTAACTTGCATTTTAAATCATATTGGTAACCACTCTGGGGATCCTAACAAAACACAAAGCATTTTAACATCTTATTGGCTTAAATTAACTAACTATAATAATGATAACACATACCTATCAATTATATTTCATAGTTAAACCTTGAGAGAAATAAGCTTCAAATAAGTATTTTGAAAGGTTAATGCTAGGGTCTAATGTTACAATATATCTAAAATATTTCTGTGTTAATCTTACAATTTTAGAAAATCTCTAGTATGTTTTAGCTTAAAATGTTCTGGTTGTTATCACTTTTTTAGGCTCACAGAAGGGAGGCAGGCACCGATGGAAAAAGGTAAGTTACTTATCCTCTTGGTCTGAAAAACATTGCAAACAGTAATCATACTTTTAGAGTATCAAATATGGGGCTGGAGCCTGGGCTGTGATAGAAATAACTTTGTCTTTTCTAATAACATGACCTTAACAGAACAGACAATAGAGACAGAGGGAAAAGCAGCAGCCAAAAGTTCTTGTAAAGGTTCTAGAGGGTGAACCATGCTTTTTGTTTTCTCACCTATGTCATGCTGATATTAAGCAGTCAGATTATATAGCATTTTTGTCCCTTCCTCAGGGAAGCCTTCTCTGGTCACCCCCTAGATCAGTAGGGGTCACAAAGATATACTATTTTGGACTGGTATGGTTCTCCTTCACAGCACTTATAACCCCCATTACAGGTTATTTTTGTAATTGTTTAATGTGCCCTCCACGTGATTAACATGCTTACCATTGCATCCTTAGCTTCTACCACAGTGATTGGCTCCTATTAGACAATTAAAATATTTGTTGAATTGAATTGAATAAAGCTTTGGGGGGCACAGAGCAGCTGCTATGGATTTGTTTGTTTTTGTTGTTGTTTTTGAGACGGAGTCTCCCTCTGTTGGCCAGGATGGAGTGCGGTGGCGCGATCTCTTGGCTCACTGCAACCTCTGCCTCCCGGGTTCAAGCGATTCTCCTGCCTCAGCCTCCTGAGTAGCTGAGACTACAGGCATACATAACTACACCCGGCTAATTTTTGTATTTTTATTAGAGACATTGTTTCACCATGTTAGTCAGGTTGATCTGAAACTCCTGATCTCAAGTGATCAGCCCGCCTCCGCCTACCAAAGTGGTGGGATTACAGGCGTGAACCACTGCGCCTGGCTGCGATGGTGTTTTGCTTCTTTGGAATTGTGTAGCACATTCAGTACCAAGTGATGTCCTCTGCTCTCAATACGTGCTTCCCAAAGAACCCACATTTCACCCATTCGGAACCTTGCATGGTGTAGTAGCTGAAGCTACTTCAAGGACTCCTTCTCTTTATCTTGGGTAGAAAGGAACAATGTGAACTCAGCAAGGGGAGCATGAAAACAGATTTTCTCTTATGTTACTTGTAGAAAGCTTTTAGATTTACCATTGAAAATAGCGAATTTGGAACCATATCCATTTTGACTTATCTCTTAATTGTATTTTAAAACAGTGGTTCTAAGTGTGGTTCCGGGACCAACATCATCAGCATTGTGGGAACTTGTTAGAAACACAAATCCTTGGGCCTCACCACTGAACTAACGACTCGGAACTGGGATGTGACTGGGGGAATTCTGTGTTTTAACAAGTTCTCCAGGTGATTCTGATGCATGCCAGTTTGAGAATCACTTTTTAAAACCAATGTTTAAGTCCAATCTAACCTACTTAACTATTAACAGTCTACCTGGCTAGTGTAGTATATAACAGCCCACAGTACACATGCTCAATTCCAAGCCTATCTGCTCTCCTCAATCTGTATATTTCTCCTGCAATTTATTATGGTGTGAAAGGCGCAATGATACACATGTTTGATCATTTTCAAATAATGCCTGGGCTCACACCAGTCATCCCAGCACTTTGGTAGGCTGAGGCGAGATGATCGCTTGAGTTTGAGACCAGCCTGGACAACATGACGAAACCCCATTTCTAAAAAAAAAAAAAAAAAAAAAAAAAAAAATTAGCCACCTGTAGTGGCGTGCACCTGTATTCCCAGCTACTTCGGAGGCTGAGGTGGGAGGATCCCCTGACCCCTGGGAGGTGGAGACTGCAGTGAGCCATGACTGCATCACCGCCCTGCAGTCTGGGCGAGAGTGAGACCCTGTCTGAAAAAAAAAGTGCCCTTCACAGAAGCTTCCTCAGGGTATTAGCATGAGCATGTGAAAGTACAGTATGTTTATCAAACAATAAAATAAGCAGTTATAGGTAACGTCAGAATAACAAGGAGGCCAATGATCAAAATGAAAGGCTAGAGTTTTGCATGTTGTGCTTTGAGGGGAGAAGGAAGAAGGAGGGGAGGCACCTCTGAATGCCTACTTGTTACTTTTTCGTCCTGAATTTTCACGTTATTACACTTTTGATAGCAGAATCCTGTATTTTGGTGCAGAGGTGGCAAAATAAGGCGGGGGCTGGTGGTGCGCAGAAGCTGACAAGGTTAGAATGTGCAGCGTTTTTACGACAGACTGGTTTTACTCATTTCCTGCCTCACTTCTCTCCGATCTGCATAGGTTTTTCTTTTCATCTTCCGTTATCAGTACGCTCCCGTCTGCCGCGCTCCGCCCCTGTGTGGCGCAGGATCGCAGTCAGTGGATTAAGCCGGCTGCAAGACAAGGCGGACGCCGAGCCCGGGAAGGAAGCGCGCTCTCCGCCCCGCCTAGAGGGAAGGCCCAGCCTCAGCACAGCAGCGCTCCCTCGGCACCCGGACGTGACCTAGTTCTCACAGAGGCCCGGCCTCTTCCGCCACAAGTGCAGCCCGCGGTCCCGCCCCGTCCCGTGAATGGTCGGCCGGCCTCACGTCTAAAAAGCGTTTAGGTGCCTGCGACCGAGCCTCGGGAGAAAGGCGAGCACGTCTCAGCCAATGAGGTGATAGAAATGCAAAGCAGCGACCAACGACTAGCTGGGATGGGCTGGGCCGGCCGACGAATCACGAGGTCTCGCACCCGGATATGGTTGCTGGGCTCGGAAATCTAGCTCGGGAAAAGCGTGAGGGACTCTTCACGTGGGGCAAGGACAGCAGGCGCGGAGGAGGGGGTGAGCGTGTGTGAGATTCAGTGGCCCGTGCGTTTGTTGTGTAAGGGTCATCCAGGGGGAACAAATCAATGTGGCTGTTTTTCCGTGGAAAGAATTGCCACTGCAGCGTCCCGGAGCCTGCGTGTGGTGGGCAAGCTCCTCAGATGGTATCTCACAGGGAGTAGGGGAGTCTTGAAAACGCAGCTCCGGCGGTAGGAACATGAACCTCTTACCTAAAAGTTCCAAGGAGTTTGGCTCCGTTGACTACTGGGAGAAGTTCTTCCAGCAGCGAGGAAAGAAAGCTTTCGAGTGGTATGGAACCTACCTGGAACTGTGCGGGGTTCTACACAAATACATCAAGCCCAGGGAAAAGGTGAGGAGCGCGGCCTGTCAGCCCTTCGTACGTGCTCCGGAAGGTGGGAACTAGTAACAGGAGTCTTGCACTTGGTGGACAGTGACAGGCGGGAGGACCCTAGCTGGACGCATATTTCAGCATTTCCTGAATTGTCCCTGCTAAAAGACAAACTAAAATTTTCAGCCTGGGCGTGGTGGCTCACGCCTGTAATCCCAACACTTTGGGAGAGCGAGGTGGGAGGATCGCTTGAACCCAGGAGTTCGAGACCAGCCGGGGTAACATAATGAGACCTCGTCTCTACAAAAAATGAAAAAAATAGCTGGGCGTGGTGGCGCGCATCTGTAGTTCCAGCTACTCAGGAGGCTTAGGTGGGAGGATCGCTTGAGCCCAGGAGGTTGAGGCTGCAGTGAGCCATGATCACTCCACTGCACTCCAACCTGGGTGACAGAGTGAGACGCTGTCTCAAAATTTTTTTTAAAGGTTTGCAGGTAATAAACCTCCCACCCCAACTCATTCTTGGATTAATGACCCTACTTGAAGAGTGACTTCCAATCTTCTGTCACTGTATTCCTGTGCAACCTGCGGCAGTTGTGACCTTGTGTATGAATTTGTTTTTCAAATAGTTGTTCAGTGCTCTCCGAGTTTCAGGCACTGTGCCCAGTCCTTAAGCTATAAGAGCATTAAGACATAAACCCTGCACATGTTCCAGAAGTGAAACATGATAAGTACAATAATGGGTTTGGTAATAGGTGAGATTGTACTGGAGGTTGGGAAGGAGGAAAGGTAGAAAACTAACATTTGCGGGTAAGCTTTATGTGCCAGACCTTTATTGGGTGCCGTGTATATGCATGTGCAGTCTTTCAATTCTCATCATAAACTCAGGTGAGTGGCCCTGGATGCATTTTACAGATGAGGAAACTGAGGCCTTGAGAGCCACTTTTTTTTTTTTTTTGCCCAAGATCATGCCCAAGTGGTCATGTGGGGATTTAAACTCAGGCCTGTCTGGCTCAAAAGCATATGCACATCTCTTTGTACCATGCTTTTCCAGAGATGGCAATATCAGAATTTCTAAGTTTGAATGGAAGATTGCTCCCTGGAGAGGGAGACAACAATCTGAATTTTAAGTTTGGCTTCAGAAAATAGCTGAATATTGTGAGATGGAATCTGTGATGGAAGTAAGATTTGAATCCTCACAAAGTGTACTTTATTGTCTAATGGAGCCAAAGGCATGAGTAGATTGAGGAAATATGGTTATTCCCGGCCTAGGATTTCAACTGTAACTCTATATTTGGATTCTCTGACTTCCTATTAATTCCCAAGTAATAAGTGCATGTTTTAGAGAAAAGAACAATTATGATTAATTTGTTTCTGCAACACAAAGCCCATTCTTATATAACTTGTAGCTGAATGTGGTTTTCACTAGTGAGTATCTATGTGGTGGTTCAAGATAGAGTCTAGAATCAGCTCTGCAATGTTGCTGTTTCCCTGGTAGTAGCATCTCCACCTTCTGCAAATGTGCCTCAGCCAAGGTGAGACTTGATTCCTTGAAGTACCTGAAGCACAGTCCTTTGCTTTGATTACCTTCCTCTTGTCTGCGAATTTTTTCTCCAGGTGCTGGTGATTGGGTGTGGCAACTCAGAACTGAGTGAGCAACTGTATGATGTGGGCTATCGGGATATAGTGAACATCGACATCAGTGAGGTTGTCATCAAGCAAATGAAGGAATGCAATGCCACGCGACGGCCCCAGATGAGCTTCTTGAAGATGGACATGACACAGATGGAGTTTCCCGATGCCTCGTTCCAGGTGGTGTTGGACAAGGGCACCCTGGATGCTGTCCTGACAGATGAGGAAGAGAAGACCCTGCAACAGGTGGACAGGATGCTGGCTGAGGTTGGCCGTGTCCTGCAGGTGGGCGGTCGCTATCTCTGCATCTCCCTGGCTCAGGCTCACATCCTGAAGAAAGCAGTGGGCCACTTCTCCCGGGAGGGGTGGATGGTGAGGGTGCACCAAGTGGCCAACAGCCAGGACCAGGTGTTGGAAGCAGAGCCTCAGTTCTCCTTGCCTGTCTTTGCCTTCATCATGACCAAGTTCAGGCCAGTCCCTGGCTCTGCCCTTCAGATCTTTGAGCTGTGTGCTCAGGAGCAGGGCAAGCCTGTGCGGCTGGAGAGTGCCGAGCGGCTGGCCGAGGCGGTGCGGGAGCGGCAGCAGTATGCCTGGCTGTGCAGCCAGCTGCGCCGCAAGGCCAAGCTGGGGAGTGTGTCTCTGGACTTGTGCGATGGGGACACGGGGGAGCCACGCTACACCCTCCACGTGGTGGACAGCCCCACTGTGAAACCATCGCGGGACAATCATTTTGCGATTTTCATCAGTGAGTTGGGATTGCTCCCTCTCTTCCCTGGAGGGGCTGGCTTACAGGGGCTGGGACTTGGGCTGGGGTTTGGGCTGGGGCTGAGGCTGGGTTGGGGCTTTGGTGGGATTCTTGACTGTTTTTATCTTGCAGGGGTTTGTACTTCCAGAGGATTAGACTACCCAAGGCATGATGAAAAGAGAGTAATAGCTTTCTAGCAACCTACTGCGAGTTGAGACCTATTCCTTCTCATTTGCCATTGCAAAGGCTTGATGAATTGTGAGAATGGGGTTGGTAGGGGAGAGAGAATAGAGATACATTTAGGAGGTCACATATGACATAGAGATGCTAGTTTCTTGGTAGCATGGAGTAATGGAAGTAATGCTAGACTAGCAAGTCTAAGACATAGGTTCTAGTCCCAGCTGTATCCTGTGAGCTGCAGGACCTGGGAAAGTTGCTGTGCTTGTCTGCAAAATTTAGAGAGGCAGCATAGGATAGCAGCTAAAAAAGTGAGGTCTGGAACCAGACTGTTTGGGTTTCAGTTTTGGCTCAGTCATTTCCTGATGGTATGACATTAGACAGGTTACTTTTCTTTCTCTGCCTTGGTTTTCTCACCTATAAAGTGGGAGTGTAACTCTGGTATAGTGGTGAGAAGTATAAAAGCTCTTAGAAATGGTACCTGGCCTTGGAAGTGCTGTGTAAATATTAACCATTATTATTGAAAGCAGTAAGTGATACCAGATTTACCTTAAAAAGGATAAAAAAGCAGGAGGAAATGCTTTCAAAAGTAGAACATTCTAGACAAATGCAAAGTGTTTATGGTCTTGGTGTTATGGTAGTTTGTTTCCTGGTGACTGAACCAGTTTTTCAAGTATTCTGTAATTCTATCCATCCATGGGTGGAAATAAATAGTGTAGTGAATACAAGCGTGGGTAGAGTCTGGGGCTAGACTGCCTGGGTTTGAGTCCCAGCTTCACCATTTACTTATTGTGTGAAGTTGGGCAAATAGTGTAACTTCTGTTTCTCAATTTCCTCATTTGTAAAAATGGGGATAATACTACTACCTGCAGCTTGGGCTGTTGGAGGATTCCATTAATATGTATTTGTCAACAGCTTGGAGTCATGCCTGGCATGACTTATTTGTGTTGGCATTATTGCTGTTTTTCTTGTGGTAGGTGCCTGCCTCCTTCCCCTACAGACATGCCCACACTTCTTCTCCACCCTTGGTCCTACGTCTTGTCTGGTGGGCTGCTTTGCCCTAGGTGTTGTGAACTAGAGAGTCGTTAGCTCCTCAGTGGGTCACAGTTGGGGAAGATGCTGGTCTTGGACAGGGACTGGCTCCCTTCCATTTGGGCCATATTGGTTGTGGGCTTGAACACTCTTTCCAGGACTCCCTGTAACCAAGTTCTTTTTTCTAGTCCCCCAGGGCCGGGAGACTGAGTGGCTCTTTGGCATGGATGAGGGCCGGAAACAGCTGGCGGCCAGTGCTGGCTTCAGGAGGCTGATTACAGTGGCCCTTCACCGAGGTCAGCAGTATGAAAGCATGGACCACATCCAAGCTGAGCTGTCGGCTAGAGTCATGGAGCTGGCCCCAGCTGGGATGCCCGCCCAGCAGCAGGTAACACAGCTTTCGTACAGCTTTCATGGGTCTCTGAGGTCATGTTAGCAGCCAGGGAGGCAGAGGGAGCCTTGTCAGGATCTAGGACTAGAGTCTGTGACTCTCATCTAATCCTGGATGGGTATCAGCAGCTAAGGGTTACATGGCAGGGAAACCCTGTCCTTTGCCCCAGGCAATGAGAGGAAAGTGAGTACAGTAGGGTCTGTGTCTGGGGGAGCCTCTCAGACTCGATAGAAATGGCAGGACGGAAATGCTCTATACATTGCGGGCTCCAGTTCTTCTTAATTTGAGTTGCTCTGACTGTGGGTTTCTTCTTCCACACTTTTTGAGCTGGATTTTCTTGGTCATTTTGCTTCTTAGAACTATCATTATCTAAGGGTATAAATGGGAAAGGGCCAAAACAGCTCAGCACGGTTATCCAGGTATTCACGTTGCTGGTCAGGTGTTTTATTGGGAAGGAAACTGAAGGTTTTTGCCTAAATGGTGATACGGTATTATCAGTTAACACCAACTGTGCCATCCTGGTCACCATGGGTAATGAACAAGTGATTTTACTGCAAGAACTTCATGTTGAGGAGTTGATCCTTTTTTTTTCTTTTTTGAGATAGGGTCTTGCTCTGTTGCCCAGGCTGGACTGGAGTTCAGTGGTGTGATCACGGCTCACTGCAGCCTCAGCCTCAACCTCCTGGGTTCAGACCGTCCTCCCACCTCAGCCTCTGGTAGTAACTGGGACTATAGGTGCAAACCACCATACCTGGCTAGTTTTTTTACATTTTTTTTAGAGACAGGGTCTCCCTGTGTTGGCCAAGCTTTGATCCTTCTTGATAGGTGGGAAAGCAAAGGTATCTAGAGGCTTGGTGCAAATAGTAACAGTTCTGAAAAAAAGAACCTAGGCTTCTGGGTGCCTGGCCTGTGGTTCTGTCCACTAGGCTGACTTGTGTTTACAGAAGAATGTGTGTTTGATTCTTCCTGGCCAACTTTGGGGTTGGTGACCCCTATTTCAGGGAAGCCCAGATCCTCTGGGGAGCTTCATTTGTGACCTCTCACCAGTGCCTGAGTCTGCAGGGTCAGGAGATACTGGTGATTATTAAATAGTCTTATAGGTCTTTAAAAAAAGAAATAAATATAAAGATAGGGGGAAGGAGTGGGAAAGTTTAGGGGGAAAGTATATCTTTCTCGTAAGGTTTAGAAAAATGGGGGAAAAATAGATGAGAATAATTAGAGGAAAGGAAAATTTCTCTAGATTTGGAGTGGTTGTTTCCCCCATGGATTTTGTTATCTTTATTCTTGTGTAGATTCCTTCCCATAATCACAGCCTCTTCCTGAGGGTTCCCTCTAGCTTGTGTTATTCTGGACTATTGAGAGTTCTTTTAGGGTTTACTGATGAGAAACCCCTAAAAGAACTTGGGGAGAATCAACTGCATCTCACTAGTTGTTTGGAAGATACTTATGTGTTCAGTTGATTTTCAAAAGATGAGTTAAACCTCTTAGATCGGTTCAAAGGCTCCAGAAAAGTGCTTTCATAGAATGGCAAATCTTTGGAGTAGTTGTTGTTTAGAACCATGGTATAGGGATATATACACACAAAGAGGAAGGGGTTATAATTTCTCTTATTTCTTAAATGAACTACTGTTTTGACCACATCTCTGGTTGTACCTTCAGGTGCCCTTTCTGTCTGTGGGTGGGGACATTGGGGTCCGGACTGTTCAGCACCAAGACTGCAGTGCCTTGAGCGGTAACTATGTCATCGAGGACGTGCAAGGGGATGACAAGCGATACTTCCGGCGACTGATTTTCCTTAGCAACAGGAATGTGGTGCAGTCAGAAGCCAGGTTGCTGAAGGATGTGTCTTACAAAGGTGAGATGTCATAGGCGCCGTGGTGGGACCCAGGTCGCCGTGGCATGGACTACATTTCCTGGGAGCTTGGCCGAGATGTAGAATGGACCTGGGTGTCTGTGAATTCTTAACCATCTGGACTCTTAGGGTGTGAGCAGTGATAAGCAGAGTACATTCTGTTCTTGAGCAGAGTCTGGCTCTGAAGTGATAAGGGGCGTGGGTAGTGAAGCCAAATACATGTGATAATCGCCTTAATGTCTTCAGTTTAAGGGCATCTGTTTTGCAGGTGCTCCATGTACATCTGTGTATTGTTTCAGTAGGCGTCTGTGAGGTGAGCCAGAACCATGGAAGTTGCAGGTGAGCCCTGCCCTCCATCGTGTGACTCACCTGTTTCAGAGGGTTTTGGAGTTGGCGGGTGATTTAGAGGCCATCTAGTATAGCACTGTTCAGTAGAACTGTCTGTGATGAAGGAGATGTTTAGTACCTGAGTTTCTAATGTGGTCGTGACTAACCTTATGTAGTGCTGAGCGTTTGGAATGTGGCTAGTGTAACTGAGGAATTGAATTTTTATTTTCTTTAATTCTAATTAATTTACATTTACATTTCAACAGACACAGGGGGCTAGTGGCTAGTATTGGACAGTGTAGATCTAAACCATCTCCTCTAGGATCCCTTTAAGTGGTCTCCCAGCTGTCACTCAGAAACTCCCCCTGATGGGGAATCAATAGTTTGTTTTTACCTGTGTTTCTCACAGGCTGTGTTAGTTTGTGTTTTAAAGGTGATACTTGCTCATTGAAATCACTTCATAAGTCAAATGTAGAGAGTGAAAAGTGAACGCCCCTCACCTCTCCGTCTCTAGTGCATTTTCCCTGTCTGAGGCACAGAGATTCAGGGATGGGAGCTGAAATGGCTCTCCTGATTCCCAGTTGTTCCCTTTGCCTGGCTTGCCTGCCCTCATAGCAAGGCCATCTGGGAGGAGGGTGGAGACAGAGAATTCAGATGCTTGAGGTTGTGGACTTGCTCTGAACTAGGATCAAGTTACCCAGCGAAATGGTTTTTTTCTTTAGGGGTTTTCCCTGGCCAAGAGCACCCAAGATTGTTGGGTTTCTGCCCTATTATTTGGTCACTCTGGCTACAGGTTGGTCCAGTTTCATCTCACTAAAATCTCAGTAAAATTGCTTAAAAGGACATTTTGCCCCTTTCAGTTTGGGTTTCAGGTTTTTTCACCATTGTCATGTTCCTTGACTTCTTGGTAGCACTTTGTTCTCATGGAAAGAATGTTCCCTCTCATGGGAGTATTGGTGAGCAAGAAGGAGAGCATATTAAAAAGTGATTTCATATCTGAAAAGCATCCCGACCCCACTCATCAATGCCTTTTGCTGCTGGGGAATGCAGCTGATCCCTATGAAGACACAGCCATCTGTTTAGTATGATATCCTGCAGCAGTGAAGGGAGTGGGGAGAGGGAAACGGGAGTGGCTTTTTCGGATTTATTTCTTTTTGAATACTTGTGATTTTCTTCTTCAGCAGAGGTTGGTAGTGCTACCTGTGTGGCATAGCAGAAAGATGATAGGTGATGGAGACAGGCAGTCCGAGGTTCAACTCCTGTCTCTACCATCTGCTGATTCCCTATTTACTTAACACTTCAGTGGCTCAGTGTGTTCATGTGCCAAGAATTGGAATGATAAGGTAGAAGAGCGAAAAGAATAAAAGTTACGGTATAGTAATTGGCACATAGGAGGTGATTAGTAACTTTACCTTTCTTTAAAGGACTTTATGAGTAATCTTTTCTCCTGTTAGTGGCCTTACATTTCTCAGAGGGGAGGTACCAAGGCTCCTCAGTTGAGTTTTCCCAGGTTTTTGAGTGTGCATTTGCCATTTCCTTTTCCAGGTTCCTTGCATCCATTGTATATGTTAAATGTTTAACAACTGTCTCGTTGTGGGGCAGGGTGGGGGGGGGCACATCCTGATTTATAGTGTTTATCAGTTCTCTAGTATAAATACCACCACTGTGTTTGTTTGTTTTACGTTGCTTATAAAGGAATACCTGAGACTGAGTAGTTTATAAAGAAAAAAAGTTTATTTTGGCTTATGGTTCTGCAGACTGTACAAGAAGCATGGTACCAACATCTGCTTCTGGTGAGGCTTCAGGAAGCTTACAATTATCACAGAAGGTGAAGGGAGAGCAAGCACATCACATAGCAAGAGAGATGCCAGGCTTTTTTCAACAACAGCTCTAGAGTGAGAACTCACTCAATACCATGGGGAAGGCACCCAGCCATTCATGAGGGATCTGCCCTCATGACCAGCATGGTGGCTGTGACATTGGGGATCACATTTCAACATGAGGTTTGTAGGGGACAAACGTCTAAATGATTTCACTATGGCCAGTTTCAGGCTATCAACATGATGTCAACCAGTTTGCAAAATTTTAACGATTAGGTCTTTTGAGTCTATTCAAGCCATCTGGAGCACACTGCTGCTGGTAACCCTTGCTTCCTGAGGACTAGTGTACTAAGCATGGAACTTCATATCTCTTGTTTAGCCCAGAAGAAGCGGAAAAAGGACAGGAAGAAGCAGCGGCCTGCTGATGTGGAGGACTTCCCTGCAGCCCCAGGACAGTCCATTGATAAGAGTTACCTGTGTTGTGAACACCACAAAGCCATGATCGCTGGCCTTGCCCTGCTGAGAAACCCAGAGCTACTCCTAGGTGAGAGAGATGTCACTGCCTTCCACAGAAGGGAGCATAAAGATTACAGACCTAAACAATTGGTGTCACCTGCATTGTAGTTGAAGAACAGCGATTATAAGCTGACAGTGTATCTTTCTTCATCTCAACCATGTTAAAAGTTAATGAGCAGTCTAATTAACTGTTGCCTCCAACTCAACCTGTTATATTGAAATTGTATTGAAATATGTTAGGGTCTAAATGGCATTTTTTCTGTTCATTTCTTTTTAAAATTAAGGTATATCGTGTATTCAGTGAGACATGTAAAAATACACAGAGTTTAATTGTTCAGCTTTTCTATAATGCATCACTTGAACATAAGATGCAATTGTATCTTGAAGTTCTACTTTCTAAAAAGATTCATATTATAGTTAATGCAGTCATAGCCTTATTACTAATAGCAGGTTTGGATCTGACTGCATTAGTAAAAATGTTCATGTTTCTGTCTGTGATTATAACCATTTTCACCTGAAGTCCCTGAATGTGCCTTCTTGGAACACCCTATACTTTTGTCCTATTGTAGTGTTGATACATGTCACTAGAACCTCAGTTCTTAGATTTAATTCTCAGGGATTGTCTCCTTTGGGTGACTTGTTTTTTTGTTGTCTTCCTTTGATCCCCCTGTGGTGGCTGTGCTGTATGCTTAGGAGCAGGAGTTGGGCCTTTGTTTTCCTGTGATGTGTGGAACTTGAATGGCTTACCCTTACTTGGTGAGGGTGTCTGAGAAGACAGTGTGGCCTTTTGAGTCAGGGGCAAGGGGCATTGCACTTCTCTTGCCTTTTAATCATGAGCAGGATTGCTTGGCCACTCTTCCTCCCTT
This sequence comes from Macaca fascicularis, assembly GCF_037993035.2. NCBI lineage: Eukaryota > Metazoa > Chordata > Mammalia > Primates > Cercopithecidae > Macaca > Macaca fascicularis. The sequence continues at coordinate 29,404,212 of NC_088375.1, forward strand.
TCCTAGAGAGGGTCTAATAACTCTTATAGTGAGGAATCTTCTTTTTTTTGAGACAGGGATTCACTCTTGCCCAGGCTAGAGTGCAGTGGTACGATCACAGCTCACTGCAGCCTTGACCTCCTCAGGCTCCCACCTCAGCTTACCATGTAGCTGGTACCACCGGTGTGTGTCACCATGCCCAGCTAATTTTTCTACTTTCTATAGACAGGATTTCACCATGTTGCCCAGGCTGGTCTCGAACTCCTGAGCTCAAGTAATCTGCCCACCTCGACCTCCCAAAGTGCTGGGATTACAGGTGTGAGCTACTGCCCCGGCCACTTTGAGATCTTTAAGAGACCATAATAATAACACATTAGTTCACCTTCTGGATCTAGTCATCATGAATCCAGGGTTGAGTTATCAGATGTCAAATTGACTCTTAGATTTCTGGAATGAGACAGGGAGACCTCTAAATCTTGTATCCCCTGAGTGGAGACAGTGAGCTGACCTAGGCTTTTGCCTTCCCTGAGGCTGGTACAGAATTTTCCAGTGAACAGATGGCAATGTGATGCTCTATTCTTTTTTTACAGAGATCCCACTGGCATTGTTGGTGGTAGGCCTGGGCGGAGGCAGCCTCCCCCTCTTTGTCCACGATCATTTCCCAAAGTCCTGCATCGATGCTGTGGAGATCGACCCCTCCATGTTGGAAGTGGCCACCCAGTGGTTTGGCTTCTCCCAGAGTGACCGAATGAAGGTCCACATTGCAGATGGCCTGGACTATATCGCCAGCCTGGCAGGAGGAGGAGAAGGTACTGCTCTTGGAGCATTTGAAGAGGTGTTGAAGGATGATTGGTCTGACATTGTCAGGCCCCTAAGGGCCTCTACAATTTATCTCTAAGAGAGTGGCATGAGTTCATTCCAGTCTTCAGCCTGTTCATTTGTTGATATACTTACTCACTAGAGTACCAGCTATATGCTTAGCACTGTGTCAGGTATGAATGTATAGCAATAAGTAAAACAGGCCATTCCTGCCCTTATGGTGCTAACAGACCAGTGGGCTTTTTTCTGACCTGTAAGCTTGTCATTTCCTCACCATCTTAAGAAACCTGAAGTCTAACTGGGCAAAGAAACAGAGAAGAAAAGGTGGAATGTGTGTTGGGAGGTGTTTCTTGTAAATATTTCGACTGGAGGTAAAGCCAGAAATAGAGCAAAACAGTATTCATGTAAGATCAGTGGTTTACAACCTCAGGGTCCGACATTTGGTAATGTATGGAGACAATTTTTGGTTGTCACAGATCAGGGGGTGAGGGATGTTGCTACTGACATCTAACTGGTAGAGATCTAGGATGCTAGTAAACATTTTACAATGTGCAGGACAGGCACTGATGATAGAATTATCTGGCCTAGAATTTCCACGGTGCTGAGGTGGAGAAACCTTGATGCAGATGCTACTCTATGGGAATTCTGATAGGCCTTCTGCAACTAGAATTAAGGTTCCATTTGCTCTAGTAATTTGCATCCCAGATTTAGGACAAAAACCATAAGCATAATAATTTTCTGCAAAATACTAGGGACAGTAACTCTGCTTATTATACAAATAGGCTGCTGGTGACTTTAGTACTTTCTGGAGCTTAAGTCCTTCGGGGAGAAGGCAGTTAGGTTGGTTCAGTTCTGCTGGGGAGCTCAGGACACCCTTCCTGGTCTGCTTATTCCATAACAGATACTCTGGTCTCATTGGATTAGAATATTTTCCAGTAAGAGTGTGGCAAACTAGGATGCCTGGGACGAGTATTGAACCGATGCTATCTTAATTTTAATTGCAAGCTGAATTGAATTATAACAGTTTCACAGGTTCCCTCTCTGAGGCTAGGGTTAGTTTAGGTGCCCAAGCCCAGATAGCTAATACGGTGAAGTATTTACGACAGTGCCATGCACATGGTAAGTACTTAATCCACGATGTTACTGCTGTTGTTATCTATAGATTAATTTTCAATGGCTCTGCCCATCTTCTGTGACACTAAAATGTTTTAGATTACTGGAGCGCTCAAGGCTGCAAATGCAGGCTATTGTTTTCCTTGGACTTTGATGAGCCAACATGTTCTCTTTGTAAGAAACCAAAATCAGATCTGTGCTATGAACAATGATAAGCATGCAGCAGTCCTAATTAAATACTTATTAATTATTGAATAATTACTACCACAGTCTCAAAATTTTCTAAAAACATGTCAGTGGCATTGCAGACCTGGCCCTATAAAAACAATTTAACATTATAGTAAGGAGCAGATCCAATTCTTCATCAGTTCTTTCTCACCCATTTAGCAAAATCATTTCTTTCTTGAGTCAGCTCTTGTTCATGGAACTATAAAGATAACACTAACTGAAATTTCAGAACATTTTCTCCTATGAGGTAAAATACGCTGTTTTCAGAGTTAAAAGTTACCATTTACTGGGTCAGCCTTTAAAGGCTTAGTCAGCTGCTTTGTCTAGATCAGTGGTCCTCAACTCTGACTGTATTTAGAATTACCTGGAAAGCTCAAGAAAAATACCAGAGGCTTCCCATCTCTCCTCTCATCTGCCCCCTACCACTCCAGGATGTTTTATTCTGTTGGTCACAGTGTAGTCCGCATTAGAAGCTTCCCAAGGTGATTGTAATGTTCTGCCACAGTCAAAAGCCACTGGTGTTGATGGCCTCTTAACCAAGAAATATTCATGCTAAAGTGGACCCCATTAATGTTTTTGCCTTTGGAAGGTGCTTTTAAATGTGGAAGAATGTTCCATCTTTACTATGGGACACTCTGAACCCTGATGACAAGGACTGCCCTGGGCCATGATGTCAGTGCCCTTATAGGCAAACCACATCCTCTGTGTCATCCTTCTGACTTAGTCACCATGCCCACCACTGGTAAAGAGGAGGTATAGTGTAGGAATGTAAAATGGTATTATTTTATCCAGCAAAGACAAGGACTTGTTTCCTTCTTTTTCCCAGCACGGCCTTGCTACGATGTCATAATGTTTGATGTTGACAGTAAGGACCCAACACTGGGAATGAGTTGTCCACCCCCGGCATTTGTGGAGCAATCTTTTCTACAGAACGTTAAAAGCATCTTGACTCCTGAAGGTATGGAGAACAAAAGGTTGGAGAGGGAGGAGGGAAGGGACCATTAAAAGAAAAATTTATCTTTTTAATGAGAAATGCACAGAAGTGCGAGCTCGATCAGCTTTTCCAAATTGAATACACCCATTTACTAGCACCAGACACAGAAAATTTCCAGCTTGCCAGAAGTCTATCTCTTATCCCCTTTCAGTAACTTGTCCTCGCAAGAGTAATCACTATCTTAACATCTGTCCGCCCAGCTTAATTGTGCCTGTTCTTGTTCTTTATATAAATGGAATCATATGGAATGTTGGAATGTTCTTTTTTTTTTTGAGACAGGGTGTTGCTTTGTTTCCCAGGCTGGAGTGCAGTGGCATGATCATGGCTCACTGTAGCCTCAAACTCCTGGTCTCAAGGAATCCTCCCACCTCAGTCATCTGAGTAGCTGGGACTACAGGTGGATGCCACCAGGCCTGGCTAATTTTTTTATTTTTATTTTTTGTAGAGACAGGATCTCACTATGTTGCCGAGGCTGGTCTCAAACTCCTAGCCTCAAGCGATCCTCCTACCTTGGCCTCCCAAAGTGCTGGGATTACAGGCATGAGCCACGGCACTTGGCTGAATGTACTCTTTCAGTGCCCATTTTCTTTCACTCAACATGATGTTTGTGAGACTCATTCACAGTGTTGTGTTTACATGGCTTATTTTTATTGCTGTGTTGTATCATGTGACTTAACGCAATTCATTTATCCATTCTGCTGTTGGTATTTGGTTTGTTTCCTGTGTGGGTCTATTATAAGTAGTGCTGCCATTAGCATGTTAGTATATGCCTTTTGATGAATTATGTTTTCAGATCTCTTGGGTCTATACACAGGGTTGTAATTGCTGGATCATAGGTTATGGGTATGTTTGGCTTTTGTAGATGCTACCACACAGTTTTACAAAGTGGTTGTAGCAGTTCACACTCCCCCTAGCATGGTGATGCTAGCTACTACGTGATGCTTCCTACACGTGCTGTACCAGGCAGTGTGTTATTTAATCTTCATAGCAGTCCATTGTTTGAATGAGGAAACTGAGGTTGAAGATTTCCCAAGGTGACGCAAGGTAACAGTTGGGGCTCCAACCTAGTGCCTTGTCACCTCAAAACTGGAGCCTTTAATCCTTATGTTAACAGCCCTCTAGGTGTTTTTGATTTGGTGTAAGGCACTGTGGTAACTGACTTGATTTGGAATCTTAATTGTCAGAAGTCAAGGTAACCTTGGCCCTCTCACTGGTTAATAAATACTCTATGGTATGTATGTCAAGAATGTAATATCCCTGTAGAGTTGGTAAATTTTACTTTTGTAGGGAATCACTTTCTATGAATTGATTGAGACGAAGTCTCATTCTGTCACCCAGGCTGGATTTTGGCTCACTGCAACCTCTGCCTCCCAGGTTCAAGAGATTCTCCTGCCTCAGCCCCCCTAGCAGCTCCTGCCTCAGCCTCCCTAGCAGCTGGGATTACAGGGGTTCACCACCATGCCCAGCTAATTTTTATATTTTTAGTAGAGCCGAGGTTTCACCATTTTGGCCAGGCTGGTCTCAAACTCATGACTTTCAGTGATATGCCTGCCTCAGCCTCCCAAAGTGATATGATCATAGACCTGAGCCACCGTGCCCGGCTGGGAATCACTTCTTTCTCAAAGCAATTCTTTGGGAAACTGAGGCGTGGAGAATGGTAAGATAATGTGTGAGTAGCACAGAAGAGCAAGAAATAAAGCTGAAGTTTGTCTATGGCTCACATGCTCCCCATGCTTTTCTCCATCTGCCTTTCTATGCTGTGTATTCTCTGCAAACTCACCACCATCATAAGTGCGTTTTAGCCCATCAGTCTCCTTGGGACAGGAATTGGTATTTTCCTCAAAGCCGATCCTTATCTTTGATATGTCTCCTGATGTGAGGTCATTCTGACTTTTCTTCCTACCCTATAGGTGTTTTTATTCTCAACCTCGTGTGCCGAGACTTGGGGCTAAAGGACTCAGTGCTGGCTGGGCTCAAGGCAGTGTTCCCCCTCCTATATGTCCGGCGAATTGAGGGTGAAGTGAATGAGATCCTGTTCTGTCAGCTGCACCCTGAGCAAAAACTTGCCACACCAGAGCTCCTAGAAACAGCCCAGGCTTTGGAGCAGACCCTGAGGAAGCCTGGGAGGGGTTGGGATGACACGTATGTCTTGTCAGATATGCTCAAGACGGTGAAGATTGTATGATTGCTTAGGCCAAGCAGCCCTCCTGCCTAGACTGACCTTGGACTCCCAGCCTGCCAGAGATTGAAGAAATACAACGCACAGTACTTTTTAAGCTTCATATTTTTCTCGGTTTCACACTCAGCTACATGTGACCTCCAGCTTAGTGAGGTTGCCTGAAGATTAGGGAAAATAAAAATGTCCTTCCCATCTTGTCCTCTTTAGTACCACTTGGGTTGGTTCGTCTTTGCTTCCTACACCATGTCCTTGTGTAGAATTCCCTGCTGAAGCCCCTAGCACACACTGCATGCCTTAACAAGTATGTGCAAGCCCCTCAGGATTCAAGACAGCCAGATTTTATTGCATCTCTACTTATACTGGTTTGCTTTTGATTTATTCCTCTATTAGTTCTGTAGGAGTGATCTCAAGTGAGATAGCAGAGCAAGATGCCAAAAGACTATAAACAGAGTAAGGTTTCTATAGATGTGAGACAGATCTGAGAGAGCATTTACTCTGTCTCCCTGTGGGTGAAACTGCTGCTGAAATGGTTCCAATTTTTAGGAATCTGCTAACCCACTTCATTATTTGACAGCTTTCCTTGATGACCCAAACCTTGTAGCCTAAGCCATTTGTCTTTTGCTCAGTGGAGGGAGTGTATGGACCTGGCCCCATGGCTTTGCATGTCAAAGACCTGGCAGACTAAAGTGTCTGGTGTTTGTTTACTCACATTCGTTGAGTGACAGCTATGTGCCAGACTCTGCGTAAAGAGTGGTGGCAGAAGTGAAAATGTTTAAGAATGACCAAAAACATTACTAATGAAAGTTAATGTGTTCCAGGCATTCTTCTAAGTGGTTTACATGCACTGTCTCATTTAATCTGAGATAAAGGATAGTTAAGCCCAAACTGTATCTAAACCCAAATCTCACTTGGCTGGAAACATCAATCTTAACCATTTATTGAGAACCATTAAACCAATGATTCCAAGACTGGCTTGAATTTTGTCTTTCCTAATTATACCAAGGTTGATTTAATGAGCAGTGCCGTGGAAAATAGGCATTGTCACCATTCACCACCTGGCTTATCTTTCCACAGACCCTTTAAAAATGGACCCCAACCTTTCAGGTGAAGCATACAGATGCTCTTCATCCTACGATGGGGTTATACCCTCATAAATCTATCATAAATAGAAAATGCATTTAATACCCTGATAAGCCGTTGTAAACTTGAAAAGTTGTAAGTCAGAGACTGTCTGTATTTCAGTGAGGTTGTCATCCTTAGAAAATAGTGTCAGTCCATTAAGGAGAGGAGAGAGTGCAGAGAAGTGTTTTTAGATCTTATCCATTAGAAATACTTGGTGCTCTTTCTTTAGGCCGGAGTCTTCCCCGGAACCCCGTAATGGGAAGATTATCCCTCATGTCAGGTCTGTGTACCCCAGAGGACCTTACTTGGCAAGTCTTTTCTTTTTTCTTCTTTTTTTTTGAGACAGGGTCTCTCTGTCACCCAGGCTGGAGTGCATTGGCACCATCACGGCTCACTACAGCCTTGACCTTTTGGGCTCAGATGATCCTCCCAACTCTCAGCCTCCCAGGTAGCTGGGGCTACAGCATGTACCACCACACCTGGCTCATTTTTTCGTAGAGACACAGTTTCGCCATGTTGCCCAGGCTGGTCTCTTGACTCCTGGGCTGAAGCCATCCACCTGCCTTGGCCTCCCAAAGTGTTGAGATTACAGGCGTGAGCCACTGTGCCTGGCCACTTCATTTTTTTTTTTTTTTTTTTTTTTAATCTCTGAGCTCGTGCAGTGTCAGGATGGGTTATAGAGGCCCAGGGTCTGAGTCAGAGGAGCTTGTCTGCCTGTCCTTGGTCATATCACCCTCATGCTGTGCAGAGTTTGGAGCAGCACATTTGGGTGGCACGGCCAAGCTCGGCATCATCAGAATGATAAGGTTTCAGTTACATCTTAGGGGGAATGGTCCACAGAGTTAGGCACGGATTTACATGTCGCTTCCCACATTCGGAGGTGGGAAGAGGCACTCATGGGTGATGATTATCAAGACTTAAGTATAAAAGAAGAAGGAAATTGGTTATGTGCTGAAGGCTTGAGAAAGACCAAGGGACAGGAGTCAGTTTTTGGCTTAATTTCCTACAAAGGAAATTTGTACCAATGGAGACCAGTATGTTCACCAGAACACTTGGTGGCTGCAGCCTGCTTACTCAAACCCTAGTCTGACTGCCCTCTGGAGCTTGCTGGATTGTGAGGAAAGTTGTGTGTGTACAGACAGCCATTGGCCTGAATCCCATCTTTTCCACTGGAGAGCTTTTCGCTTTTGCACTAATGACAGGCAAATGGTTCCTTATGGGAATTTTGCCTAACTTTAGGGGTGAGAGCTCTAGAGGAGGGGGAGGGTTGGAAGCTTCAATGCCTACCAGACCAAGCAAGTAACAAATATGTAGAGCGAGTGAACCAGGTATAAAACAAAAAGGCTAGGATGAGACCTGTGGCAAACCAGAGAATAAATGTCTCCTCTAAAGGCAGCGGCTGTCCCAGCTGAGTTGTCTTGCAGGAGCACTGTCTTAGCATAGCTAGGTCTTTTAAGAGAAGCCAGAAATCTCGTGTGTGTGTGTGTTGACATTAAAATGTTGGCCAATCAGTATACATCTTCAAGCTATAATCTATTTTGCATAGAGACAGATTATAGGGGAGACAGCCTACAAAATGCCTGAGAATCTGGCATGCACCCTGGTTCTGAGTACAAAACAAGGAGCAAGCCGATAGCAATGAGTTACAAAAGTCTGGAAAAGTCTTATCTATGACCTCAATTTTCTTTAATGGCTACAGCTGAGTGGGGATGGTCCCATCATCCTTGGGAGAGTGTACAATTTAGCTTCCCAGGACTATCAGAGAACTGAATGAGAATAAATCACATGACAGTTTGCGCCTCTGCCCCCCCCCTTCCTAAACAAGTTCTGTGACAATGTAAAATTGGTAAGGCTGCCTATTGCCCTTCTCTGCCTTTTTGCCCTTGTTCCCTACCAATTTTTCAGTGTGTGCCTCCAGTCTTCTGTCATGGCTGCCTGCTAACTGGGCCTCTTCTCTAAGTCTGTCTTCTTATGGGTTGGGTAGACCAGTAGTTACTCTTTTTTTTTTTTTTTTTTTTTTTTTTGAGATAGGGTCTCACTCTGTTGCCCAGACTGGAGTGAAGAGGCACGATTTTGGCTTACTGCCACCTCTGCCTCCCAGTCTCAAGGAGCCCTCTCGCCTCAGCCTCCTGAGTAGCTGGGACTACAGGCGCACACCACCATGCCCAGCTCATTTTTGTATTTTTGGTGGAGACAGGGTTTCACCATGTTGTCCAGGCTGGTCTTGAACTCCTGGGCTCAAGCAATCTGCCTGCCTTGGCCTCCCAAAGTGCTAGGATTACAGATGTGAGCCACGGTGCCTGGCACAACCAGCAGTTATTCTCAGCTGCACATTGGAGTCATCGGATATGGTAAGCAAAATAATGTTCTCCCAAAGATGTCCATGTCCTAATCCTTGCAACCTATGAATGTTACATTACACTACATGACAAAGGGAAATTAATGTAGCAGATGGATTTGGTGTTGTTAATGAGTTGTCTTCAAAATAGGGAGATTATTTTGAGTAATCAAATTCAGACACTTGGTGGACTCCACATAATCTCAAGAGTCTTAAAATGTGGAAGAGGGAGGCAGAAGAGTCAGTGTCAGAGTGAAGCAATGTGAGGAAGACTCACCACTCACTGCTAGCTTTGAAGACCATAGGCCACTAGCTAAGGAACGTGGGCAGCCTCTAGAAGCTGGAGAAGGTAAGAAAACTAGAGCTTCCCTAGAGCTTCCGGCAGGGAGTGCAACTCCACCAATACCTTGAGTGTAGCTCAGTGAGACCCATTTTGGACTTCTGATACGGAACTATAAGATAATGAATTTGTGTTGTTTTAAGCCCCTACATTTGCAGTAACTTTACAGCACCCCTAGAAATGGAATTTACCTGGGAAGCTTTAAAAAATGCCTAGGCCTGGCCCCACCCCCACAGACTGATTTAATTGGCCTGGAGTGCAGCCTGTGCATCAGAATTTTAAAAAAGCTTTCCAGGTGATGGATGCTGTTTTGCAGCCAAAATTGAGGACCCCTGGGGTAGAGGTTCTGTGGATGGATATGTTACAAGGTAAGGGGGAAGGAATTGCTAGTCTCATTAATGACTGCTGGCTTAGCTCTGAAATGCAAACATCAGCAGTCACTTGGTGATTGGAACATACTTCCCTCCCACCTTCACACTAGCCCACACCTTTTAGCTCTTTGCCCTTTGAGTGGATGGCAGTAGTGTGAGGAGTCAACTTGTTGCATTGGGCGATTTCCTCCATGGCGCACAGCACCCTCACTCCCTGCTATAATTGGGCCCTGAGTGTACCTCCCAAGGACTGCTTAATAAAGCTCAAAGTCTAGCAAACCATAAGTCATGCAGTTTCCCTCTTGTGGCTTGTCTTGCCATTTGGTTCCTGCAGATTTTTAACAGCTAAATGGTCGATCATAAAAAGAATCATTAAGTTGGATTTTTCTTTTTTTTTATACCCAATTGGCATTTTTTTTGGAGAGGTTGTTCTGTGCCAGACACTGTGCTTGTGCTAATAAAAAGAAAGACAGCTTCTGCTCACCAACTAGCTGGGGAGAACAAATTACACAGCACGTGGATGAGTTCAGCAACCACCTGTGCATAAAGTGTAAGGGCAGCATACGAAATGGTCAGATGTTTGGTAAGAGTCTTCTTAGATCCTCCCGCTGGGCAGACAAAAAAATCCAGCCTCAATAAAAACTGCCCCCTTAAAGTGACGGAAGGCTGGACTCATGGTTTTGTTTTTCCATCCCAGGTCTCACTTGGTTCCTGTGCTTCCCACTAGATGGCACTAGAAATCACATTTAAGTGCTTGGGTGCTGTAAATAATTCTTCTTGGGAACATGGCACTTCCAGAGGCTCTTTCACCTGAGCCATATTTCCTGTGTCTTTCTCTGGTCAGTAAAGACAGACTTCTACTTGACCTATTGTTCTCTTGCTTCACCTGGTAGCCTATGCCCTCTGCTCTTCCACTGTCACCTGTTTTCCTTGCCACGCACATGGAGACAGCACCATTTTTTCCAACGGTGGAAGCCTGTATAAGGCAGAGATCCTTTTACCCCTACATCCCTGATTTTAGAAGTAATGGCAGGAAATACAGCAATGGAATAATGCTAGTAAGACGTGAAGCTAGCGGCATATAAGAAGACAAAAATGTAACAACATACATCTGGGCCTGAGCTGGCATGTCTTCAAGTTTTCTGCCAAGATGTAAGTCATTTTTATCATAGTAGTAAACTGGTAGATAAATGCTAGTAGAAGTAAAATTTGATTGAAATGGATTTTTTTTTGGAAACCTACCTGCAGTGGGTTGAATAGTGACTCTAAAAAGAAATATCCAAGCGTTAAACCCCAGAACCTATAAATGTGAGCTTATTTGGAAAAAGGGCCTTTTGCAGATGTAATTAAGTTGAGAATCTCAAGCTGAGATTATGTTGGATTGGCGTGGACCTTAAATCCAATGATAAGGACTTAGAATGGAAGGGGAAACGAGACAAGGGAGACACGGGAGAAGGACATATGAAGACAGAGGTAGACTGGGGAGACATCCCTGCAAGCCAAAGAATGACAGGGATTGCTAGCAGCTACCAGAAGCTAGGAAAGAGGCAAGGAATGATTCTCCCTCAGAGCCTCCAGAGGGACCCACCCGCTGACACTTTGCAGACTTCTGGCCTTTACAGTTGTGAGAGAATAAATGTCAATTGGCTTAAGCCATCAAGTTTGTGGTAATTTGTTTCAGCAGCCTTGGGGAATGAATATATAGCCTAAAAGGGCTTTGTGCCACCCCACAGAACCATTAACGTTAGTCTCATTAATGACTGCTGGTTTGGCTCTGAAATGCAAACATCAGCAGTCACTTGGTAATTGGAATATATTCCCCTCCCACCTTCACACTAGCCCACACCTTAGCTCCTTGCCCTTTGAGTGAATGGCAGTGGTGTGAGGAGTTTGGCTTCCCAAAGTGCATGGGCTCCGGGCCACATGCTACCCCAGATGTGTTTAGCCTTCACCAGACATTTTAAATAAAATCGATAGATTAGAAAATCATTTTATACAAAATCTTTAAAATCTCTGGATTCTTTTGAGAATTTAGAAGTTCCTGTGATGACAGGCCCATGTTCATGCTTGGCTGGAACTGGCAAGCATCTGTGCCTTGTGGATGGGTGGTGTTTGCCACAGTCCTCACTGCTTTCTGTGTCTTTCGTGCATTTATGTTACATGCCTGGTCCTGCAGGCATTATAGTTTGTAGCTCCTACAAATGTGTCAGGATAGGTAGGCTGGGAGACACAATCCCTTTTTTAGAATATGGGGAAAGGAGTTCCTGGTTTTGTAGTCAGTAGTTCTGGGTGTTTTTTTGTTATATAGCAGCACAGCTTAGAAGGTGGTTTCAAAATCTGGTTGCACAACAAAACCATCTGGGGTCCATTTCCTATGTACTGATTCTGGACCATATCCCAGACCTACTATGTCAGAATCTTGGGGGGGTGTGTGTGTGGGTTGGGGTGGTGGGGAAGTGATGGAGTAGGACGGTGGTAGAGCCAAGGAATCTGCATTTATAAAACTCTTCAAGCAATTCTGATAATAAACAGGCCTAGAAATAGCTGCCATAGGATATTATTTTTCAGCACTGGAAAGGGAGGCAGTTTGGGTTTTCTATTTCACTGGAGATCTTTGAGGCATGTTGTTTTAAAAAAAAGTCAAGATGGCAGAAGTGCAGCAGAAAAAGCAGCGAAGCAGAAGCAGCAGACCTTCTGCAAGTTCACCTCCTGCGGCGTGCACCCCGACCTGCTGCGGGACTTGTCACGCGAGCAGCGAATGAAGCTGCACTGTGGCCTATGGCAGAACCAGCACTCGCTGCTGAAGGGCCTGTGCAAGGTCAAGAAGTGGGCACTGCCTATGCAGAAGCCAGAGGTGGTGAACGCGCACCTGCAGGACATGATCATCCTGCCCGAGATGGGAGACAAGATGGTGGATAGCATGGTGGGCGTCTACAACGGCAAAGCCTTCAACCAAGTGGAGGGCAAGCCCGAGAGGATTGGCCATTACCTCGATCACCTACAATCTTGTGAAGCACTGCCCGGCCAGGCATCAGAACCACCCACTCTTCCCGTTTCACCGCCCTCAAGGAGTCTGCTCAGCCAATAAAGGCACACACATTTCTTAAATTAAAAAAAAAATAAATAAATAACAAAATGTCTTTTCTCACGGAAATTTGAATGATTGCAATATTTTGTGGAGCTAAGGGTTTGAATTAGATTCGTTCTATTTATGAAACCAAGAAACTTGGTTTCTAGCTACAAACCAAGAGTGGCAAAACAAGATTGGTTCTTTAATGAAGGCATAAAATAAACACCTAATCAATATAGTGATATCTTTTATTTATCTAGGCAAGATGGTACAATACTCTGCAGGACCCCTTCAGCACATCAACAAGTCCTATAGCCCGTCTTCTCTGTTTATTCTCATAAAAGCTGGAAATAGTTATTTCAGAGTTGTAGATTAAATCTCAGCTGAACCAGTACTATGCCTACAAGATGGTACTGTCCTCTGCAGGGCCTCTTCAGCAGGTCAACAAGTCCTATAGCCCACCCGGGTTCTGTTGAGATTTAATCTATAACGCTGAAAAAAGCTGGAAATAATGATTTCCAGCTTTTATTCTTGAAAATAAGGCTTGGATCTCTACCAGTCTTCTGAGGATGCTAATAGACTACCCAGGAAGGAAGAAGGAAATTGTGAGGGTATTTAAAGAAGGTTGTTAGGGGAAATGAAGTTGCCGTTATTTTGGTCAAGGAAGGTTACAATACTACAAAGCACTGCATACAGATTCAACTCATAAGGACTTTATTAAATGATTCTTTTATTCAATTAACATTTATTGGAGTGCCTACTATGTATCAGGCACTTTTCTATTGCACTAGGAGTACTGTAATGAATAAAAGTAATACAAGTCCTTGTTCATGAGCCTTATACTTAAGAAAAATGAAAGGATAGCTTCATTAATGTGTGGCAGGTGCTTTTCATAGGAAGTATGACTGTTATGTGGTCTATATTAATTTATTAATTTTTAAGGCTCTTATATTAGCATGTCCTGCAGAGAAACAAGGCTGAGCCCCCATTGAATGCTATTAATTTGCAGAAGCCATTAGGTGCAATTTTCAAGTTAAATTTCAGGGGTACCGCCAACTGAATGTTTGCATACCTAGCACTTTGCTTACCAGAAGAGCTATTTTCTCATGGCCACCACAGCATCTGCTTCCCCATAGGAGAATGAATAAGCCTCAGGCCATTTGAAAAATGGACCACAGAAAAATTTCCTATAAAGGGCCCTGTGGATGGGCTAGGCCACTCAACCCATTTTCTAGTTATCACGTGGCAGATCTAGGGCTTACCCCCAACCCAAGGCTGGTGATGTGATTCTTAAACATTTTGCCTCCCGTGAAACAGCACAGTTGTGGTAAGGAAGGCTGGCCAATGAGTTACAAGTATAGACTAGGTTGATTCCAGGTCATTCATTGGTGAGAGGGCAGAGCCAGGACTAGCTACATGTCTCTAGGTTTCCAGTTCAGCGCTTGCCACTATGATAACCATCTTGTTTCTTTGAATGCAAAAGTTGAGAACCCTAGCAACATGAAGATGTTAAAATGTCATCTGTTTTGCTGTCCAATCAAGATTGATGGACCGAGAATGGTTGTGATGCCCTAGCAGAGTGCTCAGTAGACCCAGCAAGTGAAGTAGTTGTGGAAAGGCATTGGTGTGAAAGCTGTGGGTGTTATCAGGACCCAGAGCTGCAGTGGTCTGGTACCTCAGCCAGAGCAGAGAATTTCCTTTATTGAGACTTAGCTGAGACCTGCACTACACGAAGACCTGGAGGTCACCATGCAGGCACACAGGCACAGGGATAGAAGCTTTACTCTTTTCCTTCACTCCTCTCTTTGATCCTTTGTTAAGCTCTAGCCACACGCCAAACAGTATGCTGGGGCAATGGGGGTACAAACATCAAGAACCTTGCGTTTTCATAAGCCATCAAATTGGGTTAGGTTGCCAAGGTGATGGCTCTGAGGGGTGAGGGTGGAGAGGAGGAAAGCTAGGCTGGCCTCACTCACTTTGCCTGGCTCTTTGGGGGCGTTGCTGGTATAGAGAGCTGCCAGCCTTAGTAAAACCGAAAGCAAAGATGACCAAACAGTTCAGCCTTTCAAAAATAGTTCCTATACTTTTCTAGTGAGAAAGACTTCCCCTAGTCAGGAATTATGATCCTATTAGTTCCTAGTTGTAAAACATAGTTGTTAAAAGAAAGAGAACTAACATTTATTAAGGACTTACTATGTTAGAGGTACCGTAGAAACATCAGGAAATTTTAAAAGCAACTTTATTGAAGTGTGATTGACATATAACAAACTGCACATGTTTAAATCATACCACTTAATAAGTTTTTACATTTGTATATACCCATGAAATCATCACCACAATCATGATAATGATTAGCCAGGCTTGGTGGCACATGCCTGTAGTCCCAGCTGCTTGGGAAGCTGAGGTAGGAGGATTGTTTGAGCCACTGGAGTTTAGGCTGCAGTGAGCCCTGATCGTGCCACTGCACTCCAGCCTGGGTGACAGAGAGACTCCGCCTCTAAAATATATATATGATTAATATATATGATATGTATATACATGTCCATCACTCCACAAAGTTACCTTATGCTCCTTGTAATTCCTTCATCCCACTTTTCCCACCCCTAGTCTTGTCCTTAGACAACCAGTGGTCTGCTTCCTATCACTACAAATTCGTTTACATTTTCTAGAATTTTACATTAACGAAATCATATAGTATGTATTCTTTTTTGCTTGATGACTTCTTCCTTCCTTTCTTCCTTCCTCTTATTTCTTTCTTTTCTTTCCTTCCTTTCTCTTTCTTTCTTTCTCTCTCTCTTTTCTTTCTTTCTTTTTCTTTCTTCCTCTTTCTTTTTCTCTTTCTCTTTTTCTCTCTCTCGCTCCTTCTCTCCCTTCCTTTTTTCCCTTTCTTTCCCCTTCCTTCCTTCCTTCCTTCCTTCTTTCCTTCCTTCCTTCCTTCCTTCCTTCCTTCCTTCCTTCCTTCCTTCCTTCCTTCCTTCCTTCCTTCCTTCCTTCCTTCCTTCCTCCCTCTCTCCCTCCCTCTCTCTCTCTCTCTTTCTCTCTCTCTCTCTTTCTCTCTCTTTCTTTCTTTCTTTCTTTCTTTCTTTCTTTCTTTCTTTCTTTCTTTCTTTCTTTCTTTCTTTCTTTCTTTCTTTCTTTCTTTCTTTCTTTCTTTCTTTCTTTTTTCATAAAGGCAGAGATTGGTCAGTCTCTCTGGACTTTCAGCTGTGTCTTTACAACTCATGGACTCTATAAGGCTATATGTCAGTTTCCACTCTCTGGGCCATAACCTGGAAACCCTCTCAAGGGAGTAACTTGTCTCAATCATAGGGTTCATCTCATTTGTTTCCCTTCTCTCAGGGATTATTGCTTTTTATTGACCGATGTCCAATGTCTTGAAAACCATTGTTTCAGGCTGGGCGCAGTGGCTCATGCCTGTAATCCCAGCAATTTGGGAGGCCGAGGCAGGCAGATCACTTGGGGTCAGGAGTTCGAGACCAGCCTGTTCAACATGGTGAAACACCATCTTTACTAAAAATACAAAAATTAGCCGGGTGTGGTGGCATGTGTCTGTAATCCCAGCTACTTGGGAGGCTGAGGCAGAGAATCATTTGAACCTGGGAGGAAAAGGTTGCAGTGAGCAGTGATGGCACCACTGCACTCCAGCCTGGGCAATAGAAGGAGACTCTATCTCAGAAAAAAAAAAAAAAAAAAAAAAAAAGAAACCATTGTTTCATATATTTTGTCTTGTATCAACTGGGAAAGAAAATCTGGACTCTACTACTCCATTTTTCTTGTAGCAGAAATCACAGCATGTATTTTAATCCTATAGTAACCACATTTTACAATGAATATTTTTTATCACTATGTTTTTTACATGCAATACTATAGCTCAGAGGGGTTTAGTTCTAAAGTAACTGAAGGTAAAAGCAGGGTTTAAATCAAGGTATTTTTCTTTCCAAGGTCTGAGTTCTTTTCACTGTACAAGGTTGATGGGGTCATCTGAAAGGCACTCAGGCTGGGTTTTAGGCCAGTCTCTGACTTCAAAGATCTGTATGATCTTAGTTAAGTCATGTAAATTTTCTATGCCACAGAACCCAAGAGAACTTTCAATTGCTTTGCCCCAGGGCTACTCTTTAGGCCAAGGCTGTCTTTTCTTCCTCTTTTTACAGGCCCCATAATTTCAGCCTGATTTCCAGTTCTCTTTAAAAAGATAACCCTATTCTATAAAGTTGTTCTCCTTTAAAACTTCTTTCTTCCCCAAGTGCTTAGTGCAGTGTTGGGCATGCAAACAGGTTCTCAATAAACGACAGGTGAATGAATAAATAAATGAGTGCATACATAATTGACTATAGAGTAAGTAGGGTACAGTCTCCTTCCTTGCCTTCTCCCAGTGAACACAGAAGGAGTTCTCGGGCCTCTGCAATCCCTGGATGCCAGTGAAATCCTATTAGCATCAGTGGTTCGTTGTCTGGCCCCAGTAGCTCAACCAGGATCTCTGGCTTTCTTGAGACTCCCTCCCCTATGCCCTAACATTATTTCTGAGTTTATAAGAATTCACAAAGGAAGAACTACCAAGTACATTGAACTGTTGGGGGGAAAAAGTCACCAATTATAGTTACATGAATTGAAGGCGGTTATTTCTTTGTTCTTTTCCTCAAGTCAGAAACCTAAGTCTGAAATTCAGATTGTACTTGTTTTGGACTGTAAATGTTAGCAAGAAAGCCATGAAATTAATAAAAGGACACTTTTCTTCCTAAGACACTTCTGGCATAAATAGCTCCTGCTGACCAGGTGATGAGATGATTCAAAGCCTCTGTTTCTGGCATGCCCAGCCATTGCAAAGAAAGCTGAGCACGTTCTTCCTAGGAGGTCCTTTGTAGCCCAGTGGGCTATGGAACAAAGGGGAGGGACCAGATTGAAAAGTTCTGTCCCAATCCCACACACGTGTCTGTGTCTTGTAGGCATGGTCGCATCTCCATCCGTTGCTTGTTTCCACAAAATGGTAAGTCATAGAGGCTGCCCTTTAGGAAATCCAGGACCCTTTAGAATTCAGTTCAATTTACCCTCTATTCATGAAGCATATGCCATGCACTCAGCTTCATGCTCTTATAGAAGTGGTCTTTGGCTTCCTGTTGGGTAGATGTCCCACTCCTTAACTCCTCAGTCTGAGGCCAGAACACTCAGCGCTAATACATGGGAGCCTAGAAGGGTCAGCTTTGGAGGGAGGTTGATAACCCTGATAGCTTAAGAGCCCCTGTTAGTTTTAGAAGTGCCCAAAAGGTTATCTAGCCTTTCTAACTAACACCCACCTAGGTCTTGAAGATGCTATGGTGGTTATTTAATAGAAATGTGATTAGGTAAATCCAGTGAAATACATAAGTACTTTAATTTGTATTTTTATTTTATTAAAATTCACATGTAAAAGTGGGTGTTTAATGTTTTAGTTATATCTGTATGTTTATCATTTAATCTTTATTATAGTTATTTGAAAAAGATGCTAGCATTTTCTCCATTTACCTCAGATAAGACAACTGAAAGTCAAGGGAGGATTTACCAAATACGTTAGAAATGAAAACTTAATTACAAATTTGGCCTGCTGATTCTAGTTCCAGTGCTCTTCTCACTATACCCCTTTCTCTCAACAGGCTCTTTATGGACCAATAACATTTGTTTTAGCTCTTGGATTTACCTGTCAGTAGTAAGCAGCAAGGTAGCAGAAAAAGCACCAACTTTAGCATCAGATAAAGCTTACTTTCAATTCTGGATTTATCACTTAAAAGACCTGTGACTTTGGGCAAACTACTTAACCTCTCTGATCTTCAGTTTCTTTACCTATTAAGTGATGACTCCTGGGTTGTTGCTTTAGGGCTTCTGAGTGATTATGGGTAAATGTGCCTGGTATACTAAATACACGGGGGGGATCTATGAGTAGCCATATGGTCTTCATTTCTTTCATGATGCATCTTCTCATTTTAGCTGAAGCTTTTCCTCCATAAAATCTCTCTTTATTATTTCAGACCCCACGAATCTACCTTTTCTCTGAACTACTTCAGCATCTATGATTTCTTCTGTCCAATTTAAAATTAATTATGTATTATTTTATATTCTTAGTCTCAGTCCCTGACTAGACTGGAAGCTTTTGGGGGCCATTAGACTAGGTCTTAGATCCTAGTATATTCTATGGTTTTGAATACATTCTAGGTATACAATAAATATTTGATGGAGTGAGATAGCTTGGATTCTTTTGGAGGTCTTTACCTCCAAAGTGACTACTATTCTAGTAGTCATAGTAGACAGCAGAAGCCGGGTTATTCTAGTGCCATTGGCTTGTACCAGCACATCTAGCTCCTATCATAGAGACAGTGAGAGGATAGAAGGCAGCCTTCCCTATGTCCCAGCACACCTGTATCTACATTGACATGAAATTTTGGTAATGTATCTCCTCCCCTAGTTGCTCAACATATAGTGACCCATGTACTAAGTCAAGGTGGCAGAGACCAAACCATGAATTTCAAAGCAGCAGAAATGGAGTCTCAGATTCATTCTAACTGCCTTTGGGTCCTTGGGCGGGTGTTGTCAGCTCTCTGAATCTGTTTTCGCATCTTCAAAATGGGAATAACAGTCCTTCGCAAAGCTATTGTAAAGTTAAAATGAGATGTATTAAGTGGAAGTGTTTAATAAAAGATAATGTATTGTAAAATGTTTTTAAAAATTATGGCGGGCGCCTGTAGTCCCAGCTACTCGGGAGGCTGAGGCAGGAGAATGGCGTAAACCCAGGAGGCGGAGCTTGCAGTGAGCTGAGATCCGGCCACTGCACTCCAGCCTGGGCGACAGAGCCAGACTCCGTCTCAAACAAACAAACAAACAAAAAAAAAAAAAAAAAAAAAAAAGAAAAAGAGAAAGATTTGGGGAGCCAGCAGTGGTGGTGCATGCCTATAGACCCAGTTGTTTGAGAGGCTGAGGTGAGATGATCTCTTGAGCCCAGGAATATGAGGCTGTAGTGTGTGTCATGATCATGTCTGTGAGTAGTTACTACCTCCAGCCTGGGCAACAAAATAAGACCCCGTCTCTTAAAATAAGAAGAAGGATAGAAGGATTTAGGATTTGGGTGCTTGTTACTACTATATGAAAAAGGCAAAGAATAAATGGAAGGAAATGAAAAGAGAGATAACTTGGGGGTATCCAAATTGTGCTGGTTCATCATCAAGAAGGGTGGATGAGACAATTTCTGGGAAGGGAACCTGGGAATTACTAGCAAGTCTATGAGCCAGGTGCAAAGAAGGAGCCCAGTTAGAAAAAGGGTTTCCTTTTCCATAGGCCTGTAGTACTGAGGGAACTGCCTATGGCTTGGGTATGTGGTGTGAAGAGCAAGAAACAGGTGTGATATTTTTTCTTTTTTTTTTTTTTTTTTGAGACAGGGTCTTACACTCTGTTATTCAGGCTGGAGTGCAGAGGTGTAATCACAGCTCAATGCAGCCTCAACCTTCTGGGGTCAAGGGATTCTCCCTCCTCAGCCTACTGGGTAGCTGGGACTACAGGCATGCACCACCCTGCCCAGCTAATTAAACATTTTTTTTTTTTTTTTGGTAAAGACAGGGTCTTGCTGTGTTACTCAGGCTGGTCTCAAACTCCTGGCCTCAAGCGATTCTCCAGCGTTGCCTTCTCAAAGTGCTGAGGTTACAGGCATGAGCCACTGCACCTGGCCTAGGAATTATCTTGAAGGTCAGGGCTAGGGAAAGAGCCTGCAAAAGGAGAAGAACCTGTGCCAAACTCATGTGCTAAGTAGAATGACATTGACAATGATTGGCTGATACTTACCAAGCACTGTATGTACCAGGCATTGTGGTGTTTTACAGGCTGTATCTCATTTAATCTGCACAACATTTGAGGTGGTGATATTGCTGTTCCCACTTCACTGATGAGGAACCAGGAGCTTAGGGAAGTTAAGTCATCATAAGATCAGATCTTGTCCTGCCTAGCCGGAGATCTTAGCTTTCAATCACTTGAACCTTGTGAACTTACATCTCCACTTAGACAGTTTGTTTCTTCCATTTACTTTGGAGTAAAAACTACTTATGCATGTGAGCATACCAGAGGATGCAGTGATTGTGGTCTTGGAAGAGAAAGTGTGGGAAGAGCCATAATCCCAGAGAGAAAATTGTTTGAAAACACACACACACACACACACACACACACACACACACACACGTGCACATGCATGTGCATCATTTTCCTTGATTCCCTGTGTTGTAGTGGAAAATTTGCCAAGCAGTAATGGAAACCCAGATTGGCAGAGACCAGGAAAAGAGTGGTGAATTTTGGGTTGGGGGCTTCCCTACAGGAGCCGCATTTCTTCTCAGTGGTGTGTGGGTCCAGACCACAAGCTGTTCTCTAACGCACATTCACTTCTTCCTGATCAAAGCTTATTTCCAGAGCTCTGCAGGGCCTCTTACACATCCTGACCAGCTCCTGGCATGTGACCCTAATATATCACTCTTCATATTGCTTATTAACTGAACATGACAGTGCAGTTGAATGGAATGGGCCTGGGAGAGAAAAAAGAGGTTTTTTTGTTTGTTTGTTTGTTTGTTTGTTTTTTACTGGTTAGAAGAATCATTTAATCTCAATATAAAAAAAGATTTATCAGTTTATTCCTTGAATCTTTTCTTGAGTCACCTCTTTATGACAACTGTACCAGGTACAGAGATGAATAAGTAACAGCCTCCAGTCCTAAGACCCCAGTATAAAAAATGTGTATATGATACATTGTGATTTTTACTGGAATAGAAATTCCAATAATTAAAGCTTCTCACAAGTAGAATAAATTTCGAAGTAAAGTTGTAAGCTTTCCCATCCTCGGAGTTTCAAGCAGATGCTGGATGATCTCTTGGTCATGATAGAGTAGACTGGATTCTAGCATTAGATGGGGATATGCACTACATGACTTGAAAAGATTCTCTTCCTGGGATGTTAAGACTGTATTAGTTTCTTTTTTTTTTTGAGATGGAGTTTCACTCTTTTTGCCCAGGCTGGAGTGCAGTGGCGCGATCTCAGCTCACCGCAACCTCTGCCTCCTGGGTTCAAGCGATTCTCCTGCCTCAGCCTCTCAAGTAGCTGGGATTACAGGCATGTGCCACCATGCCCGGCTAATTTTTGTATTTTTAGTAGAGGCGGGGTTTCTCCATGTTGGTCAGGCTGGTCTTGAACTCCCGACCTCAGGTGATCCACCCGCCTCGGCCTCCCAAAGTGCTGGGATTACAGGCGTGAGCCACGGCGCCCGGCAAGACTGCATTAGTTTCTGTAGTAGCTACAATGCTGTGGTAGTTCTGGGGTTAAGACAGAAGCAATGTGGCAGATATTCCTGGTTGCATCCACTGAATTCAATTTCTGCTTCTTAATTAGGAGAAATCCAGTTTTGTCCCAACTATGCCCAGCTTAAAGTACACAGCTTGCGGCTACAGGTGGGGTTTGTGGCACAATTCTGGCCAATGAGATTCAAGATCAAGTTACCAGGTGGGGCTCCTGAAAAAGCTATTAAACGGGGCTGAGTAAGGGCCTTTTTAGCTTTTATCTTTTGTCCTTCCTCCCATTTTTATTTTCTTGTAGGAATAGAGCTGTGATGCCTGAGGTAGAAATACCTATTTTGTGACAAAAACTACTTACTAAAGATGGCAGGATAGAAGGAGAGAAGAAACCTGTGTCCCTGGTACTATTATAGAACCTCTTTACCAGCCTGGATTCCATGCATGGGGACGTTTTGTTACAGAAAAAAATAAACCACTATCCAGTTAAATCATTGTGACTGAATTTCTGTTCCCTTGCAGCTAAATATACTCTTAACTGACATAGATACATAATATAGTGGAAAACATTAGAAACCTGGATTCACATTTGTTTTTCATTATTTGTTATCTATGAGACATTAGGCAACCTACATGGATCTCACTGAATTTCAGTCTCCAAATATGTAATTTGTTATTAATAATATCTATCTTGCAGGGTTACTAGGTGGATTACATGAGATAATATGGGGTAAAATAGTCTAGCACAGTCCCTGGTACACAGAAGAACCTCAATAGATAAAAAAAAACTGTGTAGTTGGACATGTCCCTAAATGAGGCCCTCGAGACCATTAAAATAGATGCTGATTTTACTGAGGGGCAGCCTTGCTCTTGGGATGCACATTGATACATATTTGGGATGATCCATTGATGGGTGGAAAGATAATGTTAAAAATTATATTTAGATTTATTTTCATTTTATCTTTTGAATATTTTAATTCTGAGTATGTTCTATGTATAGGTGCAGAAACACAGAGTACAATTTATGAATAAAAAATTAAATATATGGGGTGTGTAATAAAAAAGCTTTGGAGACCACTTTAAGCATTGTTTACATTATTATCACTTGGGTTGCTTGTTGGAAAAAGAAAATTTCCAGGTCCCCCTGTATCAGTGGCTCTATGATGGGAACTTGAAAACTTAAAAACCTGCTGAGATGATTCTTATATTAACCCAAGTTTTAGAATCACTTATTAGAGGTATTTCTCTTTCTATTCCTAAGAGTCATGGTGCTAATTTTTATAGAATTCTGAGCCCTTAATATTTAGTTTCTTTCCTAGCTGCATGTAGTAGCATAACACTGATAAACTCATGATTAATATTCAGGGTTATTAAGCCTGAACCTCAAATACATCTGCTTGACTCTAGACCTGCCAAAAGTAAAATTAGAAAGTAGGTAAGATTTATCTTCTTGACCTTTGTTTCCTCGTTTCAGATCCTCCTCCTCCTGCAGGCTCACCATGCCTTCAAAATAACTCAGGGTTCTGCGAGACTCTTCACTCCTCCTACTGCTCTCTATTGAGGTTGGATCATGTGCCCATAATCCAAGAGATTTCCTTCAAATCTCTGTACCAGGTGAAACCACCCTTGTGGTAATAATGAACAACTGAGGGAGACAGTCTGGGTAATAAATGAAAAGAGCCTGGGTTTGGGAATTATTCATATAACAAACACTTAAAAATACATACTGAAGCCTTTTTTATGTGACAGGCACCATCCTCGGCACTGTGAATCTAAAATTAGAAGTGGCTGGTGCAGGCCGGGTGTGGTGGCTCACGCCTGTAATTCCAACACTTTGGGAGGCTGAGGCAGGAAGATTCCTTGAGGTCAGGAGTTCAAGACTTGCCTGGCCAACATGAAACCCCATCTCTACTAAAAATACAAAAATTAGTAGTGGTGGTGCGCACCTGTAATCCCAGCTACTTGGGAGGCTGAGGCGGGAGAATCACTTGAACCTGAAAGGTGGTGGTTGCAGTGAGCTGAGATTGCACCTCTGCATTCCAGCCAGGGCTGCAGAATGAGGCTCCATCTAAAAAAAAAAAAAAAAAAAAAGTGGCTGATGTAGCAGTGCAATGCAGTGGTGTTTATAACCAATTGATCACAACCAGTAACAGATTTCTTTGTTCCTTCCCGTTCCCACTGCTTCATTTGACTAAATTAAAAATAAAATAAAATTAGAGTCAATTACTGTTATTCTTACTTTAAAAGAATGTGAAGATTAATGTGGAGAAACACACAAAAACCATTCATGACCACGAAGTGACTGCTTTTGTATAGTTATGAACAAAAACACAGGCAAAGACTGTGCCATTCTGCTTGGGGGAGACATGAATGGCTTCCAGAAAAGGTATCACATGAGCTGAAGATGGGGAGTTTGCCAAGGGAGAGAAGAGTGGTTTAGCCAGAGGACTTGGCTGGGCAAAGACCCAGAACAGAAGACATCTGGAGGATTCTAGAGACTTGAAGTGGTTTGGTTTTTCTGTAGCATTAGGTTTGTGGTGGGAATGTCAGGAAATGTGAGTAGGGCTCAACTATGCCTTGCAAAGGAGTTAGGTTTCATACTGTTAGCAACTGGGATCCTTGGAAGGATTTTGAGGCAGAGAGATACCATCAGATTTATGTGTTATAAAGATCACTCCGGCAGCAGAATGGAGGCTACATTGCAGGCAACCTCAGCTTAGAGAGAGAAAGACCAGTCAGAAATCTAGGTCTTGACCAGGTGAGAGACAATGATGGGGTGGAGAGGAGAGAATGGATTTGAAAGATAATAACAGGCTCAGATCAATAGGACTTGGTGATTAACCTCATGTGAGCTGAGAGGGATTCAGGTTTCTAGCTCTAGCAATTAGGTGAATAGTAGAACCATTTCGCTGAAATAGGATTCTGGAGGAGGCGGCACTGCCTCCCTCCGCTGACCCTGGTTCTGCCACTCACTAGCTGTCTGCACCTGACAAGTTACTTGAATTTTCTAAGTCTCATTTCTCTTCAACTATAAAATGAAGTTGTGACCTTAGCTGTAATGATATGTAGGGGACACTCCATCCATGAAGACTACCAACAATAACAATCAATGTATTTTACTTTCTCCAAGTAACACAATGCTTTACTGTAGTAAAAAACGCATACACCTTCAGAAAGCCTTGGATTATGTGCATATATATAGTCGTATTGACTTGTATCTGCATAAAGAAGCAGTGGAAGGACATCCAAAGGACTATTTCATAATAGTTACAGGTGCATGGGCTGGGGAGAATGGGGAGGACGAAGATAGGTACAGGTACAAGTTTTTTCAGTAGGTTCCCTTTCATATTGTTTTAATTTTTGAGCCATGGTTGTATCACCTATTTAAAAATATAAAAATAAGGTTGATGGGCACAGCAAACCACCATGGCACATGTATACCTATGTAACAAACCTGCACGTTCAGCACAAGTATCCTGGAACTTAAAGTAAAATTATTAAATAAAATAAAATAAAATATATAAAAGTTAAAACAATTTCAGGCAAGTATTCAATGGTTCTCACCAAAAGGCCTTGGGTTCTTTTACCCCCATTTTTTTTTTGCTTAACCTGTGTACTTTCTGGAGTTTTTCTCCCAACTTTTCCTCTTGGCTAACTCCCACTTCACCTCAGGTCTTGGCTCAAATATCACTTTCTTCCCTTATCCTCACTTTCTCTGCTATCCCGTGTTCATTACATTTTCCTCTCCTGTTTTCACATGGGGTGTTACGAGAACTGCTATGATTTTTCTCACATTGGGCTGTAATTGTTGATTAACTTGTCCTTCTACCCATTTGACTATGAACCCTTTGGCTCTATTCGTATCTTATAATAAATGTTCAAGAAATTTTTGTTGAATGAATCCTGCCATGTAGGTATAGTGACCTTATACTATGGAATTCTGGAGACAGCTTCAATTTCAAGCACTTGTTCCTTTGTTTCCTTAAGCACTAATCAGGCCAATGTACTGATTCTTCCTTTTCTCTCTTCTTTCCTCCCTATCTCCCTACTTCCTTCCCTTCCCTTCCGTTCTGTTCCCTTCCCTTCCCTTCCCTCCCCTTCCCTTCTCTTCCCTTCCCCTCCTCCTTCCCTCTCCTCCCTCCCTCCTTCCCTCCTTCCCTCCTTTTTTTTCTTTCTTTTTCCTTTCTTCCTTTTTCTAAAATACACACAAAGGTGATCATCTATTCTGGTCTTAATTGTAGTTGCTGAGTAAGAAGTAGAAATCTTTCAGCTATGATGTTGACACAAACAAAGGGAAAAATTATTTTTATATAGTCCTAGGGTTGAAGGGAAACCAGGGGACTTAAAAGAAATTTAGAAGCTGTGTCGCTATGTTGCTATGTAGACTGTGAGATCTTTCAAAGCCGAGATGGCATCTTTTCCACTTTTGTGCCCCTGGTATATTGCACATGACCTGGGACCTAGTATGTGCTCAATAAATGAGTGCTAAACTTAATTACAAAAATTAACATGGCATATTTTGCCTTCTCTTGAGAATTTTTGTCTGAAGTTGAAGAACTCTGTATTTTGAAAATTAAATTAAATCTATACTGAAGTAGGAAAATGGTAAAGAGTATGGAATTGAGGGATAGATAGACCTGGATTCAAATTTACATTCTGTTTTCATCATTAACTGTAACTACATGGCCATAGCTAAATCACTTAACTCATCTGAGCCTGTCCTCATTTAATCACACACACACACACACACACACACACAGTCTCCCATGGTTATTAAAATAATTAAATGAGATAACCTAAGTAAAGGCCTTAGCACATGCTGAACACTTGGTACTTGCTCATTGTTATTTCATTGAACATGTTATGCTCAACATGTTATCTAGCTAATATATGCAAAGTTTTGCAAGGCCATGCCAAAGGCACAGGTCTTAAAATTATAAAAGCTGAAGGAACTCCAACAAATAGAGGAAATAATTAGGGAAGAGAGACTGGCTCAGAAGCCAGTCAGCTAAGTGTACTTGCTTTTCAAATTGTGTTCTTTTGTTAAGACTAAAATTGGAAGACAGGAGAAGCAGGGCTTTTGGAATTGTGGATACCAAGCACCACTAAATGATTAAAGCAAAGTGCAGTGCTGGCTGGTGGCCGTGGGCTTGTTATCTTGGAAGTGCAGCCCTTGTGTCCTCTATCTGATTTATTTTCAACAATTTTTTTTTTTTTTTTTTTTTTTTTTGTGGGTGGGGAAGAAAGGGGCGGGATGACAAAGAAAGGCTGGAAGATACACAGGAGAGATATTTGAGGGGAGGAGCAAATAGACTAATATTCTCAGTGCTTTTAAACTCATTGATTGCCAGGAGCCTGGGTGAGGCAAATCATTGGTTTATTCAGCTTTTATTCAGCTCAGTGCCCTGTTGACAACACAATGTGTCTGAGTCACAGGAGGTCAAGTGACTGTAGCTTCTCTGATGAGTCACTGTCTTGCTTCCACTAATGTATCTGTGGCTGGGGCCAATTTGTTTACTGAGAGAAAGCTACAGCTGTCTGCAGGTACAGATATTTGTACTCCAGAACTTACCAGCAGAGCTGAGCAGGGTGGATGTGAGGAGCTTTTGCACTCCTGGAAGGTCCTCACGGGTAACAGCCAGTGGGAGCTGCTTGATGTGATGTGATGATGCTCTTTCCTTTGATTTGGTATCAAGAGAAGCAACTGCTTAGAATTAGAGCCCAGAGGATTGAGCAAGAGTTAGAAGGTGGGAACAGGACTAACATATCACCCAGGAACCCAGTAAGACACATGGCATAGTCACAATGGGCAACTGAAGAGTGCTGGGTAGAGAGACTATTCACAAGGGTGTGAGCAGAGTTCAGGGAAACCAACAAGGGATGGTGTAAGGTCTCAGAGAAAGCAAGTGTGGGGAGCCATTACTTGGCTGATGAAGCAAGAGTGGGGAGAGTGGCTATTTGAGCAGGGGGGAGTAGAAGTTGGAGAAAGTCACCTGAGAGGAGCGGTGACCATCATCTCAAGGCCACACGCAACTTAGAGTGAACCAACAGGGATGGAGTCAGGGTTATACATACCCACTTCACTGTCCTCCCACTCTCCCATTGGAGACCCTTCCATTGGCCACATCTTACCAAAAGTCAGAGAGAAGGGAGTTGTTGATGTTGGCCACACAGACCAGCTCCTGAGGAAGACAGCAGGGTGGAGAAGCTGGAGAGTGGCTCTGGGGGGATGCAGAAAACATCTAGCACAAGCCACTAGCTAGACAAGCCAGTTACCTCATGTGGGTCTCAGTTTTATTCATCAGTGAAATGGGAAAATCACTCTACCTTCTTGGCAGCGTTGTGAGAGTGGAGTTAGATAAAAGGATTTGAAAGGCCCTGAAGTGCTCTGCAAATGTTGAGTATGAAGTTGCTCTACAGCTGCTACTTTTCACAGAGAAGGGAAACACTATGTTACTCAAGTAAATTCCTTCCCTCCTGGTTGGTTCACCACCCCTTCTTGAGATCTTACTTTGCATGTAGCACATACTGGATGCCAGGAGTGAGCATGGGGAACAAAGATGGGTGGGCTATAAAAAAATGTGATGACAGTTGTAAGACATAGCCAACGCTCCCTCAATAGCCTATAATATAGTTACAAAGAAAGATATGAATAGGTGTGTAGAGAGAGAGTGTGTGTGTGTGTGTGTGTATGTGTCTGTGTGTGTATTCATATATCAATGTATGAAATGCATGGAAAGATATGAAGGTAATTATCTATCTATGTAATCATCCATTTATCTATCCATCCATCTACACAAAGTAATGCAACCACATATGCAAAATGAAACAATACATATAGAAATAATTAGAACTGGATAGGAACAATAAAAAAGGGTGTTCAGAAGAATAGAGTTTTGCATTGGAAACTAGGTCTTGAGGTGCCAACCTACTGACCTGTTGGGGATGTTATTGTCTGTCCAGGTTTAGAAGTAGACTTTTATTTATTTTTTTATTTTATTTTATTTTTATTTTTTTTTGAGACGGAGTCTCGCTCTGTCGCCCAGGCTGGAGTGCAGTGGTCGGATCTCAGCTCACTGCAAGCTCCGCCTCCTGGGTTTACGCCATTCTCCTGCCTCAGCCTCCCGAGTAGCTGGGACTACAGGCGCCCGCCACCTCGCCCGGCTAAGTTTTTGTATTTTTTAGTAGAGATGGGGTTTCACCGTGTCAGCCAGGATGGTCTCGATCTCCTGACCTCGTGATCCGCCCGTCTCGGCCTCCCAAAGTGCTGGGATTACAGGCTTGAGCCACCGCGCCCGGCAAGTAGACTTTTAAAGAAAGAGAGTAAAGTATTTAAATTTTTTGAGTTTATATATTATTTGAGTTTATATATTATTGCTTATTATTCTTTTTATCTCCAATGCTTGGAACAGTATTTTAAAGGCCCTCAAGAAGTGTTTATTAAATGAATCAGTTAACAAAAAAGGTATTTGTACTACTTTATTAAATGGGAGAAGAAAATACATTTAATAACAACGCCTTCCTATAGCGTGGTCTCTATGAGAATTCTTCCAATGCTGTTTGAAATACTGTACCACTGAGGCCACAGAAGACACAGTGATTGAGCTTAGCATATGCTTTAGGTAAGTGATTTGTGTAAGATTAATGTGTGCATAGGTGCAATCTCAAAATTTCAAGACAGAAAATGACTGTTCTTTGGGAGATGTTTAGTTTATTAAGAGCCTATGGCATGGCAGACATGCATGTCCTACCCATGCTTCTGGAGCTCAGTAGAAAGAAGTTGAGTGAGGTTGGTGATAGTTTCCTCATATGCTTGTCAGGTTATTGCAAAGCTTAAAAATAGTGTTCCTTTTCTGCCATGGGCTTGAAAACAAACAAACAAACAAAAACAAACAAAACAAAAATAGTGTTTAGCACTCAAATACCTTTGCATAAATATTAATAGTCTAAGACTCAGGGTGTGGTAATAAAAGGGAAAGTTGAAGTAACACCATCTAAACATTTCTAGGCAAATATAAGTGGAAATCATACTGGTGTGGGACTATTCAGAATCAGTGCTGCAGATGCAGAGAGCACTGGCTCTGAGCCCATGGGGCACAGCCCAGAGAACAGAGCTCTGCAGCAAGGCCAAGGCTTCTTGGTCTTTGGATAAGTTGATAACTCGTAGGAGCTCTTGGGATTGTCTGAAGGTTGTGGGGGAAAAGCACAGCCTGCACCTACCATCAGCTCCCTGCAGAAGAAAGAAGAGAACATGGCCCATTCAAAGTCATATTTTTTTCCAGCCCTGCTCTCTTCCCCAGTCTCCACGCGGCAGGCATGCAAGGTGGAAATCAGGCTTCCAATGACCAAAGAAAAACTGTGCCACATCCCAACCTAAATCAAGGCTGTCAAGCCTTGATCAAGGGCTGTGGATGATACAGGGTTTATATGTATAGATGGGGCCTCTCTGTTGATTATTTAAATTCAGGTAACAGTCACATAACATAGAATCATTTAAAAGTATACAATTCGGTGGCATTTAGTAAGTTCACTGAGTTGTGCAACCATCATCACTATCTAGCTCCAAGACATTTTATTTTCATCACCCCAAAAGGAAATGCAATATACATTAAGTAGTTGCTTCCCATTCTCCCCCGAATCCTATTTCTGGTAACCACCAATCTGATTTGTCTCTAGGGATTTATCTATTCTGGATGTTTCATATCAGTGGAATAATATAAAACGTGATCTTTTGTGTCTGGCTTTTTTCACTTAGCATAATGTTTCCAAGGTTAATCCATGTTGTAACATGTTGGTGCTTCATCCGACACATTTTTTTGGCTGAATAATATTCCACTGTATGGACGTACCACATTTTGTTTATCTTTTATCAGTTGATGGATATTTGGGTTATTTCTACCTTTTGGCTATTGTGAATAGTGCTACTACAAACATTTGTGTACAAGATTTTTTAAAATACCCGTTTTCAATTATTTTGGGTATATATCTAGAAGTGGAATTGCTAGGTCATATAATAATTTTAGTTTAACTTATTGAGGAGCCACCAAACTGTTTTCCACAGTAACAGCACCATTTTACATTCCAACTAGCAATGTATGATGGTCCTAATTTCTCCACATCTTTGCCAACACTTATTTTCC
This sequence comes from Macaca fascicularis, assembly GCF_037993035.2. Taxonomy (NCBI): domain Eukaryota; kingdom Metazoa; phylum Chordata; class Mammalia; order Primates; family Cercopithecidae; genus Macaca; species Macaca fascicularis. The sequence continues at coordinate 29,435,189 of NC_088375.1, forward strand.
ATTTAAAAAATGTTAGCTATCCTAGTGCATATGAAGTAGTTTCTCATTGTGATTTTGACTTGCTTTTCCTGGTGACTAATGATGTTGAACATCTTTTCATTCCCTGTTGCATTTTAACTCAACCAAAGTATTTTAAATATATGTCTTTTTTTTCCCTTGAGTAGATCTGTAGCAGGATTTAGATGGTATATTCTCACATGTAGATTTTATTCAGCTCTCTTTGAGTCACATGGAGAAGGATACCATTTGCAAATAGAGCCTAACAAACATTCCTAGATGATGGTGTGGATATGGAAACAGATGAAGGACTTTCTCAGAGGCAACATTTATTAAAACTATGCTATTAATGGAACTTTTTTTTTGCTTTGAAGTTTTATTTTAAAATATGCCCTAGAAAGACAAATGGATCAAATAGCAAACCCTCACTTGGTGGGCTTGAGCATCTCTTAAAGTGGAGCAACCAAAACCCATGAGTTTCCATCTTAACTTTGTTGCTGAGTAATCTCTGATTTTTGGCAAGACTTCCAACTTGTATTTAATGTTAAGATATCCCTCTATGCTTCATTTCTCATCAGTTCACATGTGGAGGATGATGAGCTCTTGCAAAGTCTTGTGGGAGACCCACAGATAAACTTATTATGGTGAAGTATTGAGGATCTTCTCATGTGAGCCATCGATTTCAACATCTCTGGCTTGGACCGGATTTCTCCTTCACTTGGCCATCACCTCTTTCTGATGCGCATTTTTTGAGGCAAATGGACAAGGTAATGTGTGTTCCATGTGAGCAGGAGAAAACTGAGCATCCCAGGAATAGTCTCACATCACAGTTAGGTTTTTTATCTGCAAAAATAGATTTATACTAAAACAGAGAAATGTGGAAAATGATATGAAAATAGAAACCATATTGTGTGCTACCTTTCTTAATAAGTAGGTTAACTCTCTAGAATTGTTAAGTTTAGATGAGTTCAGAAACTATATAATTTAGCACCCACATTCTCAACTGACCTAGCACTGGCCCAGGTATTGGGGTGATGTCTGCAATCAGGCTCTTCTTGGTAGTAATTTATTTTTCCCACTACTAGTAATCAACCTCCCTTCCCTAATACTTAAAATTTCTTCTGATAATTAAAAACATTCTAAGATGTTTTAAATTGAGAGCTGAGACTAAATCTTTAGGCAATTAAAAAATTTCAGGGTCACTCTGAAGAATAATACTTCTCTCACCCTGCCAGTCATACTCAGCTTTTCCTGAGCTAATCACTTAGTTAGTAGGGTCCTAGCTGGGGGCCCTTTGTAGGCTTTGTGGAACATACCTGAATAAAAATTGTCAGAATAACTGTTTTTCCTGGAGGTAAAGTTATGTTAAAATGATTACCTTGGTAGCAGAAGAAGACAGCTAAGAAGGGTTGATGATCTTCAGATAGAAGGTCATGATAAAGTTCCTAAAATCTGTTGTCTCCTTTCCACCATCTCCTGTTAGCAACATATAAGGTCAAACATTCTTGCCACAGAAATAAATGAGGCCAATAAATAGTCATTGGATAAATCTACTTTAGATGTTTTGATAATTTTTTTTTTACAGATGAGTTACAAGGGCTTTCCAAATATGGCCATTATCTTTAGCAGTACTAGCGATGTCTTTATTTCCCTTTCTCTGTAGTTTCTTACCTCTGTGTTTTCTTCAGTGAAAACTTCTGTGAGTTCGTAAGTGCCATCTGTAATCACACTGATTTTGAGTTGTTAGAAACTGGTCTTGAGCATTCTGCAATAGATGCCATCAAAGGGCCAGGACATATTAAGAATATAGTGGGATCTCATTCCTACATTCTTATTTGGATACTCTCTGTTTGACAGAAATGTTCTTTTTTTTTCCTGGTATAATAACCAGATAAGTACACTGTAGTTTGTTTTATTTTGTATTTTCCCTAAATCTGGCAAATCTACTTCCTGAGCTCTTAGCTAAACTATACTTCCCAGTGGATGTGGCCATGTGACTGAGTCCCTCCAGTGAAATTTTTGTAGATGTGATGGGCCACTTCTAAGACTGGCCCACGAAAACCTCCCATATGTGCTCCTGCATGTTCTTTCCATTTTTGTTTGGTTAGGATGGAGAAAACTTCTAGGGTGACTTTGGAAGCTACGTGTTGAAGAAAACAGAGGTTCTATTAGACTTGACTTCATGGAGGAAGACCTCCTCACCCTATCTACTTTCCCTGTACTGTTATGCAAGCAAAAAATACTTTTATATTGTTGTTGGACTCTTGTACATTTTGTGATCTATTACATTTGCTGCATAAATGGCCTACTTAACCGATAAAGATATGCAGTGAGTTAAATCATTTTGTTGGTACGTAAATTACTAGATAGGGAGAAAACTTAACATGGAACAGCTAACTTGATAATATGGGAATTACCCATAATTTCTAAAAGCAATGCTACAAAATTGTCTCACTAGGCTTCTATTGTGTAATAGATGACTCTGAAACTTATTGTTTTCTGGGGATTCCAAAAGGAGAGAGGTAGGGAGGGCAGAAAGGGTTGAAAATCTACCTATTGGGTACTGTGTCAACTACCTGGGCTATGAGATCATTAGAAGCCCAAACCACAGCATCATGCAATATACCCACATAACAAACTTGCACATGTACCCCCGCCAAAACTAAAAGTTTTAAAATGTTTTTAAAAATGTCTTGAAACAACAACCATTTTATTATTTCTCTTAGGAATTTGTGAAGGACTCAGCTGAATGCTGATCAGGATATTTATTGTGCAGTTCAATTCAGTAGGCATTTAAAGTGGAAGCTGATCTTTATAATTTGTGCTGTGGAGGGAAGTCAGCAAAGTAAGTGTCATGATTCTGGCCATCAAGAAGCTTACAATACTGCCAGACTTGTACACCTGAATAGGTACAAAATAATATAGAACACCTAGTTAAGATGTTAAAATCATTCCTTTAGCAAATATGTAAGCATCTACAATGTGGCAGGCATTCTACTAGGTGCTGGGTATATAGCTGTAAACCAACTGACCAACCAAACAAACAAAAAGTCTTACTTCGTGGAGTTTACTTTCAGGAGTCTGTGTGTCAAACAGGAAAAATACAATAACAACCAATAAAACAGTTAATTATATGGGATATTAGAAGATGATAAGAGCCATGAAGAAAAACAAAACAGGGAGAATAGAAAGTGTGTCTGATAGAGTATAATTAAAACCCTTTTTCTGAGTTCATTTTCTTTTTCTATTTTTGTATTGTTTTGTTTTTTTGAGACTTGCTCTGTCACCCAGGTTGGAGTGCAGTGGCACAGTCTTTGTTCACTGCAGCCTCAAACTCCTGGGCTCAAGAGATGGTACTGCCCAAGCCTCCAGAGTAGCTGGGACTACAGGTTTGAGCCACTATAGCCAACGGAATTCAGCTTTTTATTGAACATGTCATAAAAGACCAAAGCTCTTGTCCTCAACAGACTCCTCAGATTCTTTATTTGCTTCCGCTTTTTTCTCTGTGGTTAAGGCAGTGGTGGTGGAGAGGGCAGGACCTCCTGCTGGTGCAGCACCAGCTGCTGGAGCAGGTCCACCAGCCCCTTCATTGCAGATGAGGCTCCTGATGCAGACATTGACCAGGGCCTTTGCAAACAAGCCAGGCTGAAAAGCTTTAACGTTTACATTAGCTGCTTTAATGAGGGCATTGATCTTATCCTCCCTGATGGTCACTTAATTCTCATGTAGAATGAAGGCCGAATAGATGCAGGCAAGCTGGGAGATTAAGGCCATAGTGTGGGCAAGCCCCTCACCTCCATGCAGCCTTAGCTTCCTGGGAAGGGTGCAGAACCTTGGTGGCAGCAGAGAAAAGGACAATTTCAAGAACAGTGTCAAATAAGATGTTCCTGAGAAAGTAACATTTGAGAAAAGACTTTAAAAGGAGGGGAGAGGATGAGCTTCATGACTACTGGAACAAGAGTGTTTCAAGCAGAGGGAAGAGCACGTGAGAAAACCCTCATGAAGAGATGTATTGGGTATTTTCAAGAAACAAGAAAGTCACTATGGCTATAGCAAAGTGAGTGAAGGGCAGAGGTGGAGACAAAGTCAAAGTGGGAACAGGAGAGTAGGGGACAAATAGCAAAGGCTCTTTAGGTCTTTGTAAGGACTTACTTAGGCTTTTGGTCTGAGTCAGATGGGCAGACATTGGAGAGCTTTGAGTAGGGGGGTGACAAGACAAGGATTACTTTGGCTGCTGCACTGAGAATAGTAGGAGGGTAAAGATAGAAGTAGGGAGGTCAGCTAGGAAGCCATGGTAATCATCTAGACACTAAATGCTTGCTTAGACCAGGGCATAATAGAAGAAATGGTGAGAAGTAACCAGTTTTTGAAGGTAGAGTCAGTGGGATTTCTTGATGAACTGGATATGTGGTGTGAGAAAAAGAGAGGTCAGGAATGACCATGCTTTTTGCTTGAGAAACTCAAAAGGTAGAGTTTTCATTAATTAGAATAGGTCAGAAAAATGACAGATTGAATGCTGACTGGAAAATAGCATGTTTGAATGCTGTTGGAATGATCCAACAGAGAGGAAAAAAAAGTAATGATGCGGTAAACAAGAGAGAATATCTGTAATCAAATAATGAAAGTAGAATCTAGTGCATATATGCAGACAGTCATAGGCAGAGATTTGGATGGTCCATCTACAGAAGCACTAGGAAAGGAAGAGTATATGGTGCAGAAGCTGGTGAGTTTGTATTGAGATAATAACAGAATTTCTCTTTTGATTGTTTCTATTTTCTCAGTGAAATAGGATACGATTTGCCATTTGAGAATAAGGATGTGGGAAGAAGCATGGGAGGTCTCAGGAGAGAAGAGAAAAGTATGAAATTGTCATCTAGAAGAGTAAGAAAGTGAATGAACCATGGAAAGGCAGTAGTATTACTGGGTTCATTTGAGATTCAAAGTCATTAACAAAAAATGATTCCTGTCAACCTGTATATTAGTCCATTCTTACACTGCTATGAAGAAATACCCAAGACTGGGTAATTTTTAAAGAAGAGAGGTTTAATTGACTTACAGCTCCACATGGCTGGGGAGGCCTCAGGGAACTTACAATATGGTGGAAGGCACCTCTTTACAGGGTGATAGGAGAGAGAATGAGTGCAAGCAGGGGAAATTCCATATGCTTATAAAACCATCAGATCTCATGAGACTTACTATCATGAGAACAGCATGGAGAACTGCCCCCATGATCCAATTACCTCCAACTTGTCCCACCCTTGACACATGGGGATTATGGGGATTACAATACAAGGTGAAATTTGGGTGAGGAACGGAGCCAAATCATATTACTCTGCCCCTGGCCCCTCCCACATCTCATGTTCTCACATTTCAAAACACAATCATGCCTTTCCAACCATCCCCCATAGTCTTAACTCATTCCAGTATTAACCCAAAAGTCCAAGTCCAAAGTCTCATCTGAGACAAGGCAAGTCCCTTCCATTTATGAGCCCGTAAAATCAAAAGCAAGTTAGTTATTTCCTAGGTAAAATGAGGGTACAGGCATTGGGTAAATACACCCATTCCAAATGGGAAAAATTGGCCAAAACAAAGGGTCTGTAGGCCCCATGTGTTTCCAAAATCCAATAGGGCAGTCATTAAACCTTGAAGTTTCAAAATGATCTACTTTGACTCCATGTCTCACATCCAGGATGCAAGAGGTGGGCTCCCATGGCCTTGGGCAGGTCTGCCTCTGTGGCTTTTCAGGGTACAGCCTCCCTCCAGGTTGCTTTCAAGGTCTAGTGTTGAGTGTCTGCAGCTTTTCCAGGCCCATAGTGCAAGTTATTGGTTGATCTACCATTCCGGTGTCTGGAGGATGGTGACCCTCTTCTCACAGCTTCACTAGGCAGTGCCCCAGTGGGGACTCTGTGTGGGGGTTCCCACCCCTCATTTCCCTTCTGCACTGCCCTAGCAGAGGTTCTACATGAGGGCTACACCCCTGCAGCAAAATTCTGCCCGGACATCCAGGCATTTCCATATGTCCTCTGAAATCTAGGTGGAGGTTCTCAAACCTCAATTCTTGATTTCTGTGCATCCACAAGCTCAACACCACATAGAAGCCACAGAGGCTTGGGGTTTGGTGGTAATGAGGCACCTCTGAATGAGGCAATGGCCTGAGCTGTACCTAGGCCCCTCAGCCATGACTGGAGCTGAAGCAATTGGAACACTGGGCACCGTGTCCTGAAGCTGCACAGAGCAGGGGGTCCCTGGGCCTGGCCCACAAAACCATTTTTTCCCTCCTAGACCTCCCAGTCTGTGATGGGAGGGGCTGCCACAAAGGTCTCTGACATGTCCTGAAGACATTTTCCCCATTGTCTTGGTGATTAACATTTTGGCTCCTCGTCACTTATGCAAATTTCTGTAGCAGACTTGAATTTCTCTCCCAGAAAATTGGTTTTTCTTTTCTATCTCATCATCAGGGTGCAAAATTTTTCAAACTTATATGTTCTGCTTCCTCTTGAATGCTTTCACCTAGAAATGTCTTCTGTCAGATACCCTAAATAATGTCTCTCAAGTTCAAAGTTTCACAGATCTCTAGGGGGCCACCAGTCTCTTTGCTAAAGCATAGCAAGAGTCACCTTTACTCTGGTTCCCAAAAGGTTCCTTATCTCCATCTGAGACCACCTCAGCCTGGACTTCATTGTCTATATCACTATCAGCATTTCGGTCAAAACCATTCCACAAGTCTCTAGGAAGTTCCAAACTTTCCCATATATTCCCGTCTTCTGAGCCCTCCAAGTCTCTAGGAAGTTCCAGAATTTCCTATATCTTCCTGTCGTCTTCTGAGCCCTCCATACTGTCTGAACCTCTGTCTGTTATCCAGTTCCAAAGTCACTTCAACATTTTTGGGTATCTTTACAGCAGCACCCCACTGTACCCAGTACCAATTTACTATATTAGTCTGTTCTCATGCTACTATGAAGAAATACTGGAGACTGGGTAATTTATAAAGAAAAGAGGTTTAATTAACTCATAGTTCCACATTGCTAGAGAGCCCTCTGGAAACTTACAATCATAGCAGAAGGCACCTCTTTATGGGGCAGCAGGAGAGAATGAGTGCAAGCAGGGGAAATGTCAGACATGTATAAAACCATCAGATCTTGTGAGACTGACTCCCTATCATAAGAACAGCATGGGGAAAACAACCCCAATGATACAATTACTTCCACCTGGTCCCACCCTCGACACCTGGGGATTATGGGGATTACAATTTGAGGTGAGATTTGGGTGGGGACACAGAGCCAAATCATATTAGCATGGTAGTGCATTTTTCTATAGCCTTGTTCAGCTACATGGGTGCCAGCACACAGTGGGAGAAGAGTTGTATTTTCCCAGGCCTAAAGTTTTCTAAGCAAGTATAATAAGAGAGAGAAGCAAGAGGGTGGAGGGTGTATGTAAGAGAGTTTTCATAATGATAGAGTATGGCATTTAAACAGAATCACGGAAGTGAGGACATGAAGTCGGGAGGGACAGCGAGCAGATGGTACAATTAATGGATTGTATTCCATAGAGGGGCTGAAGGATTATTGCAGATGGGCAAAATAGGGAGTGAACTGGAAAGAGAGTAGATGGAGGTCTGAGTGGAGTGTTCAAATTTGCTGTGATGGGTGGTTGTAGATTTTGGAAATAAGGACTAGGGATTGACCCTTGGAAGATTGGTAGAGGTAGAGTAAAGAATAAAGTCACTGGAGAAGATCAAAGAGCAATGAGGGCAGTGTTGAAAGTAACATCAGTATGGAATTGAAATTACCAAGAATGAAAAACAGGCATATTGTTAGAAAGTGGCAGTGAGTCATGAGCTAAAATCTTGGACACATGAGGAGGAATGACCAAGAGGTTGATAGATGTCTACAGAAAAAAAAAAAAAAAAAAAGGAAGTGATGATAGACTGCTTATACAGATTCAAAGCTGGAAAACTCTAGAGAAAGGGAGAGAGAATGGTATAAAAGCAGCAATGTGGAACATGAAGTATTCCTTCCCTGTGTTTAAGCCTAGGAGTTTAGGAGGCATGAGAGAGATGGAAGTGACCACTTGAGACTACTCCAGTAGAAACGGAATTCTCAGGGGAGAACCAGATTTCTGTTACTGAGTTTGCAGAAAAGTTGAGGGTATAGAGGTTTTACTGCTAATGGACTGTAGGGTGCAGAGTGCACAAGGAAGGGTTTCAAGAGTTGGGGACTGGAGAAAGAAGAGACATACCCTTATGACAGACCCTCGGTGGAGCCTGATGAAAATAATGACATTGTCATATGTAAGATACTGATTATTAATGATGGTGTGAGAAAATTCTTTCCCTCACTTTCTTCTATTATTGTTTTCCACAAACCGGGTCTCTGCCTGTGGCAAGTAGTGTGTCCCAGTTCTCTCCTCTCTAAAACGGAACCAGCTCCTGGGACAGAAAGGGAAAGCAGATAATAAAGAGGCCCTCAGTCAATGAATACCGCAGAATTAGAGATAGCCCTCAGCCTACTCTCTAGCCAACTGCCCTGAAAGAGGACTCTGATTTTCTCCCTCTGTTTGGATGGAGGTACTGGGGTACTTTTGGAGTAGGAAAGAAAAATATTTGACAGGCCCATTTCAACTGCAGAAGACTTGGCACTGGAAAACTGTCCTGTCTCACTGTAGTGTTAGCCCCTTTGGATTGTGAGATAAATTGTGTCAGTGGATGGAGGGTCATCACCAACACTCCAGCCAAACACTTCTCTAACCAGCTATCAATGAAGATTAGTTTTAAAAAGGAAAGAAACAAGAAAGAAAATGAATTTCTACTGGGAGAGATGATAAATGACTCTTCTGAAACTTGTGCATACTCACAGGAAGCATAATTGTTTTCTGGCTCCTGTCATGGCCTCCTTGGTGGAGATGTCATTTTGCTGATGTCAATGGCTTGCAGGGGACTCTCAGTGCTCGTGTGTGTGTGTGCGTGTGTGACAAATTCTCATTCTGTAGCAGGGAGTAAGTAGCGCATGTCCTAATGGAATCAGAGATACCATATCCACTGGAATTGGAGCTCAGTTTTCTCAGTTCAATTTTTGTTTTTCAGAACATATTTCTTCAGCAATAACCTGTTTTCTGGCAACTTTCACCAATTTTAAAAAATAAAATTGTGTAAGAGGAAGATGGCTTCAAGCCTGCCTATTACTATTTATTTGAATTTTCTCTTTCTGTTTTCTCAGCATGTATCTGCCAACATTTACACTCCTAAAATCAAGTTATGTTGTGACAGAAGAAAAAGAGAAAAGAAAATTTTCTCTTTCTACTTGAGAATGAGGAGATTTTGAGGGTCATCAGGGAAGCATGGAGTCTTTTATCAGAGTGATTAGTGCATGACTAGTGCAGTGATAAAATCTAGGGTCTGTAGTTTGACTTTTTTCCAGGTTCAGCTATGGGGCTTTGGGATATTGACTTCTCACAATGAATTGCTCTTTGACAGACTTGATAAAGGACTAATTTTCAGATCTGCAAATACTTTTCAAAGGCAAATGAGAAAGATAGCCAGGAGGAAGGTCAGCAGGCTGAGGACACAGGATAGGAGCTCTGCTGAGACAGACACTAACAAAAGTCTAAAGGATTATTAGTCTTAGTCTAAAAGTCTAAAGAGACCTCTGCAGGAAGGGGGCATTTTGGGGGATCCTTGGCTGCAGAAATATTGGGTTCCTTTGCACAGTTTTGCTAGCGAATCCGGAAATTAGACTTGTCAGTGGCTACTGTGATTCTATTTTAAGCCCTTTTCAGCAGTACAAGAAGAACAACAAAAGTTAAAAAGGAATTAAGCTTAATTGTATTTTCTCCATCAAAGCCAATCTTAGCCCATTTTTGCCTCTTCTTAGCTTACTGCTTCCTGGATGTCATCACATATTTGTGAAAACTTATCTTGCTTTCCATTACTGTATCATGTTTGATTTCTGCTGAATTGTTATTTTCAGTGGCACACTCTGGTTATTTCTGGGCTCTTTCTGAGAGCAAAATATTCCACAATCCTAATTTAACAGATGAAAGGAATCCTAAAATTGATGATACACATGAGTAGTAAGTTCTCCGAAAATATTTTTATTACCTAGATCTTTATCACATAATTCATTTTAAAATTACAATTAATCTAGAAAACACCTTTTGGTAATTAACAAAATGTATTTACAATCTCTATTTAGTTATAAGTAAAACATCTAATAGTCATTCAGTGCCAAGCAATTCACAGAATATTTTAGTGTTCATCATTTATTTGATTTCACAAAAGTTCTATGAATAAGAACAGACATTAATATGCTCATTTTACTGAAGAAATTAAGGCCTAGGATGGTGAATCTTACAGCCAGTAGGAATTTGAATCCCAGTCTGCTGATTCTAAACCATGGAAATTGAAATAATTTATATAAAGATAAAACCTGCTTTTGTTCATAAGCATGTTCAGGGCAATAATTTACCATGCATTTTCCAATCTCCATATTAGGTTGGCAAAGGTTGACAGTTATGTGTTACCGTGTTCAAGGTTTTGTGAGGACAATCCAAGTATGGTCTATTGAAGCACATCAGGGAGCATTTCTGGTAGCTCTTACCTGTGGGGCATTGGTTAAGTCCACTAATGGCTCCGATTTCTCTCGGTTTTCTTAACTATAGAATAGGAATGCTACTGCTACCTACCCATTAGTTATTACTTCAAAGGTAGTTGAGTTGATCTAATGAAATAACTGATGTGAAAATAGTTGGTGGATGGAAAGAAGTATTCAGGAGCCGGGGATGTTGCTCATCACCACCATCTTGGACAAAACTTCTAGGAGGGAGGAAAGTGGGATTCAACTGGGCTTCACATGCATACTTAGGGGATGAGCTTTTCTAAGGTTTATATTTCTCCTGTAAAATGAAAGACAGGCGACTATGTGAAATAGGCAAAATTTGTCTTAGAACACTCTCTGGGGTATCTCTCAGACCCTCTCCATTCTTGTCTCTTTGCCCCACTCCTAGACCTTCCTTCCATAGCTGATACTGCTGGAAAGTTCTTTTCTTTTTTCTTTTTTTTTTTTGAGATGGAGTCTCACTCTGTTGCCTGACTGGAGTGCAGTGACATGATCTTGGCTCACTGCAACCTCTGCCTTTCAGGTTCAAGCAATTCTCATGTCTCAGCCTCCCAAGTAGCTGGGATTAAAATTAACCGGGTGCCTGCTACCATGTCCAGCTAATTTTTGTATTTTTAGTAGAGGTGGGGTTTCACCATGTTTGCCAGGCTCCAGGCTGGTCTCAAAACTCCTGGCCTCAAGTGATCCGCCCGCCTCGGCCTCCCAAAGTGCTGGGATTACAGGCATGAACCACCATGGTCGGCCTGGAAAGCAATTTTTTGTAAGAGATAGTTGATAGTGGTTTGAGGTTGTTTTATTGTTTTTTGTTTTTTTCCAAGGCAGACTCTCGCTCTGTCTTCCAAACTGGAGTGCAGTGGCGTGATCAGCTCACTACAGCCTTGACTTCCTGGCCTCAAGAGATCCTCTAGCCTCAGCCCCTCAAGGTAGCTGGAACTACAGGTATGTGCCACCACCCTTGGTTAATTTTTGTATTTTTTTGTAGAGAGGGGATTTTGCCATGTTGGCTAGGGTGGTCTTGAATTCCTAGACTCAAGTGATCCACGCATCTTGGCCTCCCAAGGTGCTGGGATTACAAGCATTAGCTGCTGTTCCTGGCTAGGCTTGAAGTCTTACTCTCCTCTTCTTCAAGTGATGTTTTCCCATCAACAAAATACTCAGAGATTCCATAAGAATGACTCTACATTGGTAGAATCGTGGAGACACTGGAAGCTTCTTGGAGTGGGTGGGAATATTTTTGTTTTGAACTCTCAAAACATAGCCTGATTATGGCTGCCTATTACCAAGATTGCCCCAGAGTGAGACTGTCATACTCTGTATTATCATTACATGCCATATGAGAATATATCATAAATCCCAAAGGTTGTTTTATTAAAGTGTAATTTACATAAAATAAAATACACCATTTAAAACAATGTACCGTTTGATGAGTTTGGACAAACATATCCAACCATATAGTCAGTACCACAGACAAGATAGTTTCCACATGCCTCCTTACAGTCAATCCCCTGTCCCTACCCTCAACCCAGCTGCTTTTTGTCATTATAGATTAGTTCTGCTTTCTCTGGAATGTCCTATAGATGGGTTCATACAATTTTGTAATATTTTGTGCCTTGCTTATTGTGCCATAGATTATGACATTGTACCTACTCCCTTTATGAACTATACATTTATGGAGAATCTGCAGTTTAGTATATTGAATGCATTCTTGACTAACAAAAGTCCATGTGACCATGGTAGCCTGGGTGTGTGGCATTCTGCTCTTCAAGTCAGAAAGAAATGTTTCCAGTTAAAACATCTTGGATATCTTTTTTTTTTTTTTTTTTTTGTGATGACGTCTCGGTCTGTTACCCAGGCTGGAGTGCTGTGGTATGATCTTGGCTCACTGCAGCCTCCAGCTCCTGGGTTCAAGAGATTCTTGTGCCTCAGCCTCCTGAGTAGCTGGGACTACAGTCACGTGTCACCAGACCTGGCTAATTTTTGTGTTTTTAGTAAAGATGGGGTTTCACCATGTTGGCCAGGCTGGTCTTGAATTCCTGATGTCAAGTGATCCGCCCACCTTGGCCTCCCAAAGTGCTGAGATTTTAGGCCTGAGCCACTGCCTGGCTAAATCTTGGTTATCTTCAGACAGTTATTAGCTACTAGTTAGTGGCAAAGGTTTAGGGACAGGCGAGTTTGTGGATTCCTCTGTTTCTATTTGCAAAGTTATTTTAACCTTATACTACATAACATTTTTGTTGCTGATAAGCTGGCGTGTATATAAACCAATTTGATTCAATCAAATGACATTTATTTTATTTTTTTAAGTTATAGAAATAATACATACTTGTGGTAGAAAGTTGGGAAATAAAAGGAAAAGCACAATAAATCTTTTTCCATATTATCTGATAGAGAATAACATTGAACTTCTTGGTACATTTATTTCTAGGTTTTTTTTTCTAGACATAGTTTTTTTATATAGCTATGATAATACTTTATATACAATTTTGTACTCTTTTCTCATTTACTATTTTACTTATTTCATTTCTGTGTCATTGAAAACTTCATAAACATAATCTTAAATGGGCATTTACAGTTTGCCTAATATATAGATATAGAGATAGAGATATAGATTGATATATAGAGAGGGTTTCATTTTTTTAAAAAAAAGAGATTTAAAAAGCACTAGAGATGTTCCCTTTAAAGGCACCCTGTGTGGTTCTTGTTTTCCATCAGTATATATGGATTATGCTTACAAGAGAACATAGCTATACCTACTTGATAGAAAAACGCACAAACTGGCTGCTTAATCAGACTTATGTGCTGGAGAGAGTTATCCCTAACCCTTTTTTCTTAACACCTTAAATTGCCTACTGGAATTTTCTACCCTGCATGTGTGCTGATTTATCCATGCTTCAATGAGACTACTGGTGAGTTTCCATCTGTCGAATGTCAAATGGACAGAAGTAATTGGGATAGGAGACCAGAGTTATGTTACTTCCTGATGGTAGCTGATGAAGAATATGGCAATAAAGTTCGGAGTCTTTGCCTTCTGAAGGAGAGTAGCCCTGAGAGACGTAAGTGTCAACCATAATGGCAACAGTATTGAAAGTCTGTGTGTCTGCATTGGATGTTCACTGAGCTTAATGGAACTCAAAAGACACCTGCAGATAGGCTGATTTTCAGTAAGATCTCAAATACATCCAAGAGAAAACCTTTGGAGAAAGAACTGAAGGACCTGAATAGGTCATAAATTGTATATGGAGTAACAATATTACTTTCCCAGTGATGCAATGGACATGAAAAATGCTTAAAAATTTGGTTTGGTTCTGCTTCATAAATATTTATTGAGCTGGCCACTGTGTGAAATATATGAGATGTGACTCTGCAGTAATGTGACCGATTTTTTAAAAACATGAATTCCTAAATTCACATATTTGATTATATGCTCTTCTTAGAGAGTTTAAATATTTTTCCAGAGATATTTTTACTACTCAAAAATTTTCTAAGGCTGGGTGTGGTGGCTCACACCTGTAATTCCAGTACTTTGGGAGGCCAAGGCAGGCAGATCAGGAGTTAGAGGCCAGGAGTTAGAGATCAGCCTGGCCAACATGGTGAAACACCATCTCTACTAAAAATACAAAAATTAGCCGGGTGTGGTGGTGCGCACCTATAATCTCAGCTACTTGGGAGGCTGAGACATGAGAATCACTTGAACTCAGCAGGCAGAGGCTGCAGTGAGCCAAGATCATGCCACTGCACTCTAGCCTGGGCAAAAGAGTGAGACTCTGTCTCAAAAAAAAAAAAAAAAAATTCTAACTCCTCTCTTAGAGCTTGCCTTCAACCTTCAATGTATTTAAACATTTATGTATATAATATGTATCTATATGTGTATGTATATATATATGTAATACATATTTAAGTTTTGTAACTAGTAGGTGTTATTTAGTGCTATGTCTTATGAATGAGGTAGGAAATCAAGATGGGTAATACTCTATCTAAAATGAAGTATGACTGTGGATTACTGAGTCTGACTCTTTTTCAGACTTGGTAAGGCTTTTCACTTTCAAAGGAGGAGTTCCACTTATATTGTGTGAAAAAAGCAGCATTATTACAATAAGTTTGTTGCTTTTCAAATGAACCTGAAGGAAAATACTCATTTAGATATGTGTTCTGATGTGTTTATTAAAAGTTCTAACTCTATATATAGAGCCACACCTAAAAAAGGCTGTGAACTTTTTGCTTGCTAGGAAAGTGGTATGGAAACAAACATGAAAGCCTGAGAGCAGGAGCTGGCATTGATTACATGGTGCTGAAATAGGGCTGTGGTGATTGTGTGGTAGGTTAGGAAGCCAGGCGACTGACTGGGCTCCCCTCTTTGATTTTACACACACCCTCTGCATTAGTCTGTTTTCATACTGCTGATGGGGACATACCAGAGACTGGGTAATTTATAAAGAAAAAGAGGTTTAATGAACTCACAGTTCCATGTGGGTAAGGAGGCCTCACAATCATGGCAGAAAGCAAAAGGCATGTCTTACATGGCAGCCAACAAGAGAGAAATGAGAACCAAGTGAAAGGGGTTTCCCCTTATAAAACCATCAGATATTGTTAGACTTTTTCACTACCACGAGAACAGTATGGGGGAAACCGCCCTCATGATTCAATTATCTCCTACTGGGTCCCTCCCACAACATATGGGAATTATGGGAACTACAATTCAAGATGAGATTTGGGTGGGAACACAGCCATACCATATCACCTTCAAAGGTGAAAGTTTGTTTTTGTCAAAATTTTCCCTCTGCTTTTTCCCTTCAGGTTTTCTTTTGCTTTTTCTTTTATCCATATTACCTTATAAGAAAAGGTCTACATCACTGTAAGACTTGAGTGTTTTTGTGCGTTAAATTTCTCTTAGTTCTATGTTATCACAGTACTGATTCTAGAAATGGGAAGTAAAGAAGGAAAGCAATTGGCAAGAGTAGTTTAGGATGGTTTCTTAAAGTAGGTGGGTGAAACTGATTTGAACTAAGTTCTGGAGGATAGAGATGACAGGCATTGCTTCAGTGCACACAAACTTTAAATTTGTATAATGGCTATACATTTTCCATCTAATGCATGGTAGCATTGTCTCCTACATTAGAACACAAAATACTTAGGGCAAGGGCTAGTGCTCCTGATCTTTTCTACCTTACAGCAAGTAGCAGAGTGCGGGATGTACTCATCAAGGCTCAGGTCAAGTGTCAGCTCCTCTCTGAAGCTTTCCATGACCCTCTCCTGACAGAGTTGTTACTCCTCGGTTTTCATCACATGTTTCTTTAAGCAAACTCTGTGTCTTGGTCAGCATGGGCTGCTATAACAAAATACCATGGACTGGGTAGCTTAAACAATAGACATTTATTTCTTATAGTTCTCAAGGCTGAGATGTTTAAGATCAAGGTACTCACTGATTCTATTCCTGATGAGGACTCTCTTGCCTTGTAGATGGCCACTTTCCTGCTGTGTCCTCATACAATGAGGAGGGGAGTGGAGGGAGGAAGAGAGAGACAGACACAGAGAAAGAGAAAGGGAGCTAGCCAGCACGAGAGTGCTCTGATGTCTCCTCTTATAAGGCCGCTTATCCTATTGAATCAGTGTTTCATCCTTATGACTTCATTTAACTGTAATTGCTGATAGAGTTTGGCTGTGTCCTCACCCAAAATCTCATCTTGAATCGTAATCCCCATAATCCCCACGTGTCAAGGGTGGGACCAGGTGGAGGTGATTCAATCATGGAGGTGGTTTACCCCGTGCTGTTCTCGTGATAGTGAGTGAGTTCTCATGAGATCTGATGGTTTTATAAGCATCTGGCATTTCCCGTGCTTCCACTCACTCAGTCCTGCCACCCTGTAAAAAGTTGCCTCTCACCATGATTGTAAGTTTCCTGAGGAATGTGGAACTGTGAGTCTATAAAACTTCTTTCCTTTATAAATTACCCAGTCTCAGGTATTTCTTCATAGCAGTGTGAGAATGGACTAATACAATTAATTTCTCACTCCAAATATAGCCACACTGGGGGTTAGGTTATTAACATATGAATTTGGGGGAGGCACAGTTCAGTCTATTGTACCCTTGAACATCTTATGTGTGTTGTAACAATTTGTTTATGTCTGCTGCTAGGGGACTGTGGTCTTCTCAGGTGCTGTGCACTGTGCCGGACATTTGAGAATCACAAAGATGGATCCTGCCCTCAAGGAGTTGTATTAATTTTCTATTGCTGCTGTAACAAGTTATGACAAACTTAGTGTTTTCAAACAACATAGATTTATTTTCTTACAGTACCATGGGTTAGAAGTCTGATGCAGGGCTGGGCATGGTGGCTCATGCCTGTAATTCCAGCACTTTGGGAGGCCGAGGCAGGTGGATCACTTGAGGTCAGGAGTTCGAGACCAGCCTGGTCAACATGGTGAAAACCCATTTCTACTAAAAGTACAAAACAAAAAAAAATTAGCTAGATGTGGTGGTGCACACCTGCAGTCCCAGCTACTCGGGAGGCTGAGGTGGGAGAATCCCTTGAACCCGGGAGGCAGAGGTTGCAGTGAGCTGAGATCATGCCATTGCACTCCAGCCTGGACAACAAAGTGAGACTGCATCTCAAATAAATAAATAAATAAATAAATAAATAAATAAATAAATAAATAAAAAGTCTGATGCAGGTCTCCCCGGAATAAAATCAACGTGTCAGCAGGGCTATGTTCTTTTTGGAGGCTCTGAGGGAGAATGTGTTTCCTGCCTTTCCCACTTTCTAGAGGCTGCCTGCATTCCTTGGCTTCTGGTCCCCTTTCTCCATGCATCTCTGAGACTCTTCCCCAGTTATATCTCCCTCTGATGCAGATTGGAAAGGTTCTCTGCTCTGAAGAATTCATGTGCGTAGACCGCATCCACTTGGATAATCTAGAATAATCTTCCCATTCCAAGGTCCTTAGTTATATATACAAAGAACCATTTGCCACTTCAGGTAACATTCACAGGTTCCAGGGATTAAAAAGTGGGCATCTTTGGGAAGGGCATCAGAGTGAAAGAGAGGGACATGTAAATTAGTGACTTAATGCAATATGCCAAGGGCAATAATGAAAATCTATTCAGGGTACATATATATACGAAGAGCATAGAGGAAGATGGTTGTTGATAAATGATGGTTATAACTGAGGCTCTGGCAGCAAGGATGGAGAGAAAATGGGTTCTAGGAAGGTAGAATGGGTATTATTTGGGTACCAATTTGGTGTAGGTGATGAAGGAGAGAGAGGGAAAAGCGAAGTGAGAATGACTTCCAGATTCTGGATTGGGATTGGGCAGGCTTCTCCCTGAGATAGGGAGCACACTAACTCTAGCATGAGAACGTGTTTATAGGATTCTTTGATTGCAAGTAAAAGAAATCTGAGTTGAATTAGGTTAGGCAAAGAGGAGAATTTATTATAAGTTTATTGGGGGGGAGGTTGTACAAGGAACTCAGGACAGGATTATAGTTGGGCATCAGACATGAACAAGATTGAGGATACAAGTACTATCAGGATCTTCCCTCTTCTTTCCCTCTGCTCCTCTCCTTGTGTCTTTTTACTTTTCTGTTTCTCTGAAGATGAGCACTTCCCTTCTACTGGTGAAATCTTACTAACCATAGTTGCTGATGTTATTCCTCATTTATAGTTCAGTCACTCAGACAAAGGCCAATCTCTCTCTCAATTGCATATTCCTGGGAAAGGGCTTTGATTTGTACAGCTCGAGTCAGGTGCCCAGTCTGGTGCACACAGCTATGGCCAGGGCTCAGTTTTTCTTCATGCCTTTCTATCTTCATGACTGCTCTGGCTACAACCATGCATTGGATGGAGTGTTTCTTAGAAAATGTTTCCTGGGCAGACATTCTAATAGAGATCCACTTCAGTGGAGATGCATTCAGTTTTGTCTTTTTCTGCTGCTTTAAAAAAAAGTTGAGATGTAATGTACAGTAAAATACACATCACTTAAAAGTTTAGTCTGAGGAGTTTTGACGAATGTATGCCCACATCCCAGTCAAGACATAGGACATTTCCGTCACTCCAAAAAGTTTCCTCATGCCTCCTACAGTCAATCTCCACTCCTCAAAGACAACCACAGTTCTGATTTCTATCACCGTAGAATAGCTTTGCTGGTTGTAGAACTTCACGTACATGAAATCAAATAATATATGCTCTTTGGCCTTTTTCATTCTACATAATGTATCTGAGATTGTTGCTATATCAAAAGTCTTCTTTTTGTTGCAGATAATATTTCACTATATATACATACCACATTTGTTTATTCATTCACCTGTTGATAGACATTTAGGTTATTTTCAGGTTTTTTTTTGGTCATTATGAACATTTTAATACAAGTCTTTTTAGAGTTAGAAGGAACTGTACATTAAAGGCTGAGATTACAAAAGATGACTTCAGTTTTGAATAAATTGAGTTTGTGGTACTTGTCGGACACTCAGGTAGTAGTCTGGGCCCCTCTTGGAGTACAGTCTAAGTTGCAGAAGAGAGACAGGGTCTAGCAATGTAAATTTCTGTAGTCGCCAGCCTTTATGTAGAGTTAAAGCTATGGGAAAGTCCTCAGCTGAAGGACAAGCATTAGACAAGAAAATGCCCATATATTAAATCCTGAGAAGCATCAGTATTTGAGGAGCAGACTAAAAAGGAACCCTCTGTGGAGGCTAAGAGAAGCATGGCCATTTATCTTTGTGTCCCGATCATCAGGCACAGGACCCCACACACAGTCACTTCTCAATGTGCTAAATTTCACAGAATGCGTCCAGGGTACCTGGTTCTGGATAGACTCCGTAGAAGGAGATAGACCGGGAGGGCAAATGGCATGAGAAGTCTCACAGGCCAGAGTGATTGAAGGGGTGTGTAGGGGCAGGTAAACCCTACAGACTCTACCTGTGCTTATGCGGGGCTGGGGAGGACGAGTCATTACAGATGAAGAATTAGGTAAGGTCAGACCACTCAGGGCCTTAGATGGATGTCACATGAAGAATTTAGACTCCAACAGGCCTGCCACCCTGGGAGGAGTCATCGCGGGTTCTGGAGAAGGGCGTGACAGAGATTTCCTTTTGGGAAGTGTACTCTGGCAGCTGTGCCCCGGTGGTGGCGGCGGCGGTGCTGCTCCTGCTGGTGACCGTGTGGTGTTGTTAGCGGAGATAGTGCTTTCCACTGGGCTTTGGCTTGGTAGCCGCTGAAAGAGAACAACGCTGCCGCTGCTGCTGATTTCATGCCATTCCCTGACCTGGCTCTGTAACTTGGCCTCTGAGCCTTGGCCACAGAACGCAGAGGCCGTGGCATCAGGCCGCAGCTGGGAGGCAGTGCTTGCGCGCGGGGCCGGGTGGTGGGTTGGGAAGCCTGGGGCGGGGTAGCCGCGGGCCGGGGGCGGGGCACCGCGGAGCCAGGCCACGCCCCTGCTCGCCCGCGCAGGCGCGCTGCGGGCCGTTAGCTGTCAGAGCCAAGCGGCGGGCTGGCGGCGGGCTCCGACGTCTGCGCCAGGACCCGGCGGGCTGAGCCCGGCGCAGCAGCCGCAGCCAGGGCAGCGCGGCCCCTACTCCCGGTCAGGTCGTAGAGGCGAGCTGGTCGCTGGCGCCTCGGGGAAGATGGGGAACCGGGAGATGGAGGAGCTGATCCCACTGGTGAACCGTCTGCAGGACGCCTTTTCGGCGCTGGGACAGAGCTGCCTGCTGGAGCTGCCGCAGATCGCCGTAGTGGGCGGCCAGAGCGCCGGCAAGAGCTCGGTGCTCGAGAACTTCGTGGGCAGGTGAGCGCGCAGGGCGCTGAGTGAGGATGCGGCGGGGGGCGACCCCGCTCCGGGCCGTTGGAACGTGGACGGGCAGCGGGAGCCAGAGGGTGTGTGGACCAGGCGCTGTGGTGGAATGGGGGGCAGAGTGGCGGTGTCCGTGGGGCGGGCGGGGTCCTCCAGCTCTGGGCATCCTCCGTCCCCTGCCACCCCCCGCCGGGTGGCCCTCCTGCCTGCCTTTCATCGTGCGATACAAAGCCATTTCCTCCCTGTCCTCCAGTCGGGGAGTCGGGGGAGGGTTCCGCCCCGGGATCGACCCCCACCCCCTCGGTGCGCGCCAGCCCCGGGCAGCCTCCCTGCGTAGCGCGCCGAAAGCTTCCCAGTGCCCCTCTCCTGTTTTCCCGGCTCAACACCCGCCTCCTTTTCCTGTCGCCCTCCGCGAGGCTCCCTGCGAGGCTGTGGGGCTTTATCCCCCGAGCCCCCTCCCCTAGGTGGAGATGCTTTCCTTCTGCCTGGGTTCTCGTTCCTCTCAGCTGTCTACTGTTGCCTGCCTCTAGCTGGGGAGGCGGGGTGCGAGGAGAAAGACGTCGTTTGTTGTGGTGAAGCTTTATCCGGAGACGCTCCCCCACCATTCTCCTCTCGGAGAGTCGAAGAATAAAAGGTGGTGTGTTTGCGTGTGCACCTATTCACAGCTCCAGACAACTGTGAGAGAGCCCTAGGCACAGACTTGGCAGTGGGTGGACTTGTGTTGTCCAGGTGCCATGTCATTCCTGCATCATCTCGGAACTGACCAGCATCTTTCTCGCACTCTCACTGCGCCCCCTCCCCCAGCATCATCTTCCGTTCTCTAAGCTCCTATTTGTCTTGCTAGCCTTCAAGATAACGTTCTGAATCTAAATTGTAGTTGTGGTTTTCCTCATGACTCTTAATACAGAAACAGCTAAAGAATTAATTTTTGAATTGGGAATCAGCATTTCTTCCACTGAGCAATTCATGAGGGATTAAGTTACCTTAATGGCCTAGACTGAAGAGTGCAGACATTTGCTAAGAAGAGCCCATTTGAAAGCATTATGAAAGCTGAAATCTGTTTCCTAGTAGTAGAAAACCAGGTAGAAATATACAGTATCCAAGAAAAAATGCTGGCGAGATTGTACTTTATTCTTTTTATTTGACTCATTTGTGACTTGGAATGCAGAAGATTCCTGTTTCTGTTCCTTTTTTCTTTTTTTGTTAGTGTTTGGTGATGTGTAAAATTTAGAGCTGGATATGCCCACATTTCCTTTGGAAATGCCAGTGTTCATAAAGTACATATTCCTTTCTCCCAAATGATGTTCCATCTTTCAGATGATACTTTTTTTTCCTGTATGAACTAGAAAGATAAGAAACCTAATAAAGTAAAAATTGTTTTGTATCCTTGAGTAATTCACTTAATTACTACACCCCATTTTTATACATTTTTTTGATTAACGAGCAAAGTGAAGGTAAAGTATTTTGCCTACGTCATCTTAGCCTTCTGGTGAAGTGATGGATAAATGTGTTATTTCAAACATATAACAGTTACTTTCTTTGATTTGTTGCCAATGAAATTTACTAGATTTAAAGTGGCATCCAAAGAGTGAGTTTTGATAATATATTTTTGGTTTTCCAAATGCCAGGGCATTTTTGTCATGACACTTTAAGAGTTATTTAACTATTTTTGTTTTTTAAACAAATACTTAGATTAAAATTGTAAGTATTTCAAATGAAATTACCATATTTTTATGCATCTTCCATATATTTACTTGGATGAGCCTATATTATATGTAAGTGCATTGTTTGTAGTCAGAGCTTTTGAACTTAATGTCAATTTTATGCACATATCACAATTCTACTTTCTAGGTTTTGAAATCCTAACATTCTTCTTAATGTTATAATAAAATTGTACACATTTCCCCACAGTAGCTATGTTCTTTTGAAATGATAATTTGAAAAAAGAAATATAGAAGAGTAAAATATTTAAGCTTGAATATTTTTCAAGATGGAATAAAAAATAGGGACATTACAAGTATAACAATCAGAACACTTACCAGAATGCATTAGTAATTTGTTGTACTTTAAAAAGTTTTACCTCTAATTAACCGTTAGAATGTCAAATCAAAGAAAAGGGTGAACACAGAGGAAAAAGGTCATTTAATCCATATGTAAAATCTGTATTATATGTAGAGATAACACCTGCCTAGCAGAGCTTATATATTAAGGAGAAAATTTAATTAGGAAGGTCATTTGACTTTAATAAAGATTTCGGTCATTGAATTATTGAGGAATCTAATTTCCAATTATAAGCCAACCTTAGGGAAAATGGAGTTTTCTATTTTGATAAGATATTCAGCCTAGGTGGAAAAAATTGTATCCATTTTCTACTATAACATCTTAGTGCTTTCTTGTCATTATCCAGGAATTTTGCAATAAAAATACGTTTCTTTACTAAGGATGCAACTTTGCTCTTTTACACGAAACTGTTTTCATTTTAAGACTCTGATCTAATGTGCAGTTATTGAATGCAGCCATAAAAACCAAGGGTCATCACTTGTGTAAATTAATTGTGTTTGCTCTTGACTTAAGCTTCTTCTCTACAAAATAATGATGCATTTTCTCAACAATCCTTATTTAGTGGACTAACTGTATCTTCTCTCAGATAGTTTGTTTATATTGAGTTTTTTTGACACCAATGAATGAATTCGGATGTGAATATGTTTACTTCATTTAGCGGTCGCTGTAAAAGCTGGTTTTTGGGTGACAGGTTTGAGATTGTTATGAATAAAATGAGTCATGAATGAACCACTTGTTTGTGATTTTCTTGCTGAAGTGATGAACGTGCATATTAATTTGATATAGCACGAGTAACCAGATTGTTCTTTTGGTGGTGCAGAATGAGATATATGTTGGCAATGAGAGGCAGCTTAAGATCTAATGAATAGAACCTGAGACCTCTAATCTCAACATAGGGGTTTACTAGCTGGCTTAGGTCTGCCTATTGGTCTGGTTTGTATACAGAAGAATTAAATTTATTCAACTATTTTCATTATACATATACATATATTTATAGTACAGTGGTGATGATAATAATGGTTAACATTTATTGACTGCTTGTTATTTGTAGGTACTATTCTGGGTGCTTTTATATGAATAATCTCGTTTAGTCCTCATAAAACCCCAAAGAGGTAGGTACTCTTATGATTTCCATTTTACAGAAGAGGAAATTAAGATTTAGAGAGTTTGAGTAACTCACTCAAGGATAATTTAATTTAATATGAAAACAATGGAGCTAAGATTCAACTAGAGGTGTTGATCACTATAACCCATGTTCTAGAATCTCTGTGCCATATTGCATCCTCCATATTGAAGTTTACTGTTTCCTCTGATAAATACTTTTAACTTCTTTCTTGCTCCCTATATAAATGCTGCCTGTATTAATAAGAAGCTGGCCAGGCACAGTGCTCATGCCTGTAACCCCAGCATTTTGGGAAGCCAAGGCGGGAGGATTGCTTGAGCTCAGGAGTTTGAGACCAGTCTAGGCAACATAGTGAGATCTTGTCTCTACAAAAAAACAAAAAAAAATTAGCCAGGTATGGTGGAGCATGCCTGTAGTGCCAACTACTCGGGATGCTGAGGTAGGAGGATCACTTGAGTCCAGGAGGTCAAGGCTGTAGTGAGCCAGGATCGTGCCACTGCACTCCGGCATGGCTGACAGAGCAAGACTCTGTCTCAAATAATAATAGTGAACAAGAAGTTAACTATGTTAATGATTTTATTCATATTTATTTATATATGTTTACCTTGCCTCGTTTCACAGAAAATTTGAGGTGACCCTTTAGGTAGAAGCAACATTTATTAAAAGATAAGTATTTTTCTTTGCTATTTTAGACATTGTTAAAGAGAGTTTTAAAATGTAATTGGATTGTTTATTTAAGTATGTTTTTCGAATGCATATAACTCGTTTATAGAGGTGTTAAGTGAAAACTGTACTGGTTGCTAATACGCAGATGTTTTAAAATGACACACTTGTTAGAAGCATTAGTTTTTCAATGCTAATTATATAGGCAGAAGAGTCCACATTATTTTATTCTAGTCTGAGTTGTAAATAGACTCTCAATTCTGCACAAATAGAAAAAGTTTTGTGATTAATGGGAATGAAATAAAACATTTTAAAAAAGTGATTATGCTGATATTTTTCAAGAAATTGCTTCTAAGTATTATTAGATAAATGGTGCTAAGAATTAAAATGTCATAATTATTGAGAACCATACTTCATAGTTCCCAAGGGTCTATAAATAAAGTGTCAAAACATGAACTTTTCTTCATCCAACAATGAATTGGTAGAACTTGAAATCACAAAAATATTTTTGCTGAATTAACATTATATAATATATGTTTAGGTTATCACAAATTCACAGTTGGTGGTACTTAATTACCACCGTCAAATGAATTCTTTTTTTATTAACAATGTGTGAGAAGCAATACAACTAAGGTAACTGGACTGGATAGGATATCTCTGTTTTAGAATCTACTTATGATTAACAGTTATCCAAAAATGCACTTGATTTAACTTCTTTACGAATGAAGTTGGGCAGTCACCCAGAACCTTGGAGGAATGGAAACTTAATCTTTAGCTGGATTAGAGGGTAGGCTATCGGGTTCTCTATCAATGGAGCATACATTTAGAGTGTTAGATCTTCTTAGATAGTACCTTTTGCAGGGCTAGTAAGTTAAATTATGAAGTTTTATTCATTATTGTGATTTATGTTAGAGGGACTTCAAGTATCTAGAAAGAAATAGATTATTTTTTTTCCTCTGCTACCAGAGCCAAGTCAAGAGAGTCCCAAGCTCATATGCTATATAGAATGATCCAATTTAATTTTCTGTATGGCCAAAGTTTTGCAATTTATCCTAGTCCAAGTTTGCATTGCAATTTCGTACACTCTCTGCATTGATTTAAAAATTCTTGTGGATTATGTTATACTAAATACATTTTATAAAGTAGAGGGGAAAAAGGGGGCCAACATTTGCTTAGCCATTATGGGGTGGCAGACGTGGATTCTGCTAGACACTTTTCATACCTTCTATTCCTTACCTGTTTCCATATCCCCATGTCAATAGGGGAGAAAATTCAGGGTTGGAGAGACAAGTCATTCACCCAGAATCATATGGCTAGTAAGCAGCCAAGCTGGCATTCGGTATGACTCCTACTGGAACTCTTGAGAAATATGGACACATAAAACCAATGAACATGTATTTATTGAGTTCTAAGTATACTGGGTAAGAATATATAAGAAAATATGAAGCTGATGTATGTATAAAAAGAGAACTGATAGGATAAAGTATGAGACAACTTTCAAATGCATATGTAAAATGAAGGTAGTCAGATATAATGCAAACTAATCAGGATAAAAAATTATAGTATGTCAATTTATTTTTACAAAAATCCCCAAAAAACTACAGTTCTGAAATTGAACTGAATATAAGTGGAAAGTAGACAATATATGAGTTTCCAGTGGCATCTGGCAGCCCGTATCATTTTAGCTCAAGCCTGCATGTACTGAAGTATCTATGTCAAAGCAGGAAGGTGGTGATCTGTGTCTCAGTTTCTGAGTTGACAACAAGGCATTGAATTTAGACTGTGACTTTATCACAAAGAGATACTGTATATTGGAGAGGGCCCTAAAGAAGAACAGCAAGGAAAAAAAAAGAGGTTGGAGAGATTAAAAATATAACTGGATGCAGTGAAGGTTAATTGAGAGTGGGATGGATCAGATCAACTATTTTATAAGGACCTCCAAGACACTAATACTTAAGGGAGGTGAATTCTATTTTCGTTTTAAAGAATAAGTTATTTAGTTAAAGGAGTAGAATAAGTCGAAGATACAAATGTCAGGGAAAATGTCCTAAAGGCAAACCTGAAAATGGAATGAATTGTTTAGAATGGGAGGAGGGTAAAGGAATTGACACCAAACGATTTGCATTTCATGAATTAAAAATCATTTCCAACAAATTAGAGGGTTCATTAATACCATATTTATTACTCTCTCTCTGTGTGTGTGTGTGTGTGTGGTCATAGGTAGCTTAGCTTTTTCTTCCTCTATTAGTAGCAAGACTGGCATTTGATGACATTATTATAAGAAGCTTTCCTCTGGCTTGATTTTCTCTAACTTGCTGGAGCCACAGTAAGATACAGAGAAACCAGAGATTTGCCCAAGGTCAGAAAAAATCAGAGCTAGGTTTGGAACTTAATGTTAGGAACTGGGAGGCCTGTGCCAGTTCATCATCTTCTCTTCCTCCTCTTATTGTTTTAGAGCACCTCCCTCCAACCCTTACCCTGCCTCCTCCTTTTCCCATCCCTTTGCATTGGGCCAGCCTTTTTCTCTTCCATGATACTCTCCTTCATTACTCTTCTTGATAGTTGACCAGCAGTGACATTACATTTTATTACATTTTTTTTTTTCCCCATACAGAATAGTGGAGACAGGGAGCAGAATTTTTCTCAGACTTAGGGAAGTTAATTTGACTGAAATAGCATACTCGTGAGTAAAGTGTGACTTTTAGGGAACAGATGGGCCCAGGAAAAGACTGAATAAGATATTGGATGTTTTTACACATTATTAATATTTATCCACAAGGTGGGCATTAGCTAGAAAGATATGCCTGAGATGGTCATCAATAGGCCTTGCTTAAACCAACACAAGCTTCTGAAAAGTTGTATGTAAATAAATAATCTAAACAGAAATGTTATTATTTAAACAAGTGGGTGAACTTTTAGGTAAATTAAAGATATTTTTGTGTAGCAAATCTGCTTCCTTCAGTTTGCCTGTTTTCTATTCTTTGTGTGTGTGTGTTTGTATTCTTAGAGTGCATTGGGTGACACTGAGGTCCATTAATGTTATAGAGATTATTTTAACAATTAATTTTTCAGCAAGCATTAATGTGTTAAATCTTTAGTGTTAATTGATAATAAAAACAGAGCAGTTGTTGAGGAAAATGATGATACATTTAATGCCTGAATTATATGAATGATACAGGATTGCTTTAGATCTTGTTTTTCCCTAGTATCCCTGCTGCAAGTCCTCTATTTCCAAGGGTTGAAAATGTGCCTCAGTGCTCCTTTGTGACAGTGTGTCATTTTTATTTCCCACTGCTTCAAGGTCATGATATACCCATGAATAGCATATACACACATGATAGCAGTAGCTAGGGCTTCTGAAGGACCTCTTTGTTTATCCTTTCAGTGGCTTGGAATTGAAAGACTAATGTATTTAATAAGTAATTTAGTAGGTGACTAAACTTGTTTATGGTGCTTGTTTTTTTAGATTCCCCAAAAGTGAATATTTGAAGAGGAATCATCACAGTGTGGTGATGGAGTGCAGGCTTTGCTGGCTGCTCTTGAGTCCTGCCTCTGACTCTCGCTGGTAGCATGGCTCCTCATTACGGAACCTAGCCTCACTTGGCCTCAGTTTCTTCATCTGCAAAATAGGGATTGCAGACTTCACCTTTTAATCTGTGTGCGAGTTCTGAGTAAGATGGTATCAAGTGCCTGGCCCATAGTATGCATTCAATAACTGATTGGTCTTAATTTAAATCAGTTATTTAGACTGGACATTTTTTGAGTATTTTAAAAACAAAAGTAAGTTGAGGCAGATGGTAATGCATATTTGCAAATTCTTTTTGTGAATGTTGGAAAATTACAGTTGCATCAAAATGCTTACTTGTAGACAAGGCTAATAGAATATATATATATATGAGCCTTCTTTAAAGAAAGCATTGCCCACGTTCGTTAAATGCATTGTCACAGTGCGTTCTTGTTTTTTTTAAATCGATATATGCAAAGTGAACCCAGTTTGTATACTCTTCCCTTCCAAGAGTTCCGAAGCAGTTTCTGTTATTTCATTAATCCTTCGAATTTCTGTGAGAAGATAGCAAAAGCATGTTTTGTTTACTTTAATTTAGAAATAAAAAAAGATTAAGCTGGAAAAAAGTTAGGTGACATACTAGGGGTCACATGGTGAGTACTAGAGATTAATGAACAAAATAGAATTAATAACAGAGATAATGGAATTCAAATGAATTTTTCTGACGTTATTTTTAGCTTTTTCCTAGAGAATAGATTTTAAGGAAGATAGTCGATTCTGTGATATAAAGTAAACCATTCTTAGCATGTTCCTTTTCTTTTGGAAGTGTTAGATGAAATTGCAGGCAAAGGTGGGATAGAAGGGGGAAAAACAATTGAGGAAGTCTAGTTGGTGAAGCAGAACTACTTAGCAAGAGTATGGTCTGAGCCCAAGGAAAACATCTACAACCAAGGGTTCAGGAGGTAAGATGTAATTAGACCTTAAAAGAAGTACCAACATTTTTGTAGTAGATGTTGAAATAATACCCAATAGCTCCTTTTTTTTTTTCCAGTATAAAGATTCATATTCTGATTTGATTGATATTCCCATAACTTGTTAACCGTCAGTTTTAGCTCTGAGCTAGTTAGCTGGTTCTATTTGGAATTACATTATTTTTAAGTTACTAGATATACCTCAGAGGCTTTGAAAAGGATAGCTTTGGGTTTCTTATCTAGTGGAGGTTTAGAACCCTGTATATGTGTGTCTGTTTATGTTTTCTGGTTAATAAAACTGAAACCCATTCTCTTCATATTTTGAAGAGAGGGACAAAGGCTTGCAATTATTTTTATGGATCCTAGCCTTCATGGTTCTGAGTCCTACTACCAGGACAGCAACAATTGTGTGGTGAGATTTCTGCACTCGTATCTGAATACCAATAGAATGACCTGCATACTGAAGTCCTTGTAAGTTCAACTTAAGAAACTTTAGCCTGTTTATTTAATCCTAAAAACATATCACGTAAAATATATGTGTGGGTACTTGATTTGAATTATGTACTTTGAATGTTAAGTATTCTCTTAGGGCTTTTTTTTTCCCCCCAGAGTCAATTAAGAAGGGAAGTGGCAGAAGGATCATGAGTGCCTCGCTTGCAGAGCAAGCGGGGAGATGAGAAGGAGGAAGCAATGCTTTTGTGAGTGTCCACTAGATTGTAGGGACATACGAAGAGAAAAGACCCATAAGGTTCAACTGCTGTGGGAATTAGGAGTATCTGTGAATAAGTTAGTTTGGGGTGTATTTGGTTCCCCCCCCAACTCCCTGTGGCAGGTGGTCCCTGCGTATTTGTTGAAGGTGTGCCAAAGGTAAGTAAGATTGCACGCCAAGAACAGTGAGAGCTGGGTTTAGTCTGGCCTCTGCTGTCATCCGCTGGTCTTCCTCAGCTCTCTCTGTCTGATTTAGAGGCCCCTCCTTGGTGGCCCTTGTTAACACTTCACTGCACAGGAATCTACTGAACAGTTGGTTGCCTCATCTGTCTGCCCAACTATTTGCAGCTTCCATGAAGCCAGGAGCTGTGTCTCCTTTATCATTTTCCATAGTGCAGTGCTGGCATACGGCAGGAGCTAACTGAATGAATCAGCTACTTGACTCTGTACAAGCCATTTATCTAAGCTGAAACATAACCTTTGTCATCAATAAATTGGTCGAAAATAGTAGAGTGGGCTTGGATTAGAACAGTGGTTTTTTTTTTTGAGACTGAGTCTCGCTCTGTCGCCCAGGCTGAAGTGCAGTGAATGGCATGATCTCTGCTCACTGCAACCTCTGCCTCCCAGGTTCAAGCAATTCTCATGCCTCAGCCTCCTAAGTAGCTGGGACTACAGGGGTGCACCACCACACCTGGCTAATTTTCATATGTTTAGTAGAGATGGGGTTTCGCTATGTTGGCCAGGCTTGTCTTCAACTCCTGACCTCAGGTGATCCGCCCGCCTCGGCCTCCCAAAATGCTGGGATTATAGGCATGAGCCACTGCACCCGGCCTGAACGGTGTTTTTTAAACTGTAGATTGTGACCTAATAGTGGGCCATGATATCAATTTAGTGAGATTGTGTTTGACAGTGTTAAATAAAGTATCAGACTACATCCAAGGTAGTTATAAGTACTGCTTTGTGAAAGTTTTGTATTAGTTGCATATTTGTATATGCATACTAGGCTGCAATATAAAATGTATTTCTTACTGTGGGTTATCTTCAAAATTGTTGAATGCCTCTGGTCTAGATTAAATCTAATATTACTTCTAGGTGCTTATTTGGTTATTCTCTGTTTAAATGGCAGGACATATCTTTTTTTTTTTTTTTGAGACGGAGTCTCGCTCTGTCGCCCAGGCTGGAGTGCAGTGGCCTGATCTCCGCTCACTGTAAGCTCCGTCTCCCAGGTTCATGCCATTCTCCTGCCTCAGCCTCCTAAGTAGCTGGGACTACAAGCACCTGCCACCGTGCCCGGCTCATTTTTTGTATTTTTTTTTTTTTGGTAGAGACAGGGTTTCACTGTGTTAGCCAGGGTGGTCTCGATCTCCTGACCTCGTGATCCACCTGCCTCGACCTCCCAAAGTGCTGGGATTACACACGTGAGCCACCGTGCCCGGCCCAGGACACATCTTTTTATTAGAGAAGGCACAATTCACACTATACCGTTACTATTCCACTAGGATGAATTAAAATGGAAATAACTTTATTATTTTAATAATAAATAAATCACTTTATTATTTATGTCTTTTAATCGAAAAAGTGATATGTACATGTAATACAAATTCAGACATTCCAAAATACCTTTTATGTATACCATACAAATGCCTTTCCCCTATTGAGGTTTCCTAGTAAGATGTTTCATTTACCTGCCTGTCTTCCAGATTACTTCTTAATTTGTATTTTCTTTATATGAAATTTATTTGAGTTTTGAGGACAGACAGAATTTAATAAAGTTGTTTGTAGGTAGATGATACAACCAGTTAAGAAAGGCCATGTTTGAAAATTCTATTAGCAGATGGATTTGTGCATTTACTGAGTCATTTACAAAGAATCATATGTTGCGAGTCCACAGTATGCCAGAAATTGTGCGAGGCTCTGATGTGCAGCAGCTCCTTCAACGAGCTTGCTGATCCAGTGGGTACAGGATTGCTATGCACTGTGTTGTCAGGATACCCAGGCTAACAATTGTTATGAGAGCCATTTGTCAGAGAATCGTTGGTGAGTTCATGATACTGTCTCTAAATATTTGAGGAGCTGTTACTTGGAAAAAGATTAGACTGACTCAGTATCTCCCCAGAAGACATCATTAGAACAAATGGGTGAACGTTACAGGCAGACAGACTTAAACTTAACGTAGGGGAGACTGTTCAATAGAACACTTTAAAACATGGAATGGATTGCCTGTGAAACAGTAAGTATTCCATCCCCATAAGGGTAGAGACTGGCGATTGATGACTTGCTGGCTGCTTGGCATGGTGTAGTCAGGAGGGGGGTTGAGCAAAAGGAGGTTTTTTTTTTTTTGTTGTTGTTTGTTTGTTTTGAACAGTCTTATGATTAGGCTTGATGGATGCCAGAAACCTGGCCTTAAAAAAATGTGTGTTTTCTATAGGTTATCTGTAGGTAGGTAAGAAATGACAGACTTATAAAAGAGTTAAGACCTCTCTGGGTCTAGCCCTTCAAAAAATCATTGTGCCTGTCAGCGTATGGAATGGCCAATTCCATGAAGCAGCTGTGATTAAGGGTGTTTTACAGGTAAACTGTATTTCTTCTTCTTCTTCTTTTTTTTTTTTTTTTTTTTTTTTGAGACAGGGTCTAGCTCTGTCACCCAGGCTGTGGGGCAATAGCAGGAAAACTGCTCACTGTAGCCTCAATCTCCCTGGCTGATGAGATCCTCCCACCTCAGCCTTCCAAGTAGCTGAGACCACAAGTGTGCACCACCATGCCCAGCTAATTTTAAATTTTTTTTTGTAGACACAGGGTCTCCCTACGTTGCCCAGGCTGGTCTTGAACTCCTTCCTGGGCTCAAGTAATTATCTTGCCTTGGCCTCCCAAAGTGCTGGGATTATAGGTATGAGCCACTGTGCCTGGTCTGTATTTATTTATTTATTTTTTTAGAAAGCTCAATTTTAAAATCTGCTTTTCTAATTGATGCAGTTTCTTTCAGTGGTGTACCAGTCTAGAAACTTAGAAAATAAACATAGTTTAGTTTCCTTTTTTATTTTTAAAATCTTCCTATATCTAACACATATTGTAATTTCTTTATTCAAAACATCTTTTTGAATAAAGGAAACACCTTTTCCTCTTTCTTCTCATTCTGACCATCAGAGTCTCAGCTGTCCTCCTTTCGCACGTGGGATAACTCTGACAGCATCCTGCCCTCTCACTCTCTCCATTTCTTATTCATCCATTCCATGTAAACATTGCTGCTCTCAGGTTAATCTTCCAAAGCACAAGTTTAATGTCTCTGTCCTCAATAACCTGCAGTCCCCTCCCTCCCCTTTAAAAATCTCTACTTGGTTTTCAAAACTTTCTACCCATTCAACTTTTGCTTTCCACTCCTCCCAGAGGTTTTCACCTCATTTTTTTTCATCTTTTCTGTGTATGCAGTGGCCATTTCTGATTACTTAAGAACAGGCATAGCTTGAGTAGAACATATTTTGTGACCAAAAGGAGTTTAAACAATCCACTTATACTTGAGTTCCTACCTTGTGAAAGACACTGTTTTGGGATAGAAAAAAAAAATTTGCCCTTAACAAAATCGAGTGTAGACTAGCATAGAGTGTAGTCAGAACTTACACAGTGTTGAGGTAAAGAACATGTATTCTGTGGAGCCTGACGCCCTGGGTTCACATCCCCGTTCTGCCACTTAATAGTTCTGCGATCTAAGTAATCACTTAACCTGCCTGTGCCTCAGCTTCCTCACCGGTACAATGGGACAATAGTAGTACCCTCCTCATGTGGTGGTTGTAAAAATTAAATTAATACATGTGAAACACTTAGGAGAGTGTCTGTCACATGGGAACATAGTTACCTGTTTGTGAGTATTATTATTGGGGATGGAAGTTTAGACAGAATTTGGGTGCCTTTAGAGGTGCAGAGTGTTCTGGATGATCAAAGGAAAAGAACAATTTTTCCCTTTTTTTTTTGAGACAGAGTCTCGTTCTTGTCACCCAGGCTGGAGTGCAGTGGCGCGATCTTGGCTCAATCTATCAAATTCTTACTATTTAATGCCCATTTCAAATACTGCTAGTTTACATGGAATCTTTCTTGGACTCTCCAAAGAAAACTTGAAAGACCTCCGCCTCCCAGATTCAAAGATTCAAGCGATTCTCCTGCCTCAGCCTCCTGAGTAGCTGGGGTTACAGGCACCCGCCAGCATGCCAGGCTAATTTTATTTATTTATTTATTTTTTGTAGAGATAGAGTTTCACCATGTTGGCTAGGCTGGTCTCAAACTTCTGACCTCAGGTGATTCGCCTGCCTCCACCTCCCAAAGTGCTGGGATTACAGGTGTGAGCCTCCGTCCCAATTTTTCCTTTTTTGAAAATTATTATTTTAGGTTCAGGGGCACATGTGCAGGTTTGTTTTATAGGTAAACTCGTGTCATGGGGGCTTGTACAGATTATTTCTTCACCCAGGTACTAAATCTAGTACCTAATAGTTATTTTTTCTGATCCTCTCCCTTCTCCCACCCTTCACCCTCAAGGAGGCCCCAGTGTCTATTGTTTCCTTTGTGTTTATGTGTTCTAATCATTTAGCTCCCGCTAATGAGTGAGAACAGGCAACATTTGGTTTTCTGCTCCTGCATTAGTTTGCTAAACATAGCGGTCTCCAGCTCCGTCCGTGTTCCTGCAAAGAACATAATCTCATTCCTTTAAGGCTACATGGTATTCCATGGTGTATATGTACCACATTTTCTTTATCTAGTCTGTCACTGATGGGCATTTAGGTTGATTCCATGTCTTTGCTATTGTGAATAGTGCTGCAGTGAACATTCATATTCATGTGTCTTTATGATAGAATGACATAGTTATATTTCTCTGGGTATATACCCAGTAATGGGATTGTTGGATTGAATGGTACTTCTGTTTTTAGTTCTTTGAGGAATTGCCATATCCTTTCTGCAATGGTTGAAATAATTTACACTCTCACCAACAGTGTATAAGTGTTACCATTTCTCCATATCCTTGTCAGCATCTGTTATTTTTTGACTTTTATATAGTAGCCATTCTGACTGGTGTGAGATGGTATCTTCATTGTGGTTTTGATTTGCATTTTTTCTGATGATCAGTGATGTTGAGCTGTTTTTTTTTTTTTAATTTTTTCATATCCCTGTTGGCCGTATGTATGTCTTCTTTTGAAAAATGTCTGTTCATGTCCTTTGCCCACTTTTTTCTTGTAAATTTAAGTTACTTACAGATGCTGGATATTAGACCTTTGTCAGATGCATAGTTTGCAAAAATTTTCTCCCATTCTGTAGGTTGTCTGTTTACTCTATTGATAGTTTCTTTTGCAGAAGCTCTTAAGTTTAATTAGAATCCCTCTTGTCAATTTTTGCTTTTGTTGTGATTGCTTTTGGTGTCTTTGTTATGTATGAAATCTTTGCCCATTCCTACATCTCAGATGGTATTGCCTAAGTTGTCTTCCAGGGTTTTTATAATTTTGCGTTTTACGTTTAAGTCCTTAATCTATCTTGAGTTGATTTTTATATATGGTGTAAGGAAGGGGTCCAGCTTCAATCTTCTGCATATGGCTAACCAGTTATCCCAGCACTATTTATTGAATAGGTAGTCCTTTCCACATTGCTTGTTTTTGTCAGCTTTGTTGAAGATCAGATAGTCATAGGTGTGTGGACTTATTTCTGGGCTCTCTATTCTGTATTCTGTCCCATCAGTCTATGTGTTTGTTTTTGTACCAGTACCATGTTGTTTTGATTACTGTTGCCCTGTAGTATAGTTTGAAGTCAGGTAGTATAATTACTTTAGCTGTGTTCTTTTTGCTTAGCATTGCCTTGGCTATTTGGGCTCTTTTTTGGTTCCATTTAAATTTTAAAATAGTTTTTTTCTAGTTCTGTTCAAGTCAGGAAGACAGCCCACACCAGAACCTGAACCAGCTGAATCTTAATTTTGGACTTCTAGCTTCCAGAACTTTAATAAATAAATCTCTTTTATTTAAGTGACCCAGCATGTGGTATTTTGTTATGGTAGCCTGAACAGACTAATACAAGTACTTAACTTTTATTGAGTTTTTGCTAATTAAATTGTTGATCTGACTTAGATGGGTTGGTACTGAGAGTGAGGATCATGGGTTTAAATAAGAGATTTATTTTTACATTTATGAGAAAAAATTGACTGATGCACTAATATTCTTAGCTTGATAAACTAGTATCCTTAGCCCATGTGCCTCAGTTTTTGAGGTATCTATTCTTTCACCTGTACTTCTCTCTTCATTTTCTTAATGATGTAAGCTACTTGTGATTCTCCCATCTTAACCTTTGCCCTCTTCAGCTGCTGACTTAGCTTTCCTTCCCTTCATAACCGTCACACAACTCTCACTGTCTGAATGCAGGAACCTAATGGATTTGAAAAAAAAGATTATGATACTGAAAAGATTGGTCCATCCCAGCATCTCTCAAAGAAGTATATGGATATCTGTGTAAGATTTACCTGAGGAACTTATGAAATAAAGGTTCCTGGGCTCCACTGAGGGAGGCCCACTCAGTGGGTCTGGAGGTAAGCCAGGGTAATCAGTATTTTTCAGAAGTTCTCCTCATGCTCCTGATAAGCAGCCAGATATGGGAGCTATTAATCACCACTTCCACAATTCCCATTATTTCTGCAGCTGAGGATAAGGAATGCAGTGTGTCTTCCTTCCTCGTCAGTACACTGAAACTGCCCTTCCCAAGGTCACCAACGACCTCCAGACAGCTTAATTTACTTTCCAAATATGTCTGAAACTGATCATCTATGCTTAATTCCTACAACTACAGGCTGAATACAAGTTGTCATCGTTCATCTTCTGGACTATAACAATAGACTCATAATACTTTCCCCATCTGTAACCTTCCAATCTGGCTTTCACACAGCCATAGCATAATTGATATGGAATTCAAATTAAATCACATCACTGTCATAGTTAAAATTTTTCAGTTCCTAATGCCAACAGCATAAAATCATCAAAGCTTCTTGGGATGTCATACAAGGCCCTGTGTAGCCCAGCCTCTCCAGGTTGTGAGTTGTTATTCTTTTACCTGGCTGCACAGCGTACCCCCTAGACACCCACCGCACTGTTTCATTGCCTTTGTTCACGTCATTATTGTTTTTCTCCCCACTATTATTATCTCGAATTTGGGTCTCCTTTCCTCTGGGATACCCCAATTGCCTCCCACCTCCTCATGTCTCCTGGGTTTCCTGTCCCTCTTCTGGGTACACATCATTCTCTGAGCATTTCTCTCACGTTATACTTACCACATTGTGTTAAATTATCTTATCTGCTTCTATCACTAAATTGTGAGCCTCTTGAGGGTAGAGTCTCTTTTATTTATTTGTTGATTTTCACTTCTAGCATATGGTAATTTCTGAATAAATATTGAATGCGTTAATCTACAGATATAATGGAGAGCTTTCAGCCTTTTTCATACCTGATTTATCTGCAACATATGATGCCTTTTATTGAACACCCACTGTGTGCCAGGCACTGTCTTAAGCACCAGAAAGACAGTAATAAGTGAAAAAGCACACTCCTTGTCATTTCAGAGCTTGCAGTCTAATGAAGAGACATATAATAAACTAATAAAAATGTATAATTATAAATCAGTATGGATGCCATGACAGAAATGATCAGGATAGTGATAGAACATGGCAGAGAGGGACGTATTTATCAGTTGGTCAGGGAAGTCAGTCTGATCAGATGACATTTCAGCTGAAGGACAAAGAATCAGTCATAAGAAGAGCTAGTAAAAAGCATTCCTTGCAGAAGGAATAGTAGGTGCTAAGACTTTGAGGGGTCACAAAAGTCTGTGTGTTGGAGGAACTTAAGGTAAGTCAGTGTCTCCAGAGCTCAGTCGAGAGGGAGAATTATAGCAAGGAAAGATAGCAGAGGGAAGTTTAGGTAGGCTCTGTTGGTGCCAAAAATAGATTTTATCCAGAGTGCTATGGTAAGTGACTGAAGGAAGGATTTTAATCAGGTTAGTTATGTAATCTGATTTACATTAGAGAAAGATTACTCTAGGTCAGTGCTTTTCAAGACAATAGTCACTACCCCAGGTAGCTATTGTAACTAATGCTACTGATAAACTGAATTTCCAATTTAATTTTAATTACTTTAAATCTGCATTTAAAAACATAATGAATTCAGTTAAGTATGTTTTGGCATATGAAGCTACTTTTTCCAACTATAAATTTTGTGAAATTTAAATATAGATCAGGTATTTCTGATAAAAATTTTAGCATCCAAGTTGAGATGTGCTCTAAGTGTAAAATACACATGAAATTTCAGAGATTTGCTATGAAAAAGAATACAAACTGCCTTATTAATGATTTTATATTGATTATTAATACATATTGAAATGATTATAATTTGGAGAAATTGGGCTAAATAAAATGTATTGTTTAATTTTACTTGCTTCTTTTTACTTTTTGTAATGTGGCTATTAGAATATTTAAAATTATTTGCATGGCTTATATTATATTTCCATTAGACTTGCATTGCACTAGATGCTGTGATGATAATAAATGGGAGGGAGACAAAGTAGCAGCAGAGAGACGGGTTAGGAATCTTTTGCAGTTGTCTAGGTGGGTGATAATGATATCTTTGATTAGGGAGTGGCAGTGGAAATGGAAAGAAGTGTAAAGAGTCTACAAATGTTTTGGAAGTAGAGTCATCATGACTTGCTGATGGACTAGATGGGGAAGGGAAGAATGAAAAACGACTCTCAAGATTTTGACTTGTGACTGGTATAGTTGGAAGACTGAGAAAAAAGTTGGGAGTTGAACATCTAGGGTATGGATTTGGACATGTTAGAACCTGTAAGGTATGCAGGTGGTTGGATATAAGAGCCTGGGGCACAGAGGAGAGTTTAACTGAAGATGTTAATCAGTACTTGTCAATATATCATTGGTATTTAAAACCTTAAGACTGTACACCAAAAACTATGCAACATCATTGAAAAAAATTAAAGAAGACCAACTAAAATGGAAAGATATCCTATGTTCATGAACTTGAAAACTTAAGTGTTAAAATGGCAATACACCTCAAATCAATCTGCAGACTCAATGAAATTTCTATTAAAATTCCAGGTGCCATTTTTGCAGAAATTGACAAACTGATCTTAAAGTTTTTATGGAGTTGCGTAGGATTCAGAATGACCAAAACAATGTTGAAAGCAAAACAAAACAATTAAGTTGAAGGACTCACACTTCCCAGTTCTAAAACTTACTACAAATCAGTGTAATACTGGTGTGAAGATACACATGCTAAATGAATGGAATAGACTTGAGAGTCCAGAAATAAACTGTTACATTCATGGTCAATTGATTTTTAACAAGAGTACCAAGACAATTCAATGGAGGAAAGAGTAGCCTTTTCAACAAATGGTATTGGGATAGCAGTATATCCATGTGCAAAAGAATACATTGAGGCCCCTACCTCACATCGTATATACAGATTAACTCAAAATGGATCAAAGACCTAAATGTAAGAGCTAAAGCTACAAAATTCTTAGAAGAAAACACAAGTATAAATCTTGGCGATTTTAGATTAGACAGTAGTTTCTTAGCTATGATACCCAAAGCATAAGTGACAAAATAAAAAATTGTTAAACTGAACAGCATCAAAATTAAAAACTTTTGTGCTTCAAGGGACACTATTAAGGATGTAAAAAGATAACCCAGAGAATGGGGGGAAAGTTTTGCAAATTATATATGTTATAAGGAACTCTTATAACAAAACAATAAAAAGACAACCCAATTAAAAAAATAGACAGAAGACTTGATTTTCTAAAGAATGTATAAATAGCTAATATGCACATGGAAA
Organism: Macaca fascicularis; assembly: GCF_037993035.2. NCBI lineage: Eukaryota > Metazoa > Chordata > Mammalia > Primates > Cercopithecidae > Macaca > Macaca fascicularis. The sequence continues at coordinate 29,474,458 of NC_088375.1, forward strand.
GATGCTTAACATCAGTAGTCAGTAGGGAAGCAAATTAAAATGCAATGATATGCCACCAGGTATCTCACTAGGATGGCTATGATAAAAAGGATGGATAGTAACAACTGCTGGTGACGATGTGGAGAAATTGGAACACTCATGCATTACTGGTGGGAGTGTCAGATTGTACAGACACTTTGGAAAACAGTTTGGCAAACTCCTCAAAAGTTAAACATAGTTATCTTAATGTTATACAAAGCAATTCAACTCCTAGATTCATGCTGAAGACAAATTAAAACACAAATATGTACACACAAAAACTTGTGCATAAATGTTTATAGTAGCATTGTTCATAATAGCCCAAAGGTGGAAACACCCAAATGCCCATCAATTGATCAAAGAATAAACAAAATGTGACATACATTGAATACAATAGAGTATTATTCAACCATAAAAGGGAATTAAGTACTGATACATGCATGCTACAACATGAATAAATCTTAAAAACATTATATACTAAGTGAAAGAAGTCAATGCAAGAGGCCACAGAATATATTATTCCATTTATATGAAATGTACAGAGTAGAGACAGAAAGCAGATTGGTGTTTGCCAGGGCCTAGGGAGAGGAAAGAATAGAGAATGACTGGTAATGGGTATGGAATTTTTCTTGGGTGATAAAAATGTTCTGGAATTAAATAGAGATGGTGTTTTATAATATCATGAATATACTAAAAAATCACCAAATTACACTTCCAAAGGGTAACTTTTATGATCTTTAAATTATATCTCAATTAAAAGAAAACCTTAGTACAGAGTTAAATCACTTTGAGGGAGAGTATATGAAAGAAGGGAAAGAGAAGCAGTAGAAGAAGGACCCTGCAAAGGAGCCCAAGAAGGAGAGGCCAAAGAAGTAGAAAGAATCTAGAGACTCTTTCGAACTGAGAGAAAAGAGTACTTTTGTCGGAGTGGTAGGAATTGGGAAGCCTGACTGGAGTGGGTTGAGGAGATGAGACGTGAGTAAATGGGGACAGAGTGTGTAGATAACTCTTCTGAAAAGTTGGAGGAGAGTGTAGGGCAAAGGAGTGTGTGCTTTTTTTTTTGTTTTTTAAAAACAATACATAACATTCAAAGGGGATGCTTTTTTTTGATGGTAGATATTAGAGCATTTTTGTTTGCTAGTGGGAATGACCCAGAAGTAAGACCCAAGAAGTAAGGTAAGACCAAGAAGAAGATACAGATGACAAAGTACAGAAAGGCAGGAGAGAGAGGTAGGACATGCTTGAGAAAGTATTGTGAGGTGGGACTCCCACAGAGGAGTAGGGGTATCTTATCCACTGTAACTGAAAGGTAAAGAAGCTGGTGCAGACAAGAAGGGTGTATTGATTTGGTGGGGAATGTAGGGAAGCTCCAGTTTGATGAAGTGATAGCATCAGCCGATGGTAGGGTAGGAAGCAGAGGGAGGGGCAGAAAAACAGGAAAAGGTATACAAAGACTATTTGAGGAAATGGGAATGTGAGCTTAGTAGAGAAATATATTCAAAATATTTACGAAATTTCCCTTTTCATAAATCAACAACAGTTACATGAATTTTCTAAAATGCATGTTTTATCCAACCACTGTACTGCTAAAATCCCCATTACCCAGCTTCTTAGCATGCTGTAGAGTTTCCTTCATGATCTGCCATCTGCCTTTATGTCTGTTCTCTCCTTCTCCTTCTATGCACTGAGGTATGTAGTCCTGCTGAACAACTCAGGTTTCTAGAATGCAGCAAGCCCTTTCATGTCTCCGTAGCGTTACACATGTTCCCCTCTACATGGAAGGCTCTTTGGGTTCCCCGTTGCCAGTCTAACTCTACTTACAAGAACTATTTATCGCCTCTCCTTGAAAGCCTTCACTAAGCCCACAGGTAGAAGGTACTTACTAAATATGTGTTGAAAAACTGGAGATACTTAGTATGAGCCTTATTGAATGAATGAACTCTTTGAACACAGAATAGTTATCCAGAGAGTCTGGGCTGTATGTGCAAAATGCCAAGGACTTTAAAATTTACTCATGGCTTTCTTGGTTTATTTACTCATCTGCAGAATGGAGTCAATAAACATTATCTCAATTCCCTTTGCAGAGTCTAAAAAGTGGGTTTTAAATGTCTAATATACTCATCAATAAATGATCATTTAAAAATAGTACTTAAGTGAAGATTTGCATGTAGCAAAACATGCCTGAGAGATTGCTTTCATTGCAGGGATTGCAAGGACACCTGCTGTATTTAAAATGCTGCATTTTCTTGGCATACCATTTAAGACAAATTACAAAAACCTGTAACTGAAGCCTGTTTTTCCAAAAGGTAATTTCCTGGTTTGGACCTGTGGGTAGTGAGTGGAAGAACACATTTGGTATAGAAGGAAAAAATATATATATATTCCGATCTACTCTACATATTTTCCATTAAGGTCTCCAGCTGCCTGAACATTAAGGAGCTGTGCCAGTAAGGAGGACAAGACCTGGTAACTGGTTAAAAGAAGCTAACAGAGCTCATGATAAGGCTTGCCAGCCTAGAGGACAAACTGCCAGTTGTCTATAGAACAGACAGGACTTGTGGAAGCATAGTGTGTTAAGTGTAGGCCCCTGAGCTTGGAAAAAGGGGCTTTCCTATTAGGCAGGAACCAAGAGAAGCATAAAGAGATCATAGTTTATAAATATGCAACAGACACCTCTGTTTGGAATGAGGCACAACACTTATTGTGGAATTGTCGTTGTGTGGCTTGCTTTTTTCAATAAATTCCCTCAAAAATTTTTATATAGATTGAATATTTGTAAATAGTGTTTTATTATTGATTTACATTATTATGTTAGTAATGCGTTAATCTTCAGTTTTGCTTGCCAAAAATTTTCTAATTCTTGCTTAAATTAAAAAAAACTAATTGTATAGCTTGGAGTTCCAAATTTAGAATGAGAATCTTTTTGTGAGGCTAAATTGTTTTGTAATGAAATCAATCATTCATTAAGTTGCCTTTTAAAATACAGACTTATTTAAAATCTAGCGGGTTTTCTTAATTGCACAGAGACATTCTTGTAGTTCATAAGAAGTTATCTTCTCTGCAAATGAAATTATTTTTAAATTTAAATTTATTTATGTCTTGCTTTTCTGCAAAAGAATTGAGGTGGCTTCCTACAAACTGTATTCATTTATTCATTCATTCTTTTCTATAACTATTTGTGGAATTATTGGACATGTAAAATAAAACAATAAAGTAAAACAGAAGTGAAGAGGCAGGGCTGGGTGTGGTAACCTTATGCCTGTAACCCCAGTACTCTGGGAGGCTGAGGCAGGCAGATCGCTTGAGCCCAGGAGTTCCAGACAAGCCTGGGCAACGTGGTGAAACCTCATGTCTACAAAAAAAATACAAGAATTAGCCAGGTATAGTGGTGCATGCCTGTACTCCCAGTACTTGAGAGGCTGGGACTGGAGGATCTCTTGAGACTGGGAGGTTGAGGCTGCAGTGAGCCGTGATCATACCACTGCACTCCAGCCTGGGTGACAGAGCGAGAACCTGTCTCAAAAAAAAAAAAAAAAAAAAAAAAAAGAAAAGAAAAAAGAACTGAAGAGGCAGGACCAAGAGAAAAAAAGTAAGATAAAACCAAGACATGGAGAATGAAAAATCCCCAAACCTAAATATTGACCTAATAATAGGATTAAGCACATGTAAACACCCCATTAGGGGAAAAAGTGAAATATGATCACTTAGACAGTTTTGTTATCTTCAAGGATTAAGAAACATTGTTATTCATACACATTCCTTTAGAGGTGAGTAAAAAACAATGTCTCATATTTTATAATAGCAAATATAGTAGCTTCCTTTCTCTGTGATCTCACTTCTCATCAGGGTTTAACTGGGTGGGCTTAGCAGAGTTTAGCTTGGATCTTGAGTCTGGATCCCTTTCCTACATTTTCAGATCCATGTTGAGATTTCAACATAAATACTCATACTTTTACTAATGGATTCAGCATCTTCCCCAGAGAGGTCATTTCCTCTGTATATTCTCTTAATCAACAAACCTTGAAGCTTTCATATTTTCTTCATCTTTCCTTTCCCCACATCTACTAAATTTTGTGCGTTCTACTTGAGTGGTGCATTTGCTCTCTGTTGGTGCCCTTCCATTTCTGTTGCTGTTGTCCCAGCTCAGAGCTTTTCTCTTGCCTGATTTATCTTAATAACTTATTTAATAGCATCAGTTCTTCCAGCGTCAACCCCCACCTTAGTCATTGTAAATACTCTTGCCAGAATTCTCGCAAACTCTAATCACTCCCTTTCCCTACACAATACAATCCTAACTTCTTGGAATAACTTTAAAAGCTTTTAATGATCTGGCCACCAACTACTTCCCAGCATAATTTTCCATTTCCTTTATAGGTAATGGCTACCATCATAGGTAGCCATTCTCTGAAACAGTCCTTGTACTTTCTCTCCTTTGTATCATCACTCATACCATTCCCTCCATCTAGAATGCTTTTGCTCCTTCTATTCTTCCTGTTTCAATTGAATCCATCAAATCTGTACTGAGCGTTTGCTACATGCCGAAGAATTGTGCCAACTACTGTGGTTCCAAAGATGAGGATAATTATCCTTTCCCTCAAAGATCTCACAGACTTACGTAGAAGAATTGGTAAGTTGAAGTTGACATATTACTTCCTCTATAAAGTTTTCCTAATTTTCAAGTTTAAATTAATTTTTCTTTTTTATATGCTTTTTTTTTTTTTTTTTTTTTTTAAATAACCCTTACTCGTACTTTTCAAATAGAATGTATGGACGTTTTAAATATAAATTATTTCATATGCCCCATTTTATTATAAGCTTCTATGGCATCATGTTATCTGGGTCCTTAGGTCTTTAGGCATGCCACATTATAACTGTCACATAGTAGGTATTCTACATGGTCAGCGTGCTGAGATGGCCCATAGATCATGAGAGGTAGGTATCACTGTCAAAGCAGTCACACTCAGTTGTACTTTTAGGGTCTTGTTTTAAAAGCTGCTTTTAGGTCTTATTTTAAAAGTTTAGGTGCACATAAGGTTCCAACAAAGGCTAAATGTTTTTAAACTTTTAAGTGACGTGTGTAAGCACACATGGAGTTCAGCCTTTGAAGTCAGCAGGAACTCCACACAGCATGTAGAGAAGAGCCTGGAACACTTAGGACAGGGATAGTAGTGTGGCCTTTAGGGCAGGGCTCCCTAAAGGATAAAGGAGCTGAAGGTCAGCCTTTGAACTGATTTGAAGAAAACTTGTGTCTATGTTAGAGGTGATTGCTTTTGAAATTTGATATAATTCTGGCTAATCCATTGTGAAAACGGCTACTGGTTAAGTAGTTGAGGAATACTCTGCTTCTTGCCCCTCCGTGATTGCTTTATTTCACTAAAAAATTGTATTTTAATATGACTGTTCAGGCTTGAAACCTCATATATTTGGGATATGAAGTCACATCTGCGATAGTCTCCAGTAGGCTGCATCCCTGGTTTATCCAGTCCATGATTCTTCTGCTAATAGCCAAGTGGCATGCCATGGGGAGACGCAGGACACATTGTTTTTCTTTCAGATATTAACTCTATGCTAAGGTTGGAGGCACCCAAACTAGTTTTTGTGTATAGTATTGTCACTCATAAATTTTTCCATACCTCCTTTGGATCTACTTTTATTTAAATATAATCTCTTCGTGGAATAATATTTATTATTCATCATATTTATTATCCACTTTGGACATTTTTAATAGGTTCCAAACTCACATGAACTGAGTGTCAAAAACATCCCCATCATCCAAGTATTTGGCATTTGTGGGTTTTACTTCAGTGGTACCTTTGGTCATGTATCACATATATAGGTTCTGTATTTACCATAACCTACCGTATTTTACCCATCAAAGATGTCACAAACTTAAGATGCAGCATTATTTTATATACAGCTAAGAAAGAAAAAGAAAATCATTGTTAATTAAACTAAGATACTTTCTTATCACTTAACATTTTTGTTTTATAGTTAGTGGAAAAGCTCTTGGGTTGTAGAAAGATTTGTATCATATGCCACTCTTATGGGTATACACACTGTAAGATATAAACGAAATAAATTGGTAAACTACTTCACATTGAGTCCAACTCTTTATAAATCTTCCTTCAGCTCACAATTGTTATCTGTGTTTTTCTACCCATTGTCATCCCCCATGCTACTAAGAATATTGGTGGTGAAGCATTTCTCAAAAGGATGCTTCTTGCTTGAGTGAGTGTTATTTTCTAAGAGACAGGATCTCTTGGGGTAATCAGTTTGGGAATTCTTTGGTCAAGCCCTGGGTCCTACCCTCCCTGATAAGGGTGACAAGAGGTGTCCCGCACACAGCTCCTGGCATGCCAGGCATTCATCTTCTCTGTGGTCTGCTCAGGCCAAGAGGCAGAAACTGAACTGCCCTCAAATACTTGGTACCCAGCCAAGTGATTTTTCCTGTTTTCAACCTTGACACTGCAATCTGCGCATTGCGTGAATAAGTGGAAATTTTTGAGCAAGAAATAGCTTCATGCCAGTTCTATTTGAAATGTTCAAACCACCTATTTAATGGCATCTTCACAGCCATGCATAATTGAGTTAGAGATGTCACAGCTTAGACAATTTTTCAGGCAGGAAGAAAGGAGAATTGACTGTCTTCTAAGTTAGTACCTTCTGGCAACTCTGGCTTGTTCTATCCAGCAGGGATGAACCTCTCTATTGAAAAACTTAATTTTTGGTGTACCCTTGTACATTCATTGAGCATTTGTGGTGTGAGAAGGAACAAAAGATGCTTCTGGTGTCCTTTGTACAATTTCTTTTTTTCTTTTTTCTTTTTTCCGTTCTTTTTTTTTTTTTTTTTTTTTTTTTTTTGTGAGATGGAGTATTACGCTGTCACCCAGGCTGGAGTGCAGTGGTGCAGTCTCGGCTCACTGCAACCTCTGCCTCCTGGGTTCAAGCAATTCTCCTGCCTCAGCCTCTGCAGTAGCTGGGATTACAGGCATGCGCCACCACGCCCAGCTGATTTTGTATTTTTAGTAGAGACAGGGTTTCTCCATGTTGGTCAGGCTGGTCTCGAACTCCTGACCTCAGGTGATCCACCTGCCTCAGTCTCCCAAAGTGCTGGGATTATAGGCATGAGCCACCGCGCCTGGCCTGTACAATTTCTTAAACTACAATTGCAGAGCTAATTGTTCTTGCATGTGCTTTTATAAGGCTGTGTATCTAAACATCATGTGTTTGGTTTTTTTGGAGAAACCCATTTTATGAATGCTTTTGGATACAAATAATTGCTTTCCACTCTGAATTAAGGTATGTGAAAACACCTGGCACAGAGCCCAAGCGCTGTTTCCTTTGCCCTCGCCATCTAGTGCTGCCCTCCCCATGCCTGAGGAGCTGTGGGCTGCTTGCTTACAGCTCAGCCACATAGGATCTTAGCAGAGTTCAAATTTCCCCAAGATCTCCAGTGTGTGATTTTCAGTCTCGCTCGAGTGTGTCTCTCCAGAAGCATTTCCTCATAAGGAAAGAAGGTAGTTATATCTGTCAGTTACAATTAGCTGTAGAATTGTGCTGTTTTACCCTAGAATTCCTCTTCTCTAGTTATACTAACCAGGTTTTTCCTGTACTAATATCCATATAGAAACTTAAGCTCTTGACCTGAATTTTTCTGGCTGTTCATTTCTCCTTTTTCCACTTACTTAATTACAAATGGATTCGTATCATGAAGGGTAATCATTAGTTCTCACTGACAGATGATGCTGAGTTATAGCTGCTAAAATATTTCACTGCCCTGCCTTATTGTTATTGTTTGAAAATGTGAAGTAATGCTTATAGGCAATCATGCTACCTCAGGACAGAAATTGAATCCTGACCAATGACTTTGAGTTTAATTTAACCTTCATCTAGTTAAAAGTGGAGACTGATAACTTTTACATGAACGCAAGATAATTTTTAGATTAGGGAAGTTCTGACGATTCCTATAATTTTAATTACAGTAGCTCATATCTGACCCTCAGTTTTCTTCTCTAATCATTTGGGTTGTAAAGCTATAGTTAGGCTCATTAGACGAAGTGCAGAAGTGCAGATATAGTGTCTAGGAAGACATAAATGTCCACTGAAGAACTAGCCATGGAAGAACTCTCCTTGCTCAGGGAAGAACTAGTCTTAACTAGGTCTGATGGCTTGCTTCAGGACCTACTTAAACACTAGCACGTCTGCTATTACATTTTCCATTATTCTGAAAAAATGATTAAATAACAATAGCTGTTTGACACGAATTGCCTTTTATATTCCTTACTGATTTAAAGTAAAATTGGGGTAACATATAATTTTTATAGACTCTCACTCTGTTCTCATTAAGAAGGCATTACTGAAGATAAATTTTAGGTGAGACCAATTACAAACTAACGCGGTCTAGCTGAAGACCAGGAGTCTTTTACTCAGTTAAAAGCCTCTGCAGCCTGGGTGAGACTCATCTCAGAGTGAGACTCCATCTCAAAAAAAGAAAAACCTCTGAAGTCTCTCATGCACTATTCTGTGTTCTGTAAAAGGTTGGCCCTAATTCCCTGAAATAAAAAGTGAGGAACTGATCTTCAGTAAGAGTCTTTCGAATGCTTATTATATGCCTATCACTTTGCAAATTAGATTACGTATCAAAGGAGGTTTAGAGTGGTTCTCGAGCTCACAATTATATACTTCTGGGGAAAGATAAGACATGAAACAATAAGAAAACAGCATAAGGCTAGAAAAATAAGATGCTAAACTGAACACAGTCAGGTACCCAAACTGCCTGTATTTGTAATGTGAAGTCCACAGGGAAATAATCTGTGTTGAAAGGTAGTACCCAGGAAGAGTTTTTGAAAGAAGTATCATTTGAGATGGGCCCCAGAGCACGACAGAAGTTGAGAAGACAGAGAAAAAGGTGGAAGGTGTGTCTGGAGAAAGAATGGCACGAATAAACACTTGAAGACAAATTCTGGAGTTTTCAGGGAATAACTTGGGCAGAGGGTTGACTAAAGAGGCTAAAGAGGCAAGATGTGCTGAAGAGGCAAGATTCCAAAAGATCTCAAATGGTAAAAATCAAAAGTTTGCAATGGACATTGTCAGAAGTATTGGGCTAGAGAGGGAGGTCAGGAAGGGATCAGTACATGTTGTCGAGAGACAAGTGACATGATGTGCAATTATGTATGTGCTCACCACTCTATACTCAATGCCCAGAGCCCCAGGATACAGAGGGTGTTATTTTGGCAACTCACATTCCACCGGGAGCATTGCTGTCAGGGACCTGATTTTTCAAAACACGAAACAACTCTTTATAAAGTTCCCAACAAAACAAAGTATAGTCTTCTCTCAATTTACATGATAGTTGCATTTCCAGAAAATTCAATGCATTGCCTAAATCTTTGGTGTTTCTGGATAAAACAGGATTAGGCTCCAGCCCAGATAATTTCACCTACATGAATGTGCAGCAAAAGACTGAAAAATCATGCAGGATATGGGATCATTGTTCAGTGCATAGGATTCTCCCAAGAACTGTGGGATGTTTAACATTCCTGGTCCTATGAACACCATGAAACATCCTCACAAATTTTTTAATTGGTCACCTTCCCTCTAGTAACTATTGCCTTATTTCTATATTAGTGACCATGTAAGTTATATATCCTAATTTGCCTTTTTTGGTTAAAATTTTAGTTGTTGCTTTATTTTTTTTTTTACTTGCTAAATAGAATATTTAAAATGTATTTTCTCTGGAAAGTTAGATTATGTGGGTTTAAGAGGTAGTAAATTATTTCTTTATTGGTGACTATATAAGTTACATATCCTAATTTCTCTTTTTCTATTAAAATTTTAGTTGTCGTCTTGTTTTTATTTGCTAAATAGAATATTCAAAGTGTATTTTTCTCTAGAAAGATAGATTCAGTGGGTTAAGAGGTAGTAAATGTTTTTTTTCAATTTAGCCAACAATTGCTAAGCCCCTACTGACTGCTGGGCTCCACGCGGACAAGCTATGGCCATTGAGCTCACATAGCTGGCTGATAACCCATCAGGAAAGGAATGTGATAAAGTGTGTAGGGAGAATTTGAGAGATGACAAAGCATTGTAGAGGGTTGAGGGAAGATCAGGGAAAATGACAGAGATCATCACATTTGAGTTAGAGCTTAAAGAATAATTTTAACAGGATTTAAGAGTGTACTTCTTTATAACAGAAAGTTGAATTTGAAGTGACTCTCAAATCCTATTAATTATATAGACTTTGCAATGAATTACCAAATGCCTAATATATTTCGAGATGAAGAAGCTTCTTTGTTATCTCCCACCCCAAAATAGTTTTTCCTTTTTTTTCTTTCTGCAGTTCTCTATCATTTGTTTTTTCATATTTAGATCTGGTCTTTATGAGGATAGACTTTATGAGGATAGAAACTATGCCACATACTTTACTGGATCTCCTGTAGTGCTAGGCATATTGGGCTTCAGATATTGTCAAAATAATGTATGTAGGAATGAATAAGCTATTCTTAGGTGCAAATTGTTTGTTTATTTTTCTGTTAGCATTTCCTAGGAAAGTGAAGTCAAGATATTAGTAATGAAGACACCAAGAGTATGCCCCTGCTAGTCTGTCAGCATGCTGGCCAGACCCCAGTTGTGCTCTGTCTCAGTCCACAGAATCACATTGTTTTTCTCCTAGTCCCTATCTGTAGGTAAGAGAAAATACGGAAAGTTGATGTCTGCCCTGGAAGTTATAGAAATTTCCACTCAGAAGGTCCTTCTTTCTGAAGAACTGTTTTTTTTTTTTTTTTTTTTTTTAATTCAGGTCCAATTTGGACAAGATATTCTTTTGCTTTTTCGAGTTAATTGAAGAGCAAGATAACAGGTGTACTTTTCAAGGGTTCAGATCAAACTTGATAAAATTTGTAAAACTGGGTTATGAACTGTAAAGTATTACAGAAATTATTATTATTTTGTTGTTATTAAGACAGAAGGAGGAGCAGAATCATCCCATAATTACTCTTGGGGTCTGAGTCTTGTGTTTGATTAGCTTTAACTCACATTTTATTATTGTAGTTATCAGATGGATTTGGATATTTGGAAGATATAAAAGTGTCTATTCTTTAAGAAGTCAAGTTGAATCATATAAGATAAAGAGATCTTGAAAGGAGCTTCACTAGCTGTGAAGTTATCCAATCTCTGTAAGTAGCACATTTCTCATCAGAAAAATGATCTGTATTTCCCAGGGTGTTGAAGAGTTCCTTTAGTGGGTTTGAAGGGTACAGCATGGTGCCTGGCCTGTAGTAGGTGGTCCATAAATGTTAGCTATAAAATATTACTATTATTTAAAACGTTATTTAAAACCCTGAATTCAGCAGACATTTATTGAACACCTACTGTGTGTCAGGCACTGTTTTAAGAGCTAGAAAAAAAGCTGTAAAGCAAACACAGACTCCTGTGTTTGAGGAACTCACGTTTTAACTGGGGAGATGGATAAACAATACTCAAAGTAAACACGTAAATTATGTGGCAGATTACAAGATTATTAGGGCCACGGACCGAAGGAAAGGCAAAGCAGGGTAAGGGGGATCAGGCATGTCCAGGAAGAGGAGGTGAGATGTAAGCAAGGACTTGAGGGAGGTGACAGCTCGTGTTTTCATCTCCTTAGTCAAGAGTTGACGTTTCAAATGGCAAGATAAATGACTGTGAAAATGCCTGATGTTCTTAACTGTTAGACTTAAAACATATGAAAAAACTGTACGCTTTTTCTTTTCTCATTCTCCGCAAAGTAAGAAAATACTGTCCCTTTCTTTTTCCCCTCAGTGACAATAAAATAAGTATCCCTGATGATATTATCAAATCTTTTTTAGAAGCTGTTTTCTTTACTTCCTAATGGATTAACTCTAATCCAAACCAGAAGCACCTTTTGAGTCTTTTCTGATACGACATTATTATAGTGAGTGGTTTCTATTTTTCTTGTAAGTGTCACTCGAACACAGGAAAGGAATGTGAGAAGGCCTCTTGCCACAGCTGAAGTATGTATTAGAGTACATTATTTAGTAAATGGTAGACCGTTATTTCCTTGAAACTCATTTGAACATTTATTGTAATGTGAACTACGTTTTTTCAATTCCTAATTAGAGATGGTAGTTTTTCTGTATTTTAAAATTGGATATCACATCCCTGTACATATATACAAACACACATAAATTTCTCAGATATTAAAATGGGATGTCATTAATATGTGTATATATATGCATCTATATATACATATGTGTATATGTGTAGATGTACACATATGCATAGTTTAGTTGATTAGGTTATCTCTTAATTTCTTAATTAATTCAAAGAATTGGGGAAACCAGCATTTTTTACAGTTAAATATTCCTTGAAATTAATTAATTATAGCATTGGTGCAAGTTAAAATAATTCAGTGTTTTGGTAGTGATAGTATCTGTGATAGTTCTTAGGCTTAGATGTTGCAGTGAGAAAGTATCCAGTGGTAGAGTTTATGAAATTGGATTTTTATCACATATTTGAGACTATTATGCTTTTATCATCAAAATATAATATTCATATAGTTCATTACATGGCAAATGCACATGGATGATTAGTGAGCCTGGATTAGTGTAGCCTTGCTAGTCAACCACTTAAAAAAATAATGTCAACTTTTATTTTAGATTCAGGGGGCATATATGAAGTTTGTTACATGGGTAGATTGCATGATGCTGAGGTTTGGAGTATGAATGATCCTGTCACCCAGGTAGTGAGCATAGTACCCATAGTATCCAGTAGGTCATTTTTCAGGACATGATTTTGTTTCTTTTTAATGGCTGCATAGTATTCCACGGTGTATAGCTGTCATATTTTCTTTATCCAATTTACTGTTGATGGGCACCTAGGTTGATTCCATGTCTTTGTTATTGTGAATAGTGCTGTGATGAACATATGAGTGCATGTGTCCTTTTGGTAGAGCAATTTATTTTCCTTTGGTTATATGCCCAGTAATGGGATTGCTGGGCCGAATGGTAGTTCTGTTTTAAGTTCTTTGAGAAATATCCAAACTGCTTTCCACAGTGGCTGAACTAATTTACATTCCCACCAGCAGCGTGTAAGCCTTCCCTTTCCTCTGCAGCCTTGCCAGCATCTTACTCAGCCACTTCTAGAGTTCATTATTACTTTGTCTGAATGTTTGTACCAAAGTTACTTAAAAAGCCAGTATTATTTCATTGAAATCATTGTGCTGTTGTACCTTTTTTTCTTAGTTGTCTTTTTAAGATGAGTTGGAATATAGTATGTAAGAATGACACATAAGTTAGGTTTGGCATCTGAAGGAGTAAACCAAATATTTACTGGCAATAGAGTGTGCCACAGTGTTTGAGAGCATTGGAATGAGCCTGAATACCTGGGTTCAAATCTTGCCTTGCCACTTACAACCTTGGGGAAGTTAATTAGCCTTCTAGAATTTACTTTCCTCATCTGTGAAAGTATAAAAATAGTAGTGCCTACCTTACTGCATTGTGTTAAGAATTAAATGAGTTATTGGTAAAGCACTTAGTCCAGTGTTTATTAAGTAGATATAAATAAATACCCCAGCAAGTCTAAGAAAAGAGTTATCTCTTTTGTCTTTTCTTTTTCTTTTTTTTGAGATGGAGTCTTGCTCTGTCACCAGGCTGGAGTGCAGTGGTGTGATCTGGGCTCACTGCAGCCTCCGCCTCCTGGGTTCAAGTGATTCTCATGCCTCAGCCTCCCAAGTAGCTGGGACTACAGGCACGGGCCACTGTGCCCAGCTAATTTTTGCATTTTTAGTAGAGATGGGGTTTCACCATGTTGGCCAGGATGATCTTGATCTCTTGACCTTGTGATCTGCCCCCCTCGGCCTCCCGACGTGCTGGGATTACAGGCGTGAGCCACTGCGCCCCGCCAAAAAGAGTTATCTTTTAAAGATACATACTTATGTATTTATTGATGAAATGATGGCACATCTTAGATTTGTTTGAAAGTAATCTGGTCAGAGAGTGGGGCATGAAGTGGTGGGAGAGTAGATGGATCAAGATGGCCCATGGGCTGATAACCATTGAACTGGAATATAGGATTTATTATACTACTAGGCCTCATTTATGTAAGCCTTGTAATTTTCCAAATAAAAAGTCAAAACGAAATAAAGGACAGTTCACTTCTTCCAATGTTCTTTCCTTTTTTTTTCTTGTCTTTTTCTCCCCTAAATCTGGCATATCATTCCTGTATTTTGGGTTATAGTTCAAATGCTACCTGTTGTGAAGCCTCCTTGATAACCCCAGCCACATCTCATCTCTTCTCTTCTCCTCATGCAGCCCCCTGGACTCTTCTTGAGCACCTGTACATGTTGTGGCTTTGTATTTATTCCTGAGCATCCTTTCCTTCTTCCAGGCTAACCTCCAAGTGGATTAGGATCATCTTAGTGACTTTCAGGGCAGACACCTTGCACACAGTAGGTGCCCATCAAACCTTTGTTGAACAAATGACATCTGTTGACTATAATCTAGAAAGAGCAAAAACAATTATTTTGTGTGTCACAGTTATTACTAAAGAACCATGTTTTGGGATGAAAAGTTGTTATTCAAATTTTTTAGTGGTACTTTGAAATAGGAATACCTGTGACTTTATATTAAAATTTTTTGCTGTTTGGGGGCATATTTAAAAATTCTTTTCAAGGACTTCATTTAGAAAGTTAATGTTGTTCCAGGCTATTAGCAAAATTACAAATATGTCCTTCTAATTCTGGCATGTTGAGAATCTGAACATGTGAAATACTTGTGTTCTATTTTGTGGTTATGGAAAGTAATATTTTTTCATCTGTGGGCCCACATTATTTTTTCTATTTACTCACTTAAATGATGCAGAGAAGAGCCTAGTATGAAACTGGAAAAAGTTAACATTGAAAACCTAAATCACAGAACTTTGTTTTGCTTTAGGATACTTCCTGAAACCATGGGAATAAATTATAATTTTAGCCATTCTCCCTTCCCTCATAACATAGGTAAGCTTTTCTTTAGGCGTGTTCTTAAAACACCTGTAAAACACCTGTTGGTAAGTTAAGGAATATTTTAAACCCAAGAATTTTATGTCTGTTAAACATATTCTTAAATGAAATAATTTTATAAAGCAAAGACTATTTTAGAGCAAAGAATTCTCCTTAACCTCTCATTTAGATGTTTTGCAAGTTTACTTGTTTATAAGTTGAACTTATCTAAGGTGAGTACTTCATTTTAGTCTCTTCTCCACAATAAATCATTTTTGTTGAACTTCAACAAAAGTCAAGTAGTGAAATTGGGCTACCTTGAGTTTCACTTTGACCTCCTTTCTATTTCCATCCTCAATGGAGGTGCTAATTATAAGTGAAATAGTTTAAAACTGATACTAAGAGCAAAAAGTGCCAAAGAATATAGGTAATCTATAAACTAAGTAATCGAATTCCTCAAAACATCAAGAATGGGGTTATATTGCCTGAAGGCATTATTGCCATGACTTTCTCACTTGCAATGGAGAGTTAAAAAAAAAAAAATCTGCTTTTGATTTTTCTCCACTTGCTGCTCTGTTACCAACCCAGTGGCATGTTCTCATTAACCCAATTCCTTGACCTTTGGCTATTACACTGAAGAATTCAAATTCACAAGATGTGAATTGCCCATTCATATCTGCAAGGTTTGGATCATGGTTAGGACTTAGGCTGGTGTCTGATTATGAGTAGGCTGCAAGTGAGAGTGGGTGTTCCTTTGTGAAGATCTGTACTTGCTCAGCTGTGTTGCTTCGTTGATTCATTTAGAGTTTCTGTAGTACTTACGACAATGATTCTCAGCACTGTCGTTGTGGCCTATCATGCTGTCTTTGGCTGACAAATGTGATTTTGAGATAATTTAAAAGTAAAGTAAAATTTTTATTTAAAAACATAACACATGAAATTATTAAGAAAAATGAAAGAGTAGGTATTAAAGATAAGACTTCCAACTCCCCAAAAGGAAAATTACTAACAGCTTGTTGAAGCTTTAATGAAATTAGTTTTAACATGGATTGAAAAAAAAAGATGTGAGATCATTTCTCCCTGTAGATCATAATTCCTGGGGAATAGGGACCTTGTTTCCTGTTCTGTTGTATCTCTCCATGGCAGTTAATAAGGTACTTTGTACAAATTGAATAATCAGAAAAAATTCCTTTCATTTTTTTTTAGAAATTTGGAAAAACTCAGATCTGTTGGGAAATTGGCTTTTTGGAAATTTATTCATAAAAGATTATTGTAACTGAAGCTTACCTCTCTCAGATACCAAGCATGTTTCTGTAGAAGGTTCTGCTGGACTACCTCTGTTTCCCTCATGAACTGGAGAGATTTGTGTTAAGTGACAGAGAGAAAGCAAGCCCTAATCTATTCCCTTCTTTTTCTGCATGGGTGTGAACTCAGATTGTTTGATTTATTACCCAGAGGAAAGCCAGGTGGCCACAACTTTATTTTCTTTTATATGGTATTTTTACATGAAAGGGCATACCATTAGTACTCTTAAGGAATAAGCATATCGTTTTAATCCCTAGTGGTACTTGGGTACTGTCGGGACCTTCATCAAGCAGATTCCAACTACTTCACTGAATGTATTTCTGACTTTTCCGGCTCAAGCTTTCTTTTTTTTTTTTGAATATATAAAACAAAACTATATGAAAAAATGGAAATAACCAGGGGGAATGAATGATCCATCTGATTAGATCCTTTGTCATTGTGGGAAATTATTACATTATTCCAACCTATAGAAATTTCCTAAAATCCCCACATGGAGTCCCCTGTCTTTTCTGTCAGAGTATATATAGTTATGGAAGTGCACTTAATTTTATGGAACATCCTCATGATTCAATCTGCTGCTCCCAAATCAAAACTAATATGCTTTTGGCTTATGTACTAGTTTGAATCATTTATATTATTCTGCCCATACTCAGTAAAACTAACATATATTCAGGGTCTGCCATATGAAAGGTGCTGTTTTAGTTGTTCAAAGAAGCAAGGGCTGGAAGTAGTTAGAATGTTCTTCCTTTGCTATTGTTTTCAAATATCAAATCATCACAAGTTTGAGTGAAAAATAATTTAATGTATTTAGTAGCTATGTTTTAAAAGTCTAGGGTTCTTTTTGTTATTGCTCAGAGAGAAGAATGAAAAATTATATGATGTACTTTGATTAGTGCTGTCTACTGAAAATCTACACCACTTTAGATTATTTTGAATATTTGAAAGCATGAAAGTGTTTGCAGTTGAATGTTTCCAAGTAGTTGTCTTAATATTTTATCACTTAGGAGTCAGTTACAGATAATGGAAATAGTTCTAATTTAAGAACAAAATAGAATAATAAAAACGAAAGCATTTAGCATAAGGAATTCGGTGCTTACTAATCTAATCACTGGACTCTAGACTGGGCCTCCAAGAATAGCTTCCAGAAAGGCACAGTAGACTGAGTGCCAGGGGCGTTACTTCCATTGTTACTCCTAGGAAGCTGGGAACTGAAAAAGTCTGTATGCCAACTGCTGGTTTCAAATCACACCACAACCAGGAGTCACGAAGCAACTGTTGTCTTCTGGAATATTCTATTTTAGCTGTGATTCAGGGATCAGACTGCTACCAGCATTGTTAGCTTCAGAGCTGTCTGCTGCCTGTTAGATCTGCACTAGCAAGACAA
This sequence comes from Macaca fascicularis, assembly GCF_037993035.2. Classification (NCBI taxonomy): domain Eukaryota; kingdom Metazoa; phylum Chordata; class Mammalia; order Primates; family Cercopithecidae; genus Macaca; species Macaca fascicularis. The sequence continues at coordinate 29,492,139 of NC_088375.1, forward strand.
CACCTTGGGTGCTTCTTCTTTTGCAGTTAACTCTGAATTCAAGTTTTATGTAAGTGCCTCTCATGGTGAAACCCAAACTGGAATTCAGGTCTTATGGAAGTGCATCATAATGGTGAAACCTAAATTGTGTTGAGAATGCTAGTTACGAGCAAGTCTGGGGAATGAGGTTTTTAGTTTTCTGGCATCTGCAGCATAAGAAGGCAAATATGGAGACTGGAACAGAAGTTGAGCTGGCCAATGTGCTGTATCAGCCACAGATGCTTTTCTCTTATTTCCTGTGATGGCTAGAAAACAAACTTAGACTCTGGCTGATTGAGTAAGGAAACAATTTTCAGATGTAAACCTTATATATTACAGTCTCCAAGTAGATTTTTAAAATATATTTTTTTTGTTTGCATTATCTGAGAATCCAGAAGAGCATACAGTAATCAGTAATTGCATAGTCAGATGTGCCAGTTGGAATGATTCAGGTATCTGTATGTGTTTGTAGCTTGAATCCTATATTTCTTCTGTTTAGAACTTAGCCATCTTTTGAAATTAAGCTTTTTCTTACTGGTGATTATGTTAGTGCATTTAATTGGGATTATTTTTTGGCACAGCGAACATTAATTAGAGCAAATGGAGCATAAGCAACGTTAGTTGAATAAATAATGAATTTAAGGAGTCTATAAAGGTTAAACAGCATACTCTGGAATGTTCTATCAAGTAATTTTTCCTTTCCATGCTACATACTGTCAGGATAACTAGTCTAACCCAAGGTTAGATAGAAAACAATATGTAGAGTGTTTCCTGCAATCTTTTCATGAAAAATATATGTGTAACAATGTCTAGGATAGTCTAAGAGAAAATATTTGCATTGCTTCTTGTGAATTAGAATAGTTTTTTTGGTTTATTTATATTAAAAACATTGAATCCCATGAGTACATCATCTTATAAGAAAGTGATTCCAAAAAGTTCTTCTATGAGTTTTATCAACCAGGAGTTCTATTCAAAATACATAGGCAGAATAAATAGTAAAATAAAAAAAACCTATGTGTCTTTTATTTCTCTGCTATCTTACATAGATACATGTGACAGACTTTAATTAGTTTGTGGCTAATTTATTGAAAAGTATTTTTTCGTTGGGAATAAATGTCTTTTGTTGATATCTCCCCAAGTCTTAGGGCATAATCATAAATTATTTATTTTATTAAAGGCAGTTAGATACCATCTTGTCACTTTTCCTAATAACTGTATAATAATAAGTTGCATTCACATTATATTGATCTATTTACTTTTTCAGTTAATTCCATATAAAACATTTGTTTAGTCTACTAAGATGTCAAATCAACCACAAATTACCATTCATAGATACAATGGAATTAATTCTTAATGATGCAGCCTTTTTAGGACATAGTTAAAATCTTTTAATTTTGTGATTATGATATTTAGTATACATTAAGTATGATATGGAATATACTTATGATATTGGCCATTCTTTCAGGAAATTAAAATTTAAGGAAATGGGCAATGTATGATGCTATTTAATTATGAAAATTCTTCTGTGAAGTTTTGTCTTTTCATGTTAGGCCTAAGCAGAGGGCCTGAAGGGTGTGGTTGTCAGTTACACTTGGGAAAATTTATAGGAGTGGGAAATTCTCAAATGAGATAATAGGGGACTCCAGGCAGAGGGCCAGGGTGAGCCACAAGCAGCACCACAGAGCCAGGGTCAGGGAGCTGGAGAGTCAGGATGAAGATCATGGGTAAAATATAATTCTGGGCATTCTGCTGAAATGGCAGACCTCTCTGTACAGTATAGATATGCAAATTCTAGCACCCAGAGTGTCTGACTTTGATGTGCTACCAAGCACCTTTGGCCTCCAGTGGGTGTTGAGTTGGAGAGATTCCAGACTCAGCAAAGATGTCTGTTAGCAGAGGAGCAGGATTAATGAAGGGATTTGTCCCTCTGTTACCTCAGTTTACTCAAGGAGAGGGTTTTGTTAATTGGCATGAAAATGTTGCATAACATTTTAGGAATTAAATCCTAGAATTTCCTTTAAAATAGTACATTTACAATAATTATCAAAGATTTTTTCTTTAAAAGTATTTTTTTCAGATCTAGAGTTATTTTAACTTTATTTTGAAATAATTTCAAACTTGTAGAAGAGTTGCAAGAAGAGTATTAAAAAGCCCTCTTGAGGCCGGGCGCGGTAGCTCACGCCTGTAATCCCAGCACTCTGGGAGGCCGAGGCGGGTAGATCACGAGCTCAGGAGATCGAGAGCATCCTGGTTAACACGGTGAAACCCCGTCTCTACTAAAAATACAAAAAATTAGCCGGGCGTGGTGGCGGGTGCCTGTAGTCCCAGCTACTCCAGGAGAATGGTGTGAACCCGGAACGCGGAACTTGCAGTGAGCCGAGATTGCGCCACTGCACTCCAGTCTGGGTGACCGAGCGAGACTCCATCTCAAAAAAAAAAAAAAAAAAAAAAAAAAAAGCCCTCTTGCATAGCACCTATGAATGCTTTGCCACATTTGCTTTATTTATCTCACTTTGTCTCTGTCTCTCTCTCCACACACACACGCACACGCACACGCACACGCGCACACACACGCACCATTTGAGAGTTAATGGTCAACATCACACCCCTTTACTCCTAATCATTTCAGCATATATTTCGTAAGAACAAGGACATTCTCTTATATAACCACATATACAGCCCATATTCAAAATTTGCCTATTATCCCAATAATATTTTTAAGAGCATATTTCCTCTTGGCCAAATAAGTCATGACTACATATTACATTTAGTTGTCATGTCTTTTAAATCTTTAATCTGGAATAATCTCGTAGCTCCATTTTCTTTCATGACATTGATATTTTTGAAGAGTATTTACCACTTGTTGTATAGACCAATCTTTATTTTGATTTGTATGATTCAATATTTTTTATCAATGACTTTATACTTTAATTTGAAAAACTTGGAAATAGGAAGAAAACATTCACCCTTGATCCTGCTGTACAAGGATACTTCTGACATTTAGGCATTAGGCATACTTTTAGGCATTTAGGCATACTTCCATTTTTCCTATGACTATATTTTTATACATATAATATGTATAAAAATTATAAGTGTATAAATGTATAAAGTACATAAAAATAATATGTATACATATTAATATGTATAAAAATATGAGATTATTCTGTATGTTCAATTTTTGTATCTGATTTTATGAGTATTTTTCCATCTCATTAAATGCTCTTTGAAAGCATATTTTCGTAGCTCCCTAATGTTCCTTATTACAGTTATACTATCATATATCTAAATATTCTCTTATTGTTGGACATTTAAATTGTTTCTATTTTTCTTATTACAAAAACACTGTGACTGCATGCAGTGGCTCGCCCGTATAATCCCTGATACTCAGGAGGCTGAGGTGAAAGGATCATTTGATGCTAGGGGTTTGAGATTAGCCTAGACAACACAGTGAGACTCCATTTCTATAAAAACAGAAAAGAGCAACACACACATACACACACACACCCACACACCCACACACCCACACACACCCTGTTAGAACGAATACCATCAATCTATAAACTGCATTTGATTCCTCTTTTTCTTTCTCTTTTCTTTTTTTTTTTGAGACGGAGTCTCACTCTGTTGCTCAGGCTGAAGTGTAATAGCGCGATCTTGGCTCACTGCAACCTCCACCTCCCAGGTTCTTGCGATTCTCCTGCCTCAGCCTCCTGAGTAGCTGAGATTACAGGCACACACCACCACACCTGTCTAATTTTTGAATTTTTAGTAGAAGCAGAGTTTTACCATGTTGGTCAGGCTGGTCTCGAACTCCTCACCTTGTGAACTGCCTGCCTCGGCCTCCCAAAGTGCTGGGATTACAGGCATAAGCCACTGCACCCAACCCCTGATTCCTCTTTTTCCTAAAATTACTTAAGCACATGTATATTAAACAAATGACTTTTCATGGTGGACTTACTCGTAAACCAGTAATTAAAGTCTTGATGTGTGCAGAAACACAAAACATTTCCCAGTCTGATTTTTGGGGCCTCTATCTCGTAAAAGTTTGCTTTCCCGTAGTGTATCATCTGCTCAGTGTGCTTACCACACCATCTGTGGTGACAATGTATTGTCATTCTCTCAGTCTGACTGCTGGGCGATCACAGGGAGCTGAGTGCTGCTGAGTTAAACAGATGTTCAACATGGCTGCATCTTCAAAGTCTTGTCCGGTTCCAGTCCTGACGAAACTTCTAGGGCTCTGGGAGAAAGAGAAAGTTTGTGGTTGAAGGAATATCCCATCGTTTCTTAGTGGAAACAGAAGCGCATGGATTCTGATTAGTTTCTGGTGTTCTCTTTGGAGATTTGTATCAGTGATGAAAAGAAGGAAAGGTTGGTTAAGTCTGTTGCCTCCTGAAGTGGTTCTTTTTTTTTTTTTTTTTAAGGGCTGTTAATTCTCTATTTTAATTTTTAAAATTTAATAACATTGTGTTGTTTTCACTGTTCATTTTTTTTTGGCCTGGATTGGTTTTTATTTATTTTTTTATTTTATTTTTTTTATTATACTTTAAGTTCTAGGGTACATGTGCACAACGTGCAGATTTGTTACATATGTATACATGTGCCATGTTTGTGTGCTGCACCCATTAACTCATCGTTTACATTAGGTATATCTCCTAATGCTATGCCTCCCCTCTCCCTGCTCCGCACAATAGGCCCCGGTGTGTGATGTTCCCCTTCCTGTGTCCAAGTGATCTCATTGTTCAGTTCCCACCTATGAGTGAGAACATGCGGTGTTTGATTTTCTGTTCTTGCGATAGTTTGCTGAGAATGATGGTTCTTTTTATCAGAATAAAGACTAGGCATCATTTCCTGTATGAACTTTTTCCTGACACTCCTGTTCATCTTCCATGCTGGACCCAGCAGGGTTAATCACCTTCTCCTTTGAGTTACCCATATATGTTATATTTAGGTCTATTACAGCCTTTGCACTGTCTTACATCCAATTGTATACAAGTCTAGCTTCCCTGTGAGGCACTGGATTTTATATCCATTAGATCCGTTAGCCCTGCAATAAACCACCCCAAAACTTAGTGGCTTAGAACAATAGTCATTAATTTAGCTCATGATTCTGTGGAATCAGCAGTTTGGTCTGGGCTCAGTAGGGCTCAGCTGCTTTCTGATGGGACTCACTCATATGGTCGGCTGGGGGCTGGCTGATGGATGACTGGGATACCTCACTTATTCTCTTGTGGTTTCCCAACCTTCAACAGGCTAGTTCAGACTTGTTCACATGATGTCAACAGGGTTCCCAAAAGCATCAGCAGAGCATATCCTTTAATGTATAAGAACTTTCAAATTTCTGCTTCTGATATATTTGCTTCTGTCCCACTGTCCAGAACAAGTCACATGGCTAAGCCCAGAGTTATTGTGTGAGAGCACTACAAAAGGGTGTGGATACAGGGATGTGTGAACAAATGAGGCATTACTGCAATCAGTTCAGTACATGTTCCTTGATGTCAGGGTTACATCTCCACCATCTTTTCATCTCTAGATCCTATCATGTTGCTTGGCACAAGGTAGTTGCTTGGGGAATGGCGAATTGATCTATATAGTTATCTAGCCCATTTAGCATCCCCTGAAACTTGAGTAATCTCCAGGGCACAAGGAGGGCATCAGGCAATACTCTTGGATGCTGAGCTTTAAGGGAGGTTTTGCAGCTGGCTTTTAGTGAGGAAAGTCTATGGAGAGAAAATGGGTATGGTACTTGGTAAAAAAAAAAAAAAAAAATCAGGAGATTGTTTTATGGAATGCTAATAACACTTTTTATCTCCTAAGCAAAACATACATACTTAATGTTGTGCTTTTATTTTTCTTTCAAAGGATGTTCCTCATGTTAATTTAATCTGGTTTTATTTTGTGAATAAGTAGGGAGAGAGTACGTAGCCATGTTTGACCTGGCCCCACATTCTCAGAGTCAAGGCCTCTGAATCTTTTTTTGAAATTTTGAATAACCAGAAATAGAATCATCCTTAAACCTACGTGATGTGGGTTGCTTTCTTAGGCCTAAAATTTTAGAGGGCCTTGCTATTTTTTCTGGCTTTGCCTATCCCCATGTTGCTAGTATTGGGGGGGTCAGAGATGTGACAGGGGATATGCCCACCTAGAGCTTGAACCCTTCCACCTTCTAACCCATGTTGCAGGAAACTAGGACTGTAAAATTCTCTGCCTAAATGGGCTCAAGCTGCTTTCAGGACCTGCGTGGGCTCCTTTGCTTTTCTCCTAAAGGCAGACTCTACCAGTGTGTACCCTTTCTAGGCCCAAGGGGTAGCCAAGGGTAGCTGTTTGCACAGTGAGGGCTAGGGGGTGGATAGATCTTGGACTTTGGTTTGGGGTGCTTATAACCTTGCTTTGGAGACCCCTGAGGGTACAGGATGAAACTGAGAGTAGGATGAGACGTTGACAGGCCTTAGGCTAGGGACCACTTTGACCTGACTGCGAAGACTGGGGTTGGCCTGATCCGGGATCTCATAAAGCTGTTGACAGGAGTGGAATCTTCCATGGGAGCAATAGTCAGACTTGTCTCAACTTAAATTTGGGAATTTTGCTAAAATAAGTATGGCTTCTGAGATATAATGAGCTACACCTGAAATATTGGTTCTTGTAAATATATGGCAAAAGCGTGAGATTAGAATTTATCTTTTAGGAAACCTGTCAAATTGTTAAGTTCCTTTTCCTCTTTTGTTTGTGGTCTAAGTGATTTGTCTATACAGTCTCACAGATAGTAGATCCAGTCAGTACCAGGAACATGTGACTTTAGTGTTTGTCTATAAATCAGATGGCCACTTAATGGGTATATAATAGAGGGGATGGTAATAGAGATTCATAAAGAGGCATTTAAAATTGTTTTAAGAAGATTCAGAGAGGGAAAGTTTGAGGGCAAAGTGGACACAAAAAACAATTAGGGGGTACTGGTATCACTGTGGCTGGAACAAATTTTAGTGATGCTTTTCTGGTTCCCACTTCCCCAACCCATTTTTTTTTTTTTTTTAAAGAATCTATGGCCAGTCACTGCTTGCCTGAAAAATTGCCTTTGCCTTTGTTATTTACATTATGCTTTTAGGAATTTTAGAATGATATGAGAGTCTATAATAGAAGAGTAAGAATCAAAGCTTATTGTTTCCAGGCTATGGCTTGAATTTGAAATGAGAAAGGCAGAAGTACGAGTTTTAATCTTTCTAACCTGAAGATTAGGTTAAGAAGTCAGTAGTAGTGAACAAGTGTCTAGTAATTCCATTTACAAGGCATTTGATTAGTGACTACACTAAAAACATTACTTCAAATGCACACAGCTCTCTTAAAGCCAACTTTTTTTTTGTGAGTTGGCACAGAGTTGTCATCTTTTCTGGTTTAATGTTTTGAAAGAGTCATTATACAATTCCTTAGTAGAAAGATATTTCCCTTTGGTTATAGTAAAATTGTATTTTAATGTGATGTGATTTGATAATAATGTAAAGTTGTCAAATACGAGGGCAGGAGAAGGTAGATTTATCAGGTAATTGAATTACTAGAGATGCTATTGCTGTGAGAGAAAACCCAATTACCTGTGGGCTGTGGACAAAGAGCTTCCTATTTCCTGATGGGGATCTAAAATTGATTAGCTTCAGGCTAGTAGAAGTCTTCTGCTGTTATTAATAGAATCAAGGATTATAGAAATAGAAGAATCTTAGAAATCATCTAATCTAGTACCCTCACTTTAAAAGTAAGGATATTGAGGTGAAAGTTCCCATGTCCAAGGCCACACTGCAGTCAGTGATTGGGGCCAGAACCCAACACTGTTCTCCTGAACTAGGGACTGTTACTTTGAAATACAGATAGTATCTGTTCTTGGTCCATAGAGTATATATTTTGGGGGCAGGATTTTTCTTAAAAAATGTCTTTTGTGTACTATTTAAAGGATTTTCCATAGTTTTCATGGATGCATGTACTATAAAGCCAAATTCTTGGCCTGCTTGTAAGTTCTTTGGTTTGACTTCATTATTGCCAGGGTATTTCAGGGTAGCAAAATAACTCCATTCTTTATGGATCTTTTTCTGATGATTTATGGGAAACTTAAGATAAACCTTTAATTAATTAATTAATTTTTTGTTTACTTTGTTGACTGGATAAAATTCTTACACGTGGTTCAAAAAAATCTCTGCTGTATTTTAACATTTCTTTTATAATCTCTAAACACTTTTGTGTAACTTAAATATATGTCAATGTATATGCATACCTGTAGATTTGAGAAAATCTGGGGATTTATTTAATTCATTATTAGTTTATTGTAATCAAGTTGGTAAATTATTTTAAGGCATAATCTAATTTTTCTTTCCACCGTCTTTTTTTTCCTCAATAGAGATGAATGGGACCTTCAGGATATATGTAAAACAATCCGTATAGGTGAAAATCTAATTGATTTTTGAAAGTCAAAAAGGATTTTGATTCTATTATGTTCTCTGAAACCTGTCTTGTATTTGAATATCCATATGGTCAAACAGTTCTTAGTTATATCCTACTGAAGCTTTCTTCTTCCTTTTTTTTTTTCTTAGTCCTTCTTTTTTCTTCTTCTTATTCTCTTATAGTTAGAAATCAGCATGTTTTGACAATTATATAATAAGAATCTAGGAGTTAAGTAATAGATATTTTTCTTTGTCATTAGAAAAATCATTTGCTTGTAGAGTGTGAAAAAAGGGTAATGTTATATTTGCAGTAGAATCTCAAGGCTATACAGATCTCAAGCCAGATCTCAAGGCTATACAGTTAAAGGATAGTGGAGCTGGGAATAAAGCCAAGGTCAAATGAAATTCATTCTCACTTAGAGTAAGGGGGGAATAATGTCATTTCCCCAGAGAACATACTCTGTAGCTATTAGAAACATTTAAGAGAATTTTAAATATGGATTATAAAACTGGCATAGATTAAAAAATAATAGCATTCTAATGTTAACTGGGAATCTAATTCTGCAGTGTAGAGGAAAGGATGCAGAAATAGGTCTCAATCTCCATTTGCTTGGCCTCCTGACCTCGAGTAAATAATTTAACTGTTTTCAGCCTTGGGATGATAATACCTGTTTTTCTATACTTCTAAGGTTATTATGAAGATCAAATATGATAATACAACAGTGCTGTATGGATGTGTTAGCATTAAGCCAGAGCATCTGATGCATTCTTGTTTTGTCTTCCCAGCAGCGGTGTCATCTCTTTGAAGGTGGACAAAGCAGTGGGGAGAATTGCAATTCTGCGTCTTGTAATAACTAACAAAGATATCTCGGTCATAAGGTCTTAAATGAATTCTGGGAAGAGGTGACCATATTACAGTTTATAATATAAAAACAAGGCAGCATTGGGTATCATTTTTTTAAAGTAGTTTTTAAGAAACTTAGAAACAAAGTAGATATTTTAGAAGGGATTGTGACTCATAAGGATGGTACATAATAAGAAAATGCAATTCCAATGGTTTACTTATGAATGATTTTTTGGTTTCTTTTTGAGACAGGGTGTTTCTCTTTCTCACTGAGGCTGGATTACAGTGGTGCAATCACGGCACACTGTTAGCCTCAATCTGCCTGGCTCAAGTGATCCTCTCACCTCAGTCTCCTTAGTAGCTGGGGCCACAGGCATGCACACCCACGCCTGGCCAATTTTTTTTGTTTTTGTAGAGACAGGGTCTTGCTATGTTGCCTGGGCTGGTCTGCAACTCCTAGTCTCAAGGAGTCCTCCCACCTTGGCCTCCCAAAGTTCTAGGATTACATGTGTGAGCCACCGTGCTTGGCCATGAATTTGAATAGGAGAGAGAGGTGTATGGACAAGGTGATTTATTACAAACAAAGCAAAACAACCGCAAAAATCCATCCACTGTATTTATATAGACAATTCTCTAGCCATAAAGTATGTGAATAGTATTTTAAAAATCAAGGTAGGGGCATATACTAAGGAAAAATACAAAAGTGGCTTTTAATTAAAAAGGAGCTGGTAACTTTCCAGTAGTAGAATTGGCTTTAATAAACTATGCATTAACAGAACATACTTCAAAGTTAAAAGAATGTCTACTAGCTACTCCCTCACTCTATGACAGAAAGAATTTGCTTGAAGGTTTAGGTATGATAGCGTCAGAGAGGCTAAAACTGAGAATTGGACAAAGTTTTTGAAAAGGTTAAGGTAAAAACAAAACGAAAAATGGGTTAAAGACAGGAGAAAGAATTTTTTAAAAAGTTTATCTAGAAGTCAGAAGAGAGAAAGCCATTGATTAGGGAAGATGGAAAAGCCTCTTTAAAGTTATTCTTTACTGGAAATATATTAGCAGAGACTGACTGAACAGTCATCTGGGATAACTGTAGAAGGTGAAAGTTGGGCTTTAAGTGTTTTTATTTCACCCATTAATATATAATACATTTAGTATAGCTGACATGCTTATATGGACATCTAGGTGTGTTGTAGCTGTCCTGATTTGAGTTTAAGCTTCATTTTGTGTTGTTCTTACCAAGATTTACCAGCCATATTTTACAGATTTGTAGTGACATCAACTGCTGAGAACTAGGATAAGAGGAAAATTCAAAGAGAAAAACTACAAGTATATCCACCTTTATTCTCCAAACCATTTCTAATTATTTAGAGTATGATGAATGAATCAAACAATGATCTTGGGTATAGTTCTTCAGATATATGTTCTCATACAGTGTGGGATCTACCAATTAGAATGCTAATTGGGTGCTAAAAATAATATTCATAGTAAATCTGCTTTCTGGTTTTATTTTAGACTTGGCTTTTTAAAGTTTTCTCCATCCTTGTTTGGAAGTACTCATTCTGTGAATTTATATAGAAGTAGCATTTCTGGCCAAGTAGAAAAAACAACTAGTTGGTTCATTTTCCTAGAAAACTACCAGATGCTTTCCTAGAGATAAAGCATATTTGAGTTTATTTAAAATTGAGTTGGTGACTTCCTTGTGTAAAATTGACTTTAAAATATGCATTTAACAAACCATATTTCAAAGTTCTAACTAGCTACTTATTCCTTGACTCACTGAATGAAAAAGTATTCACATAAAGTTTTAGGTGTCAGTTGAATTAACTTATAACCAACTTCCACTGGGAAAAGATATCATTAAGTTGTTTTTTTGTTGATACTGTTCCTGAAAAATGTATTCGAGAATTATAAAGGTGGCATAGTTCATGTTAGAATACTACTAATAATAACCTTCAATTCTGTGTGTATGGGGGGAGGGAAATATGTATACATCTATTTAGGAGGATTATTTTTGTGATGATTACTAGAGATGAATCATAGCAGCAAAAAAACAAAAACCAAAACAACAACAACAACAACAACAACAACAAACAGTTACGCATCCTGAATGGAAGGTAAAAATAACACTGGACATGGTTTCTTGAACTCCTGGCCTCAAGTAATCCTCCCACCTTTACCTCCCAAAGCACTGGGATTACAGATGTGAGCCACTGGCACCCAACTGGGACATAGTTTCTAAAAGTCACTCCACATGGCTATTGAAAAGTCTTGTCTTAAAAATAGTTGGTTTCTGAAAATCTTCCTGTATAATTGACTTCATATTGTTTTGCAACTAAATTGTGCTGGAAGGGCCCATAGTCTACCCAAGAGAGGAAGAGCATCGAAGTGAAAAGGCTGCAATGACCAACATAGTCTCCTATGTAAGGAAGGTGAAGGAGGCAGGTGATACAAATTATGGCATTAGAGATGGGGCTGCAGGTATAGATTTGGCAGCCGTCATATACAGTAAACATCACAGCTCTTTCCAAATTATTTTTTTAAATGAACATTTTCTTTAAGAAGAGTTTTAGATTAATAGAAAAACTTACATGGGCAAGTGCTTAAAGAAAAACAGAAAAACTGGCTGGGCGCGGTGGCTCAAGCCTGTAATCCCAGCACTTTGGGAGGCTGAGACGGTCGGATCCACAAGGTCAGGAGATCGAGACCATCCTGGCTAACCCAGTGAAACCCCGTCTCTACTAAAAAAATACAAAAAACTAGCCGGGCGAGGTGGCGGGCGCCTGTAGTCCCAGCTACTTGGGAGGCTGAGGCAGGAGAATGGCGTAAACCCGGGAGGCGGAGCTCACAGTGAGCTGAGATCCGGCCACTGCGCTCCAGCCTGGGCGACCCAGCGAGACTCCGTCTCAAAAAAAAAAAAAAAAAGAAAAATTACTTACAGAGTCTCTATACATGCCACACCTGTTTTTGCATTTACTAATATCTTACATTAGTATGGTATGTTTGTTGCAATTAATGAACCACTACTGTCACAATATTATTAATTAAAATCCATATTTTATTCAGATTTTTGAGGTTTTTAGCCTACTGGCCTTTTTCTATCCAGGATCATATCCAGGATACCACATTACATTTCATCATCATGTCTCTAGGTTCTTCTTAGATGTGACAATTTCTCAGACTTTATTTCTTATGACCTTGACAGTTTTGAGGAGTACTTGTTAGGTATTTTATAAAATACCTCTTAATTGAGATTTCTCTGACGTTTTTCTCATGGAGTTATGTGTTTTTGGGAGAAAGATCACAGAGGGAAATTACCATCATATCACATCATATCAAAGGTGCATACTGTTAGTGACTTATCACTGTTGATGTCCATCGTCACCTGGCTCTGGTCATGGTTGTCAGGCTTTCTCTTTCTATCCTGTATTCTTTGTAAAGAAGTCACTATGCATAACCCACACTTATGGAGTGGGGAGTTGTGCTCCATCTCCAGAGAGTGTATTGTATTATCTACATAAATTATTTGGAACTCATCTGCATGGGAGGTTTCTCTATTATTCTCCACTTATTTACTTATTCAATAATTTATATCAGTATGGGCTCATGAATAGTTTAAACTTTAGGTTATAATTCAATGCTATAATTTTTGCTCAAACTGTTTCCATGGGAGCTCTTTCAGTGGGTTCTTATGTCCTTTTGACATATTCCCATCATTGTGTGTGTGTGTGGTGTGTGTGTGTGTGTGTGTGTGTGTGTGTTTTGAGTACTTCCTAATTCTGTCACTATAAGATGCTCCTAGATCATCATCTATATATCCTCCCCTAGTTCTGTAATTGACTATTTTTCCAAGGAGCCCTGGTTCTTTTGTTTGGAAATGGTGTTAGAAACCAAAATCTAGGCACTAGGTGTACTCATTGTTATTGGAGTATAGCTGCTTTTAGGCTCTCTCAGCTGACAGAGCAAGGGAATGTATATATGTATACCAACCTGTGTATATACACATATCTATAAATATTTCTGTATGTAATCATCTGTATCTATGTTAGGCTAAATATGAGTTTACATTGATATCTCCAATTCTAATTCATCATTGCATGGATAATTCTAGCCTCCTCCTCTTGCTTACCTATAACTTCCCATTCTAACAGTCAGAAACTTGGTTGCCATCCATCCACTTAATTTTTCATTTAAGTATACATGATAACAGTATCAGAATTGTTAACTGATACCCGCAGGGGCAAGAGCTTTATCAACTAGAGCAGCAGTTTCCAACCTTTTTGGCACCAGGGGCTGGTTTTGTGGAAGACAATTTTTCCATGGCTGGCTGTGGTAGGGAGTGTTTTGGGATGAAACTGCCCGTGTGTCACTTAGTTGACCTAAGGTGCATGCAACCTACATCCCTTGCATAGGCAGTTCATAATAGGGTTTACACTGCTGTGAGAATCTAATGCCACCACTGATTTGACAGGAAGCAGGGCTCAGGTGGTAATGCTCTCGCCCACGGTTCGCCTCCTGCCATGCGGCCCAGTTCCTAATAGGCCACGGGTAGGTACTGGTCTGTGGCGCAAGAGCTGGGGACCCTTGAACTAGAGAACAGTGGTTATGTGTGGTTCCTTTTCCCTATAGTCTTGCAGACTCCGCTCATTTCCAAAGTTATTTAGGTCAACTCCCCTCTCCCCTTACCCCTTCAGTGAGGTTGTTTCACACATTTGTAATAGAGTTAGATTGTTTGTTTTGTCACATTCTGCATTCTATTCTGGGGTCCTTTGATGTTCTTCATTATTTTTGTTTAAATTGCATACATTAGGATTTACTTTTTGTGCTGTAAAGTTTTATGGGTTTTGACAATGCCTTGTGCCATGTATTTGCTAATACATACTAAGATAGTTTGAGCTATTTAATTGTATATTATTATATTGTATTATTTTATGTTACTTACCAGTACAATGCATTGTCAAAACCCATAAAGTAGGGTTTTGAAATAGTCCAAACTATTTTCTTTTTTTTTTTTTTTTAATTTATTTATTATTATTATACTTTAAGTTGTAGGGTACATGTGCATAACGTGCAGGTTTGTTACATATGTATACTTGTGCCATGTTGGTGTGCTGCACCCATCAACTCATCATTTACATCAGGTATAACTCCCAATGCAATCCCTCCCCCCTCCCCCCTCCCCATGATAGGTCCCGGTGTGTGATGTTCCCCTTCCTGAGTCCAAGTGCTCTCATTGTTCAGTTCCCACCTATGAGTGAGAACATGCGGTGTTTGGTTTTCTGTTCTTGTGATAGTTTGCTAAGAATGATGGTTTCCAGCTGCATCCATGTCCCTACAAAGGACACAAACTCATCCTTTTTGATGGCTGCATAGTATTCCATGGTGTATATGTGCCACATTTTCTTAATCCAATCTGTCACTGATGGACATTTGGGTTGATTCCAAGTCTTTGCTATTGTGAATAGTGCTGCAATAAACATACGTGTGCATGTGTCTTTATAGCAGCATAATTTATAATCCTTTGGGTATATACCCAGTAATGGGATGACTGGGTCATATGGTACATCTAGTTCTAGATCCTTGAGGAATCGCCATACTGTTTTCCATAATGGTTGAACTAGTTTACAATCCCACCAACAGTGTAAAAGTGTTCCTATTTCTCCACATCCTCTCCAGCACCTGTTGTTTCCTGACTTTTTAATGATCGCCATTCTAACTGGGGTGAGATGGTATCTCATTGTGGTTTTGATTTGCATTTCTCTGATGGCCAGTGATGTTGAGCATTTTTTCATGTGTCTGTTGGCTGTATGAATGTCTTCTTTTGAGAAATGTCTGTTCATATCCTTTGCCCACTTTTTGATGGGGTTGTTTGTTTTTTTCTTGTAAATTTGTTTGAGTTCTTTGTAGGTTCTGGATATTAGCCCTTTGTCAGATGAGTAGATTGCAAAAATTTTCTCCCATTCTGTAGGTTGCCTGTTCACTCTGATGGTAGTTTCTTTTGCTGTGCAGAAGCTCTTTAGTTTAATGAGATCCCATTTGTCAATTTTGGCTTTTGCTGCTGTTGCTTTTGGTGTTTTAGACATGAAGTCTTTGCCCATGCCTATGTCCTGAATGGTACTACCTAGGTTTTCCTCTAGGATTTTTATGGTATTAGGTCTAACATTTAAGTCTCTAATCCATCTTGAATTAATTTTCGTATAAGGAGTAAGGAAAGGATCCAGTTTCAGCTTTCTACTTATGGCTAGCCAATTTTCCCAGCACCATTTATTAAATAGGGAATCCTTTCCCCATTTCTTGTTTCTCTCAGGTTTGTCAAAGATCAGATGGCTGTAGATGTGTGGTATTATTTCTGAGGACTCTGTTCTGTTCCATTGGTCTATATCTCTGTTTTGGTACCAGTACCATGCTGTTTTGGTTACTGTAGCCTTGTAGTATAGTTTGAAGTCAGGTAGCGTGATGCCTCCAGCTTTGTTCTTTTGACTTAGGATTGTCTTGGAGATGCGAGCTCTTTTTTGGTTCCATATGAACTTTGAAGCAGTTTTTTCCAATTCTGTGAAGAAACTCATTGATAGCTTGATGGGGATGGCATTGAATCTATAAATTACCTTGGGCAGTATGGCCATTTTCACGATATTGATTCTTCCTATCCATGAGCATGGTATGTTCTTCCATTTGTTTGTGTCCTCTTTGATTTCACTGAGCAGTGGTTTGTAGTTCAGAGGTCCTTTACATCCCTTGTAAGTTGGATTCCTAGGTATTTTATTCTCTTTGAAGCAATTGTGAATGGAAGTTCATTCCTGATTTGGCTCTCTGTTTGTCTGTTACTGGTGTATAAGAATGCTTGTGATTTTTGCACATTAATTTTGTATCCTGAGACTTTGCTGAAGTTGCTTATCAGCTTAAGGAGATTTTGGGCTGAGACAATGGGGTTTTCTAAATATACAATCATGTCATCTGCAAACAGGGACAGTTTGACTTCTTCTTTTCCTAACTGAATACCCTTGATTTCTTTCTCTTGCCTAATTGCCCTAGCCAGAACTTCCAACACTATGTTGAATAGGAGTGGTGAGAGAGGGCATCCCTGTCTTGTGCCAGTTTTCAAAGGGAATTTTTCCAGTTTTTGCCCATTCAGTATGATATTGGCTCTGGGTTTGTCATAAATAGCTCTTATTATTTTGAGGTACGTTCCATCAATACCGAATTTATTGAGCGTTTTTAGCATGAAGGGCTGTTGAATTTTGTCAAAAGCCTTTTCTGCATCTATTGAGATAATCATGTGGTTCTTGTCTTTGGTTCTGTTTATATGCTGTTATGTTTATTGATTTGCGAATGTTGAACCAGCCTTGCATCCCAGGGATGAAGCCCACTTGATCATGGTGGATAAGCTTTTTGATGTGTTGCTGAATCCGGTTTGCCAGTATTTTACTGAGGATTTTTGCATCGATGTTCATCAGGGATATTGGTCTAAAATTCTCTTTTTTTGTTGTGTCTCTGCCAGGCTTTGGTATCAGGATGATGTTGGCCTCATAAAATGAGTTAGGGAGGATTCCCTCTTTTTCTATTGATTGGAATAGTTTCAGAAGGAATGGTACCAACTCCTCCTTGTACCTCTGGTAGAATTCAGCTGTGAATCCATGTGGTCCTGGACTTTTTTTGGTTGGTAGGCTATTAATTATTGCCTCAATTTCAGAGCCTGCTATTGGTCTATTCAGGGATTCAACTTCTTCCTGGTTTAGTCTTGGAAGAGTGTAAGTGTCCAGGAAATTATCCATTTCTTCTAGATTTTCCAGTTTATTTGCGTAGAGGTGTTTATAGTATTCTCTGATGGTAGTTTGTATTTCTGTGGGGTCGGTGGTGATATCCCCTTTGTCATTTTTAATTGCGTCGATTTGATTCTTCTCTCTTTTCTTCTTTATTAGTCTTGCTAGTGGTCTGTCAATTTTGTTGATCTTTTCAAAAAACCAACTCCTGGATTCATTGATTTTTTGGAGAGTTTTTTGTGTCTCTATCTCCTTCAGTTCTGCTCTGATCTTAGTTATTTCTTGCCTTCTGCTAGCTTTCGAATGTGTTTGCTCTTGCTTCTCTAGTTCTTTTAATTGCGATGTTAGAGTGTCAATTTTTGATCTTTCCTGCTTTCTCTTGTGGGCATTTAGTGCTATAAATTTCCCTCTACACACTGCTTTAAATGTGTCCCAGAGATTCTGGTATGTTGTATCTTTGTTCTCATTGGTGTCAAAGAACATCTTTATTTCTGCCTTCATTTCGTTATGTACCCAGTAGTCATTCAGGAGCAGGTTGTTCAGTTTCCATGTAGTTGAGCGGTTTTGATTGAGTTTCTTAGTCCTGAGTTCTAGTTTGATTGCACTGTGGTCTGAGAGACAGTTTGTTATAATTTCTGTTCTTGTACATTTGCTGAGGAGTGCTTTACTTCCAATTACGTGGTCGATTTTGGAGTAAGTACGATGTGGTGCTGAGAAGAATGTATATTCTGTTGATTTGGGGTGGAGAGTTCTATAGATGTCTATTAGGTCTGCTTGCTGCAGAGATGAGTTCAATTCCTGGATATCCTTGTTAACTTTCTGTCTGGTTGATCTGTCTAATGTTGACAGTGGAGTGTTGAAGTCTCCCATTATTATTGTATGGGAGTCTAAGTCTCTTTGTAAGTCTCTAAGGACTTGCTTTATGAATCTGGGTGCTCCTGTATTGGGTGCATATATATTTAGGATAGTTAGCTCTTCCTGTTGAATTGATCCCTTTACCATTATGTAATGGCCTTCTTTGTCTCTTTTGATCTTTGATGGTTTAAAGTCTGTTTTATCAGAGACTAGTATTGCAACCCCTGCTTTTTTTTGTTCTCCATTTGCTTGGTAAATCTTCCTCCATCCCTTTATTTTGAGCCTATGTATGTCTCTGCGTGTGAGATGGGTCTCCTGAATACAGCAGACTGATGGGTCTTGACTCTTTATCCAGTTTGCCAGTCTGTGTCTTTTAATTGGAGCATTTAGTCCATTTACATTTAAGGTTAAGATTGTTATGTGTGAACTTGATCCTGCCATTATGATATTAAGTGGTTATTTTGCTCATTAGTTGATGCAGTTTCTTCCTAGCCTCGATGGTCTTTACATTTTGGCATGTTTTTTGCAATGGCTGGTACCGGTTGTTCCTTTCCATGTTTAGTGCTTCCTTCAGGGTCTCTTGTAAGGCAGGCCTAGTGGTGACAAAATCTCTAAGCATTTGCTTATCTGTAAAGGATTTTATTTCTCCTTCACTTATGAAACTTAGTTTGGCTGGATATGAAATTCTGGGTTTAAAATTCTTTTCTTTAAGAATGTTGAATATTGGCCCCCACTCTCTTCTGGCTTGGAGAGTTTCTGCTGAGAGATCTGCTGTTAGTCTGATGGGCTTCCCTTTGTGGGTAACCCGACCTTTTTCTCTGGCTGCCCTTAAGATTTTTTCCTTCATTTCAACTTTGGTGAATCTGGCAATTATGTGTCTTGGAGTTGCTCTTCTCGAGGAGTATCTTTGTGGCGTTCTCTGTATTTCCTGGATTTGAATGTTGGCCTGCCCTACTAGGCTGGGGACGTTCTCCTGGATGATATCCTGAAGAGTGTTTTCCAACTTGGTTCCATTTTCCCCCTCACTTTCAGGCACCCCAATCAGATGTAGATTTGGTCTTTTTACATAATCCCATACTTCTTGCAGGCTTTGTTCATTTCTTTTTCTTCTTTTTTCTTTTGGTTTCTCTTCTCGCTTCATTTCATTCATTTGATCCTCAATCGCAGATACTCTTTCTTCCAGTTGATCGAGTCCGTTACTGAAGCTTGTGCATTTGTCACGTATTTCTCGTGTCACGGTTTTCATCTCTTTCATTTCGTTTATGACCTTCTCTGCATTAATTACTCTAGCCATCAATTCTTCCACCTTTTTTTTCAAGATTTTTAGTTTCTTTGCGCTGGGTACGTAATTCCTCCTTTAGCTCTGAGAAATTTGATGGACTGAAGCCTTCTTCTCTCATCTCGTCAAAGTCATTCTCCGTCCAGCTTTGATCCGTTGCTGGCGATGAGCTGCGCTCCTTTGCCGGGGGAGATGCGCTCTTATTTTTTGAATTTCCAGCTTTTCTGCCCTGCTTTTTCCCCATCTTTGTGGTTTTATCTGCCTCTGGTCTTTGATGATGGTGACGTACTGATGGGGTTTTGGTGTAGGTGTCCTTCCTGTTTGATAGTTTTCCTTCTAACAGTCAGGACCCTCAGCTGTAGGTCTGTTGGAGATGGCTTGAGGTCCACTCCAGACCCTGTTTGCCTGGGTATCAGCAGCAGAGGCTGCAGAAGATAGAATATTTCTGAACAGCGAGTGTACCTGTTTGATTCTTGCTTTGGAAGCTTCCTTTCAGGGGTGTACTCCACCCTGTGAGGTGTGGGGTGTCAGACTGCCCCTAGTGGGGGATGTCTCCCAGTTAGGCTACTCAGGGGTCAGGGACCCACTTGAGCAGGGAGTCTGTCCCTTCTCAGATCTCAACCTCTGTGTTGGGAGATCCGCTGCTCTCTTCAAAGCTGTCAGACAGAGTCGTTTGCGTCTGCAGAGGTTTCGGCTGTGTTTGTTATTGCCCTGTCCCCAGAGGTGGAGTCTACAGAGACAGGCAGGTTTCCTTGAGCTGCTGTGAGCTCCACCCAGTTCGAGCTTCCCAGCAGCTTTGTTTACCTACTTAAGCCTCAGCAATGGCGGGCGCCCCTCCCCCAGCCTCGCTGCTGCCTTGCCGGTAGATCACAGACTGCTGTGCTAGCAATGAGGGAGGCTCCATGGGTGTGGGACCCTCTCGGCCAGGTGTGGGATATGATCTCCTGGTGTGCCTGTTTGCTTAAAGCGCAGTATTGGGGTGGGAGTTACCCGATTTTCCAGGTGTTGTGTGTCTCAGTTCCCCTGGCTAGGAAAAGGGATTCTCTTTCCCCTTGCGCTTCCCAGGTGAGGCAATGCCTCGCCCTGCTTCAGCTCTCGCTGGTCGGGCTGCAGCAGCTGACCAGCACCGATCGTCCGGCACTCCCCAGTGAGATGAACCCAGTACCTCAGTTGAAAATGCAGAAATCACCGGTCTTCTGTGTCGCTCGCGCTGGGAGTTGGAGACTGGAGCTGTTCCTATTCGGCCATCTTCAAACTATTTTCAATTATTTAATATTTGACTTTTTTTTTTTTATTTTTTTGCCTTTTGAGACAGGGTCTCACTCTTTCACCCAGGCTGGAGTGTGGTGGCTTGACACGGTTCACTGCAACCTTGATTTCCTGGGCTCAAGCAATCCTTCCACCTCAGCCTCCCAAGTAACTAGGACCACAGATGCACACCAACACACCCAACTAATTAAAAAAAATTTTTGTCGAGATGAGGTCTCACTATATCAGCCAGGTTGGTCTCAAACTCCTGGGGTCAAGTGATCCTCCTGCCTTGGCCTCCCAAAGTGCTGGGTTTACAGGCATGAGCCACTGTACCCAGCCTTGACTATTTTTTTTGGACCGGCAATTTTGAGTGGTTCAATCCAATATAAGTTGAAATTTAAGCCAATCTATTTTTTACATGCAGTTACATGAAATAGCTAAAATTTTGAGTATTATTATCATAAAGATATCTCATAATCTTAACTACATAGTTATATACATATATATTTTCTCCTGCCTCAGCCTCCTGAGTAGTTGGGATTACAGGCACGCACCGCCATGCCAAGCTAATTTTGTATTTTTAGTAGAGATGGGATTTCACCATGTTGGCCGGGATGGTCTCGATCTCCTGACCTCATGATCCACCCATATCGGCCTCCCAAAGTGCTGGGATTACAGGCATGAGCCACAGCGCCTGGCCTAATTTTTGTATTTTTAGTAGAGACGAGGTTTTACCATTTTGGCCAGGCTGGTCTCGAACTCCTGATCTCAAGTGATCTGCCCACTTTGGCCTCCCAAAGTGCTGGGTTTACAGGCATGAGCCACCACATCTGGCCCCCACCTTTCCTCTCTGTGATTTCTCCCACTGTACTTGAGCAGGGAAAGTTGTGAAAAGAGAAAGAGTCAGGATCTTCTTTGCCACTGGAAAACCAGAAAGCTCTGGTCTTTCCTCAAAAGCTATATGCTTTATTTTTACTTATTTTATTTTATTTTATTTTTGATACAGAAGCTCTCTATATCGCCCAGGCTGGAATGCAGTGGCATGATCTTGGCTCACTGCAACCTCCACTTCCCAGGTTGATGCAGTTCTCCTGCCTCAGCCTTCTGAGTAGCTGGGATTACAGGTGTCCACCACCATGCCTGGCTAATTTGTTTGTATTGATTGACTGATTTTTATTATACTTTAAGTTCTAGGGTACACGTGCACAATGTGCAGGTTTGTTACATAGGTATACATGTGCCATGTTGGTTTGTTGCACCCATCAACTCGTCATTTACATTAGATATTTCTCCTAATGCTATCCCTCCCCCAGCCCTCCACCCCCTGACAGGCCCTGGTGTGTGATGTTCCCCACCCTGTGTCCAAGAATTCTCATTGTTCATTTCCCACCTATGAATGAGAACATGCAGTGTTTGGTTTTCTGTCCTTGTGATAGTTTGCTGAGAATGATGGTTTCTGGCTTCATCTATGTCCCTGCAAAGGACATGAGCTCATCCTTTTTAATGGCTGCGTAATATTCCATGATGTATATGTGCCACATTTTCTTAATCCAGTCTATCACTGATGGACATTTGGGTTGGTTCCAAGTCTTTGCTATTGTGAATAGTGCTGCAATAAACGTACCTGTGCATGTATCCTTATAGTAGCATGATTTATAATCCTTTAGGTATATACCCAGTAATGGGATCGCTGGGTGAAATGGTATTTGTAGTTCTAGATCCTTGAGGAATCACCACACTGTCTTCCACAATGGTTGAACTAATTTACCCTCCCACCAACACTGTAAAAGCGTTCCTATTTCTCCACATTCTCTCCGGCATCTGTTGTTTCCTGATTTTTAAATGATCACCATTCTAACTGGTATGAGATGGTATCTCATTGTGGTTTTGATTTGCATTTCTCTGATGATCAGTGATGATGAGCATTTTTTCATGTGTCTGTTGGCTGCATAAATGTCTTCTTTTGAGAAGTGTCTGTTCATATCCTTTGCCCACTTTTTGATGGGGTTGTTTTATTTTTTTCTTATACGTTTGTTTAAGTTCTTTGTAGATTCTGGATATTAGCCCTTTGTCAGCTGGGTAGATTGCAAAAATTTTCTCCCATTCTGTAGGTTGCCTGTTCACTCTGATGGTAGTTTCTTTTACCATGCAGAAGCTCTTTAGTTTAATAAGATCCCATTTGTCTATTTTGGCTTTTGTTGCCATTGCTTTTGGTGTTTTAGTCATGAAGTCCTTGCCCATGCCTATGTCCTGAATGGTATTGCCTAGGTTTTCTTCCAGGGCTTTTAATGGTTTTAGGTCTAACATTTAAGTCTCTAATTCATATTGAGTTGATTTTCGTATAAGGTGTAAGGAAGGGATCCAGTTTCAGCTTTCTACATATGGCTAGTCAGTTTTCCCAGCACCATTTATTAAACAGGGAATCCTTTCCCCATTTCTTGTTTTTGTCAGGTTTGTCAAAGATCACATGGTTATAGATGGGCGGTGTTATTTCTGAGGCCTCTGTTCTGTTCCATTGGTCTATATCTCTGTTTTGGTACCAGTATTATGCTGTTTTGGTGACTGTAGCCTTGTAGTATAGTTTGAAATCAGGTAGTGTGATGCCTCCAACTTTGTTCTTTTTGCTTAGGATTTTCTTGGCAATGCGGGCTCCTTTCTGGTTCCATATGAATTTTAAAGTAGATTTTTCCAGTTCTGTGAAGAAAGTCATTGGTAGCTTGATGGGGATGGCATTGAATCTATAAATTACCTTGGGCAGTTATGGCCATTTTCATGATATTGATTCCTCCTATCCATGAGCATGGAATATTCTTCCATTTGTTTGTGTACTGTTTTATTTCATTGAGCAGTGGTTTGTAGTTCTCCTTGAAGAGGTCTTTCACATCCCTTGTAAGTTGTATTCCTAGGTATTTTATTCTCTCTGTAGCAATTGTGAATGGGAGTTCACTCATGATTTGGCTCTCTGTTTGTCTATTATTGGTGTATAGGAATGCTTGTGATTTTTGCACATTGATTTTGTATATTTTGTATCCTGAGACTGCTGAAGTTGCTTATCAGCTTAAGGAGATTTTAGGCTGAGATGATGGGGTTTTCTAAATATACAATCATGCCATCTGTAAACAGGGACAATCTGACTTCCTCTTTTCCTAATTGAATACCCTTTATTTCTTTCTCTTGCCTGATTGCCCTGGACAGAACTTCCAACACTTACATAGTTATATTTTTATATAGTTAGTAAACACTCTGACAAAAGCCTGCAATTTTTTTCTGATCAAATAGTCATGTTAAATGGTTATATTCCTTCAACATCTCTAAATATGTACATTTTCAATGAAGAGTAGATACTAATTCAAATATGTCCTACCCAGTGTGAGGATTTTAGGCAGGGTTATCAATGAATTAAAAACCTGTAGGCAGTGTGGGGAAATTTTGCTTTCAAAAGGGAAAAATTTGCTCCCTTAATTGTCCGTTACATACTACTCCTTCTCTCATTTCATTTTCTGAAACCACTTAGGTCTTTTGGACCATCTTAAAGCGATCCTGAGCCACATCTACATGAAACAGGGTTGTATTTCTTCGTTCAACACATATTTTTTTTAGCATCTTCTTCATGTGTTAGGGGCAGAATTCCAAATTGTAGATCAGCCACCTTCTGGGTAGCTAAAATGCACTTGGAACCAGTGGCTTCCAGACTACTGAATTTCATGGATCAGTTTTAAAAAAAATGGCAATTACTGTAGAGTTGCCACCTTTTTATTTTTGTTAAATCAGGTCATAGTAAATGAACACCAAACAAAGTTTTCACTAGGTTGGATTTGTTTTGCTCCTTCCAAATGTCTAATTTAAAATTTATACTATGTACTTTTTTCTAATTAGAATATTTTACATATTTTTCCCTAATTCATTTTTATTTGAAGTGCATTATTCTTAAACACTTTAGCTATTATCCTCTACTCCACAAATGTCAAGGATAGACCTTTAATGAGTAGAACAGATGTCAGGGATTTGACAGTAGTGAATAATCATGTCTATCTCTTGTCAATCTTTTGATTTTAAGTGAGGGAAATGCTGTGGAGAATTGTTTCTTTTGTTGAAAACCTAGATTAGTACATGCTATGCCATAGTGAATGCTTAATGAATACATGCCAAATAAATAAAAAAACTTCCCAAATTCTCATTCATTGACATGAAGATATAAAATCTAGCATGTTAATAACACTGAACTTTCTTAAATAATTCTATAACAAGTTCTGTTCTTTTTGTTTCTTTCCGTGGCTTGTCTCTTCGCCTGGATTTTTCATACTGTGTTAACATTTGCTTGTGAAATCAATTAGACCAACTAGAAAAATACAGTTAAATGTTTAAATTACTTTTGATCAAATGGCTTTTGTTTGATAAATGCTATCAAAAAGGACTAATCAAGTTTCTAGGTTTGAGGTTTATTTTCTTTTGACTAATACTTGTATTTGTACAGAACCTTTTCTTTGGAGTTTATTACTATTGTCTATAACATTTCCAGGATTTAATTAGGAGAGGGATTTTCCTATTCAGGATATGTATAGGTCAGATTATGATGCTGTGGCGTGTAGACCATACCTTGGAATTGTGTTGTATTTGGCAAGAACTTCATTTACTTTTAACAATCTGGCATTTTCTACATTTTATGGATGGAAATAATAAAAATGTGATCTTTGCCGTAATTGGCCAGTGGTAAAATTTAACCTTGGTTTTCATTGTCTTAGACTTTTTCTTAATAAGAAATTTGTTTAAAATTAGTACATTTCTTATTAACCATTTTCATTTTGAATGTAATTTCACAAGTAAGCATTTTTACTGAACATCCGGGATGCCCCCCTGCTGACCTAATGATTCTACAAGTCCTATCCCATCTGTAAGAATCAACAAGACTGATACAATAACATTGATTTTAGATCTTCAAGATACAAATACAAGTGAATATATTTATGAAGATTTAGAGATTTATAAAATTTAATCAAGAGATTATTTCATTTTTAAAACCTGTTTTTTCTTCTTATTAAAGAAATACATGTTCATTAAAGGATATTTTAAAAACAGATAAAACTAAAAGAAAAGAAAAATCACCTATAATCCAGTTACTTGGAAATTAGCCACTTTTAACATTTGGCATAGATTTATCTTATGCTATATTGTATTATACTGTTATATGATTTAAAAGTGTGCATGCATATACATATATATAGATAGAAATCATATTCTACATTTGGGCTCGTTAGCTTTCTTTTTCATTTAATACTAGAGAGTGAATTTTTTTTTCATGTTTACTATTCTGTTACCTCATTCTTAGTGGTTACTTAGTCTACAGTGGGTGAAAATCCTCTCTTTTTGGATGTTTATATTATTTCTGATAACAATTTCATTTTAACTGTCGTTAGTTCGACAGGAGGTTATGCATTTTGCTTTTTACAAGAAAGGGACGATGAGTAGTATTTGAAGCTAACGTGAGTTTGTAGGGCAGTCGTGCCCTCCGGATATTGGGAGCCATTGCTCTGGGGCATTGCTCCTCTTAGCCCCTCCAGATGCTTGCCTAGCTCGGCTGAGGCAGGCTGAGGCCTGTTTGCTGTTAGCCCAGCTGCAAGAGCAGTGGCCTCAGTGGCGTCAGCAGGAACAGAGCAGGCTTCATCTCTGCCCTTTGTCTGGATTTGGTGCTGGTGTGTTTTCCCCGCTGCTGCCATGTGATGGCTCGTAAGCAGCGCTACACACTGGATCTGTAACTCCTTTTGAAAGCTCTATTGTGAGATGCTGCTGCGTTTCAGTGGAGGGGAGATTTTTGCTAGCGTGCCGCTTTTGGTTTCTTTCAAATGTGACTGTGCCTTCCTCTAAAGAATCCTAGGTAAGGAAAGCACTAGTTTTGAGGCGACTAAAAATGAATTAAATTATCATTTCCTCCATGCTTCCTATGGAGGAACAGTAGTAAAATAGGAAAGTAAGTACTCAGGTTTCCTTGCCTACTTTGCATTATAGTAAATCACCATGGTAGAGGTGGGAAATGAGAGAGTGAGGGTGGGAAATCGGGAAGATTTCCTAAATGAAATAATATTTGAATGAGGGGATAAAGAATAGTAATGGGTGGCAGGAAACACAGAAATGTGGATAATGGAAGTTACTCAGGGATTGTTTGTGAACTCATCCATAAAACATTAGTTGAGGGCCTATGCTGTACCAGGAGTTATACTAGATTTTGTATACCCAAGAATGAATTAAACATGGTTCCTGCTTTTTTACGGGTTGACAATCTGGTTGGGAAGATGGAAAATAGACAAAACATATATAGTGCGTTCTATAGTAAAGGTTTCTACAAATAACATGGAAGTTCGTAGTACAGACTAGGCAGGTTAAGAAAAGTCTTTTCGTAGGGGTTGATACCTGAGATGAGACTTGAAGGACAAGTGGGCAAGGGAGAAGGTACACCAGATAGAAGAAACTGCATGGGGAAAGGCAAGGATGCAAGAAGGAAGCTGGAATATCCAGGCACTGCAAGGAGTTCAGTGTACAGCAAGAGAGAATGTCCAGTGGGGGAGGGTTGCAAGAAGTAATTTATGAGGGCTTGAGTTAAGACAGTAAGGGAGGCAGAGAAAAATCAAGGATGACTCCCAGATTTTTACTTGGTTGGTAGTGCTATTCATACTGTGTTTTCCTTGCAGAAAAATAAACAAGGAGGGGCGGATTCAAAGAGGATAATAGCGTGTTTAAATTAGGACATGATGTGTTTGGGGTGCTTGTGATATATTGACATAACAAGTAGAAATCTGGAGCTCAGAAGAGAGATTGGGGCTGCAGATTCACGGCTGGTAGCCATTAGCAGGGGGTGGATGAAACCACCGAGGGGGAGCACATGGAGAGTGAAAAGATGACTGGAAAAAAAAACCCCAAGAAGGGGCGGACAATGAAAGACACTGAGAAGGAGGCAAGGAGTTGGAGGAAAAGCACAGGAGAAGAGAGGAAAGGAGACAGAGGTCAGCAGTATCAAGTGTTTCTGAAAGAAGAAATCAGATAAATTTTCACCACTTTTAGGAATGAGGCCATTGGTGATCTTGGTGAGGGCGGCTTCCAGTGTGAAGTAGGAAACTGACCTGAATTTCAGCAGGGCAGCAGTCAGGGTGGTGTGGTTTAAGAATTTTCCTTTAAGAATCTTGTCTGTGGAGGAAGGAGTGAGGGATGATGGCAGATCTGGGACTGTATGAAACAGGATGGAGAGAGATGATGGTTTGCTTGTCTTTTTCACCAAGGTTAAAAAGCTGGAACATTTTTATATTAATGCCGATAAAATATGCATATTCTTGATACTTTGAAATGTATGAAGTTCAGCACCTAGGAAAGATGACACTCCTGTAGTCAGTCATATCCTACCTGGCCAGAATTGAGAAATCCAAAAATTTATTGTTCTGTAATTGTGACAGAATATAAATCATGTACGATGCCTTATAAAGCATTTTCACACTCTTGATTTTTCCATATAATCCTGAGAGAAGACAGCACGGAGATACAAGAGGTGAATGAAATAGGCCCTGAGCAGCTGAGGTGGTGGAGCAAAGTTGATATTCAGGGCAAAGTTCCTCTGGATTACTCACCAGTGAACAATTCAGGCGCTTGCACAGAGCCCACTCACCTCCACACAACTCTCACCAGCCAGCTTGTCTGACATCTACACCCATTACAGGGGAGGAGCAAGGAGGAGCCGCGCGGGTCAGGGCAGGCACGCTGATGCCTGGGAGAAGTGGTACCCAATATGCTGATAACAAAGGAGGGACAGACATGTCAGAAAATGCCTCCAAAAGGAATAATAATGCCAATAAAAGCTCACCAATTTGTGCAGGGTTACCAGACTCCTCTGTAATATCAACTGAAGGCATCCCTGTTTTAGCATAGTAACAATAATTGGTATTTCAAATGAATGCTCCATCAAGAAATGCTTAAATACTCGGTATACTATGTTTTAAGAATGTGAACAAGAAAATGCCAACCGCATTTTATAGTTTGACATTAAAATGAAACTTTGGCAATTCAAGTGCTAGCTAGGACCTTTCCTAAAGGGTCTCACTCCGTTACTATTTGTAGGCCATCCAAGACTTAGTGCTTCTTACATCAATTGATGAGAGATAGAGCTGTGATGTGTAGAAGGTATAGAAAACCTGGTTATAGGTGAAAGGAATGCCCAGGAAGCTATATCAGTTCAAGTTTACATTTCCATAGCACATTTTAAAAAATAATCATTTTCAATCTGTATTGCCCTGTGAAATCATAAAAAGGTTAATAAATAGAATTTTTCAAGAATAAATAACCCCATTCTACTCTGAAACCTGGAAAACGCATTAACTTTATTAGCTTTCAAGTAGCAAATATTCCTCTTTTAATTCTAAACTATAGTGTTGCCCTTTTAATACATTTAATTGAAAGAGTAACCTATGGTAGAAATTATTAAAAATCAATAATAAAAGGTCCATTAAATTTCTTTAACCAGTTACAAGAAATAAGTATTTTAATTGTTCTTTGAGAACTGCCAATGAACAAAATCAGACTTTTGTAAATTGAAAGTAAAAATGCTCATGATTGAATTGTGGTAGCCCTGTTGATATTCAGGAAGGATAAGCCTTGAAACCTCCTGAGATCCAAAGTTTCTGACGTGAGAAATGTCTTTGTCTTTTATAAGCAAGAGTCTGAAATCTGGACAATGGCTTAAAATCAAAATAGTGATCTGGAATGTTGTTGACTCTACAGAAATGTGTTGAGAAGTGATAATCTTTGCTAAAAGGAGGGAGTATTTTTTTAATTGATCAAAGGCTTAAATCTTTATTATTATTTTACTAACTGTTGGTTCAGTCAGTGTTTGCTGCTGTTTTTTACATTGAAATTTACATGTGGGAGATTTGATAAGCCTGAGACAAAGTCACTATGTCAGAAGCAACATACTTTAGTGATTGACTTATCTGTTGGTGATGACAGGTTGTGACATGTTGTTAGGTGTTTATCAAGGATTGGAAATTCCAATTTGCCATGTAAAAGTACAGTTACTGGTTAAAAACTACTTGTGTTCTTCTGTGCTATGAGTGAAAAATTTCTACAGCATCTATGTTTAAAAATGCTTATTAAAGGGTTGAACTGTCATGCCTGTAATCCCAGCACTTTGGAAGGCTCAGGCAGGAAGATCACTTTAGTCCATGAGTTCAAGACCAGCCTGGGCAGCATAGTGGGACCTCGTTTCTACAAAAAATAAACAAATTATCCAGGCATGGTGGTGGACTGCCAAATAGTCCCAGCTGTTAGGGAGGATGAGGTGGGAGGATTGCTTGAGCGCAGGAGGTCAAGGCTGAGGTGAGCTGAGATCATGCCACTATACGTGATCCTGGGTGACAGAGCGAGACCCTGTCTCAATAAATAAATAAATAAATAAATAAATAAATAAAAATAAAGAGTTTAATTAGGGGTGAAAATGAGGTAGGAGCATAAGGAAAAATTATAATTGAGAGAAATAAGATAAAAGTATCATTCTTAAAAAATGTATGTGTGCTGGGCGCGGTGGCTCAAGCCTGTAATCCCAGCACTTTCGGAGGGCAAGACGGGTGGATCACAAGGTCAGGAGATCGAGACCATCCTGGCTAACACAGTGAAACCCCGTCTCTACTAAAAAATACAAAAAACTAGCTGGGCGAGGTGGCGGGCGCCTGTAATCCCAGCTACTCAGAGGCTGAGGCAGGAGAATGGCGTAAACCCGGGAGGCGGAGCTTGCAGTGAGCTGAGATCCGGCCACTGCACTCCAGCCTGGGCAACAAAGCGAGACTCCGTCTCAAAAAAAAAAAAAAAAAAAAAAAAGTATGTGTATAGTTTGCTGTCATAGACTAGACAGTGGCAAATACTGTAACTTTATCATAGATCTTTCCTTTGTACTTGGATACCATTTTGAATTTTATTTTTCTGTGTGTATTTTTTTCCACTTAAATTTATGCTCCAAGATAGAAGTTAACAGTAATACCACCTTACTTTCTTTTTCCACATTACAATTTTTAGAGATATTTCCCAAGGACTGTCTTATTTATTAATATGCGATTCAAGTACACTGGGGAAGGTAAATATACTATTGTTATTTTACAAATGAAAGTACAGGTAAAAGAGAGTTCAGTAACTTGTTTAAGGCCCTGTAGCTAGCGTCAAGACTAAACTCTTTCTTACGTGTACTTCATTGTCTTTTAATCATAGCACATTATTAATGTGGAAATTGGTTAAGATATTTTTGTTGGAAGTTTAATTGAACTTTGAACTTGAAAATTTATCTTGTAGACATTTTACTCCTGAAAAAGAGGGCTTAAGTAACCTAAACTGAAAAGACATAAGGGCTAGAAATTTTACATAGACCTTGAACATTTTAAAATTTTGCTTAAATACTGCTTAAAATGTTCTGTTATAGCCAAGATAATCACAGAGCTAGAATCCATTCTCTACTAGACATGGGCACTACATTCATTGTAACCAACTAGTGTTTAGTAGAAATATAATTGGGAAAGAAAGAAGACTTAAGTTACTTATACATGTAACAAGGCAGCTTATTAAGAATTTACTAGGCTTGGCTCAGTGGCTCACAGCTGTAATCCCAGCACTTTGAGAGGCTGTGGTGGGTGGATCTCTTGAGCCCAGGAGTTCAAGACTATCCTGGGCAACATGGTGAAACCCCATCTCTACAAAAAATTAAAAACAAAACAGAGCTGGCATGGTGTTGTGTGCCTGTAGTCCCAGCTACTCGGGAGGCTGAGGTGGATCACCTGAGCCCAGGAGATAGAGGTTGCAATGAGCTGAGATTGTGTCACTGCATTCCAGCCTGGGTGGCAGAGTAAGACCCTGTCTCAAAAAAAAGATTAAAAAAAAAAAATTACCATAGCTTGATGGGAACATGCAACTTTATTGTTTGTTCTACAGCATTAAGAGAAGCATACAATCCATCCTTGGGGATGGGAGATTGTCCACTGTGTTCCTAAATAATGAATCCTTCTTATTCCCAAGGAAGGTAAATAGGCTCTTGGATGGTCCTAGAATTCATGGCCCAGGCTTTTAGGATCATCCTGCACCTAAAGCCCTTGGGGGAAACAACCAAACCCTACTGCTGTTGAAAGATAATAGGAAAGACATGAGGGTTGTCTTTAGAAGATTGGCCAATTTCTCCCAGGAAAGAAAGACATTTCCCAGAGAGAGGAAGTCAAAGATGACCTGGTTTTTTTTTTTTTTTTGGTGGGTCGTTGAAGCTGGTGCTTTACTGAAGCAGTGTCTTGGAGGTCCTGAGGGTAGGTAGGGCTATGTGGGTGTTAGGGAGGACTGAGCACTGAGACCATGACTTTGATATCCATGGCGAAGGTCCTTATAGATAACTTGGTACAGAGGCTGGCATGGAGGGTAAGCAGTGGGTGCTGCCGGTGGAAAGAAGAAACCTTCTACAGGACCATCGGATTTAGACAATGAATGTCTCCAGGGGGATTGCCCTGGGCAAGTGACTACAGGCCTTGCCTAATTTTCCTTCATTGTATTATCTTTGAGGCCCTTACACCACTCAAGTGGTGACAGGAGAGCTCTTAGGCATATCTGATATTTAGATTTATTACTGATGTGGCTGACTGTTAGCTTTGAAGTCTGAACTGATTTGAATTTGAAAAATGAAAACGTGGCATTTTTTGTTTCTTGAGTCTTATGGAGCAGTTCATAGCTTTATGTGCATACATTCATTCATACACACATGTATATCTTACTGTATACTGCATACTTCTCTTTAATACCTCTGTGGTCTTTACATATCCACCCTGAAATGTCATCACCCTCATCTGACAACCTAGAAAATGCTAACTCATCACTGAAAATTCATGTAAAATATCAGTCTTCCTTTTTGAGTATGCAGGGAGTAAGGAGTCTAAAAATAATTCTTGGCTTCTTAATTTGTGATATAGAGATATTGCCTGCCTTGCTTAAATCACAGCTGGTTATGAGGATTGAATGAAATGACTTATCTTAAAGAGACGGAAAGTAGCTAAGGGTGGGAGAGTCCGAGTCGCAAAAGCATGGTGTGGAGAAATTTGATATGCATGGGGAGAGAACCTGAGGGAGACCTGTCTCAAGGTAGCTGAGGATTTTTCTTTTTTGGTATATGTGGTGGGGAGGAAAATAGCTAAAAAATATTTACTTCATGTGAGACTAGATTTAGGGGAGAATATTAAAACTCAGGAAGAGGACTTTTAACATAATAAGGTAGTTAAAAGGAGACAACTTCTCAATAGATGAGGGAGGTATTTTGAATAGATTTCTGGAAATGGTACACAAAATTAATTTTATTGAAGAGTGAAAGAGCTGGACAGACAGGAAAATCATCATGGAGACTAGTAGATTGTGAGGGCGAAAACTATGAATAGGCTTAAAAGTATTGTCTCAAGACAAAAAAAATGGGCTATTTTGGAAGTAAAGAGTTTTTCATTCCAGGAGGTGGCCCTCTACTGATGTAAGCAGACTGTGATTTAGTATGTGAAGGATGGATGTACCAGACTCATTTCCCAGAGAGGAGGCTGTTACTAGATTATTTAGCCTCTTCACATGCTTGTAATATGGTTGCTTTCAAAGGTTTGCTGAAGAAATGAATGAAATAACTTGTCAAGTATTAGTAAGATATTTCTAGCTATAGTTCTGTTGCATTGTGTTTTTTTTTTGCGACAGGGTCTCCTGTCACCCAGGCTGGAGTGCAGTGGTGTGAACATGGCTCACTGCAACCTCAAATTCCTGGGCTCAAGCAATTCTCCCATGTCAGCCTCCCATATAGTTGGTACCAAAGCCACATGCCACCACACCTAGCTAATTTTTAAATTTTTGTACAGATGGAGTCTTACCATCTTGCCCAGGCTAGTCTTGAACTCCTGGACCCAAGAGATCCTCCTATCTCAGCCTCTCAAACTCCTGAGATTACAGGTGTGAGCTACTATGTATGCCCTGCCAACAAAACTTTTTTTTTTTTTGCCTGACCCCCAGCAACAAAACTTTTGATTTCTTCCTTATAATAGTTTCTTTTCAAATAACTTGGACAAGAAATGTTTGCACGGAATGTGTTTTAACTTGAAAAGTATGAAATAATCTTGAGTCTACTATTTTTGTTTTTTAATGAAAATCATTAATCATTTACATTTTTTACAGATATCCAATTTATTTGGGAAGCTATATGTTATTTTCATAAAAATTCTTAACTTACAGAATGTCCACTACTTAGAATTTCCTGGTTTTTTTTTTGTATTTTAAATATGATGTTATTATATTTAAATATGATGTTAGATGTTAGAGACATCTAATAATCATCATGAAGGAAAAGAGGTTACTTTTATTGCAGTCCTGCTATGTGCTTTATACATGTTATTTAGTCCTTTCAAAAACTTTTCAAGTAAGTGATACTATTTTTATTTTGTAGATGTGGATCATGAGATTTAGAGAGAGGATGTAAAATATAGCCAAGATAATACAGTCTCAGTGAGAGGTGAAGCTGAGATTTGAACCCAAGTCTTTCTAGAAACAAAATTTGTCTGATTCTCATCACATTTCATTGCAGGGAAAAAATAATTCCATCCTGGCTCTATTTTTATTTATAGCCAGAAACGGACCTCTCACTGTCTCCACTGCTACCATTCTGGTCTAGGTTTCCCTGATGTTTTGCCTCTATTACTGTAACATCTCCTAATTGTTTTCCCTGCTTCTCTCTTTGATCCCTGCAGTTGATTTTTAATAGCTAATGCAATCCTTTAAAAACGTAAGTCAGGCTGGGCACGGTGGCTCACTCCTGTAATCCTAGCACTTTGGGAGGCTGAGGCGGGCAGATCACCTGAGGTTGTGAGTTCAAGATCAGCCTGACCAACATGGAGAAACCCCATCTCTACTAAAAATACAAAATTAGTCGGGCAAGGTGGTGCATGCCTGTAATTCCAGGTACTCAGGAGGCTGAGGCAGGAGAATTGCTTGAACTCGGGAGGTGGAGGTTGCGGTGAGCCACGATTGTGCCATTGCACTCCAACCTGGGCAACAAAAGCGAGACTCCATCTCTCTCTCTCTCTCTCTCTCTCACACACACACACACACACACACACAAAAGAAAAAAGAAAAAAAAGTAAATCAGGTCATGTTATTCCTCTGTTCAAAATTCTTCCATCACTCCCCATTTCACATGGAGAAAATACAGAGTTCCTACAATGACTGAGGTGATCTGGTGTCCCTTTCTTTCTCTCTGACCTAATCTCTGACTTCTTCCCCTTGCTCATTCCTCTCTAGCTTGCCAAGCACATGTCTGCATGGCTAATTCACTTACCCCTTCAAGTCATTACTAAACTCTCACTTTCACAATGAGGCTTACTTTGATCCACTGTTTAAAACTGCAACCCCAGTGGGACTTAAGATGGAATAATTTGGGATTTTCAGGACTTTGATTACATGCTTTAGATATCTAAAATTCTCTGCTATGTTCATTGAGAACTACTTTTTTTTTCATTTTGAAATACAGAATAGGAATATA
The DNA here is from genome assembly GCF_037993035.2 of Macaca fascicularis. Taxonomy (NCBI): domain Eukaryota; kingdom Metazoa; phylum Chordata; class Mammalia; order Primates; family Cercopithecidae; genus Macaca; species Macaca fascicularis. The sequence goes on from NC_088375.1 coordinate 29,527,111, forward strand.
TCTAAAACACCAAAAACATATATTTATAAGTAGAATAGTAAGGACACACATAGTATTTTCTGATCATTGACTGTATCTCATTGCAAGAAATACATTTTATTGTGACCTCGTGTATCTATATAAAATGGAAATAAAAGTTTTACAAAATACTTAGCATTTCTGTGTGTTATACTCATATATTTTCCATTGAATTCCATTCCTTTCTTTTCCATTATGAAAATATGTTGGTCAAGTTCTACAAAATTTATTTCACAACTCATTTATTGGTTACAACCTATAGTTTAAAAATATTGGGCTATTCTTCAAATCCCATTAATTCAGGAGATAAGATATGAATTTTTTGCATTAACTTCTTGAAAACGTACACTGCAGAGGGTGATGATTGAAAAGTCATTCATACTTCTGAGTTATTGGCATGTAGCTATTAGTGCATTTTGCATATTCATGCTCAGATTAACAAAAGTAGTATAGATTATGTTGCATAAATATGTAATTAAATAATTATAAGTGCTTATATTTTGTTAATATTATTTGCTAATGGTAGAACTCTTACATTAGAAGTGTTTTTTTCCATCTAGTGGATCAGGAGATTTCTATCGTTTTTTCCCCCCCCCCAATATCCAAATTTCAGTATTTTAATTTTTGGCTGGTGCTTATTTTCCCATCTTTATTGATATTAGATACAATGAAGAAAAATATTCAATAATAAAATTTATGCTTCATTGTTTTAAAGTATCACAATAATAATTAACATATAACCCTACATAGCTTATTGTACATTTGTTTATTGGTATCTTAATTTCTTAGCACTGAAAACATTGATACCTCTATAATATTCTCTAATATAGTGTAGTCTCTAAATTTGAAATTTCCTAATATAATCTTTCTTAAATGTAGGAGATATATATTCCGAGCTTATCTTTTACCATTGTCCTCTTACATGTAATGCTACAGACATATTAAATTGGCTTGTCCCTCCCTCCTTGCCTACTTCCCTTCCTTCTATCTTTCCTTCCTCCTGCCTTTCTGCCTCCTTCCTTTCCTTCCTCCCTCCCTTTTTTCCTTCCCTTTAACTAATATTTTTGAACACCTGCTATGTGCCATGTGTAGTAGTGGGAAGAAAATAAATGACATAGTCTTTGCTGTCACTGAACTCAAACTGAATACTAACAGTCCCATTTATGAAAGTGAAAACAGAAAGCTTTAAGATTATTTAGAAAGACAGAGGTGGTGGCTGGGCATTATGGCTCATGCCTGTAATGTCAGCACTTTGGGAGGCCGAGGTGGGTGGATCACTTGTGGTCAGGAGTTCAAGACCAGCCTGGCCAAAATAGTGTCTCTACTAAAACTACAAAAATTAGCCGGGTATGGTGGTGCACGCCTGTAATCCCAGCTACTTGGGAGGCTAAGGTGGGAGAATTGCTTGAGTCCTAGAGGCAGAGGTTGCAGTGGGCCGAACCGAGATTGTGCCACTGCACTCTAGCCTGGGCAACAGAGTGAGACTCTGTCTTTAAAAAAAAAAAAGTCAGAGGTGGAATCAGATTCTGTGATGAATTAGAAGAGGCATCAGAAGATACTCTTGAGTCTTCATATTTTAAAGATGTAGAAACTGAGTCTCATAGATCAGATGATGTGGTGAGGTTACAGCTGAAACCCAAGCTGGTTTCTTGACTAGTGTTCTTTCCTTACCACCTCTTCTCTCTTGACTATCATATTGCCTGCCCAGATCCCGTGTTGTCATATATTTTTGTATGTGGTTTGTGCTGTCAAAGACCTCTTTTCAAAATGCACACACTCAACCATAGACTTCTACCATTATTGGTTTTGTTCCTTGAAATTAGAATTGGAACAATTAGAGATGCGTCAGTGGAAAGGCAATGAAAGAGGGCCATTAAGTGCTAATAAATGCCTCTCCTCATGGGAACGGAGATCTTTTCTTTTCTATGTATTTGAGCTCTTTTCACTGGTGCTTTTAAGTGGTTAGAAATAACACTTGCCACACGCTCGCGGAATACTCTTGATGCCAGGGGGTTCATTTTATTCTGTATTTGAATTGAGCACACTGCAGTTGGAATGTGTGTTGACTCTTGTTGATTTACACATTCATTCCATGTTTTGCATTAACCTTTTCTCATGGAAGACAGAATAGTGAGAGCTCTTAGAGAATGAGGTCTTTAGGTAGCTGATGACTTTAAAAGGTTAAAGTTATAAGTGTTTACGTTGATATATTTTCCTTTTCATATCACCCTAAAATCTAGATAGAGTAGTCTTCCCTTATCTGAAGTTTTATACTCTGCTGTTTCAGTTACCTATGGTCAGTTGTGGTCTGAAAAGACTAAATGGAAAATTCCAGAAATACACAATTTATACTTTAAATTGCGTGTTATTCTGAGTAGTTAGTTAAATCTCTCCTCATTCTGCTTTGTCCCACATGGGATGTAAATTATCTCTTTGCCTAACATATCCACGTGGTATATACTATCTACCTGTTAGTATTATAGAGTCAGTGACTATCTGTGGTTTCAGGCACCCACTGGGAGTCTTGGGACATGTCTCCTTTAGGTAAGGGGGAGCTACTGAACAGTGTGACAAATTGGATGTAGCCTACCCTCAAGCTACATGCTTACCTGTGACTAGCAAGAGATAATCACCACTTGTTGATATGGTGATATATTAGCTTCAGAAATGAATTTAGGTAAATAATAAATGAATCCGGAATAACTTACCAATACTAAAAATGATGACAATGATAGTAATGATGATGATAAGGATAATAGCAGCTAATATATTTGACTACTTACTATGGGCCTGTAAGACTATGCCTTATAGAAATGAGCAAGGTGGTCCTGTCCTAAGAGAGCTTACATAGGAGAGGATTTGACTTGGACTCCTGGTACTTTTGGAATAAACAGTAGGGGTATCTAAATATGCTGGCATATCAGGAAATGCTTCCCACAGGAGGCTGTGTCAACATGTCTTTAAGAGTGAGTTGGGTAAAGAATAAAAAATACAAAAATTAGCTGGGCGTGGTGCCACGTGCCTGTAATCCCAGCTATTCAGGAGGCTGAGGCAGGAGAATCGCTTGAACGGGGGAGGTGGAGGTTGCAGTGAGCTGGAGCGCCACTGCACTCCAGCCTGGGCAACAAGAGCAAAACTCTGTCTCAAAAAAAAAAAAAAAAGATGTTAGGGGGAAAATGAGGTATTTAATTGGAAGCCAAAAAAGTGTAGGTTGGTTTCACCACTAAAACAGAATGGAGCACCACCATGGTCACATCCTGTTTATTTTAAAAGAATGGAATCTGATTTTCCAATTAACCAGGAAGGATTTAAGTGGATTCTTGGATCCAGCTTTTCTCTCACTCTCTGGAAGCCACATCCATGATTCCTCCATGCAAATTTTTTATTCCCAGAACAGCTGGCTCCGAAGTGATTCCACACTAATTTCACACTTCTGTGTTGACTCCTCAAAAAGTAAAATATTGAGATTCTTAAAGATGTCAGTAAAAAATAAGTAAAAGCATTGTGTTTCCTGCAATTGAATTTGTAGGTGTGTTTTTCAAATAAAATTATGATGGTGTTGAGTACTTCATATTATAGAGTAGCTGACAGCATCAAAATATGATTATTTGCAAATCTGTAAGTATTAATATTCTTAATATATGGCAATAATTTAGAGAAAAAAGTAAACTGCAGTAGAAAATTTCCAATTAAATCTGTAGATTTTGGTAAAATTACTTCCTCTAGCGATTAAAATGGCATTGTAATGGTTGGCAAAGTTCCTGGATTTGGACATGAAAGTACAGAGCTATTTTAATAGCACTATTGTGTTCAGGGTGTGGAATTGGATTCTTGACCTCAGTGCTTCTTGGAGCAGGAGGTGGGCAGTATTAGTGTGATTTGTCTGTCTTTCTCTTCCTATCTCCTTTCTTTTCCCTCTTTCCCTGTTTCCCTTTCCTTCTGTTTCTTTTTTTGTTGGATCAGTATATTGAAATATTGTGAGATAGTACTCCTATAGGAATTATTATGGTGCACAGATTTTTTTTTTTTTTTTTTTTAAGACGGTCTCATTCTGTCACCCAGGCTGAAGTGCAGTGGCATGAACATGGCTCACAGCAACCTCGATCTCCTGGGTTCAAGCAATCCTCCTGCCTCAGGCTCCTGAGTAGCTGGGACTACAGGCTGAAGCCACCAAGCCCAGCTAATTTTTAAATTTTTTGTAGAGAGGGGAGTCTCGCCATGTTGCTCAGGCTGGTCTGGAACTCCTGGGCTCAAGTGATCCTCCTGCCTTGGCCTCCCAAATTGTTGGGATTACAGACGTAAGCCACTGTGCATGGCCAGAACATTATATTAAATACTTTGAAAATTAAGTTTTAAAAGAGATTTCTCTGTTTGTTTGTTTGTTTGTTTGTTTTTTTGAGATGGAGTTTTGCTCTTGTCGCCCAGGCTGGAGTGCAATGGCACAATCTCGGTTCACCGCAACCTCCGCCTCCTGGGTTCAAGTGATTCTCCTACCTCAGCCTCCTGAGTAGCTGGGATTACAGGCGTCCGCCACCACCCCCGGCTAATTTTGTATTTTTGGTAGAGATGGGGTTTCTCCATGTTGGTCAGGCTTGTCTCAAACTCCCAACCTCAGGTGATCTGCCCACCTCGTCCTCCCAAAGTGCTGGGATTGCAGGCGTGAGCCACCGTGCCTGGCTGAGATTTCTCTGTTTTTAAGGAAAAAATTTTAAAAATGTATTGGTTCCGTATTTTTAAAAAATTTTATTTTCTTCAAATTCCATTCCATGTCATTAGACAGGGTCAATAATATTGGCCCACCTAGTATTCTGTAGTTTGTAATTTGGTGAATACGTTTGAGTCTTAAATGTTCATAATATCAATTTAAATGACCCCAGCAAATTATTGGTGAGTTGAGAGTCATCTTGCCTATTCTTTTGGTCCATATAATGCCTTGTAACTGTCTGCCAGTTGTAAATTAGATATAGGATTGTTTTCTCTCCATGTCATGACTGTATGGAGCAATGATGAATCTTCTTGAAAGGGTATGTAGAAAGTAAAAAATATTTAGTGCCTAGGCACTGAAGGAGGCTCTGAGGGAACACACAGGGGTGAGGGAGCAGACAATGTGTGTTGAGAGCTTAGGTAGAGACATGTGGGGTGGGGGGATCTCGAGAAGACTCCCAGAGAAGATGACATACAGCTGAGTGTTGAAGATTTAGGGGGATAGGGATGTGCCTAGACACCAAGTCTGAGAGCACAGATGCACACGGAGACTTCCACTTGAGGACAAGGCTTTATTTCTGCTTTGTTTACTATTATATCTCCAGTGTCTAAAGCTTCATTTAGCTTGTAGTAGACACATAATGCACATTTGTTGAAATAATAGGTTAAATTAATTGTAAGGGGTTCTATGCCTCTGAGTAGGGTTTCACTTGGGGAGTGGTCAGAAATAAAATATTTTGTAAGTGATAATAAGATTTGGATTTCATGCTAAAGATAATGGGGAGTCATTCAGTGATTTAAAGTCTGGTAATGATGTGATAGAACCGATGTCCCTGTTAAAGTTGGATAGGAGGGTGCTCCAATTAGATGCAGGGAAATTAGTCGTGAGAGTAGTGTAGCACTTTATATGAGAGTTGGTGGCAGCTAGAGTGGTGATCCAAATAGACAAGAGAGGGTGAATTTAAGAGATATTAAGATAGAATCAGGAGGACATGGTGACCAACTTGGAGCATGAGGATAGAGGTAGATGGAGGATGGATGATTCCGAGGTGCTTGGCTTGGCTGACGTATATGGATGCTGATGATGTGGATTATGATTGGGAATGAAGGTGGAGAAACATTTGGATAGATTGTAATGAATTGAGTTGTAGAGATGTTTGCTTCCAGACACATAGTGGAGCTGTTTAAGAGGTTAATATGATTTTGAGTTCTAGTGTTTGGCTTACCTCTCTGGTAGTCCCTTTCTATTCTCTCAGTTCCACTTCTTTCAGGTACCCATTAAACGTTGGTATTTCCTGAGAGTCCATATTAATCACTTTTTTCCACTCCATTCCTATTCATCTGTTCTTTTGGCTTCAACTTTCTGCTCTGTTGCTGACTATCAAATTATTGTCTCCAGACAAGACTTTTGTCCTGAGTGCCAACTGTTCAGTCTAACTGTCTACATGTTGTTTCAATCTGGGTATTCCCCAGGCATGTAAAGATCAATGTGTACAAATAAGGACTGCTCATTTTCTTCCCCCATTTCTTTTACAATGTAGAGAAAAATGGTCAAGAGCACAAATGCTAGAGTTAGACTCTCTAGATTTGAGTCCCATATGTCACTTACTAGCTTTATGACCCTGTGCAAATTATCTGACTTTTGTGTGCTTCTGTTTTCTCATCTGTGAAGTAAGAATAACAATAGTACCTACCGCATAGGATATTATGAGATCAAACAAGTTAATGCATATAAAGCTATCAGATTGGTGCTGGCACATGGTAAGCACTATGTTAACCAGATCTTCCTTTATTTCTTGCCCTGGTTAGTGATACCATTGTTCAACCAGCTACCCAAACCAGAAATGTGACATTTATCCTAACTCTTCCATATCACTACATCAGAAGGAGATTCATCAGAAGGAGCGGCATCAGAAGGAGATTCCATATCAAAGCAATAATTAAATCCTGCCATTTGTCTTCTTTCCATCTCTACCATTACTGCCTTGGACTTGACCTTTATTATCTTCGTTCTGAATGACCTAGACTGGCTAGTGACTAGTGACTCATCATTCTGTCTTTGATCTTTCTCTTTTTCAATGTTCTCTATATATCCCCAGTGATTATTCTGAAATGCAAATGTGATCACTTAAAACTCTATAGTGCCTTCTTGTTCTCACAGAAAATAGACAAACACAAACTACCAGTAAAGACCTCTGAGGTCTGTTCTGGCTTCCTTCTCTAGACTCTTCTCTATCTCATTCTGATCCCTCTTTAATGTTTACAGTTCTGTGATGTTTTGTGCTACTCTGGTCTTCCATGTCTTCGTACATCTGGTTTTCTGTGGAAGGCCTCCTACCTCATATTTCTTCTCAGATATTGTTTCTGGCAGCTCCTCCAAGCAGGGTAGATATTCTTTGCTGTGTGTTGATACGGTATCTTGTGTGGAACTTAAGCATAGTACCTGTTATGCTTATTATAGTTATTTTTTATTTGCATATTGTCTTCCTCCAAGGCTGAGCTTCTTTATTTTTGAATACATTGGCTCCATGAATCAACTTCTAGGAAACTATGAGTTATGCCCCCATCTTCAGTTAAGGGCAGATGTTACACATTTATTTACTGTACAGATTATCTGGTTAACAATCATTTACATCTATATTGAAGAGACCATCTCTGTAGTTACTTTATTTGCTGCCAGGGGGGAATTTTTTGGAGTTTTGTTGATACAGCTAGTGTGCTGTCCTTTTTCAGGCTTCCAAAGGTCATTCTTTTCCTAGTGGAACAATAACTATATTTCCTGGTAACTCAGTTACTGGAAGAGCCAATAAGAAATGTCATCAAGGTGGTTCTTAAACCATAGTGTGGGAATTGTACTCTATTTTTTGTCTAGGAGTCAGGAAGCTGTGAAAGAGCATTGACTTATTGCATGAAGACCAGCTGTTAACACTGAAGATTAATGCTTTATTGAGATGGGTTGAGAGAAAAGAAAGGCATTTGATTTGTAGCTGGCATATGGCACCCAGAGGGAAGCACTTTCTCTGACTAAAAATCTGTACAGTTCAACCACAAATAAGGCATTTGGGCAATATAACAGAATCAATTTAATAACACTGAGTTTTCAGGTTACTCTTTGAAGGTACATTTTTCAGGAAAAATGGCATACATATTTTATTTTTATATAGATTTATTAGAAAATAAATTAAAAGTATGTAGTCTAAATCCAAAGTAATACTAAAGGAATAGTCATTATTTTTCCAGCATTAATTTAAAAAATGTTTTCCCATAAAACATGCTTACAGGTTTTCCCATAAAATATGCTTATGGGAGAAAAATCTATTGCACAGAAAATGATACAATTCAGTTGGATGGTGGTGCTCAGTGGCTAATGAATTATTCAATGTTGTTCATGTCAGTGCTTTGGCTCCCTGTTGCTGAAGGCAGGCATGAGGGCTTTCCCAACCCTTGTAAGTCATCAACACTAAGAGGATAGTTCAAGTGGGGTCTGTGGCTCCTATCTTCAAATTCCAGTAGCAAAATGTTAAAATATTGTATGTAGGTGCTTAGTTTTTCAAGGCAAATGAATACTATAGTATCAAGGAAAACACACTGTGGCTGTGTTATATCAAAAATAGTAGTAACATTTTCCCGTGGTGCTTGGGTTTTAAAATTTTAAAATTGTTGGCGTATGTTGCATTTCATTTGATCCATACAACTTGGACCATAGTTAGCATTATCTCAGTTTAGTAGTAAAAGAAATGGGTTCTGAGAGAATTTTGCCCATTCAGTGGCAGAGCTAATATTCAAAGCAAGGTTCTGTGTTTCTCACTTGAGGACTCATCTCCTTAGTTCACACAGCAAGAGTGTGCTGGGCCATCAGAAGGAGATGTATCTTTAGGATGGCCAGATTAGCTGCTCACTCTTCAGAAGAGAGAAGCTTTTCTTTAGCACTTTGTTGTACTTCAGAGATGCCTGTGAAGCGGGAGAGACTTCCAAATAGTAAAATTTGATTATCAAAATTTTTGGCTTTTTGTGAGAATGTATCTGTCAGAGGTAGGACTGGTGAGAGCCATGAAGGGAACTAGTAACTGTGAGTTAATAAGAAGGGGGTTGGATACCGGAATCTATTTATTACTCTTAATGAAAAGGTCTGTTTGCTTAATAAAAAAATGTAGAGAAAAATGTTAGATGTATCTGTGGATTTTTAGTCAACACACAATTATTTGCTATTTATAATGTTTGATATGTTCTATTTTGCTTTACCAGTGTTCACAGGGATTGTTACTAAATCTGCATATAAATTTATGGTCACAAGCATGAATTGAAACAGGTCTCAGCATGAAGGTATAGAGTGACTAAACCTTTTTTTGTTCTTTCTTCTCTCTGTCCTTTCTTCTCTGCCTTTTTTTCTTGAAGAAAATATTTTATTGACTTGTTAAATGGCGTTATTCAGGCCATTCATCATTTTTCCTTGGCATTTTATACATCCTGAAATTTCACTCATGGTCCTCATGGCTCAAACAGATGCCCTCCAGCTCCTTTTCTTTTTATATCCCAACTTAAATTTTTTTTAATTATTATTGTACTTTGAAGTTCTGGGATACATATGCAGAACGTGCAGGTTTGTTACATAGGTATACGTGTGCCATGGTGGTTTGCTGCACCCATCAACCTGTCATCTACTTTAGGTATTTCTCCTAATGCTGTCCCTCCCTTGACCCTCCACTGCCTGACAGGCCCTGGTGTGTGATATTCCCCTCCCTGTGTCCATGTGTTCTCACTGTTCAGCTCCCACTCATGAGTGAGAACATGCGGTGTTTGGTTTTCTGTTCTTGTGTTAGTTTGCTGAGAATGATGGTTTCCAGCTTTATTCATGTCCCTGCAAAGGACATAAACTCATCCTTCTTTATGGCTGGGTAGTATTCCATGGTGCCATCTAGCTCTTTACTCTGGAGTTTTGCTTTTTTCCCTTCCTCAATTCATTTTGATTCTCAAATTAACCTCTTCCTTTTTGGTTTAAAATAAAACAAACAAAACAAAGTAGATGCTTTGTTTATTTTGATTAAATTTTAAATGATTGTTGAAGCTATCTAAACTACCAGTTATTCTAATATAGCACATGAAGAATATTAAAAGTTATTTAGTTATATGTATTTAAATATATTCAAATCATCATTATAAGGAGACTATTGTTCTTTCTCTTTTCTGAACTCCAATGTAGTTTGTCTTCCCTTCTTTAATGGTTTTCATGAATATGTTTTGTTCCCATTAGGTTCCAAATTCCTGGTGTCTACCCAGCATGAGTCCATGCCCACAGCGTCTCCCTAGCACTTCTTAATTTCTCAGTGAATTTTTTTCATTGAATAAATAATGCTATTTCAGTGGCATTTTCAAAAGCACGTGCAAATCTGTAATTTCACTATTTTCTATTGTAGTCATATACACTGACATTCTAAATGAACTTTGGTCCTTGAAGTCAATGAGAAAAGTCATTAACTCAAGGTTGTTTAGTACTATTTCCTCTGTCAGAACATACAGTAGCACTTGCCAAATAAATTAGTTGTAGTGGGAGAAATTTGGCTTGATTCTATCTTTTTGACTCTCCATTCCAAACTATCAGTGCAGCTAAACGCTTGGGTTTTGGAGCATTCTCACTGTCCTTTGCCTATTTTATAAGCTGCTGTTCATTGAAATCCCATCTGTGTTGAAGCTCTGTTCTGCCAAATTTCCTACAAAACTCATAGTATGCCACGTGCCATTATTGCCCACTGAATTGTTGAGTAACATATCCTGACTTGAGGCCAGTGGTTTTCAAACCTTGGTGAGCATCAGAAACATCTGAGAGCTTGTTAAGAGTACAAATGCTGCATGCCTTCCCCTGAATATAATGAATCTGTAGCTTCAGGAGTAGTCCTGGGTGTCCGTGGTTATAACACTTTCTGGTGGGCCTGGAACCACATTTTGAGAAACACTGCCATTGAGTGAAAAGTTTATTTTGAGTGGAATTCTGTGATGATTCCTCTAAAAGTTGTGAGACATTCTAAATGTGTTTATGAACTGTGCTATAGATATGTTTATGAATTCTTTGACATTGCAGAATCAGCAATAATTTATGTGGCATTGCAGATGTAATGTTATGTAGTACTCTCTTTGCTGCAGTTTTATTGGCTTAGTGTTTAGTAATATGCCATTTGAAATATGAACTTGATCAAAACCTCCATTTATCAGGAATAAGAACAAATGGAATGAGAACAAACAAAACTCAAGTTGCAATGTTTGTTTTCTGCTGTTAATTTCTACAGACGAAATATCTGTTTCTGCTTGATCTCACGTTTTATGTGTCCTTTTTTTTAGACAAGAGTCTCACTCTGTTGCACAGGCTGGAGTGCAGTGGTGTGACCTTGGCTCACTGCAACTCCGCCTCCTAGGCTCAAGCGATCCTCCCACCTCAGCCTTCTGAGTAGCTGGGACTAGAGGCCCACACCACCATGTCTGGCTGGCTAATTTTTGTAGGTTGTTTTTTTTTTTTTTTGGTAGAGCTGGGTTTTTGCTACATTGTCCAGGCTGGTCTCGAACTCCTGGGCTCAAGCGATTCAACAGCCTCGGCCTCCCAGAGCGCTGGAATTACAGGTGTAGACCACTGTGCCTGGCCTTGTTTCCTTTTATTGGAGAAAAATGTCAGTATATTTAGAGGATACAATCTAATGTGCCTTTAGTAATGGTCAGTATTTGACGGTGCTAATATTGATCTTGAGGCCAAAGAGTGTACTGGGTTTTTTTAATTATCAAAAAGAGTTTAAGAATTAATTTCAGTATCAAATATTTTCTTTAATGCTGATTCTCTGAAAATCAAAATTAATTGATAATACACAGGAACTAAGTGGAAACTTTTATAAATTTCAGCTAGATGAATGAATGGCATATTCCAATGAGGTCATTATGATAATATACATGGATTTCTATGCAATCAATATAAGGACCTCCTTCTTTTTTTTTAATTTTGAAAATGCTTCTTTTATTAAGATGGGCCTATCATTTTTTGGATAAGTGATACATTGAAAGGTTGGGAATTAGGAGAATTGCTGTGGAACTTGGTTTATGAATGTATAGGTGATCGGAATTCCTTCATGACTTAATCGATATTTCTTACTTTTTTTAGGGACTTTCTTCCTCGCGGGTCGGGCATTGTAACAAGACGACCTCTTGTGCTACAGCTTGTTACTTCTAAAGCAGGTAATGAATGAAGATGTCTACCACATGGATGGGCATATCCTGTGGCACCTTTTGCCTTCATAGGTGTGGGGTTGTACCAATAGAAACGTGTTTGTGGTCACCCCACTGTGAGCAGCTGCCCACATTTCTCTCCAGAATGCTGCCTTCTTCGTTGATCTTTTCATTCCTTTGATTACATTAAAGGGGATAGTTTCATGGATTTTTAAAAATACCTACTTAAAAAATTTTTTATTGCTCATTGTAATCCATCTATATAATTTTACAGTACAGCACAACCACTAATACTCTTTTGGTATGCTTTCTGTGTGTGTGTGTGTGTGCACGTGCACTTGGGGATTAACTTATAAAATTCAACAACCATATAATATCTGTATGGATGTGTATGTGCGTATCTATATTTACACCGTGCTATGCTTGTTCCTCTCTCTTGCACCATGATAATTTGATAGGTAAATGATGCTTGTTTTTATTTTCATTTTATTTTAGCAACTGGTGATGTTGAATTTTTTTTTTCAGGTTTCCTTGCCATTTGTATTTCTTCTCTTGTGAACTGGCCATTTTTCTTTTTCCCCATTTCTTTTTGGGGATTTTACTACTTTTCCTATCAATTTCTTTGAATGCTTAAGACTGAAGCACCTCATAAAAATCATCTATCATAAATTGTAAATATTTTTAATAGCTTGTTAAAGATACCGTTTACATACCATTTAACTTGACCAAATAGAAGTTAACAGTTCAATAGGTTTTAGTCTTTTCACAGGTATATGCAACCATCTCCACAATCAGCTTTAGGACTGTTTGATCACTCCCAAAAGAAAGCCTGCATGCTTCTGCTGTCACCCCTTTTCATAACACCTTTTCCCACCACTCCAGCATAGGCACTACTAACCTATGTTCTGTCTCTATGGATTTCCCTATTCTGGACATGTCATATGAATGGAATCATTTAATATGTGGTCTTTTGTAATAGGCTTTTCTTGCTTGGGATAATCTTCAAGGTTCATCCATGTTGTAGCATGTATTGGAACTTCATTTCTTTTTATGGCCTAACATATTTCATTGTCTGGATAGACCACATTTTGTTTGTCCATTTATTAACTGAGGAGCATTTGAGTTGTTTCCACCCTTTGGTTCTTATGAATAATGTTGTTATAAACATTCATGTACATGTTTCTGCGTGGACATGTGTTTTCATTTCTCTTAGAAATATACCTGAATATAATTACTGGGCCATGTAGTAACTCTATGTTTAATTGTTTAAGGAACTGACAGACTGTTTTCAAAGCAGCTGCCCCATTTTACATTCCTACCAGCAGTGTATGAGGGTTACAGTTTTTCTATATCCTTGCTAACCCTTGTGGGTAAGAAGTGATATCTCATTGTGGTTTTGACTTGCATTTTCCTAGTGACTAAGGATACTGAGCATCTTTTCATGTGCTTAATGATCATTTGTATATCTTATTTAGATAAATGTGTATTCATTACCTTTGCCCAGTTTTAAATTTGGTTATTTGCCTTTGTATTACTGAATTGTAACAGATATATATTAGATACAAGTCCAATATCAGATATTTGATTTGCATTTTTTTTCTATTTTATAGGCCCTTTTCATTTTCTTGACAGTGTCCTTTGAAGCACAAGATTTTTTTTATTTTGGTGAAGTCCAATTTATCTACTCATTCTTTCATTTCTCATTATTTTTGTATATATCTAAGAATCCTTTGCCAAAACCAAGGTTATAAAAGTTTATTCTATGTTTTCTTCTAGGAGGTTTATAGTTTTGATCTTACACTTAAGTCTTTGATCTATTTTTTAAAATTACTAATTTTTAAATTTGAAATTTCATTTTACATTTGGGGATAGGTGGAAGTTTGTTATATTGCATAATATGTAATGCTGAGGTTTGGGTTTCTAGTGAAACTCTCAACCAAATAGTAAACATAGTCCCCAATAGGTAGTATTTGAGCCTTCACTCCTCTTCCACTTTTCCCCTTTTTGGAGTTCTTTGCGTCTGTTTTTCCCATCTTTATATCCATGTTTACCCACTGTTTAGTTCACACTTATAAGTGTGAATGTGTGGTATTTTATTTCCTATTTCTGTTATTTCTCTTAGAATAATGACCTCCAGCTCAGTCCATGTTGCTGTGAAGGACATGATTTCTTTTTTTTTTCACTGTACCCTAATGATACTGTTATTTTGGTTTAGGGAATGCAATTTTTTTTTTTTTATTATACTTTAAGTTCTAGGGTACATGTGCATAACGTGCAGGTTTGTTACATATGTATACTTGTGCCATGTTGGTGTGCTGCACCCATCAACTCGTCATTTACATCAGGTATAACTCCCAACGCAATCCTTCCCCCTCCCCGCTCCCCATGATAGGCCCCGGTGTGTGATGTTCCCCTTCCCGAGTTCAAGTGATCTCATTGTTCAGTTCCCACCTATGAGTGAGAACATGCGGTGTTTGGTTTTCTGTTCTTGTGATAGTTTGCTGAGAATGATGGTTTCCAGCTGCATCCATGTCCCTACAAAGGACACAAACTCATCCTTTTTGATGGCTGCATAGTATTCCATGGTGTGTATGTGCCACATTTTCTTAATCCAGTCTGTCATTGATGGACATTTGGGTTGATTCCAAGTCTTTGCTATTGTGAATAGTGCTGCAATAAACATACGTGTGCATGTGTCTTTATAGCAGCATGATTTATAATCCTTTGGGTACATACTCAGTAATGGGATGGCTGGATCATATGGTACATCTAGTTCTAGATCCTTGAGGAATTGCCATACTGTTTTCCATAATGGTTGAACTAGTTTACAATCCCACCAACAGTGTAAAAGTGTTCCTATTTCTCCACATCCTCTCCAGCACCTGTTGTTTCCTGACTTTTTAATGATTGCCATTCTAACTGGTGTGAGATGGTATCTCATTGTGGTTTTGATTTGCATTTCTCTGATGGCCAGTGATGATGCGCATTTTTTCATGTGTCTGTTGGCTGTATGAATGTGAAGGACATGATTTCATTCTTTTTTATGGCTGCATAGTATTCCATGATGTATGTGTCCCCTATTTTCTTTATCCAGTTAAGTGTTGGTAGACTTAGGTTGATTCCACGATTTTGATATTGTGAATAGTGCTGCAGTAAACATACAAGTATGGGCATCTTTTTGAAATAATAATTTCTTTTCCTTTGGGTAGCTACCCAGTAGTGGGATTGCTGGGTCAAATGGTAGTTCTATTTTTAGTTCTTTGAGATCTCTCTATACTGTTTTCCATAGGGGTTGAACTGATTTACATTGCCACCAATAGGTTATAAGTGTTCCCTTTCCTCTGCAGCCCTGCCATCATGTGTTATTTTTGACTTTTTAATAAGAGCTGTATTAGTCTATTTTCACACTGCTGTAAAGAACTGCCCAAGACTGGGTATTTTATAAAAGAAAGAGGTTTAATTAACTCACAGTTCAGCATTGCTGGGGAGGTCTCAGAAAACTTACAATCATGGTGGAAGGCAAAGGGGAAGCATGGCACCTTCTTCACAAGGTGGCAGGAAGGAGAAGAGCCCAGCAAAGGGGGAGGAGCCACTTAAAACTATCAGATTTCATGAGAACTCTCTTACTATCATGAGAACAGCATGGGGGAAACTATCCCCCATTAATTACCTCCACCTGGTCTCTCCTTTGACATGTGGGGATTGTGAAGATTATGGGGATTACAATTCAAGATGAGATTTGGCTGGGGACACAAAGCCTAACCATATCAATAGCCATTCTGACTGGTATGAGATGATATCTTATTGTAGTTTTGATCTGTATTTCTTTGATGATTAATTATGTTGAGCATTTTTTCTTATGTTTGTTGACTGCTTTTATGTTTTCTTTTGAGAACTGTCTGTTCCCATCCTTTGCCCACTTTTTTTTTTTTTTTTCCTTTTTGAGACAGAGTGTCACTCTTGTTGCCCAGGCTGGAGTGCAGTGGCGGGATCTTGGCTCACTGTAACCTCTGCCTCCTGGGTTCAAGTGATTCTCTTGCCTCAGCCTCCCAAGTAGCTGGGATTACAGGTGCCCACCACCCTGCCCAGCTAATTTTTTGTATTTTTAGTAGAGACGGGGTTTCACCATGTTGGCCAGGCTGGTCTTGAACTCCTGACCTCAGGTGATCCACCCACCTCGGCCTCCCAAAGTGCTGGGATTACAGGCATGAGCCACCACACCCAACCCTTTGCCCACTTTTTAATGGGATTATTTGTTTTTTTCTTGTCGATTTGTTTAAAGTCCTTATAGATTCTGGATATCAGTCCTTTATTGGATGCATAGGTTGCAAAAATTTTCTCTCATCCTGTAGATTGTCTGTTTACTCTGTTGATAGTTTATTTTGCAGTGCATAATGTCTTTAGTTTATTTAAGTCCCATTTACCTATTTCTGTTTTTGTTGCATTGCTTTTGGGGTCTTAGTGAGAAGTTCTTTTCCTGGGCTGATGTCCGGAGAAGTTTTTCCTAGGTTTTCTTCTAGAATTTTTATAGTTTGAGGACTTACATTTAAGTCTTTAATCAATCATGAGTTAATTTTTGTATGTAGTGAGAGATAGGGGTCCAGTTATTTTCTTCTGCATATGGTTAGGCGGTTTTCCCAGCACCATTTATTGAATAGGATTTTCTTTCCTCATTGTTTTTTGTTGACTTTGTCGAAGACGTGTTGGTTGAAAATATGTGGCTTTACTTCTGAGTTCTCTGTTCTTTTACACTGATCTATGTGTCTATTTTCATACAAGTACCATAATGTTTTGGTTACTATAGCCTTGTATAGTTTAGTATAGAGTAGTTTGAAGTTGGGTAATGTGATGCCTCTGGCTTTGTTCTTTTTGCTTAGGATTGCTTTGGCTATTTGGGCTCTCTTTTTGTTCCCCGTGAATTTTAGTATTATTTTTTCTAATTCTGTGAAAGATGATGTTGTTAATTTGATAGGAATTGCATAGAATCTGTAGATTGCTTTGGGCAGTATAGTCATTTTAACCATATTGATTCTTCTAATCCGTGAGCATGGGATGTCTTTCCATTTGTTTGTGCTTTGATCCATTTTGAATTAATAATTTTATACAGTAAGTGTCCAATTTCATTTACTGCGTGAATATCCAGCAGTCCCAGCACAATTTGTTAAAAAGACTATTCTTTCCTCACTGTAGGATCCTGGCACCTTTGTCGAAAATCTGTTGACCATAGATACATAGGTTTATTTTTGGACTCTCAGTTCTATTCGACTGATGTTTATGTTTATCCTTGTGCTAATAGTGTACTCTCTTAATTACCCTTGCTTTATGGTAAGTTTCAAAATTGAGAATTGTGAGTCCTTCTACTTTGTTTTTTTTTCGGGATTGTTTTGGCTATCCTGGATCCCTTGAAGTTCAATATGAATTTTAGAATCAGCTTGTTTTATCCCAGGAATGTAAGATTGGTTTAACATCTGAAAATCATATCAGTAGAATGAAAAAAAAAATCACAGGATTACCTCAATAGATTCAGAAAAAGTATTTGAGAAAATCCAACATGCATTCATGATAAAACTTAGTAAATAAAGGGGAAGGAACTTCCTCAACCTGATAAAGGGCATGTATGAAAACCACATAGCTAACTTCATACTTCATGGTGACAGACTGGATGCTTTCTGTCTAAAATCAGTAATAATACAAGGATGTCTGCTCTTGTCACTCTTATTCAACATTGTACGGTAGGTTCTAACCAGGACAGCTGGGGAAAGAAAGAAATAAAAGGCATCTACCCTGGAAAGGAAGATGTAAATTTATCTCTTTTTGAAGATGATGTGATCATATGTATAGAAGAACTATACATGTGAAAGAGTCCACTAAAAAACTGTTAGAACTACTAAACTATGTTAGCAAGATTTCAGGATACACTATCAATACACAACAATCAGTTTTTTTTTAAACTTTTATTTTAGGTTTGGGGGTGTGTGTGAAGGTCTGTCGCATAGATAAACCCATGTCATGGAGGTTTGTTGTACAGATTATTTCATTACCCAGGTTTTAAGTCCAGTAAGCCCAGTGCTCAGTAGTTATCTTTTCTGCTCCTCTCCCTCTTCCCACTCTCCACCTTCAAGTAGACCCCAGTGTCTATTGTTTCCTTCTTTGTGTTCAAAAATTATCATCATTTAGCTCCCACTTGTAAGTGAGAACATGCAATATTTGGTTTTTTGTTCCTGCGTTAGTTTGCCAAGGACAATATAGCCTCCATAAAGACACACACATATGAATGTTTATTGCAGCACTATTCACAATAGCAAAGACATGAAATCTACCTAAATGCCCACCAATGACAGATTGGATAAAAAAAATGTAGTACATATACACCATGGAATACCATACCGCCTTAAAAAAGGACAAGATAATGCAGGAACATGGAGGGAGCTGGCTATATTGTTCTTTATTGTAATTCTTAGTTTCCTTTAGGTTTTGCCATCCTCCTGAATCTCAATGATCTTCGTTCCTGTCCATATTCTGAATTCTATTTCTGTCATTTCAGCCAGCTTAGCCTGGTTAAGAACTCATGTTGGAGAACTTGTGTGATCGTTTGGAGGACATATAATACTCTGGCCATTTGAGTTACTGGAGTTCTTGCTTTGGTTCTTTCTCATCTCTGCATGTGGGGTGTTCCTTTAACTGCAGTGTAGATTGAGTACAGTTGATAGACTTCTTTTCTGGATTTTTCACCAATTTAACAAAAGAAATGAAAAACTTATGCTATGAAAGCTATAAATTATTGTTGAAAGAAATTAGAGAAGATCTAAATATTTGGAAAAACATTCCTTGCTCAATGATTGGAAGATGTAACTATGTTAAGATGGCAATACCTTAAAAACTGATCTACAGATTCAGTGCAATCCCTGTCAGAATCCTAGCTGACATCTGGAGAAATCAGATATTTTAAACTATTTTTATAATGTTATAAAATCTGTCTTAAGTTTGATTCAAAGGATACACTCAAGTCCTGTCATTTGACAAAAGTAAATTATTTGTAAATCTACAATGCAGCAGGCACTGTTTGTGGCCCTGAGGATATAAAAGTGATTAGGATAAAGTTTCTGTACTTCTGGTTATTTATATTCTGGATTTATTATTTTAAATATATAGAAGTTTTACTCATTATGGTTGTGAAATCTGTACATTTAGATTTTTTAAAAGTATTTAGCACAGTGCTCTTCACTTTCATACATAAACAATTTTAAACAGTTCTTTACTTTATCTGAAATTTGTTTTCCTGTATGCTGAAACAATTTTTTTCCCAGTTCCCTTTATCTCATATTACAGTGTGGTAACTACTACCATCTATTTCTGAATATCTTTCTGCTTTATTGTACCAATTCCACAGTGTTTTACTTTTGTAGATTCACAATTTGCTTTAATATCTCACCTGGCAAGGCTCTAGTCCTCTCCTATTACTTTTTTTAAATTTAGGGGTTCCATTATAATTGTGTGGAAAAGTCTAGAAAAATTTTGTAAAGATGAAACTATTCTACTAGAATTATTTTGAACCGATAGATTTACTAGGGAATAACTGATACCTTAAAAATATTTATTATTTTTTTCAATCCAAGGATCATACCGTACCCTTTCTTTTCCTTTCCTTTCCCTTCCCTTCCCTTCCTTTCCTTTCCTTTCCCTTTCTCCTTCCTTCCTTCCTTCCTTCCTTCCTTCCTTCCTTCCTTCCTTCCTTCCTTCCTTCCTTCCTTCCTTCCTTCCTTCCTTCCTCCCTCCCTCCCTCCCCCTCCCTCCCTCCCTCCCTTCCTCCCCGTCTCCCTCTCCCTCTCCCTCTCCCTCTCCGTCTGCCTCCCTCTCCCTCTCCCTCTCTCTCCCTTTCTCCCTTCCTTCCTTCCTTCCTTCCTTCCTTCCTTCCTTCCTTCCTTCCTTCCTTCCTTCCTTCCTTCCTTCCTTCCTTCCTTCCTTTCTTTCTTTCTTTCTTTCTTTCTTTCTTTCTTTCTTTCTTTCTTTCTTTCTTTCTTTCTCTCTCTCTCTCTCTCTCTCTCTCTCTCTCTCTCTCTCTCTTCTTTCTTTCTTTCCTCGTTTTTGAGATAGGGTCTCACTCTTTTACCCAGGTTGTAGTGCAGTGGCATGATCATTGCTCAGTAACCTCCAACTCCTCAGCTAAAGCGATCCTTCTGCCTCTACCTCCCAAATAGCTAGGACTACAGTCATGCACCACCATGCAAGGCTAATTTTTAATTTAATTTTTTTTTTTTTTTTTGGTAGAGATGGAGTCTTGCTATGTTGCTTAGGCTGGTCTTGAATTCCTTGGCTCAAGTGATCTTCCCAAAGCAGTTTACCTGCATTGGCTTCTCAAAGTGCTGGGATTACAGGCATGAGCCACTGTACTCCCCACCAACCCCCCACCTTTTTCTTTGTATTTCTTAGTAAAAAATTTTTTCCTTTCCCTCACTTCAGGCATCCTATTAAAATTTTTGATGGTTTCATATAGCGTTCATGCTTTTCTAGATAGGATATTCATTTTTATTTTTATTGTTCTTGTAGTTTACATAGGTTATTTTAAAATTATATTTTGAAACTCCTTATTGCTGATCTTAAAAGCCGTTGCATTTTAAACTTTTTAATTAACCATCTTATTCCACATTTGGTAGATTAAAGTGTTTTAAATTTATTCTCTTGGGTATTTTAGTTATACAGCCATTTCATTTGCACTTCTTAATTTATTCAGTAAATACTCATCATGCAAATACTGGAATGGCTGAGAAAAGAGACATTGACTAGAATATTAATAAATTTCTTTGCAGTGGGGGCCTTTTGGTGAGTATAGACCTGGGAAAATATTCTTACATATTGAGCTCTTTCAAGGTCTAACGTGCTTCTTTCCCATACCCTTTTGCCTTGTGTCTTCTAAGTCCTTGACCATTCCTTCTTTTATTCCTGTTAATCAGTGAGGATCATACCACACATAGCACATCACTTTTCAGGCAAAGTAGACTAGAAATTGTTTCTTCAGGGAAGACTTTCTGTCTACTGTCTTTCAGGTACCTCAAAAAGGGGCTTTTGCATTACAGCACTCCACTCTGGCTGGTGTCAGCTGAAAACTGGGCTAATATGTTTTCATCCGAAGTGAACTTGTTCATAGAGAAATCTCATGTGACTGCAGACTTGGGTTGACGGTGGGCTAATAAAATGGGGGAAAGAAGCAATCTGGGGTTTGTGTTCACTGCTCATGCAGTTGCTTGTGCCTTCAGATCTTAATTGGGACATAAGTATGACTTCCTTTTGATTCATTCATTTATTCAACAAATATTTATTGAATGATTACTAGGTGCCAGGCAAATATTACTGTCATCATGGGGCTTACATTCTAGCTGGAGAGAAACCAACAATGAACAAAACAAATACACAGAATGTTAGATGATAAAGAAAGTGAGCTTTCAAGCCATGCTGATATTTATGTAGGCAGAGGTAAGTTAGAAGGTTGTAAATGGGAGCGGCTTATGTGTTTGAAGTTTAGCAAGGAGGCAAGCAGGGCTGGAGGTGGATGAATGAGAAGGGGTGGCAGGAAATGGGGTAGAGATCTACTGTTGCTGAAACAGTAAGAAAGCTGATTGGGGAGGGTCTTGTGAGCCAGCGATGATGAAAGGGAATGTGATAGAAGCATTAGCGCCTGAAAGTGGGGGCCACTGACTGTAAGTGAAAGAAAGGATAATGTGATTGACATATTGGAGAGTGAGCTAGGATAATTCCTTTATACACAAGGAGGACGGGAAGACACCTCCTCTATTGCAACCAAATGGAAAAAAGAAAATGTGGGCAGCTGTGGATATGTCTGTACTTTTAGCGGTAGAGAGTTAAGGGATTCTTCATTTGCTGACTTTATTCTCTCCAGGAAGTAGAAGATAAGGTATTTGCTGATAGTAATCATTTTCTCTTCTCATTTCCATTAGTTCTGTCTCTCATTCCTCTTCAAAGTTTTATTACTATTGGCTAGGACTTCAGAACCATGCCTTTCTCCTAGTTGTGATGAAAATGCCTTTTGTGTTAAACTATGCATATATTATTTACTGTTCATTTGTCCTGGTGAGGAATTATTTTATTTTAGATTTTAAAAAGATTTTAAAGCATAACAAATAGGTGTGTCATTTTCTTGAGTGCCATTTTGGCATCTGTTGAGATGATCTATTGAGTTACAAAACTCTTTGACATGTTTACCCTTACATTTATAGATTTCTTATTTAAGCATCCTTGCATTTTAAAGATATACTTGATTATAGCAATTAATACTTTTATTGTACTATTGAAGTAATTCCACTAATTTATTTACGTTATTTACATTTCATTGTCTCCATAAACATTTATTTATTATTGTCAAGGTATTGAATCAAAGCTATACTAGTCAGCATAGAATAAGTTAGTAACTCTCCCTCTTCTTCTCTTTTACTTTCTTCTATTAGCTTTTGCAATTCTTAAAAGCCCAGTGACACATTTTAGTCTCTGTTTCCAATTAAGGAGCGCTGCTAGCCTTGCTTTTTACAAAGGGTATGTCTTTGACTCAGGGCTTCAGAGCTAGCAGCTATGGTAAGAGCTTAGGCAAGGTTAGACCTGGGGATGTGGTGTCACCTGGGTCCACAGGTGTGGGATGTCAGGACACTCAGGGACTATCCAAAATCATGTGGATACTGAGTGTCCAATGCAGTGACTTCTTCATAACCCTAGAAAGTCTTATAATGAGATTGGCAGGCCCAGACAAATACTATGTAGGAAACTATAATGATAAGTAGCTACCATTTTTTGAGCATAATCAGCATTACCAGCACTGCACATTTTGATGCTATTTTCATTTAATCCTTACAAAATCTTCTGAGATAGATATTATGATTTCCATTTAGAATAAGAGACCCATTTTAGAAAAAGAGACCTAAGCAATTTATCCAAAGCCACAAGGTTGGTAGGAGTGGGGATTT
Source organism: Macaca fascicularis (assembly GCF_037993035.2). Classification (NCBI taxonomy): domain Eukaryota; kingdom Metazoa; phylum Chordata; class Mammalia; order Primates; family Cercopithecidae; genus Macaca; species Macaca fascicularis. The sequence continues at coordinate 29,550,006 of NC_088375.1, forward strand.
TTACTCGTATCTGTATGATACTGCTAATACTGCATTTTAAAAAGAGAAAGCTCCCAGTGCTTGCTTTTATATTTGCAGAATATATTATATATTTTATAGTATATTTTTTAAAAAAGAATAATTATATGAATATTAAGTATTATTTGGTTAATTCAGAATTACTATCTAATTTCCAACACAATGCGTATTTAGTAATATTTAACTGCTTGTCTCCATCTGCTGCTGTATTAGTTGCTAAACTGAGCCAAAAAATTAGAGGCCCTAAGCCTTATTCAGCATAATTTGTTATAGGACATTTAGTACTTAGTACAGAAGAGCATTTCAAGATATCACATAGTATTGCGAGAAAGGTAAGGAAAATCACGGCTTCTTTTTTATTAATAAAGGTAAAAATTTTAAGTGCTAGGTCAAGGTAATTTGGTTTCAGAGAGGGACATTTCTGAAGGTGTGGCTTGGGAGGACAAGAGACAGACAAAACATTGATGAGGTGTTGGGTGATGACTGCAGTGTCCTGAGCAAGGGAGCAGGAGAGGGTCTTTGTAAGACAATGGGACAGTTTCAGTGCGTTGTGGCTTCCTCCAGTGCCATGTTGACACTGGCTTATGCCAGCTCCTAAGATCTGATTGTGTGCCTCTCTTCCCATGTCCGTATTCAGTGACATCATGATGGTAGCTAGAAATTAGTCATGGTTGGAGTATTTACACTTCAGAAATTGGCAAATGCTACAAATCAAAACTGTTTTTTCCCCCACCTAGGGAGCCAGTTGTTAAGCATTTACCAGTACACCACTAATTCTTCCTTTCTCAATACCTGATCTTACTGTTTGCTGGTTAAGCTGTAAACAGGCAGAGAAAGCAAATGTACCTGAGGGTAATTTGATGAACTGTTGAGCACATTTAACATATTACAGTGTTGCCAATTTAAGAAATGATCCATTTGGAATTTGATATGGCCCCTGAAGAAAGTTTTTTTTTTTTTTTTTTTTTTAAGACACCAGAATACAAGTCACTCTTTGCATTAAAAGTTACTGTAGGCCGGGTGTGATGGGTCACGCCTATAATCCCAGCATTTTGGGAGGCCAAGGTGGGCAAATCACTTAAGGTCAGAAGTTCGAGACCAGCCTGGCCAACATGGTGAAACCACATCTCCACTAAAAACATGAAACAGCCGGGCATAGTAGCACACATCTGTAATCCCAGCTCCTTGGGAGACTAAGGCAGGAGAATCACTTGAACCCGGGAAGCAGAGGTTGCAGTGAGTCAAGATCACACCACTACACTCCAGTCTAGGCAACAAAGTGAGACTCTGTCTCAAGAAAAACAAAAAACAAAAAACAAAAAAAGAAAGTTACTGTTGGCGGGTTATAATAGTAAAGTCTGTGGATCAAGGTTAAGGACAAATGGTTTTGTCTCCTGCATAATTTTTCTGTGAAAATATTTCTCTAAATTCTACTATGTTGTTTACTTTTCTTTATTTCAATGACATTAGTATAAGAAAGGAAGATACTGAAAATAAGAAATCACCAAGTAAATAAGTTAAGGGTAACTTTAAATTACAGAAGTATTCTTTCTTTTATAGAAGGTTTTCTTGCTATTTCTTCCTTTCATGGATGTCAAATGTATTATTCATTTAATTTACCACCTTTATATTGCATCTATTACATAATGTAAAGGGTGTCCATGTTTTAAAATTTTTATATGACTTGTAATTTATTAGAGAATTATCAGTATTCAGTATTCAGTATTTGGGATCCTTGGTTGGAATTGCTATAAATAATTATCTTAATAAAGAAAGATACCCAGTAACAGAAATCAGAAAACTTGTTTGGAGGCATCTGGTAAGCAGCAAGGTAATGCGGAGACGCAAAGTTCAGGCAGCAGGTCTGAGACGCTGCAGAAAGGCTTGTGAAGGTGGTGAATCACCACATTCTGGGAGAGGGGCTCCACAATGGGGGTCACGTTTAGAGCAGCCTTAGAGCACTGCGAGTCTAGGCAGACTGAGCAAAAGGCAAGAGATAGCTTCCCACGACAATACTCAGGAGTCACTAATATGAGAACAATGTCAACTTTTCACAGATGAGATACTTTAAAGATGTTTATAGATAGTTAGACTTTAAGTTTTGATTTCTGTGCAATGTCCAGGACTTGTTCTCTAGTTTCATAAATTAGACTGATACATAGCAAAAAACATTCAAATCTTGTTTTGAATAACAACATTGAAAATATTTTAAAACTACATTTCTCGCTTTGTTTTACATTTAAATATCTGAATTTAATTAAAATTGATATTTTAGAATAAGATAATCTGCTTTTGCAAAGGATTTATTTTATTTATTTTTTCCATTATAACAAATTAGCCTCGTGGTAAAAATAAATGTGCTTCTGAAAACATTCCTTCTTAAACTACAGCTTTGACCTTGTTCTACTTCACTGCTGGTTCCCTATTGCTGCTAAAGTGCAGGTTACAGATTCATAGTTTAAATCTCTTTAATATTGTTATTCTTAAATTTTAATGTGCATAAGATACACTGGGTAGGCTTCCTAAATATACTGATTCCTGGACATCATCCCTCAGAGGTTTGATTCATGAAGTCTGAAGTAGGGCCCAGGAACCTGCTTTATTTACTTATTTATTTATTTATTTGAGACATGGTCTCACTCTGTCACTCAGACTGGAGTGGAGTGGTGCCATCATGGCTCACTGCAACCTTGATCTCCCAGGCTCAACCTATTATCCCACCTCAGACTCCAGAGTAGCTGGGACTACAGGGGTGTGCCACCACATTTGGCTAATTTTTCTATTTTTTGTACAGAGATGGGGTTTCAGCATGTTGCCCGGGCTGGTTTTAAACTCCTGGGCTTAAGCAATTCACCTGCTTCAATCCCAGCAAGCCCCCTAAACTGCTGGGATTACAGGTATGAGCCACTGTGCCCGGCCAGATCTGCATTTTCGAGGACTAGTATCAGTTGCTTCTAAAGCTGTTGGTCTTTGAATCACATTTTGAGAAACACTCTCAATGGTTTCATCAAATTATCTCACTATTATTTTCTTTCTCTAGATATTTTTACTTCTTCCTTTTAATAGAGTTTTTTTTTCTTTTTATGAAATGAGCAATTGTTCTTTTTATAATTGTCTAAATGTTCAGTCATGGTATCTGTACAGAAGTCTAAGCACGGTGCTTTGAACATAACCAGGCACTCATTCAATGTTGAACTCTGTTCTCTTGCTACCTGGGCATCTAGCTCAGATACCAGCACCCCTGGCTGTGGTGTTTCAAGACCTTTCACTATCAGAGGTTGAAATTCTAATAACTTCAAGGTTTTTTTTTTTGTTGTTACATAACCAACCCACCTTCCAGGCATAAACAAAGATGAAAACCATCCCACTGAAATCCCTGTACAAACCAGTGGTGCATATACACTTGTCCCTTGGAGCTCGGCACCTCGTCCTTGATTTCTGATAAGCCAAGGAATTTCCATTGGCCCCATGGAATGTCAGACAGTTTTCAAGCACATAATTTTAATTCTGGAAACTGTAACTATCAAAATAAATTAAAATATATTTGGTGGGCCGGGCGCGGTGGCTCACGCCTGTAATCCCAGCATTTTGGGAGGCCGAGGTGGGCAGATCACGAGGTCAGGAGATCGAGACCATCCTGGCTAACACGGTGAAACCCCGTCTCTACTAAAAATACAAAAAAATTAGCCGGGCAGTTGGCGGGTGCCTGTAGTCTCAGCTACTCAGGAGGCTGAGGCAGGAGAATGGCGTGAACCCGGGAGGCGGAGCTTGCAGTGAGCCGAGATCCCGCCACTGCACTCCAGCCTGGGCCACAGAGCCAGATCTCCGTCTCAAAAAAAAAAAAAAAAAAAAAAAAAAAAAATATATATATATATATATATATATATATATATATATATATATATATTTGGTGGAGGAGTTGGATAATGAGAATGTTGAAATTTTTAAAAAGTTTGAGGATCACTGGAACAGAAGGGTTCAAAGGTATTTATCTTTCGGGGGGATGCTTTGTGATACTTTTCCTTGAATATTGGATACAATGTAATAAATGAACCTCCAAAGGTCCTAGTTGGAAAGACATGCTTATTAAATGGAGAGAGATGCAGATACATCATACATATATTAAGGTCAGACTTGGTCCAAATATTCCCACATTTGTAACCTATTTCACTGAGAGGTCAAAAATGGTTCTCTTTCTGAAATCTTATAAACCCTGTTTTTGAGGGGAAAAAAGGGTAGTTGGTGCTATCTGGGACTGTCATTCAGACCTACTTTAAATCTTATTTGATTGTGTTTTTTCAGGTCACTGTTCTTCTAATATTTGCATAGCTTAATAAATTCAACTTATCTTTATTTTATGCTTGGTTATTGGGATACCACAGTGAATTGCTGGTTATGTTAATTTTTTCTTCCTTTTTTTCCTTACTGACAACACCCCAAAACTTATTTTTAACCCACTTTCTTTTGTTACTTTTTTCCCTTGGCTTAAGCATTTCTTAACAGACAAAATTTCTAGTAGTAAATTATGAACCTTCCAAAATTGAGAGCAATTTTTGCTCAATTCTCAAAGTTTTGAGAAAAGCAACTGACCCAAATTTTATTTCTTCACTGTTAGATCACTGCCTTTTAACACCACATACATTTCCATTTAGTAGGGAAATTACTAAATCAAAGGTATTATATTTCTCTTTGAAGAGAAATAATATATTTCAGTAGAATTACCACTCATGATTGTGAGGTTAATGTGATTTTTGAATTGGTGATAATTTGTTGTATTTTAGGTCTATTTGTCTATTGTCTACTTTTGGAGGAGATATTGAGGTTTGTTGCTGCCTTGAGTTTCCAAACCAACAATTATTGTTCTCCGAACTTAGTTCCCTTTGGTTCATGTAACGTCTACTCCAGAATTAATGTCTGCTAAAAGAGATTGGATGGAAGAAAGACAAGTTCCTTAGTTTTAGGACTTTTCTTTTTTCTATTCCCTTCCTCATTCCCATTTAGAAAAAATAGATTGTCTTGAAATAATTGATATTGAAGCAAACTAAAAGACAAACTGTAGAGTTGTTAATATCTGTTTAAATCTGAGAGGAAGAAGTGTAATTTTTTTTAAAGAAAGAACATGAATACACTTGTTTTATATCATGCCTGTGTCTATAGTTGATAATAATTGTTACTTACCTACCCCTTCTTACTCGTATTGTTTTCTGTTGGGCCTCTAACAACAGAAATCATAGATCACAGATGCCCCTGTATTTGCATTTGTTAGGTGAGTTGGAGTAGTCTGGAAGGCATTTTCTCTGTCTTCCCTTCCTCAGGGGGCATGCTTTATCCTTCCTGCTGCTACAGCCTGTCTTCCTCCCCATGTCACTCTTATTGATCAGTAGGCATTGACCACGCAGAGAAGGACAGGTTATTTCATTTATTGTTGAATGTATGATCAGTGAGTTTAGGAAGCTTGTTGTTAGGGTGTCTGAACAGCGTAAGAACAGATGATAATTGGGTTACTCTGCTGATTTATAAGATGGTTTTGTACTTACTCTAGGTGTTTATTTTTCAAAGTGAACTAAATTCTCATTAAGTACTTTTCAAATAATTGTGTTAGTTTAATATTAACAGTCTCCTGCAAGCCTGGTGGAATTTTCTTCTCATTATTTTCCCAAAGTGTATTTGTTTCGTAAATTTTTATCTTTAAGTTTTTGCATTCATTTATTCATTCATCTCTTCATTAACAGATTTTGAATGCCTGTAGTGTGCTGCACAACAAAGAGGTTGCCAGTTTGTGTCTTGCAGACCATGTTTCAGTTGTTTTCCTGTTATTCTCATCTTGGCTAATATTTAAAGAGACCTGAGTTTTTTTTGTTTGTTTGTTTTGTTTTGTTTTTAACCTCTGCATAATTAACACACTGCATGGATTGTTTCCCTCAGTTAACTTCAGTTTTTACTGTTACATTACATAGCAATTTGGGGTGATGCAATTCTTTACAAGCACCATAAACAGTTGGACTTAGAAGGAATGTGTCTCTGTAAGGCACGTTGAAAGCAACTTGAGAGTCTCTGTTCTTGGAAGAGTCTTTAATCTAAAGCATATCCACTACAATTTCCATTTTAAATGTCCATGTGCCCTTGTTCCTCTCATTCCCCATCAAAACCCTTTTTCTTGACGTGTATATGATATACCTGACTTTTCATCATTGTACTATTTTAACATTTTTATTTTTCTATGTACATGTCTACCAATATTCATATTAGACACCATGTAGGCATTTCATTGATCATGTACTAGTGCAGAATTCAGAATAAACATAAATATATTTAAATATGATACTGGTTTATTTTGATTTACAATGTAGGTGTAATCTTTTAAAATGGTCTCAATTGTTTATTATTATCTAAATTGTTGTTTGCTTTAAAATAAAATTTTAAATTATTTTGTATCTATGCTATTGAGATTGTTAAACTTGAGTATTCATTAAAAAAACTCATGAAGAACACATACTTAACAAATGTTTATTGATTACCTTTCCTCATGTCAAAGCTGTATTTTTTTAGGTTTCTGAAGGATAAACAAAGCTACACATACGACAAAGTGCTTACATTAAGTGGGTTATACTATAGTGTCCAACAAATACGGTGAGCATATGTTCAAATTGAGGATGGCTAGGTAAAAAATTTACAAGACAAATACAGGGTGGATTTAGCAAAGGTGGCTTGGGATTTATTCTTACCTGTTGGACACTACAGTATAACCCTTTTAATGCTTAGCCAAATCCTTAAATATTTCCTGGGTACTCTAATAGCAGAGTTACCCACAGGAGTGATATGAAGAAATAATATGATTGAGGAAGGTACACATACTGCAATTGTAGAGTGAGGAAGAATAGTGGAGGTGAATGTTTAGAAGTCAGGCCTGGAGAATACTCCCCCTCAGGAAAAGTCAGCCCTCTTCCTCTTTGTGCCGCACCAGTTCTGAACTGAGATGTCTACCGTAGAGTCCATCTTGGGTGCTATTGACTGGTATACTTGTGTTCATCCTAATAGGATGTTTGCTTCTCAAGGGAAGAGACCAGTGTGTAAAGCTTAATATCCTTGTCCATAGTATCCCTACTTTATGGGTTCATTGTTTTCCCCACATATTAATTAGGAAAGAAAGTGAATTTATTGAATGAATCCCTAACCAAGCCACACATATTTCCCATTTCTATGTCAGTGCTATCATTTTCTAATTATGCCCAACAGCAGTGACTTTTAATATGTACATAATAAAGCTGAGTTTCTGTGGTTAAAGGAAAGCATGCAGATATTAATACATGTATCCCCATATACATTTTTGGCATAAGGGGATTTCTGATTAAGGATGACTATACTAAAGTTTATATTTTGCTATATTTTATATTGGAGGGTGATTTCTTTGCATTTTTTGTTATAAAAAATCTGTATTTTTTGTTCATATATTTGAATTGAGGATGGCTAGGTAAATGATTTCCAAGACTAGTACAGAGTGAACTTAGCAAAGGTGGCTTGGGTATTTATTGAGCAAGCTGTTGGGGAAAGATATGTGATATCTTAGGTCCAGAATGTTTTTAAATGCTGCTCACTTGATTTTTTTTTTTTTTAAGTGGAATAAGGGATCTGATACTGTTTTTCTGCTTGGAGTCTGGACCTCAGTTACTGCTGTCTGAGATACTGGCACAGAGTTAAGCCTATATCAAGGAACCATATGTTAAGTCCTAGTTAAAAGTCGCTGAAATGAAAGTTGTAGAGATCTACAGCAAATTTTATATAAGGAAATAAGCATATGCAAAACTAACACATGTATTTAAACTAACACAACCTCAAAGGAGTAAAAGAACGTAAGTGGTACACCAGTGTGAAGGGAAATAATAGGTAAATATTAGATGTTAATTGAAAATTTCATTCATTTATTCATTCATTTCACAAATATTTATTGGGAGCTTTTATGTACCAGACACATATTGAATGAAGTGGGCAATTTTGAATTTATGGGGTAAGACACACAATAAACAAAACTAAGTAAGTAAGTTATGTAGTATTTTAGATAGTGTTAAATGCTATGGAACTTAAAAAGGTTAGGATAAGGGAACTGAGAGTACTGGATTGCAGTTTTATGGAGTTTTTGTATGTCACAAAGTCTTCCTGGAGCTGAAAGGGTGATCCAAGTGGCTATCATGAGGAGGAGTATTCCAGGCAGAAGCAAGAGCCAGTGCAAGGTTGGGTGCAGTGGCTCTTGCCTGCAGTCCTAGCACTTTGGGAAGCGGAGGCAGAAGGATTGCTTGTGTCCAGGAGGTTTGAGACCAGCCTAGGCAACATAATAAGACTTCATTTCTACAAACAGTCAAAAATTAGCCAGGTGAGGTGACATTCATCTGTAGTCCCAGCTACTCAGGAGGCTGAGGTCAGGGGATCATTTGAGCCTGGGTGGTCAAGGCTGCAGTGAGCTGTGATCATGCCACTCTACTCAACCTGAGCAACAGAGTGAAACACTGTCTAAAAAAAAAAAAAAAAAAAGCCAGTGCAAAGCCTTAAGGTAGACATATGCCTGGCTTACTGGGGAAAAGCAGGGAGACTAGTATGGACTGTAGCACAAGAAATTCTTGTTTTTGTCAACCAAAAATAAAATTCTAAGCCCACCAACCATTTGAATGGACCCCTCTTTTTGGCCAAGGGTATTCCAAAGTTAATCTGAGAAACTAGTTCAGGACATGATGGGGAGAGGTAGGGTTGAACATGCCTCATTATACCCCCCTCCATTTTGGAATTACCAATAGAACAGACTCTTTAACACTGATAAGAAATATTTACAATCTATCTCTAAAGCCTGCTACCTGGAGGCTTCACCTACATGATAAAACCTTGGTCTCCACAACTCTTATCTTAGCCCAGACATTTTTTTCTATTGATTCTAAGTTTTTAGACAATAACTTAACTCTTTCAATCAACTACCAATGGAAAAATCTGCCCATGACCTGGAAGCCCCCTGCTTCCAATTGTCTCATTTTTCTGGACCAAACCGATCTATATCTGATATGTATTAACTATGTCCTATGTCCTAAACCATGTAATAGTCTGACTACCTTGGGCACATGTTTTCAGGATCTCCTCAGGGCTGTGTCATGGCCATTGGTCACTCATATTTAGCTCAGAATAAATGTCTTCAAACCTTTTATAGTTTGACTCTTTTTATCGACATTTTTATATGTAATGGGTGAGGATTATAGTGTCTTGGCTGATTACTAGTCTGGCTAACAGGGAGTAATCATTTGCCCTATGAATGTATTATTGATTTTTGAAAGAATAAATTCAATAAAGTATATTTTAAGAAAAAAAAAAGTTGTTTTAAACAGGGGTCAGCAATCTTTTTCTGTAAAGGGCCAGATATTTTTAGGCTTTGCAGGACATACTGTCTCTGTTGCAGCTACTCAACTCTGCTGTTGTACTGTGAAAGCAGCCATAGACAATATATAAATGAATGGGTCTGGCTTTGTTCCAATTAACTTAATGATCTCTGATATTTGAATTTCATACAATCCTCACATGCCAGGAAATATTATTCTTAAAATATTGTTTTTAGCCATTTAAAACAATAAAAACCATTCTTAGTTTAGAGACTGTACAAAAACAGATGTCAGATTGGGTAGGATTTAGCTCAGAGGCTAAAATTTATTTATTTATTTATTATTTATTTATTTATCTATAGATGGGGTCTCACTCTGTCACCGAGGCTGGAGTATAGTGGTGGGATCTCTGCTCAATGCAACCTCTGCTTCCCAGGTTCAAGCTATCCTCCCATCACCCCCGCAGTGGCTGGGACCACAAGCGTGTGCCATCATGCCCAGCTAATTTTCTGTATTTTTGCTAGAGACAGGGTTTCACCATGCTGCACAGGCTGGTCTCAAATTACTGAGCTCAGTGATCCACCTGCCTTGGCTTCCCAAAGTGCTGGGATTACAGGCATGAGCCACCATGCCCAGACTCAATTCCTTATTTAAAATACAATTAAATTTTTGTTAATTTGCAAACGATATAGTATTCTATAGTGCCTAAGGAATGTTGGTCCAAGAATCATTTATTATTGTACAATATTAGAAATAAGTTGTCTTGGTATAAGTTTATACTAAAGTGTTTTTTTGTTTGTTTGTTTTCTTTCTTTTTTTGTTCATTTTGTTTTTGAGGCAGGGTCTCACTCTGTCACCCAGGTTGGAGTGCAGTGGCACAATCACGTCTCACTGAAGCCTTGACCTTCTGGGCACAGGTGATCCTCCTGCTTCAGCCTCCCAAGTAGCTGGGATCATGGGAACACATCACCATGCCTGACTGATTTTTTAAAAAATTATTATTTGTGAAGGGACCTTGCTATGTTGTCCAGGTTGGTCTAGAACTCCTGGGCTCAAGTGATCCTACTGCTTCAGCCTCCCAAAGTGTTGGGATTACAGGTATGAGCTACTGTGCCTGGCCTATATTAAGTTTTAATCCTCTATAAGAGTATCCTACATCATTGCATTTTTTTCCAAGAAAAGAATGATGTAAAATTGCAAAAACCAGTTATTTGCATTTTTGGTTCATAGGGTTTCATTTAAGAAACTATTGTTTAGATAATATATAGCACAGATGTATAAATGCATAGATAGTAAAGAGTTCAGGAACAGAAGAATTAACCATTGGAAAAAGTGTAAAATCTGATAAGATGACAAATTCAAATGTTTCATAAAGGAGAATTTCAGAAAATGGATTTTTGCAATTCACACTTTGTTATTGCAGCCAACTTCTTAAAAATTTCTTAGCAAGTAATTATGAGATGTTATTTCAAAATTTTTAAATCCATCATATATCCTCATTCAACAATGAGGAAGTGGGGGAAATGGAGGAAATTGACCACAGAAGCAGAGGATGAACAGGTAGAAGTTGAGTTGGTAGCCTAAGAGGTTTTTTTGTTTGTTTGTTTGTTTGTTTGAAAGTTACTGAAAAGTGTCTTCCTAAAATGATTTTTATTTTTATCTCACTCTGAAACAAGAGACAAGAGGCTGAGATTGGGAACAATGGGGATCGGCAGTGGGATGATGGATAACCTACTTCATATAGGGTGATTAAAAGTTATTTCTAAGGAGGTGGAATTTCAGGTAGGAGTCTGAGGATTAGCAGTGATAAATGTGGAAAGTGGGAGAGAATGTTCTAAACAGGAGAATTTGCAAGTGCAGGAATCCCATGGTACAGCAGTTAAGCATGCTATAGGAAACTAAAGAAGACCAACATGGCTGGATCATAGTGAGAATGTAGGAGTGTGGTGCCTTGCGCAGCTGGAGAGACAGGGAGGGGAAGATCTTGCAAGATTTGCAGTTTTAATTTTATTCTAATTGCAATGGAAGTCTCTCAAGAGTTTTAAGACAAGGACCGTCATATTCTGATTTACATTTTAAGTTTTCTTTGTGCGTTTCAAAGACCATATTGTTAGGAAGCATTTGTTAGGGAGGAAAAACTTTTTCTCTGCTCTCTTAGTTCAGTTATCTGGGGCCTGCAAATGAAACTGACAAAAGACAGATTAGCAAGAGAAAAGATATTTTTATTCATATATGTACTAGAGTTTACAGAAAAATGTGACTCAAAAGGGTGGTTAGAATTTGGGACTTATATACTATCTTAATAGGGAAAGGGAAGGGAGAGAACGGCACTTATTGGAAAAGAATCAACTTTTTTGGAAGATAAGTGGGCCTTTGGGAGAACATAGGAGATATGATAGCTTTGTGACAATGTCTATTTGGGTGTGGTATGGTATTTGTGGAGACTGGGGAGTTGTGCTAAGCTAATGCTGATTGACAGGCATCCTTTCTCTGCTTATTTGTTGTTGGCTAGAAGATAAGGTAATTATGAACTTGTGATAGGCATGTGCTTGAATATAACTGCCTTAGTCCATTTGTGTTGCTGTAAAGGAATGCTGAGGCTGGGTAATATATAAAGGAAAGAGGTTTATTTGGCTCATGGTTCTGAAGGCTGTACAAGAAGCATGGTGTCAGCAACTGCTTCTGATGAGAACCTTAGAAAGCTTCCATTCATGTCAGAAAATGAAGGGGAGCCAGTATGTACAGAACATATGTCAAGACAGGAGGCAAGAGAGAAAGAGAGAGAGGAAAGAAGGACGAGACTCTTTTTTTAACCACCAGCTCTTGGGGGAACTCTCATAGGAACTGATACAGCGAGAACTCACTATTACTGCCAGGATAGCACCAAGCCATTCAGGAGGGATCCGCTTCATGACCCAAACACCTCCAACACTGGGGATCAGATTTTAACATGAGACTTGGTGGGACCAAGCAAACCGTATCCAAACCATAAAAATGCCCAATGCTAGGCAATTTGGTGAGCTGTCCATCACATATTCATTTCAATTGGTGCAGTGGTGGGATTACCTTGCAGGGGGAGCTATCAGAAGTTACACAAGAGGAACAGGGAACAGATAGCTATTCCTTTAATGGCAGCATGGTGGAAGGCAGGTGAGGTTTGTGATTTTTGTGAGTGGGGGTGGGGGGCTGTCTTTGGACTGAGGCTTCATTTTTTCTCTTTATGTCTCTAGCCTTATCACTAGTTTCAAAATGGGTATAATAATAGGACTTGTGTGTGTCTGCGTGCTGTTCTTATGTGAATTTCTTACAGCATGTATGTATGTTGGAGAAAAGGATGTGCATTATTCATCAAGGCTTCTGATTTGACTAGGCTTAGATTTTTTTTCAAAATGTTACTCATAGTTTAAGTGTTTTAAATTTCATCATAACAGGCTGAAAAAAATCAGTATTTCTCAGGAAATACTGGAGCTGTTATATTTGAATTTACTTTTCAAGAGCTTATTAGTAATAATTTCAGGCATATTAATAACAATAACTTCCCTTAATATTTATGTAGAATTTCAGGATTTCTCTAAGTTAAGATAATAAAATAGCTAAACAAATTAAATTTGTTTGCTTTGGCCCCACCCTGCCGTTTCTATATGTTTTTACTCTTTGCGCATCTCCTCTCTCCCAGGCGCTTGGACTTTCATATCTTCCTAGCACCTTGAAAGCCTTTGCAAGAGCATCTGACAAGTTCATTTACACTCAGATACAAGTAACGGATACATTTTAAAGTGTTTAATATCACAAAGGTCTTTGAATTTTAGCAGAGAAAATGAGAGTCCTTACATGTTACAGAGATCTGTCTCTACTAGTGGAGGTTTCTGTTGGGAAGGTGAGGGGGCTTTGCTTTTACTTTTCTCATTGTTTGTTTGCTTTTAATCTGTAGAGGCTTTTTCAAGCTCTTAAAATCACACCACCTAGGTGGATACAGGTCTGCTTCTACCCAGGGTTAGCACCTAAAGGTAATTCCATCTTCAGTAAGTTCAGAGTGCTTTATAAATTATTTCTGTTCTTTAAAGCACTCTACTTATAGCAAACAGACAGCAATTCCATCTGTTTGACAGCTGATGAGAGAAATACCACATTTTAGAGAAGCAAAATAACATTTGAAAGCATTTGGAAAGGTGTTAATGCATTATACAAATAAAAATTTTAATTGGTAAATTGTTTAAGACCTGACGATTTAAGCTGGCTTACTAAATTTTTAATCAAGATACTAATGTATAATGGATAAGGAAAGTAGGAGGAGTTAATACTGAGATGTTTTAAGAATGATCCAGGCTGAGAATTATATTTATTTGCATGCCCAAGTTAAACTATCATTTTTATTTTTTTGGTTTTTGGGTGCTTGAGAATGGAAGGGTGATATTGTAGACTGTCAAATGGCCAATGCCAAGGTGAAAATGTCCACATTATATAGATAAGCTTACAGCTGAATGAGCTTCTCACTAATGACCACTTTAGCGAGAAAAGGATGACAGCTCCTCACGAATAACTTGGGTAATTGAAATAAATGCTGCCAAGGAAAACAGCTACTACATGTTACTGGTTCTGCTGGAACCCTGTTAACATACTTCCTCAAACAGTTTCCTGAAAGAGCTAAATTCCTGAATGATAATCTGACCAAAACACTAAACAACTCCTGTGGTTAAAACAGAATCCAGATAGAGGAAGTACTAAGGTCAAGATTTGTAAACTACAACTAAATTATGAAAATGATTCTTCTTCCTAGTATTCAGGCACTCAAGAGGTCTGAAAAAATGCACTGTTATGTGACTTCCTCAATTAAGTAATTTGTTTAGACAGATTGGTTAGGAAGTACCTCCAATTTTATCTGATTCTTATATGAAAAAGAATATTCTTATCTGTTCCAAATTTTTTGAAAGAGAAAAGCATAAAGTTACTTAAAAATAAAATCCTTTTTTTTATCATAGAGAAACCTCAGAAATTTACCATTTTCATGAGATAAATCACTTCCCTATTCATAGACTGTTTTAATATGGGAAATTGTGGAGTATATTTTAAATATTATAAATAAAATATTTATAACAAAAACATATTACTCCACCAATACTGACTTCTAGTTTAAGCTCAGTATATAAATAGAAATGTTAGGCCTGGGTTTTTCCTCTGGGGACAAGGATCAAGAATCCACCAAGGGTAGGGTGAGGAGTGTGGAATTGCAAGTGCAGGCATAAGAAGCGGTAGCAAATAAACACATGAAAAGATGCTCAACATCAGTAGTCATGAGGGAAATAAAAATTAAAACCACAACCAGGTATTACTGTGTGTTCATTTGAGACAGGGTCTCCTGCTGTCGCCCAAACTGGAGTGCAGTAGCATGATCATCGCTCACTGTAGCCTGGACTTCCCAGACTCGAGCAATCCTCCCACTTCAGCCTCCTGAGTAGCTGGGACCACAGACACACACACCAGCATGCCTGGCTAGTAAAAACTTTTTTTTTTGTAGAGACGAGGTCTTGCCACGGTTGCCAAGGTTGGTCTTGAACTCCTGGGCTCAACCTGTCCTCCTGTCTTGGTTTCCCAAAGTGCTGGGATTACAGGAGTGAACCACTGCACCTGACCTCACAATGATGTATTATTATACACCTATTAGAATGTCTAAAATTAAAAAGACTGACCATACAAAGGGTTGACCAGGATGCAGAGGAACTAGAACTCTTACACACTGTTGGTGTCAAATGTAAAATGGCACAACCACTTTGGAAAAGGGTTTTGCACTTTCTCAAAAAGTTACACATGTACCATATGACTCAGCCAATCCACTCTGAGATGCAGGATTTACCCAAGAGAAATTTATGCATTTGTCCTCACAACAATTTGTATACAAATAGCCAGAAACTGGAAACAACACAAATGATCATCAGCAAGTGAATGGACAAACATATTATGGAACATTCCTACAATGGAATACAACTTAGCAATAAAAAGGAATTATGTGCTCAATGGCTGGCGAGAATCTCGAAATAATGATGCAGAGTGAAAGAAGCCAGACAAAAAAGAGTATATATAATATGATTCTGTAGATGGTCTCCGACTTACAGTGGAAATTGTTGATTTTATGATGGTGTGAAAGCAATACGCATTCGGTAGAAACCATAATTTAAATTTTTATCTTTTGCTGGTCTAGTGATATGTGGTAGGATACTTGCCAGTCAGTCAACCATGAGATCAGGAGGTGAACACTGATATTCTTCAGCATACTGTGTTACTAGATGATTTTGCCCAATTGTGTACTAATGTAAGTATTCTGAGTGCATTTATAGTAGGCTAGGCTTGGTAGATTCAGCATATTAAATGCATTTGTGACTTAAAATATTTTCAACTTATGATGGATTTATCAGGACACAACCTCACTGTAAGTCAGGGACATCTATATTTATATAAAATTATAGAAAATGCAAATTAATCTGTAGTGACACAAAGCCCATTAATGGTTTTTGGTGGAGGATGGGAAGTGGTTCTGTGGGGAAGAAGGAATTACCAAGGAGCATGGTTAAACTTTTTGGGGTGATGAAAATGTTCTTTAACTTGATTATACTGATGGTTTCTCAGGGGTACACATATGTATACTTACAAATTGTTCACTCTAATATGTGTATTTTATTGTATATCCATTATACTGCAATAAAGCTATGAAAATATGTGTCCATAAGCCATATTGCTCTAATTTTGTGGCTTAATCACATGCAGAAACTCCTCATCTTCCTCCTCCTCCTTCTCCTCCTCTTCCTCCTCCTCCCCTCTTCCATTTTTTGGGTGGGGAAAGGAGGTTGTGCTGTGTCGTCTGGTCATGCTTCGACTTCTGTTCTCTGGGTTTCCCAAACACATTACGTAATAAAGACAACATGACTAATCACATACGTATTTTTTTAAAGGCTAAATTATCTTTAAGATACTGTAAACTCTACTTGCCTCATATTTGTTGAGTACTTACTTCAAATAATAAAACCTGGTGGTTGCTTTATCAATTCTAATGATCCTAGTGACTGACGTTCCCTTCTGTTCTTTTACCTAAGACATGATGATTACTTTGATAAAACGCACACTTTGCTCTCAAGGTAGGGAAGATGCAAATCTCATATTCCTAACTCTCCAGATAAATGTAAGACTTGGTGCCTACTTGGTTATCAAGTGGCAAAATTATTGAAATAGGAGCCAAACTTTGAAATATATTACATGCAGTGTTTTGCATTACAAAAGTTTTATTTGTCATCTACTTGATTTTCTCTTTTTAAACTGTGCTTATGTTTGGCAAAACCATTCTCATTCTCTAAAGTTTAGGGGTTTATCTAATTGTTTTCTCTAGTGGTCAATGAGTATCTTGAGAGTGAAGGCCCATGCCCTATTTATATTGTATTCTAAGCACCTCCTTACAGCTCCTGGGAAATTATAGGCATTTATATAAATGCTCCTTGAATGAATGACTGTGTTCCCCCAACATCCTTACTGAATACTTAATTTGAGATCTTGTGAAATCCTACTCAGTTTAGGCTTTAGTGAGGGTGTTAACAAAAAACTAAACTCTGTAAAACATTTCAAGAGGTTTATTATGAGCCCATATTAATGGCTATGGCCCAGGAAACAGCTTTGAGAGGTCCTGAGAAAGTGAACTTGAGTGGTTACAGATTGGTTTTATACATTTTTAGGGAGATACAAATTGTAGGTAAAATCATAAATCAATACATAGCAGGTGTACATTGGTTCAGCCTAAAAAGAAAGGATATCTTAAAGTAAGAGTTGGGGTGTTGCAGGTCATAGGTGGAGTCAAAGATTTTCTGATTGGCAATCAGTTGAAAGAGTTAAGCTTTGTCTGAAGACTTCAAGTTGGTGGAAAAAAGTTCTTGAATTAAGATAAGGGAGGTTGTGGAGACCAAGGTTCTTGTTATGTAGATGAAACCTCCGGGTAACAGCCTTCAGAGAGAATAGATGGCAGATGTCTTTTTTGGGGGACCTTAAAATGTCACACTTTTAGTAAATCCTTCCTAAACCTGGGAAAAGTGTGGCTACATTAATGGAGATTCTCTGCAAATGCAAACTTCCTCCATAAAAGATGGCTTTGCAGGACCATGTCAAAATATGTCAAAGAAATAAACTTGGAGATAAAACATTTTGATTTCCTTTAGGATCTTCCATCTGTCATGTGATGCTACATGAGTCAGGTTGGAATTTGGTATCTTATTGCACAAAGAGTTTGTTTTTTCGGTCTTAATGATCTCTATTTTAATGGTAATGCTGGTCAGTCAGTTGTGCCTAAACTTTAAGGGGGAGGGGGTATAATGAGACATGTCCAACCTCCCTTTCCATCATGGCTGAGAATTCAAACTTTCAGGTTTCTCTGGGGTTCCCTTGGCCCAGAGGGGATCCATTCAATCGGTTGGGGAGGGTTAGGATTTTATTTTTGATTTACAGGGGCAAATACAGTAGAAGTTTGTATTCCATGAAAATTTAATAACACAAAATTTAGTACATGGAATTTATTATAAATGGAAAGACTAGTAAATTTATTGGCTATTTTGAAGAGAGTTATTTTGCAATATGAATCAATGAATAGCTTATGTAGTTGCTTCTTTGCTGCTATAGAAACCAAATAACTTTGTATGACTGGGACAAGTAGTACCTTTATGTTTAAATAATTATTTTCTCTTAGAATGTTGTAATTTGTATTTCTCATCATTAATAGAACCAGTTTTACTGCCAACATGAATAAAACACTCTCCTTTTTACATTATTTTATTCTCTCAATTTAGAAAGTTAGTTATTATGTCATGGCTTTTGGTAAGAAATGAGTGATAATTCGAGGCATTTCCATGATAGTCCTTTTTTGGAAGGAAGGACTTCAAAACTTTAAAATACTTAAATTTCAACTAAATAAAAATTGCCATGTAAGAGATGATCTGCTTATTTAGTTTGTATTAAATGAAGATATCTAGAGGACTAACATCTATGCCCTCACACTCATATCTAGTTCTTGCAGATTTATTTCTTTGAAACATCATATGCTAGCTGAATGTGATACTTGCTGTCGCCTACAGATCACAAACTTTGCTGTTATTTTTTTACTTTGTCATTAAATGCCATATGCACACCTTCTATTTAGATGATTACATTTATGATTTTAGGAGTTTAGTCAAGTCATCTTGCACTTTTCGTGATATCAGTTATCTGACCTTTAAATAGATGAGAACTTAGGGAAGCATTCAGCATGCCCCATGCTCAATTCTTTTTTTTTTTCTCTCCCGAGATGGAGTCTTGCTCTGTTGCCCAGGTTGGAGTGCAGGGGCATGATCTCGGCCCATGGCAACCTCCGCCTCCCAGGTTAAAGCGATTCTCCTGCCTCAGTCTTCCGAGTAGCTGGGATTATAGGCGCATGCCACGATGCTTGGCTAACTTTTTGTATTTTTAGTAGAGACGGGGTTTCACCATGTTGGCCAGGCTGATCTCGAACTCCTGACCTCAGGTGATCTACCCACCTTGGCTTCCCAAAGTGCTGGGATTACAGGCCACCATACGTGACCCCAATTCTTTATTTTTATTTACAATACCTCATTTTTTGACCTCATTAAAAAAATTTTAACCAAAGGATTACTAATAGAGGAAGGAAGGATGCAAAGAAGGTTTAGTTTTAAAAGAAATGTCTTCATAATAAATGGCATAGAATTCCCATTATGCTTTTATTTTAATTTGTTGTAGGAAATTATGGGATGTGGGCTTTAGTTTCCTCACGGTTGTGGTCATTGTCCTTTTTCATATACTCCAGTTTGTTAGTAAAGTTGTTAAAGCATGACATCCAATACTGCATGCAATCCCTGTGGGCTCAACCTAGCACATAACTCAGAGGGAATACTGCCCCTTCTGTTGTAGACATTAACCTGCAATTAATGCAGTCTTAGATCACATTAATTTTTGGGCCAGGACACTTTATTACTAGTTTATAGTGAACTTGTAGTCCATTGTAACTGCCAAATATTTTTTTTCTTTTTTACACTTGGCCTGGATCCTCTATTAGCATTGATTTAAGAACAGGACTTTACATTTATTATCATAGTAAATCTCTTTTGTTAAATTTGACTGATGATTCCAGCCTGGTGAGATAATTTTGGGTCCTGATTCTCTTTTATGACTTGGTTGCAATTTCTCCTTTGAGGTTAAAATAAGCTTACTAGCTAACTTCATCCAAATTCCTGGGGGAAACAATGCTTGTTAGAAGGGGGTCAAGGACTTTCTGGAATATCATCTTGTTCTTCTTCACACATTCTTACCCTTCTTTAATTTCTGGATGCAAAGTATATTGTTCCTTGTTGACAAAATGGAAAATGAAATCCTAAGATAGTAAAGTGGCTGTCGACTGTAATGCTCTTAAATCACTTTGCTGCTTAGTACTCTCACAGCTAATGTGCACTTCCCTCTGTGGGCAGTGACGGTTTACATCATATCACCTTTCATTTCAATTTAGCATGCCTGCTCACTCGTGCAAGGGGAGGTTTAGTCCTTGGTAACAAGTCTAGAAAATTCTAAATTACACCAAAGGAAAATACCACCAGAAGATAGAGAATTTTTAATGAAAACATATTTTCACAGTGTGGCATTTCAAGTAGAATAACTAGAATTGCAGAAACTGGGGCAACATTGTGTTATGCAATTTTTCCTGGGAAAGCTAAAAATATGTTCTCAGCAGAGAATTAATGAATCGTAGTGATTTGATGCTAAGCAGTTCTGTTTTAATTAAAATATTTAACTTACTAATAAAATGTTAACACAATTTGAAGGTAGAGAAGTTCTGGTAGAATTAAATTAATATTCTCTTTTTTAAACACCGGGCTCAGCATGTTAAAATAAAATTTGAAGTACTTCTGTGGGTAGTACTACTATGTGATAGCAACCTTCTACCTTGTAGTTCTAGCTGGGTGGGCTCTTGGCTCTTACTCTGTTATGAGTAAGTGAGTTGCTGGATAAGTGTTATCCCTTAGCCGTAAAATAGCTGCCATAAATTTACTGCTTGCATGGCTGCATTGGCTGAATGAACTGCTAAATGGCAGGAAAGCTATGCACCACTGTACTTTAGAAAATTTGATAAATATCCACTTATAAAACATAATAAATTTGAACATTTCAAAGAGAATATAACTCCCTAAAATATATTAATTTTAACTTTTATGGTTACACAAAACAATGATAAAGTAACTCACTTTTTCTAATACATTGAGTGCACTGTGTGTTTCAAGCTATGTGGCAGATATAAGGGAGTCAGAGAGGAATATGAGATAGTTTTGGCCCATAGACCAGAAGGGGAGTCAGAGACTTAATGGTACGATGTGGTCAATAAAATGATAAAGCTATTATCTATATCCTTATACATATCCATACACATGCCCATACATATTTCCATTCCCATAACTATAACCACATCTATTGTGGGAATATGGAGGAGGGATACCTGCCCTAATAGGTGAGAGGCATGGGTAGCATTAAAAGAAAATTTTCTATTGAAGCTTAAGTTGAATCTTAATTAGTAGAAGCTAACTGGGCTGTATTAGTCTGTTTTCATGCTTCTGATAAATACATACCTGAGACTGGGCAATTGACAAAAGATAGAGGTTTAATGGACTCATAGTTCCACATGGCTGGGGAGGCCTCACAATCATGGCAGAGGGTGAAAGGCATGTCTTACATGGCAGCAGACAAGAGAATAGAGCTTCTGCAGGGAAACTCCCCTTTATAAAACCATCAGTCTCATGAGGCTTATTCATTATCACGAGAACAGCATGGGAAAGACCCACCCCCATGATTCAATTATCTCCCATCAGGTCCCTCCCATGACATGTGGCAATTGTGGGAGCTACAGTTCAAGATGAGATTTGGGTGGGGACATAGCCAAACATATCATTCTGCTCTTGGCCCCTCCCAAATCCCATGTCCTCACATTTCAAAACCAATCATGCCTTCCCAACAGTCCCCTAAAGTCTTAAGTCATGTCAGCATTAACTCAAAAGTCCACAGTTGAAAGTCTCATCTGAGACAAGGCAAGTCTGTTTGGCCTAAGAGCGTGTAAAATCAAAAGCAAGTTAGTTACTTCCTAGAAACAGTGGGGGTACCCCCTGGATAAATGCACCCATTCCAAAAGGGAGAAATTGACCAAAACAAAGGGGCTAAAGGCCCCATGCAAGTCTGAAATCCAGTGGAGCAGTTAAATCTTAAAGCTCCAAAATGATCTCCTTTGACTCCATGTCTTACATCCAGATCATGCTGATACAAGTGGGCTGCTATGGCCTTGAGTAGCTCTGCCCCTGTGACTTCGTAGGGTATAGCCCCCCCTCCTGACTGCTTTCATGGGCTGGCACTGGGTGTCTGTGGCTTTTCCAGGTACACAGTGCAGGCTGTTGATGGATCTACCATTCTGGGGTCTGGAGGATGGTGGCCCTCTCTCACAGCTTCACTAGGCAGTGCCCCAGTAAGGGACTCTATGTGAGGGCTCTGACTCCACATTTCCTTTCCACACTGCCCCAGCAGAGGTTCTCCATGAGGGCCCCACCCCTGCAGCAAACTTCTGTCTGGGCATCCAGGCATTTCCATATATCCTCTGAAATCTAGGCAGAGGTTCCCAAACCTCAATTCTTGACTTCTGTGTCCCTGCAGACTCAACACCACATGGAAGCCACCAGGGCTTGGGACTTACACCCTCAGAAGCAACAGCCCAAGCCATACCTTGGCCCCTTTTAACCATGACTGGAGTGGCTGTGATGTAGGGCACCAAGTCCCTAGGCTGCACAGAGCAGGGGTACCCTGGGCCCACAAAAACATTTTTTTCCTCCTTGGCCTCCAGAACTGTGATGGGCAGGGCTGCTGTGAAGACATCTGAAATGCCCTGGAGACATTTTCCCCATTGGCTTGGCAATTAACATTAGGTTCCTTATTACTTATGCAAATTTCTACAGTCTGCTTGAATTTCTTCTCAGAAAATGAGTTTTTCTTTTCTGTTGCATCATCAGGCTGCAAATTTTCCAAACTTTTATGCTGTTTCCCTTTTAAAACTGAATGCTTTTAACAGCACCCAAGTCATCTCTTGAATGCTTTACTGCTTAGAAATTTCTTCTGTCAGATACCCTAAATCATCTCTCTCAAGTTCAAAGTTCCACAAATCTGTAGGGCAGGGGTAAAATGCTGCCAATCTCTTTGCTAAAATATAGCAAGAATCACCTTTACTCCAGTTCCCAACAAGTTCCTCACCTCTGTCTGAGACCACCTCAACCTGGAATTCATTGTTAGCATTTTGGTCAAAGCCATTCAACAAATCTCTAGGAAGTTCCAAACTTTCCCACATTTTCCTGTCTTCTGAGCCCTCCAAACTGTTCTAACCTCTGCCTGTTACCCAGATCCAAAGTTGTTCCCACACCTTTGGGTATCTTTATAGCAGCGCCCCAGTCTGCTGGTACCAATTTACTGTATTAGTTCATTAGTCTGTCTTCATGTTGCTGATAAAGACATACCCAAGGCTGGGTAATTGACAAAAGAAAGAGATTTAATGGACTCATAGTTCCACGTGACTGGGGAGGCCTGACATGGCGGCAGACAAGAGAAACTCCCCTTTATAAAACCATCAGATCTCATGAGACTTATTCACTATTATGAGAACAGCATGAGAAAGACCTGTCCCCATGATTCAGTGATCTCCCACTGGGTCCCTGCCATGATATGTGGCAATTGTGGGAGCTACAATTCAAGATGAGATTTGGGTGGGGACGCAGCCAAACCATATCACAGATTATGATGTGTGTGTATGTGTTTGTACTTACATTTTTATGTGTATGTATGTGGAGGCATCTGTGTGTTTGGGAGAACAAGGAAAAGGACTGTGATATTCCTGAAAGTGAGTTGGAACAAAAGCTTGGAAGTGAGAGACACTGTGAGATGGCTGGAGTATATAGATTGTCTGGATGAGTTTAGGTTGGAGTGGGATACACAAGGAGCTTGTGGACAAAGGGAATCCATCAAAGGTGTTGGAGCAAGGGGATGGTATAATCAGCTTTACATGCTGGGTGGATTGCTTTGATTACAATGGGCAGGATAGATGGAACATGGCAAGATTTGGGGTATGACTGTGGAGTAAGCTGTCCAGATGAGAGATGATAGAACCAACCTCACTTGGCCTTGGTGATAGTGATTTGGGGAGGGGGAGGTCAATAAATTTTTAGAAAGTAATATCAGATAGATATACCTATCTTATATATCTTTTGTTAGGTTTGTTTCTAGATACCACATAGTTTCTGCTAATGTTGCAAGTCATATTTTTTAAAAATTATGTTTTCTAATTAATTCTCATGGTAGAATATTATGTAGCAGTAAAACTAGTGAACTGCAGCCATGTGCATCAACAGTAGTAAGTCTAAGGACCATAATCTTGAATGAATAAAGCAAGTCCCAAATGAATGACTGCATTTTTATAAAGCTTAAAAACAAATAAAACTGAAAAATGTGTTGGTTAGAGATGCACAGGTATGTAATAAACCAACATGGAAAAGGAAATAATAAAATAAAATTAAAGATTATGGTTAATTCTCATGGTGGGGAAGGTGAGGGAAAGAATACAGAAGGGGGAAGTATATGGGTGGATAGAATGGCATTGGACAGTTGATTCTTATATTAGTGGTGGGTTCATGGGTTCTGGTTTTATTATTATTCATTATATATATGTCAAATGTAGTATTTTGTATTATTTAATATATCAAAAAGATAATAAGGGAAAAACAGATACATAAGTGGAAATAAGGGCAAGATATCCCCAGGTTTCTAGCTTGGGTTATGGGATCGTGATAGTATAAAATAAATAGAGACAATTAGACATTTATTCAGGAACAATGATGAGCTAAGGTTCTTGAAGCACATCTAAACAGATGGATATGCAAGCCTGCAGCTTGGGGAGAAAATCTAGGCTACATATGCAGATTTGTAAGTCATAAATATGCAGTCGTCTTTCAAACCAAAAAATGGATAAAATTACCCGGGAAGAATTAAAAACAACAGCAACAACAACAAAAGTGGAAAGAAAGTACTCCTGGGGAGCACCAGCATTGAAGTATCAGGAGAAAGAGAAGTCCATACAGAGAAGGAATGGGTCAAAAGATAGGAGGAAAAGTGAGTGGCATCATGGAGAAAGCCAAGGGGGTAAAGTTTCGTGAAGGAGGGGTGATTATCAGTGTCAGATACACCAGACCATTTACTATGGTGAGGCCTGGAGTTAAGAGGTTTGTGCTGACCTTAGCGAACTCTGTTTCAGAGCTGTGGGGACAGAAGCCAACTGAAGTGGGGAGAGGGGTCTGGGGAGCAGGACAGCAGGTACAGTGGAGGGGGTAGAGGAATGTTTGTAGAATATGAGTGTTCTGGGGTGAATAGTGCCCTCCCAAAATTCAAGTTCTCCTGGAACCTCAGTATAGCACTCTATTCAAAAATAGGATCTTTGCAAATGTAATTGGGTTAAAATCAGGAATGAAGACTAGATTAGGGTGGTTTCAAATCCAATGACTGCTGAAGTTATAAAATGAGAAAAATTTGGACACAAACACACTGGGAGAACACCATGTGACAAGAGGCAGAGATTGGAGTAGTGCATCCATAAGTCAAGCCATTGCTGACAACCACGTGAGGCTAGAAGAATGACATGGAACAGATGCTTTCCTAGAGCATTTAGATGGCCCTGCCAGCACAACTTAGGCTTCTAGGCTATTGGACTGTGGAATAATAAAATTTATGTTGTTTAAAGTTACCCAATTTGGCATACTTTGTTATAGCAGCCCCAGGAAACAAATATAATGAATGATAACTGGTGTGTGATTAAATAAAGAGAGGGCTCCACTTTTTATAGGATGGATGAGACTTAGTACATTTGCAGAACAAGAGAAAGTGGCAGTATTGAAAGGTGGAGACTTGAAGAGGGGATTGGATCTTGAAGGCTCTGCCATCATGAATGGATTAATATCTTCATGGGTTAGTGGATTAATGGGTTAAATAGTCGGTTATTATGAGGGTGGAACTGATGATTTCGTAAGAAGAGGAAGAGAAACCTGAGCAGATATATTAGGAGAGCAGGAAAGGATAAAGATAAGGGAGGGATAGGGAATGCTTGGTGGAGCACAATCCTGGAAGTCCCAAGAACCATGAGCTCAGGGGTCCAGGCAGAGTTCATTGGTTTTAAAATGTAAACAGTGTACTCTGTGACTGGAAGAAAAAAAGCAGGATGGCATGAGGTGGTAGTTAGATTGTAGATAAGAGAGCAGGAAGTAAAGAAAGTGCATCCTTGATGACTTCATTTTTCTTAAAGAGATTAGTTCTTCTGCTGAGGATGAGGGTAAGGGAGGCAGTTGAGTTGGAAGTAGTAGTGGAAGTTTGGAATAGTTGTTCAAGACCAGAAAGCTGACCAGAGATTACCTATAATTGACAGTAAGTGTCCAGGTCTCAGCTGAGTTTGGAAACCATTGATTTGTATTAAAGATGTACTACACTATTGTGAGATGTTTCCAGACAGCACTCAGACTCCTGAGGGTTACAGCAGGAAAAGTGGCTCCTAGAGTTGGGATTTTATAAGATGGATGCAATGGAGGGATATTGGTACAAGGAAGAAGAGAAGAGGATGTTGGTGAGACAATGAGCTCATGACCAGCAGTGCACTCCAACCTGGGTAGAAAGGAAGAGCTAGAGGGCAGAGGGCATGAAAAACTTTATGGTGACAGTGACAAGAGCAGCCATGATGTCAGCTAGAAACATACTTTTGATCCATGTGTTTTTGACAAGGCATGGCCATTGTCATCTGTGAACATTTAGTATAACTTATACTGTACTCAGAACTAAGGTACAATAGAAAATAATAAGTGCTGAAGAGGATGTGGAGAAATTGGAACTCTTCTGCGTTACTGGTAGGAATGGAAATTGGTACAGCCATTGCATGAAACAGTTTGGTGGTATCTCAAAAAGTTAAATATACAATTAACTACTATATAATACAGCAATTCTACTTCTGTGTATATACTCAAAAGTTTGGAAAGCAGGGGCTCAAACAGTTATGTGCCCACCAATGTTCATACAAGCATTCTTTACAATAGATAAACAATTGAAACAACCTGTGTCCATCCACAGATGAATGGATAAACAAAGTATGATACATACATACAATGGAATATTGCTCAGCCATAAAAAGGAATAGAATTCTGACATTTGCTACAAAAGGATGAACTTGAAAACATTATGCTAAGTAAAATAAGCCAGCCACAAAAAGACGGTACCGTGGTTCATTATCTGTTGCCAATAATAGAATGGATATGCCAAATGGATAATAGAATGGATATGCCAAATGGATAATAGAATGGATATGCCAAAATGGGTAATTTATAAAGAAAAGGAATTTATTTTTCACATTCATGGAGGCTGAGAAGTGTAAGATCAAGTGATTGCATCTGGTGAGGACCTTCTTACTGATGGGGGCTCTCTGCAGAGTCCTGAGGTGACATAGGGTATCACACTGTTAGGGGGCTGAGTGTGCTAATGTATTTGCTCAGGTTTCACTTTCTCTTCTTATGAAATCATTAGTTTCATCCTCATGATAACCCATTAATTAACCCATGAATCAATTAATCCATGAATGTAATAATCAATTTATGAAGTCAGAGCCTTCAAGATCCGATCACCTCTTAAAGTCTTCTTCTTTCACTACTGCTGCATAACACATTCAGTTTATAGACACATTCAAACCATAGTAGACAGATTCTATATGGTTCCACTTATATGAAATACTGAGAAAAGGTAAATTCCTAGAGACAGAAAATAGAATAGAAGATACCAGGGGCTGGAGGAAAGGCAGAAGAGAGAGTTATTGTTTAGTGAGAACAGAGTTTCTGGAAGTAGTGGTAATGGTCACTGTCTTAGTCAGTTTGGGCTGCTATAACAAAATATCAGAGACTGGGTAGCTTAAACAACAGGCATTTATTTCTCATAGTTCTGGAGATTAAGATGCTAGCTGATTCAGTTCCTGGTGAGGTCCCTCTTTCTGGCTTACAGATAGCCATCTTCATGCCATGACCTCATGTGGTAGAGAGAGAGTAAGCAAGAGCTGTAAGAAGAGAGCACTGATTTGAATACTCCCCTCTCCTGACTTCATCTAAACCTAATTACCTCCCAAAGTCCCCTCCTCCTAATATGATTACATGAAAGGTTAGGGCTTCAACACATGAATTTTGGGGAGACACAGACATTCAGTCTACAGCAGTTACATAAAACTGTGAATGTACTTAATGTCACTGATTGAACACTTAAAATCACACCTATCAGAATGGCAAAAACCTAAAAACTAACAGTACCAAATGCTAGCAAGGATGTGGAGCAACAGGAATTCTCATTTGTTGCTGGTGGGAATGCAAACACAGTATAGCCACTTTGGAAGACAGTTCAGTGGTTTCTTAGGAAACTAAACATATCCTTAACATACTATCCAGCATCCTTACTCCTTGCCATTTACTCAAGTGAGGTGAAAATTTGTGTCCCTGCAGAAACTGGCACATGAAGGTTTATCACAGCTTTATTCATAATTGCCCAAACTTGGAAGCAACCAAGATGTCCTTCAGTGTTTACTTTACAGTAAATAAACTATGGTATACCCGGACAATGGAATATTATTCAGTGCTAAAAAGAAATGAGCCTTGAAGAGACAAGGAGAAAACTTAATGCATATTACTAAGTGAAAGAAATCAATCTGAAAAAGCTACATATTATATGACTCCAACTATGTGACATTCCTGAAAAGAAAAAACTGGAGAAAATAAAAAGATCAGTGGTTGCCTGGGGTTAGGGGAGA
Source organism: Macaca fascicularis (assembly GCF_037993035.2). Taxonomy (NCBI): domain Eukaryota; kingdom Metazoa; phylum Chordata; class Mammalia; order Primates; family Cercopithecidae; genus Macaca; species Macaca fascicularis. The sequence continues at coordinate 29,578,281 of NC_088375.1, forward strand.
GGGAGAGATGAATGGGTGGGTCATGGAGGATTTTTAGAGCAAGAAAATACTCTGTATGATACTATATGGTAGACACAACATTTGTCAAAACCCATAGAATATACAACACCAAGAGGGACCCCTAACGTAAACTATAGACTTTGGGTGATAATGATGTGTCAATATAAGTTCATCTATTGTAACAAATGTCCTCCTCTGGTGATACATGTTGATATTGGGGTAGTGCATACACCGGGGCAGGAGGTGGGGTATATGGGAACTCTGTACTTTCTGGTCAATTTCTCTGTGACCCTAAAGCTGCTCTAAAAATGGTCTATTTTTTAAAAAAGTGAAAATAATGAATTATATTATCTCTATATAGAGATATTACATTATCTCTATATAGAGATATTATATTATCTCTATATAGATAACATATATATATATATTCACAGCATAAAAAAAATTACTAAGAGATTGTTTTCAAAACTATTGACTGTGTAAACCAGAAATAAAATTCCAAGCCACACAACCAACCGAATGGATGACTCTCAGTCAAGGGCATTCAAAAGTTAGCCTGAAATACTAGTTCAGGCCATGATAGGAATGGGTGGTCAGATGTGTCTCATTGTATCTTCCTCCCGTTGGAACTCAGGCACAGCTGACCAGCATTAACATTAGAACAGAGCCCTTAGACTGACAAAACAGACCCTTTTTACAATAAGATACCAACATGATGGTTAGCAGGCCCTAAAATAAATCAAAGTATTTTACCCTAAAATACATTTCTTTGACATATTTTGAAATGGCCCTGTAAAACTGTCTCCTGTGGGGAAAATCTACATTCTGTAGAGAATGGTCTTCCCTTTCCAGGTCTTTGTCCTGATCCAGGAGAGAATTAACAGTCTGGCACCTTTTTAAGTCTGATAAGAAACATTTACAGTCTATTCTGTCTGAAGCCTGCTACCGGGAGGCTTCACCTACATAATAAGAACCTCAGCCTCTACAACCTCTTATATTAACCCAGAAACTCCCTTCTATTGATTCCAGGTGTTTGGATAAACTTTCAACCAATTGCCAATCAGGAAATCTTTGAATCCACCCTATGACCTGGAAGCCACCCTCTCCACCCTTGCCTTTCCAGACCAAACCAATGTACATCTTACGTATACTGATGGATGTCTTATGTCTCCCTAAAATGCATAAAACCAAGCTGCAGCCCAACCACCTTGGGCACATGTTGTCAGGATCTCCTGGGGTTGTGTCATGGGTCATGGTCATTCATATTTGGCTCAGAATAAATCTCTTCAAATATTTTACAGAGTTTGACTCTTTTCACTGGCAACTTTATTGAGAATACCTTGATTCATGGTATTCTACCAAATAATTAAACACTATACTTTGTATTTTTGATGGTATTTTAGTTTAAATATAACCAGAAAGTTGAATAAACAGGATGCAAGAGGGGCAAAAAGACTTTGTCTAGCTTGGTCCCCTCGGTGATTTCTCTTCCCTGGAAACCTCCATTGTGGCACCTCTTTTTTTTTTTTTCCCCCCAATTGATAGAAAACTGTTTCTCTGCTTATGACACTTGTGACACCAAATGTGTGGATTTTCTACACCAAGCAATTCTCTCAATTCTCTGGACACCAACTGGGTGTCCTACAATTTAATTCAATTCTGACATTATTCAGTTAACACAGACTCCACAGGTTGATGTCTTATTCCCATAAGACTATCCCCAGTTCAAATGCTAATCTCAGGTAGTGAGTCCCCAGGTAATCCATACTTCTGTGCAATTTGACTAGGGGTTTACATGCAAATTAGGGGTTCACATGACCCCTTCCTCAGATTCAATCATTTGCTATAACAGCTCATATATTTCAAGGAAACACTTTTGTTTACTTGTTTATTTAAAAGGATATAATAGGCTGGGCATGGTAGCTCATGTCTGTAATCCCAGCACTTTGGGAGGCTGAGGTGGGTGAATTGCTTGAGGCCAAGCGTTTGAGACCAGCCCAGGCAACATGGCAAGACCCTGTGTCTACAAAAAAAAAAAAACCCACAAAAATTAGCTGGGCATGGTGACATGTGTCTGTAGTCCCAGCCACTTGAAAGGCTGAGGTAGGAGGATTACCAGAGCCTGAAGAGGTTGAAGCTATAGTGAGCCAAGATTATGCCACTGTAAAGCCTGGACAGCAGAGCAAGGCCCTGTCTCAAAAAAATAAAAGGTTGGGGGGTGGGGATGGATATTATAAAGGAACAGCCAAAAGAAGTACATAGGGCGAGGTCCAGAAGTGTCTGAAGCATGAGAGATTCTGTCCCCATGTAGTTCAGGCATGTCCCCCTCCCAGCACATGGATGCATTTAACAACCTTGAAGCTCTCTGAAACCCTTCAGTGAGAGTTTTTATGGAAGTTCATTATGTAGGTGTGATTGATTAAATCATTGGCCATTGGTGATCTATATTTAGCTCCTCTCCCCTCCCTGGAGATTAGGGGGTAGGGCTGAGAATTCCAACTTTCTAGTCATGTAGTTGGGTTCTCTGGCAACCAGGGGTCAATCAAGAATCCCCTCATTAGCGTAAACTCAGGTATGGTTGAAAGGGATCTGTTATGAATAACAAATGATACTTCTCTCATCCCCATGACTCAGCAAATTCCAAGTGCTTTAGAAGCTCTGTGTCAGGCACCATGGGCAGATACCAAATACATATTTCTTACTATGTTGCATTCACCACCTGGTCCATAGAGATACTCCCTGTTGAAGTCCCCCTTGCCCTCTCAGGTGGCCCTCCTAAACAACACTTAAATGTCTTTTGGGCAGCTTCTTTCCCCACGTGGCCTGCATCTGTTCTATGGAAAATATTCACGTATTCTATCCTTTGCCCTGATGGTGCCCAGTCTACTCCCATAGGCTTGAGCTTTCTCTGGCCTAAGCCAGGCACAGAAGCCTCCGTGTCCCTCAGCTGCAGGATCTCAAGCTCTCTGAAAGGTCTCTCACTAAGCATGAGGGCAGAAGAAGGCATTTCCCTCCCTTGCCCTTCATGGGCAGAGGGTGGGGTTCACAGATCTTTACTTCTCCTGATCCTTTTATTATTATATTCTCAGAAGTGTTAAGGGGCTTGCCATCCAAAAGACCACCAGGATGACTAAATAGTAGAAAGAAGAGCTTTGTTAGCAATATCAGTTTGCAAATCAGGAAGAGAGTCTCTGGCATCGACCCAGGGTACTCTCCCTTTGAAGTGGGAAGGGGCAGGTTGGGTTTTATGCTCCACAGAGTTGTATTACACAATACAGTCATACACATTCAGCAAGTTTGAGGGGAAAGCTACCCATATTTACAAGAGGAGCCAAGTGCATATGCAGTGAGTAAACATGTGTAACATACATACTGTGTTGACTTTGGGGTGGGGTTTTAGCATTAAAATGAGGTAGAATTTGGCTCTTTAAATCAAAAGGCAAACTATAGGACACAAAGACAGTTTGTGCGCAACCTCTATAACGTGGCTGAAATTGGCTTAAGGTTTGTAGTTGCTTATCAGAAAAAAATGTTTATAAAGCCAGCCTTCTGTTCAGTCATTGAGTCTTAGTGGTCTGGGTTGTGAATCAGAGTTAAGAATGGTCGAATAACTCCTTTTGTTATGGAGTATAGCAAGGGTGTGGTTTTTCTTGTAGCCTCAGGAATTTAGGAAGTTGTCATGCCAGCTGAGCCCTGAACCCTAGACCTGTAGGTAACTTTTGTTTCCTTAATCTTAGGGTTTGTCTTAGTTGACAAAAGGGCATCTATTTTGGTCTCTCAGATCACAGGCCCAAGAGGTAAAAAGTCAGTTCTGAGTCATTTTTTAGGTCAATTCTACATACAGTGGCAGTCTCATACTTACAGATTCCCACTGTAACTGAAATACTGTTCATGATGTGTTTGGTATGGTGTTTGGCTTGGTATGGTGAAGTGAGCTCTGGACCAGTGGTGAAATGACCTGAGTTCTTGTATTTCTACCGTCTTTTAGTTTGTGACTTTATAAATAAATTACTTTGTTGGGATACAGAAAACAATTCCCCAAAATCTAGCTTTTTGAAATACTGAGTGCTTTGAAAATGGAAAGGCCTTGGAAATAGGCCTCAAAACCAAGGTCTCTCTCTGACTTTCCTCTGCCTCTCATCCTCCTTTTTTTCCCAGGAAGAAGAGGGGGAGAGACTCTCTCTGGAATTTCCTTATCTAAGAAAGTGTATTTCACAAAGAAGTGCAATTGTTTTAAAAGCACCCTCCCTAGAAATCTCATCAAATAGCTAGGAAAAATCAACCTTCAGAGAAACAGAAGGGACTGGGAATCGTCACCAAGTCAACATGCCCAGACAGACTTTTCATCTGTTCTTCTGAGTGCAGCTCCAAGAAATTAACTGGGGAAATTTATTTGCATAATAAGACCACCTTTGTTCCTGTGCAGTTCTGCCCACCCCTTACCTTCCCATAACTTGTTCCATCCAGCTTTCAAAGAGAATCATTTACAAAATAATATATACCTCACAGGTCCATATATCTCTCCTCTATGAAGAGAGATTTGAAGCCTCAATCATCTGGACCGTCTTTGAGTCTCATACTTTGTATATTGCTTCTGCGTTTATGCAAATTAAATTTTGTATGCCTTTTTCTCCTACTAAACTGCCTTTTGTCAGGTTATTTTCAGCAAACCTTCAGTGGGCACAGAGGAAGTCTTCCCTCCGCCCCTACAACTTAATCTCTTTGATGATCACTTTCCATAAAATGGTTTTGAAGATTGAATGAGATAGAGCAAATGAAGATGCTTTGAATGTATATATGTGCTAAACACATGAAAAATGCTCTGTTGTTAGTTCAAAGCACTTTCTCTTCTATTGAGGCTTCTAATCAGTATGATTCTGTGATGACAGAAACTCAAAAGCTTACCTTTTTTTTTCTTCTGGTACTGAAAACTTCCATCTTGTCAAAAGACAAAATTACAACAAATTTAGTTTAAAGATCTTAACTGGCTTTTATTTGTGATTCTAGAATCAGACAACACTTCATTTTACAAAATAAAATGAGTGTTCCAATGAATTGAGCAGAGGTTGGTTTTATAGACAGAAATGGACTAAGAAGGCAGAAACAGAAAACCAAAAAAGTCTGGGTTGTTTCAAGGTTACTTTTCTTGCAAAGGTTAAAGCAGAGGGCACTTCATTATCATGCCAGCTAGCACTGGCTTGTTTGGAAATTTGGCTATTATCTCTCTCTCCTGATTTCTTGCAAGATCGGATAAATAACTTAGTTTTGGCTTGGTGGTGTGGAACTTTAACTTGAGTTACCCCATTTTGTTTTGGTATGTGTTGGGCTTAGTGCAGGAGCTCAGTCCAAACCAATGGCCTCCTATAACAGTCTTAAGGAATTATAGTTGGAGTGAAAGTCCATTCTTCTGTCCCATTTGCTTACTAACCTATACTAAGGGAAAAAAAATGGGACTTTAAATTTAAATATTGTTTTCAATTTTCTGTTGGAACAAATGAGTGATTGCTGTATAAAGGTGCATTTCAAGTACCAAATGCAAAATTATGCTATTGTTGTGTTGTTCAAATGTGAACTTTAGTGGTTACAGCTGAAACTTGTAGAGATGTCTCAGATTCTGCCTTCAATTGGCTCATTCAGCTTTGATGGAAAAACACTTTATTTCTTAGAAAAGCTAGAATAACTGTTATCATTACTTTAATAATGACATTTACACAGGCTTTAGCGTGTACATGCTTACTGGGCACTTGTCTAAGTGCTTTCCAAATGTGGGGACAGAAAGGGGGTGATCCCTTTGCTCCCCATCATGGCTGACAGTCCTATAACAAATGACAGGTTAACAAGAGAGAAGCATAATGATTTATTAATGTGTATAAGCATGGGAACCAACAAAAAATAGGAAAGCTCAAAGAAGGGCCACATGGTTGATGCTAAAATACCCTCCTTACTGGGTTAAGGGAAGTGGAGGTGTAGGAGTAATTGATTTTTAGGGGGAATGAATGAGCACAAAGAACAGTGATAAATTATAGTCAGGATGAAGTTCCAGTGAGCTCCGAGCAAGGCAGTGGGAACGTGAGGGGCTGAACTTCACTGTGAACAAAAGTTGTCTTCTTATGCAGGTGGTGTCTCCCAGGTAATCTCTGGAGCTGCCCTTAGAAGAATAGATGAGAAGTCTCTCTGGACATGGTGATGACTCCTAGTCTCTTCATTGGGATTCCTAGAAATGGGGGATCTTAAGAAAATTGCATTTCTTTGGTAAAGAAGCTTTCTTAGTCATATAAAGGAAATTCTAGAAAGAGTCTCTCCCAGTGTGCTTCAGCAAAAAAAGAGATTAAACAGATAGGCAGGTGAAGGCCAGAGAGAGACCTTGGGGCTGCTTCTTTAGTTCAGCGTGTCAAAACGCCATATTTTGAGGTATTGTTCTCTAGGCCCTAATAAATATATCGTCTTATCTAATTCTCACAACAATCCTAGGAGGTAGGTGACATTATTCCCATTTTACATAGAGGAAACTGAGGCACAGAGAAATTACAGTTTACCCAGGACAATCAGGGTTGTTTGGAGTATTAACATGAAATAATGTGTGTGAATAAAAGCTTGGTGTATAGTACAGCAGATTCTCAGTCATTTTTAATTTACTCTAAGGGTCAAGAGTTAGTAATTATAGAAGTCCATGTGACTTTGGGGCTTTCATTGGGCAAAACCACAAGTTTTGGAGGAAACAGATAAACATAAGCACTTATTCTTATTTGGCATAGATAGTTCCTTTCTTCTGCATCCTACTGCTATTTTCACTTTATGGATGGAATACTTTGAGGCAGGAAAAATCATTATATCTTGAAATAATTTTTAAAACAATCCAATAACAAACTCAGAACTACTGAAGAATAATAAAGGTAAGACAATATATATTAAAAATTGTAAAGGTAACATTTTTGGGAAATTGACTTTTTTTAGCTATATGGGATATTATTATTATTATCATGATCATTATTAGTTCCATTTTACATAGGAAGAAATTGAAGCACAGAGAAGTTACAGGTTAGCCAGGATAATACCTATTTTCCAGAACTTTTGTGGGGTATTAACAGTACTTAATGTGTGTTAATTTACATACTAACTTAGGTAACAGATGTATCTTAAGAATATGTATATAAAATATGTTTTTGGATTCAAATTTGATTTTAAATATGATAAATAAAAATATTTTTGCTAAGATATATAATTATCCTCCAAATTATTTTTAGGATAAGTATGAACTTTTATATGCAATGCAGTTCCATCTTATGTAAGCGCTGTATTCTAAAATTAGTTTTTAAATCAAATATAGGGTATAGTAAGAATCACCATTAGGACCACTGAGCTCAATATTGTATATGTGATGTGTATACAACCAACATTCCTTCTAACTTTTACTGGTCACTGTTTTTCAATGGGTCTCAATTGTTTTTTTTAAAGTTTCTTCTTTCAGGATGTTAAAAAGAAGTATCAAGTAGCTATTATCAGAATTCAGTTTTGTTTTTTGTGAAAATCTCTTTCCCTGACAGGTTATAACAGTCCAATGATGTGCTTGTCAAATTTCGGCATTACTTTTATGTTGAACATTTTAAAAAAAACTGTAACAGTAGCCTACATTTTAAATATACTTAGTATGCAATGGGCATTGTGCTAAATTCTTTCTGTGCATTATCTTATTTAACATTTAACCACAAAGAGGAATGCATTCTGTCTCTTACACTTCTGAGTAAATGCTTTATGATTTCACTCATTAATTTCACACATTTTTATTTTTAAAAATGTGGTATGTGTTGTTATTTGCCCAGCCGTATATATCCTGTTTCCTTTTGTTTTTTCTCTTTGGTGCTTTTGTTAATCACTTGTTTATAGTTTTAAATGTTCTCTTTTCTCCTCTTGGTTTTTTCCCAATTATATGAAATCTCCTAAGTGTAATTCAGATTCTACCCTTTCTATAAATCCTTTACAGACCACTCTACCCTAAAAAGACCCCTCCCTTTGTGAAATCTACATAGCATTCATTTGACAATTATTCATTAAGCTGTTTATCTTGAAATTTTATTTAAATCTTTTGCTTAATTTTCACAAGTTTGTCTTCTTTTCCAACTTTGGTAAGTCCTTCAATTATGAAATATAGCTTAACACTTTGTTTCCCTATACTAGTGGTTGTTTAATGAGTAGCAGATTTTCATATGGCCTGAAAACTCCACTCCCAATCGAAAGGATATATTACAGAATGGAAAATAATCTGAATTCTGTAACCTAAGAAGCAAAATAGTCTGAATTCTGTAACCTAAGAAGCACAATGTGTAATTGCAGGCTTGCTCAAAAAACAAACAAACAACAACAAAAAATATCAAAAACAACAACAACAACAAAAACCCCCCAAACCCCCGAGAAGACCTTATCACAAAAGCCAAAACAGGTTTTGGGAAATGGAAAATACAATATTTTCATGGTATTAAGCTTCATATGAAAATGAAGTCCAGACAGCAACAACATACTCTTTAAGAGTCTTATCGTGAGCTAGTCTGTATAAATGACTAGACCAGAAGGGGAGGAGATGGCTCATAAAAAGATCTGCTCCTAAAAAGAAAGTCTCAGAGATTTTGCTCCAGAGTGTTGGTTCATACTGAAAGAGGAAAAGAACATTAGACCTTCTAAAACGCTGAAAGAGGCATTCAAGACCTCATAGTCTTTGAAAAACAGTACATAGTTCAGTTTTGACTTGGAATCATTCATTCATTCATTCATTCATTCATTCATTCATTTTTTTCTTGTAATCATTCCTGTATCCTTAAGGAATGTTAAATCAAAGTTGTAGAAGACATAGTCCCTACTCTCTAAGCACTTTCATTGTAGCATTGGAGATAAAACACAAACAAGTAGTTACTATGCTGTAGAAGGCATAATACATGTTACGTGAATAGCCTTGAACATGTTACTTAGCCTCCTGGGATTTAGTTTCTTTATTTGTAAGGAGCAAGCACTGGCTTTGGTAGAAAATCTTTAAGGCCGTTTCTACATGCAAAATCACATAAGTAGTACATTCACAAGACCTTGAAAAACTTTAGAGGAGAAGCACATTCCTTGCAGTGGAGAGATCAAGGGAAATTTCTTAGTGGAAATGATATTTGAAGAGGGCCTTGTTAGGTTGTTTTGAAAGGCATAGACGATGATAGTGATAAAACCAGTTATTGAGTGTTTGCTGTGCAGAAGGCAGTATGTGAGGCACTTTAAATACAGATTCCTAGGCCGGGCGCAGTGGCTCACACTTGTAATCCCAGCACTTTGGGAGGCCGAGGCGGGCGGATCACCTGGGGTCGGGCGGTGAAGACCTGCCTGATCAACATGGAGAAACCCTGTCTCTACTAAAAATACAAAATTAGCTGGGCGTGGTGGTGCACGCCTCTAATTCCAGCTACTTGGGAGACTGAGGCAGGAGAATCGCTTGAACCCGGGAGGCGGAGGTTGCGGCGGGCCGAGATTGCGCCATTGCACGCCAGCCTGGAAAACAACAGCGAAACTCCATCTCGAATACAAACGAACAAACAAAAAACAAAGAAACAAACAGACAAAAAACCCCATATTCCTGTGGGGAAGAGGGTGGAGCAGAGTTATCTCTCAATACCCTGAAGTTATTTGTACAATTTTGTGTACATGTAAGTTTGTACATTTTTATGGGGAAAGTTTCCATGGCTTTTCTCAAATGCTTAAAGTAGTCCATAACCCCAGAAACAAGAACCGCGGTATGAAGAGTAGGAGATGAGATTCCTGTATTTTCGAAAATGCCCATGTGTAGGGGGCGGGGGAGGACGGATAGTGGTGCTGGTGGAAAGAAGGAGCAGTTGATAACAAGATGTTAAAAGCTAAGAATTGGAATCAAAGCCCCTGGGAGGGGAGAGCTTGAAGTAGTGAGACACAGTTAATGTGGGGTGGCTAACAGATTGTAACCGGGAGTCAGAATGTCTGGATTTAAATCTTGAACTGACATCTCCTACCTGTGTAACCTAGGCAATTCGTTTAACCTCTTTGAGACTAAGGCTTTTGCTATTTAGATTAATTGTTACAGATTTACTCTCTCTCTCTCTCTCTCTTTTTTTTTTTTTTAAATTAAGGGTTTACTATGTGTTAAATGCCTTCATTCATATATTCTTTGATACGGTATGAATTTGTTGAGATCCTATACCTAGTTACTGGGAGAATTTTGGTGAATGAAGCAGAAGTATTTATTCTCTTGCCCTCACTGAAACCTATGAAAGAGACACTATTTTGCAGTAGAGGGAACTGAGGCTTGGGGAAGTTAAGTGATTTCTCAGTCTTGTGATAAGGAAATTGCAGAACCTTCAAACATGGGTCTGACTCCAATTTTTTTTTTTTTTTTGAGACAAGATCTTCCTCTGTCACCCAGGCTGTGGCATAATCTTGGCTCACTGCAGCCTCCACCTCCAGGGCTCAAGTGATCCTCCCACCTCAGCCTTCCAAGTAGTTGGGTCTACAGGCATATGCCACTATGCCTGGCTAATTTTTTGTATTTTTGGTAGAGACAGGATTTCACCATGTTGCCCAGGCTAGTCTTGAACTCTTGAGCTCAGGAGATCAACCCGCCTCGGCCTCCCAACACGCTAAAATTGTAGGCATGAGCCCCGACTCCTGGCCCAAAGTCTTAATCACTAGTGTTTTTTACTTCAGAATACTGTAGGCATGGCTGACTCTTGTGAGAATGTTAACAAGGGGAAACTTACTTTATTTCAGGAAAAATTTGCATATAAACTCAAAGGTTGAGAGAGGGATGCTACAGATATTTTGGATAGACTCTTCTAACTTTATGAAACTACTAAGAAGTATTATTATATAATGGAGTATTTCAAATCAGTTATTCATATGATGACACAATCAGATCACTGAGTAGTAACTATACTGTTACTGAAACTGCATTTTTCATTGTGATCTATGTTATTCGTATTAAGAACCCTCTAAAATGAGTGTGCTTGCTTTTCAAGTAAGACAGATTTTTTTCTCATATATTTTTCACTGATTGTCCATTTTTCTACTCCCATAATTTTATCTATTTTGCAAAAGAAATGAATTACTTTTCATATTTAAGCCCCTTTTAAGGGAGGTGGGTGTCCTTGTGAGTTTTCCATTAAGTTCCAATTGAGAAAATTAGTGACTATCATAGCTAAGTATTAATTTACATACAAATTGAGTTGAAGAAAACCAAAATTTCAGAGTTTTGGATCTGAACTTTAATTTGTTTTCTTTATAGGTGCATTTCTGTTAGCATCATTTAAACTGACTGCATAATGCATTAGGTTTTATTGAGTGCTGGCTATTCTTTCAAGAATTATCTAAGGGAAACTTCTAAATATTTTAAGTTTATTTATCCCAATTTATATAATTTATACACTAATTGACCTGTTTCATTAATTGAGTTTTCTTCATACTAGGGACAAAATTTGGTTTTCTTTTTGCTCCCTATCCTTCTTCCCCTCTTATTCTTTTTTTTTTTTGTTGAGTTGGGGTCTTGGTCTGTCACCCAGGCTGGAGTTCAGTGGTGAAAACATGGCTCACTGCACCCTTGAACTCCTGGACTCAAGCAATCCTCCTGTCTCAGTTTACCGAATAGCTAAGACTGCACATGCATGCCACCATGCCTTGCTAATGAAAAAAAAGATTTTTTTTTTTTTTTTTAAACAGGGAGTTTTGCTTTATTGCCCATTCTGGTCTTGATCTCCTGGCCTCAAGTGATCCTTGTGTCTTGGCCTCCCAAAGCACTAGGATTACAGGCATGAGCCACTGCACCTGGCCATTGTTTTCCTTTTTAAAAAACTTTTCAAGAAATGATTGGGTTGACTCTATTGCCTGAGCCATAGAATTATTTCTACCACTTCTAAGCAAAGGCATCTTGTCAGATGAAGTGGCTTGGCATTTTAGTTTTATATAACCAATTTTCATATCGTGTCCAAGAATTTACATGATATTTACAAGATAAAATCTTTATTTTCATATGTTTAGACCTTTCAATGTAAGAATATGTACTCTTATTATCAAGTTATACTGTACAGACTAGGTAGATGTTGCTTGAGACATAATTGATAATAAACATTTTTGTAGGGCTCCAAACAAAACTTAACTGACTTCTCTATTAGGAAAGCATTTAGAAGCGATATCACTCCCAGTTATAAGAATCTGTGATTTTGTTAAAGTTTAATACATTTATCAGAGTAAGCATCATGGGAACATACTTGTGCTTTTAGCAAAACATGTTGTGGGTATATATGTGCAAACTTGGGCCAGAAGAGGAAAATTTTTCTGAATGATGTTACAATGTTGTAGATAAAGATTTAAAAGATAGATTGTTTTGTAGAAACTGACAAGCTGATTCTAAAATTTATGTGAAAATAAAATAACCCAGAATAGCCAAAACAACTTTGACAAATAACACTGAGGTTGGAGAATTAACGTTATCTGATCTCATTATACAGGTGCCATGGTTTGTGCCTGTATTCCTAGCTAGTAGAGAGACTGCTTGAGCCCAGGAGTTCAGGCTGTAGAGCGCTATGATTGTGCCTGTGAATAACCATTGCACTTCAGCCTGGGCAACTTAGCAAGACCCTATCTCTTAAAATGAGGGCTTATAAAGTTACGATAATCAATGATGTGGCATTGGCATAAAGAGACAAATAGATCAATGGAACAGGATAGATTCAAAAAATGGATCTACACATATGTAGACAATGGATTTTAGACAAAGGCGCAAAGGCAATTCAGTGGAGAAATGGTAGTCTTTCCAACAAAGGTTACTGGAAGTAAACTTGGATTAATAATTTCCACCATATACAAAAATTAAATTGGCTGTTTCTAGCTGCTAACAACTTCCAGGAATTTGGTATGACGACTGTAGTAGTCTGTTCTCATGCTGCTAGTAAAGACATACCCGAGACTGGGTAATTTATAAAGGAAAGAGGCTTAATTGACTTACAGTTCCACATGGCTGAGGAGGCCTCACACTCATGATGGAAGGTGAATGAGGAGCAAAGTCACATCTTACATGGTGGCAGGCAAGAGAACATGTGCAGGGGAACTCCTTTTTATAAAACCATCAGATCTTGTGAGACTTCTTCACTATCATGAGAACAGAATAGGAAAGACCCAACCCCATGATTCAATTACCTCCCACTGTGTGCCTACCATGACATGTGGGAATTATGGGAGCTACAACTCAGGATGAGATTTGGGTGGGGACACAGTCAAACCATATCATTGACATTTAAGGAGCTTACCAAAAACACACTAAAAATCTCCTTTAAATATTTAGATGAAATAATGTTGGTGGCAACTTGTGTATAACATTATATACTCATAGAAAAAGTTTTTTGTGGTTGAATTTTTGAGATATTATAATGTATCCAGCAATGCGTATTGCAACTCTAATATTTTCTTTAAAAATTTTTAGTTACGTATATACATACTTACAGTTCTGATACAGCTACTACTTAGATGTCATTTATAAATTTTATTCCTAGTGGCCAAGATTCTGTGGGGAAACAATATTTTCATTTTGTAAATCTTAGACTTCCTATTGTATTTTTTGTGTTGAAATCTGATTATTTGAATTTTCATGACAAAGTCTCATCATTTTGCTTTTAATTACTCTATAGATTTTTATTTGGCAGATCATCTTATTTTTCATTATTAAAACAAGGACTGACATTTGCTGTCTCAGAATTTGTACATTCAATTATTCTTAAAAACATTGGAATAGCTCCTTATTCAGAAACTCTTTTTGATATTTCAGTTTCTAAACTTAGCTGATTATCAAGAGGAAGCAAAAAGATCCTTGAGTACCCAACTGATATTACAAAGTCTTTGATGTAAATCTCATGCATTAGAGGGTCCCAGCCTTATTCTGGCCTTTCCAGCCTTATTTTAGACTTAGACCATGCATACTGGGTTATTGGATTTCTCAGTCTAGGGTAAAATATAAAACCACAAATGAGAATGGGAATATGACTTAAAAACAGATGTGTTGCCAACAGTGAGAAGTGACAACTGTAAACGTGATAGCAAGGGAAGAGACACAAGGGAGGAAAAAAAGCATAAAATAGCACATAAAATACTTTTAAGTAAACAAAGTAATCTATAGCAAAAATCGTTGAAATAATAAAAAGTGTTTAAATTTTCTATCCAGTTGGAATTGGATAGAAATTCAACATGTATTATCTGGTTTCCTACATCCTTAAAATTAACTTACCTTGCCCTTTCAACAGCTTTTGACATTATCAATTACTCTTTGGCTTATATGCCAAATATTCCTGGTTTTCCTTCTATCTCTTTTTTCACTCTTTCAGGCTCCCTTGCCAATGCATTATCTTCTATCTGGCCTCTAAGGTTACATCTGCCCAAGGCTCCTTTTTGGTTGTCATTTCATATTCTCCCTTTGACAATGTCTTCCACACTGTGGCTTCAATTACAACCTAAACATTACAACTCTCACATGTTTAGCTCCTGGGCTAAACTCCAGACTCATATTTTTAACTGACTGCTTGAAACTCTACTTGGATATTTCAAATGTATCTCAAGCTCAGCATGTCAAAAGCCATATTTATAAACATTTTTTTCTCCTTATCCACAAACCTCAAACCTCCTCCAAGGTTTATTTGTTGATTCTTTCAGTCATCTACTCATTCATTTATTTATTCCTCAATTCTACAAATATGCAACTTGTTTAGGTACTGGGAATATAGCAGGGGTAAGACAGATAATGCTCCTGTTCTCATGGTGCTTATATTCCAGTGGATGAAGACAGACAATAAAAGACAAATACGAAAAACTTTAGACAGTGACCATGTGCACTGAAGAAAAAGAATTGGGCAATGTAATAGGATATGACTAAGAGATGCTACTTTACTTTGTCTGGTCAGGGAAACCTCTCTAAAGAGATGATATTTTGGATGAGTAAATGACAGGAAGGAGCCACACATGCAGACACTAGATGGACGAACATTCCAGAAGAGGAGCAGCTTATAGAGAGGCCCTGAGGTAGGAAGGGACTTGGTACTCTTGAGCTGCGGAAGGGAGGCCATTGCAGGCAGAGTGAATGAGCAGGTAGGGTGGAGGTAGTGATAGAGATGGCATCAGAGGCAGATGGGTGGCAGACTGTATCGGACTTTCTAGAGTAGGCCAGGGTGAGGAATCTGTATTTTTCTAAATGTACTGGAAAACCAGTAAAAGTCTTTAAACAGGGGAGAAGCATGATGTGATGTATGTTTTAAGGAGATCTTTCCAGCTACTGGGTGGAGAATGGATTCAGTGGAACAAGAGTGGAGTCAGAAAGACTAGTTAGGCTATTTTTTCGGTAGTACAGGTAAGAGGTGCAGCAGGCTTAGAAGCAGCATGGCCATAGTGGAGGCAGTGAGACAGTGTTTGGAAGAGAGTTGAGGAAAGGAAGCTTTGAACAGGTGATTTTTGAGATATCTGTTAGACATCTGAGTGAAAATATCAATTAAGCATTAGAATTAGATATAGACAAATCTGGAATTCAAAGGAGAGGTGAATGTCTGAGATGTGAATTTAGAGGACATATGTAAAAAATTTTAAGGCAATGAGATTAGATGAGAGCACTTAGGATAGAGATGAAAAAGAGGATAAGAAGGTCTAGAAATAACTCTGGTGCTAAGATTTGGAATATAGTTTATCTCTTGATTGTGTTTTACGTGGAAATAAACTATGAGTATGAAATAGAGTTGATTTTTGTTATACTCTTCGAGCTCCTTTGGAAAAAAATATAGAACTAAGTTGAGCTATGTAGGTATCAACAGCTGCTAGATTCTGATTGTTATTTTGGATACTTGTGGTAGAATATTCCATAAAAGTCCCCCATCTCTGGGGATTTCTGTAAATGCTGGCCTTGGTCTTGTCCACTAGCACTATTCCAGTTACATGGGGCCCCTTAACCTTCACCTCTTGGCTCAGCCTTATCCAGGCTTTAGAAGCAGAAGAAAACTGTAAAGGCTGTTGTTCAGCAGTAAATTTCAAGATGGCACTGATATTAATTTCTCTTGACCCTGAATACTGTTCAACTGGCTTCGGCTTTGTATCTTGACAAAATAGCTCTGCCTTCCATTCCATGACTGAATTTGCATCTTGGTTTTCAGCCTCGTTTGCATCTGGAGTTTTGTTTTAATTTCCTACTTTGTCTTGAGAGTACCAGAGCCCTGATCTTAAACCCTGGTCTGTGTCTGGTCTGATACCTGCTTGGCACCAGCTTTTTGTCTTTTATGAAATCTTGGCACCCCCTGACTTACTCGCATCTCACCCTATTGTTCTTAACTCTCCTACTGAGACCTCTACCTTTTACCCACTGCAGAACTCCCTGAGGGTAATTGTTTGCTTCTTTAGATTTCCTTTTTTCTTTGATTGCTAGACTTTCCCTGTTTATCTTAGCAATACAGTTGAGTTCTGTTTCATATCTGGGTCCTATGTAATTAATATATAACTAAACTAAAATTCTAGGATCTTGCCTTCAATTTGGAATGACTTGATGGGAGCATTTAGAAATTACTACTTTTAATTAACACATAATAATTATACATATTTATGGAATATAGTGTGATATTTCAGTACATATATACCATGTGTAATGATCAAATTAGGGTAGTTAGCCTATCCATCACCTCAGACACTTAGCATTTCTTAGTGTTGGGAACATTCAAAATCTTCTCATCTAGCTATTTGAAAATGTACAATTTATTATTCTTAATTGTAGTTACCCTTCAGTGCTACACAATCCTAGAATTTACTACTCCTATCTAGCTGTACTTTTGTATCTGCTCCCCAACCTCTCTCTATCTCCTTTGCCCCCAACACTTCTCAGTCTCCAGTGACCACTATTCTACTCTCTAATTCTAAGAGATCAACTTTTTTTTTAAGCTGTCACATATGGGTAAGAACATGGAGTATTTATTGGAAGCATTGTTATATCCAAAGTGGACTGCTTTAAAGAAGAAATAAATCTACAGATGTCCTTTTTTTTTTTTCTTTCTTTTTCTTTTGAGACCGAGTCTCGCTCTGTCAGCCAGGCTGGAATGAGGCGGCATGATCTAGGCTCACTACAACCTCCACCTCCTAGGTTCAAGTGATTCCCCTGTCTCAGCCTCCTGAGTAGCTGGGATTACAGGCACCTGCCATCACACCTGGCTAGTTTTTGTATTTTTGGTAGAGATGAGGTTTCACCATGTTGGCCAGGCTGGTCTCGAACTCCTGACCTCAGGTGATCCACCCGCCTTGGCCTCCCAAAGTGCTGGGATTATAGGTGTGAGCCACCGTGCCCGGCCTACAGATGTTCTTTACTCTAAATGTAATAGGCATTAGGGAAACACAGAAGAGTAAAATGTATCTCTGCCTTTGAGGAAATATGTTTTTAAATATAATCATACATCAATGCTCTATATAGCCAGTGAATTCAGCTTGTTGCATTGAAAACAGTCCCTTATGTATATGACCCCTGTACTCTGTTTTCACTGGAGCCCTGTGCTCACAAAACATTGCTATTAGAAATAAGAAAACTCCAGTTAAAATTTTGAGGAACCTCGATTCTTAGAATAAAGATGGACAAGAGATTATGTTCTAGTGCTCTGTAATTATTCCTTTCTACTTAACCTCGATTAATGAAAAGATATACATATTTTTCCCCATGGAAGGGGCATAGTGGAAATATTTAAATTCTTATGGTCATGCTGTGCTTTTCACAGATGATTGGAACATTGCCCAGGCATAAACCCGTCTCATCCTTCCCCCAAACAATTTGTCAGTTGTTTAACCTAGCATAATTTGTTTTTCATGACCAGTAAAAATGACAGTGCTAAAATGTTTTAAAAGGAAATAAAAATAAAATAGAGTTATAGCTCTGATTTTTTAATATTCCCCTTTTTTCCTCCCTAATCACTCTTTGATATAGTAATGTATCTTAACCTTTGCTTCAATTGTAGGCTATTTTTAACATGGTAAAAACAGAGAAAATAATCAAAACTAGGAGTTTTATTTTGTGAAACTAAAAACAGAAATTTTATTTTGTGAAAATGAAACATAAATTTCAATAAGACAGGTTATGCTGCAACAGAAAAGAATTTCGTGGATGCATTATCACGGTTTCAATGCTTACGTACACATAACCTTCGTCCTTTGTATGACTTTGTGGCTAGGAGATTTAATACACTGACTACTCACATTGATGCTGGGCTGAAGCCTCAAATTGTTTGAGGAAAAGACCATTTCATGTGCCCAAATATGAAACATTTAGAATGAAAGGAATACTGAGAACATGTCAAGAGAGCTCGTGCCACTGGAAATTGTACCTTTCTGTGAGAAAGAAAGTATCTCAAAACTATAAGATGAGATTGTGTAACCTTCAGACATGTTAGTTCACCATAGTATAAAAATATGGTAAACCATAGTTTACCACGGTATACCATAGTAGAAGACACACATTTAGCAGCTCTTAAAAGGTCTAGCTATTGATCAGCTAGTGCAATTCGTTCTATAGAGTCTGACTTAGATGCTAGAATTTCCTTCATCCTCAAACTACAATTATCATCACAGAGACAAGGGGATATGGATCTATGAATCTCTGGAGCTGGGTAGAGGATGGATTACAGGTAGCCCTTTCCTGAAAAGCCAGGTCAGCTGGTTTTGCTGAATTTTCCATCCTGTAGGTGGAATTCTTTTCCAGGAAGCTCTTTGGTTCCCAGAGAAAAGAGTATTTTGTGGTTCCTACCCTATTGGTTTTCCAGATATGCTGGGGCAGGTCTGAACCCCAGTGATTGACATAGATTAGACCCAAATTGTCATACCTGCTGTGATTACTCTGAGGTCACTCATTTAGGATCACTTTTTGCGTGCGTGTGTGTGTATAATGTATTTTGTACTTATACAGTACTATAGTAGTATATAAACTGTATAATAGTACTTATACAGTTTAACCAGTGAGATGGTTAAATGGTTAACAAGTAAACCACCTAGTTAACCAGTAAAGATATAAAATGACCTCAGACAAATATAATCAATCCCTACTGTCCCCTGATGAATTTCACAGGCTCCCACCACCATTAGTTCTACCTATTCATCTCATCCATGCTCATTGTTCTGCCTTCTTCCTGTTCCTATGGATGCCCTGGCATGTTTGTTTGTTTCTTTCTGGCCTCCTATTCCCCTCCCCTCAGACATCACTTCAGCATTTGTGTCTTCTCACTTCACTTATCCTGGGTGTCACCATTTCAGCCTATGAACATGCCATTAATTTGCTATCTTTACAAAATTCTCTCTTGACTTTACATACCTCTGTAGCTGCCCTCTCCCTTCTCTCCTCTTCTTTACAACAAAACTCCTTAAAGAACTGTTGGCTGGGCACAGTGGTTCACTCCTATAATCCCAGCACTTTGAGAGACTGAGTTGGGAACATGACTTGAGGCCAAAAGGTCGAAACCAGCCTGGGCAACACAGTGAGACCTCATCACCACAAAAAATAAATAAAAGTTAGCCAGATGTGATGGCACACTGCCTGTAGTCCCAGCTACTCCAGAGGCTAAGGTGGGGGGATCACTTGAGCCCAGGAGTTCGAGGCTGCAGTGCGTAATGATGGCACCACTCCACTCCAGCCTGGGTGACAGAGTGAGACCCTGTCTCAAAAAAAAAAAAAAAAAAAAAAAGAATTATTCTATAATCAGTCTCTACTTGGTTTCTTCTCTTCTCTCTTCAACCTCCTCCTGAAGGATCCTCAAGTTGCTAAATTCTAAGATCCAGTCTTAGTCTTCCTGTTACTGGACATGTTATTGGACATGTTGTAGGCAGGGTTGGATGGAGTAGGTCTCCTCTTTTCTTGGCTTTGTTTTCCCCTTACTGTTTTCTCCTACCTTCTAAGTCTCCATTTCCTGACCCCTAAACTTTGGAAAACCCAGGGCCTGGTACTCTGACCTCTTCTATAACTCTTGCTTAGTGATCTCATCACTTGCCTGACTTGAATGACTCCCAAATATATATCTCTCACTTGGACTTCTCCGTGAACAAAAGATGCATATATCTAGCCCTGAAGACATTTTTATACGAATTAGAAAAAACTGCCCTTTCCTCAAGCACATGACTGCCATCTTCTGGAAATTTTTCAGAGTAGAGACACCTATCCAAAGACTGAATGTGAATGGTGTCTCCTTCAGCTGTGTTGTCCTCAACCTTAGAAGTGCTTTTTCTCAACTTGGCTGGGTGTGTAATGGGTATCACAAGCTTAATAGGTCCCAACCCACATCCCATCCCATCCCATCCCATCCCATCCATCCCATCCCATCCCATCCTCTTCCCTTCAGTCTTTTCTATTTCAAACATTTTCTGGTGGCTGAGGTCAAACTCTTTGAAGTTATCCTTGATGCTTCTCTTTCTCTCATTCCCCAGCTTAAATCCTTCAGCAAATTCTGTTGGTTTTTTCTTCAAAATACATTAGAATTTAACCACTTATCACCACCCTACTGTTGTCACCCTGGTCCAAGCCTCAGCAGCTCTCCCCGGGATAATTCCAGTAGCAAGCTTCCTTTCTCGCTCCTCATGTCTGTCCTCAACACAGCAGCCACAGTTGTTTCAAACCTAGGTCACAGCATGTTTCTGCTCTACCCCAAATCCTTCAGATGCTCTACCAACTCACTCAGAAAAATCAAAATCCTTAAAACGGTCCATGGGCCCTCCACATCCAGGCCTGTCTACAGCACTGGCCTTGTTTCCCACCTCCCTCCCCTCCACACCGCCTGGTGCTCCAGCCACATGGACCTGGCTCTCCCTCAACATGCCGAGCACACATCTGCTTTAGGCACTCTGCCTGGATGCCCTTCCATACAGTACGACCTGCTGCCTTCCTTTCTTGAGTCATTGCTCAAAGGTCACTTTACCCTGTCATGGAAGCCTTCCTCATCTATACCACATAACCAAGCAACCCCTTTCCCAAAGCATTTACTATCCCCCTGCTATTTTATTTTCTCCATAGCACTTAGCATCAGACACACACACATTGTTTACTGTTTTACCTGATTAGAATTTAAGGTTCGTGAGCCTAGAGACTTATTTTCCCCCCTTTACTATATCCCAATTTCTAAAACAGTTCTTGGCAAGTAGAGTGATCTCAAAAAATGTTAATCAAATAAATAAATGAGTATAGGTATCCTTGGATTTGTCTGGGGGACACTATCCTCAACAAGACACTGCAAATTGACCAAGGGGTTGACAAAATAAAAATACACAAAGGTTTGAGATGGTCCTGCACAATTATCATCTCTTGATTCCAAGATAAAAGTATTTTCAAGAGTTTGAGAACTCATTTAAATCTAATTTGAAAATAGCATTGGTTTTACACCCTTCCGGAAGGGCATGCTTCCTACAGAGAAAGCAAGTAGGTGCCATCTAGTGGCAACAAAGGAGGTCCACATTTATGTTAACTGAAATGTATCGATTAGCAAGTCCTGATCCAGAAGCTTATGAACTGTATGACAGAACAGTTGTGATAGCCATAAGTTCTCAAGGGTGCACTTTCCACGGAATAGGTGGCATTGAAAAAAACACAGTTCTATTTCTTCTAAATTATTTCTAATTTTTCCATTTAATTTTTGCTTGTTTTCTGGGATCTGATTTCTTTTTTTCCTTTGTTTTTCTTCCTGTTTTGTCCTCTACTTATCTATATACTCTTACATTCACATGGTACTGGCCTAAGCATTGAATGGGTAATAAAATGAAGGCTCCATCTTCTGGGAATTTATATTCTAATAAAGACACTGCCTGTGAGGGTAAGTGTAGAAGAACATGCCTGATCTTGATGAACTGATCGCTTCAGGCCAGATTTCTGCAGCCTGTTGAGTCTTTACTGTTGGGTATACTTCCAACATTAGAGGAATGAGCTTTCAGGAGACTTAGCTTGCTGTTTTTCAGAAAGTGGCACATTATATGGAGAAACTAAGATAGAAAGAGAAATACTCATGTCCATGCATGTTGTCAGGAAAGACAGAAATTAAGTCTGTCTCTGATTCTCATTCTAACATCCCAAAAGCTAGGTCATTTCAATTCTTTGGTAAATTAAAGTGGAAACTTTTTGGTCCACTTTGGGAGTCTGTGACCTTTCCAGTTCAGAGTGGCTGGGGTTGGAACTGGGAAATCTTTGCCACCAGAGGGCCCGAGTAGTGGTGAGACAAAGCAAGGTAGGGGTGTAAGGCCCAGGAAGGAGACAAACTCGGGGTGCTGACACTCACGTTAATGCACACGGCCTTTTCACAGCTGAGTAGCACCAGAGGACAAAAGTTGGACCCGTGGAATATGACAAGAAAGCAGATTTCATACCAAACATAAACATTTTCCAATCAGAGTTTTTTTTCCAACGAGGTCAAAGTTTCCGTTAACCATTAGTGGATGGGTCCAAGCAGAGACTGCATGACAACCTACCAGATTTGTTGAACCTACAAAGATTCTCTGATTCTCTGGAAGACCTCTCTTTCTCCCTGCACATGTCAAAATCCTCCCTACTGTTCAATATTCAGTCCATACCCCACTTCCTTTTTTGGGTACCACCACTTAAAATAATCTTTTCTATCTCTACCTTTCCTATCATTTTAAGGGCAGCTCAGCATTTATGTTATGCTACCTGCATAATGTTTTTTCTCAGTAGTCTAATCCTTAGCTTTTTGAGTTAATGCTAACCTACTTGAAGACACGGACCACATCTGACAGCTCTCTTGCTATTTGGCTTGACATTTCATCTCCAAGAGTGAATATTAACTGTTTGTGATGGGGAATGGTAGTAAGGCTACCAATAATTGCCTCATCTGGCTTTTTTTATTTTTATTTTTATTTTTATTTTATTTTATTTTTTTTTAGATGAGGGCTTACTTTCTTGCCCAGGCTGGAGTGCAGTGGCACGATCACGGCTCGCTGCAGCCTCGATCTCTCTGGCTCTTATCTGGCATTTGGGTCCAAGGTGCTTAGCCATAGTCTAAGGTTAGCGGTACAATTCTTCATTGAGATATTAGATAAACTAAAATCTTTGCTGAGGTTTGTTTCTTTGTTAGATTTATACTCATTTAAAAAAATCTAATAGTACTGTACTAGCTTTTCTTTTAAATTGTGGTGTTTTTCATATACCTGATTTCTCTCAAAGTAGGTATAGAAATTGATAATACAACACTTTGTAGGATGTTACTGAAATTTAAAAAACCCAGTTTTGTTATTTATGTAGTTATTTTAGTGTTTTTCCCTCTGCTGAGGGATTTTTTAAAAATTTTAGATTACAGGTAAATATTTTCTTTGATATAATACTTTATAACTTTTTTGCCTTGAGAAATTGTCTTTATACAAGCTGATGTCGTAATTTCAATAGTATGTTTTTAAGCTAAAGGATTCCATATATTATTTATTTTTAACAAATTAATCAAATGATTCCCCCTAACTTATTTTACCTTCTGAAGATATATTTATATAACTTGGCATTCCATCCTGATGAAATGGTGATACTGAAGAGGGAAATGCTAACAGAACTCAGTGGTATCCTAGATCTAATGTTTTTAACAATCAGGTGCTGTTGTTTGCTTTGTCATTTGGACAGCCAAAATTTTCTTTAAATTATTTAATAGGCTTTGTGCTTTAGGGACTGGTTATAGTATTTAATTGCTCAACTGAAAATTAGCAAATTTAGCATCTATAGCATCTGTACTATGTTTAATATTTCTGAAGTATTAATTGTGATTCTTAGTAACTACTGTGTTCTGTGGGATGTTCATGAGGGATGAAGAGAGAATATCGGATAATTTGACTTATAATTAAAGAAACATTTTTTATAATATGGCAAAAATGCATGAATTTAAGTCGTGTCATTTTGGTTTTGTTTTTGTAGAATATGCTGAGTTTCTACATTGCAAAGGAAAGAAATTTACAGATTTTGATGAAGTTCGGCATGAGATTGAAGCAGAAACAGATCGCGTGACTGGAATGAATAAAGGCATTTCCTCCATACCCATTAATTTACGAGTCTATTCCCCACATGGTAAGTAAAATAATAAAATTCCAAATTCTTCTCCCCAAACATTTTTACTACATTAATTAACATACATCATTTGTACAGAAGATACAAACAGTGCTGGCTTTCTAGGGTATCCTTTGGATACTGCCCATTAATGTTATGGTTCAAAGAGCTCTTAGAACATTTAAGGAGAGGGAGGAGGAGATGACTTTAATAAAAACAGAATTGAGTTAGTCATTAAATATTTTTTCTTCATTTTCATAATAAGCTTTTAGAATTTGAGAAGGGTATGTATGAAAACTTCCATTTTTCAGTCTTTGCTGAAATCTTAGAGGTACATGTTACTATGGTTGCATCCTCCCCTATTGGATTTCTTGCAGCCATATATAGTCCTATTTATTTTCTTCCTGAGAAATCAGCTCTGAGTTTTCCCCCCAGACTATCGGTAGAAACTTATAAATTAGATAACCAATCCATAAGGTGTGATGGGAAATAGCCTCTATGCTGACTAAATTTTTAGTGGGCAAATTTTCATTTCTTATTCCCTACTTAGCTCTATTGCTTTTAAAACAGAATATAAATGACATAAGCTCAATTAGGACTTCCCAAGGGTACTTGGTGCCAACATTATTTGTACAGAGAGGTTGGGCTAGAGTCATGTTGTTGCTGACTCTGTTCATACAGCTAATTCAGTAAACCCAGGGCACCACGAATGGCTAACAGCTTTCTACTAGGCTAAGTGGTTAACTTTCTATAAAAAACATATGATACTTTTTAAGGAAAGGGCAAATCTTACCCTGCGAGTTTTTATACCACTTGAAGGCGATGTACAAGACTGGCAGACAGCATATGCATTTTTCGTTTGGTGTTTTAATTATAACCCCCTAGTTACAGATATGACAGCTTTCTGAGCAAACTGTTAGGCATGCAAATCAGTGCCTTTCAAATTATGTTAAAGTGATCATTTGGCATAGCACAATCATATCATAAAATTAGAGAAAACTAGCAAAACCATTTTTATTTTATGCTTTTTATTCTTCACACATGGGTTTGAGTTGTTCAGATACACAATGTAGAAAGCTGAGCTAAGTGACAAATGGTTCTGTGTTATCTTTTAGCATTGAAGGTGTATGTAAGACTCTTTTATCCTTTCCACACAGTGTTAAATCTAACCCTTATTGATCTACCTGGGATAACCAAAGTGCCCGTGGGAGATCAGCCACCAGATATTGAGTATCAGATCAGAGAAATGATTATGCAGTTCATCACGAGGGAGAACTGTCTGATTTTAGCTGTTACTCCAGCCAATACTGATCTTGCAAACTCAGATGCGCTGAAGCTAGCTAAAGAAGTTGATCCTCAAGGTGAGTGTGTGACTACTAAGATGAGAGGGAATTAAAGTGTCAGGAGTTTTGGTATCTTTAAAGGTAACACAAATTCTCAAGACTCGATTTCATTATAAATAAATTAGGCATTGTTAATATTGTTAAACCTTTTGTATTTTAAATACAAATTCAGTATTTAATATTAAAAATAATTTAGTAAAGATTTACTAAAATAATGAAATTTATATAGTCAAAACCTATATAAATCTAAGAATAATGAGATCAAGAAAATAGACATTTCTAAGCCTCATGGGCTATGTATTTTAAAAAGTTGATAAAGTAAACTTCTGGTACAGCAGAATTCAGACAATCTACTAATATTATGAGTTACCTGCATATACTCCCAACGAAAAGTCTTTCTGTGTTTTTTCTTTGTCTTGTTTCTTTAAAATAGGAAGCTCTATTAATGCATGTAAGATATTATTTAGTTTATAATTATTTGAGAACCAATATATATAAAAGCAGGGATTTATTTGTTATTGCCATCTCAAAATCCAGAAAAGTTCCTTTCTTAGGCGGATGTTTTAGCTTTTTATTTCTCTGAGTTGAATAATGACAGTTTATCATCAGAGACCTCAATGCTGGCCTCGGTGTGTGTCTGTTTAAAGTGACCACGGGGCCGGGTGCAGTGGCTCACGCCTGTAATCCCAGCACTTTGGGAGGCTGAGGCAGGTGGATCACGAGGTCAGGAGTTTAAGACCAGTCTGGCCAAGATGGTGAAACCCCATCTCTACTAAAAATACAAAAATTAGCTGGGCGTGGTGATGGGCGCCTACAATCCCAGCTACTTGGGAGGTTGAGGCAGAGGAGGTTGCAGTGAGCTGAGGTCGCACCATTGCATTCCAGCCTGGGCGACACAGCAAGAGAGCAAGACTCCATCTCAAAAAAACAAAAACAAACAAAAAAAAACATAATAATAATAAAGTGATTGCGGAAGGGCATTTAGTGATGTGCCCTTTTAATACGGAGATGCATGTACTTCAATTTTAGGAATTTTTCTTTGTTTCATAATTAATTGCCCCAATTTTCTTTGTTCTTTTTATCTGTAGTTCTTATTATTAGCAGGTTAGAACTCCTGAATGAATCCTTTATTTCAATCTTTCTTTTCTATAATCTATTTCTTGTCTTTTTGTTCTACTTTTAGCAAGATTTACTCAACTTTATCTTCTGCTTTTCCGATTCATTTTAAAAGTTCATTTTTTTTTACTTAGTGAATGTTATTTTTATTTTTAAAAATAGCATCTTGTTCTTGTTTTCACAAATATAATATCTTCCTCCAAGGATTTTAGTGAGAGCTTTTTGAAGGTTTTCTTTTGTAATCGACATTGTCTGAGTCCATTGTTTTCTGATTGTTTGTTTTTGTTTCTGTCTTTGATGTTAGAGACCTTTTTCAAATGTTTGTCCATCTTTTGCCACTTGTTCGTGCATGAAAGTGGAGCACCAAAAGCTAATTTGTGTACATGAGAGGGATTCATTGACCAGTGGGTTTTCCCGTGGAGTAACTGTGCTGAGAGTTGACCATTTTGTTAGGAGACTTCCTCAATCGTTAGGTTCTAAGAGTATTTTCTCCTGAGCTGCTCCAGTATAAGCCTGATGTCTAGTGTTCTTGGAGCCAAGAATTGGTGGGGCAGGGGATGGAGTGGGAGGAGGATGGTTCTCACTATTCAGTGTGTACACTTTTAATTAATCCTCTGCTTTCATAATGGCATTCCTGAAAGTTTTCTGGAGTCCAGAGTCCCTCTGGTTCAACCTCTTTTGAAGCACGTCTTCAGTACTCTGCTGAGGTGGAGGAAGGGTAGCTATGTGGGTGTGTCCTCTAGGAGCCTTCAGTCAATTCTTTTATTTTCAGCTCCTTCTATACCCTAGCATTGGTTCTTCAATTCTTGGGCCTTTGCAGAATTCTGCAATGGTAACTGTTTTTTTTCTTCTTGGTTTCCTCCACCATCCCTGAAACTGGGTCTTATAACAAAGCAGGTAGAGGCTCCCAGGTGGCAAGTTAGGACCATCACCAGGACTCCCTTTACAGCATCAGTGACTTGGAAGAGTCAGATTATAAACTGGGACTGGAATCTAGTCATAAAAATGGTGCTGAACCATTCCTGTCTTACAGCCTTCTTATCCCATAGGAGATTGAGCCATGGTTGTCAGATTGGGACAGAGAGAGTCATACCATCAGTGAATTCTAGTGAGTTCGGCCCAGTCACATTCCTGAAGAGTCCATGTAGAAAACAAACTCAGCTTCTCCTACTATACTTTCAAACATGCTTCTGACTCCAGATGTGTGGTGATTTCTTCGACTGCAAACAAGCAATTGATTCTTTTCTGCAGCAGACATCAGCTAGGTATCCTCTGATTAAATTCAATTCTTATACTGTTTACCTGGAAATAGCATCAGATCACACTTGTTGAGGGTTCAGTCCTACAAGACCAGCCCCACTTCTGATGCCAGTCACAAGATCCAGGTTGTTTACCCTGTGCTCTGACCGACTGGCTATAAATTGGGGTTTCTACAACCTTCTTCTTTTGTGTTCTATTAATTTGCTAGAGGGGCTCACAGAACTCAAGAGAAACAGTTCTTTGTTATAAAGAATATTACAAGGGATACAGATGAAGAGATGCATAGGGCAGTGTATGAGAAGTGATGTGGAGCTTTCATGTTCTCTCTGGGCACACCACCCTCTAGAAACCTCTGCATGTCCAGCTATCCAGAAGCTCTCAGAACCCAGTCCATTTTGGATTTTTACGGAAGCTTCATTATGTAGGCATGATTGATTAAATCATCAGTTATGGTGATCAACTTAAACTTCAGCCCCTCATCCCTCCTAGGAGGTCATGCCTGTTCTTTCTAGTGACCAGTCCACGTGCTGAAGCTATCCAGGAGCTGCCAGCCACTTACCAACCCATTAGCCTACAAAAAGATATTTATCACTTTGAAGATTCCAAGGACTTTAGTAGTTGTATGCTGCGGAATAGGGATGAAGATTAAAAATGCATACCACAACATGACAATCCAGATGAAGCTTCATGGAGTACCGCAAATGATACCATTCAGTCCCTGATTTCTCTTTTGCCCCACCTTGGTTCAGCCTCCTTGAAATTGTTTCTTTTTTAAGATAAATTCTTTTCACAGGTGACAAGATGGCTGTAGATATCCTGCCTCACATCCTCACAACTTCAAATCTAGTAGAAGAAAAGCCATTGGAGAATATTTTGTGTGTATTATGAATTTTATAATAAATATAAACTAAAAAATTAGGCCAACTAATAAATCTTGTAAAGTGATTTCTTAAAATTGGTTTAACATATTCATGCTGTATTTTACCCCTGTTGTGCACATGGGGAATATTAATGGGCAGCAACTACATCTCATTTCTCAGGCTTTTCAAAAGAAGATTCATTTATGACCTAAAATAATAACTCATGTGATCACAGATCATTAGGTGAGAGCAATGAATGTTTGTGGAGGGAGTCATCAGTTTGCCAGAAAGGAGTCAATCTCCATAATGTCATTCCCAGTATATTCGACGTGTTGTTATAGCATAAGAAAAATAGAGCATTGACTGTCAGTCAGGAGTGTGTCATTTTATGCCACAAATCTACTCCAGAAAGTCAACTGAGATTAAAAAAAAAAATCATAGGCTTGGCTTATTTACAAGCTCATTTTTATTAGATGCCACTTAGAAATTGTCATGTAAATGTTCATGAACTTACCTAAAATAAATCTCCTTTTTTGTGGATCATTAGAAGTTCTGCTCCACCATTTACAGACTTACTTGCCCCCAGTTTTTATATTCTATATATGGTGGTCCCAAGAGGAAACTTTTGAAAGTTTTGGTAGGAGTCATTACTGATGAGATAGAATTTATGTGTGTTATTTTGCCATTGGTTTTGTGTATGACCTGTGTTTTTTTGTTTCTCTATTTCTCTGTTACTATCTTCTTTTGTGTTGAATATTTATTTTCTAGTATATAATTTTAATTCCTTGGTCATTTATTTTACTTTTTTTGTTATTTTCTTAGTGGTTGCCATAGGATTACAATTAACATCTTAATTTATAACAGTCTAGTTTGGATCAATACCAACTTAATTTCAATAATACACAACATTTTGCTCCTATATTAAAGCTCCACTCCCTCCCCTTCCTATGCGCTATTATTGTCATACAAATCACAACTTTATACAATACATGCCTATCAACACAGAAATATAATTATAGCTTTATATGATTGTCTTTTAAATCAGATGTGAGAAAAAAGAGTTACAAACAAAAATATGTTTATATTGTCTATTATGTTTAACTATGTAGTTAACTTTACTGGTGTTCTTCAGTTTTTTCTTGGTGTTTGAGTTACTGTCCAGTGTCCTTTTATTTCTGCCTGAAAGGCTCTCATTAGTATTTATTGTAGGCTATGTCTGTCAGTAAGGGATTCTCTTGGTTTTTGTTTATCTTGGAATGTCTTAATTTCTCCTTAAATTTTGAAGGAGAATTTTTACTTCTTTTCCTTTTGTCAATTTGAGCATGTCATCCTACTACCATCTGACTTCCATGGTCAAAATTCAGCTGTTAATCTCATTGAGGATCCCTTGAACATGATTTTCTTCTCTCTTCCTGCTTTTAAGATTCTCTCTCTCTCTCTCTCTCTTTTTTTTTTTTTTTTTGTCTTTTGGCAGTTTGATTATGATATCTGTAGGTACAGATCTTGTTGAGTTTATCCTACTTGGAGTTTGTTGACCTTCTTGGATGTGTAGATTAATGCTTTTTAAATCAAATTTAAGAAATTTTCAGCCATTATTTCTTCAACGATTCTTTCTTCCTCTTTCCCTCCTCTTCTCTTTCTGAGAATCACATTATGTGTATGTTGGTATGATGTTTTCACATATCTCTGAGACTTTGTTCATGTTTCTTCATTCTTTCTTTTGTCTTTCTTTTCTTTAGACTGGGAGGAACAATCTCAATTGATCTGTCTTCAAGTTTGCTGATTCTTTCTGCCTATTCAGATCTGCTATTAAATCTCTATAGTGAATTTTTAAATTTCCGTTATTTTATCTCCAGATTTTCTATTTGGTTCTTTTTTTTTTAAAAAAATAATATCTATATCCTTACTGATATCCTATATTTGGTGAAACATTATTCTCATACATTCTGTTTGTTCTTTAGATTATTATTTTTTTTTTGGTTTTTAAAACATATTTAAAATGATTTAAAGCCTTTGTCTAGTAATTTCA
This sequence comes from Macaca fascicularis, assembly GCF_037993035.2. NCBI lineage: Eukaryota > Metazoa > Chordata > Mammalia > Primates > Cercopithecidae > Macaca > Macaca fascicularis. The sequence continues at coordinate 29,608,944 of NC_088375.1, forward strand.
ATTTCTGGACTTTTTCAGGGACAGTTTCTATTGACTGTATGTTTTCTTTTGGGTGGAACATACTTTCTTTGCATATGTTAAAATTTTTTGTTTTGGTTGAAAATGAGATATTTAAATAATGTGATGTGGCAGCACTAGAAACCAGATTCCTCTCTCCATCCCAGTTTTCGTTGCTATTTATTGTTGTTGCCGCAGGTGCTATTTATTTGGTTACTAATTTTCATGAACCAATTCTGTAAGCTATATTCTTTGTTGTGTGTGGCCACTTAAGTCTTTGCTCAGCTTTATTTTTTTAGTGGTCAGGACAGAGATTTTCTTAAATACCAGAGCCAGTAGATCTCTAAACATTTACCAAAGCTCTCAATGTGCATTTTGGGGTATGGCTTCAATGCTCAGGCAGGCAGTTTACAACTCTGCCTTAATCCTAACTTCTTGCCTGTGCAGAGCCTCAAGGTGAGCTAGAGGTGAGAATTTAGGATCTTCTGAGGTCTTTGCTGTGCTTACACAAAACCCCAAGCATGCATGTGGCTTTCTAGATTCTAGATTGTACATATATACAAAATTTTCAATGACCTTTGTGGCCGTCTCATTCCTAAGCTTTTCCTTTTAAGTTTTTTGGTTAGTTTTTTTCTTTTCTTTTCTTTTTTTTTTTTTTTGCCCCAATTTTTATTGCTGCTTGAGACATGTGATGTTGAACAATTGCCACTGATTATTTTTGACAAATATTTTCTGGGGAAAAAGGCTTTTCGCACTGAATAAGCTCTGAGTCAGGTCAAATAAAGAAAAGTCCTGTGAATGGGGGTTTTTAGGGAACTGCTAGACAGGTTAAATAATTACAATTGTCTGAAAATTGTAGTTTTGATGTTCTCCAACCCCATTCTGTCCCCTTCAGGGGTTTCTAGGCTTCTGATTTTCACCGTGATTGTGGAGTTTTTGTTTTCAAGACTACTGTAGAGATGAGAGGGGTATGGGCATAGGGCAAGTTCAAACACCACATGGCTTGTTGTTCTTACTGAAATCCAGGGTTTTTTTTTTTTTCAAATGGAGTTTTTGCTCTTGTTGCCCAGGCTGGAGTGCAATGGCACAGTCTCGACTCACTGCAACTTCTGCCTCCTGGGTTCAAGTGATTCTCCTGCCTCGGCCTCCCAAGTAGCTGGGATTACAGGCATGTGCCACCATCCCCGGCCAATTTTTTGCATTTAGTGGAGACGGGGTTTCACCATGTTGGTCAGGCTGGTCTCATACTCCTGACCTCGAGTGATCCACCTGCCTCAGCCTCCCAAAGTGTTGGGATTACAGGTGTGAGACACTGTGCTTGGCCAGAAATCCAGGTGTTTTTTTTTTTTTTTGAATATTTACTCCTTAGATTATTGTAAGCCTTTGGTTAATTTCCAGAGTTCTGAAACAGTTGGCTTTAACAATTTTTGCCTGTTCTTTCTTACTGTGTTTATGGAGAAGTGGTCTTTTCAGAGGTCCTTATTCCAGAATTCCCATTTATATTCCTCATTCTGGTCCTATACAACTATAATAACAAGAAACTTTTCATATAACAGTCATTGGAGTTGGGATGGTGAGGGCAATCTGGTTATGACATCTGTTACCCTGTTGGTCTTCAGGAATGATTTGGCTGTCTGTGAAAGTGGCCTGTTCTCACCACTTAATGTACATCTTTTTTGATATTTTGCCCTTGGCTAAACAGGATGACCTATTTAGATAATAGAGGACCATTCTTCATTCTTTATTTATCTGAATTAGAATCTTATCCACCAAGGTACATAATTATCATTTTCTGAGAGGTAGTGTATTTTAGGCAGTAGCTACTTTGTACTAAATTAAATCTTTTTGACATAGACAGGCAATTTTCACCTAAATGGGATTTGAGTATATTTGAATATATACTTAGGAAGACAGCTCATGTTGATAAGTTAATTATAAATTATTTGCATAATAATATTCAGATTGAAAACTTCTATAAAATAAGTATTATTAAATGTTGGGATATATTTATATATGTTTTATATTAAGTTTCATGTGAAATTATTCTCTCAGCATATGTAGAATGTCACAAATTTGTGGCTAGACAAAGTTCAAGCTCATCTTTTGCATCATTTATGAAAAATGGTTTTACTGAGTAAAAGAGTTTTTAGTATAATTTCAAGGGGAATGGCTATATAATTTGAAATGTCAAACTCCTAGCCATCAGAATTATATGATGTTTTGAATATATTTTTCTCTGTAGAGTGGTTTTTACTTTTCAAAGTGCTCTTACTTTTGCTTTAGTTTCACAAGAATACTGGAGGTTGGTATGGGTGAGGTCCTATTTTGGGGTAAGGAAGTTTATCTAGGTGATATATTCAGTGGTTGAATAACATACCTGTAAACACACCATGTGCGTATGGTATAGCCCTTCCCCTCCTCCTCCAGTACGTTTTCCACTTCATCAGACCATTCCTCTGCTAGTTGCCTTATTAAATGATGTAGATAAAAATAAACACAGGGCTTGGAAGCAGATCCATCACATCCTGATTGTGTGTCCTTGGGCAAGTTATTTAACTTATTTGAACCTTATTACTTAATCTCTAAAATGAAGTGAAATTATCATAACCCTTACCTCAAAAGGTTGCTATAATAATTAAGATAAATTATTATAAAGATAATAATAATTGGATCGGTGTGGTGGCTCACAGCCATAATTCTAACACTTTGGGAGGCCAAGGTGGGCAGATTGCTTGAGCTCAGGGGTTCAAGACCAGCCTGGGCAACATGTGAAACCCCGTCTTCTGAGAGGTAGTGTATTTTAGGCAGTAACTAAAATATAAAAAAATTATAAAAAAATAAAAAAATATAAAAAAATTAGCGGGATGTGGTGGTGCATGCCTGTAGTCCCACCTTCTTGGGAGACTAAAGTGGGAGGATTATACGAGCACAGGAGGTCGAGGCTGTGGTGAGATGTGATCACACTACCGCACTCCAGCCTAGGTGACAGAGTGAGACCTTGTCTCAAAAAATAAAAAAACAAAAAACCACCTACTCGAAATAGCTAACCAAATGCTAGCAGTTATTTTCCTCTTGAAAAGAATTAAAGGAAACTTTACCAGGCTTTGTTATTTTATTTGTTGTATATAACTTGTAGATTTAATATACTTTTCTTTAAAGCAGTTATATTTCATAATTCAATTTCGTAATTTCATATATATTTCATAATTCATATTCATATAATTCATAATTCATATATTTCATAATTCAAACTACCACACCAATGTGATTTAATGAGGCTTGATAATACAAAAAATAGAATTATAATAAAATTGTTTTGAATATTTTAATAATGTGTTATGCAATAAGCATAATTTCAGATTCATCTGCAAATTGCTAGATTAACTATAGGTGAAAGAAGGTCTTAGGGAGGTTGGGGCTGGGGTGGCATAGAAGGAGGATTTTCCTGAGCTTGGCTTGATTTGTTTCAGGATTATGCTAGCTGCTGCTCATGGATTTAGAGTAAACGAGCAGACTAAGATTCCTAGCACAGTCTCGCTGCAGAGGGAGCGTTCAGTGCTTTCTCAAAGGAGCACTTCCTCCAGCTATTTTGTTTGTTTATTTATTTATTTATTGGCACCCCAGATGGGACAGGAACCCTTCAGCTCTTTACAATCCTGCTCATATACATTAACAATTCAGTCACTCCCTTTTTTAGTTCATTAATTTGTTGCTTCAAAGACATTTATCAGGCATCTGTTGAGCCAGCAAAACGCTCCTGGTCAGTCGTGTAAATTCAATGTGCTGTATGTACCACCTGGTAGGACACCAGACTAGGCAGGTGCTCAGTGCATGTTTCTGATTATCTTCTTGTTTCTTCACCATTCTAAAAAATAGGCTATTTGTTTACATGGCATCTTGTGTGTGGAAAGTCACAGAAGTCCCTGGATGATCAGCTTTATGAAATGAACATTTTCATGTTTTAGGGGATGTGGTTTGGCCCACAGCATATATTAATTCAAGTGAAATGAGTTGTGTAATAACACCATGTGTCATATGTTATAATCCCAAGTATGCCAGTCAGGTGGTATCACCGCAGTTTTCTATAGGTGGAATTGAGCTAGAGAGGTCTTGGAACTTGATCACTGTCAAGCAGCTGGCAAGAGGCAGATGCATGATATAAGTGCCTGTCTCAGATGCCAATAGTGCTAATTCTTTCCATTATATCATCTATCTCTCTCTGTTTTAAGCACTTTATTCAGCAATAATCATGAACACATGTTAGAATTAAAAAATATATATATATATATGAAGCCCAAATAATGAAATTTTATAGTACTAAATATGGTGAAACACTGTTAAAGTTACACTGTGGTTTGCTCTAAACTTCTAGAGCAAATATTGTAAATCCAGGAGAACCAATTGGTTTAGGAGTTCACACTTATGTTACTACATGAATGCTTCTTGATTACTTCCCCAAAGCACTCAGTCAGCATCGTCTTCAATTGGTTTAATGTAATTTTCACTTTTCCGTATCAGTTATTAATATGGCTACGTTGCTTTAATTAATTTTAAAAGATTATTCTGGTTGCTTGTTCATTTATTTAACAAATAATGAATGCGCACTTACTATGTGTCAAGTACCATTCTTACCACCAGGAATACAGTGGTGAACAAGACAAAATTCTTGGCCTTCTAGAGCTTGTATTCTAACGGGGGAAACAGACAGATAACAGATAACCCATTAGTATAATGTCAGGTGTTATGAAGAAAAATAAGTACTGCAAAGAAAAATGAAACAGAATAAGGGAAGAGAGATTGATTGGGAATGCTGTCTTAGACAGATGGCCTAAGGAGGCAGCATTTAAGCAGATAACTGATGAAGTGAGGGAATAAGCCCTGTGACCACCTAGAAGTAGAGTGTTCCAGGCAAAGGGGACAGTAAGCACAAAGGAATGAGAGTGGAACTGGCTTGACATGTTCAGGAACAGCCAGGAGGATGTTGAGGCTGGACCTCAGCAGAAAAGTGTTGTTGGTTCTGCAATCAGAGAGGTAGGCAGGGCTCAGATCATGTGGGGTTTTACAGATCACAACAGCGGCTTTGTATTTTTTTCAAAGTGGGCTGAGCAACCAGTGAAGGGTTTTAAGAGTAGAGAGGCAAGGTCTGACTGATGTTTTCATAGGTCAATGTGGCTGCTGTGAGAAGAAAACACTGAAGACCGGCATGAAGAGAAGCAAGGAGACCAGTTAGGTTATTCTATCAGAGAGGTCCAGCACGGGGAGAGGTGATGTGTTTTGGAATAAGAGAGGAATGGTACTGAGGGAAGAAGTTGTCTGATTCAAGGTATACTGTGAAAGTAGAGCTGATAGAGTTTACTAATGGTTTGCTTCATGTGTTTAAAAGAAAGAAGTCAAGGATGACTCCAAGGGTTACCCAAAGGAACAGGTTAAGTGGTTGTATCATTTACTGAGATTAGGAATATTCAGAGAGGAAAATATTGTGGGAGATTAAGAGTTCTATTTTGGATATGTAAAATCTGAGGTGCTCATTAAACACCTAAGTGGTGGTATTACATATAAGAGATTGGATCCAGCTCAAGAGCAGAGTTTCAAACTGGATTTATGAATCATTGAGTTATCAGTCTATACTGGTATGCAGGTTTAAACCATGCCCCTCACCCCTCTAAGAAAGATATTTGTAAGGCCCAACAGTCTCCTCTCCCCTATCCCATACCTGTGAATATTTGAAGGTCTTTGCAGATGTTTTTAAGTTAAGTATCTTGAGATGAGATAATCCTGGATTTAGGGTGGGCCCTAAAATCCAGTAATTGGTGTCTTTATAAGAGAAAAGAGAGAGATATTTAAGACAGAGAGAGACAAGATAGAAGGCCATGTGAAGATGGAGGCAGAGATTGGAGTTATTTTGCCACAGCCAAAGAATGTCAGGAGTCACCAGAAGTTGGCAGAGGCAAGGAAGAACCCTCCTGTAGAGCCTTTGGAGGGAGTGAGCATGACACTACTGACAGCTGGATTTTGGATGTCTGGCTTGCAGAACTGTGAGACAACAAATTCCTGTTGTTTTAAGCCACTCGTTTGTGGTAATTTGTTATGACAGCCCTAGGGAATTAATTCAGGTGGTGTCTACAGCTTTGAGACTAGTTGAGTTGAGATTACTTAGGAGATGAGTGTAGGTAGAGAAGAGAAGAGGGCCAGAGAAGGAACCCTGGGACACTCCAGTATTTTAGCATTGGTGAACAGGAGGGAAAATAGCAGAGGTGATGAAGAAGCGGTAGAGAATCAAGTGACTATAGCTTTCCAGAGGACAAGAGAAAAATGACTTCAAGATGGGCAATGTAATCGGCCATGCCAAATGTGGCTGAGAGATGGAGGAGGGTGATGTGGCAGGTCAACCAGGCCTACTGCTTAGGAATGGTGAGGAAGCCCAATAACAGTTAGAAATGAAACACAGGAGTCAGTAAGTGTTGGGGAGTGAGATTTCTCCTACATTGTAATACAGCCTTGCTCCCAAACTAAAGATATCAAAGACAGAGCACCCATATTTCTTTGTCCCTCTGGCTTGTCAGTTTTCCCCAGTTCTCACAGGCTGTACTGGACTTCAAACTTAAAATGCTGCTCTGTGAGGAGCCAGAGAGATGCTGAGAAGCTGCATCCATTCAGTCACTCGTATTCTTAGCTCCTGATTCCTTTCCATCCATTGCTGGAAGATTCAGTAGTAAACAGAAAGAAAACAACCTTGAACTGGGTCCAAGATATCATCACCTCCAATCTTTGTATTAAAATTAGACTTCTATGTTTCATCCAATGGAGATAAGGGTGGAGAACTGACCATTGGATCTGGCAGTTGAGGGTCACTGGTGACCTTGATAAGAGGGGTTTGGTAGGAAAGTGCCCTTAAAGAGGGTTCAAGGAAAACTTGGCTGTGAGGAAGTGAAGACAGGAATAATAAACAGCTCTTTAAGGCCCACTGTAGAGGGAAACAGAAAAATGAAACACTAACAATCATAGTGTAAGATGAAGAGAATGTTTCTGAAAGATGGGAGATACTATAACTTGTTTGTGTGTTGATGGAAATGATGTAGAAGATAAATTAAATTGGTGATGGAGGATAGAGAAGAGATAAATACAGGAGAATGGGATAAAGACAGGATAAATGTGTGAGAGAAGTCCTTGATTTAGGGGAATGAGGATGAGATACAGGGTACCTGTAAGAGTCCTGGCCATAGATTGAAGAGAATTGGATTATTCTTCCATTTTAATCGTAGGAAAGGAAGAGAACATGGAGACAGATGAGATTAGTTGATAAACTGATTAGTGGGGAGATAGCTTTTTATCGTGTTGAGTTTATGATGACTGAATATCTGCGTATCCTGATAGGTCCTAATGATTGTATAATAAAGACACTATGTTTACACTGCTGCTCAAGGTGCCTAGCAGTGTCGCTGACATCTGCTTATTTTATTGATAGTGCTACACCCTGGCTGAGCCGTTCACCCTTGAGAGACATTCCATTTCCTGTATGGAAAGCAGAGGAGTTAGTGGTGGTGTTGATTGATTACTTGATCATGAGTTCATTACCCATGAAGACTATAACTGTGCCTTTTATCTTCTGAGCACAGCAGTATTTTAGCATTACCCATCCAGCTTGTCGTCTACAATAGAGGGCTGTTCAAAGGCCTCGCTAGGGAGGCAAATGTGTCTGGAAATCCCTTTCACGGTGATTTATTTCACAGCAAATGAATTTCATTTCTAAATCTAGCATGACCAGAGGTCTTCCTGGAGTATAAAACCATCCCAAGAGGAGTGTGAGACCATCTTCTCTTGAGATGAAATTCGTGCATTGGGTCAGAATTAACTACTAAGCTGGTGGCAGACTTTTAAATTTGACTTATGGGGGTGTGTCCCTACATACCTCCTTCAGAGTTTGCTTTTTGATGTCTCCCTCTTAAATCTGGAAAATGTTAAAAATCCATGGGTGATGTAAACTGATATTCATTGACCTTTGGCAACATTTAGCAGATATCCAATTTGCTGTCTGGTCACAGAGATGGTGGAGATGCTGCTAAGTTGAACAGAAGCTTCAAACATCCAGGTATTGTCAACACTCAGAATATAATGATGATGTTTATAAACTGCAAAAATAAAAACAATTCATGGAGGAAACCTATTTTCCAGGTACTATATCTGTCTCTGAACCTATTCTTCACCTGAATTAGATTTCCATTTAACCTTAAAATGCTTTGCCTAAGTATTTGACCAATTTAAAAAACTTAATAGATGCTAATTAATTGCATTGAATGCCCAAATGCTACTTGATATGTATTGAATCAGTTAATATGTATGAAAAAATCAGATTAAAAATAACTTAGTATGTAACTCATAGAAGCCGTGTTTTGACTTCTTCAGGAATATGTTTTTGAGCTTTTTATAATATGGGTGAGACTCATAAACTCAATTAGAAAATAGAAACAGAGACTAAACCTGAAGGGTTTGGAGTCCTTGAAAAAATTGTTTTACAAGTTCTATCCAATTCCTTGTTCTTTTAAAGTGATAATTTACTATGCATTGGGCTTGAACAAGACAAACGCTAAGCCATGTTATAATTCAGCTTGTTTGCAAAGAATAGATCATTTATCTGCATGTGGAGAAATGGGCTTGCCCAAGTATAAAGGAACACTTTCATTTTAGCCTTTAAAAAAGCAAATTGAGTCTTATTTAGATTTGAAAATATGACAACAAATACATTAGCTTTATAGGCTTACCAAAGCTTTTTATGAAAGTATATATTCTTTGATATGCTGATTTAATTGGGAAAATAAGATGGTATGATTATAAAATTTACTGTGAAAAAGAAGGAAGAATATGTTTAGGACTTGAATGTGAATGTGTGTGTGTAACATTTGGAGTTTTTAAAAGTACAAACAAAAGAAAAATGTGAAGGCACGATGACAAAGTGAATGTGCTGTTAAAATGGAGCTTGTTATTGTCATCAGTGTAAAAGGCCTCAACGTGGATTTCTAACGCGTTCGTTTCTTTTTGCCACTGGGGGTCACTGTAAAGACGCTGCTTAAAGAAGTTTAAAACTTCCCTGATGCTCTCTGTGGAGTTTGAATGTAGAAATTTAATGTAGAAAAGAAACACTGTTCATGAAAAAGACTTAAAAAAGTAAGAAGATAATAAACATATTCTCTCTTTTTCTGAATTTAATTGCCAATTAGTAATATGAATCTTCATTTTTTCCTGAAATTCTCTTTATATTAATATATGGATGTGTTGCATTGCTCTTCAAGGTAAAAGCGTTTAATAATGATGACTTTAGTGTTACAGAATAATTGTGCTCTTATGTCTTTCTTATTTCAAGGACATTAAAACACAATTAATAGTTTCCTATGCAATTAAATCTTACTCCTGGATTCTAATGTGACCACGAGTTTCTAACATTTCCATTAATGGAGTAGCTCTTTGAAAAGTTGTTATGAAAACATATTCTATAAGCCATCCTCAGAATATATAATTAAACTAGATTCATATAGTTATTTTGTTGGCAGTATAAATAAAATATGACAATAAAAAAAGCGAAATTCTTCTAAACTTCTGTAAGAACTCCATTTTTCATTGCTGAGTTTTAGGATCTTCCCCTCCCTCCTCTCTTGTCCCCTCCCCTTCCTCTTTTTCCTCTATTTCTTCCCCCTCCCCTTCTTGCTCTTCAACATTTCTTGAGTGGCTACCATGTACCTTGAATAGAAGAAAAACTATTTTTTTCCATTGAGACAAGAGTGAAGTAAGGAAGTGTACATGAGGCTTATACGTAGATATCTGGAGAGGTATTTGAATAATTTATTGCCTGTTGACATAGATTTTCTCACTGTAAGTGGGGAGCAAGACTATCAGCTGAGGAAGAACTGGGTTGGGGGTGGGGTAAGGATGTTAAGAGAGAAGGGGGTTGTATAAGACATTTGGCGAGAAATTCATTTTGACCAGCTGCTGTGGAGAAATGTGGAAGGAGAAAGTGGGACTCTATTGAGGCCACGGAGCATCTGCACCAAGCTTAGTGGTTGTGTAATTCCCAAAACCACTCAGCAGCTGGGAGGTTGAAGAGGCAAATACTTGGGTTGCTTTTAGATAAGGATTTTGCAGGGAGGGTTGAATGGAAGATAAAAGTGGGCAACAGAGTCGAGGATATTGGCAAAATAATAATTGGAAAGACAGACTGTGAAATACTTGGAAGAAAATGAAATAAAAAAGAATCTGTATGTTTTGAGGAAAATGAAATGGTTTCAGGGATGGGTTCTGGACAAGCTTGAAGAATTGCAATGTGTTCCTATAAAGAGAAGAAAGAAAATGGGAGAATAGGAGTTTGTGGTTAAAGAGATGTATATTAGAGTTTATGATTTACAGCTGGAACAAGTCCAGGTTATAAATGTCCATGATGTGGTCATGGGAGAAAATTACTAAAATGGCATGCAGGTGAAAAGTTATTGAATAGAAGCAGGCAAGGAACTCAATAGCCACCAGACTGGATACATCGTCGTCATGCACATTGCTGCTGCTTGGATAATGGTGGAACTAAGGGGAGTGAGGACTAGCATGATGATGCTAAAACCTTCAAAAGATATGTGTGTGTTTGTGTTGAAAATGGGTGTGGTAGACATTTGGTGGAAGACAGCAACAAGGGGGAATAGAAGTTGCTTTTCCCAGATGATGTCAGGTTCCAAAGCAGTGTTTCAATGTGAAGGTGGAAGATTTGGGTTTGGAGAAGCAACAAGGAATAAGAAAAATTCTTTAATCTCTACTCTTTTCCTCTAACCCTGGGCTCTATGGAGCCTGGGAGCATATACAGTCTTTACCTGAAAGGCATGAAAAAGAAAACCCAGTTTAAATAAAGGCAAGGAAGTGAGAGCTATTGTTTAGACAAGAGTGTGAGTGTGTTGGAGTAATTTGGTGACAATAAAGATGGTTCCAGATGGCACAGTGAAAAGGATTGGCAAATAGGCAGCAAGAGGAGGAAGCAGGCAGCATGTTGGAACGAAAGTACAAGCTGTTCTGCTAAAGTAACAGAGAAACATTCTGAAAAAATTTTGCTTTAATAAGAATTTGCATTAATAAACGCGTAAACATATAAAAATTACATTTTAAAACAATACAGCCCGCAGTGGTTAATAGCAGCACTCTGGAGCCAAACTGTCTGATTTGAATCATGGCTTCACCATTTACTAGTTGTGTGACCTTGGGCAAATTTCTTAATTTCTCTGTGTGTCAGGTTCCTCCTCTGTAAAATGGAGTAATAATAATACCTTCCTTATAGGACTGTTTTGATATTAAATGAGTTAATGTCTACAAAGTACTTAGTACAGTGCCTGGCACTTGATAAACTATATAAAAGTGTTACATAAAAATAATTTGTTAAGTTAGTTAAAAAGTGAGTTTGTGGCATATGGATTTCAGATTTATAAAATTATTTTTCTAGCAGGAATCGTTATAAGGACTTTCAAAAACCAATAGTTGTAGCAATTTTAGGAAGCATATAGCTATAAAACTTAAATCTCACTCAGCAATGTTAACCTTTGCATTACACTCCCTTCTTGCCCTTTTCTCCTAGGACTGCCGACACTATCACTCATCTAAGGCTCCTTGCACATTGATGTGTTATACAGGATGCACAAAGCCAGAGCCGCCCTTTCAAAAAGCAGTTGTGTTACCTATGCGATTGTGTGTGTGTGCTTCTTGTTTTTTAAAAAGCCAATTACAATTACAATTATTAAAAGAAAAACAGAAAATTACAATTTTCAGTAATGGTACCTGTAGAGGTCTGTTTAATGCAAATCATGTTCCCTATTTAGTAGGTCCCAACAAAACCAATGAACTTAATGGAAACTTTTACTGTAGTAGAAATTCCTGATCATGGAGGACAGATGACCAGAGGAGCTTGGATTTGGTTTGTGAGTGAAGAACAAAATTGACTGAGAAAGATCTGGTAGTACTAACTGTTTACAAGTTAACCCACTGGAAACAGTTAAAAGAATTTCCTGCTGTTGCTGATAAGAGTCACTGGATGGTGTTCTGAGCCCAGGACATTTTGTGGTCAATAGTCATTAATATGAGGTATGTGTTCAGGATTCCAAATAGATTGCTGAAGGCTGTATGTGGAGCTTGATTAGTTATTAACTGAGACGTAAACTCCTGTGAGAAAGCAAGACTGGGAAACACCTCACAGTCCCAAGTCCACAGCAGTGGTGGGTGCCTACAGGGCAGGCAATTGTGAAGTCTTTCTATGCTGGCGGTGAGGGAAGTTTCTTGATTAAATCCTAATTGTGCTTTCTGGGAGGAACTCCTCTTGTCTATTGTCTATTATTCTTCCTGTGTTCAACTTCTGAAAGTTTCTTCCTTGTCCATTATCTTCTTTGACATATCTGAAGTAGAAATAGGGGATTGTGACTTTCTTGAGAGATTCACAGCTTTCACAGCCTGCCTTCTTCTTGTAAAAACTTGGGGTGATAAAGGTTGTTTTAAAACTCAGAGGCTTTTTCAGGCCAGGCCTTTTGTTTCTTTGTGAATTCATTAACTTTAAAAACTCAGTAAGCTTCTCTACTATCTGCTTCTTGTTAATTCCATGTACAAATAACTGTACCCAATGATTTTTTCCTAGGCATAGATCTTAAATCTATTTTATTTATTTATTTTTCATGTTGCCAATACCTTCCACCCCCTTCTTCTGTCTCTTTCAACTTATTGTGGTTACCTTGAAGCTACCTGAGACAGTAGGCTTGAGTAGGGAGGTACGCATTCTAAGTGTAAAGTTTGATGAGCTTTGACAAATGTTGACCCATGTACCACAACCAAGATACAGAACATTTTCATCACCCATAAAATCTCCCTTGTGTCACTTGCCAGTCAGTCTCTATTCTAGTATCCAACTCCTGGCTCCAAGATACCATTGAACTGTTTTCTGTCACTATAAATTGGATTTGTCTTTTCTAGAGTTTCATGTGAACGGAATCATACACTAAGTACTCTTTGTGCCTGGCTTCTGCTCAGCATAATGTTTTTGAGATTCATTTACGCTGCTGTGTGTTTTCAGTAGTTCATTTTTTAAAAATAGGTGAATTGTATCTCATTCTGTGAATATGCCATATTCTGTCAATCCATTTATTTGTTAGTGGATCTTTAGGTTGTTTCTAGTTTTGGGCTATTGCAAATAAAGCTGCTGTAAATATTAATGCACAAGTTTTCCATGTTCATATGTTTCATTTCACTTAGGAAAATACCTGAGAGAAAAATTGCACGTGTTAAAAAATTTTTAAAAACTACTAAACTGTTTTCCAACATGGTTGTACAATTTTTATCCCCAAGAGCAATATGAGTGTTTAATTGCTCCACGTTCTCACCAACACTTGGTGCTGTTAGTTTTATTTTAATTTTTTCCATTGTTTTGTCTGTGAGGCAGCATTGATGTGCATGTCTCTGAGTGTCATCTTAGTGGTGATGCTGAGCATCAGTTCATGTCCTTATAGGACATTTATATATCTGCTTTGTGAAACATCTGTTCAAATCTTTTGCCTATTTTAAATTGAGTTGTGTTTGTCTTCTTAGGATTAAGTAATGAGTCAAAAATATATCTGAAACAAATCTTTCATTATGTATTTATAATATTTTCTCGTCTATAGTTCATTTTCTCATATTCTTTACCTATCTTTTGAAGAGCAAGTTTTACTTTTGATTATGTTCAATTTATCAAGTTTTTATATGGTTCTTCTGATTATGTCCGTAATCACATTAGACTTTGCCTATCCCAAGTTTGCAGAGATTTTTCTTCTATGCTTTTATCTAGAAATGTTGTAGTTTTCGGTTTTAAAAAAGTTTAATTTATTTATTTGAGACAGGGTCTTGCTCTTTACATATATTGTAGTGCAGTGATGCAATCATTGCTCACTGAAGCCTCAACCTTTTTTTTTTCTTGTATATTGTGTGAAGTAAGAGTCAAAGTTCATTATTTTTCATATAGATATGTAATTATTCCCGTACCATTTAGTTTGAATGGACTGTCCTTTCTCCATGGAATAACATGGGAATCTTTGTCCGAAACCAATTATATATGTTTACATATGTGTATGTATATGCATATGTTATAAGTTTAATACATATTAAACCTATATTTATAATTCTGGACTTAATATTTTGTTTCATTGATCTGTGTATCTACCCCGTGCCAATAATGTACTATCTTAATTACCATAGCTTTATAGTAAGCTTTGAAATCAGATAGTGTATTTTTTATCATTGTTCTTTAAAATAATAGTTTATCTTTTTATTTGAATTTGTAATCAGCTTGTCAGTTTCTGCAAAAATATTACTTGGATTTTGTTTGGAATTACATTAAATCTGTAGCATGTACTGTCCAGTATTCTAGCCTTTATCCACATGTGGCTATTAAGGTTTAAATCACTTAAATTAATTAAAATTTAATTAATTAAAATTAAACAAAACTTGAAAATTGGTTCCTCATTCACACTACAACATGTCAAGTGTTCAATAGCCACATGTGGTCAATGTCTTGGAAAGCTCAGTACAGTACATTTCCATTATTGCAGTAAGTTCTATCAAACAGCACTATTGTAGACCGATTAGTAGAGAACTGACTTAACAGTATTGAATGCTCCAGTCAGTGAACATGGTTTTTTTTCCATTTATTTCAGTAGTCTCTGTAATATATTATAGATTTCAGTTTACATATTATGAAAATATCTTATTAAATGTATAACGGTAGAAGTACTATTATTGGGTGATGTGTTCTATAGATGTATTTTAGGTCAAGTTTGTTGATAGTGTTATTTAAATCTTGTATACCTCTTGATTTTTTAATTTACTTGTTCTTTCCATTACTGAGACAGGAATGTTATATCCTTAACTATATTTGTGAATTTATTCACTTCTCCCTTCAGTTCTGTTAACTTTTGCTTAGGTGCTTTTTAAAATTCAAACTTTCAATCTCTGCCTTTTAATAGTAGAATTTAGACCATTTATATTCAATGTAGTTATCAATATCAGTTTATTTAAGTCTGAAATTGTGCAATTTGTCTTCTACCTATGTCATAAATCTTTCTATATACAAACACATGCTATATTTTCTGCATACGTTTTAAATGACACCTGGAAAGCACTGACATTATTTTCGCTTTAAGTTATCTTTTAAAGATGTCAAAAATGAGAAAGAAATATTCTGCATTTATCCATACACTTATTATTTGCAAAGGTTTTTAAAAATACCTTTGTGTAGATTTGAGTTACCAACTTGTATTTCCTTCAGCTTGAAGAACTTACAATTTCTTGTAGGACAGATCTCTGAAAACAAATTGTCTTAGCTTTTCTTTGTCTAAAAAAGTTATTGCCTTTACTTTTAAAATATATTTTCACTGGATATTGAATTTTAGGTCATAATCTTTTGTTGTTGTTGTTATTAGCACTTTAAAGATGTCTTCTAATGTTTTCTTGCTTTCATAGTTTCTGATGAGAAGTCTACTGTTATTAGTATCTCTGTGTGTGTGTCTCTTTTTTCCCTCTATTTTTTTTTTTTTTTTGTCACTGGTGTCAGCAATTTAATTATAGTGTGCCTTGGTATGTTTTGTGTGTGTGTGTGCGCGATTGATGTTCTTTGAGCTTTAGAATCTGTAAGTTTGTAGTTTTCATCAATTGTTTTTTCTTTTCATTCCTTTTATTTACTCATGTTCATGTTTTATTTTATATTTTTGAGAATTTTGTGCATATTTATAATAACTGTTTAAATGTCATTTGTGAATTCCATTGCTTCTAGTAGGATTCTATTGACAGATACTTTTTCCCTGACGATAGGTCATACTTTCTGTATTCTTCATGTATCTAGTGGTTTTTGGTTGAGTACTGGATATTTTGAATTTTATGTGAGTGCTGAATTGTACAATATTCCTTAAAAATATGTTGGATTTTGTTTTAGCAGATAGCTATATTACTTGAAGATCAATTTCATATTTTTGATGTTTGTTTTTTGGTTTATTAAAGAATAGGTCCATGGTAGAGTTTACTGAGATTTGACCTCTCTGGTGTCTCTCATAAATGCAACATATTCAATAAGATCTTTCCATTGTAGCTGGTGGGAACTTAAATGATTCCTGTCCTTTTGTGAGCTCTTTGAATTATTTGGCTTACAGCTTCCTGGAAGTTCTTTTCTCCCCTGCCGTGCATGTAGAATTATTCTTTTTGTAACCTATATACCATGCATGCATTTAAACAAAGACACAATGGGACCCCTGTGAAAATTTCTGGACCTCCCTTTTATCTGGCATACTGTCCTGCAAAGTCTAGTTCCGTGGTCTCCTTGATCTTAGTCTATGTCTCCTCAATTTAGCATGACCAATGTTTAATTGATGGTTATCTCCTTGGATTTTTCCTCCTTGCCTTGTGGCCAAGAAATTACCTCCAAGCAGAAAGTGGGTAATGTCTGAAAATGACTGTTTTATATATTGTATCCGGTTTTCTAGTAGTTTACAGAAGAAAGATATGCCTGAACTCTATTATTCTCTTAAACTCAGAAACAGAAATTTCCAAACCCTGGGTTTAACTGAAAATTCTTAGTGAACCTTTGTTGCTTAGAGCCTTTTCAGTCTCTTATTCTATTGTTTGTATCACAAAAACAGGTTAGCTTTTTCAAAATCAATAGATTCAAATTTTTAGATGTTCCCTAATCCCTTTTAATTTCCACTTGCAAAATGATAAATTTCTTGTGTGAACTCATATCATTCTTAAATATCTTGCTTTAAGCATCAAGGAACAATCAAGACAAATTGATATTCTGACCCTTTCCAACAGCTTCTCCTTTCAAATCCACCTTAAATGTTATCACATGCAGCAGGTTTGCAAAATATGCAACTACTGCATCACATGAATCTTCATCTTTCTAACTTGTAACATTTGTTTCCTTGCCATTTAACTTTGTTATGCCAGCTTTTCATTATGGCAGCTCTCTTCTTCACAGTACCGTTGTTTCTACTAATAATATGTAATAAGTAGACTCAAACATGTAATGGTGCAAACAATAGTCCTACGTCGATGTTCAGGGTGCTGTGGTATTTCTTCTCCATGATGTTTTGCAGAGCTCCAGAATCCTTCCATCTTGTCACCCTTAGGGACGTTGGGAATTATTATGGTTAGATTCAGCAAAGGGAAGGTAAAGCACCATGCAAGAGCACATGTGGGAAGTTATATGGACCAACTCTAAAAGTGGCACATATCACATTCCACTAGCTAGAATTCAATCACAGGTATAACCTAAGGGAGATTGTAATTCAATTGTAAGAAGGATTTGCAAATGTAACTTAGCCATGTGCCAAGGATGAAGAAGAAAATGGATTCAGGTGGACAAATAGCAGGAAGATTTAAGTGTATGTGGATTCTTTTTTTTTGTTGTTTCTTCATGTCTCAGCTTATTTTGGAGTGCAAATTCTCAGAGACCCACTTCACATCTAAATTTCCTTATTTTTGAGATAATTCTTTCTTCTCTTGCCTCTTTCCCTTTTCTTTTTTCCCTCTCTTTTTCATTTCTCTTTTTTCCTACAAATATTAAATCTTCCAAGTACTTTGCTAGAATCTGGACTATGTTGGTAAGCAAGGCAGAGTCCTTGCCACCAGAGTGACAGTAATTTTTGTTCTCCATTATTTACCTAATATTTTACCAAGCATCACATACAGTAATATTACCTGATGATTTTTAAAATAAAAACTGTGTTATTCAGAATTGTTGAAAGTAACAAGAAACTACTAGTCGGAAAACTTATAGAAAAAAAGATGAAATTCTTCCTATTCATCACCGTTTGCTTTCAGAATTAAAATATTCCATAATCTTTGCCAGACAGAAAGAACAACATTGATTTCAAATCACCCTCCCCCACAACTCCCATCAAAATCCAAAACAAAACAAAAAAAAAAATGCATTAACTGAAGGACATCTAATTTCCCGAGTCTGTTTTTAATTTTGCTGTATACATTTTTATATTAACTCTATATTGATTTTTTTCATTGCTGTTGTTCCAGTGTACACAGTGTTCCAGATTACTTTTCTGGCAACTGCTGATGTGGTTTGTGGCTATGTTTGGTCCCATTTCTTAATTAGATGAAATGACACCCCACTTATAATTTAGTTACATAAAAATGGTAGAAATGTCGGTGTTTTTATAGGAAAATAACCGTGCTGACAACACATCTAGGTAACATTGTAGAATGGTATCATATATCTTCTCTGGATTTTATATTTCAATGCTTGGGTGATCCTAAAAAAGTAAGCTTATTTTTAAAATTAATTTATTCACTTAATAAATATTTACTGAGTTCTTATTCTGTGTTTGGCAGTGATGTGAATAGCTTAGAATATGTATGTAGTTCCTGGTTTTGAAGAGACTATGCCTCGGTAGGGAAAACTGAAATATAAGCAGGCTCCTAGTGTTGTATAAGAGCTATGATTTCAGTGTAAATAGGAAGATTTAAGGGCACAAAGAAAGGGCTCTGAGTTCTGCTTTTGGGAGCCTGATTGAGGACCCGTTAATGAGGTCTGAAAGAAATTTTGAAGGATGGGTAGGAGTTGACCAAAAAAGTAAGAGAAGGATATTTGGAGCTTATGGGAATGGGATTATAAAGGTGAGGGGGGCATGTGAAGAAGTAAAAGTCATTGGGTTTGACTGAGGCTTAGTATTGCAGTAGGTCAAAGATATTGTTGAGAAATGAAGCTGGTGAGATCACAACTTTTACTTATTGAATGATTTTTATGTACCACATACTTTACAAGTACTATTTAAATTAATACACTTTATTGTTTTGAGCAGTTTTAAGTACTTAGCAAAATTAGGCAGCAAGTACAGAGAGTTCCCATATAATCTCATCCCCACCATGTACAACTTCTCCTACTATCAGCATTCCACACCAGAGTGGTACATTGTAATCAATTGTCCCACAGACACTTGCACACACATTTATAGCAGCATGATTTGCGATGGTGAAAATATGGAACCAGCCTAAATGCCCATCAATCCATGAGTGGATAAAGAAATTGTGGTATAAATATATACGATGGAATACTATTCAGCCATGAAAAGGAACAAATTAATGTCATTTGCAGCAACCTGGATGGAACTGGAGACTATTATTCTAAGTGAAGTAACTCAGGAATGTAGACATAAAATTTTAATCTATTTGGGTAAATACAAAGGAGGACAATTCCTGAATCATATGGCAATAATATTTTTAGTTTTGTTAGAAACTTGCAAACTGTCTTCCAAAGTGGCTATACCATTTTGCATTCCCTCCAGCCATAAACGAGGGTTCCTGTTGCTCCACATCCTCACCAAATTTGGTATTGTCAGTTTTGTGGATTTTAGCCATTCTAATAGATGTGTAGTAGCATTTCATTGTTGTTTGAAGTTGCAATTTCCTAATGGAATATGATGTTGAACATTTTTTTCATAGGCTTACTTGTCATCTGTTTCTCTTCTTTGGTAAGGCTCTTCAGGTATTTTTCTTATTTTTTAATTGAGTTGTTACTGTTGAGTTTTAAGAGTATTTTTATATATTTTGGATAACAGTTCTTTATAAGATGTGGGGTTTCTTTTGCAATTATTTTCTTCTAGTCTGTGACTTGTTTTCTCACTCTCTTGAATTTTTGTTTCTGAGCACAGCTTTTAAGTTTTAATGAAGTTCCCCTTATTGATTATTTCTTTCATGGATCATGTCTTTGGTGTTGTGTCTAGAAAGTCATTGCTATACCAGGGTGATGTGATTTTCTCCTATGTTAACTTTTAGGAGTCTTTTCAGTTTTGTGAGTCTATTACCCACCTTGAGTTAATTTTTATTAAGAGTGTGAGGTTTGTGTCTGTATTCATCTTTTTCCATGTAGCCGTCCAGTTGTTTCAGCAAAATTTTTCGTAAAAACTATCTTTGCCTGTGTATCTTTGTCAAGGATCTGTTGACTATGTTTATATGGGTCTGTTTCTGGGCTCTATTTTATTGTTTTACATGTCTGTACTTTCACTAGTACCACACTGTGTCAATTACTGCAGTTTTATTGTAAGTCTTAAAGGCAGATGTGTCAGTCCTCCAACTTTGTTCTTCTTTTATATTGTGTTGGTTATCCTGGGCTCTTTGCTTCTCCATACAAAACTTAGAATCAGTTTGTTGATATCCACAAAATAACTTACTGGGATTTTGATTGAGATTTCATTGAATCTATAGATTAAGTTGGGAAGAACTAATGTCTTTGCAATATTGAGTCTTTCTACTTGTTAACATGTAAATATCTCTTCATTTATTTAGCTCTTCTTTAATATCTTTCATCAGTGTTTTGTAGTTTTCCTCATGCAGATCTTGCACATATTTTGTTAAATTTATACTTTAATATTTCATTTTTGGGGGTTCTGATGTAAATGGTAACATACTTTTAATTTCAAATTCTGCTTGTTTATTACCGGTATATAGGAAAATGACTTTTATATATTAACCTTGTATTCTGTAAACTTGCTATAATTGCTTATTAGTTTCAGGAGTATTTTTGTCAATACTTTTGGATTTTCTATATACATAATTATGTCATCTGTGAGCAAAGACACATTTATTTCTTTCTTTACAACCTATAAAGAGTTATTTCATTTTCTTTTCTTATTGCATTAGCTAGGACTTCCAGTGTGATGCTGAAAAGCACTGGTGAGAGAGAACATTTTTGCCTTTTTCCTGATCTCAGTGGGAAAGTTTTGAGGTTCTCACCATTAAGAATGATGTTGGCTGGGCGCGGTGGCTCATGCCTGTAATCCCAGCACTTTGGGAGGCCGAGGTGGGTGGGGTGGATCACCTGAGGTCAAGAGTTTGAGACCAGCTTGGCCAACATGGTGAAACCCCATCTCTACTAAAATTTCAAAAAAAATTAACCAGGCGTGGTGCTGGATTCCTGTAATCCCAGCTACTTGGGAGGCTGAGGTAGGAGAATCACTTGAACTCAGGATGCGGAGGTTGCAGTGAGCCGAGATTGCACCACTGCACTCTAGGCTGGGCAAGAGAATGACAGTCCATCTAAAAAAAAAAAAAAAAAGAATGATGTTAACTGTAGGTGTTGTAGGTGTTTTGTAGATGTAGATGTTCTTTATCAAGTTGAGAAAGTTACCCTCTATTTTTACTTTGCTGACATTAAAAAACTTATGAATTGGTATTGAATTTTGTCAATTTTTCTGCATCTTTTTAAATTTTTCTACATTTATATTAATAGGATCATGCGATTTTTTTCCTGCTTTATCCTGTCGATGTGGTAGATTACATTAATTGATTTTCAAATGTTTAACCAGCCCAGTATTTCTATACTTGGGATAAATCACACTACATTGTTGGACTTGACTTACTAACATTCTGTTGAGGATTGTTGTACCTATATTCATAAGAGATATTGGTCTGTAGTTTTCTTTGAATGTCTTTACATGGTTTTGGTATTAGGGTAATGCTGGTGTTATAGAAGGAGTTAGTATTCCTCTGATTCTAACTTCTGGGAGAGATTGTGAAAAATTGGTATGATTTCTTTCTTAAATATTTGGTAAAATTCATCAGTAAACCCATGTGGGTCTCATGCTTTCTGTTTTGGAAGGTTATTATTAATTTAATTTCTTTGATGAATATAAGCCCCTTCCAATGACCTGTTTCTTCTGGTGTGATTTTGGAAAATTGTGTCTTTTAAGAAATTGGTTCATTTAAAATTTATTTTTAATTAATTAATGAAAAATAAAAACCATCTTAATCTGTCACCCAGGCTGGAGGGCAGTGTTGCAGTCATAGCTCATTGCAGCCTCAAACTCCTGGGCTCAAGCAATCCTCTCACCTCAGCCTCCTGGGAATTGGTTCATTGTATTTAGGTTTTCAAATTTATGGGTATACAGTTGTTCATAATATTCTCTTATTATTCTTTTACTGTTCATGAGACCTGTAGTCATGTCCTTTCTTTCATTTCTGACATTAGTAATTTGCATGTTCTCTCTTTTTGATTACTTAGTCTGGCTAGAGACTTATTGATTTTATAAATCTTTAAAAAAACTGGATTTAGTTTGATTTTCTGCTCCAGTTTTTATTATTTCTTTCATTTGCTTACTTTGGATTTAATTTGCTCTTCTTTTTCTAGTATCTAAGGTAGAAGCTTAGATTATTAATTTCAGATCTTTCTCTTTTTCTAATATATGTATTCAATATTATGCATTTCCTTCTAAGCAATGCTTTTACTGCATTCCACAAATTTGGTAAGTTGTATTTTCATTTAGTTCAAACTGTTTAAGTTTCTCATAAGATTTTTTTTTTACCCGTGTGTTATTTAGAAGTGTGTAGTTTAATCTCCAAACATCATGAGATTTTCCAGCTATCTTTCTGTTATTGATTTCTATTTTAATTCCACTGTGATCTGATAACAGAATTGTATGATTTCTATTCTTTTAATTTTGTTAGGGTGTTTTATGACCCAGACAGTGGTCTATCTTGGTGAGTATCCATGAACTTCGTCAAGTTCATGTGAACTAGATAAAAATGTTTATTCTCCTGTTGGATGAAGTAGCCTATAAATGTCCATTATATCCAGTTGATTATGTTGCTTTTTAGTTCAACTATGTCCTTCCTTACGGATTTTCTGCCTGCTGAATCTATCCATTTCTGATAGAGAAGTGTTAAGTCTGTAACTGTAATAGTGGATCCATCTATTTCTTTGCAGTTCTTTCTGTTTCTCCTCATGTATTTTTTATGCTCTGCTGTTAGATTCATACATGTTAAGAATTGTTATGCCTTCTTGGAGAAATGATGTTTTTATTGTTATGTAATGCCCCTTTTTTCTCTTAACAACTCTCCTTGCTATGAAGTCTATTCTGTTGGATGTTAGTGTAGCTAATCCCAGTTTCTTTTTATTAGTGTTAGCATGGTATATCTTTCCTCATCTATTTACTTTTAATCTATATCTTTTTATATTTAAAGTGATTTTTTTTGTAGATAATATATAGTTGTATCTTGTTTTTTGATCCACTCTGACAATCTGTCTTTTAGTTGGTGCATTTAGACCATTGACATTCAAGGTGATTACTGATACAGTTGAATTAATATCTATTAATTTGTTACTGTTTCTATTTGTTGCCCCTGTTTTCTTTTCTTATTTTTGTCTCCCACTCTTTTTCTCCCATTTGTGCCTTTAGTTGAGCATTTTATGTGATTCCATTTTATCTTCTTTCTTAGTATATAAGTTGCACTTGTCTAAAACTTTCTAAATGGTTGCTCTAGAATTTGCTATATACATTTACAATTAATTCATGTCCACTTTCAAATAACACTATACACTCCCCGACTTATGATGGTTTAACTTTCAATTTTTTGACTTTTTGATGGTGAGAAAGTGATAGAAATTCAGTACACTTCTTGACTTATTATGGTGTTATGTCCCAATTACAACCCCATTGTAAATAGAGGAGCATCTGTACCACTTTAAGAGTAGTGCGAGCACCTGATAATAACAAAATAATTTTAATTCTTTCATCCTGTTCCTTGTATTGTTGCTGTCAATTATTTTACTTACATATAAGCATATGAATAGGAATAAAATACATTGTTGCTATTATTTTGAACAAATTGTTATCTGTTAGATCGATTAAGGATTGTTACCTTACTTATTCCTTTTCTTATTCTCTTGTTTTCTTTATGTACATCTGAGTTTCTGACAACATTATTTTCCTTTTCTCTAAATAATTTATTTTAACGTTTCTTTGTGAAGTAATTCCACTGGCAACAAACTTCCTCCATTTTTGTTTATCTGAGAAAGTCTATTTCTCCTTCAGTTTTACTTCCCCCTCCTTCCCTCCCTCCCTCCTTGCTTCCCTCCCTCCTTCCTTCCCTCCCTCCTTCCTTCCTTTCCTCCCTCCCTCCTTCCCTTCCTTCTTTCCTTTTTTCTTCCTTGCTTCCTTTGTTCCTTCCTTCTTTCCTTTCTCTGTCTCCTTCTTCCTCTCTCTCCTCTCTTTTCTTTCTCTCTCTCTTCTCTTTTTTCTTTTCTTCTTTACTTCCCCTTCCTTCCTTCCTTCCTTCCTTCCTTCCTTCCTTCCTTCCTTCCTTCCTTCCTTCCTTCCTTTTCCTTTTCCTTTTCCTTTTCCTTTCTGTTTTTTTTTCTTTTCTTTTCTTTCATGAGTCTGGTGCACCAGGATCTCCTTCACTTTTGAAAGATAATTTGCAGGGTACAGAATTCTAAGTTGATGTTTTATTTTTCAGCACTTTAAATATTTCACTTTCACCTCTTCTTGTGTGCACGGTTTGTGAGGAGAATTCTGACATAATTCTTATGTTTGCAATCCTTTAGGTAAAGTTCTCCCCCACCCCGGGGCTTCTTTCAAGATTTTTATTTTTGCTTTTTTTTTTTTTGCATTCAAATATACTATGCCTAGTTATAACTTTTGGGGGGCATTTATCCCACTTGCTCTTAGAGCTTCCTGGACCTGTGGTTTGATGTCTGATGTTGGGGGGAATTCTCAGTCATTATTTCTTTGAATATCTGTTCCCTTCTCTCTTTCTTCTGTATATGTTAAGCCTTGTGTAGTTGTCTCACCATTCTTGGATATTCTGTTCTGTTTCCCCACCCTATCCCCCAGTATTTTTTTTTCTTTTCAATTTTAGATGTTTCTATTGAAATATGCTCAAGCTTCGTGATTGTTTCCTCAACTTTTTCCAGTCTAGTCAAATGAACTCAATCAAAAGCATTCTTCATTTCTGTTAGTCTTTTTGATCTCCAGCATTTCTTTTTATTCTTTCTTAGCATTTCCATATCTCTGCTTACATTGCCCATCTGTTCTTGTAGGCTGTATATCTTATCTACTGGAAGCCTTAGGATGTTAATCACAGTTTTGTTTTTTTTTTAAATTCCCAGTCTGATAACTCTAGCATTAGAGTTAGAGTTCTGAGTCTGGTTCTGATGCTTGCTTTGTCTCTTCAAACTGTGGGGTTTTCTTTGTTTGCCTTTTAATATGCCTTGTAATGTTTTCTTGATAGGCAGACTGGGTGCTGTATGATGTACTGGGTACAAGACATTGTGATAACTAGGCCGTAGTCATGTGGTGGTAAGGTGCGGAGTGAGAGGAAGCATGCTGTAGTCCTATGATTAGATCTCATGTCTTTTAATGAGCCTGTGCTTCTGGACTGCGAGTCTCACACATGCTGCTTAGTTGCTGCCCCACCCCTTTAGGTGGGACTGGATGGCTAGAGTGGACTAGAGTTGTGTATTTTTCTTCCCCTATATAGAAGACCACAGATGCTGAAGTTAGGCATTTCCTTCTCCCCAATATGTTAGGATCTGGAAAACCCTCAGTAGTATAGGCTCTTGTTAAATAACTTCTCTTAAGGTCAGACCTTGGTAAGAACAGAGTGGGCCAGGCGCGGTGGCTCACGCCTGTAATCCCAGCGCTTTGGGAGGCTGAGGCAGGCGGATCACAAGGTGAGGAGATCAAGACCATCCTGGCTAACACAGTGAAACTCTACTAAAAATACAAAAAAAAAAAAAAAAAAAAAAATTAGCTGGGCGTGGTAGCAGGCGCCTGTGTAGTTCCAGCTACTAGGGAGGCTGAGGCAGGAGAATGGCGTGAACCCGGGAGGCAGAGCTTGTAGTGAGCTGAGATCGTGCCACTGCACTCCAGCCTGGGCGACAGAGCGAGACTCTGTCTCAAAAAAAAAAAAAGGAAGAAACTATCCGTCCCTTGCCCACCCCTCCTGACTCTTGATTATCTTGATTATTGATTTCCAGAGGCTACCACTTTCAATCCTTTTAGCTATTGATTTTGATAGTTACCACCATATTTTTATGTAATCTGTTCATATTACTATTTTTGATTTTTCTTAGTTTTAGATACTCTCTTTTGACTTCTCACTGTAGAGAAGGAGGATTTAGCTATCTTATATCCTTCTCCTATACTTATATGCACTCATACACTCACATATGCACTTATCCTCCTACATTCTACTAAAAGAATCATATTTTGCTAAATACATTTTTATAATCCTGAAAATGTTATTCATAGCTGAGCTATGTGATAAATTTTGATTATTTCTTCCATGATATGGTCTTTTTTGAGGTTGATAATTATCTCTCTTTGGTCTGTTTGCATAGTTTTCTGTACATCTATCACTAACGCATTCCCAATCTCTCCTACAGAAGTCTCAATCTCTCAGAAATCAGACTCTAACTCTAATGTTTAAAACCTTAAAAACATTCAGGATTAGGTACTTTTATGTTTATTTTCTTGGTGGAGGAAGAAATCTCTTCAGGACTCTCTGTTCTCTCATTCCAATAGATATCAGTTACTCTCTTGGTCTCGTACTGGGATCTATACCATCCTGAAAACTTCCTTCTTTTCTTGGTTGTATACCTGCTTCCTGGATCTCATGTCGTCCTCTTTATTAGTTTGCTTCCTTGTTTTGTAGAACACATTATTTAACAATGTTCTTAAAAAGGTGAAAGGGAGGTAAAATATTTTGAGATTTGCAAGTCTGGAAATATCTTTTCCTACTGTCACATTTATTGATAATTTAGAATTCTAGGTTAGAAATGATTTTTTCTCTCAGAATTTCAAAAACATTGCTGTATTGTTTTTTAGTTTCCAGTTTGCTGCTGGGAAGACAGATGCTGTAGTGATTCCCAATACTTTCTTTGTGTCTTTTCTTTCTTTAAGTTCTCTGGGAACTTTTTAGTATCTTTTATCAGCTCTCAGTGTTTTGAAATCTTTTACTGATATGCCATTTTGTGTGTATGTGCATGTGTGCGTGTGCTCATTTTCTGTTAGGTACTTGTTGAGTTTGTTCAATCCATAAATTCCTTATACTTATAGGTCATTTTCTTGGATAGGATCTCCCCAACCACAAACTGTTTCTGTTTGATTTTCTCTCTTTGGAATGCCAGTTATTCAAATATTGAATCTTCTGTACCATTTCTCTAGTTTTAAAAATGTGGTGGGTTTTTCTTTTCCTATTGTTTACTTATTTTTTTTTCTTTTGTTTTCTGGAACAGTTCCTTAAGTTTTTCTTCCGTTTTACTAACCTTTTAATTTCTGCTCTCCTATTTTCAGTTATTGAGATTTTTTTTTGCCTGATGTTTCTGTTTATGGCCTTCTAATTTTGTTCCATGAATGCAATAAGTTCTCCTTTCTCTCAGAATATTAGTAAAAATGATCAAGTTGTATTCTGTATTTTGCATTATCTTTTTTTCCTTCAGGTTTCATGTTACAATATTTATTTGTTTTGGTCTCTGAGAATCTTTTTGGCCTGCCTGCCTGCCTTCCTTTCTTTCTTTCCTTCCTTCCTTCCTTCCTTCTTTCTTTCTTTCTTTCTTTCTTTCTTTCTTTCTTTCTTTCTTTCTTTCTTTCTTTCTTTCTTTCTTTCTTTCTTTCTTTCTTTCTTTCTTTCTTTCAATTTTCACAAAAGTTTTTATTGTGACCAACAGTAAACATTCAAAAAAATAATAATATCCATTGACTCAATATCCTTCAGAGAATAGAAACAATGGAAAAAAACTGTTAATTTTATAAGAATAGGTAAATTTTGGTATCCATATCTGACAATGCAATTACAAGAAGGGAAATTTACAGACCATGATCATTTTGGAACTAAATTTATATATCCTATTCAAAAATCCAGCTATATTTTATAAGGAGGTTATATCATGACCAAATTTGGTTTATACAATTAATTCAGTATATACTAGTTCCTGAATAAAGAGTAATAATAGTCTTGGGCTGGCAAGCCGAATAGGAACAGCTCTGGTGTGCAGCTGACAGTAAGATCAATGCAGAAGGCAGGTGATTTCTGTAATCCAACTGAGGTACCCAGCTTATCTTATTGGGACTGGTTAGATAGTGGGTGCAGCCCATGTAGGGCAAGCCAAAGCAGGATGGGGTGTTACCTCACCTGGGAAGTGCTTGGGGTTGGGAAACTCCCTCCCCTAGTGAAGGGAAGCTGGGAGGGACTGTGCCTAGAGGAATGGTGCATTCCAACCCAGATACTATGCTTTTCCCATGGTCTTTACAACCCACAGGCAAGAGATTCACTCAGGTGCCTACACCACCAGGGCCCAGGGTTTCAAGCACAAAACTGGGTGGCTGTTTGGGCAGACACTGAGCTAGCTGTAGCAGTTTTTTTTTGGTCATACCCCAGTTGTACCTGGCACCGGCTAGACAGAACCATTCACTCCCCTGGAAAGGGGGCTGAAGCCAGGGAGCCAAGTGGTCTAGCTCAGTGGATCCCACACCCACAGAGCTCAGCAAGCTAAGATCCACTAGCTTGAAATTCTCACTGCCAGCACAACAGTCTGAAATTGACTTGGGACGCTTGAACTTGGTTTGGGGAGGGGCGTCTGCCATTACTGAGGCTGGAGTAGGTGGTTTTCCCCTCACAGTGTAAACAAAGCCACTGGGAAGTTCGAACTGAGTGGAGCCCACTGCAGCTCAGCAAAGCCATTGTAGCCAGATTGCTTCTTTAGATTCCTCCTCTCTGGGCAGGGCATCTCTGAAAGAAAGGCAGCAGTCCCATATAGATAAAACTCCTATCTTCTTAGGACAGAGCACCTGGGGGAAAGGGTGGCTGTGGGCACAGCTTCAGCGGACTTAAACGTTCCTGTCTGCCAGCTCTGAAGAGAGCAGCGGATCTCTCAGAACAGCATTTGAGCTCTGCTAAGGGACAGAATGTCTCCTTAAGTGGGTCCCTGACCTGCGTACCTCCTGACTGGGAAACACCTCCCAGCAGGGGTTGACGGACACCCTATACAGGAGAGCTCTGGCTGACATCTAGCAGGTGCCCCTCTGGGATGAAACTTCCAGAGGAAGGAATAGACAGCAATCTTTGCTGTTCTGCAGCCTCCGCTGATGATACCCGGGCAAACAGGATCTGAAGTGGACCTCCAGCAAACTCCAGCAGACCTGCAGCAGAGGGGCCTATTAGAAGGAAAACTAACAAACAGAAAAGAAAAGAATCAACATCAACAAAAAGAACGCCCACACAGAAACCCCATCTGAAGATCACCAACCTCAAAGACCAAAGGTAGATAAATCCATGAAGATGAAGGAAAAACAGCACAACAAGGCTGAAAATTCCAAAAACCAGAATGCCTCTTCTCCAAAGGATCACAACTCCTCACTAGCAAGGGAACAAAACTGGATGGAGATTGAGTTTGGTGAATTGACAGAAACAGGCTTCACAAGTTCATAACAAACTCCTCTGAGCTAAAGGAGGATGTTCTAACGCAATGCAAGGAAGCTAAGAACCTTGAAAAAAAGTTAGAGGAATTGCTAACTAGAATAACCACTTTAGAGGAGAACACAAATGACCTGATGGACCTGAAAAACACAGCACGAGAACTTCGTGAAGCATTCACAAGTATCAGTAGCCAAATCAATCAAGTGGAAGAAAGGATATCAGAGATTGAAGATCACCTTAAAGAAATAAAGCATGAAGACAAGATTAGAGAAAAAAGTATGAAAAGGAATGAACAAAGCCTCCAAGAAATATGGGACTATGTGAAAAGATCAAACCTGCATGTGATTGGTGTACCTGAAAGTGACAGGGAGAATGGAACCAAGTTGAGAAACACTTTTCAGGATATTATCCAGGAGACCTTCCCCAACCTAGCAAGACAGAGCAACAGTCAAATTCCGGAAATACAGAAAACACCACAAAGATACTCCTTGAGAAGAGCAACCCCAAGACACATAATCATCAGATTCACCAAAGTTGAAATGAAGGAAAAAATGTTAAGGGCAGCCTGAGGGAAAGGTTGGGTTACACACAAAAGGAAGCCCATCAGACTAACAGCAGATCTCTCTGTAGAAACCCTACAAGCCAGAAGAGAGTGGAGGCCAATATTCAACATTCTTTTTTTTGAGACAGATTCGCACTTTGTTACTCAGGCTGGAATGCAGTGGCGCAATCTCAGCTCACTGCAAGCTCCGCCTCCCGGGTTCACTCCGTTCTACTGCCTCAGCCTCCTGAGTAGCTGGGACTACGGGAACCTGCCACCATGCCTGGCTAATTTTTTGTATTTTTAGTAGAGACAGGGTTTCACCGTGTTAGCCAGGATAGTCTCAATCTCCTATCCTCGTGATCCACCCATCTCGGCCTCCCAAAGTGCTGGGATTACAGGCATGATCAACATTCTTAAAGAAAATAATTTTCAACCCAGAAATTCATATCCAGCCAAACTAAGCTTCATAAGTGAAGGAGAAATAAAATCCTTTACAGACAATCAAATACTGAGAGATTTTGTCACCACCAGGATTGCGTTACAAGAGCTCCTGAAGGGAGCACTAAACATGGAAAGGAACAACTGATTCCAGCCACTGCAAAAACATACTGAATTATAAAGACCATTGACACTACAAAGAAAGTGCATCAAATAACAGGCAAAATAGCCAACTGGCATTGTAATGACAGGATCAAATTCACACATAACAATATTAACCTTAAATGTAAAAGGGCTAAATCACCCAATTAAAAAACACACACTGGGCTGGGCACAGTAGCTCACACCTGTAATCCCAGCACTTTAAGATGCCAAGGTGGGTGGATCATGAGGTCAGGAGTTCGAGACCAGCCTGGACAAGATGCTGAAACCCCGTCTTTAGTAAAAAAATACAAAAATTAGCCTGGCGTGGTGGCATGCGCATGTAGTCCCAGCTACTCGGGAGACTGAGGCAGGAGAATCACTGGAACCCGGGAGGCAGAGGTGGCAGTGAGCTGAGATTGTGCCACTGCACTCCAGCTTGGGTGACACAGAAAGACTCTGTCTCAAGAAAACACACACACACACACACACACACACACACACACACAGAGGCAAATTGGATAAAGAGTCAAGACCCATTGGTGTACTGTATTCAGGAGACCCATAGCACATGCAAAGACACACATAGACTCAAAATAAAGGGATGGAAGAATATTTACCAAGCAAATGGAAAGCAAAAAAAAAGCAGGGGTTGCAATCCTAGTATCTGATTAAACAGACTTTAAACCAACAAAGATCAAA